>NC_034197.2:20642804-21891554 GCF_002021735.2 Oncorhynchus kisutch | reverse complement strand
AGTACCAGATAAATGTGGAGCTATATACAGGGAGTACCAGTACCAGATAAATGTGGAGCTATATACAGGGAGTACCAGTACCAGATCAATGTGAGCTATATACAGGGAGTACCAGTACTAGATCAATGTGGAGCTATATACAGGCAGTACCAGTACCAGATCAATGTGGAGCTATATACAGGCAGTACCAGTACCCGATCAATGTGCAGAGGTACGAGGTATTCGAGGTAGAAGATACTGTATGTACATAAAGGCAGGGTAAAATGACTAGGCATCAGGATTGATAACAATACAAGTCAAATAAAGAACAGAGTGGCAGCAGCACATGTTTGTGTTGTGTTGGTATGCGTGTGTATATGTGTTCGTGTTGTGTCGGTACGCGCGTGCGTGTTTGTGTTGTGTCAGTATGCATGTGTGTTGTGTGTGTGTGCGTATGTACAGTATTGTATGTGAATGTGTGTGGGATTTGTATGAGAGTGTAGTGTGTGTGAGTAAGTGTATGTTATAGTGTCTATATTTAGACTTGTGAGTCAGTGTAAGGTAGGGTCAGTGCAAGTAGTCCGGGTAACCATTTAATGAACTATTTAGCAGTCTTATGGCTTGGGGGTAGAAGCTGTCTCAGAGCCTGTTGGACCAAGAGCCGATGCTCCGGTACCGTTTGCCAGACTGTAGCAGAGTGAACAGTCTATTCCTTGGGTAGCTTTTGTCACGCGCTGGGCGTAGTCACCGGTCTACTAGCTATCACCAATCCTTTGTTCTGTGTTCGTTTGGTTTTGTCTAATTGGTATCACCTGTTTCTTGTTTGGTTGTTAGGGTGTGGTTATTTAAGTTTATACAGACCGCTTCTGTTTCGTGCGGGCTTGTTCGTCTGTTTTGTGTTAGAGTGTTTTTGTTTGCATTTCGGGTTTCGCGCTGTCCGTTATTATTTCTGATCATTTGTTTCTTACTTTTGTTTATGTTATTTTTCCTGGACATTAAAGCGTGTTCTTCCCAAATCCTTTTGCTCTCTGCGCCTGACTCCACACCTCTTCACTCATTGAACGTTACAGAAGCCCGCACCTTAATATGGAGTCAGCAGGAGCAGCGACCACTCCTCTTCCCACGATGGAGGAGAGAGTCCTTCATCACACGTCCATCCTCCAGCGCTCTGCGCATTACGCCTCCGAGGGAGTACGATGGAGCAGCGACGGGGTGCCAGGGATTCCTGCTTCAACTAGAACTCTACCTGGCCACCGTTCGACCGGCTCCCTCGGACGAGGAGAGCGTGTGTGTCCTCATCACATGCCTTACGGGTAGAGCCCTTGAGTGGGCCAATGCGGTCTGGAACGGCGCGACTCAGCTAAGGGCAATTACCCGGAGTTCACCCTCCGTTTCTGCGGTGGGTAAGAGGTTGTTCCATCTCAGGCAGGGGACGAGGAGCGCGCAGGACTTTGCGCTGGAGTTCCGGACATTGGCCGCTGGAGCAGGGTGGAAGACAGGGCCCTGATAGACCATTACCGGTGTAGCCTGATTGTCGGGACACTACACTTAGCCTGGATGGACTGATAGACCTGTCGATCCGGTTGGACCATCTGCTAGCTGCTCGCGGACGTTCTGAAAGGGTCCTGTCAGTTCTACCTCCTGACCCTCCCGCTCCTATCCCGATGGAGCTAGGAGGGACCATGTCTAGGGAGATCGGAGGAGGAGGCTCCTCCTGTACCAGTTGTGGCCGGAGAGGGCACACGTCTGGTCGGCGCTGGAGGAATTCACCTGGGAGTCGAGAAGGCAGGCAGAACACTCCTCGGTCACCCCAGGTGAGTAAGCACCACACTCTCCCAGAGTTTCCTGTTGGTCACATGTTCTTATTAATTTGTTTCCTTAATTATTCTCCCTCTCTCAAGCATAAGGCACTGGTAGATTCAGGCGCAGCTGGGAACTTTATAGATCGCGGACTCGCTCAGAGGTTGAGGAAAGTAGTTAGTAAAAGTAGACCCCCCTTTTCCCGTGCACTCTTTAGATAGTCGACCATTAGGGTCAGGGCTGGTGAGGAAAGCCACAATTCCGTTGGAGATGATTACGCAGGGGAATCACAAGGAGCGAATTAGTCTGTTCCTTATCGATTCACCTGCGTTTCCGGTGGTGCTGGGGATTCCCTGGCTAGCTATTCACAATCCTACGATTTCGTGGAAACAGGGAACTCTCCAGGGGTGGTCTGTTCAGGCAGGTGTGTAGGGGTTTCCATCGGTGCGACAACTGTGGAGAGTCCAGACCAGGTTTCCACCGTGCGCATTCCAGCTGAGTATGACGATTTGGCTATCGCTTTCAGTAAAAAGAAGGCGACCCAATTACCACCCCATCGTCAGGGGGATTGCGTGATAAACCTCCAGGTAAACGCTGCACTCCCCAGGAGTCATGTGTATCCTTTATCCCAGGAGGAGACGGTGGCTATGGAAAAATATATCACCGAGGCTCTGGGACAGGGGTACATTCGGCCCTCCATGTCACCTGTCTCCTCAAGTTTCTTTTTTGTGAAGAAAAAGGATGGTGGTTTGCGTCCGTGTATTGATTATAGAGGTCTAAATTCCATCATGGTGGGTTTTAGTTACCCACTACCTCTCATTGCTACGGCAGTGGAATCATTTCACGGAGCGCAGTTCTTCACGAAACTGGATCTCAGGAGTGCGTATAATCTGGTGTGTATTCAGGAGTGAGATTAATGGAAAACTGCATTTAGCACTACATCTGGCCATTATGAGTACCTCGTCATGCCATACGGGTTAAAGAATGCTCCAGCTATCTTTCAATCCTTCGTGGATGAGATTCTCAGAGACCTGCACGGACAGGGTGTAGTGGTGTATATTGACGATATTTTGATCTACTCCGCTACACGCACTGCGCATGTGTCTCTAGTGCGCAAGGTTCTTAGACGACTGCTGGAGCATGACCTGTACGTGAAGGCGGAGAAATGTGAGTTTTCCAAACGATCAGTTTCCTTCCTGGGTTATCGTATTTCAGCTCTGGGTTGGTAATGGAGGGTAACCGCGTAAAGGCCGTGCGTAATTGGCTGACTCCGACCACGGTAAAGGAGGTGCAGCGGTTCTTAGGGTTTGCCAATTACTACCGAAGGTTTATCCGGGGTTTTGGTCAGGTAGCAGCTCCTATTAGCTCACTGCTGAAGGGGGGGCCGGTGCGTTTGCAGTGGTCAGCAGAGGCGGATGGAGCTTTTCGTAGGTTGAAGGCGATGTTCACTGAGGCGCCGGTGTTGGCGCATCCGGACCCTTCTTTGGCGTTTATAGAGGTGGACGCATCCAAGGCTGGGGTTGGAGCGGTGCTCTCACAGCGTTCGGGTGCACCACCGAAGCTCCGCCTCCGTGCCTTTTTTCCGAAGAAGCTCGGGCCAGCGGAACGGAATTATAATGTGGGGGACAGGGAGTTGTTGGCTATGGTTAAGGCCCTGAAGGTGTGGAGACACTGGCTTGAGGGGGCTAAGCACCCTTTCCTTATCTGGACTGACCACCGTAACCTGGAGTATATCCGATCAGCTAGGAGACTGAATCCTCGTCAGGCAAGGTGGGCCATGTATTTCACTAGATTTAGTTTTACTATCTCGTATCGACCAGGTTCCTTCAACACTAAGGCTGACGCGCTGTCACGACTCTATGACACTGAGGACAGGTCCATCGATCCTACTCCCATCATTCCGGCAGCTAAGCTGGTGGTACCAGTAGTATGGGAGGTGGACGCGGACATCGAGCGGGCGCTAAGGGAGGAACCTGCGCCTCCACAGTGTCCGGAGGGTCGTAGGTACGTGCTGCTCGCTGTTCGTGATCAATTGATTCGATGGGCTCATAGTCTACCCTCGTCGGGTCACCCAGGTATTTCTAGGACAGTGCGAGGTCTTCGGAGGAAGTACTGGTGGCCCACTTTGGTGAGGGATGTGCGATTCTATGTCTCCTCCTGTTCGGTGTGCGCCCAGAGTAAGGCTCCTAGGCAGCTGCCACGAGGTAAATTACAACCTCTCCCCGTTCCACAACGGCCGTGGACCCATCTATCGGTGGATTTTCTTACTGACCTCCCCCTCTCAGGGTAACACAACGATCCTGGTCGTTGTAGATCGGTTCTCTAAGTCCTGCCGTCTTATCCCATTGCCCGGTCTCCCTACGGCCCTACAGACTGCGGAAGCTCTTTTCACTCATGTCTTCCGGCACTACGGGGTGCCCGAGGATATAGTTTCTGATCGGGGCCCCCAGTTTACCTCCCGTGTATGGAGGGCATTTATGGAACGTCTGGGGGTCTCGGTCAGCCTGACCTCAGGGTATCACCTGGAGAGTAATGGGCAGGTGGAGAGAGTGAACCAGGAGGTGGGTAGGTTTCTGCGGTCGTATTGCCAGGACCGGCCAGGGGAGTGGGCGAGATACATTCCCTGGGCAGAAATGGCCCAGAACTCACTAAGCCACTCCTCTACCAACATGTCACCATTTGAGTGCGTGTTGGGGTACCAGCCGGTCCTGGCACCCTGACATCAGAGCCAGACTGAGGCTCCTGCGGTGGAGGAGTGGGTGCAGCACTCTAAGGAGACCTGGAGGGCTGTCCAAGAGTTATTACGCCAAGCGAGTGTAAGGCAGAAAAGAGCGCTGACCTTCACCGCAGTGAGGCCCCCGTATTTGCGCCTGGGGACAGGGTCTGGCTCCCGACCCGAAACCTGCCTCTCCGCTTGCCCTGCCGGAAGCTGGGTCCGCAGTGTATAGGGCCATTTAAAGTCCTGAGGTGAAAAACGAGGTTTGTTATCGATTATTACTTCCTTCGTATTATCGTATTAACCCCTCGTTTCATGTGTCTCTTCTCAGGTCGGTGGTAGCTGGTCCCATGCAGGAAGGTGAGGTTCTGGAGGTCCCTCCGCCCCCTCTGGACATCGAGGGGTCCCCGGCATACACGATACGAGCTATTCTGGACTCGAGACGCCGGGTGAGGGGCTTGCAGTACCTCGTTGACTGGGAGGGGTACGGTCCGGAGGAGAGGTGCTGGGTTCCGGTGGGGGATATTCTAAATCCATCTATGTTGAGAGAGTTCCATCGCCTCCGTCCGGATCGCCCGGTGCCTCGGCCCCCGGGTCGTCCCCGAGGCCGGCGTCGGCGCTCTGCGGGAGCTGCGCGTCAGGGGGGGTACTGTCACAAATATTACCGAAGGTGACTCCCCTTCTTATTCGGGTGGCGGTCGTCGGCACCGGTCTACTAGCTATCACCGATCCTTTGTTCTGTGTTTGTTTGGTTTTGTCTAATTGGTATCACCTGTTTCTTGTTTGGTTGTTAGGGTGTGGTTATTTAAGTTTATACAGACCGCTTCTGTTTCGTGCGGGCTTGTTCGTCTGTTTTGTGTTAGAGTGTTTTTGTTTGCATTTCGGGTTTCGCGCTGTCCGTTATTATTTCTGATAATTTGTTTCTTACTTTTGTTCATGTTATTTTTCCTGGACATTAAAGCGTGTTTTTCCCAAATCCTTTTGCTCTCTGCGCCTGACTCCACACCTCTTCACTCATTGAACGTTACAGCTTTAGTCTTTGGAAGTTATTGGGGCCTTCCTCTGATAACGCTTGACATAGAGGCCCTGAGCTCGGCCTCAGTAATGTACATGACTATATACAGGAAGTACCATTACCGAGTCAATCTGCAGGGGTAAAAGGTAATTGAAGTAGCTATGTACATCTAGGTAGGGGTAAAGTGACTAGGCAACAGGATAGATAATAGACAGTAGCAGCAGCGCATGTGACGAGTGTGAATGTGTGTGTGAGGCATCAGTATGCATGTGTGCATGTTATGTGTGTTGGCTTATGCAGTATGTTTGGCCGGGTATGGTTCTCAATCAGGGACAGCTGTCTATCGTTGTCTCTGATTGGGAATCACACTTAAGCAGCCTTTTTTCCTTTGTATTTTGTGGGTAGTTGACTTTGTTAGTTCCACTATAGCCCTAGTAAGTTTCACTGTCGTTTCTCTGTTTCTTGTTTTGTTGGCGACATTGATATAAATAAAGGAAAATGTACGCTCACCACGCTGTACCTTGGTCCGGTCATTTCCACGACGACGTCCGTGACAGGTCCACACACACCGACACAGTCGTAAAGAGGGCGCCTCTTCGCCCTCTGGAGGCTGAAAAGATTTGCCATTGGGCCCTCGGATCCTCAAAAAGTTCTACAGCTGCACCATCAAGAGTGTTTTGACTAGCTACATCACCGCTTGGTATGGCAAATTACCCACCCTCGAGTACGAGACACTGAGGGTGTTGAGTACTGCCCAGTACATCTCTGGACAGAGCCGCTTGCCATCCAGGACCTCTATACAAGGCCCCAAAAAATTAACAAAGACTCTAGCCACACATGCCATAGACTGTTCTTTCTTCTACCGCATGGCAAGCTGTACCAGTGTACCAAGACTGGAACCAAAAGGACCCTGAACATCTTCTACCTCCAGCCATACGACTGCTAAACAAGACTGCTAGATAGCTAATCAAATGGCTACCCGAACTAGCAGCATTGACCCTTTTTTGCACTAACTCTCCAGGCCATGGACCGTCACTGGAGGCTCCGGACCGTTGACCGTTGCTGAAGGCTCCGAACCGTTGACCGTCTCTGGAAGCTCTGGACCGTTGACTGTCGATGGAAGCTCCGGACTGTGAACCGTCACTGGAAGCTCCGGACTGGGAACTGTCGCTGGAGGTTCCGGGCTGTAGACTGTTGCTGGAGACTCCGGACTGTACACACGCACTAGTGGACGAGCACGGGGAGCCGGCACAGGATGTACTGGGCTGGGGAGGCGCACTGGAGGCCTGGTGCGTGGAGCCGGCACAGGTGGCACCGGACTGATGACACGCTCTTCAGGGCGAGTGCGGGGAGCCGGCACAGGACGTACCGGGCTGGGGAGGCGCACTGGAGGCCTGGTGCGTGGAGCCAGCACAGGTGGCACCGGACTGATGACACGCACTGGTGGACGAGCGCAGGGAGCCGGCACAGGACTTACCGGGCTGGGGAGGCGCACTGGAGGCCTGGTGCGTGGAGCCGGCACAGGTGGCACCGGACTGATGACACGCACTGGTGGACGAGCGTAGGGAGCCGGCACAGGACTTACCGGGCTGGGGAGGCGCACTGGAGGCCTGGTGCGTGGAGCTGGCACAGGTGGCACCGGACTGATGACACGCTCTTCAGGGCGAGTGCGGGGAGCCGCAACAGGACTTACCGGGCTGGGGAGGCGCACTGGAGGCCTGGTGCGTGTAGCCGGCACAGGTGGTACCGGACTGATGACACGCTCTTCAGGGCGAGTGAGGGGAGCCGCCACAGGACTTCCCGGGCTGGGGAGGCGCACTGGAGGCCTGGTGCGTGGAGCCGGCACAGGTGGCGCTGGATTGATTACACGCTCTTCAGGGCGAAAGCCTTGCAGAATACACCTAACCAACATCTCTCTCCTCCAACAGCTCCATCGACTCCCCGATGGTCTCTGGCTCTCTCCTCGGCTCAACCGACAGCCCCTTGTGCCCCGACAAAAATAAATCTTGGGGTTTCTGTGGCCGCAGACCCCGGCGTCGTCGCTGTCCTCCTATACTCCTTGGCGACTCCCGCCAAGGAAGGGTCTCGCATCCACCCATTATTTCCTCCCATATCCAGCTCTCCTTTACCTCCATGGTACGCTGCTTGGTCCTGTAGTGGTGGGATATTCTGTCACATTCGTCGTATACATAATGAGCGGACCAAGGCGCAGCGTGAGTAGAGTTCCACATATTTATTAAAGCGAACCTTCAAAAAACAACAAAGAATAAACTAATGTGAAGTTCGTAGCGCACATAGCACTAAACCAAAATGAAACGCAGGTGGGAAAAGGACCACACTGAGTAAGATCCCCAATTAGAGGCAACGATCATCAGCTGCCTCCAATTGGGAACCATACTCACACCAACATAGAAATACAGGACTAGAACACCCCCTAGTCACACTCTTACCTATTGCACCATAGAGAATGCCAAGGGCTCTCTATGGTCAGGGCGTGACACTCTGAAGCGCCCTGTGATTGGGTGCCTTGTAGTTGACCAAGCAGTCATGCAGCCAGTCAAGATGCTCTCAGTGGTGCAGCTGTAGAATATTTTGAGGATCTGAAGGCCCATGCCAAATATTTTCAGCCTCCTGATGCGGAAAAGGCGCTGTCGTGCCCTCTTTGTGGGTGTGTGTAGACCATGTGCTTAGTGATGAGGACACTGAGGAACTTGAAGCACTCAACCTACTCCACTACAGCCCCATCGATGTGGATTGGGGGGTGCTCGCCCCTCTGTTTCCTGTAGTCAACGATTAGCTCCTTTGTCTTGCTGACGTTGAGGGAGAGGTTGTTGTCCTAGCGCCACGCTGCCAGGTCTCTGACTTCCTCCCTATAGGCTGCCTCATTGTCATCAGTGATCAGTCCTACCACGTCGTGTCGTCAGCAAACTTGACGATGGTGTTCGAGTCGTACGCGGCCATGCAGTCCTGGGTGAACAGAGAGTACAGGAGAGGACTAAGCACACACCCCTGACGGGTCTCAGTGTTGATAGTTAGCGTGGCAGATGTGTTGTTGCCTACCCTCATCAGCTGGGGGCGACCCGCAAGGGAATCCAGAATGTCCAGAATCCAGTTGCAGAGGGAGATGGTCAGTCCCAGGGTCCAGAGCTAGGTGATGAGCTTGTAAAGGACTATGCTGTTGAATGCTGATCTGCGGTCAATGAACAGCATTTTTGAAAACCTTATTTTAAACCACAATCCACCTGCATTTAAGCCGCTCAACTATCCAAGACCCCCCACAGTCCGCCCCAAAAAAACTCAACCTCCATCCCCCTCCCCAAAGCTCCCTATCTCCAGGGTGTCTGGGGTGTCTGGGATGATGATTGTGAGCCATAATCAGCCTTTCAAAGCATTGCATGGCTATAGGCGTGAGTGCTATGGGCTGATAGTCATTTAGGCAGGTTACCTTGCTGTTTTTGGGCACGGTGACTATAGTGGTCTGCTTGAACAAAGTTGGTAACACAGCTGGTCAGGGATCGGATAAAAATGCCTGCAAAGACACTTTCCAGCTGGTTCGCACATGCTTTGAAAACGCGCCCTGGTATTCCGTCTGCCCCGGAGACCTTGCGAGTGTTAACCTGTTTATAAACGCTTTACTCACATCAGCCAGGGAGAGCAAGATCACACAGTCATCTGGAACAACACGGGCTTTCATGCAAGACTCAGTATAAAAGGCATTTAGTTCGTTTGGGAGTTCTACATCACAAGGCATCTCACGGCTGGGATTTCCTTTGTAATCCGTTATAGTCTGCAAGCCCTGTCACATATAACGAGCGTCGGAGCTGGTGTAATAGGATTCTACCTTCCTCCTATATTGTCCTTATATGGTTGCATTATGTTATCATTTGTTTATCTTGTACATGCTTCGCACTGTATCTTGGTGATGTGATGTGACCCACAGTAATGTGCAACAAAAGCCTAAAGCTTACAGCAGGCAGCAGCTCCCTTTCAGCACATAACAGGCTTGAATGTATGCAACCTGTTGTTCCATTAATCACACTTTAACATGGGATTGAGTATACACAGAGGTGTATCAGAAATATTGACACTGTATAGCATAGAAGAAGAATACAAAGAAGATCATGCAGGTTGTGTGGGCTCTGGCATCGTGCTTCCTTCTTTTTCTAACCGCTGATTTCAATCATTAACATCGTACTGGATCACTATCATTATCACAGGATTTTAAACTTAAACTGGTAGTAGTTTGTCACTTGTTGGTGCTATGGCAGTCTTGTCATGACTTTTGTTACAGTGTCGTGAACCTCAAGTCACTTCATTCCGTTTTATTGGGCTTAGAGAAATGATTTGTACTGTTCAACTCACTAAAGATGTAGCATTACTTCTAACTGTCTTTGCAGTTAACGCTGCGGTGTAAGCTACAGGGGGGGCAGTGATGTAGCAATTTTGAAAGCTCTTCCTCAGTGGTTGTTTCGTTTTCCGAACTGGCCTCCAGCCATGTTACCATGGTGACAACAGGAATTCAGAGGTTGCGGGAAAATCCAAATTTTCTGCTGTTCTTTCCCCCCTCCTCTCTCATCCTACTTCTATCATTCTGTATGTTGACTCAGCTAGCTGCATGGCACTGGCAGGAAGGCTCACACTCCCTCCACTCTCATCTTCATCAGTGGCGTGTTGGTCGGAGGTCTGTTCTGACATCACACCCCACTGTTGATCCATTTGTTTTGTTTGTGTCCATGCCCACAGGGTATGTACTCCGTCCAGTTGTTTTACAGCACACAAGACAGTGTTGTTCATCTCCCTTCGCAAAGACTCTCTAACAGCACGCTGACTCCCAGTGCACTATTTCCGTGTGTATAATACTGTAACATCAAGCTGGAGCATAAGACTTGATTAATATATGTTATTTTTATGATGTTATGAGTTAGATACCACGAAATGAGAAATTTTACTAGCATTATCTTCAGAACAATATACACGATTGTGTTATTGGGTTTAACAAAACCTAAAAAATGATAGGCCTATAGTTAATGTTTGTATTTATATTAAGTGATGATCACTAAATCTCTTTTGTACAGTTAATCTAGAATTGTTACTGTACTGTTATGACATGGGAATAAGACCTGACCCTGAATGGAAATTAAAACATCCTTGGCAGCTCTTCAAAATGAAATTGAACAGCTCATGTTCAAAAACACCACAAACTTCTGTCTCTCTGTTCTATGGCATGTGATGTGGATGCCAGCTTTAGCATTATGGCACCTGTGATTATTGGACCGAAGAAACAGATTTCATTGAGCGTAAAGGGCACCCATATGGTTGGACAGTGACAGCAGCTCCTCACATTGAGATGTTTGTGTAAATCCAGGAGCCTGAACTAAAGCAATAATGGAAAATTGTGGGCCACTATTTCAAGCAATAAAAGTGTCAAAAATGTTCATACATTGATTGTTTTTACTTGTTTTGTTTAACAGAGAAAAATATAAATTGTATTATACACTGGAACAAAAATATAAATGCAACATGCAACAATTTCAAAGATTCTACTGATTTGCTGGATATTGGCAGGAACTGGAACGTGCTGTTGTTGTACAGTACATGATCCAGAGCATCACAAACAGCCCAAATATGCTCATGAGTGACATATCTGGTGAGTATGCAGGAAGAAGAACTGAGACACTTTTCAGAAGCTGTGCATTATCATGCTGAAACATGAGGTTATGGCGGATGAATAGCACAACAATGGGTGTTAGGATCTCGTCACAGTATCTCTGTGCATTCCAATAGCCATCGATAAAATGCCTGCCTATAACATACCCCCGCCGCCACAATGGGGCACTCTGTTCACAACGTTTACATCAGCAAACCCCTCGCCCACACAACGTCATACACGCTGTCTGCCCGGTACAGTTGAAACCGAGATTCATCCATAAAAAGCACACTTCTACAGCATCCCAGTGGCCATCTAACGTAAGCATTTGCTCACTGAAGTAAGTTACGACACCAAACTGCAGTCAGGTAAAGACCCCGGTTGAGGACGAGGAGCGAGCAGATGAGCTTCCCTGAAAGGGTTTCTGTCAGTTTGTGTAGAAATGATTTGGTTGTGCCAACCCACAGTTTCATCAGGTGTCCAGGTGGCTGGTCTCAGACGATCCCGCAGGTGAAGTATGTGGAGGTCCTGGGTTGGCGTCGTTACAAGTGGTCTGCGGTTGTGAGGCCAGTTGGACGTACTGCCAAATTCTCTAAAACGGAAATTCCTGCAGTCAGCCAATTGCACGCTCCCTCAAAACTGGAGACTTCTGTGGCATTGTGTTGTGTGACAAAACTGCACATTTTAGAGTGGCCTTTTATTGTCCCCAGCACAAGTTGCACTTGATGCATCATACTGTTTAATCAGCTTTTTGATATGCCACACCTGTCAGGTGGATGGATTATCTTGGCAAGGGAGAAATGCTCACTAACAGGGATGTAAACACATTTGTTCACAACATTTGAGAGAAATACGCTTTTTGTGTGTATAGACAGTTTCTGGGATTTTTTATTTCAGTTCATGAAACATGGGACCAATACTTTACATGTTGCGTTTATATTTTGTTTAGTATACAATGTTGGTTCCAAAGTGTACTTATTAGCCGGGTTGTTATTGCAAATGAGAATTGGTTCCCTATTTACACACCTTGTTATATAAGGGTTAAATCAATAAAATACAAATATTCTACATACCCTGAGTGTATAAAACATTAGGAACACCTTCCTAATATTGAGTTGCACCCCCTTTTGACTGCAGAACAGCCTCCATTTGTCGGGGGATGGACTCTACAAGGTGTCAAAAGCATTCCACAGTTGTGTCAAGTTGGCTGATGTCCTTTTGGTGGTGGACCATTTTTGATACACACGGGGAAACTGTTGAGCGTGAAAAACCAAGCAATTCTTTACACACTCAAACCGGTGCGCCTGGCACCTACTACCATACCCCGTTCAAAGGCACTTAAATGTTTTGTTTTTTCCATTCACCTTCTGAATGACACACGTACACAAATCATGTCTCAATTGTCTCAAGGCTTAAAAAATATATATTTAACCCGTCTCCTCCCCTTCATCTACACTGATTGAAGTGGATTAAGGTGAAATCAATAAAGGATCATAGCTTTTACCTGGATTCACCTGGTCAGTCTATGTCATGGAAAGAGTAGATGTTCGTAATGATTTGAACACTCAGTCGACAGTGTACTTACTGTACATACTCATTCAAAGAAACAGAAAGGTTATGTGAAATAAAAGTTGTAAAAGCAAAGTTCCAGAGCATAATGTGTTTATTTTACTGCTTCATTTTCTCTCTTACATTTTGTAACATTGCACTTTTGCAACCCCGTGTTAATATTTTTTATGTGTTTGTTAAGGTGCATCAGAAAAAAAGCCCTTTAATCTGTTTTTGGGATCTCAAATCTCATTGGTAGGTCACAAGTGCCAGAGACAGATATAGTTTGACAGACAACCTCTCAAACTCAGGTCTTGAAGCATCTATGAGTATGCTGGTTTTCATTTATGATCTCCCAGTCGTTTCAGGAAGCCAAAAAAATACACATGCCATCATTGACCAAAAGCATTCATTCATCAATTTCACCTGGCTGCTACTAGCTGCTGGTCTTTTGAGGATGGCTCCAGTACCCAGTCGTAATAAAGGCCGACATGGGAAAGGACTGGAAGGCCCAAACATCAAGGATGATCAAGATATTGAAATAAATTAACAGATTTTAACCTTAGCCCTGTTAGCTTGGAATTAGAGACTTCGCTCACATCGGATGTGAAATCCCCATACAAAAAAGATACTTAATTTGTTAAAAAAAAGGAGAAAAAAAATAAAAATCTGCATTAATATGTAAAATAAGTGTCAAATGTAAAATAAGTTACATTATGCCTGAAACAAGGAAATACATTGGTCCATTTACATGTATAATATAAAGATTTCCATAATTGCATTTATGGGAGATAATTGGCAGGATATTTTAGCATATTGTTCTATATAGTATACTGTACCTAACGTGTGACAGTTTTTTAGCCAATAACACATTTATGCTAGCCTGAGTGCCAGTCTGTTTCTGCTCTCTTGCCTACTCCTTTGGGTGTTGTAACACCAAACATGGTCAGGCTACATTTATGCTCCAAAAACAGATATTGTAACAATGCCCTCCATATTTACTCGTTTTTTGCATTTTTGGAGTTTGTGTCAAAGTTTAGTGTAACATCCATGTTGATTGCTCATGCTATCCCATTTCTGTGTTCTATATTGTAACAATAGAATCTTCTCATTCGGACTGTTCTTTGGTAAACAAAGGTTACGTAGGTTGCTACTCAAATCAATGCAATGGACATAAGTGTGCATTAGACTGCTGTGTGCCGGTCCCTTGTCCTCCTCTCTGTCCCTTTACTTCCCAGCTCAAGCCAGATCTTAAAGAACCCCCTGGCAGCAGAGGAATAGTCCTCTTTGAAAGGGTGGTGTTTGTAGGCCAAATATAGTACAACTACGATTTCAAGAGAATGCTGAATGATCTCTCCAAAGTAAGGTACAGATTTATGATCTTAATTTGATCACTCTTTTGTTACTAAGATTTTTCCTGCACCGCAGGAAATGCAGATGAGCTTTGATATATACGTAAATTCACTGAAAACCCACAGTAACACACAGTTATATTAACTGTATTGCACTTTTCATGTAGCCTACTTTTGGCCAGCTAATAGCCTAACCACCGATCAAGCAACATTATGGACTAAATGTTCAAATCCTGTAGCTGCAGGATAATTTTGCTGTGACAATATAGTGTAGGTCAAATGAAAATCCTACATCTGTAGTAAGGCTGTGTTCAATCAATGAAACATACACTCTTGAAACCTGAAAGGGTTCTTCAGCTGTCCTCATAGAAGAACCCTTTGAAGAATCCTTTTTGGTTCCAGGTAGAACTCTTTTGGGTTCCATGTAAAAACTCTTTCCACAGAGGATTTTACATGGAACCCAAAAGGGTTCTACCTGGAACCAAAAAGGGTTATCCTATGGGGACAGCCGAAGAACCCTTTTCCAACCCTTTTTTCTAAGAGTGTAGCACATTTCGTACTTCAGTGATAAGAAAACGTGTATCATTCAAGGTTATTTAACACAATCTTTCCTGACATGGTTTAACCCCTGTGCTGCTGACTGCCACCAATGCAGCACACAGGAATTCACATGGTAAGAGCTTTCTTGCACAATTCCTAGGCCATATACTCCCTCCTCGTTGTCCACGCCTTGCTCTCCCATTGTCCTGCCCTTCTTCCTGGCACTCTTACGAGGCACCTAGTCGGGTCTGCTATGTCTGCAGTGATACTGAATCTGGTCCCAGATCATGCTTTTTCTTCACCTCAGTCGTTGCCCTCCTCCTCTTCCGCCTGACCAGCTTTGCCCAGTCGCTGAAAGCAGTGGACCATGGAGGCCAGGAAGAAGCTGGCTATAATGGCCACCACAGAGACTGAGATGCCCGAGAAGATGACAATGAGGATGTCCGTAAGAGAGAGGTAGCCCCGGCATTCCCGGAAACTGGCCTCAGAGAGCAGGCTCAGGGACATAAGACTCCCATCCATGGGGAGGGAACACTGCAACCCCTCCATACCTGAGAAAGAGAGAGAGAGAACAGGATATGATGTCATCAGTCTTGAACACAGTCACTCTATGGACCAATCTCAAATCAACCCCGGCCTACACACAGTGTATATCTAAAATGATTAGAAATGTATAAGTATGGTAACAGCTTAACAGGCAGCAGTGAAGGTAACAGCTTCATTCTTCTATCCTGTCCTTTCAGATCTAATGCATGGTGGAGCTGACCTCTCCTCAGATGACTGAATAAATACACAGGGGATCAGCTGTCCTGTCTGCTCACAGTACTGTGTCACTCAATGTCACTTTCAACTGCTGAAAAGCATGTTGGCCATACAGTTTGGAATGGCACTGTGGTTGGAATCCACTAAGAATGTCTCGTCTGTGATATCATCTTACTGTAACAATTTACAGTAAGTGAGGACACTGAGGGAACAGTTGGGTGCCATTGTTTTGCCTCAGAGTTGTTTGATATATTAGCTATAGCCCAGTACGCCTACAGTAGTAGCTACTGTGCCTGTTCATGTGTCTCACCATTTCCCACACATTGAGTCACATCAAGTCTAAAAAACCCACCCATTTGATCATTTGTGTTAAGTTTTCCCACTTAAAAAATTATAACGATTATGAAAAGCTTGTCTCTTGGCAGTATCAAGTGACTGCATTACCATACATCAACACCTACACCAGGGTTCCCCAAACTTGGTCCTGTTGACTCCAAAGGGTACACGTTTCGTTTTTTGCCCGAGCACTACACAGCTGACTCAAATAATCAAATAATCGTCAAGCTTTGGTCATTTGAATCAGCTGTATAGTGTTGGTGCAAAAACCAAAACATGCACCCCCTGGGGTCCCGAGGCCCGAGTTTGGGAAACTCTGACCTACATGTACAGTAACACACACAGAGCTGAATGGCCTAATGCATCTAGAGAAGTGTGTGGTCTTAACACATCTCTGTTATAGCTAGGCGATTTGGAGATAACACAATGCTTTTAACAGTCATATAAATACATGTGTTTAGTGCCAAGCTATATTCCTGGTGTCGTAGATTGGTGTGATCTACGAGGCTTCGCTGAACACTTGTAACAGACACACACATCACCCCTATTACATAATTTCTTGATATGATTTGACCATGGATCCCTCCAATTTAGCATTTTTCACCCCTCCGAGGCAAACATTAATTTGTGAAATTTCGACTTTGCGATTAGACCTATCTGCTTTGGTTTTCACAGAAGAAGGAGAGTAATCTCTGCTCCAACCAGTGAGTTACTAGCAGACACCAGATGACAGATTTAAAGGGGAACAACCCCTGGGTATTAATACAACAGAGACAGATGCATTAGTGCTTTAGAAGAACACTACTCAGATTAAATGCTTTGTCCATTGTGATCTTGTCTGTTTTGGAGAAAAAACATCACAACACTTGAAGAGTTTAATTACAAAATGCTACATATCCATTTTCAGAAATGTTGGTAAATTAGCTTTTATTGTTTAAATAAATTCTGAAAGACATTGGTGTGTTTACTTCACTATCTAATTATGTACTGGGGTTGTTCAATGACAGACATGTATTTGTTTAAAATGTATCACTTGATGGTTTCATTTCAGAGAGACAAATAATAATGTATTTCTTTTGCTAAATGCTATAAGTAGTCCTGCTAGGTTTTACACAGCCAAATGTAAGAAATAACTAAATTTTAATAAAGAACTGTGCAAATGATACATCTTTGACATCAACATTTAAAACATGTTAAAACAGATCTGTATGTAAAATATTTACATTTTACATTTTAGTCATTTAGCAGATACTGTTATCCAGAGCTTCTTTCAGTAAGTGCATTCATCTTAAAATAGCTAGGTGAGAATACCACATATCATAGTCAAATATACAGGATGCAGCTAAACAATGGATATACAGCTAAACAATGGATATATAGCTAGCGTTTTGAATAACACATAAACAAAACAATTTTCATACACCTAAAATCTATGAATAATGACATCTGAGAACAAGAATATTTTAAACACAGATGAAGGTACCCATAAGCAATCATTTCTGATGAAAACACACATACTGTATGTGAAAGATTAGTGGATATATAAACTCTTCACTTATAAGTTAGGGTTCAAAAGGTTTTGTTATTGTTTTGTGTTCAGTTGCTATATGACATGTAAGAATGCATAAGTATAAGTATTATAGTAGCCTACCCTAATTTGAGAGGATGAAAATATACAGTCACGTGATTTCTTTCTGCATGAGAATAACAGAAGTGTGCAGAACAAGGACGAGACTGATATTTGCGCTCTGGTGATTTGATAATATCGTAATAAGATACAGTAATACACGATAACAGACAATAATGTAACAGCACCAAATTATATATAGATAGATTATACTGTGAATTATTTGATTTATAATGACAAGGGGCATCATTGAGGCTCTGGTTTTCTTGTGAACTAATCCAATCTATTCCACTAATACGAAGTGTTAAATATTTGTTATATTTTCAATCAGTATTCACTGTTTTTGAAAGAAGTATTTGAATAAAACATTACGTAATCTAAAAGCACATATGGTGTACCTCAGTCATGTTCTAATAAAAAGCAGTTCGGGGCGCTTCCATTTTTATCCTGCCTGTGTCTGTAGCTGCAGTGGCCAGCAGTCAGTAGACATCATTATCAAGCGTGTGAGTGTGTGTGCATGTGTATGTATGTGTGTGTGTAAGTGTATATGTGTGGTGAGTCACAGTTAGACCAGAAGGGGTTTTCCACATGCGGAGGGACTCAGTGACCTCATCGCTCTGTGAAATTCCAGTCACGTGGTTCTCCTCTCCTCACTGTGCAGCACAACAAGCAAAGCCCAGACACTGGCTCTTCTGTTCTCAATTCAATTCAATTTAAGGGCTTTATTGGCATGGGAAACATACGTTTACGTTGCCAAAAGCAAGTGAAATAGATCATAAACAAAGGTGAAATAAACAAAAAATTAACAGTAAACATTACACTTACAAAAGTTCCAAAACAATGAAGGCATTTCAAATGTCATATTATGCATATATACAGTAGTCTCTCTCTCTGTCTCTGACTCTGTCTCTGGATCTATTCCTGGCTCTGCACGCCACAGCCATAGTGTCTCGTGTGGAGAGGACCAGAATACTACATTGTAAATAGATGGACAGAGTCCGCATGGTTTCAGTGTTGGTGGTGATGGCGATGGATGTGGGGGTAGGGGTGGGGAAATGTTGAGTATGCCTACATTGTCTGATGCTGCCTATAGACTTAACATCGTCAACAAAATCACTGCATCATATTTGACATGAGTATGCATAGTGTCCTATATTGATGTGTTATATACAGTGCCTTCGGAAAGTATTCAGACCCCTTGACTTTTTCCACATTTTGTTACGTTACAAACTTATTCTAAATTGTATTAAATCGTTTTTTTCCCTCATCAATCTACACACAATACTTCATAATGACAAAGCAAAAACACGTTTTTTTTGTTAAATTATTAAAAATCAAATGTATTAAAATTATAAAAAATCTAAAATCTAACGGAAAAATCGAATTTGCATAAGTATTCAGAACATTTACGCAGCACTTTGTTGAAGCACCTTTGGCAGCGATTACAGCATCAAGTCTTCTTGTACCTTTATTTAACTAGGCAAGTCAGTAAGAACAAACTCTTATTTTCAATGACAGCCTAGGAACAGTGGGTTAACTGCCTGTTCAGGGGCAGAATTTGTACCTTGTACCAATGACAGATTTGTACCTTGTCAGCTCGGGGATTTGAACTTGCAACCTTTGCGGTTACTAGTCCACCGCTCTAACCACTAGGCTACCCTGCCGCCCAAGTATGATGCTACAAACTTGGCACATCTGTATTTGGGGAGTTTCTCCCATTCTTCTCTGCAGATCCTCTCAAGATCTGTCAGCTTGGATGGGGAGCGTTGCTGCACAGCTATTTTCAGGTCTCTCCAGAGCTGTTCGATCGGGTTCAAGTCCAGGCTCTGGCTGGGCCTCTCAAGGACATTCAGAAACTTGTCTTTACGCCACTCCTGCGTTGTTTTGGCTGTGTGCTTAGGGACGTTGTCCTGTTGGAAGGTGAACCTTCGCCCCTGTCTGAGGTGCTTTGGAGCAGGTTTTCTTCAAGGATCTCTCTACACTTGGCACTGTTCATCTTTGCCTCAATCCTGACCAGTCTCCCAGTCCCTGCAGCTGAACAACATCCCCAAAGCATGATGGTGTCCCCAAAGCATGACCATGCCTCACCGTTGGGCCAGGTTTCCTCCAGACGTGATGCTTGACATTCAGGCCAAAGAGGTCAAACTTGGTTTCATCAGACCAGAGATTCTTGTTTCGCATGGTCTGAGTGTCTTTAGGTGCCTTTTGGCAAACTCCAAGCGGGCTGTCATGTACCTTTTACTGAGGAGTGGCTTCCGTCTGGCCACTCTGCCATGAAGGCCTGATTGGTGGAATGCTGCAGAGATGGTTGTCCTTCTGGAAGGTTCTCTCAGCTCCACAGAGGAACTCTAGAGCTCTGTCAGAGTGACCAACAGGTTATTGGTCACCTCACTGACCAAGGCCCTTCTCCCCCAATTGCTCAGTTTGGCTGGGCAGCCAGCTCCAGGAAGAGTCTTGGTGGTTCAAAACTTCTTCCATTTAAGAATGATAGAGGCCACTGTGTTCTTGGAGACCTTCGATGCTGCAGACATTTTATGGTACCCTTCTCCACATCTGTGCATCAACACAATCCTGTCTCGGAGCTCTACGAACAAATCCTTTTGACCTCATGGCTTGGATTTTGCTCTGACATGAGCTGTCAACTGTGGTACCTTATATAGACAGGTGTGTGCCTTTCCAAATCATGTCCAATCAATTGAATTTACCACAGGTGGACTCCAATCAACTTGTAGACACATCTCAAGGATGATCAATGGAAACAGGATCCACCTGAACTCAATTTTGAGTCTCATAGAAAGGGTCTGAATACTTATGTAAATAAGGTATTTCTGTTTTTGATTTTTAGTACATTTGTAAAAATGTCTTAAAACCTGTTTTCATTTTGTCATCATGGGGTATTGTGTGTAGATTGCTGAGGATTTTAAAAATGTTATAATAACGCTATAACCTAACAAAATGTGTAAAAAGTCAATGGGTCTAAGCACTTTCTGAAGGTACTGTATATATATATATCAGCTGCCATGCTGCTATATAGTTGGAATTATATTTTAGTTTGTGCCTGTGTGTGCTAGTGCTTACTGTAATGAATCTCTTCGTCGTCTGAGGAGGAGTAGGAAGGATCGGACCAATATGCAGCGTGGTAAGTGTCCATGTTAATTATTTATTCGACTGAACACACAAAACAAAATAACAAAGTGAAAGGAAGAAACAAAACAGTCCTGTCAGGTGAATACACAAAATAATAGTGGGAACTACCCACAAATAATAGTGGGAACACAGGCTACCTAAGTATGGTTCTCAATCAGAGACAACGATTGATAGCTGCCTCTAATTGGGAACCATACCAGGCCAAAAGCAGAAATACAAAACCTAGAACAAAAACCTCGAATGCCCCCCCCCCCCCCCCCCCCCCCCCCCCCCCCCCCCCCCCCCCCCCCCCCCCCGCGGTGGCGGCCCCACTCTACCATAGTCTTGGCCCTCTTAAGTGGCTATAGACGGGAGACTCCGGCAGCGCCTGACTGACGGGCGGCTCTGGCAGCTCCTGGTTGACGGGCGGCTCTGGCAGCTCCTGACTGACGGGCAGCTCTGGCAGCTCCTGACTGACGGGCGGCTTTGGCAGCTCCTGACTGACGGGCGGCTCTGGCAGCTCCTGACTGACGGGCGGCTCTGGCAGCTCTGGACAGGATGGAGGCTCTGGTAGCTCCGGACAGGAGGGAGGCTCTGGAAGAGCTGGACAGGAGGGAGACTCTGGAAGCGCTGGACAGGGGGGACACTCTGGAAGCGCTGGACAGGAGGGAGACTCTGGAAGCGCTGGACAGGCGGGAGCACCTGGAGGGAGGAGACGGAGAGACAGATTGGTGCGTGGGGCTGCCACAGGAGGCCTGGTGCGTGGAGGCGGCACCGGATCGACTGGACCGTGGAGGCGCACTGGAGGTCTCGAGCACCGAGCCTGCACAACCTGTCCTGGCTGGATACTCCCCGTAACCCGGCAAGTGCGGCGGGGTGGAACAGACCGCACTGGGCTGTGCTGGCGAACTGGGGACACAGTGCGTAGGGCTGGTGCCATATAGCCCGGGCTGAGGAGACGCACTGGAGACCAGATGCGCTGAGCCGGCTTCATTGCTCCTGGCTCGATGCCCACTCTGGCCCGGCCGATACGAGGAGCTGCGATGTAGCGCACCGGGCTATGCCTGCGCCACGGTAAGCATGGGGAGTTGGCTCTAGTCTCCTACCTGACTTAGCCACACTCCCCGTGTGCCTTCCCCCAAGACATTTTTGGGGCTGCCTCTCGTCCCTGTTGCGCTGTTGTGCTAACTCCTCATAATGCCGCCGCTCTGCTTTAGCTGCCTTCAGCTCCTGCCTGGGGCGGCGATATTCCCCAGCCTGTGCCCAGGGTCCCTTACCGTCCAAAATCTCCTCCCATTTCCAGGAGTCCAGAACCCTCTGCTCCTGGTTACCACGCTGCTTAGTCCGGTTGTGGTGGGTAGTTCTGTAACGAACCTCTTCATCATCTGAGGAGGAGTAAGAAGGATCGGACCAATATACAGCGTTGTAAGTGTCCATGTTAATTATTTATTCGACTGAACACACGAGACAAAATAACAAAGTGAAAGGAAGAAACTAAACAGTTCTGTCAGGTGAATACACAAAACAGGCTACCTAAGTGTGGTTCTCAATCAGAGACAACGATTGACAGCTGCCTCTGATTGGGAACTATACCACGCCAAAAGCAGAAATACAAAACCTAGAACAAAAACCTTGAATGCCCACCCCAACTCACGCCCTGACAAAACTAAAACAGAGACATAAAAAAGGAACTAAGGTCAGGACGTGACACTTACCTGCATATGGACATGCGTGCTTGTCTGCATCCATGGGTGCATGTACTTTTGTGTGTGTTTGTTTATGTATATGTTTGTGTGTGTGTCACTCTTAGAGCAATGGAGTATCTTTTACTGTGAGGGAACATTAGTCTAGACCAGGGATGTGCAACTTCGATGGGGCTGGGGTCCACAAAAAAATCGGAACTAACTATGATGGGCCACAGTGACTCATGGGTCTGCATACCCTCATCCATACCGACACATGCAGTCTGAGCTGGCCGTAGACTTTTGGGGACCTAAGTGAAATTTGGTTGGGGAGCCCCCCCACCTTGCAACCAAACATTTTAACGGCCCTCCTCTTGACAGCGGAAATAAATAAAAAATATGTATTAGAGTTAATTTCCTGCAATTTTAGACATTTTGCCATGGGCATGGAGAAAATTTTGCAATTCTACACATTTTACCATAGGACAGAGAGAAGATTTTTCAATTGTATAACTAATTTCATGCAATTCTACTCATTTTGCCATGGAGCAGAGAGAAGAATTTGCAGTTTTACAACTAATTTGACTCATTTTGCTATAGGGTGGAGAGAAATGTTAGCAATTTAGAATATGATATCTGATTGAGCGTGACTAAAAAAATCAATGGGGGCCACCCAGTCGGTAATTTGACCATGATAACTACAAGTTTAGATAGCTGGCTAGACTAACTCAACAATCAAAACCTTTTAGCTGACATGGGCTAATTGAGTGACTGTCAGTGACTCACATAACAAGAGAAAAACTGCTGATGCACAACCAAATTTCTAAATTGCACCTTGTGTATTCTACTATTCTAACTCTCAACAGTAAGTTGAGTCCCAGGTTGTTGTTAATATAATTTTTATTTGGGGGGGGGGGGGGGGGGGGGGGGGTGATCCGCGGGCCTACAGTTGCCCATCCCTGGTCTAGACAATATCAGTGTCAATGGTAAGCTGTCGTCAGTATAAAATGAAGTGTAGTAAAACATGCATGCTGATTGTTCATCCTTGACTCAACAGCACTAGAGAACAGCACTCAATGGTATGATTATACAGGTTACCGCTTTGAATAATTCACACACACTCACCTAAAGGCACCATTGTGAAATATCCTCAGCTACTGTGTTTTAAAGGGGCAATCTGCAGTTCAAACAACAACAAAGTGGTTATATTCTTCAAGAATCAATGAGTATATATCTTTTTTTTTTTAAAGCTGTCCCAATCGCAGATTGACCCTATTACTGAGCTTTGTTGCATCTTGATGATACAGTACCTGAGAGCAGGCTACAATGTGTATGTGAAACCAGCACTCACAAACTCAATGAGTAAAGCTCAATAGTTTGTAAATGTCTATTTATGTTCTCAGATGCTATACAGATCAATATAATCTCAATCAGGAACTGACAGAGCAATGTCACTGATGCTAGATAGAAAAGTGGGTCAAAGAAAGATGTTACTGTTTGGGTCAGTGAAAATACAGTGTCCAAGAGCAAATGTACTTTTTGACTTATTCCACAAAGTGACTGCGCTTGATTGAATGGTTCTGTGGAAGCGTCCAGGACAACAAGTGATCCATTATCCTGCGCCCTCCAGCCCCCAGTTTGTTCACAGTTCTAGTTCACACTCAGTAATTAAGAAGTATTGATTGTGATTAAGCCTCAGAGGGTCAGGAATTTAGTAATAAGGGAGTAAATGACTTGTTTAATCCATCAAATCTTAATTTCTTATTAATGAATATACACTCCGATCCATGTTTCTAGTCTGCTGCCTTGTCTGAATGATGACAAGATTATCATGGCTTGCAACTAGTTTGTCCCCAATGCAATGGGAAAGATTAAGTCTGACTATATGTAAAATATACTGTACATTCACATGTCCTTTAGAGTAACATACAGTAGAGGTTTTCTAGGGTGAGCCTTAATTAGCAAGGAGCCTAAAGTTGCTAAGGCCTATAGCGTCCTGAGACCTGAAAAAAATGTGTTTGGGATTTCAATATTTTTTCTATAACGTAAGTGTTTGGGGTGAAAAATACATGTAACCCCAAAAAATGTGGGAACAAATATTGTTATTTTTATTGTAAGTGCAAAATTGTCCTCCGTAGTGGTCATTAGGATGTAAATATACACAAATTAACATGACAGTCAATGGGTACAGTACTGTAGGTGAAAAACATAGTTGTGGCATCTGGGTGTCCACTACAGAGGACATTTCTTGATAAGCTCTTATTTAGCTCTTATTTAATGTGAAAAAAATATGACAAAGTCCTGACCAACTCACTTAACTATTGCTGAAATACTCACTTACTAGAAAACATTTGAATATCAAACTCACAAAAACTATAATTAATAATTACACACACTTTTCACATGTCCATAAAATGTGCTAATTTTAACGGCAGCCATCTTTTAAAGAACCAGGAAGATAAAGTTGTCAAGGTCACACCCCTACACGTGATATCATTGAAAAGTCCAGAATGTCCTCTCAAAGGGACAACAGGATTTAATACAGTGGCTTGTATGGCCTCAGAGACACAGACCAAGAACTGATGTCCACTAGAGAGGACAAAAATACATTTCTGGGTTTCAGGAGGACAGAAGAGCACTTAGAAAGCACCATAGTGTCGGTGTGTGTACTGTATGTGTCTGGGCTCACCGAAGGCTAGGCGCTAATGTGCCACACAGAATGTTGTTAGTATAACATTGTGTTCTGCCACGAGTCCAGGTCACAGCTATTGAAAATAAATCCACTGTGAAGATTGTTGATGTGTCAATTTGATAATTATTATGATCCATAGAACATCCTGTTGCTTTGATTAGCGTACTGTAATAACATAGGTTGCCTCCCACATGGCACCCTATTCCCTATATACTGCACTACTTTTGACAAGAGCCTTATGGGCCCTGGTCAAAAGTAGTGAACTATAAAGGGAATGGGGTGCCATTTGGGACACACATATGGCCCTAATTCCAGCGGAAATAATATTGATGTGTGTCATTTGGACAGACCTTAATAAACTTGTAAGAACATGTATTTAGTAGCACTAGCCAAGCTCTCTTGGGAAGCAGTTAAAGGGATACTTTGGGAATTTGTCCATTTTCCCCAGAGTCAGATGAACTACCATTTTGATGTGTATGTATCCAGTATGAAGGAAGTTAGAGGTAGTTTCGCGAGCCAATGCTAACTATCCTATATGATCAATGACTGGAAGTCTATGGGTATCTGCTAGCATGCAGTTGGACTTCCACGCATAGAATGTTGGTCAGATCTCAGCACTGTGCACCTGCATACAATGTGACGTGTTACAGTAGCTCTGGAGAATGACAGTGAGCATTATACAATGCGTGCAATGACCTGTCAACACTGCAAACAAGGAAGAATTATGTAAACATTAATAGACATTAATAGCCTAACTGTCCATACTGTAACAGTACATCGAGTGGATCAGAAATGCTTTTTGTCCGTCATTAAATGAACAATGCAGGTATATTATGATCTATCAAGTGATTCAGATCCTATTGAATGTGATACCCTGGCCTCATATCTTTTTGATCTTGAAGATCTTACTCGTGATCTACTCCTTGTATATTTTGTCGGACAGTGTTTGAGGATGTAAACAATAAACAGTCTTCTTGTTGTGATTTTAGAACTTGTGCGCACAAACACACCCCCACACGTAAACACACACACACACAAACACACACATGCAAACACACACACAATCTGAGAACAGACTCTAATGAGGCATATGGTTAATTAATTATTCAGACACAATCTGGTATCTTGAATCTGGGACTCCCCACTAGTCTACCACAATTATCTTTCTGCTTTTCTCATGCTCACCAAGATGTCTCAGAGTGATCTTATTCATAACAACATTGACTTGTCCATATCTATACAGAATTATCAGTAGTATGAGCAACAAGCTGCACTTGAAATAAATAAAGATGAGGTTGATAGCCAATAGCTGTTTAAATGATAGACAATTGAAAACAAAGAGTAGTAACCATAAAGGAGATGATTTTGGACTACAGGAAAAAGAGGACTGAGCACGCCTCCATTCTCATCGACGGGGCTGTAGTGGAGCAGGTTGAGAGCTTTAAGTTCCTTGGTGTCCACATCACCAACATACTAACATGGTACAAACACACCAAGACAGTCGTGAAGAGGGCACGACAAAGCCTATTCCCCTCAGGAGACTGAAAAGATTTGTCATGGGTCCTCAGATCCTCAAAAGGTTCTACAGCTGCACCATCGAGAGCATCTGGTTGTATCATTGCCTGGTATGGCAACTGCTCGGCCTCTGACCGCTTGGCACTACAGAGGGTAGTGCGAACAGCCCAGTACATCACTGGGGCCAAGCTTCCTGCCATCCAGGACCTCTATACCAGGCGGTGTCAGAGGAAGGCCCTAACAATTGTCAAAGACTCCAGCCACCCTAGTCATAGTGTGGCTGTTGTCTCTGGTACCAGAGCACCAAGTCTAAGTCCAAGAGGCTTCTAAACAGCTTCTACCCCAAGCCATAAGACTCCTGAACATCTAATCAAATGGCTATCCAGACTATTTGCATTGCCCCCCCCCCCCTTTTACACCGCTGCTACTCTCTGTTGTTATCATCTATGCATAGTCACTTTAAATAACTCTACCTACATATTAACTCAACTAACCGGTGCCCCTGCACATTGACTCTGTATCGGTACCCCCCTGTATATAGTCTCGCTATTGTTACTTTACTGCTGCTCTTTAATTACTTGTTACTTTTATTTCTTATTCTTGTCCGTATTTTTTAAAACTGCATTGTTGGTTGGGGCTCGTAAGCATTTCACTGTAAGGTGGACCTGTTGTATTCGGTGCATGTGACTAATACATTTTTGATTTGTTTTGATTTAATTTTGATATGTTCATAGATATTGGGCCAAGTAGAGTCATTTAATGTAATACTAACCACTGTTACATGCATTACACTATCTGTATTTCAGTGTACTGTGCAGTCTTATATTATTATTCTATAACTGATTGGCTTAAGGTTTGATAGCTTATAAATGGTTTGAATCAGAAACGAGTGGGCTGCTGGATTATGACAAAAGATTGGTTTTCTATGTCCTAGCACAGGCAAAGATGGTAAAACAAATACGTGCTGTTAAGCAGCTTACATACCCATTGGAAGCTTGTGGCAGTTCTCCGTGAGCCACACAAAAAGTTTGGCAAAGTGACAGTTGCACACCCAGGGGTTGCCCTCCAGGCGCACCACCCGGAGTGAGGTTAGGGGCTCCAGCACCCCCACATCCAGCCCCTGCAGGCCGTTCCTCTCCAGCTCCAGCTCTCGCAGCGAGGTCAGCCCCAGGAAAGCATCCTCTTCCACCAGGCTAAGGTAGGGGTTGTTCCCCAGACGCAGCTTGATCAGGCTCCGGGACTCCACAAAGGTCCCTGACTGGATCTCTGTCAGGTTGTTGCTGCCCAGGTCCAGGAAGACTAGGCGAGATGAGGTGCTGAGGGTGCCGGGCTCCAGCACCGACAGGGAGTTATTCCTCAGGTCCAGGTAGACCAGGTCACTGTACAGAACCAGGAAGTCCGAGGGGATCCAGGGAATCCAGTTGTCGGAGAGAAGGAGGCGCCGGACGTCCAGGGGGATGGGGCTAGGGAGGCTGGTGAGACCTTGGCCCTGGCAGTCCACGGTGTGGTGGTCTGGACACAGGCAGCTGGACGGACAGTTGTGGCCCCGAGTCAGCAAGGTGGAGGAAAGCAAGGCAAGGAAAGGCTGAAGCCAGTTAATGCATGGTAACATTGTCAAGGGGGTGCGAGGTGAGAGGGAGAGCAGGGGTTTAGGTAGGGGAGGAGGAGGTTGGGAGGAAGGAGGTACAGGACAGGAGAGGGCACAGGGGAGGGGGTAGAGATCAAGGGATGGGAGATTAAGGAAGGGGAGGGGGAAGCAGAAGAAAGAAAGGAGTCAATGTCCTGGCGCTGGCATCTCTCTTCCTCTTGTTGAGTAGTCTACAAAGGCTAAGCCATCGAGCGGCGAGAGAGATGCGCAACGGTGTTTTCAAGGAGATCATGTAGCAAGCGGTCTGGATCGAAAAGCAGCCTGCTGGCTTTGAGGGAATAAGGGGAGGAGTGAGAGAGAGGGAGTGAGCGAGAGAGAGAGAGAGAGTAAGGGAGGGGGGTTAAATAGAAACTAGCAAACCAGAGACGTGCGCTGGGGAGGGTGTGTGTTGGGAGTGGGGAGAGTGGGGGATGGGGGGTGGAGGGACATAGGGTAAGCCAGAAGGTGGTGTGAGTTTGCAGGAGGGTCGACCCTCAGAGTCTCATTACTCCTTCTTCAGAACAATTAACGAGGGACACCGTCTGTGAGTCAGAAGAAGAATATACTGTGAGGATCTAAGCATTGGAAGGCTAGACTCACTGAAAGCATGGGTATTTATATCCAACCGTATGGGCTGGGGAGATACCGACAGTGACTCGAGTCCAAATGACATCAGATAACTCACATGTTGTGATGATGTCACATGGCTCCCAGCAGAATCCCAGGAGGAATATAATCCTGATGACTGTGATCCTTGGGAATCATCATCACATACGTCTCCTCCTCAACTGTCCTCTGTCTCACTGTGCTGCACGATCCGGCCATCCCAGCTCTGTTGCCATGACAACATGCTCTAAACATACACCGTGGTGTGAAGCTGCCTGTGCAGCACAGGCGAATATCCCAAAAGTGTCATATTGAGGAACGCCATCACATGACAGCTTGCCACAGCGGGGTGATGCGTTTGTCTCGTGCCTTTCCTGAGCAACAAGCTGAATGGCTGTCTCATACAATCCACTCCTGTAGCTTTAATGCATGTCCTATACATTCACAGTTAGAAAAACATACAGTACATACACTACAGTTTTAACACATCCACTGCAAAAGCCAAGTGGTCTTCAGAAATACTGTACCTTAAACTAAGCAATGTGTTCCCAATGGCAGTTACCTTACCAACGGCAGCTAATTTGCCAGCTGTTGTTGTTTACATGCTATGTACCTCTATGCTACAGTACAGTAGTCAGACATCATGTCCACAGACCGCAGTTACAGAAACAGAATATATGCTATGTCCACCAAGAGCATTTCCTGATACATCAAACATGCTTGTTGGGAATAGCATGTCACAGATATAATTGTGGGAAGCAGGTGTACTGAGGGTGCTGCAACACCCCCTGAAAAACATAAATACAATTAAATATTAATTAAAAAATGTATTTTTTTCTTTTGAAGAAGGGCCATTTGCTACAGGGCCATCGGGCCTTGGTATAACAAATACCTGTATACAGTCACTAGTAAAAGTCTACACACCCCTTGCACAATCTGGACATTTTACATACAGCCTTAAAATGAAATAGAAAATGTATTAAATTAGATTTTTTTCCGACCGATGTACTCCACATTTACAAAGTGGAAGAAAAAGTCTATTTAAAAAAATGTAATAAAATGTCATTTAAAAAAAGATGTCTTGATTTCATATTTCTTTTGATCCTGACAAACTCCACATTCACTGCAGGTGAAAATCATTTTGAACGTTAGGGAGGGGGTGCACTTGGAGTTGGAGGTTCCTATAAGAAGGGTAAATTCCAATGAATCCCAGTAATTGAGATTATGTAAATCAGCTAACTGTTAGCTATGCTGTTGTTACAATGTAACTAGTCTTTACCTGTGATTGAAGTTTGTTCTGCTGCTAACATCTGAGTTGTAGTTTCTGCTTGTGCAGCAGTCGGAGGATGCGTGCAGTGCAGCTGAGTGAGCACTCCTGTGTGGGCAGAGGAGCGGGGGAGGGGACATTTTCCAAGATTCAAAAATGAGAAATTAGCGAATTTGATGGGCAATTCTTTATAGAAAAGGACAAAAATTTGACTAAAAGTTGAATAAAAATGGAAAGGGCACTTCACTTATAGGAGGGCAACAGGGCAGGTGCTCAAGCACCCCTAGAGCCATATCTGTGCACGTGCCTGCATCAACATTAATCACTAATTTCATTGGCACCAACACAGAAATTATTATTGTTATTGACTAGTTGATAAGTTTTATTCTTTAGTGTAATTGTAGGGAGCTTGCCTGCAGAGGCCGTTAGGGCCCTATGAAGTGAAAATAGGCTAATGTGTTTCCCCCCATGCAGTTCATGTTTAGCATGTAAATAAATGTCAGTGTAACCTGATGTGTGGCACCCTGGGTCGGAAACAGCTGCACATACAGGGCTGGGAGGGAGGGAGGTGCCAATGGAAAAGCATGGCGCCTCACTTTCCAACGGTCATTTTCAAAGTGACCCAAGCATCCAAGACAGTGGGGCCCAGCTGTCACTTCTTTAGTTGCACGTTGGCAGGTGTAACTGTGCCCGCTGGCTGTGTACCCTGGGTGCCAGTCAAGGACAGAGAGCTAGGGCTCTGAGGGGGAGTGCCACTGTGGAAAGTTAGACAGACATCTTGTTCCTCTTCAAAAAGAAACCTGAGACCACCTGTCAGTCGTTCTGTGAGTTTGCGTGCGTGTGTCCAAACACCACACCTGCCAACTGTGAGACTTGAACAAGGTTGTCAGCTATGTGAGTCATCTTTTGTGATATCTGACTGAAGTCTAGCTACATTCTGTACTATCAAGAATCAGGATCAAGCTGCAGGAATTTGACAGACAAACAGGCAGGCAGACAATGGGCAGTTGGGCTTTCGAGGGTGTAGTACAATGTGCCTTCTGGGAAATGAGATACACTTACCCAGATTATGTTTCTGAAATAAAGGAATCCAGAAGTACTTGATCACAAATGTCTTCAGCTGAGGAAATCTCTTATCTAGCAGAGAAAGTTGCACCCACGTCCGTTACATTGACAGATGTATGTATATATCCGGATTTGCTCCAAGTTTGTTTACATTTGATGGTAAAGAATGACAGCACTCTCTCCGAAAGCACACATGACCACACAATGACCCAGTGAGTGAAAGAAAACTGTTGATGTACAACTTGGAATCAAGCCTTCTAATTCTTGTATTTGGAAATGTAATTACTATACGATAAATTACTGAACAGATGAGACTTCGGGCAAATGCTCACCAATGCAAAAACAAACAGACAAGCAACTTGACTGTTGACATTGTTGGACAAATATCCTAGAGTGGTCTCTACTTCCCTCTTGTGTTCAATGTGTCCTTTACAGTCTCAGGACCAGTCATTTTACAGTGAAGATAAAACACATTAAGTAGAAGTAGAAAATAGTAAGGGATAAGATCTTTATTTGGTGAATATAAATGTAATGCAGGATAAAGGGGAAAGGTTCTTGAAGAAAATAAAAGTACTTTGAGACGGAATGTAACCAATATTTTATTATTATTATTATTGAAACAGTTGTACCGGCTTTCAGTTTGTTGTTGTAGATGTTGTTTTCTTTTGTTTTGTCTTTTTTTTTTAAATAAAATAGACAAATAACAGTATTACAAATAATTAAAATTGTTACATCCTTCACAGGGTTACAGTCAATGTACATTTATACAGAAAACGAAACGTCCCAATGCAATCACAGTGGTTAGGACTGGACGGGGAGGGGGGGCTGGTAGACCAAGGACGGAGGACAAAAGTGAAAGAATGTGAAAAAGGTACTATAATGGTATAGAGGTATAGTAATAGCACAGTTTTAACATGGGACCAGCATAGGGAATGAGAGTTCTTTTTACACACAGAGAATGACAAAAACTTAAATGTGGTCATATAGAGAGGGCACAACAATATTGACTTGAGGTTACAGTAGAAGCGTCCATTTTGGTTTCTTTTGTTAGTAAATGGCACACACAGAGATGGCAGGTTCTTTCTGAGTGTATTTGTTGACAGAAGCAAAAAAATAAACAAATAAAGATTTGTTTGATTTGACAGTCTTCCTTCATTCACAAATTCAGGTCTTGTATAGTACATTGCCTCCCCACTTGTTATGCTAGGCCTATAAAAACAAAGTAAATTAGTGTCTGGGGCTATCCTTTATGATCAAATAGCAAAGCTTCCAACACATTAATGCACAAGCTGTACCTTGATGAGAAGCTATGCTAAACAACAGATAATACATAATAAGATGAGGACAATGTATCTGTAAAGAACTGCAGATGATAGTCTTTGGAAGAACATATCCCTATTTATTGAAGTGGGGAGTGTCTCTTTTCCCAAGAAAAGCAGAGTTTGTTGGTTGAGTAGCAGTAGTATAACATTTTAATAACACTGTTGTCTCATTGAGGTGTCTCCTAATTAGTACCTTATTTATAACTATTAAATGCTATGTGAGATGCCCTATGGAATGGCTGATTGGGATTTCTCCATGAAGTGCTGAGACAATGGAAGCATGCAGACACTGTAGCACTCAAAGAGCAGAGGTTGCAATATCCTGGTTTTACTTGTCTAGTATCTTTTGGCTGCTTAGAACAACACTTTTCAAAAACATTTCAAATGTTTTCCTGCTGATCCCTGAACCTCAAGTTCACTACGTTATGGACGGAGTATCAACGTGTAAACTTGTTGTGATTTGTGCTGGCACAATAGGAGGAAGACGTATACCCTACCGCTCAGTACAACAAAAACTGAAGCCCGTCCGTTTTTTAAATGACCTTTCATCCATTTCTTTAAAAAGTCCCCACTTTTCTCTGAGACGATTCATAAACACGTGTTCTAGCTTTTTAAATAGTAACGGCAACAGTATATACATGTCAATATGCCGGCAGTGTATGACCCCAGATTACGTGACAATTCACAGCTCCATATTGTCAAAGGTGATCATATGTAGCAGTATAAAAACAAAAAACAAAAACTATTTAAAAACCAACCAAATGAGCACAGTGTTCTGTGAAGTCTTTTAAATACCAGCAGGCTCCTTTTCTGATCATTTCCCACCTGTGGAGCTTCAGAGGCTGCCATTTTGTGCAAGTACAGTTTTGAACACCTGGCTGCATAACCTAAGGCAGCCATTTTGTATGTACCATAAAGGGGAGGGCAAGTGCTTTTTCATGACAGGACCAAAGTACATTGGTATTCACATGAGATCCTTTAAACATAGCGGAGGGCAAAAGGAAAGCGTAATCTAAACTTTGCACACAACAATTTTGTAATGGAAGAATTCATGGTAGCGCCCATTCTACTTCATCATTAAGGTGCACATAGAAACATTTAAAAAACTACTCACTGAGTCACTGAAGCAAAGATTGCACGGAGCAGAACTCCAAAACAATGAAAATGGCCGACATGGTTCAGTGGCTATGGCAACCTGTGATTCCCAGAAGAGAGAGAAACAGCCCCTAGGCTTTTGGGGACCCTAAACAAGATTTGGTTAGCTGACATGAGCTAATTGAGTGACTGCCACTGACTGACAATATAGTGATCTCCAAAATATTGTGACAGTGACAATTTTTGTTGTTGTTTTGACTCTGTACTCCAACCTCTTGGATATGAAATTATACAATGACTATGAGGTTAAAGTGCAGACTGTCAGCTTACATTTGAGGGTATGTTTCATATGTTTCTAAACACTTCTACATTAATGTGGATGATACAATGATTATTGATAGTCCTGAATGAATCGTGAGTGATAATGAGTGAGAAAGTTAGATGCACAAATATCATACCCTCAAGACATGCTACCATGTTATCATTTCATATAACATGGGAGGTTAGCCTTTTTCGAAGAGAGATATATTTATGCTTCTGTAACTTTCTCACTCATCATTATTTGTGTTTAGAAACATATTATATTCTTATTTACAATAAAAGTGACTCCAAAATAACACAATACATTATTTACCATAGATTTCTATTATAAAATAATCTGAAACACAACCAAAACAAATAGCAAATGCTTTAATATACATATAGGTGAATTTCTCCCAATACTTTTGGTCCCCTAAAATGTGGGGACAATGTACAAAAAGTGCTGTAATTTCTAAACGGTTCACCTGATATTGATGAAAATACCCTCAAAATAAAGTTGACAGTCTGCACTTTAACCTCATAGTTATTGTGTCATTTCAAATCCAAAGTGCTGGAGTATAGAGCCAAAACAACCACAAAAATGGTAAAAATGTCCCAATAATTTTGGAACTGCTGATGCACAACCAAATTCCGAAATTGCACCTTGTGTAATCTACTTTTCTAACTCTCCACAGTAAATTGAGACCCCGACTGAGAACCCTAGCAACCGCAGGGCGCTACGTGCAGCGCATAGTCTGCAGACAGAGAGTCAAGTGCATCTGATATGTACCAGACAATGACATGCACAGTACATTACATTTATATTATGGTTCTTTTGGGCTGTTGGAAGTAGTGTGTTCAAAGGTTTTTAAAATAACTTTCAAAACGTATTTTCAAGAGATTAGAAGTGTAGGTACTGTAGATAGCAAACAGAAATATAATCTCCACAATTTTCAAATTGTCAAAAGAGAGCATTATTCACAAGAACGCTGAGTCTGATGCTTCCAGAAGATGAGTAATTTCATTTTACATCCATAAAGTCTATGGAACTGTATTGTAGTCTACAATTTTTCCATCCACTCCGTTCAGAGTACTGGTCATATTGTTGGAGTCGCTGATACCCTCAGAACTGTGAAAGATGAGAGTCCTATGAAGTCTGGTCCCAACCTTCTCTTAATAGCCCTTTTAAAGGGCAGTCGTGTTGTTGAGTTTCAGTCTGGGGACTAGTAGAAATCATATCCAACTAATAGACTGTAAACAATATCCTACTACAAACAAAGGGAGGGGCTGCAGCTGTGCACTCAACACAGGCAGGCTGCAGTCGGAGACTGGACACAGTCTGGACACCGTCGTAGGCTCAGCACTGGAGACAGACTTAACATACGAGGGGGTGGTGGTTGTGGACTGAGCACGGCTGCAAACTGACCAGACTGACCGTACAGTACGGGCTGCAGACTGTTGACTGAACTCAGGGGAGGATGGTCTAGAGAAAGGGGTCTGATGGGGGTGGAGGGTCACAGTCTGACAGGGAGACCAGGCTGGGGTCCGGTATAGTCTGGTGTCCTCCTCGTCTAGAGGTCAGACCTCCACAGAGGTGATCTGGTTCATCTGGGCCCGCATGGACTGGACACTGTTCAGGATCTTCTTTTGGTGGCCTGCTAGCGTCACCCCTACTCGGATGATGTCCCTGTGGAGAGAGAGAAAGCAATCAGCAACACAGCATTCTATGACACATTTAGCAAGTCAGCGACACAGCAGTCTATGACACATTTAGCACACTCTATGAGGCCAGATTTATCACAGATAGCACAGTCTAGAACACTTTTAACACAGTCTAGGTCTACTACACATTTAGCACAGTCTATGACACATTAAGATTAGTCTAAAACACATTCAACACAGTCTAGGACACATTTAGCAGGTGGAGGGTGTCTGGGGAGGTTAACTTACTCTGTGGTCATTTGGGAGACCACATCGAAGCTAGTGAACTCCTCATTGGCAAAGTTCTCCTTGTACTGGCCCATCCTGATGGCATCCAGCCACTCATCCACGGTGCTGAAGCTGGAGAAGTCAGGCGTGCTGCGGTCTAGCAGAGGTAGGTGCACACTAGAAACAGGAGAGGAATCCAGTGAGAACCCAAACAAACCCAATAACAACCCAGTGAGAACCCAAACAAATCCATTGGACCCAGTCAGAACCCAAACAAATCCATTGAGAACCCAGTGAGAACCCAAACAAATCCATTGAGAACCCAGTGAGAACCCAAACAAATCCATTGAGAACCCAAACAAATCCATTGAGAACCCAGTGAGAACCCAAAACAAAGGATCAAAGAGAAAGAAACAGTGAATCAAAGAGCCTCAGACGAAACAGTGCATGAGTCTGTCCTTTACAGCTTCCTTTCCTTAAGTCCTTTCCTTGGACTGGAGAGTCCACTAAAATGTGTGGTCGGCATTGTGGAAAGGAGATGAGGAAAGGATGGAAGCTATTTAAGATGACTGGGACACAGCCCGTGAGTGCCTTACCTTGATGACAGCGGCGTCATGGCCTTCAGACTGTTGGGGTTGCGGATCATCTTGTCCAGGTTGTTGACAATCTGGCTGAACTTGGGCCGGTTGTTGCGGTCCTTCTGCCAGCAGTCCAGCATGAGCTGGTGCAGGGCACTAGGACAGTCCATGGGCGGGGGCAACCGGTAGTCCTGCTCTATGGCATTGATCACCTACAGGGCATTGGCACAGATTGATACGAAAATGAATAGAGGCCTTGGCCTAAATTGTTGGTCTTTCCATGTGGTTAATACAGCCTGAATCAAATGTATAGTGAGACTGTCTCAGTCTCTCTCTCTCTGAATGTGTCTCTTTGTCTCAATTGCTGCCTCCCCCCTTTTCTCTCTGTTTTCTCCAAGTGACTGCAACAATCTGCTTTAGGACTAAATATTGTAGGTGAAACGATGATGATAATGACTCCTCCTGGATACTCACATCTTGATTACTCATGTCCCAGTAGGGCCTCTCTCCGTATGACATCACCTCCCACATGACGATGCCATAGCTCCACCCATCACTGGAGGAGGTGAACTTCCTGTACTGAATGGCTTCCGGGGCGGTCCATCGTATAGGGATCTTCCCTCCCTGTAAAGACAGACAAGTGTTTCGTACCAATTCTCTACCCTTCAGCCAGGACCGTGCACTTGGTCACTCCCCTCATGCATTTAGAAGTATTGGATTGGTGCAAATATGCCTGAAGGGAGTTACATTTTGGTCATTAAGCAGATCATCTTCTCCAGAGTGACTTCGTTTCCACCATATTTCTTAAACCAGACCATTTCTTTAAATCTATAAGGAGTACTTCAGTGCACACTTGAGGATAAGGGTAGAAAACCAGACTGCAGCCCGCAAATAAAGCATAGGTTTTGGGTGGATCTCAGTAGTCTCAAGAAGTGGCGATGTTTCATTGTCTTCTTCTGCACTGATCTGATAGCACTGGACAGGTAAAAGCAAATCCTTTGTTAAGACACTGATATTGCTTTCCTGTGTCCTATGCTTGCAAATCAGTGGTGATGAAAGGAATGAGCTGAGAAAAGGAAGCCACATTAGACTACTAGGATGCATCCTGCATGTATAATCTCAAACCTGATACATTTCCATACTAGCATACCACTTAGAATGCATGCCCAATACATTGCTTCATAATAAGTGGTATTCTAGTGTGTAAATTGGAACCATAGAAATATAATCTATTCCTATGATTGGAACAGAGCCATACTCACCAGGACACTGGTGTTTGTGGGGTCTAACTTGCCCAAAATACATTGCTTCATACTATATAGTATGGAAGTATGGATTTTGGGACAGAACCACACTCACCAGGGCGCTGGTGTAGGTGGGATCTGATGTGTCTTCCTCCAGAAACCGCGAGAGCCCGAAGTCAGACACCTTACACACCAGGTTACTATTGACCAGGATGTTGCGGGCAGCAAGGTCCCGGTGCACGTAGTTCATGTCATTTAGGTATTTCATGCCCGCCGCAATGCCACGTAGCATGCCCACCAGCTGGATCACCGTGAACTGCCCGTCATTTTGCTTTAAAAAAAACACTGAAATGTTATATTGCTATGCTATGTTATGTTATACTATGATATGCCATACTGATGTGTTAAGCTATATTAAGCAGTGTTATGCTATGTTATGTTGTACGCTATATTCTCTGATATGTGTTACACATTCCAAAAAATGTGGCTGGTTCTCATATTAGTTCCCCTAGCATTGTTAGCCACACAAAATTGAGCGTCTGGTTGATCCTCTCACCTGGATCTGTGAGCTCACCGGATCTAATTAAGCCTACTCTACACACCTCACACCTGGGCCAGCCCGGGAGGGACCCACCAGAGCTAATCAAAAAACTAAAAGCTATTAAGTGTAGATGTGAAGAAGAGACAGCCACTGTGTTCTTGAATCCATTGGGTTCTAGATGTTGAAAACAGTTGAAAAATCTGTATGGTTACTGTGATATTTCATATGACCTACAATGCTTCACATCTAAATATAGTTTTGATTCTATTATCTCTGAAATTCACTCATGAGATAAGGCAGAGATCTAGCCTTTAGGTACTCCTCAACTCATTTCCTAATCTAGTCGACTTTCCATTTGTTTGCACTGATCCAAAAGACAAGACAGGTGAAAGCCACCTGATGTATTTTAACCAGATACATGTTTGGAAGAAGTAAGGAAAGTAGAAAAGGACAGGAGTCCCGGTGCACGTAGTTCATGTCATTTAGGTACTTCATGCTCACATGTTTTATTTGTCACATGCACTGAATACAACAGGTGAATGAGTTAAGAAAATATTTACTAAATAAACTGAAGAACTAAACATTTCACCATATCATTGGATTAATTCAAAATGCTCTTACATTGATGACTTTTTGCAAATCAAATTACTTTTCCATGTTGATTCAACGTCATCATATCGATTTGTGGGGTTTAAATAAAGTGCAAACAATGTTGTGGAAATTGCAGAACTTCAGAAGCCTTTTTAAACCTCAAAATACACTAGGAAACTTCTCCTCTAACAAGGTAATCAAATTAAGATCCTACATCTGTACTGACCCTGAGGAAGGAGTCCAGCGATCCGTTCTCCATGAACTCAGTGATGATCATGACGGGGGCGCTCTTGGTAACCACACCCTCCAGGTGGATGATGTTGGGGTGGTCAAACTGACCCATGATGGATGCCTCAGACAGGAAGTCCCGCCTCTGGCGCTCTGTGTAGCCCACCTTCAGTGTCTTAATGGCCACCAGGATCTCTCTCTTCCCAGGGAGACGCAGGTTCCCGCTGCACACTTCCCCAAACTCTCCTGAACAATAAAGAGGTTCAGGTTTCAGATATACTGTCCATCAGCAAAGGACTCTGATACACCACTATAAGATGTATCCAAGTGCTATGACATGGGACTGTCACTTGGATATCTTAAATGTACTGTAAGAAAAATGTACAAGATGTATTATTAGGTTTAATCCACACTGTATATCAATATAACATTTTATAGGCCAGTTTCCCAGACACAGATTAAGTCTAGTCAAGGACTCAAAAGTGCTTTCAACTGAGAATCTTCATTGAGAATGCTTTTTAGTCCAGGACTAAGCTCAATCTGTGTTATTACGTATATGTTATAATGTACAGTATATAGGGTTTTCACCTTCACCGGTTGATTTTTTACCTGCGCCAATGACTTGCTCGATCTTGACACAGGAGGTGTCAATCTCTTTGGCAAACTCCCTCACTGCCTCGTTGGGGTCCTCATAAGTGAAGGGATCAATATAGATCTTCATTCCTGGAGACACTTGGAAGGAGAAACAGAAAAAACAGAGGATATGCATAATATACAGCCTGGCAGTATGTATTGGCTACAGAAAACAGTAGCTGGAACCTTGCCTGGGCTTAGACCTGATACAGGTGGTTAGCTACAGTAGTAGTAACCTTTAACTTCCAGTACTCCACATCTAATGGAAATGTCACCACTGTCCCCAGGATGGTAGTGTTATTCCTTAACAAATGGTTCACTCCACTTTTCAACCCATTTCCCATGGATAGAAGGTTGTCTGTAAACCATGCTACTCACTGTGGCCACTGGTGTAGTGCTGGACCTTGTCGGTGTATTCAGATTCTGTTCTCTCAGAGCTTCTTCGATTGCAGACGATGACCAATACGACGACAGCGATGATTAAGACCACACCTGCAGCAGCTGAGCCAATGATGAGGGGGAGCTTCTCCTGAAAGCTGGACTTGTACTCCTCTGCAAATACACAACAAAACAAACCCATTCCTCATATTAACGTCTACAAGGTTGGCCTACTCTGTAATGTTGAACTTTTGGGACTATACCATATACTCGGCAATGTAATTCAAAAGTGTTTGAAAAACACTGGTTCGAATGGCGTACCTTCGGTCATGGTCTGGAAGTACATCTTTCCGCTGAAGCGTCCAAATCCGGCCACTGTTCGAGCCCGTACCTGGAAGACGTATATAGCTCCGGGCTTCAGGCCACGGATGACTGCTGTGTTAGTCTGACTGCGCACCACCGATGAGTTCCACTCCGCCATGCTCTGGAACACACAGACACACACACAGAGGGTGTAAGACTGGATCGGCTCACTGTTTGAATTACAGCAGTAAAACCTGTCAACTGACTTCACCTTATCATAGTACTGCAGCTCATAGTCCAGTATGAGGCCGTTGGGCTGGTCCGGTTGGGACCAGGAGAGAGTGATGCTGTCAGGTGTCCGGCTCACCTGGTGCATAATCGACACGGCTGATGGTGCTGTGAGTGAGTGAGTGAGTGAGAGAGAGAGAGAGAGAGAGAGAGAGAGAGAGAGAGAGAGAGAGAGAGAGAGAGAGAGAGAGAGAGAGAGAGAGAGAGAGAGAGAGAGAGAGAGAGAAGGGTTAAGGTTAGTGACATTACTACAACACTAGGAAGAAGCTTTCAAATCCCCTGGTAATCAAGAACAAGACTAATGATGCAGCAAGGAACAAAAGAGCCAGGAGCATCGGAGATGGTTTATTGAGTATTATTACAGTCACCCATTCACTGAAAATACTAATCGTAATAATGTATTTGTTTTCACTCTGGTGTGTGAAATATTCACTTTGCCGGCAAAGACACACACACACACAAGGTATTTCCTAATGAGGGCTTAATTAGGGCATGTTTATGTAACATTAGTGCTTTCGGTTATACCCTGTAAAAACACTGGGGCTCATGGGAACCTGAGTTTGCTCTTTTCACAGTCCCATCCCAGACAGTAATTAGGACTGACATCTAGTGCAGTGGAGAAAAGACTACAGTGTTAAGGGCAGAGAGTAGAAAGTGTATAGCCTGGCCCTAATACCAACACTACCTAACACCCAGTCCATTTGAAATTTGAACCTCAACAAATAACGCTGTAAATCATGTCTGAATACTGCATTTCAAGTGCCCTAAATGCAATTGAACTCACTCAATACTAATAAGGGTCACACATATGTCACTAAATTTTTCAGGCAGACATCATAAACATTGCTTAGGCATCCTTACACAGACATTGTTCATTGGTACTACATGACATACAGGTTTACTTATACAGATCTTGCCATTGCAAAATACCGTCAAAATATCTAAACCCATATTAGGTGTAATATTTCCTGTGCCTCTCCTTATCAGACTGAACACACTCCGGATAATATCTCTTCACTGAACTTCACACTGGAACGCAGTACTTTGAGAGGAGAGTGAATGAATGGCTGTCTCCCTTACCGGCCTGGTTGGTGGTGATGTTGACTGAGGAGTAGTGTGGTGAGTAGGGGCTCTGGTCGGAGACCCCGTTGACCGCTTGGATCTCAAAGGTGTACTGCGTGTGGGCCAGCAGGTCACTGATGTGGACGCTGGTTTCCGTCAGGCCCAGTTGACGAGGGATGAACTGGACGTTGTCCCCGCAGCGTGTACAGCCTCCCCGGCCCCCTCCACAGCTCTTACAGATGATGTTGTAGACCACGTCCTCGCGGCCCCCGCCATCGCGTGGCGTGCTCCACTCCAACCTCAGGGACGTCTCGTTCACGATCGAGATTACACTCTGGGGCGCGGAGGGGATGGCTGTCAGAGGAGAGGGGGGAGATAAAGAAGAGTTCAGGGAGGATCAGTGATGATGAGGTTTATACTCCAGACAGTGGTCATAAGGAGCTACAGGGGATTCAGGGTCTGATTCCAACCCAACCCACACCCTGTACTATAGCTCTCCACCCTGTACTATAGCTCTCCAGCATCAGGGTTGTTGACCGCTGGTTAACTCTGTAATAAATGAACTCTGTGTGGTTAAAGTAGTATACAGTAGGTCACAAAACTAGTCTCCACATTTCAATAATCGGACACCATTTTTTTTGTGTTTGTTCTTTTATAAACAATACAAAACATATACATGCAAACATCTACTACATCACTCCTGCCCAGACCCACTAGCCCCCCCCCCCCCATCTCTAGTGCATGTATCACTTCCCAACCACATGGCCTGAAACTGCATTTTGCTTCTCTCTGCAGCCCACACACTTTTAATATTTAAATAATAAATCATGTGATTTTTCCTTTGTGATAATGATGGCCCATTGACAGATTTCCAAGCTTTTAGCATATGTTTTTTCAAGATGAGTGATGAGAAGAGAATGGTCCAACCCATCCTGTATGTCATTAGACCCCAATATGACATGTCTTACAATATGCAGACAGACGGAATAAAAGGTTACATTGTTAATACTTCTGACAGCCAACTTTCTAGCTCCGCCCACAACTTCCGGACTTTCTAGCATTCCCAGAAAGCATGGGTTATTGAGTCATCATTCGTGTTACACTTAAGACATGACTCTGTCATTGTGCTGCAGCATTTGTGAATTTTGTCTCTTGTATAATAAATTCAATACATTAGTTTATACTGGATTAAGCGTATATTTTCGTTAACTTTCCCTCCATCTTGTGCCAACATCAGTTGTTTTTTAGTCTTGGTTCCAAATGTTTGTATTTTTTTCTAAGAGACAGTCGGTTGGATATGCTCTCTGCAAGGTTGTATATATCATATGAAGTTATTTTTCTGACTCAAATAAGATTACCTCAAGGTTGCTCTGATGTCCAAAATATTTCAAATAGAAATGTTGTGATATGTAACTTTTATTCAGACACTAAATTCATTTGCATGAGCTCCATTCACGTCCATCAGGCTTCTGATCAACTTTTCTATAGAAGGAAGAGAGAGCGATGAAAAGAGCAGTGTGGTAGTTAACTAGCGTCCTGGTGGAATCTGAGAGACACAATGAATGCCCCTGCATGCTCATTTCTGCCTCTTCAATTAGAGAGAGACCGCTGAGGGCCATATCTCCATTGTGGCCCTGGCTACATCCCAAATGACACCCTATTGCCTTTTTTTGTGCACTACTTTTCACCAGGGCCCATAGGGTGTCCATAGGGCTCTGGTCAAAAGTAGTGCACTATAAAAGCAAAAGGGTGCCATTTGTGACCGAGACCCCATTTTCACATTCAAAACAGCTGCCCCCTTCATAATGGAAGGGCTTATGCAAATCTCTCAGGATATTTTCTCTGAGGTCCTTGTCGGACTGGTGCACCAATGGAAGAGAATGGAAGGGACATTCCAACAGTTCAGTGCTGTTGGAATGAAACATAACCCTTGTTTCGCCCTTGGGCGCCTAGAAGAATGTATGACTTTGGTATTTTTTATGTGAAAATGTATGAGTGGAGCTGGAGTCTTGGTACAAAAGTGAAAGTTGAAAAGATTTGGCTTAAGGTTAGCACTTTTGTTTGTGCTCATTGCATTATGCACAACATACAGTATATCAGAATCATTCTGTTTTCGCTAGACAGGTGCATTTTTTATAGTGAATGCCACATAAGGCCTGCATTTACATTATTAGGGTTGAGCTGATGGATTCTGTTAGTAAATTCATAGACAAAATGAAAACTCAATTCAACAATTGATAATGGCCCATAATGTCCTGGGAGCATTTGTCAATTAATTATTTAAAATGTGAATTTTTATGCAATTCTTATATACACAAAAGCCTACTAAATAGACTGCTGTATGATAATCTCTACTGTGTCTTTCCTTAACACTGTGTAGTACCACCCATGGAGAGTATGTGGAACTGTAAGGACTAGAAACCTACTGGTGCAGGGTATCTGCGGGGGATCCGAGTCGCTGCGGTAGTACCCGTTGCGGCACACACAGTTGGTGGCCCCCTCGTTGGTGGTGCGACTGTTGATGGGACACTGGAGACACAGGTGGTCCCCCTGGGAAGACTTAAAGAACCCCGAGCCACACGCTGCAGATGAGAGAGAGTGAGGGAGAGGGGAAGACAGAGGGAGTTAGAGAGAGAGAGAGAGTTTATGAATGAACTTATTATACTAAAGTGACATAAAATGGCATACTCCAGACATCTTACAACATGACAGCTTGAGAGGAAAAAGGGTACAGAGTCGATAGAAAGACACATTTCCAGACATATAATAAAATATTGGTCTTGAAATGCACAGACATAATACGCTTTGGCATGTCCTTCTTCATATGGTTAATAAAATATACCTTCCAGGAGTCTGAGGCTTGTTGCTATTCAGGTTTTTGTCTCATGGCATTTTAAACTCTGGAAGAACAGAGTGAGGCGTAGTCAAAGAGACTTTGATATCTGGAGGTCTGGAATTGAATGGTTATACATATTCTACAACTGTGTTGAAGTAGGGTTTAAAGAGAGAGAATGGGATCAGTAGCAAATCTTATTGGGATCGGTAGCAGAATATTACCACCATAGGAGGCTACTACTCTGAGGCTACTACTCTCCATCAATATTCTCCTCCATGATTTCCCACAATGTCTCACTGTACACTTGTAGTTTGTGTAGAACCCTTTGTTCCAAACAGCACATACTGCTAACCAATATCCTACAAAAACCATGGAGTGTGTCATCTGAAACAGGGGTAAGTGACGTGAAATACCATCTTTTATGTTTTATTTTATTTAACCTTTATTTAACTAGGCAAGTCAGTTGGCCATCCCCAGCTTCCAATTGGCTCATTCATCCCCCCTCCATTCCCCTGTAACTACAGTACTTCACAGATTGTTTCTGTAAATCAGAATGTGTTCTCAGTCTACTTACCTGGTAAAATAAGGGTAAAATAAATGTGTAAAGGTTACTACAGCCTCCAGCTTTGCAAGCTAATCCAATCAAGATGGTGTGAAAGTAATTAGATCCCTGGCTGGCACTTCCTCAACTTTCTGTATTTGTCCCAAATTGCACCTTATTCCCTATATAGTACACTACTTTTGACCAGGGCCCATAGGGCTCTAGTCAAGAGTAGTGCACTATAAAGGAATAGGGTGCCACTTGGGACACATCCTCTGACTGTCTGACACTGGCAGAGACGTGGTAGTCTATCCCAGCCCTCTCTGGGGTGCATTTATCCAGTCTGTGTCTTGCCAGTGAGAACAAATATATACAGTAGTATATTTATTATACCCACTATTACCACATTATTCTCTTGTATTGAAAGAGTGTTTGTCTCTTTTAAAACATGTTTCATCTTATTGAATTCATTTAGGTTTTGTCTTATTTCCCAAGAGGTCCAAACACTCCCTAACAAACCCACTGGGCACAGACGTCAGTTCAACGTCGAGTTTCGATTTACATTTGGTTGAATTCTCCACTAACGTTAATTCAATATGAAAGAAAAGAAAATCGCCCTGTCATTGTATTTAGGTTTAAAGTTCCTTAAGTTGATGACTTTTTCCAATCAGTTTTCCAAGTTGATTCAACGTCCTCACATTGAATTTTGTTGTTGAAATTACATGGAAACATGGTTGATTCAACCAGTTTCTGCCCAGTGGGAGGTATCTCACATCATCCCTCTTTGAATAACTGTCCTGTCTTCCACTTCCACAATGAGAAGCTCTAGGAATCCTAGGCGGTCAAAGGACAGCCAGTGTGACGAGACAAAAGGAAGAGTCTGTTGGCAGAGGGTCCAGGGAACCCCCATGGCTAGCCCCAGATAGAGAGGAGGACTGAAGGGGGAGAAAAAGGAGAGGGGATTGACAGTTCTATGACAGAGAGTCATTCAATAAAGGAAGAAAGTTGCACACTCAAATATAGTATGGACCAATGTCATCCCAGCCCCTGGATCTTGGGTCCTAGATCCTACCACCATAGAAATATAATTACTAGAATGGGTTTCCCCTTTGAAGTCACTGAGGGTGCATTCAAATGACAGTGGTCTCAGGTGTTTTTCCCATTCTACTCATTCTATTTCTATGAAATTCTATTTATACCACAACACCACCCTCCAGAGATAAATGTGTTATGAATCCTACAGTACAGTAATGAATAGCAAACTAAAGGCTAAATAACAGCCATCATTAAATCTTGTGGAGAGCTATTGACATATCTGAAATGGGTCATCTGAGGCTTGTGGTGGAACATTGATTTTGCCTGTTAGAAATGGATGAGCGTACCGTATCACCAAGCATTCATAGCTCTCTATCAAATTCATTTCAGATACTGTAAAATATGGATAGAAGTGGAGGGGGCTCAACCAACAACTCTGAGGTGCAACCAAATGTTGTATCATCCACTTCTCATATCCCTCCCTGCTGCTCCCCCTATGGACATTCCCTCTCGGACATTCTAAGAATTTCACTGTACCCTGCATTTACAAATACCCTGTGCATGTGAATACTAAACAAATAAACTCATCTAATATAATAAAATACAAATCAAAGAAATGGTACAATGCTTGCTCACCATTAAAAACATATCATTTTATTTAAATCTGTAATCCTTAATGGTGAAACAGCCACGCCCGTTTGCGATATTGCAAAGACAAAGAAGTTCGTGCAAACACCAGACATTATCGCACGCGCAATAGAAGAGCACAATATGTACTGCATTTTTTTTTACCATGCTGCGAGATGCTCCTTTAATGGTGAAGTACTCTGAAATACAATGGTATTGTAAAATAATAATTAAATAATGTGTCTTAATGGCTCGATCAGAACTAGGGCTGTGGCGGTCATGAAATTTTGTCAGCCAATGATTGTCAAGCAAATAACTGCCAGTCTCACTATAATTTACCGTTAATTAACATAAACACATTTAGCATCTCCTGGCTTCCACACACAGTCTACAAGCCACCGATGCAGACCTTTGGAACATTTACATTTTAAAAAGTCTAATAAATCCATGTAATACAGCCTACGCATTACAATAAATCCATGTAATACAGCCTACACCATTACAATAAATCCATGTAATACAGCCTACACCATTACAATAAATCCATGTAATACAGCCTACACCATTACAATAAATCCATGTAATACAGCCTACACCATTACAATAAATCCATATAATACAGCCTACACCATTACAATAAATCCATATAATACAGCCTACACCATTACAATAAATCCATGTAATACAGCCTACACCATTACAATAAATCCATGTAATACAGCCTACACCATTACAATAAATCCATGTAATACAGCCTACACCATTACAATAAATCCATGTAATACAGCCTACACCATTACAATAAATCCATATAATACAGCCTACACCATTACAATAAATCCATATAATACAGCCTACACCATTACAATAAATCCATGTAATACAGCCTACACCATTACAATAAATCCATATAATACAGCCTACACCATTACAATAAATCCATGTAATACAGCCTACACCATTACAATAAATCCATATAATACAGCCTACACCATTATAATAAATCCATATAATACAGCCTACACCATTACAATAAATCCATGTAATACAGCCTACACCATTACAATAAATCCATATAATACAGCCTACACCATTACAATAAATCCATATAATACAGCCTACACCATTACAATAAATCCATGTAATACAGCCTACACCATTACAATAAATCCATGTAATACAGCCTACACCATTACAATAAATCCATGTAATACAGCCTACACCATTACAATAAATCCATATAATACAGCCTACACCATTACAATAAATCCATGTAATACAGCCTACACCATTACAATAAATCCATGTAATACAGCCTACACCATTACAATAAATCCATGTAATACAGCCTACACCATTACAATAAATCCATGTAATACAGCCTACACCATTACAATAAATCCATTACTTATTTTAAACAGGTCTAAAGAAACATGTTATGAAGAAAATGTATATTTCAGAAGAACAGAATAGCATACTTTGAGTTGTCCTTATATTAGGTCCTGATCTGGCTCTGCCAAATGGATGTGGGCTACACTAGTTCATTTAGCAGTTCTATGGCATTATATTATATTATTTTATCCAATTCCGAGGTGCATATTGAAGATATTGGAAAAACTATCCACATTTAATTTCCGTCAGCCAACAAGATGAGTAGGCCTAACGAACAACAAAAGCACTAGCCTATGTCAATCTACTATCCCCAATTGTACAAAAGTTGACCTATTGTATTTTGGGAGAGAAATACATATTCCACCGTCCATAGTCAGATGCAATAGATCCCAAATGAATACAACCACTAGCATAAAAAAAAACTGTTTTAAGCATTTAAGCAATGTACCTGGTGAAACAGATGAGAACGTTTAGCTTAAAATGTTGATCAACTATTAGGCTATTTCTTCACATTATAAGTGCAGCAACGCACACACGGCAGTAGGCTATATGCTCGTATGTTCCAGTAGCAGGAAAACACCATTCTCAAAAGTGACCACAAATGTGATTATGCATATAGTGCTTTTATTATAAAGGTGCATTTTATGGTGAAATGATCTTCCCCAAACTTGAAACTCACTTGCTGTGTATGTATGCCAGTTAGGCTCTACAGCCATTGTAAAGCAGATTAATGTGCTTCATTTTAAGAAGTTACTTGGCCACTTTAATTCTGATACATATTTTATCTAAATATTTTGGCTGCAGCATACCACTGCTGGCTTGCTTCTGAAGCTAAGAAGGGTTGGTCCCTGGATGGGAGACCAGATGCTGCTCGAAGTGGTGTTGGAGGGCCAGTAGGAGGCACCCTTTCCTCTGGTCTAAAAACAATATCCCAATTCCACAGGGCAGTGATTGGGGACATTGCCCTGTGTAGGGTGCTGTCTTTCGGATGGGACGTTAAACAGGTGTCCTGACTCTCTGTGGTCACTAAAGATCCCATGGCACTTATCGTAAGAGTAGGGGTGTTAACCCTGGTGTACTGGATAAATTCCCAAGCTGTCCCTCATACCATCACGGTCACCTAATCATCCCCAGCTCCTCTGTAACTATTCCCCAGGTTGTTGCTGTAAATGAGAATGTTCTCAGTCAACTTACCTGGTAAAATAAGGGATACATTTGAGTATTTTTTTTAAAGGCTACATGAGGTGTGTGACTATGATTTGCAAAAAAAGCGTGCTGTTTTCCATTAAGCTGGGCATCATTCACAAGTGATAGGCTAATATTATCACACTATTCTAAATGTAATCTTGTTTTTACATATACTAAATAATATATGTGTGAAATTTGTTTAGATATTATTATTTTTTTTTTCACCTTTATTTAACCAGTTAGGCAAGTTGAGAACAAGTTCTCATTTACAATTGCGACCTGGCCAAGATAAAGCAAAGCAGTTCGACAGATACAACGACACAGAGTTACACATGGAGTAAAACAAACATACAGTCAATAATACAGTGTAAACAAGTCTATATACGATGTGAGCAAATGAGGTGAGAAGGGAGGTAAAGGCAAAAAAAGGCCATGGTGGCGAAGTAAATACAATATAGCAAGTAAAATACTGGAATGGTAGATTTGCAATGGAAGAATGTGCAAAGTAGAAATAAAAATAATGGGGTGCAAAGGAGCAAAATAAATAAATTAATTAAATACAGTAGGGAAAGAGGAAAAATGACATGTCTATACACTTAAATAGCAAATGGAGGATGCTTTTCCTCCAGGTAGGCTCTACTCGTGTTGTAAAGAGAAGCAATGTGCTTAATATTAGAAAAGTTGAGAAATAAATATAGTAGGCCTAGCCTATAGAAAGCTGATGGGATCCTCCTCTTTTTAATTAAGGCCATCACTCTGTATTCTCACACAATTGCATCGCCTATAGAAATGTTGAGCAATGGGCTATCAAGTGTTTGATTAGATTTTCGATTACAGGGACAATAGAGAGCGGGGTACCAGGGAAGTTGGTAAGTTCGGTAGGCTACTAATGACCATCAGCAGCATCAGAGCTTGGAGAAGCCTAATTACCGTGACTAAACGGTCACGTGGAATTTGACTGCCGTCATGACACGTGACCGCCGGTGGGGCGGTAATACGGTCACCGTAACAGCCCTAATCAGAACCTTACTGCTTATCGGCGCGCACACACACACACACACACACACACACACACGCGCACACGCGCACACACACGCACACACACACAAAAAGCAGTTTCATATACGGCTGTGAATAGAGCAGTCTTTAACATCAAGCTGATTGTACTTTTATGGCTCAGCAGTTTCATGCCCTGAGTAAAGAAATAAGTAGTGTTAACTGTCCATTCAGGGAACACCTCTTCCATTTTTCATATATCTATTCATCTGTGTTTGCCTTTATTATTTCAATATTCTCCCGGTCGCCTGAAATACCGGTCTCAAGAGGTGATTTTCCTGCTTCCTTTGTCACCTGTAATAAGAACCCATTTCTTTTTGCTGTTATTTGCTGTTATTGTTTTTTTAGATCTCTTGGTCTTACTAGTGTACTGTGGTGTGAGTGAGTCTGTGTGTGTCTGCGCACGCCTGTAAGTGTGTATGTGTATTGATGCATGTGTACATTGTGTACAGTGTGTGTGTGTGTGTGTGTGTCCAGGTGTGTACACTAGCGGGTGAGTGATCCGTAAATGTGTGACCACGAGAACAGTGTCAAATCATATTAGACATAGAAACAGAGGCGTTGGCATTCCCACTGACGTAAGGTGTGGCGAGTAGGTGTTAAAACATGGTTCCCTTCAAAACATGAGAAAATAGAGCATCAATTCAGAGTAATGAAAGCTATTTACATGGGCTAAATAGTCAAACAGACAAATCACATACACTACAGTGCATAAAGTAAACCAAAGTATTGTATTATACTGTATGGTGTAAATGAAATATGACATGATCATTATGGAGGCAATACACCATCCATCCATAAAGAACCAGAGGAACCAGAGGAAGGTTCAATGAGTATGTTAGTGACTGACTCACAGTGGTGGAAAAAGTACTCAATTGTCATACTTGAATAAAAGTAAAGACACCTTAATAAAAAATGACTCAAGTAAAAGTCACCCAGTAAAATACTACTTGAGTAAAAGTCTAAAGGTATTTGGTTATAAATATACTTAATATACTCAAAAGTAAATGGAATTGCTAAAATTATTTTTATTTATTTATTGTTATTGACAGATAGCCACCATGGGCACACTCTGACAGGTTTCTGGGCACGATAGAATCGATTCAAGATGTATAAATTCAACATGAGCAATTCAACATGAGCATTGTTAAGAGCTAGTAACATTAGCATTGTTAAGAGATTTACAAACAAATAATTTGTGTTTCGTGAGTCTGCCAGATCAGAGGCAGTAGGGATGACCAGGGATGTTCTCTTGATAAATGTGTGAATTGGACCATTTTCCTGTCATTCACAATGTAGTACTTTCAGGTGTCAGGGAAAATGTATGGAGTAAAAAGTACATTATTTTCTTTAGGAATGTAGTTAAGTAAAAGTAAAAATAGGCAAAAATATAAATAGTAAAGTAAAGTACAGATACCTTAAAAAAACAACTTACTTTGTATTTTTTACTTAACTGCTTTACACCACTGCTGACTCATTGGAGTCCACAGCTGCCACAAAAACGCTGGTTACTGTGGTGAAACCTACAAAATACTCTCACTCTCTTTACTGGGAAACTACGCAAAAGTCAGAGTCCCTTTGAAAGCTTGTTCATTTGATTTTATCTAACTTAATGTATTGTGATCAACCCTCCCATGTAACTATCAATATTCTGTTAAGTTTGAGCATCATTTATGATAATCACTCTATAAGTATTATCATTATGATGATGTTTTTGATGTTGTAATGACTGTCATTATCACTTCAATGGCTTTATGTGCTGTGGGTGTGAGTGCCCCTCCGCTCCCTTCAATGTGGTTTTGGCAGCACCTATCTGAGCAGGTGTTAGTTGATGTGCGAGAGCACTGAGCACACTGTCATTTACTGACACTGTTACACAAGGACATCCCACTTCTCTGCGTGGCTATTCCCAGCCATGCTACATTAATTAGCCTATATGGTCAACGACGTCCATAAACCTTTGACTTTTGGTAGGTGAGGGTGTGTAATTATCGGGTGTACATCACTTCATAATGAATAGGTCAACCGCAAATAATGAATGCTTTACAAATATTGAGTCCAGGGCATGTAACAGGGTGGATAAGAGAGAGAAAAAATGTTTTTTCTCTCTCTCCTTTGTCTCGTTCTGGTGCCCAACTTCTCTCATCGTGGCCCGGCAGAGAGAAAGGAGAGCCGGGAGGAAGTGATATCGCCACTGACAGGAAGTGTCTGTTCGAGGCAGATCCTTGGATAGGCAGTTGGAGCCGGAGGGACGACAGCTCCGCTCCTCGAGAAACCTTTGATCAATGAGTCTGTCGGCAATGACAACGGCACACCTGCACTCCATCAAAAGGGGTTGCCCCCAGTAACAACTGTGTGGACAGCCACCAATCAGCAGAGATTAGGTCTGGCTCTCTGTCCTATCAGGCTGTTCAGGAAATGTAGACACTGACAGGATATCTAGGCTGGAGATTCTACTGTATGTGAACTGGAAGTTAGAAAGATGAAATCGAACTAGGTTTTGAAATAGAATTGATATGGAGATATACATGCAGGTAACCTACAAATACTCTATAAGATTTTAAGTGCTTAATTAGGTATATGCCTTATGCAAATAGATGTCACTTTACAAAATATCTATAGATTGAAAAAAATGTAAGTGTTGGATTACATTATGTGATGCTACAGTAAAAAATGAAACTGAAAACACCTAAATAATCATGTTCTTTAGACACTTTCTCTTTACAAAATGAAATAATGAATGAGTCAACCTGATGTGGCATACCATTCTGGAGCAGTCAACATTTTACTTTGCCCTTATCAAGAGTTTAACAAAACAGGACATGTAGCAAAGGTCAATTTTTAAACAGTGCCTGACTTTGGTCCAGTAGCAGGTAGAGAAAAGCCAGTGCCATGCAATGTCGCTAACATTCGGAGGGGACATTCTCGTAATAGGGCGAGAAGCTGTTTGTGTTTCCCCACCGTATAGGCTATAAATAGGCCCACTTGCAAGCACACACAACACACAGTCTGCACTAATAGGCTCTGTCAGAGACGAAGAAGAGGCACTTGTATCAGAGAAGCTGATTTCAGGAGTGGCAGGGGTACTGAAAGCAATATCCCGATAGGTCACCTCCACCATTATCACTCTGTCTCCTCTACATAGCCAGCCCTGTGAATCTTTGAACACTCTGGGTAAGTCAAAACATACCGATGAAGTCAAATATATTGGCAACCAAGAAATGTACAATGCAGTGCAATGGAGCAGAATGTTCTGATTTGTCTTTTCAAAACTAGTTGAATGGCTAGTTTAATCCTGTAGACTCCTGCAATTTATCACAGATAAATTACCAGTAAATGAGAATCCCTTGCCTCCAACCACAATCATTTAAAGTTTGAATAATTTAGTCCAGGCCATTTTGGTGAATGAAAAAACTAAAGTTCAGTTAAGATTTTCTTGTTGCTGTATAGTTGAAAATCAAACAAAATACGCATGAAAGAAATAGAAGAAATAGTGAATTTTGAAGAAATAGTGAATTGTGCCAATGGTGACAATATATTGGTCACATCTGTATCAACTGTGTGTGTGAGAGAGGGGGAGGACAGAAAGACAGAGAGAGAAAAAGAGGGATGTGTGTAACTCAGTTTCTGAGGGAGTCTAATGCACCATGTTTGTAGGATTGGTGGTGAATTGAGAGGACAGTCTTTGCCCCTCATGCATTTACAGATCTCCTGACCCGTTAGTAAACACTTGGGCTTGGGAGTCTGCACTAACATAGTCTGACATTTAATTTTCAGAAAGACTTCCTTTTCAATGGCTTGCCTCAAATTACTATTTTACACCCAATAATCTGAGTGTGACAGAGCATACCATAGGAGCATATGTCTGTTGGATGGAGAAAGAGAGGGGTAAACACTACAGGGTGTTGCCATGTTGCATGTATAGAAGCAGTCATGCACATCTCTCACATAAAGCGTAGTGTACTCTTTGCAAATAACCCTACAAATGTTTTTAAAAATGTATACGGAATTTTATTGTAATTTACAATGTAAGATTTGTAAATCTGATGTTGAATGAGAGGAACCTAATTGAGCATTTTATTTACACTGGGGGCAGCAGGTGACTTCTCTCTCTGTCATTATGTTCAATGACCATTGACTTCTCTGTAGAAGCCAAAATTCATAGGACAAGATCCACTGTTGCAGGAGATAACCCTGGTTTCCCCACAGGACAGTGTAAATGCCTATGGTGTATGTAGGGCTGGGCGAAATGGCCAAAATATCATATCACAGTATTTTTCAAATGTTTGCCTGTATTTGCTGTGCTATCGCCTTTAGGATGTGGGACTGAGGAGCTGGGGTAATGCAATCTCTATTCATGTATTTCCTCCAAACATATGGCATTTCTGGTCCGAACATTGTTTACTGTATGTAAACCTGGAAGTATTCAGTGATCTCCAAAAGTATTGGGACATTAACAATCTTTTTGTTATTTTGTCTCTGTAATCCATCCAGCACTTTGGATGAAATTAGCAGCTTTAATTTGACAGTATTTTCATCCATATCGGGTGAATCGTTTAGAAATCACAGCACTTTTGTACACTGTCCCCCAATTTTAGGGGACCAAACCGATTGGGACAAATTCACTTATATGTGTATTAAAATAGTCTAAAGTTGAGTATTTGTTCCTATATCCTAGCACGCATGTTGGATGCATTTGCTGCTTGTTTTGGTTGTGTTTCAGATTATTTTGTGCCCAATGGAAATGAATGAAAATCACCCTCAAATTAAAGATGAGAGTCTGCACTTTAACCTCATAGTCATTGTATCATATCAAATCCAAAGTGCTGGCGTACAGAGCCAAAACAAAAACACAATGTTTCACTGTCCCAATACTTTTGGAGCTCACTGTAGGTTATTAATATATGAGTCGGCTATGGACTATATATAAAAGCTAAGTATGATGGTGCCTGGTGATATGAAGTCTCTGTTTTCATTCAATTGTCATACGAGGCCTGCCATGTCAAATTACAATCACAAATAATGACTTCCTAAAGGACTAAACGAAATGTCACTGGGTATCACTGGGTGTAACAATATGACTAAAGTGCAGTGATACCACTGGCTACCCCTGGCTATTTAAGTGCTCCTCCCCCCAAAGATACAAACCATCACACCATGAAACATAGCAGAATGGGTCGTCAAGGGCTTCATTAGCAGTGCTTGATATTTCTAATCAAATGACCAGGGACACATGAAAATGAGCCCTCCCATGCTCATAATTAGTATATTATGGCCACCATTAAAGCAGGGAATTATAGGGGATTATTGTAGGGGGAAATGAGTGAGACATACTGCTGCCGCATGGCAGCTGAGGATGTTAGCCATCTCCATCCATCAGTTCCCCCCATTTAGATTCTGTCAATGGCAGCAGGGAGGGTGCTGCCAAAAGTCTCTCTTCATTCTTACTCCCCACTCGTTCAGTGGAATCATATCCGCCGGTACAGAGGAAAAAAAAGAGGAGTAACAATTGTCTGTTGTCTAGACGTGTCTAACGGTGTGTGTGTGTGACAGTGGTGCAGTGGAGAATAAACACATAAACACTGGTTACGCACCTTTTTATTTTGCCTGAGTGTTAACCCACTTTTATTGAAAGTATAGGGAGTGGTACTTTACTCACCATGAACGGCGATCAGCGTTTACACACCAATTTTTTTAACACTGCATCACTGGTGTGTGTGTGTGTGTGTGTGTGTGTGTGTGTGTGTGTGTGTGTGTGTGTGTGTGTGTGTGTGTGTGTGTGTGTGTGTGTGTGTGTGTGTGTGTGTGTGTGAGTAGGACATTTTCCTTGTCTCTCCCTACACTAGGGGTAAGTGAAGAGACAGGGATAGTGCTTTCTTGGCATACAGTGAGATCTCTTTGAAAGTAAGGATGCAACCTGGACTCAGGTGTAGACGTAACATAGTAAATGTAAATCCGAGACACTCCAATAATAATAATGTCATAATTTACCGATCCATCCACCCTAACCAACCACCTGACTTTCGTTTTTTGCCTTAAGTAACCTTATGTAACCAATTATATTATACTGAACAAAAAAATAAACACAACACGTAAAGTGTTGGTCACATGTTTCATAGGCTGAACTGAAAGATCCTATATATTTTTCATAAGCACAAAAAGCTGATTTCTCTTTAATTTTGTGCACAAATTTGTTTACATTCCTGTTAAGTGAGCATATCTCCTTTGCCAAGATAATCCATCCACCTGACAGGTGTGGCATATGTAGAAGCTGATTAAACAGCATGATCATTCCATAGGTGCACCTTGTGCTGGGGACAATAAAAGTCCACTCTAAAATGTGTAGTTTTGTCACACAACATAATGCCACAGATGTCTCAAATGTTGAGGGAGTGTGCAATTGGCATGCAGGAATGTTCACCAGAGCTTTTGCCAGAGAATTTAATGTTCATGTTCTACCATAAGCTACCTCCAACATCGTTTTAGAGAATTTGGCAGTACGTCCAACCGGTCTCACAACCGCAGACCAAATATAACCACTCCAGCCCTCCACATCCGGCTTCTTCACCTGCGGCATCGTCTGAGACCAGCCACCCAGACAGCTGATGAAAATGAGGAGTATTTCTGTCTGTAATAAAGCCCTTTTGTGGGGAAAAACTCATTCTGATTGGTTGGCCCTGGCTCCCACTGTGGGAGTGGTCTATGCACTCCCAGGCTCACCCATGGCTGCGCCCCTGCCCAGTCATGTGAAATCCATAGATTCAGCCTAATGAATTTATTTCAATGGACTGATTTCATTATATGAACTGTAACTCAGTAACATTTTTTTAAATTATTGCATGTTGAGTTTATATTTTTGTTCAGTATAATTTGAGTATGCAGGATTACATTTACTATGTCACTTCCAGTCTATGAGACCAGGCTGGCTGGGACACAGGTCTACGGTTTAAAGACCTAATTACCATCAACACTCTACCCTTTACAGTACGTTCTTGATCCATCTTTCCGGGCATTAATTTCATTCCCCTAGTAATACTTCTGTAGTTAGTAAACCAAAGTCCTTATGTCCATGACACTTTATGTCTCTATCCTCTGGTTTATCATTAGTCTCACAAGTAAACATAATGATTACTTCTATATGGGAGGAACTTGGAAAACATAAAAGTGAGACCACAACAATATCTCTCTCCTTCTCATTCTGCAACATGTGTAGACCCTAAGGCCAAACACCCACATTAGCAGTAAACACATTATGTCAGCAGCTCTCACCTCTACACACGGTGCCATTCTCCAACGCCTCGTGCCCAGCCTTGCACATGCAGCGCCCGATGGGCACCATCCACTCCCCGTCCCCGTTACAGTAGAGCTTGATGGGCACGTCCACCTCCTCCCCGTTGTGCACACACACGCCCCGTGCTGCCACCAGAGAGGTGCTCTCCGCCCCTGACAGGGTCTCGGGGAACACAGCGCCGTTCAGGACCACGCGGGGGCACTTCCTGTAGAAGATGCGCACGGCGATGAGCGACATGCAGCCACCATAGTCCTGGAAGGCCAGATAGAAGCCTTGGCGTGACACAGGGCCAAAGCTTCGTACCTCCGTGTTGATTTTCATCACTCGGACGCCCAGATCCACCTGGGAGAAGCTCTCGTCGGCTGCGATGGTGTCGACCTTGATCCAGGGGTTTTCCATCCAGGCAGGGGACACCTTATTGGCCGTGTCTGAGTCCGTCTCGTAGTAGTAAAGGTTAAAGGTCTCCTTACAGGAGCCGGGGACACTGGGGATGGAGCTGCAGTCCCGCACCGAGAACTTCATCTCCACGTGGATGCGCTGGGCCCCTCGCCGGCTGATGTACTTGGTGCGTACCCAGTTGTTCTGGTTGTTGTCAAAGACATTGCACACCTGGTAAGTGCGGATGGTGTTCATGTTCTCGTCGTATCCACTCACCTCCTCCCACTGCCAGGGACAGATAGAGCAAGAGGTCAGTTTAACATCCATGACCAGTGAAAACAAGTCATCAGTCAACATGTTAATTTAACAGGACATTTGATTACTGGTCATTTTAATACTGGTCATTGTATTATTGTTCAAGGCAATAAAACCCCCAAAACCCATATTATGGTTATTATCACAATAAATGTGGTAACAATATGATATGAAATATAATTGAAATACATAAATCATCCAATTTGACACTTTCCAACAAGTTTCTAAGTTACAAAATCCAATTTAATAAACTGTCAGATAACATTGTTATCAGATAAGATTGCTATATTTCTGCATTTTATTTTAGACCTTTGTCTGGGCCAGACTTCACACCTCTTCAAAATTACTAACACAGTCCGTAGCAGTGGAGGCTGCTGAGGGGAGGACGGCTCTTAATAATGGCTCAGTGGAGGCTGCTGTGGGGAGGACGGTTCTTAATTATGGCTGGAACGGAGCGAATGTTACGGCATCAAACCATGTGTTTGATGTATTTGATACCATTCAACCTATTCTGTCCAGCCATTAGCACAAGCCCTCCTCCCCAATTAAGGTACCACCAACCTCCTGTGGACCGTAGATACCAAACATAAAATAGTACATTTTCATGTCAGACAATTGTCTTCCTGGGCTACATTGTTCGGAGGCTTGCACAAAGAGCTGACAGTCAGACTATTAAGCAATAAGACTCCCTTGAAGTATCACTTGGTTTGCGGCTTGACCTGCTTTCACATTGTTTATCTTCCTTACATCACACACACACTTGATAAATGATTAATTTCAGTATGACAAGAAAATCTTCCTTCAACATAATAAATAAAACAACTTTGCAATTCCTCAAACTCCCCCCTTTCCATTTGACAGTAAAGGCATCAGTAGGCAAATTTCCCCCAAATCACTTTGACTTAGAAGTTTATTTTGATTAACTCTAACGCCTACACCAGGAGGAGGTTGGAATTTATTGTCATGAATTTTGCCTTGAGGCAGCTCTACAGAGTGGTCGCTAGCTGGCACAGCCACAAAGTCATACAATTGGATTTTAAACCTAACTCTAACCTTAACCACACTGCTGACCTTAATGCCAAACCCAAACCTTAAATTAAAACCAAAAAGCACATTTTTGTTTTCATGCATTTTTACGATATAGCCAATTGTGATTTTGAAGCTGGTCCATCTACCGGAAATCACTCAGTTCTGCCTCTAGGGCAAGATTCATGACAATAAATGTCAACCTGCATTTATTTTCCTGCCTAAGACCTGATATACAGTATTACTGCCCCTAATTGTTTTCCCACAACAGTGCTGTATGAACATGGTGGTAAACAAATAGGGGAAGTATAAATTCATGATATACTGTTGTTGTTGTTGTTCTACATTGGCCTTCTCATGTTGCTGCTACTGGAGACGATCCAAAAATGGATCTGCAAAATTACTAAAAGTTTTAAAAGCTAGTAAAATGTTCTACTCACCCCCAATGCTGGATAGATAGTCCATCCCAGCTCTGCTGTTGCCGTCGTAGAGTCCATGAGTATTTCTACAGAGAAATCAAGAGGTACAAGTTCATGTACTATTAAAAAGCACAACTGCAAAACAGGGTGCCCCATACAGCAAGACACATGTTACATCTCATTGTGAAATACTGTGTGGAAAAATAGTAGTCTGTTTCTCTAGCCACAGATTCATCCATTCATCCTTCGATAGAGGGTTGTAACAGGGATACCTTCCATCCCCTCTGCTATTCGCTTGATCTCTGGATTCTTTATTTGTATACCTCTGGAGTCTTTACCTGTAAATCTCTGGAGTCTTTACCTGTAAATCTCTGGAGTCTTTACCTGTAAATCTCTGGAGTCTTTACATGTACACTACCGTTCAAAAGTTTGGGGTCATTTTGACATTTCCTTGTTTTTGAGAGAAAAGGAAAAAATGTGGCCATTAAAATAACATCAAATTGATCAGAAATACAGTGTAGACAATTTGTATTTTTATGGAATATCTACATAGGCGTACTGAGGCCCATTATCAGCAACCATCACTCCTGTGTTCCAATGGCCCATTGTGTTAGCTAATCCAAGTTTATAATTTTAAAAGGCTAATTGATCATTAGAAAACCCTTTTGCAATTATGTGAGCAGAGCTAAAAACTGTTGTTCTGATTAAAGAAGCAATAAAACGGGCATTCTTTAGGCTGGTTGAGTATCTGGAGCATCAGCATTTGTGGGTTAGATTACAGCCTCAAAAGGGCCAGAAACAAATAACTTTCTTCTGAAACTCGTCAGTCTATTCTTGTTCTGAGAAATTAAGGCTATTCCATACGAGAAATTGCCAAGAAACTGAAGATCTCGTACAGCGCTGTGTACTACTTCCTTCTGTAGAACAGTGCAAACTGGCCCTAACCAGAATAGAAAGAGGAGTGGGAGGCCCCGGTGCACAATTGAGCAAGAGGACAAGTACATTAGAGTGTCTACTTTGAGAAACAGATGCCTCACAAGTCCTCAACTGGCAGCTTCATGAAATAGTACCCGCAAAACACCAGTCTCAACGTCAACAGTGAAGAGGCGAGTCCGGGATGCTGGCCTTCTAGGGGGGGGGGCTGTCGACAGTGCAACGTATGTCTCCCTTCTCGATAGGGAATCCCCATTACCATGCTTCGCTCCAGACATGTACACAACAGAAAAAGAGAGGCGTTGAAGGGACAACAACCACCTGGTGAACCGATCGTTTGTGTCCCCCCAGGGGAGCATGGTCTGAGACCAGGGTGAAGTGGGTACCCAACAGGTAATACTTGAGTGTCTAGCGCCCACTTTACCGCTAGGCAGTCTTTCTCGACAATAGAGTACTTCTTTCTCTGGGTACAGTGCCTTGCGAAAGTATTCGGCCCCCTTGAACTTTGCGACCTTTTGCCACATTTCAGGCTTCAAACATAAAGATATAAAACTGTATTTTTCTGTGAAGAATCAACAACAAGTGGGACACAATCATGAAGTGGAACGACATTTATTGGATATTTCAAACTTTTTTAACAAATCAAAAACTGAAAAATTGGGCGTGCAAAATTATTCAGCCCCTTTACTTTCAGTGCAGCAAACTCTCTCCAGAAGTTCAGTGAGGATCTCTGAATGATCCAATGTTGACCTAAATGACTAATGATGATAAATACAATCCACCTGTGTGTAATCAAGTCTCCGTATAAATGCACCTGCACTGTGATAGTCTCAGAGGTCCGTTAAAAGCGCAGAGAGCATCATGAAGAACAAGGAACACACCAGGCAGGTCCGAGATACTGTTGTGAAGAAGTTTAAAGCCGGATTTGGATACAAAAAGATTTCCCAAGCTTTGAACATCCCAAGGAGCACTGTGCAAGCGATAATATTGAAATGGAAGGAGTATCAGACCACTGCAAATCTACCAAGACCTGGCCGTCCCTCTAAACTTTCAGCTCATACAAGGAGAAGACTGATCAGAGATGCAGCCAAGAGGCCCATGATCACTCTGGATGAACTGCAGAGATCTACAGCTGAGGTGGGAGACTCTGTCCATAGGACAACAATCAGTCGTATATTGCACAAATCTGGCCTTTATGGAAGAGTGGCAAGAAGAAAGCCATTTCTTAAAGATATCCATAAAAAGTGTCGTTTAAAGTTTGCCACAAGCCACCTGGGAGACACACCAAACATGTGGAAGAAGGTGCTCTGGTCAGATGAAACCAAAATTGAACTTTTTGGCAACAATGCAAAACGTTATGTTTGGCGTAAAAGCAACACAGCTCATCACCCTGAACACACCATCCCCACTGTCAAACATGGTGGTGGCAGCATCATGGTTTGGGCCTGCTTTTCTTCAGCAGGGACAGGGAAGATGGTTAAAATTGATGGGAAAATGGATGGAGCCAAATACAGGACCATTCTGGAAGAAAACCTGATGGAGTCTGCAAAAGACCTGAGACTGGGACGGAGATTTGTCTTCCAACAAGACAATGATCCAAAACATAAAGCAAAATCTACAATGGAATGGTTCAAAAATAAACATATCCAGGTGTTAGAATGGCCAAGTCATAGTCCAGACCTGAATCCAATCGAGAATCTGTGGAAAGAACTGAAAACTGCTGTTCACAAATGCTCTCCATCCAACCTCACTGAGCTCGAGCTGTTTTGCAAGGAGGAATGGGAAAACATTCAGTCTCTCGATGTGCAAAACTGATAGAGACATACCCCAAGTGACTTACAGCTGTAATCGCAGCAAAAGGTGGCGCTACAAAGTATTAACTTAAGGGGGCTGAATAATTTTGCACGCCCAATTTTTCAGTTTTTGATTTGTTAAAAAAGTTTGAAATATCCAATAAATGTCGTTCCACTTCATGATTGTGTCCCACTTGTTGTTGATTCTTCACAAAAAATACAGTTTTATATCTTTATGTTGAAGCCTGAAATGTGGCAAAAGGTCGCAAAGTTCAAGGGGGCCGAATACTTTCGCAAGGCACTGTATCAGCTTTCAGCTTTCGTACATGATGGGGTGCTCCTCCCCATTGTGTACCTGGGACAGGACGGCCCCTAGTCCCGTGTCACATGCGTCCATCTGGTGTTACAAGAATCGGATGGGAGCACAGCAGATCCTTTAGGCGCCTGAATGCCGCTTCGGTCTCGCCCATCCATTTCACTGTTTACGGGAGGCGGACACTGGTTAGATCGGTAAGGGGGGAGGCTATAGCCTCAAAGTTGGGGATTAACCAGCTGTAGTATCCTGCCATTCCCAGGAAGGACTTGACGTGTGTCTTGGTACATTGAACGGGCCAATCACGTACCGCATGGACCTTCCTCTCCTGGGGCTTGACGTTCCTCCTGTCCAATCAAATACCCCAGGTACTCCACCTCCTCGAAGCCTAGCTTGCATTTTGTGGGGTTCGCTGTCAATTCGGCTTGCCTGAGCACATCCAGCACCGCCTGGAGGTGTGTCAGGTGCTCTTCCCAACCTTGGCTGTAGATATCATCCAAATAGGCCACTGAGTACTGTTGGTGGGGTCGGAGGACTCGGTCCATCAGGCGCTGGAATGTGGGCGGGGGTCCGAGACCGAATGGGAGCACACGGTACTGATATAAGCTCTCCGGTATTGAAAACGCTGTCTTCTCCCAGGAGGAGGTTGCCAACGGTACCTGCCAATATCCTTTGGTCAGGTCGAGGGTGCTGGTGTACTGGGCCTTTCCTAATTGGTCGATGAGCTAGTCCACCCTTGGAATGGGGTAGGCATCGAACAAACTGATGTTGTTCACACCCCGGAAGTCATTACAGAACCACAGGCTACCGTCCAACACGATGGAGCTGCACCATGTGCTGTGGGACTCTTCGATGTACCCCATCCTCAGCATAGCCTCCACTTCCTGCTTCACTGCCTTCCTTCGGGCCTCGGGGATCCGACATGGCCTCTTTTTCGTACCGTTTCCCCCGAGCTGGGTGCGGACGTGCTGTTCAATGACCACCGTGTTCCGATCGACGAGCTCCAGGAGCGTTTGCTTCTGGGTCGGGTTGAGATCATTATTGCTTGTGACCACTACTGGTACCGTTTGCATCCTGGGTCCCTAACATAACACGGCCAAGGATGTCCTCTCGTGTCACCTCTTCAATAGGTTAACGTGGGAAATCTGTTGGGGTTTCCGCCTCCCCGGCTGCTGTACGCGGTAATTGACGGGTTCCAGCTTCTCTATCACCTCTTCGGCCCGTGCCATGATGCCACGAACATACTTTCTGACATGGGGATTAGGACCAGCACCTTGTCTCCCACCTGGAATTATTGGGTATGGGTTCCCCGATTGTAGACCTGGGCTTGGGCGCATTGGGCCTTCTCCATATGTTCCCTTACCACTGGCTATATGGCTGTCATTTGCTCCCTCGTCATCTCCACGTGTTCTACCACACTGCGTCAGGGGGTCGGTTGTGCTTCCCATACCTTCTTGGCGAGGTCCAGTAGACCAAGTGGCCCCCTCCCATAGAGGAGTTCAAAAGGGGAAAACGCGGTGGATGACTGGGGCACTTCTCTGACCGAGAAAATTAGGTATGGTAGTAGCTGGTCCTAGTTTTTCTCGTCCTGCTCGATGACCTTCTGCAGCATTTGATTGAGCATTTTATTGAACCGCTCGACGAGCCCATCCGTCTGCGGGTGAAAGATGGTGGTCCGGATCTGCTTGATCTGCAGGAGAGCAGACAAATCTTTTATTGGGTGGGACATGAACTCGGTACCCTGGTCAGTCAGGATCTTGTTCGGGATGCCTACCCAGCTAAAGAGGTGGAACAGCTCCTGGGCGATTCCCTTGGAGACCGCCGCCTGTAGGGGAATGGCCTCGGGATACTTGGTGGCATAATCTACTATTACCAAGATGTTCCGGTGTCCTCGTGACGTTTTTACCAGGAGTTCCACTATGTCCATGGTGATGCGTTCAAAGGGAAACCCGATGATCGGTAGGGGGACCAGAGGGTTTCGGAAGTGGGCTTTTGGGGCAGTGTTTTGACATTCCGGGCAGCTGTGACAATAGTCTTCCACGGCCATCCTCATCCTGGGCCAGTGGACCCGGGCGGCAATCCGTTCCCGAGTCTTCTCCATTCCCAGGTGCGCCCCCAACAGATGGGTGTGGGCCAGCTGAAGAACGGTTCCCACCTACTGTCGGGGCAGCAACAGTACCTCTCCAAGTTCCCCTTGTGGCGCAACACCTGATACAAAAGGTTATTCTTGATTTGGAAATGGGGGTATCGCCAGTCACTCACCCCGAAAGTAGCTGGCCATCCACCGCTATCACTTGGGTCTTTGCTGGTCCCTCGAAATCGATGAGGGGGAGGATGGGCCCCTCCTCCAGTTGTTCACCAGGGGGGTCGGTGTCTGGCACCCCCTCAGACTCTGAATCTGTACATACGGGTTTGTCAACCGCTTGTTTCCGTGCCGTGCAGGCGACGTGTAGTCCTCGCTCTCGTCTCCCGCCGGCTCGTACCTTTTTCCTCAGCTCATGCCTCCACAGCGGACAATCTCGTCCCACAAGGAGAGGTATCGGCAACTCCGGTTCAGCACCAACCATCATCTGGCAACTCCCTTGTGGCGTCACGATGTTGGCTTGTACGGTCAGATATCGCTTGGTGTCACCGTGGACATAGGAAACGGACATCTCCCTGCCACGTTCGGTCACCTGGGCCAGCAGACTCGTGGCTACGAGCGTAACTACACTCCCAGAGTCCAATAGAGCTTCACTCCTCCTTGTAGATTCCTGATTTCCTCAACGAGGTGGACATTTTGTAGGCGCTGTTCCTCTAGCGTTTGTTCCTGACCTGCCTGTTGTGCTTGTTGGGCCCAGATGAACTGAGCTATCAACTCGTATGTGCTGATGCTGCGTAAACGACAACCCTGAACTGACCACATTATCAGCCCGCATTCTCCACCACTTGTGGCAGACCAGGGGGCTTGTTCAAGCTGTTTACACAGATCAGACACGGACAGAATTGTATTAGCTCGGTTTCAAGGGTGTATAATTAAATAACAAACAAAGAGAAAATAATAGGCTCCGGGATACCGTCTTCCGGGCTCCGGGGTCTTGTAAGTTGCTTTTCACTATACTCTTTCTCCTCTAGCTTTTGCTTTACTTCAATAAAAATGGCCTCCATCTACACAATCAACAGTAGCCCAGGCCAAGGCTCCTTTCACTCGCACTCGCTCTCTTCAGCAGCAGGCGCATGTGACGTGAGCAGCTGGAACCAGTTTCAGCTGGACATAAGCTATATGTTTTATTGTGTTGTAATTGGCTGACACAGATAACAAGCTCACGCAGTTTTCATTGACTCACACACATTAAATTAACAGAGGACGAGTCCAATCGGGTCCAGTCAGTACATTTATTTTAATTGCACATTTAATTGCACATACCTGAAACAATTATATCAGACCCGACCTAGATCCGAGACAAAGTCTAAATTTAGGAACCGGACCCGCTTGAGTCCCAGGTCAGATCTCAGAATTTCGTGCCTGTTGGTCCTGTGAAGACCTCTATTGTGCAGTCTCGCTAAGGGGGACACAGAGACATTCACCTGCACCTCAACCGCACTTGCTACAGAAGGAAGGGTCATGGATGACTCTGCCCGGTGACATCTGCTCTCTCTTGCTCTCTCTCTTGTCCTCGTCCCCCCTCTCTCTCACTCTTCCTCACACACATACACACACAGCAACACCAAAACATACAAACAGCGCCACCAATCTATAACTATATCCAATCCATAATAATTGAACATCAGTATCCACACACACACACACACACACACACACACACACACACACACACACACACACACACACACACACACACATATATAGTAAAGCTCATAATCTCTCATCTTCCTACCCCCACCAGAGGGGGGAGGGCAAGTAGGCCACAATTCGCCCACTGTAGACTGACTTTGCTTGTGTAGACTGACACATTTTCAATTATTCACAGGGTCCTATTAGTGCAGTGCTGCTGAGTGAAGAGATATATTTAAGCCTTATATGGTGGTAGGGAATACAGGGAGGGGGACAGGCTACAATATACTTATACAGTGGTAGAACATGAATTGTTCTCTGACTATGCAGACTGAGCACTAGCAAAATGGAACTATATGGAAACTATACTTTGGGGGGAAAGGGTTAGTTGTTTATCAAGTGTTTATCCTCATGATAACACACTGCCTGGTACCCCCACATCTGCTGTTGAGGACAACGACTTATGGAAAGCCATGAGCATCAATGGCCAGTCCACAAGGACACTGAAATACAGTCTGCCACCCTAGAGAATCAACACTCGAGTCACCATACTAGGGCCAGGATTTCGCACTGGCAACCAAACCCAACCAGGAAAATCTCCTGCTTTTAACCATTAAAAAACAACCCCCCCCCCCAGTCAGGTCACATGTTCAGGAGAAAAACAGCCCCAGATGATCTCTCTTTAGCACACCTCTGTCTGAAACTCTCGACTGATGGACAGAAAGGAGAGATGGGACACACTGTACAGTACATTATGATTTCCATTATTGGAGGAACCTCTGAGTCTGGTTCCTCTCCAGATTTATTTTGTCTTTTCCACTGTGCTGCTGCTTGGTCTTTGGGATCTAGGCTGGGTTATTGTTGATGTAACAATGATATATAAATAGACTTTGATTGATTGACAGATTGCTTTGTTACACCATTGGTTGCTGAAAGGGCAAAGACCATGGCTGACCCTGAGTTCTTAGAGATGGATCACAACATCATGTAGTTACTCTATACTTCATCACGTCTAATGATCATTGACCTGAGATTCTTCTAACATCCTTCTAACAGTACATGTGAATCAATATGGACCTAGCTAACTGATTATAGTGAAAACACAGAGGTAGAGTGAAAGTACAAACAGATAGGCAAACCTACTGGCTGCCAAACAGAGCCAGCTCAGAGTGCTCGGTCATGACATTGAACAACAAGACAGGTGCATAAAATCGATCACACAACCATGCAATCTCCATAGACGAACATTGGCAGTAGGCCCGTACTGAAGAGCTCAGTGACTTTCAACGTGGTACCATCATAGGATGCCACCTTTCCAACAAGTCAGTTCGTCAAATTTCTGCCCTGCTAGAGTTGCCCGGTCAACTGTAAGTGCTGTTATTGTGAAGTGGAAACATCTAAGAGCAACAACGGGTCAGCCGCGAAGTGGTAGGCCACACAAGCTCACAGAACGGGACAGCCGAGTGCTGAAGCGTGTAGCTCGTAAAATTGTCTGTCCTCAACGGAGTTCCAAACTGCCTCTGAAAGGCCTCTGAAACAACGTCAGTACAAGAACTGTTCGTCGAGAGCTTCATGAAATGGGTTTCCATGGCCGAGCAGCCGCACACAAGCCTAAGATCACCACGCACAATGACAAGCATCGGCTGGAGTGATGTAAAGCTTGCCGCCATTGGACTCTGGAGCAGTGGAAACGAGTTCTCTGACGTGATGAATCACACTTCACCATCTGGCAATCCGACGGACTAATCTGGGTTTGGCGGATGCCAGGAGAACGCTTCCTGCCCGATAGTGCCAACTGTAAAGTTTGGTGGAGGAGGAATAATGGGCTTGGGCTGTTTTTCATTGTTCAGGCATCTTTGTTACAGTGAAGGAAAATCTTAACGATACAGCATACAATGACATTCTAGATGATTCTGTGCTTCCAACTTCATGGCAACAGTTTGGGGAAAGTCCTTCCCTGCTCCAGCATGACAATGCCCCCATGCACAAAGTGAGGTGTATACAGAAATGGTTTGTCGAGATCGGCGCGGAAGAACTTGACTGGCCTGCACAGAACCCTGACCTTAACCCCATCGAACACCTTTGAGATTAATTGGAACGCCGACCACGAGCCCGACCTCACTAATGCTCTTGTGGCTGAATGGAAGCAAGTCCCCACAGCAATGTTGCAACATCTAGTGGAAAGCCTTCCCAGAAGAGTGGAGGCTATTATGGCAGCAAAGGGGGAACCAACTCATATTAACCCCCATGATTTTGGAATGAGATGGTCGACGAACAGGTGTCAACATCCTTTTGGACATGTAGTGTATTTTTTATAACCAGAAATAACCAAAAAGTCTTTGTAATAGAGGTCGACCGATTATGATTTTTCAACGGCGATACCGATACCGATTATTGGAGGACGAAAAAAGCAGCTACCGATTGGTCGGCCGATTTAATAAATAAAAAACTGTTGTTGTAATAATGACAATGACAACAATACTGAATTAACACTTACTTGAACTTAATATAAAACATCATTAGAATCAATTTAGCCTCAAATAAATAATGAAACATGTTCAATTTGGTATAAATATTGCAAAAACAAAGTGTTGGAGAAGAAAGTAATATGTGACATGTAAAAATGTGTGCCATGTAAAATATGTGCCATGTAAAAAAGCTAACATTTACAGTGCCTTGCGAAAGTATTCGGCCCCCTTGAACTTTGCGACCTTTTGCCACATTTCAGGCTTCAGACATAAAGATATAAAACTGTATTTTTTTGTGAAGAATCAACAACAAGTGGGACACAATCATGAAGTGGAACGACATTTATTGGATATTTCAAACCTTTTTAACAAATCAAAAACTGAAAAATTGGGCAGCCCCTTTACTTTCAGTGCAGCAAACTCTCTCCAGAAGTTCAGTGAGGATCTCTGAATGATCTAATGTTGACCTAAATGACTAATGTGATAAATACAATCCACCTGTGTGTAATCAAGTCTCCGTATAAATGCACCTGCACTGTGATAGTCTCAGAGGTCCGTTAAAAGCGCAGAGAGCATCATGAAGAACAAGGAACACACCAGGCAGGTCCGAGATACTGTTGTGAAGAAGTTTAAAGCCGGATTTGGATACAAAAAGATTTCCCAAGCTTTGAACATCCCAAGGAGCACTGTGCAAGCGATAATATTGAAATGGAAGGAGTATCAGACCACTGCAAATCTACCAAGACCTGGCCGTCCCTCTAAACTTTCAGCTCATACAAGGAGAAGACTGATCAGAGATGCAGCCAAGAGGCCCATGATCACTCTGGATGAACTGCAGAGATCTACAGCTGAGGTGGGAGACTCTGTCCATAGGACAACAATCAGTCGTATATTGCACAAATCTGGCCTTTATGGAAGAGTGGCAAGAAGAAAGCCATTTCTTAAAGATATCCATAAAAAGTGTCGTTTAAAGTTTGCCACAAGCCACCTGGGAGACACACCAAACATGTGGAAGAAGGTGCTCTGGTCAGATGAAACCAAAATTGAACTTTTTGGCAACAATGCAAAACGTTATGTTTGGCGTAAAAGCAACACAGCTCATCACCCTGACCACACCATCCCCACTGTCAAACATGGTGGTGGCGGCATCATGGTTTGGGCCTGCTTTTCTTCAGCAGGGACAGGGAAGATGGTTAAAATTGATGGGAAGATGGATGGAGCCAAATACAGGACCATTCTGGAAGAAAACCTGATGGAGTCTGCAAAAGACCTGAGACTGGGACGGAGATTTGTCTTCCAACAAGACAATGATCCAAAACATAAAGCAAAATCTACAATGGAATGGTTCAAAAATAATGAATTAGAATGGCCAAGTCAAAGTCCAGACCTGAATCCAATCGAGAATCTGTGGAAAGAACTGAAAACTGCTGTTCACAAATGCTCTCCATCCAACCTCACTGAGCTCGAGCTGTTTTGCAAGGAGGAATGGGAAAACATTTCAGTCTCTCGATGTGCAAAACTGATAGAGACATACCCCAAGCGACTTACAGCTGTAATCGCAGCAAAAGGTGGCGCTACAAAGTATTAACTTAAGAGGGCTGAATAATTTTGCATGCCCAAATTTTTCAGTTTTTGATTGTTAAAAAAGTTTGAAATATCCAATAAATGTCGTTCCACTTCATGATTGTGTCCCACTTGTTGTTGATTCTTCACAAAAAAATACAGTTTTATATCTTTATGTTTGAAGCCTGAATTGTGGCAAAAGGTCGCAAAGTTCAAGGGGGCCGAATACTTTCGCAAGGCACTGTAAGTTCCTTGCTCAAAACATGAGAACATATGAAAGTTGGTGGTTCCTTTTAACATGAGGTAAAAGGTTTTAGGTTGTAGTTAATATAGTATTTATAGGACTATTTCTCTCTATACCATTTGTATTTCATATACCTTTGACTATTGGATGTTCTTATAGGCACTATAGTATTGCCAGTGTAACAGTATAGCTTCTGTCCCTCTCCTCGCCCCTACCTGGGCTCGAACCAGGAACACATCGACAACCTCCACACTCGAAGCATCGTTACCCATCGCTCCACAAAATCCGCGGCCCTTGCTGCGCAAGGGGAATAACTACTCCAAATCTAAAAGCGAGTGACGTTTGAAACAGTATTAGCGCACACCCAGCTAACTAGCTAGCCATTTCACATTGGTTACACCAGCCATTAGGCTGATAGGCTTGAAGTCATAAACAGCGCTGTGCTTGCGAAGAGCTGCTGGCAAAACAAAAGTGCTGTTTGAATTAATGATTACGGGCCTGCTGCTGCTCAGTCAGACTGCTCTATCAAATTAGACTTAATTATAACATAATAACACACAGAAATACGAGCCTTTGGTCATTAATATGATCGAATCCGGAAACTATCATTTCGCAAACAAAACGTTTATTATTTCAGTGAAATACGGAACCGTTTGGTATTTTATCTAACGGGTGGTATCCCTAAGTCTAAATAATCTTGTTACATTGCACAACCTTCAATCTATGTCATAATTACGTAAAATTCTGGCAAATTAGTTCGCAATGAGCCAGGCAGCCCAAACTGTTGCATATACCCTGACTCTACGTGCAATGAACACAAGAGAAATGATCATTTCACCTGGTTAATATTGCCTGCTAAACTGGATTAGTAGTTTATAACTAGTGATTATGATTGATTGTTTTTTTTAAGATAAGTTTAATGCTAGCTAGCAATTTACCTTGGCTTCTACTGCATTCGCGTAACAGGCAGGCTACTTATGGAGTGCAATGGTTAGAGCTTTGGACTAGTTAACTGTGCGGTTGCAAGATTGGAACCCCTGAGCTGACAAGGTGAAAATCTGTCGTTCTGCCCCTGATCAAGGCAGTTAACCCACAGTTCCTAGGCCGTCATTGAAAATAAGAATGTGTTCTTAACTGACTTGCCTAGTTAAAATCGGAAATCAGCGCCCAAAAATACCGATTTCCGATTGTTATGAAAATTTGAAATCGTCCCTAATTAATCGGCCATTCCGATTAATCGGTCGACCTCTACTTTGTAACCAGCATTAGCACAACAAATTCCACATTAGAATGTTATGTCAGCAATATATGCCACCAAACATTAAACTAGACCAATATGAACCAGGATCTAGTGTCCATTACTATATCTGTGTCAATTACATTACCACAAATAACCACAATGGTCAACGATTCCAGTTTCATGTAAGCCACCTGTGGTAGAGAGGCAGTGGAGTAACAACAAAAGACTTGAAACTTCCCATAATCAACTGATCAGAGAGGCTGAAGGACATCAAATAAAATGTAATTGTATTTGTCACATGCTTTGTAAACAACAGGTGTAGATCAACAGTGAAAGGCTTACTGTACTTAGAGAAATAATAGACAAATAATCGAATAAATACACAATGAGTAACGATAACTTGGCTATATACACGGGGTACCAGTACCGAGTTGATGTTCAGGGGTACGAGGTAATTGAGGTTGATACTGTATGTACATATACATGTAGGTAGGGATAAAGTGACAAGGCAACAGAACAGATCATAAACAGTTGCAGCATCGTATGTGATGAGTCAAAAGAGATAGTCCCGCAGGAGGCCTTTTACCTTCTTGTAGGCCGTCATTGTAAATAAGAATTTGTTCTTCACTTACTTGCCTAGTTACAAAAAGGTTAAATACAATAGAAAATAAACAATTATATAATAAAAGGGTCAATGCAGATAGTCCGGATAGCTATTGGTTACCTATTTAAATAACTATTTAGCTGTCTGATGGCCTGCTTGCCGTGTGGTAACAGACAACAGCCTATGACTTGGGTGGCTGGAGTACATTTTTAGGGCCTTCCTGTCGGCCTGACCATAGAAAGCCTTTATTGGTGGAGTAGGTCAGGGCATGACTGGGGGGGTGTTCTAGTTTATTATTTCTATGTGTATTCTATGTTTTCTATTTCTTTGTTGGCCGGGTATGGTTTCCAATCAGAGACAGCTGTCTATCAGTGTCTCTGATTGGGGATCATACTTTAGGCAGCCTTTTTCCACTTGTTATTTGTGGGATCTTGTTTTTGTATTGTTGCATTTGAGCCCTACAAGGCTGTACGTTCGTTTGTTTCTCTTTATGGTTTTGTTGCTGGTTCACATTTAAATAATTTATGATGAACCCAAATCATGCTGCGCTTTGGTCCACTCCTTATGACGATCGTGACACTTCCTCTGACACCGCCTGGTATAGAGGTCCTGGATGGCAGGGAGCTCGGCCCCAGTGATGTACTGGGCCGTACACACTACCCTCTGTAGCGCCTTGTGGTCAGATGCCAAGCAGTTGCCATACCAAGCGGTGATGCAGCCAGTCAAGATGCTCTCAATGGTGAAGCTGTAGAACTTTTAGAGGTTCTGAGGGCCCATGCCAAATCTTTGCAGCCTCCTGAGGGGGAAGAGGGGTTGTTGTGCCTTCTTCACAACTGTGTTGGTTTGTGTGGACCATCATAATTCCTTAGTGATGTGGACTCCGAGTAATTTGAAGCTGTTGACCCACTCCACTACATCCCCGTCAATGTGGATGAGGGCTCGACCCTCGGATTCCTGTAGTCCATGATCAGCTCCCTTGTCTTGCTGATGCTGAGGGAGAGGTTGTTGTCCTGGCGTCTCTGATCTCTTTCCTATAGGCTGTCTCATTGTCGTCTGTGATCAGGCCAACCACTGTTGTGTCGTCAGAAAACAAAATGATGGTGTTGGAGTTGTGCGTGACCATGGCAGTCGTGGGTGAACAGGGAGTACAGGAGGGGACTAAACACGCACCACTTAAGGGCCCCCATGTTGAGGGTCAGTGTAGAAGACGTGTTGTAGCCTACCCTCACCTTCTGGGGGAGGCCCGTCAGAAAGTCCTGGATCCAGTTGCTGAGGAAGGTGTTCAGTACCAGGGTCCTGAGCTTAGTGATGAGCTTGGAGGGCACTATGGCATTGAACGCTGAGCTACAGTCAATGAACAGCATTCTCACATAGGTGTATATCACATTACAACAGTAAACATTTTATAGTCAAGCTCAGACTAAACAATTGGTCTGCAAATCAGTTCTGAACACGGGGAACCACTGTTGCTTCCAATTAGGCCATTTTCCAGGTGCTCAGTTCCTGTTAGTATCAGTGTGGATTAATGAGGAGCTGTGAGGAAGTGGCGAGCCAGGTGTTGGTGCTGCCGCTAAATGGGAATAAAGAGGCCAGGAGCAGTGACCCACTAAGAATTCCCATGGACTGAGCCAAGAGGGTTTAGGGAAGGGAGTGGGAGTCTGAGCGGAAAGGATGGAGAAGGGAAAAGACGGGTCTATGTGGATGCTAGCTACAGCTCTCCATGTCATACAGTAGCTAACACACAAGGCTCAACACTGAAGGCATGCACAATATGATGAACTGTAGCTGCATTAGGGGACAGGGGAAGGGGGGTGACATTAGTAACTGTGCGTCGCCCCCTTCTTTCGTGACTAGATGGGTCATCAAGGCTCTTCAATTTCAGTCCAACTGAGTGTGCACAGTATGTTGCAGAGATCGTGTTACACACAACACATGGAAGGCTATGTTAAAGCTGAGTATTATAAATTCTGTAAGAGATAAAGAGGATATATAAAAAAATATATATAAAAAAATACGTAATACCTAAAATTGCAATGCTATGTTATGTATGGTAAGGTTAAAGGGTAGGTTTTGAAGCTGTATTTGCTCAAATAAAACTATGCACGACAAAGCTAACTCGCCTGTAATGTGTAACATAAACAAATCCACCATTATCTACCGCCCAATAAGTATTTTTAAACCAGAATTAACAATGTGAGAGGGAGAGAGGAATAAAGTTGTGGTGGTCTATCTGCCTCTCTCTCCCTCTCCTTCTTTCTCCATGTCCCCCTCCCCACCACATGACTCCATCTGTCCCTGCATTCCTCCAATATAGAAATCACTCTATCCCTCTCTCGCTCTCTTTCTCTCCATATTTCAATGAAAAGTAGGGCAACGAGGAGGAGATAGTAGGGCAACTTAGTACAGCACACATAATCCTTGCAGGCTGCGCCATGCTCTGTACGCCACACTGGATTAAACCCAGGGGACACATCCCTGGGCTTCACTCACTGGGTTTTATGTCACTGTGCCACCCGCCGCAACCGCAACTCTCAGTCGCACATTTCAAATGTATCCATTTTATGGCCCTGATTCTTCTGCTGCTTTTATATTAACACTGGAAGGGAATTTCCCAGACTTGTGTCATGTTTCACTACAGCACAGAGACCCGCCTGCATTGTAGAATGCAACTAAATGGACCAAATCATCTTGGCTCATGCCTGTTCTGCAAAGCCAAACAATCGAATCAAAGGGCATGTATATGCCCAATTTGGTTATGATTAACCCCAAAGTCGTAAACACGGGCACCATCATAGATATCATCCTAACCAACTTGCCCTCTAAATACACCTCTGCTGTTTTCAACCAAGATCTCAGCGATCACTGCCTCATTGCCTGCATCCATAATGGGTCAGCGGTCAAACAACCTCCACTCATCACTATCAAACGCTCCCTGAAACACTTCAGCGAGCAGGCCTTTCTAATCGACCTGGCCCGGGTACCCTGGAAGGCTATTGACCTCAACCCGTCAGTAGAGGATGCCTGGTTATTCTTTAAAAATGCCTTCCTCACCATCTTAAATAAGCATGCCCCATTCAAGAAATTTAGAACCAGGAACAGATATAGCCCTTGGTTCTCTCCAGACCTGACTGCCCTTAACCAACACAAAAACATGGCGTTCTCCATTAGCATCGAACAGCCTCAGTGAAATGCAACTTTCAGGGAAGTTAGAAACCAATATACACAGGCAGTTAGAAAAGCCAAGGCTAGCTTTTTCAAGCAGAAATTTACATAGAATACACATAGAAATAATAAACCTTCAACACAAACTCAAAAAAGTTCTGGGACATTGTAAAGTCCATGGAGAATAGGAACACCTCCAACCAGCTGCCCACTGCACTGAGGATAGGAAACTCTGTCACCACCGATAAATCCACTATAATTGAGAATTTCAATAAGCATTTTTCTACGGCTGGCCATGCTTTCCACCTGGCTACCCCTACCCCGGTCAACAGCACTGCACCCCCCACAGCAACTCGCCCAAGCATCCCCCATTTCTCCTTCTCCCAAATCCAGTCAGCTGATGTTCTGAAAGAGCTGCAAAATCTGGACCCCCACAAATCAGCCGGGCTAGACAATCTGGACCCTTTCTTTCTAAAATGATCTGCCGAAATTGTTGCAATTCCTATTACTAGCCTGTTCAACTCCTCTTTCGTGTCGTCTGAGATTCCCAAAGATAGGAAAGCAGCTGCGGTCATCCCCCTCTTCAAAGGGGGGGACACTCTTGACCCAAACTGCTACAGACCAATATCTGTCCTACCCTGCCTTTCTAAGGTCTTTGAAAGCCAAGTTAACAAACAGATCACCAACCATTTCGAATCCCACCATACCTTTTCCGCTACGCAATCTGGTTTCAGAGCTGGTCATGGGTGCACCTCAGCCACGCTCAAGGTCCTAAACGATATCTTAACCGCCATCGATAAGAAACAATACTGTGTAGCTGTATTCATTGACCTGGCCAAGGCTTTCGACTCTGTCAAACACAACATCCTCATCGGCAGACTCAACAGCCTTGGTTTCTCAAATGATTGCCTCACCTGGTTCACCAACTACTTCTCCGACAGAGTTCAGTGTGTCAAATCTGAGGGTCTGTTGTCCGGGCCTCTGGCAGTCTCTATGGGGGTGCCACAGGGTTCAATTCTTGGGCCGACTCTCTTCTCTGCACACATCAATGATGTCACTCTTGCTGCTGGTGAGTCTCTGATCCACCTCTACGCAGATGACACCATTCTGTATACCTCTAGCCCTTCTTTGGACACTGTGTTAACAACCCTCCAGACGAGCTTCAATGCCATACAACTCTCCTTCCGTGGCCTCCAATTGCTCTTAAATACAAGTAAAACTAAATGCATGCTCTTCAATCGATTGATGCCTGCACCTGCCCACCCGTCCAGCATCACTACTCTGGACGGTTCTGACTTGTGGACATGAATAGAATATGTGGACAACTACAAATACCTAGGTGTCTGGTTAGACTGTAACATCTCCTTCCAGACTCACATAAAACATCTCCAATCCAAAGTTACATCTAGAATTGGCTTCCTATTTCGCAACAAAGCATCCTTCACTCATGCTGCAAAACATACTCTCGTAAAACTGACCATCTTACCGATCCTCGACTTCGGCGTTGTCATTTACAAAATAGCCTCCAATACCCTACTCAACAAATTGGATGCAGTCTATCACAGTGCCATCCGTTTTGGCACCATAGCAGCACCCACCGTAACACTCGTTCCAGCAGGTATATCTCACTTGTCACACCCAATGCCAATTCCTCCTTTGGCCGCCTCTCCCTTCCAGTTCTCTGCTGCCAATGACTGGAACGAACTACAAAAATCTATGAAACTGGAAACACTTATCTCCCTCACTAGCTTTAAGCACCAGCTGTCAGAGCAGCTCACAGATCACTGCACCTGTACATAGCCCATCTATAAATAGCCCAAACAACTCCTTCTTCCCCTACTGTATTTATTTATTTATTTTGCTCCTTTGCACCCCAGTATTTCTGCTTTGCACCCTCATCTACTGTCAAATCTACCATTCCAGTGTTTTAATTGCTGAATTGTATTTACTTCGCCACCATGGCCTATTTATTGCCTTTACCTCCCTTATCTCACCTCATTTGCTCACATTGTATATAGACTTATTTTTCTACTGTATTATTGAATCTATGTTTGCTTTACTCCATATGTAACTCTGTGTTGTTATATGTGTCGAACTGCTCTGCTTTATCTTGGTTAAATAAAGATGAAATATATATATATTTTTTAAATGATGGTAAGAAATAGTGAAACTGTAATATGACATCTTTAAGATCATTCTCTACTTTCCCAAGAGGAATAATGGTAGATTTCATTGATAGCTCTTGAAACTTGCTGAATAATGGCAGGTTAACTAATTAACAGCATAGCCTTGATCCGACGTGACTTGCTCCAGTTGAAAAGCTTTCTCCACCTCCCTGCCTGAACCAGTGTCCATACTCTCAGTAAGGCTATCCTTCTACTGTGTCAAGACCTAGAACAGAAAAGAACACCAGCAGAGCATTTCTTCACCCTTCTTCTCTGGTATTGGCATTTGTGTGAATTGGATGTCCTTCATTGCCCCATTCCAAGCCACGTCAGGAAAAGAGTTGTGTGCATATGTAGCAGAAGTGATAATGCTTACATTGAAGTGAACAGAAAAACTAAATACATTTCATCCCAAATAGTTAGCATGTATGATCAATGTGGTAATTCTAAAGAATTTGACAGACCCATGTGGTGCTCCATTCCTTTGGACAACCAGATGCAGTCAACAGGTATCAACCATTTTTGTTTGTGCGTATTCCAGCCCTAAATGTACCTGATGAACTTTAAAGGACATCCCAACAAAGCATTTCTTTCAGCTTCCATGTCCCACGTCAATGTTGGTTAAACAACTCCTACATAACGAATTAAGCCAAGCCACCACAAAGTTTGCAAACAAAAACAAGCATGACGTAAGTGATGTAAATGTATCCAGGCATCAAGAAAAGACTTAACTGGAAGTGAATGCAACACATGGCTTATCTGAGTTCTTTCAAATCCTGTCATTTGTGGTATGTGGAGGCAAAATACTGTATTGGTCTTAGGTGTTAAGCCAATGGGGGGAAACCTAATCAGTAAAGTTACAGTCAAGTGAACTGAACAAAACAAGAGAAGTTGAGCAATGGGGAAAAATGTTCTAAATATGCTGAAGTACTGTATATCAATTTCCATTCCATGGACAGACAGACGCTGCATGCACTGATTTATAAGGAGTGTCCCAGTTAATGACCTTCTTTAGTATGCTACTGCTCATGGGAGCAGCATCGACATTTTCACACAGAATTTGTCTAATGGGAGAATTGGGACCCATTGATTTTCAAGTGCTCCATTTCTGTCAGTCTCTCTGTACTGTGAGAGGGTTGATGAAATATTGGGATGGAAAACACTTGACTGATGAGGCTTACAGCACTGACACAATACACTGGATCAAGTACATTGAACTCAAATTAATGTGCAGTTGCATCTGTTAACACAGAATAACATTGCAACACAAAATGTAAGGCTAAATTGTATCAAAACCTGAAAGTGTTTTCTGCCAGAGGAACCAAGTGTGTGTGCACTCTCCTTCCTATCGGTAACATTCATCGAGTCAAAAAAACATTGTGACTACATGAGTTGAGGGCCTGAAATCTTATGTTCTCCATGTGACTGACATAGATTACTCGATGTTTGAGTGTTTACACACACAAGTACCTCAAGTTAGTATTTGTCCTTGTATGGTAACATAAACAGTACTTGGGATGATGTTTTATTTATTTAACTAGTCAAGTCAGTTAAGAACAAATTCTTATTTACAATGACAGCCTACCCCGGCCAAACCCTAACCTGGAAGAGACTGCGCCAATTGTGCACCTCCCTATGAGCCTCCCAATCATGGCCGGTTGTGATACAGTCTGGAATCAAACCAGGGTCTGTAGTGATGCCTCTAGCACTAAAATGCAGTGCCTTAGACCACTGCGCCACTCAGGAGCCATGTGACAGAATGACATAAAAAGGATAAATAGAAATTGCAAACAGGTAGCCCACTGGAAATATGGGAGTTCATTGAAGTTGATAAGAGTACAATAACAAGGAGGTTTACAGTTATCCTGCCTCTGTCACTGGAGTGCTCACCTCAGTAAACCTCAGAATATTGCCATTCATCAGGATTTCCCACTCTCCAATTGTCAATTACTTTTCAATGATTTTCAAGGAAGAAAATAAAGTTTGTCCCCCACTGGTGATCATATCAAGTCTCAACTGGACAACATCCTGATCCTGTTCCAATGCAAAATTAGTGCTAAGCCATGTATAGGGGTGGTAGGTGTCACTTCCTGATCTGTTTCACCTGTCCTTGTGCTTGTCTCCACCCCCCTCCAGGTGTCGCCCATCTTCCCGACTTAACCCTGGGTATTTATACCTGTGTTTTCTGTCTGTCTGTGCCAGTTCGTCTTGTTTGTTCCAAGTCAACCAGCATTTTGTCTCAGCTCCTGCTTCCCCAGTCTCTCTTTTCTCGTCCTCCTGATTTTGACCCTTGCCTGTCCTGACTCTTTGCCTGCCTGCCGTCCTGTACCTTGGCCCCACTACTCTGGATTACCGACCTCAGCCTGGCCTGACCCTGGCCCTGCCTGCCGTCCTGTACCTTGGCCCCACTACTCTGGATTACCGACCTCAGCCTGGCCTGACCCTGGGCCTGCCTGCCGTCCTGTACCTTGGCCCCACTACTCTGGATTACCGACCTCAGCCTGGCCTGACCCTGGGCCTGCCTGCCGTCCTGTACCTTGGCCCCACTACTCTGGATTACCGACCTCAGCCTGGCCTGACCCTGGGCCTGCCTGCCGTCCTGTACCTTGGCCCCACTACTCTGGATTATCAACCCCTGCCTGCCTTGACCTGTCAATTACCTTCCCCTGTTGTTGCAATAAACATTGTTACTTCAACACAGTCTGCACTTGGGTCTTACCTGATAGTACAAACTGGCCATGACTGACCCAGCAGATTTGGACCAGCTCCGCAATGCTATCTCCTCCCAAGGAGCCCTCATTGGTAGACATGAGGAGATGCTTTGTGGTCCGATGGAAGGGTTCCAGGAAGTGGCCGAACGCCACAACCTAGCATTGGACTCTTTGCGGGAGCAATTCCGTGGGTTGCCTACTAGACGGTAACCTCCCAGCCCCTCAGTAACCGTCACCCCGGTTTCCCGGGAACCCTGCTTACCTACCCCGTAGCGCTACGATGGAGATTCCAGAACCTGCCGGGCCTTTGTCTCCCAGTGCTCCCTCGTTTTCGAGCTGCAGCCTTCTTCATTCTCCTCGGACTGCTCGAAGATAGCATACATATTATGCTTATGTCCGGGAGGGCACTCGCCTGGGCCACGGTGGTGTGGGAGCAACAATCCACTGTCTGCCTCAGTCTGGAGGTATTTGTGGTGGAGGTGAGAAAGGTTTTCGAGGCTCCGGGGTCCGGGAGAGAGGCAGCCTGGAAGTTACTTCAGTTTCGGCAGGACTCCCTCAGTGTGGCAGACTATGTGGTGGATTTCAGCATGCTAGCAGAGGAGGGTGCCTGGAACCCGAAAGCGCTGTATGGATTCCTGCATGGATTATCGGAGGAGGTAAAGGATCAGCTTGCAGCCCAGGAACACCCAATGGATCTTGACTCACTCATCGCTTTAACCATCCGGATCGATGGTTGGCTACAGGAACGTAGGAGAGACAAGACGTCTGATTGCGGTTCCAATCGCTCACTCGAGGATCCCACATTACATCTGATGAACTCCGGATGTCCCCAGCGTTTTTGTCCCTGAAAGGATCCGAGCTTACCCGAGTTCCTCCAAGAGCCTCCGAAGACTGCCGATATGCCCTTTCCCGAGCCGATGCAGCTCGGCAGGGCTAGGCTGCCTTCAGCCGAACGGGTACGCAGACTTAACACCCAGAGTTGTCTGTATTGTGGTTCTGCCGGTCATTATGTGTCTACCTGTCCCTTCACGAGACCTAGCTCATTGGTAGGAATGAGTACTCTGGTGTATAAAGGATAATGTTTCTTCTCGCCCCCTTCTCCATGCCACCCTGCTGTGGGGCGACCAGTCTAAGTCTCTCCAGAGACTCATCGACTCGGGGGCCGATATGAGTCTTATGGACGTTACCCTGGCGTCCGATCTGGGCATCCCCACTCAACCCCTCCTATCATCCTACGAGTGTTGGGGAACCACAGCGAGACAATCTAATTCCTGCTAATTGAGTCTCTGCATTCTCTTGGCTCCAGCGACACAATCCCTTGATTGACTGGTCTATTGGTGCCATCGTGGGCTGGAATCTGTTCTGCCATGCCCATTGCCTGAAATCAGCTCTGCCTGCCCCGGGATGTCTTCCTGGGGGCTTGGAAATTCCCCGAACCTCTCCGCCATTCCCGCGGAGTACCAGGACCTCCGGGAGGGGTTCAGTAAGGCCCGGGCCACTTCGCTTCCAAAACACCGACCAGCACTCAAGGAGATTAAGCTGCATGCGCTGGCACGACGCTATGGCTCCGCGGCTACAAGCCGCGACCTTTCCCCCCCTGCTCCAAAATCAATAGCCCCTCTGCTGTTCATCCTCTGTTGCCCCGTACCCTCTGTCTACTTTCTACTTTTCATGTGTCTAGATCTAAACCCATGTCTCACAGCTCTTTGTCTCCTGTTTCCCCAGTCTCTCTTTTCTCGTCCTCCTGGTTTTGACCCTTGCCTGTCCTGACCATGAGCCTGCCTGCCGTCCTGTGCCTTTGCACCCACTCTGGATTACCGACCTCTGCCTGACCTGACCCTGGGCCTGCTTGCCATCCTGTACCTTGGCCTCACTACTCTGAATTATCGACCCCTGCCTGCCTTGACCTGTCGTTTACTGATCCCTGTTGTTGCAATAACCATTGTTACTTCAACACAGTCTGCACTGGGGTCTTACCTGAAACCTGATAGGCAGGTGGCCTAGCAGTTATAGAGGCAAGCCAGCAACCGGAGGGCTGCCAGTTCGAATCCTGTGACCGACGGGAAAAATCAGGAGGAAAGCAAGCTGGCAACAGGAGGGTTGCTGGTATCAAATCCTAGATGCCACTGCCTGCCGTTGTGCCCTTGAACAAGGCACTTAACACCCCACAACAGCTCCCCAGAGGAGTTGGGTTAAAAGCAGAAGTCAAATTTTGGTTGGACCTTATAATTGACCAATAATGTGATCTTAAAGGTGCAGTAAAAAACGTGATCGTCCTGTGTTTTATATACAGTATATTTCCACACTACAAGGTTGGAATAATACTGTGAAATTGTGAAAATTATGATAATTCCCTTTTAGTGTAAGAGCTGTTTGAAAAAAAACACATTCAATTTCAGCCTGTTTTGGAGGCATGGAGTTTTGGCCTGCCTAGTGAAATAAGAAAGGGAGTACCATACCTCTCTGCCAATAACAACTAGTTTTCCCCCTCCCCAATTAGACCACTCCCAGACAGTTCTAGTAAAATTATTGCTTGAGAAATTGCTCTTTGCTTAGAAGTTATGTTTTTTTTGCCATTTTAATTTAACATACACAGTAAGGTAGTTAATTGTTTCCCAGAAATTATTTGAAATTGAGATAAAATGGCTGCATTGGACATTTAATCTTAATGTATAAAGACAATTTACTAAGACTTTTCCACAGTGAAATGTTATACCTGTTGTTATCCAGAGGGATGAACAACATCCCTCTGGATAAAACGTAGATGAAACGTAGAGAAGGAATAAGGTATTGAGGTAAGGTGTAGAGAAATTTTTTAGATGCAAAATGTGTCAATGTTCCACAGGTGCAAACCCTTAATAAATCTGTCCAAGAGGCAGATTTGCTTCTTTGGCGCATGTGCTTGTCCTTCTTACCTGCTGAATGGTTGTCAGGCTATAATTCAACATGGTTACAAGGATAGACCCATAACAAATCTATAACCATAACTAGGGTATATACTGTATAGCCCTATATAGGATGCCGCGAATCTGCGCATGGGAGTCCTAGAAGGCTACAAGGCGAGGCCTGGAAAATAACTGGCAAAATCTTTTAGGGAAGTACTTATTTCCGAAAATCCTCTTACTGAAGGTATACCTATAATCCATAACTCCTTGTCCATCCATCCGGACTGTATAATGTGTGGATATCTGTAAAGAAACCGTCCGAGCCTATCTTTATCCAAACCCGCACCTATAACTCGGCTGTGGTAGACAGCTTGAAAGACATTCTTCCATGTAGCCTACCACTGTCTACCCCAGCTGAGTTATAGGTTTCTTTACAGATATCCACACACATTATACAATCCGGATGGACGGACAAGGAGTTACGGATTAGAGATTTGCCTTCAGTAACAGGATTTTCAGAATCAAGTACCCCCCTAAGGCTCAACATTATAGCCTTCTAGGACTCCCATGCACAGATGCGGGGCATCCTATATAGCTTGTGACATTTACATATCACTCCCTGTTGAGTGTCTCAGTCATGTAAGCGTAACCATGTTCTCTGAGTTTTGCAAGCCCACCATAGGGCAGAAGGAGAAGTAGGTCATGGGCTGTTTTGATGCTCAATATTTTCTGTCACTGCTCCCAGAGGGGAAAGGGGAAAGAGTACTGCACTGAAGAGCAGCATAACACTGAATATTGATTGTCCTGCACAACAAAATGTCTGCAAAGAGCAGAAAGGCTATTCTTCTGAATACGTAAGTGAAGAAATTGTGATTCATGGATTTGATTGAACTTATGTTTAATATAAGGGGTGTGTTTTGTCTGGAACCAATGGCCAGGTATGGCCTGGGCTTAAGGTGAACCAAAATGGACTTAGCCTGGCGCATGTCGGAGGACAATGCTAAAAAAAACTCGCTGACTAATGCATGGCATGACTATTTACGGCAGAGTTGTTGTGATATTGCAGAGCTCATTTTTCCTAAAGAAATCTGCTATTTTATTTGACCATGGTAAAAAGTGTATAGATAGATAGACCAAAGAGGTGGATGGAAAGAAGAACCACCGAACTGCAGTAGCCTACTGCTGCTGTGAACGATTACATACTGTATCACACAGTCCAAGCCTGTAGGCCAGGTGTGGAACAGCAAAGACACCCAGGTACATGACTCTGCCATTACGTGCCAAACATTTACAGTTGCACTCCTCTCCTCTGGATAAAAAAGACCTAAATTCACATACATGGGTACCATCTGCATCTAACTGTTTGTTATGTGTAACCAACCACAACAAAGACCCCACTCAGTGAGATCAAAAAAGGAAGCCATGTCTGTGAAAGAACATAGTGGGGAGAGAGAGAGAGAGAGAGAGAGTGAGAGAGAAATCGAATGAGAGAGAGAGAGAAAGAAAGAGAGAGAAGCAGAGAGAGAGAGAGAAATAGAAGGAGAGGGAGAGAGAGAGAGAGAAATAGGAGAGAGAGAGAGAAATAGAAGGAGAGAGAGAGAGAGAGAGAGAGAAATAGAAGGAGAGAGAGAGAGAGAGAGAGAGAGAGAGAGAGAGAGAGAGAGAGAGAGAGAGAGAGATAGAAGGAGAGAGAGAGAGAGAGAGAGATAGAAGGAGAGAGAGAGAGAGAGAGAGAGAGAGAGAGAGAGAGAGAGAGAAATAGAAGGAGAGAGAGAGAGAGAGAGAGAGAGAGAGAAATAGAAGGAGAGAGAGAGAGAGAGAGAGAGAGAGAGAGAGAGAGAGAGAGAAATAGAAGGAGAGAGAGAGAGAGAGAAGGAGAGAGAGAGAGAGAGAGAGAGAGAGAAGGAGAGAGAGAGAGTGAGAGGGAGAGGAAGAGGAAGAGGGAGGGGCAGTCTATGCAGGCCAGTGCTGAGTCGATAGCTCTTGACATGGCTGAAATCGGTCAGGTCTGCCCCGCTTACATAAAGGCATGGAAACATGGGAGAGAGTGCAGCCCAGCCAGGGGGCGGGAGGGAGGTCTCACTGATGATACAGCGGGACAAGAGAGGACAGCAGGCTGTGAGAGCAGAGAAAGCAGACGTCACATGGGCCGAGAGCTGAGAGACAGATATCACATGACCCCACACAACTTCTTATTTTTTCGATTGACTGACTGAAGCAAGAGAACATGGTCCCTTAGTAAGAAGGGGGTGAGGGGAATAATTAAAAGGCATCTAGACTTTTAGATTTTAGAACAGTTTTTGTCAGAAGTTTGGTGACATTGTAATAGGCTTGGCATATGTTTGATGTTATGCACATAAGCACAACAGTCACACAGTTAGGCAGGCATACTGTTAACCAGTAACACATTTGTTAAGTAATTTTCTGTGATTTCTTATCACATATCTTGATGTATCAAGTTTTAACATGTAAGGTAAAACTTCTCATGAACTTGCCTTTATCCCATGTAGGCTCTATACTACAACTAGTTCAGTGACCTTTGAGTTAGATCATTTACAATTCTTCTTCATAATAACTTCTGTTATTATGTTTCAAATGTACTTTCAATGTTAAAGGTGCAATTGTGAAAATCACTTCGCCATTTCTTGGTTGCTAAAATTCAAATAGTTTGCCTCATTTCAGTTTATGTGACAAAACAAGCAATGTATAGTGTAGAGAGTCATTTTGCCATCTAAATCGCTGTGAAATATATTTTCAATAACCAAAGATATTATATTTTCAGCTGTTTGAAGCTGGTGTGCAAAACCGAAAGCAAAAGACACAATAACGAAACTGAAAAATAGAAATAGAGCACATTAAATAGATCTACCCCTTCTTAGACTTGCTTTGAATGAGAATGACACATCTATAATTCTCATTTCTATGTACATTTGGTCAGGTCGCCCAAAAGGTTACATATTGCAACCGTTGTTACACTGTTGTTACCAAAGCAGTAAATGAAGGAATCTTGAATATATTTTAAGTTCTTCTGCAATCATATTCTTTAAACTCAGACTAAGTAGCTTTAACTCTCAAACCCTGAAAATCACACCACAGGGCCAGATCAGCTTTTTATTACAAAAAGCCTTTCCAAGCACAACCAATCTGATTTCTTTGGGCTAAATTTGGTAATCATGGGTCAGTTATGCTTCCCCACTTCAAACCCATCTTTCATTAAATACATACGAAACTTGAACTGTTGTGGAATGACTGAGGGAGCATATAACTTAACTCCAGACCAAAATATCCCATGGATGCTGTTCAGGGTGAATGCTTGCTTTTTAAAAAAATGACACCTGTACATACAATAGGATATACATTTATAATAAAAATCTCTCTCTCTCTCTCTCTCTCTCTCTCTCTCTCTCTCTCTCTCTCTCTCTCTCTCTCTCTCTCTCTCTCTCTCTCTCTCTCTCTCTCTCTCTCTCTCTCTCTCTCTCTCTCTCTCTCTCTCTCTCTCTCTCTCTCTCTCTCTCTCTCTCTCTCTCTCTCTCTCTCTCTCTCTCTCTCTCTCTCTCTCTCTCTCTCTCTCTCTCTCTCTCTCTCTCTCTATATATATATATATATATATATATATATATATATATATATATATATATATATATGTGCGTGTGTGTAATTGAATTGCAAGCAAGGCCATGATTCAACATAACATTTAACATACACTGAGTGTACAAAACATTTGTACACATATCGGTCACAAAGAGGATTTAGGTTTGGGTACATGAACAAGTACATGTGTAGCACAAATGTATGATAAATGGACACTAAACAATACATGCTTCCATTCATCATCTGAGAATTCATGGTTCAAATCTTCTTCTCATTTTGTTTTAATGTTCAGAATAGATGAGGGATGTACCAATGAAACATATACACTGAGTATACAAAACATTAAGAACATCTGCTCTTTCCGTGACATAGACTGGCAATGTGAATCCAGGTCAAAGTTCAGATCCCTTATTGAAGTCACTTGTTAAATCCACTTCAATCAGTGTAGATGAATAGGAGGAGACAAGTTAAAGAAGGATTTTTAAGCCTTGAGACAATTGAGACATGGATTATGCATGCGTGCCATTCAGAGGGTGAATGGGCAAGACAAAACATTTAAGTGCCTTTGAATGGGGTATGGTATTAAGTGCCAGGTGCACCGGTTTGTGTCAAGAACTGCAACGCTGCTGGGTTTTTCACGCTTAACAGTTTCCAGTGTGTATCAAGAATGTTCCACCACCCAAAGGACATTCAGTCAACTTGACACAACTGTGGGAAGCATTGGAGTCAACATGGGCCAGCATCCCTGTAAAAAGCTTTTGACACCTTGTGGAGTCCATGCCCTGACGAATTGAGGCTGTTCTGAGGGCAACTACATATGAGGAAGGTGTTCTTAATGTTTCCTGTATAGGCAGTCTATTTGACATACTCTACTTTCTATTATTGAAGGAATAACACAAACGACTCGCCATGAGCATTGGGTTACAGGGTTTGTTCACACAAGTATTCCCCTCCCCTCCCCCTGCACGCACACACACACACACACACACACAAACACACACACAGCTAGGAGTCTAAACGACATTTTCTACCGTATTATAATTATATGCTATGAAACATGTTCATTGCTACAATATTTATGCCTACAGTTCGTTTATGAGTCAAAACTTGTGGTTTGGACTATTAAAATGACTGTAGCACTATTTTACCTATCATTGCTTAAACGATATACTGCATTTCTTTTTGAGCATTTAATCTAATATAATAGTTTTTTCTCTCAACAGATTTTAATCAGGCTTTGATGCATACAAACATCGGCGTTCCAATGTGACAGTCCCTCAGAAAGCCTTTACTGTCATCAAAAACACTATCAGAATACCACATAATTCCTGTATGTAGGCTACAGGGTATTTGCGGTATGCCTTACGCCTACGGAATGAATAATTGACACTGTATAATTAATATATTTTTGCTGAGTGCTTATGACAGTCGTTCATGCACGTTTTAATGATGCATTCTGACGAGATAAAGAAAAAGCAGCGTTCTTACCTTCGACAGCCCCTACCATTGGGAATATCCATACAAAATATAACATATCCATAACAACTGAAATACTTGGCATTTTGGCTGTAAGAAGCCAAGGCATTCATAGAAAACAGGTCCACCAGCGGGCCATTGACAGCGAATTCATCTACAGAAGCGCAAAACCACACACAGCCAATGGTTAGAACGAACCGCTTTTGCAGGGAGAACACGCATAATCTAAACGTTTGGGCGAAACCAACGTGAATCATACAGGGGGCAATGTACACGACATGGCCAATGGTGTGTGGACACCCCTTCGAATTAGTGGATTCGGCAATTTCAGCCACACACGTTGCTGAAAGGTGTTTAATATTGAGCACACAGCCATGCAATCTCCATAGACAAACATTGGCAGTAGAATGGCCCGTACTGAAGAGATCAATGACTTTCAACGTGGCACCATCATAGGATGCCACCTTTCCAACAAGTCAGTTTGTCAAATTTCAGAGCTGCCCAGTCAACTGTAAGTGCTGTTATTGTGAAGTGGAAACGTCTAGGAGCAACAACGGCTCAGCCACGTAGTGGTAAGCCAGTCAAGCTCACAGAACGGGACCGCCGAGTTCTGAAGCACGCAGCGTGTAAAAATCGTCTGTCCTCGGTTGCAACACTCACAACCAATTTCCAAACTGCCCCTGGAAGCAAGGTCAGCACAATGACTGTTCGTTGGGAGATTCATGAAATGGGTTTCCATGGCCAAGCAAGATCATCCTGCCCAATGCCAAGCGTCGTCTGGAGTGGTGTATAGCTCTTCACACTTCACCATCTGGCAGTCCGACGGACAAATCTTTGTTTGGTGGATGCCAGGAGAATGCTACCTGCCCAAATGCATAGTGTCAACTGTAATGTTTGGTGGAGGAGGAACAATGGTCTTGGGCTGTTTTTCATTGTTTGGGATTGTGCCCTTTGCTCCAGTGAAGGCTAATCTTAATGCTTCAGCATACAATGACATTCTAGACGCACAGTTTGGGGAAGGCCCTTTCCTGTTTCAGCATGACAATGCCCCCATGCACAAAGCGAGGTCTATACAGGAAGGGTTTGTCAAGATCTATGTGGAAGAACTTGACTGGCCTGCATAGAGCCCTGACCTCAACGCTATCCAACACCTTTGGGATGAATTGAAACGTTGACTGTGTGCCAGACTTAAATACCAAACATCAGTGCCCAACCTCACCTATGCTCTTGCGGCTGAATGGAAGCAAGTCCCCGCAGCCACGTTCCAACATGTAGAGGAAAGCCTTCCCAGAAGAGTGGAGGCTGTTAAAGCAGCAAAGGGTGGACTAACTTAAATGTAATGCCCATGATTTTGGAATGAGATGTTCAACGAGCAGGGGTCCACATACTGTTGTAGTGTATCTGTAATTTGGAGATGGCTGCAATCTTCCTTTGCAAGATCCCTCTGATATGCGATTTTAATAATTGTTGTAATTAAATCAACTCAATGTGCACTATTATACGGTGGATTTCATCTTTTTTTGTGTACATACTAGCAACAATACTACCACCACCACTATAAATATCCTGCCACCAGTTGTAGCTACAATTACATAGAGCATACATTCATAAAATATTTGAATAAAGTGGTTAAATTGCACGTTTTGTTGATTGACTGAGCCTGTCTTTATAGGACATGTTTTGGAACACACACACACACACACACACACACACACACACACACACACACACACACACACACACACACACACAGACACACACACACACACACACACACACACACACACACACACACACACACACACACACACACACACACACACATGTTAGGATCACACTGTTGAGTGGAGATAAGAGTAGTGCATAGTGTTTCTTAACTAATGGTCATTAAAGCCACTGGCTCTTTGAAGCAGCTGCATGAACATTATTACACCTCTCTGCTAAAATATTAAGACTTTTCAAATGCCTCAGCAGTAAGTATCATTTTTATAAATGTATATATTTATACTTATGATAATCTGTAGGTGAATAATAAACAAAGAAAAGCATGTAAACTATTTTCAAATGAAAAGGTCCGACATCTTTGGCGCTTCTCCTGAATGTACAGTATCCTTCAAGAACAAGGGTGCCACCGTGAGTAGGAAATAGAAACAACATGATATGAGTTGTGTTTTTTAGAAATAATGGTTTCTGGAGAGGTTGGGAGTCAGGTTGGCGCCTGGAAACAGAAATTACAGATTGGGGCTTTATAATCATAGAGAGGGTCGACTATTGTCTGATTCTGCTTAGTGTGATGGATCATCCAATTGGAATGCTAGGATTTGGTATGGTCAGTAAGAAACAAGTGGCCAATTGTCAAGTGCACACTTGGTCTTTGACCCTAACCTGAGAACATCAACAAAGCAATGCATCCTGGAATTGACCCCTATTTAGTCATGGATTAACACTTCCCATTTCTCTAATCAACAGCACTTAAAGTAATGTGACAGACATGGAGCGCAGGGCACCTGATATCAAGCCTTAAAACCCCCTACTGTAAGAACAGTACGTTCATTTCCCAACAACACCTTAATTAAGATCTGCCCATCACTACATTTATTATGATGAGATAATTATTTATTATATTAATTACATTTATTATAAAATTAATTAATTATGATAAGATTGTTGGATACAGTCCTAATTTAATAGTTTGAATAAATGTGTATTTAAGATTATATTTTGTAGTAAAAAAACAAACACCTGCTATTTCTGTTTCCATATTGCATAAAAACAGAATAACACAACCAAAGAAAAAACTATTTAGAATGAAAACAATTAAACCACCCACTGGCCACTGCATTAATCATTTGAATGTTGATCCTACCTGAATACTGTATACTATGGGTCTTACTAGCATACTTATTAGCATACATACTTACTAGTATACTATGGGTCGTACTAGCATCATTTAGCGGCTAGGTGGATCTAGCACATCACATCTGTTTGGATTCTGAATTATACATGTTTGATGCACAGGGACACATCAAACACATTGATGTGCTGATCAAAACCATATGCATGTCTATTGTCACTGTACACTCTCAGAGAGTGCGCAGCAGGCTGGCGCTGGATCTGTGTTCCTGTGCTGCCTGTGGACAGCTGAGATCCGCTCAATGAGAAATAACAAAATAATGACAAAGCATCCCAGTCGCGCTTCTGTGTATTTCATATTTACATCTAGAATATTTGCCAACATTAATCATACAATGAATTTTGTGGAAAAATTGATATCTGGCATATTTTTCGAGTATTTCAGTTCAATTATATAGCAGATGAATGTGAAACATGCTGCTGGGATTTCAGTTGGAAAACCAGGCTGATTCACAGCAAAACACAGTAGAGTTTTGGTAGATAAAGATGTAAGGAAGATAAAACAGAGCAGCGCCTGCCGACCAGAGAGGGCGGGAGGAAGTGAGGAGGGGGGCAGGGGGAGGCAAAGAGGGAGTGGGTCTAGGGTGAGGAAATAGAGCAGAAGATTATGGGACTGACATAAAGGAATCCAGCATAACTCAGTCTCAAGATGAGTGAGGGCTGGAAAACAGCAGATTAAGAGGAGCCAGAGGTCGTTCCCATGGAAACCTTTGCACAGGGAGTTTGGCCACCCTCTAGTCTGACAATGTGAGCTGAGCACAGATTGTAGGTCACACATGGCACCAACAATCCAGTCAGGTCTAATCTGTCTTGATTTATGGGTCATAAATTGAACTTGGAAGCTGGTTCCCTCTCTGGCTTCCTTCACTGATGACGCTCATTTCTTTATTATCTAATGTCGATCCTGCCACACAGCCAAATTTAGCAACACAACCTGACTAGATAGGGAAGTAAAGTTGGCCACAGATTTTTTAATGAATGTTATAAAACTGATCCATGGTCAGCTCATACCCTCAAATACAAAGGGATAAAACACACACACAAACACACAAACACACACACACAGATACGTACACACATGGTAACACGGTGTACAAAAGAGCTACACAACTAGTGTGGTCTTGGATAAAGGTCTTTTTATAGAATTCAATAGTCTATGGACTTACATCATGCATTACGAAAAGACACACACCCACTCACTTTCCTGATTTTCCTCGAGGCAAATGCTGAAGACACTATGATCAAACAACTCCCCTGACTGTTTCCTGCCTGTAATGACAAAACAAAACCATCAGGGATTGGATCATTATGTGGACAAATTGGGCCTCCAGGCAAAAACCAATGCTTGGGAAATAAGTATTTACTAGACAAAAAATTATTGCAATTAATTAATTGCAAAGAATAAGGTTGAAATGGTCAAGGTAACTTTTCGGTGACCCCTGACTAGTGCAGTGCAGAGTGAGATAAGTCAGAGTGAGGCGTGAGGTGAAGAGGTGACAAGGTACATGGTGGATGTCTGAAGATGTCCGAAGATGTCCTAATATGGATGCCGTACTTAATGCCATACCTGATTTTTTTTTTCTTCAGTATTTCACCACCACAAATCCTAACTGTTTCCTGAAATGAGAAGTACAGTAAGTAAACACCACACTGACTATTTCCAGTCCCACGCACCCAGTGAACTTGTCCTTGATTATGATGTGTACTGAAGTGCGTCTGGCCTTTCAGGCCTCTGCACTAAATTGAAAAAATTGACCTTGCTGATGGAGGTGACACGAGCCTGCTCTGGAAGACATTTCCGGAGCTAAATGGTCTCTACAAAGACTGCCACGCAGCTGCAGGAAGAAGCAAATACAGTAGTTAAAAAGTACTTTAATATCTTGTGCCAGACATTGTTCTCCTGAGAATTCACCATCTTTTTTATTTAAACATTTTCATAAATGCTGTTTAGAAGAAACTAGCAGAAATAGGCAGTCAGTCATGCATGACTTGTGCCCAAAACCTACGTTCTGTAAATTTTGCATAATTAAAAATCTTAATTTAAAAAGTCAATATTAATTAAGGAATGATGTAGAACATATAAATGTCAAGATGACTGTAATTGACATCTCACTTTGACTCCTGTATGATGGCAATGTGAAGAAAAACTATTCACGCTGCATGGGGTTAATGTCTATCTGTCTGTCAGTGACCTTCCACTTTCTCCTGCTTGGCTGCAGTGATGAGGTCACAGCAGAGATAGGAGGGGTCAGAAATGGACAGCAGCAAATAGCATCTTCCTCTTTTCACTCCATCCGGAAGTGGCTTGGCTTATGGAGCGAGGGTGGAGAGGTGTCTAGAAAATCTCTCATTTGCATTCTCTCTCTCTTTTGCATTTTGGTACAGTCCATAGTTACTCACATAAGCACATATCTAACACAAATTGTGAATATAAGACAGGCTCTGAGACTTAGGAATTCCTCCTACACTCACATGCAGTAATCCATTCTGAGGATTCACTCTTAGAAAAAAAAGGAGCTATCGAGAACCTAAAAAGGTTCTTCGGCTGTCCCCATAGGAAAACCCTTTGAAGAACCCTTTTTGGTTCCAGCTAGAACCCTGTTGGTTCTACATGGAACCCAAAAGGGCTCTATCTGGAACCAAAAGTATTGTCTTATGGGGATTGCCAAAGAACCCTTTTGGAACGCTTTTTTCTAAGGGTGTGGATTCACTTTGTGTTTTGTCTGTAGCTACTGTATGGCCGACTGCCTGTGATACATATTAACTTCCAAACGAATAATAATAAAGTTATGTTAGGAAGTTGGAGGTCCTTTGTTCTGGTGAGCAACACTTCCTTAGTAGTATAATTTAATTGAATGTTCTTGAAACATTTGGGAAAATATCTGGACGTGAGATGAATCTGCATAAAAGTCAAATATTTTGTATTCTCTCATGATGGCTCCATCAGTTTAGCTGCATATCTGGGTGTCTCAGTTACCCGCCATTTGAAAGACCTCCTAAAGGCAAACAGAGTTACCATAACATACCAAACAGAGTTACTATAACATACCAAACAGAGTTACTATAACATACCAAACATAGTTACTATAACATACCAAACATAGTTACTATAACATACCAAACATAGTTACTATAACATACCAAACAGAGTTACTATAACATACCAAACAGAGTTACTATAACATACCAAACAGAGTTACCATAACATACCAAACAGAGTTACTATAACATACCAAACATAGTTACTATAACATACCAAACAGAGTTACTATAACATACCAAACAGAGTTACTATAACATACCAAACAGAGTTACTATAACATACCAAACAGAGTTACTATAACATACCAAACAGAGTTACTATAACATACCAAACAGAGTTACCATAACATACCAACAGAGTACTACATACCACAGAGTTACTATAACATACCAAACAGAGTTACTATAACATACCAAACAGAGTTACTATAACATACCAAACAGAGTTACTATAACATACCAAACAGAGTTACTATAACATACCAAACTAGACTTTGAGAGCTGGAGGCTTCTTTCAAGGTTAATCCATCTATTTCAATGTGTTCCAGTTTTTATTACTAAATCCTTCTTTAACAATCTAGATGAAGTTATTACCTCTTTCATTTTGAATATGAAAACTGCTTGCCTGACTGATGTTGTTGCTATTGTTATAATTATTTATTTTAAAATATTTGATTTGCATCCATTATGTGTGGATGGCTTGGTCCCGCTGAGAATCTTCTATCATACCTGTCCATATACCTCTGAGCTGTGCTTCTTGGTCCTGGCCCTATCTAACCTCTCATTCATTTTAGGTATGTGGAGGCATGACCTTCTAACAATGTAAAAATGTCCATGTCCATTACCCATATAAATATATATTGGCTGTTCCACCAGTTTGGTGCCTTTTGAGAAGTATAACTTAGTTAACAAATGACTTATTATTTCAATAATTTGAACATTCTGTCATGAAGTGCATAATGTCCAACTTAATAAAAAACAAGTTATCCCATCTCAAGAGGTTACATTTTAAAAAGGACTATAGTAAGAGCCTATTAAGTGCCAAATAAAATAACAGGGTTGACTGTAACAGGGTTTCACGATTTAATCTTAAATCAGCCATGAATCCCCATATGACAGGGGGAATGAAAGCTTGTTGTTGTGTGCAACAAGGAGTGGCAATTAAATGCAAGCTTTACAAAAAAATATGTTTAAAAAGTTGTGTAATGACCCATCTGATTGTATGAATTAATCTGATATTGTAAACCATGAAATGTATATGAAATATGAAGAAGAACTAATGATATATGTAAAGAAGTGTGTGTGCGGGGTGACATTAGTAAACAAAGACACTGCATAACATTTGCTTCTTATTTACAATGACGACCAACCAAAAGGCAAAAGTCCTCCTGCGGGGACAAGGGTTGGGATTAAAAATAAAAAATATAGGACAAAACACACATCAAGACAAGAGAGACACCACAACACTACATAAAGAGAGACCTAAGACAGCAACATGGCAGCAACACAGCATGGTAGAAACATCACATGACAACAACATGGTAGCAACACAACATGGCAGCAGCACCACATGGTAGCAGCACAAAACATGGTACAAACATTATTGGGCACAAACAATATCACAAAGGCAAGAAGGTAGAGGCAACAATACATCACGCGAAGCAATGAACAGTGGGACTATATGTGCTGCATGCATACAAATAAGTCAAGCCCTTAAATATACTAACCAACACAATATAAAAACACACAATAGTTGTATTCAGAATACCTACTATTAACCTTACAAAAAACACACAATAGTTGTGTTCAGAATACCTACTGTTAACCTTACAAAAAACACACAAAAGTTGTATTCAGAATACCTACTATTAACCTTACAAAAAACACACAATAGTTGTTTTCAGAATACCTACTATTAACCTTACAAAAAACACACAGAGACTGAAAAAGGATTGTCAACTACAAACGGAATGTTCATGGACTATAGCTGGAGCGGGGCTTTGCAGACAGCAGGACTGTCCTGGGCTTGCCGTCTCCTGGCTCCAGGAAATGCACCACCGTTTTGAGAGAACAGGTGGAGGTGCATTGTTCATAGTCACACCTGGAACCAGTCAGAGCACAGAAACAATTCATTTAAACTGACCAATGGGTGAGCATACACAGTTCACATGACTACTGTAGTTACTCTAACTAGGTCAGGCACCTCCATCCCTTTACAAGCCTTACTTTGAATTATTTTGATAAGGCCTCCTCAATTTCTGCACTAAAAGCATACATTAGTTTAGATTTTGTAAGAGTTGTCGTGGTATATCTAGAACCTACTCTGAGTAAACTATTAGAGGAAAATGTGTTTTGTTAGACACAATTATATTGTCCTAATAATATTGTTGCTGGCTTAACTCAGATCCTGGAGAAATCCAATCAATCCTTACTGGTGCTTAATGTTGCTATCATGGTTGTTATTACCAAATCCAGTTTTAATCTTTTATGATGTGATGAGTGTGCCGCAGCCTGGTTATAGCCACAGTATCTACTGCCCTCTTGTGGTCTGATTGGAATGCATTATGACTCGAATGTGTCATGCCTGATACATTATGTAGGAAGCTACTGTATCTGTCTCTCTTACGTATTTGAGCTTCCTACCCATCTGCTTCCTACCTGTACTTGTATAACTCATAAACTCTTCCTCATACATATGAACTTATATCTAGTGCTTTCATAAACCTTCTGCAGTCAGCATATGAAATGCCAAATGTCTTTTCTAAGACTGAGAACAGAAAGCTCCACTCCATCCTGTCAAACTCCTTCTCAGCATCCAATGAAGCCAGCAGGACAGGGGTCTTCTGTGTGTTTAATGATATCAAAAAGACGGTGAATGTTATCAGAAGAGTACCTGTCTCTAATAAATTCAGTTTGCTCCGCTTTTATTATTTTGGGAAGAAGTATGTTTTGTCTTTTGGTGAGCAATTTGGTAATGATTTTGTAGTCAAAGTCGAACAAGTTTACTGGCCGGAAGGACGAGCAGGAGAGAGGGTCCTTGTCTTTTTGAGAAACACTGTAAGGCAGGCTGTGTACATATGGTCTGGGAGAGCTCCGTTTTCCAGGATTGGCATGTATATAGGGCTAAACTGGGGCCAAAAGGCTTTGTAGAATCTGGGAAATCGGTCTGGACCTGGCGACTTGTTAGGTGGCATGGAGATAATTGCCTCTAGGACCTTCTCAGGAGTAAGTGGGAGTTGAGATGTTCTTGGTCGGTCTCTGCACCTGTATGTTTTCTCTCAGAAATATATCATTTGCATAAAAAAATAATGAAAAGTTAAATGTATCTTATTTGGATCATCTGCTGTTTTGATGGCCATGATTGTACACATTTTTTAAAATTGGTATGCAAGCAATCTTTTAGGCCTATTGCTATACTCATGGTATTCTATTTAGTAAAGAGTTAAGTTTGGCCAAAGTTAAGTTTGGCTGTTTTAAGTTGACTTCTGGAGGCACTGTCTGGGGATTGTTTATGTACTTTTTCATAGCATTCCAGGTCCTTCTCAAGATCTAACCTGTGTGCTTCCATTGCTTTTTTCTTAGAGGAAGCACATGCAATCAGATGACCTCTTAGTGTGGCTTTGGCAGAGCCCTGCATTGTGGCCAGAGAAACAGGAGATTTTACATTTTTATTTTACCTTTATTTAACTGGGCAAGTGAGTTAAGAACAAATTCTTATTTTCAATGACGGCCTAGGAACAGTGGGTTAACTGCCTGTTCAGGACAATGCTCTAACCACTAGGCTACCCTGCCACCCCAATTTTTAATTGTCTTGTGTGTAGTTGTCTATCCATGTAGTGACCAATGTATGGTATCCTTTGTTTGATAGCATGGAGATGTTGAATTTCCAGCTCTTTGACCTCGGGATGTTTTTATAGAGGTCAAAGCGGAGGCAGACAGAGGCGTGATCTGAAAGTGCTATGGGTCTGATTGTACAAGTGGCAGAATTTATGAAAATCTTAGGGATAAAAATGTAATCTGTACGAGAGAAGGTTTTATTGGAATAGTATGTATAGTCCAGAGATAAGCCATTATTCTCTCTCCAGATATCAGTCCCATCTCTATAGTAAGAGAGTTCAACATCTTTGCTGATCTGGGGTTTGTGGTGGGAATCACATTGTAGGATTTTTAATGAATTTATTAGCAAATTATGGTGGAAAATAAGTATTTGGTCACCTACAAACAAGCAATATTTCTGGCTCTCACAGACCTGTAACTTCTTCTTTAAGAGGCTCCTCTGTCCTCCACTTGTTACCTGTATTAATGGCACCTGTTTGAACTTGTTATCAGTATAAAAGACACCTGTCCACAACCTCAAACAGTCACACTCCAAACTCCACTATGGCCAAGACCAAAGAGCTGTCAAAGGACACCAGAAACAAAATTGTAGACCTGCACATATTAGGAAATGGAAGACATACAAGACCACTGATAATCTCCCTCGATCTGGGGCTCCACGCAAGATCTCACCCCGTGGGGTCAAAATGATCACAAGAACGATGAGCAAAAATCCCAGGACCACACGGGGGGACCTAGTGAATGACCTGCAGAGAGCTGGGACCAAAGTAACAAAGCCTACCATCAGTAACACACTATGCCGCCAGGGACTCAAATCCTGCAGTGCCAGACATGTCCCCCTGCTTAAGCCAGTACATGTCCAGGCCCGTCTGAAGTTTGCTAGAGAGCATTTGGATGATCCAGAAGAAGATGGGGAGAATGTCATATGGTCAGATGAAACCAAAATGGAACTTTTTGGTAAAAACTCAACTCGTCATGTTTGAAGGACAAAGAATTCTGAGTTGCATCCAAAGAACACCATACCTACTGTGAAGCATAGGGGTGGAAACATTATGCTTTGGGGCTGTTTTTCTGCAAAGGGACCAGGACGACTGATCCGTGTAAAGGAAAGAATGAATGGGGCCATGTATCGTGAGATTTTGAGTGAAAACCTCCTTCCATCAGCAAGGGCATTGAAGATGAAACGTGGCTGGGTCTTTCAGCATGACGATGATCTCAAACACACCGCCCAGGCAACGAAGGAGTGGCTTCGTAAGGAGTGGCTTCGTAAGAAGCATTTCAAGGTCCTGGAGTGGCCTAGCCAGTCTCCAAATCTCAACCCCATAGAAAATCTTTGGAGGGAGTTGAAAGTCCGTGTTGCCCAGCAACAGCCCCAAAACATCACTGCTCTAGAGGAGATCTGCATGGAGGAATGGGCCAAAATATCAGCAACTGTGTGTGAAAACCTTGTGAAGACTTACAGAAAACGTTTGACCTCTGTCATTGCCAACAAAGGGTATATAACAAAGTATTGAGATAAACTTTTGTTCTTGACCAAATACTTATTTTCCACCATAATTTGCAAATAAATTCATAAAAAATCCTAAAATGTGATTTTCTGGATTTTTTTTCTCATTTTGTCTGTCATAGTTGAAGTGTACCTATGATGAAAATTACAGGCCTCTCTCATCTTTTTAAGTGGGAGAACTTGCACAATTGGTGGCTGACTAAATACTTTTTTGCCACACTGTAGACATGGGATTACTGGTCACTTGAATAATGTTTACATACTGTATTTTACTGTATTCTAGTCAATGCCACTCTGACATTGCTCGTCCTAATATTTAGATATTTCTTAATTCCATTCCTTTACTTTGAGATTTGTATGTATTGTTGTGAATTGTTAGATAATACTGTACTGTTGGAGCTAGGAACACATCTATTTCGTTACACCAGCAATAACATCTGGAAAATCGGCAGTGTATCAAATACTTGTTCTCCCCACTGTATATATACATATATATACACTACTCAAAAAAATAAAAGGAACACTTAAACAACACAATGTAACTCCAAGTCAATCACACTTCTGTGAAATCAAACTGTCCACTTAGGAAGCAACACTGATTGACAATACATTTCACATGATGTTGTGCAAATGGAATAGACAACAGGTGGAAATTATAGGCAATTAGCAAGACACCCCCAATAAAGGAGTGGTTCTGAAGGTGATAACCTCAGACTTCTCAATTCCTATGCTTCCTGGCTGATGTTTTGGTCACTTTTGAATGCTGGTGGTGCTTTCACTCTAGTAGTAGCATGAGACGGAGTCTACAACCCACACAAGTGGCTCAGGTAGTGCAGCTCATCCAGGATGGCACATCAATGCGAGCTGTGGCAAGAAGGTTTGCTGTGTCTGTCAGCGTAGTGTCCAGAGCATGGAGGCGCTACCAGGAGACAGGCCAGTACATCAGGAGATGTGGAGGAGGCCGTAGGAGGGCAACAACCCAGCAGCAGGACCGCTACCTCTGCCTTTGTGCAAGGAGGAGCAGGAGGAGCACTGCCAGAGCCCTGCAAAATGACCTCCAGCAGGCCACAAATGTGCATGTGTCTGGTATGAGGGCCCGACGTCCACAGGTGGGGGTTGTGCTTACAGCCCAACACCGTGCAGGACGTTTGGCATTTTCCAGAGAACACCAAGATTGGTAAATTCGCCACTGGTGCCCTGTGCTCTTCACAGATGAAAGCAGGTTCACATTGAGCACATGTGACAGACGTGACAGTCTGGAGACGCCGTGGAGAACGTTCTGCTGCCTGCAACATCCTCCAGCATGATCGGTTTGGCAGTGGGTCAGTCATGGTGTGGGGTGGCATTTCTTTGGGGGGGCCGCACAGCCCTCCATGTGCTCGCCAGAGGTAGCCTGACTGCCATTAGGTACCGAGATGAGATCCTCAGACCCCTTGTGAGACCATATGCTGGTGCGGTTGGCCCTGGGTTCCTCGTAATGCAAGACAATGCTAGACCTCATGTGGCTGGAGTGTGTCAGCAGTTCCTGCAAGAGGAAGGCATTGATGCTATGGACTGGCCCGCCCGTTCCCCAGACCTGAATCCAATTGAGCACATCTGGGACATCATGTCTCGCTCCATCCACCAACGCCACGTTGCACCACAAACTGTCCAGGAGTTGGCGGATGCTTTAGTCCAGGTCTGGGAGGAGATCTCTCAGGAGACCACCCGCCACCTCATCAGGAGCATGCCCAGGCGTTGTAGGGAGGTCTTACAGGCACGTGTAGGCCACACACACTACTGAGCCTCATTTTGACTTGTTTTAAGGACATTACATCAAAGCTGGATCAGCCTGTAGTGTGGTTTTCCACTTTAATTTTGAGTGTGACTCCAAATCCAGACCTCCATGGGTTGATAACTTTTTGTGTGATTTTGTTGTCAGCACATTCAACTATGTAAAGAAAAAAGTATTTAATAAGAATATTTAATTCATTCAGATCTAGGATGTGTTATTTTAGTGTTCCCTTTATTTTTTGGAGCAGTGTATATATATATATATATAAGATAGTAATTAGTAATTGGTTGCCCATACAGTGACCCAGTTAACATAATCAGTTTAGAAAGGTGCAACATTACCCTTGAATAAATATGTGTTGGAATTGAGTGCATATTACATATGTCATACAAATGTAATCCTTCTTCCAAAGCAACATATACAGGCAGTGGTAATCTTGGCACCCCAAACCAAATCTCAGCTACAGTGGCTGTCACGTGAAGAGGTGAATTATAATTTGTCTCTAGCTGGTGTAAATCCTCATCCTCAATGCTGTAAGTACATCACTTCAACCAGAGGCAAACCTAATGGCTTGGTGGAAGTAGAGAGAGACAGTGTGATAGATTAGTGTTACAGAGAGACAATATTACATGTCAAATGTACATGGCCAATTTCTAATTAGACCACATCTACAATCATCAACGAGTATTTCTCCATATATCTCTAATGGTCACACCAACCATGTGTAATTAAGAGAATGGTATAGATGGTTGATTTGTGTAGTGAATCAATTTGCCCTCCCCCTGTTTGTCGTGAACTGATTTGATTGCTGAGGATGAGAGCTGAGCTTAAGGGTTCCCTCCTCTCCTAGGCCTTCTCCAACATGGCTTTACAGCAGAATCTCTGCAGATTATGACATCACATCCCCTAGTTGGCGGACAGGGAATAGAATCACCCGTTCAGGGATCACCGGCTGGGATTAAGTGTGGGTAGATAGCAATGGACAGTACATTTGATTGCATTAGCACCTGGGATTGACAGTGTTCTGGTTTGTTTTGCTATTGGCTTGTATTGCTATAGACTGCCATGTGCTTGATGCAACAATATTTTGGTTCAATGTCATGTTTACTTTTGAAAAGATATTAGGCACTGTTGTGTTAATCAGACACTTCTTGTCCACTAACCAATTTATCCTCATCTGCCAAGGAATGCTTAGTTAGGTAAAGTCTTTGATTGAGGAAAATACTTTAAGAGGTGCAATATCTGTAAGATAACTGGAGACCAACTTTAATGTATTTTCCATCCACAGGTTGCAGGAGGAATAACACTAGACAATTGTTTTTCCCGCAGCATCGCTAGTCTCTCGAATATCTTTCCCACACTGATGCTGTACAAGCTATGGGAGGAAGGGAAGGTGGCCTTCTTGGATGACTCTCTGGAGAAGTATGCAGCAAACGTCACCATCAAAAACCTGCTGGGGAAGTGGCGGGATGATGTGGATGTGAAGGTTGGTTCAGAGATACCCAGCCTCACTCAAACCTCTGTCACCCTGATGGCCGGACAGCTCTCTTGTAAAGGCACTCTTCCTCATCATGACTAGCTTACCCTGGCCATTACTTGATTAGAGAAGAGAGAGGCTATACTTAGAGGTTAATGAGCTCATGTCTTGTTAGCCTTTTCTCCTGACCAGATCCCTCTGTATGTGCTGTATTGTACTCTACTGTACTTTCACTGGATTAAATCTGAGGAAAGTTCCCTTGTACATTCCTCTGACTCCAGAACTCAGTTTTGTCATTCATTTGACCATAGCGGTTGACTCCCAAATTTGTGTTTCCATTTCAGGGTTACCAAGGCAGCTTCGGGCAACAAATCGACTGTGGGGTGGAGACACAGAGGTTGCTATAGATCTGTTACAGGATGATGTCCTAATGGCAGGACCCAAGCACCAAGTAGGGTACACCTAATTCCCCTTCCTGTCAACATCTTTTCCAGTACATTTTTGTAAAGGGTGGTTGGCCATGGTGATTCTGGGGGCTTACAGCCGGTCCCTCCTCTAACAGGACACCCTAAAGACCCTGCTGACCCCTCTGTTCCGCTGTCACAAGGGCTACTTCACCAACTACACTGGCACACCCTGGGAGGTCAATGAGCAGCTGGGCTATGAGGTGGTCCGTAAGGACGCAGAACAGGACGGCTACGCCGCCACCTTCTCCCTGGTTCTCCGGTTGAAGGTGGGCCTTGTGGTGCTGATGGCCGGAGTGAGGGCGCCAGCAGCAGACAGGGACCTGGTCATGCAGGCCTCCTTGTGTCTAATGCTGTTCTTGCCCAGGTAAGTACCAATCCTACTTAGGGAGAACTGAGCTTTAATAAAAATGTACTGCAAGGTCATTGTAGTAAATGAAAAATGAAACAAAAACTAATCATTAAAAAAAGAGACATTGTAAACTGACATAAAATAACTAAGAAACCTGTTTGAAAAGATACGTAAAATAAAAACCATAATCAATTAGATTCAGTTTTAGTATTTTTTTCATCTTAGTTTTGGGCTCAAATCTAATGGGGTTTTTAAGCTTAAAAAAAAGCTTCTGAAGCTGGCAGGGTAAATGCTGCCAGGAGATTGCCATGTTTCAAATAGGCCTAGCTTGTGCATAACGGCCGAGATCAGTAAAGCATGTTGGGGGGTGATGAAACAACAGAAGCCGATTCATTTTCAATGACAAATCGAAGCTCACTACAGCTTCAAGCCCCTACTTGATTGGCTGTTGATAAATAGCACTACCTAGCATGCTAGCTAGCTTGCTAGAACCCACAAGAGGGTGAAGCTAGCGTTGCTCTCAGAATAGCCAATTAGCGGAAAGAGAGAAGATGGCGATGCGTACAGACGGTAATTTATCTTACTCCGAGTAACCTAAACTTTTATCCTTCTCAAACTTACATAAATGTAACAAAACTCGGTTTATAGTTAACACAACAGAGAACAACACTCAGTAAACTGCTAATTTAATCTGAAACTTGGCTAAAGGGAAGAAAAATATGTGTGAAAAAGCAATAACCCTGATCCTTCTTGGATGGGCACTTCTAATGTAACTCTATGGCAGCACCCAAGGGGCTTGAATTCAAGCTCTACCGTTAGACTTGGCGGTGATGTAGTGTCCCCATGAATGACAGAGCACTGAGCCAATCACGGTGCAACTCTCCGTATATTTTCTGCCCTGAATGACAGGTCGCCAGTCCATACACCTGAGAGACACCGCCACCAAACTCCTCAGGAGAAGAAATGGAGGAATCTGGACATTCGGTTTATTCTGATTCTCCAGTCAGTAGATCTGCACCCCAAAATACAAAGAATTGTCTTTGCGTGAACTCCAGGTCAATTGAATCGATGATGTCACTGCAAAGATAAATGAAAGAGCTGATGGTCTGGAGAAAATGATACTTGAAAACACAAAAAAAGGAGAGTATCAAAGATCTTAAACTTGCAAACACTGCAACCTCTGATAAATGTACTGCACAGGAGAAAACCATTGCCATCATCCAAGAGCAGTTGTCGGAAGCAGAGCAATACCGGAGAAGGTAGGGGCTACAGCTTTAAGGTGTCCTGAGGACCAGGGTGAGAATGTGATGTGCAAAGTAAGTGACATCTATAACCGTGTGGCCCCAGACTTCCCAGAAGGATATATTGACATGGCTGTGGATGTCGCTCATAGTATTGGGAAGAAGCAAGATGCCATCGGCAGCCACTCGATCCTCATCCAGTTCGCTTTCGCACAGCGAGAGATGCAGTTTGGAAGAAAGCAAAGGAAACTGGTGACCTGATTGCAGCAGACAAGGCAGCAAAGGCAAAGTTGTGGCTTCTTGTCCAACTGGCCCGAAATCAAGGAAAGGGTGGATACTACAAGGGAATCTTTTCCACCTTTTTCGCAGATGGGAAAGTCTCTGATTGGCTCAACTGGGGGTGATTTGCTCCACCGGTAGGCTTACAAGTTAGCCCCTTCCTCCACAATTATCTACTGTTCTAGTTTTTAATTGTGGTGTTATGGTTTACAAGTTGACTTCTGTTAATACATTTATGAAGCATCTTTCTATAGAGAGGGTAGAGTTGAGATTGTATATGATTTTCCTTTCTATTTTGTATATATGGACTTGAAGTTTGTAAATGAGTGCCAGGGGGATACGAAACTTGTTGAAGAGGAAAGCTTTTCTATGTTTTGTAAGGACTGCAACGCAGATCTTGTATTCGTGCAAGAGACACATTCATGCAAAGAGGACTATATTTTGGGGAAAAATCAGTAAGGCAGTGAATCATTCAACTGGGGTTGCAATTTTAGCACACAATTTTAACTTTTTTTTTTTACTCAAATGGAAACCAATGGACATTGGCTAGTGGACATATCATTTTTGTTGTGTAATGTACAGTATCAGTCAAAGTTTGGATACACCTACTCATTCAAGGGTTTTATATTTGTACTATTTTCTACATTGTAGAATAAAAAACAACAACTATGAAATACACATATGGAATCATGTAGCAACCAAAAAAGTGTTAAACAAATCAAAATATATTTTAGATTCTTCAAAGTAGCTACCCTTTGCCTTGATAACACCTTTGCACAACCTTGGCATTCTCTCAACCAGCTTCACCTGGAATGCTTTTCCAACAGTCTTGAAGGAGTTCCCACATATGATGAGCACTTATTGGCTGCTTTTCCTTCACTCTACGGTCCAACTCATCCCAAACCATTTCAACTGGGTTGAGGTCGGGTGATTGTGGAGGCCAGGTCATCTGATGCAGCACTCCATCAATCTCCTTCTTGGTCAAATAGCCCTTACACAGCCTGGAGGTGTGTTGGAACATTGTTCTTTTGAAAAACGAATGATAGTCCCACTAACCGCAAACCAGATGTGATGGCGTATCGCTGCAAAATGCTGTGGTAGCCATGCTGGTTAAGTGTGCCTTGAATTCTAAATAGATCACTGACGGTGTCAACAGCAAAGCATCCTCACACCATCACACATCCTCCTCCATGCTTCATGGAACTAAAAATCTCAAATTGGGACTCATCAGACCAAAAGACAGATTTCCATTGTTTGTGTTTCTTGGCCGAGGCAAGTCTCTTCTTATTGGTGTCCTTTAGTCATGGTTTCTTTGCAAAAATGTGATCATGAAGGCCTTATTCATGCAGTCTCCTCTGAACAGTTAATGTTGAGATGTGTCTGTTACTTGAACCCTGTGAAGAATTTATTTGGCATGCAATTTCTGAGGCTGGTAACTTGTCCTCTACAGCAGAGGTAACTCTGGGTCTTCCTTTCCTGTGGCAGTCCTCATAAGAGCCAGTTTCATTATAGAGCTTGATGATTTTTGTGACTGCACTTGAAGAAACTTTCAGTTTATTGAAATTTTCTGGATTGACTGACCATCATGTTTTGAAGTAAAGATGGATTATCGTTTCTCTTTGCTTATTTGAGCTGTTCTTGCTATAATATGGACTTGGTCTTTTACCAAATAAGGCTATCTTCTGTATACCACCCCTACCTTGTCACAACACAACTGATTGGCTCAAATGCATTATGAAGGAATGAAATTCCAATTTAACAAAGGCACACCTGTTAATTGAAATGCATTCCTCATGAAGCTGGTTGAGAGAATGCTCAATGTTTCTGACTTGCCTAGTTAAATAAAGGTTCAATAAAAATGCCAAGAGAATGCAAAGCTGTCATCAAGGCAAAGGGTGGATACTTTAAAGAATCTCAAATATAAAAAATATTTTTATTTGTTTAATACTTTTTTGGTTACTGCATGATTCCATATGTGTTATTTCATAGTTTTGATGTCTTAACTATTATTCTACAATAGTAAAAATAAAGAAAAACCCTGGAATGAGTAGGTGCATCCAAACCTTTGACTGGTACTGTATATGTATAATGTTCTAGTCTTGCAAATGACTTACTTCTATAGGAAATTGAGAAAAGTATTTTGGGAAAATACTCATCCAGTCAGAATATAGTTGGTGGGGATTTTAATATTGTTTATTCTAATGAGACTGATAGAGTGCCCCATAGGCCTAACATTGGTGTGAACAAATTGGTGAATTTCTGCCAAAGCCTGGACTTAATTGACATATGGAGAGTTAAAAACCATGGAGAGAAACAGTACACATGTAGTAATAGAGATTGTTCAGTACAATCAAGAATTTACTTGTGGGTGATAACCTCTAGCCTTGAGCCCAACACTGTAGAGGTAAAAATACAGCCTGCAGTCCTGATGGATCATAACATCATATGGCTGTCTGTAATAATGTACAGTAATGATGGTAAGAAATACTCTAGTTGTTATTGGAAATTGAATAACTCATTGTTATTGCATGATGATTTCTTAATGATGATTAAGAATCAAATTTCTGTTTATTGGAATTTAGCTACCTCTAATGCAGAATATGGGAAATATTGGGAACTGCAGAAATGTAAAATCCCCTCAACCTGTATTACTTATGGGAAACAGGAGATGTGAGGCAGCTGAGCGTTCTAAGAAAATTGCTGATATCACAGAGATTGAGCATTGTAATAATAATGAGAAAGCTAAATTGAATGATTTACAGAAAGAAATAGATACATTTTATGAGGAAAAAGCTAGAGGATCCTTCATAAGGTCCAGAAAACACTAGATTGAAAAAGGCGAAAAGAACAGTAAATCCTTTTTTAAAGAGGAGTGGGGAATTTAACACACGTTGGAAAAGTAAGATTAATGGTGTAAACTCTGAGGATAGAGATTTGTTATCAGACTTTAACACTAAGTTTTATGAGAATCTTTGCTCCATAGATAACAGTTTCAGTGACTCTAAGGATCTCTTTGATTCTATAGAGAATGTTAACTCAGTTAGTAAATCATTCAATTGGTCTTGTTGTCAAGAGTTATCCATTATGGACATCCAATATCAAATTACTCAATTAAAAAAGCACAAATCTCCAGGCTGTGATGGAGTAACCTCTGAATTTTACAAAACATTTTTACTAGAAACCTTCAAGGAGGCTATAAAGAAGGGAGAACTACCTGCCTCTCTGAAGCAAGGGGTTATTACTCTTATACCTAAACCACACAAGGGTCTCTTAATTATTGATATTTGGCGTCCAATCACACTCCTCAATAACGACTACAAAATTATAGCCTCAATATTTGTGAAAAGGTTCAAGTCGAGCTTGAATGATCTGTTTGATGAATGTCAATCAGGGTTTATGAAAGGGCGCCATATATCGAATAATTTGAGGCTGGTGTTGGATTTGGTTAAGTACGGTGATCTATTGGATGACTTCCCTGTTATCGTATTTTTCAATTTTCAGAAAGCATTTGATACCGTAAGTCACAATTTTATCTTTGATTGTCTTAAGCATTTGAAGTTTGGTCATTTTTTTGTTGATGCTATTAGAACTCTGTATAATGGTGGCAATAGCTGAATCAAACTCTGTCATGGAACTTCCTCAAGGTTTAACATTTACAAAGGAATACGACAAGGTTGTCCAATCTCACCTTTTTTATTTTTGTTAGTATCTCAAACCTTATGCTCATTAGTTTCTCAAAGTCAATTTGAAGGCATTACATTCCAAGCCAGAGAGCTCAAGATATCCCAACTGACTGACGGGTGACACCTCACTTAAAAAAAATAAAAAAATGTGTCACAAGCTAGATTGGCATTGGATATTGTGAAGCAGTTCTTCAAATTCTCAGGTCCAAATGTGAGATGTTTGTTCTGAAAGGAGCTGTCAATCCAGCAGATTGTAACATCTCTGAAAAAGATAATGTAGCCTACCTTGGTGTAAAGATCACCAAAAATCTTATGGCTGTTAATGATCTTAATTTGAATCCTGTAACTGAATCTATCAAAATTAAATTATCCTCATGGTTAGAGAGGGATTTAAGTCTTCAAGGGAGTGTGCTTTTATCCAAAGCTGAGGGGCTATCTCATAAATCCTATCTTTTTTCATCTATTGACATTCCAAAATCCTTAGAAAGTTTATTGTACAATTTCATATGGAAAAACAAGCCACATAAGATAAAAAGGGCTTGTGATGGCGGTCTAAATGTCTTAGACTTCCCTCTCTTTAATCAAATATCAAAAGTCAACTGGATTAAAAGGGACTTAAAAAATCCTCATCGTTTTTGGAATATTGTTCTTTTTTTTTAATAAACTCCGAGAGCTTAATTGTTTACTACAATGTCCTTATATTGTGAGTAAACTTCCCGTGAAATTGGCGACTTTTCACAAGCAGGCTTTAATGTGCTGGGCTTTGCTGTAGAAACACAACTTTTTACCTCATAAATGTTTTATATGGAATTATGGGTCGACATTACATAGAAACAAGATGTTATCTTACCATAATTGGTTCTTAAAAAACATTGTCCTTGTCAGCCAATTAGTTAGTATTAGTGGGAATCTTTTTTTATACGGAGAGAATTTATGGAAAGATACAACTTTGAAGTTTCAAGCAAGGAATATGACACTGTTATAAAAGCTATACCCAGTGGGATAAAATCTTTACTACAGAATAATGCATATTCTGGAACACCTATTGTAAGCAATGTCGAGCTGAATGGCATAGGTTTACTAGGTAAGCAATTCAACAATTGTTTATTAAGGGATATTTTATACGGGAATTCTATTCCTTCTGCTATATTTGTTGGGCTTCATCATTTGATGTGAAATGGTGCCGTGTTTGGCTCACTCCACACATATTTAAAGTGACAAATTAAGTAAAGGAGATCTATATCTGGGCAACAAAAGTTTTACAACCATTGAAATATTGTTTGACATATTATTTTACAACACTGATTCCACAATTGAATGTCAGTAGGTCATACATCTCTTTATTTTATTAGGAAATATGTTCATACACAAATCAAAATGCACCATATTTATTATCTGATTTGGAAAACCATTTATAATCATTAAAACGTATGCAAAACAAAATGTTTACAACATGTAATCGCTACATGTCTGTATTTGATTTGGTCTGTATTTATCCCTCTGGCTGTTCTGTTTTTTTTGTGTTTTGCATGTTACTGTTTAATAAAATAAAACAAATAGTAGATTACCACTAGCTAACAGTGAATAAATCTGCTAGGTACTTAAACTAGCCAAAGGGCGCACAGAGCGTGAACAATGGCAGCAGCAAACCCTAAACCACCAGTGTTCGGTCAATAACGACAAAGCCCCATATGGGATTATTTTGAGTACATTGATGAGAGAGACACAAGTAAATGTATTGTCAGGTTAGATGGTAGCCTGTGTGGTATAGAGTTCACCTGAACAGCATCCACAAAGAAGCATTGAAATAATTAGAGGAAAAAGACTAAGTGAAACAGCCATCAGGTAGCTACATATCAACTATGCAAATGTAAACCTCTTCCCGCGGACAACAGAACAGAAACCTGGAAACGTTAAATCAATGAGTATAGACAGTGCATTCGGAAAGTATTCAGACCCCTTGACTTTTTCCACATTTTCTTACGATACAGCCTTATTCTAAAATTGATTAAATAGTTTCCCCCCTTATCAATCTACACACAATACCCCATAATGACTAAGCAAAAACATTTTATTTTTTTTGCAATGCTTACACAAATAAGCTGTTTTTCATTTTTTATAAATTTGCAAAAAAATATAAAACCTGTCTTTGCTTTGTAATTATTGGGTATTGTGTGTAGATTGATGAGGAACATTTTTGAGTAAGGCTGTAACGTAAAATGTGAAAAAAGTCAAGGGGTCTGAATACTTTCGAATGCATTGTATTTCTCTGTTGCGGTTTTTCCAAAAGCACTCCTAGAGAGTGAGCTGGGCACTACTATGCACATGATGCTGCTGCAATGATCCATTTTCGTATTCTATTTTCTCCACAGGAAGCAGACTTTATATTCTCTCTGGAAGTGAAGGGACCGTTAAGCAGAATCTTCATTTGGCGCAGACCAACAGTGGCTGTGTGTGCCAAGTCTTCTCTAACCGAAGAATTCATGCCTTTGTACCAGGCTAGGTGAGTTAAAGCTGCACTCCATAACATTTTCCACTAGGGGCACTCATGACTAAAACTGGATCAGAGATCCGCAGTTTGGGGTCCAGGTTGGAAACCATGCTAATTAGCAACTAAGCTCCCAGACAAATTTTAAAGGAAGTTTGTGGGAGTCACGAGAAGAGGGAGTAACCCGAGGATTGATTGGCTGAAAACATTGGTATTTTCAAATTTATCTTCAAAAGGCTAAGTGTTGTCTAGTTCATTTGCTGATTAGTGGATTCTTACTGTAATCTTGTGAGCACCGATAAATACAGTGTATGCTTGTGTAAATACTTAAGAATAATCTGTGGTAATTTGAATGGTTGTGAACATTTGTGGCTGCCCATCCTCATGACTCTGAGATCTGCATGTTTGCTGCTTGTACTGGCTGTTGAAATAGACAGCTGCCAACCTTTCTAAAATAAGACATTCTAGATATTATTTTTCTATACAAATTGTCAGCTTCTTCCGTAATATGTCTGATTGAAAAATATTAATCTTCAATTGCTGTTCTTACATGTCTTATTTTGATAATACAGTAGAGGAGCATATTTGTGAAAGATGATTCTATTTTTAAAATCAGCCAGTTGAATAGTGCTTATTAACTGATTATTTGTATGGGATACACCACTCAAAATGTATTTCAATTAAACATTCACAAACAGTCGAATCTTTATCTGGATTTGTCACAATTGAATATATTTGTAATAAATGACAGTATGGTCTGGTGAAGAAGAGTAAACACATACCATTTAAATGTTTATTTTTTAAGTACAAAATGTGGTATGAGAGAACTAGTTCCATAACTACAAATACTCAACCAACAAGTTTAGAACTTGAAAAACACGTGAGTTTCTAATGCTAAACATCAGATAAACATGATGCTGCTTTGGTTTAAGTGTTACAACAGGCTTCAATAAAAGTCTAAATGCCTACTAGACATGTTGCAGTGATGACCAAAATAAACTCAATTCAGAGCGATTTAAATCTAATAACACCTGCTTTTCCTTGTGTGAACTAACCCTTTAATTCAATACTGAGTACAAAATGGAATGGTGATGGTCTGGTAAATCAATTCCTTTATCATTTTAACCCACCAGTCTATTCAAAATGTCACTGAGGCATTTCATCCACAACAGGTGAGGGAAACTGAATGCCCCTCCACAATGTTCCTGCCAAATTAAACCTTAATAGTACATCACACAGAATAATTCAAAGTTGGAATGAGAGTTACTTTTTCTGGCTTTCACACAGAGTTCATAACATTAAATCCATCTCTATTAGCCCTGATTTCTGGAGGCCAGGGTCACGACTGAGGCCAGTTAGGACAGACAATTACATATTGTTACAGCTTGTCCCTTTGAAAATGGCCTTCGCAGAAGTAGGAAGAATTTTGAGAAATTGAACAAAGTAATTCCAATTTACAATCCTCAAAACACTGGTTATGTAGAGAAAATACCAGACAAACATTTATTTAAAAAAATGTTTAAAGGCTGCAATGATTTGAGGATATTTAGTTGAATTTATATATATATATAAAATACTTAATTACAACATTCCAAGGCATGAACTGTAAAATACAGTCCTAGGCAGGTTTTCAATCACTTTCCACCAAGACCAAAATGCCCTAAACTTCCAGTCAAGAACCAAATATATATTATCTATGGAAAAGTTATACGATGCAACTACCTCACAATTGTTAGAAACTGACTACTAGTAATGGCATTTCCTTACTTAAGTACCACGTTGTCCACTTGGAGTCTGGCTGGGTGAGCTACTTGTGCACAGTACAACATCCACAGTACAACTCATACAGTAGCTAACCGTTCCTGCATGGCATGGGAGACAGTCCAGAGTCAAAGCTCTAAAATTCAATAGCGCTGTCAATATCCTGTGGACCATCATCTTCTATGGGACAGAGACACAACCGTCGTCCATCCGCCACCACCCTGGAACACACCTGCAACAGCAGTAGGCTTGAGCATGGTCGGAGTTGAGGACAGAGAACATTGCAGAAAAAGACAGTGTGTAGCGACTCCAGAGAGGGGCTACGAGTCTCTCAGCACACTGATCTGGGCAAAGATCTTGAGTGCGGGCCCCAGTTTAATGTTCATTGTGCCCATAAGGTGGTCCTCTTTAAGCAGCAGCAAGGACTGGCCGTCGATCTCCTGGGAGCGGAACTCCTCGGCTATCGCCAGGCAACCTGGGAACAAATCAAACAGCCACTGCATTGCTAGGAAAGAGCTTGGAAGCAAGCATTTCACTGTACTGTTTTACACCTGCTGTATCATGTGCAAAATAAAAATTAACTTCAACCTCTAAATAAAGTTTGATTTAATTTGGATTTGAACTAAGTTTGTTGGCTGAAGTAGGTGTTTTACTACAGGGCTAAAACAAAAGCCTCCAATACCAAGGTTGGTGACCACTGCTGTATGGGGCTGCTACTCCACCATTTTGGCTGATATTAAGCATCTGTTGGGGTATGTGGAAAATGTGGCAATGCCAACCTGGCAGGGAGCAGATGAACCCGTAGACGTCCTCCACGTTCCACTTGGCTGGATCGCTGGGCAGGAAGTGCTGTGTGAGGTTTTGTCCACAGCCTTCCATGTGCTCGGGCCCTCTGTCCACCTGAGGCCTGTGAGCACCAAAGCTGGCAGCAGACAGGGGGGGCGAAGGAGGACCCTCGTAGCTAGACATGTCCGAACACTGGCTGGACTCCCCGTGAGAGGGGTGGCTGGACGTCAACGATCCACCCCCAGTTTGTTGGCCAGTGGTGAGAGTCTGAAAGCACAGGAAGGGTTTAGCTTTTAAGTGATCATATAGGACAGGTCTGCCTCAACCTGCCTTGCAAAGAGGGCATCAATGGAAATACATTTTTAAAGTCATACTGCATTTATTCTCTATATTTTGAACAGTGCCATTTCACCCGTTTTTTGGTTTCTGAACTTGAGTTCTGTTGGTTTCCATCCAACATTCTTTGCTTCTTCAGTTTCTCCATGGTGGTTTGTCGATTTGGAAAGAGGCCCATTCGCTTTGTACAGCCCACATTATACCTGCACAAAAATGAAATTGTGTGTAGGGGTGGAGAATGGACAATGTATCAACAAGTAGCTTGGGTAATCAAGTATGTCAGAAGCTGAGCAAGCCATTTAATTGTGGGTCTACATTTGTCAGAGAAACAAATTATAGGCTAAAGTAAAGAACAAGCAATTTATTTGTGTGTACTACTGCTATAATTACTACAGCAACAACTGCTGACAAACATGTAATTCAGAAAGCCTGAGTTGTATTATTTAGACCAGGGTTTCCTAAACTTTTCCACTCTAGGCCCCCCTTCCAATATTGGAAAAAATCCTGCTTCCACCCTGCACACACCATGTCTATTTCTATGGGCACGAGCACTGTTCATGACAACTTGTTGATGTTGAGATTTGGAAGTTTGAAGGTAATTTAGTGCAATTCTTACACATCGTCATGAGGTGCAAATATCTTCTTGCAATTCTATACATTTTGCCAAGTCTATAGTGTATTCATGTGATACTGTATTTGAGTGACAAAAAAAAAAAGACAGACAAAAAACAGCTGACATGGGCTAGTTGATCTGGACATTTCTGATAGAGCTATTTAACTTAACGTATACAATAACTAACATGACAAGATGAAATGATGCACTAGCCAATTTCGTAATTGCACATTCTACCATTACAACTTTCAAGAGTAAGTTTAAAGCTGGACTAGGGGGAACGCCCCCTACAGTTTGTGAACCACTGCATTAAACCACACCTAAGGAAAATGTTTTACAATGGGAAAAGGAAATTAGTTCAAATAGTCCCTCCCTGTTGTAGTCTGTATCCTTCCATTTGGTGCCTAATGAATACACCTCATAGTTCAGTCCCAGCATGTTCTCTACCCAGGCCTTACCGTTTGGCACATACAGTGGAGCAGAACCTCTTGGATCTCTTGAAGTTGTAGGCAAAGTCCACTCTGCCACATAGCTCACACGTCAGGGTGGGCTCCTGCTGCTGCTTCAGCTCTGCCCAGCAAAACAGATACACATCAACAAATGGGAACCAGGGATGCAGTGGTAAAAAATACAGTTGGTATAAACATTGAATCCCAGTTGACATGGCAGGCAGTGAGTGGCATGGTCACATGGCTCAGACATTTGGCTGATTTGACACATAAATAAAAAAGGTATACAAGACATTTGTACAGTATGTGCCAAATATCAAGGCACTTATCAAAGTGCCAATTTGTGCCAACAATGAGCCAATGAAATTCCAGCTGAAGTGAGATTATGAAGCCAGGTAGCCAATGACACAATGAGAAACTTGTAGTTCTGGTTTTAGAGTGGGCCAAGCAAGATGTCCTCTTTGGGCTGCACAATAAGGGCAAAATCATTATTATAACAAATGTAACCAAATATTGCAATTGGGATTTGACTTGCTGACAGGCCACCCCCAGGTGGTGAAGGTAGGAAACAACATCTCCACTTCGCTGATGCTTAACACGGGGGCCCCCACAATGATGCATGCTCAGCCTCCTCCTGTATTCCCTGTTCACCCATGACTGCGTGGCCAATCCTCAAGTTCAGACAACAGTAATAGGCCTGATTACCAACAATGACGAGAGCCTACAGGGGAGGTGAGGCCCTGGCAGAGTGGTGTCAGGAAAATAACTTCTCCCTCAACAAAATTAAAAGTGTAGAAGTAGAAAAACTTCAAGTTCCTCAGCATACACGTCACTGAAAATCTGAAATAGTGCCTCTTCAACCTCAGGAGGCTGAGGAAATTTGGCTTGGCCCCCCCAAGACCCTCAAACTTCTACAGAAAGACAATTGAGAGCATCCGGTCAGGCTGCATCACCACCTGGTACAGCAACCGCACCGACCGCAAAGCTCTCCAGAGGGTGGTGCGGTCTGCCCAAAGTATCCCCAGGGACACACTGCCTGCCCTTCAAGACACCTACAGCACCGATGTCACAGGATGGCGAAAAAGATCATCAAGGACATCAACCAACCGGGCCACGGCCTGTTCACCTGCTAACATCCAGAAGGCGAGGTCAGTACAAGTGCATCAAAGCTGGGACAGAGACTAAAAAAAAACTGCTTCTCTCTCAAGGCCATCAGACTTAAATATTCATCACTAGCTGGCTACCACCTGGTTACTCATCCCTGCACCTTAGAGGCTGCTGCCCTATATACATGGAATCACTGTACACTTCAATAATGGAACACTAGTCACTTTAATACATGTTTACATACTGCTTTACTCATCTCATATGTATATATTGTGTTCTATTCTACTGTATTTTAGTCAATACCTCTGACATTGCTCGTCCTAATATTTATACATTTCTTAATGACTTTCTTTTACTTTTAGATTGGTGTATTGTTAGATACTTTGCACTGTTGGAGCTAGGAAAACAAGCATTTCGCTACACCCACAATAACATCTGGTAAATATGTGACCAATACTTGGGTGAACTGGAATCATAAAAATAGCCATTTACATTAAAACAAAAAGTAGAATCGTTCTTGTTTGGTACAATCTGTTGACTGCACTTGACCTATAAGAACATCATGCAAATGTATAGTGTATCTAACAGCGAGGAAGAACTGCACTGCTTGAGTGACAGTGGGGAGGGCTTTATATGTGTGAGAAGCAGCCGCAAGAAGAGGGAGAGACAAAAAAAACAGTAAACAAAATATTGCATGCGATATGATCTCTTTCAATATGGATATTGCACATGTCAGTATTGCAATTTTGATGTGAATTTGATTCATTGTGCAGCCCTATGTCCTCCAGGCCCTTTACCTTGGTGTGATAAGTCCTCCATCTCAGAGTCTGTGGTGCTGTTGGAGGAGGTCGTTTTCTCTGAGTCGGAAAGTGTTTGCTGTTTGTGTTTCTTCAGGTTCTCGATCAGCAATGACAACGGACGTTCCACCTGAAAGAACAGACACTTTAGACATGCTGCTTTACCCCCATAGTAAAATGCTGAACAGTACAGAATGGAGGGTTTAGTCAAATGTTGTCCACTAGAGGGAAGTGCACACCTTCTCGTGGACAGGGCTAACTGTGTCCTTATGGTTCAGTTGAAAGCCCACCTTACATATTGTGTGTTTTTCTGAACAGCCATGTGCCCAGTGGGTGGAAAGCTTCTTCATTATCCTACTACTTACAGGGAAAGGCTCGGCTCCCTCCTGGATCACAAATCCCTCAATGACGTGGGTGAGGATCTGGGGTTTCACTATTGCCTGGGGCGGTTTGCTCTCGCCATTATGAGGGGTGCTGCCGGTCACCGTGGGCGCATTGTTCCCATTCCCCGAGGTCATGACTGGAAGCGAGCCTGCACCTGGTTGCGCATTCAGCCCCTCAGCGTCTCCCTTACCTGCTGGGAATAATAATATTCAAACGCGAGTAAATAAAATTATATATTGATATGTCAAATGACTGACATCATGCAAGAGTCGGTACTGATGTATACAAAAATAAAATAGTTCAAAGTGAATGATCACTCATGTCGTTGATTAATCTGTTAACATTTTATACAGTGGATAATATTTTCAGCAGAATATCTGGAACACTTAGTAATTGTTTGTTTACTTTTCTTCCCACTTAATTCTACACCTAGGGCAACAAAAAACAATTGGTTGTACTTCATACAATGAATGTGTACTGTAACTACTAAATGATATTACGCAATTTGATTATCCCAAATTCGTATTGTTAATCCATTATAACAAAAAGCAAAGGTTTCATCGACATCTGCTTGAAAAGTAAATGTGACCACATTTTAACACTAACTTAAATTGAGAAACCTGCCACAAGAAATTACAAATATAGGGGATCTGATAACTGATTCAAACGCCCGGACAATGGTCAACACGGAGCGAAAGAACACCCTTTTGTTCCAATGCTCCAAACAACCTTCCCTTTCATATCCTCTCTGCCGAGGCAACATGAAGCAAACAAATCATGTGCTCAAAAATCTCAAATATTCCGTGGAAATACGCACCCGTTACATCAGTAGAAGCTACACAAGCAATGCAATCATTCCAACGTTTTAACGTGCTTTCTTCTGTTTGTTCGGTCGCTATTACCCCTGCAGCAAGCACACAGTACACACTTTAATCGCTTTGTATGCGGGAAGTGAATAGGAAATAAACCGCCCCCACCATTGGCCCGTGCTATTTGGAATGTGATCCAATGGCGGCGAGTATCTCAAACGGACTTCCTCTCTGATTGGTTGGTACTATTTTCACCTCCCACTCATTTCAAGTTTAATCTACCACATTATTTGAGAAATATAGTGTCAAAACAGAAGTGAAAGTCTATGTAAAAATACAATTTTCCTTGATTAGAGACAAATCATTGGAATGGGAATTGTTGAAAGATGGATTTTCTCAACTTTTGAGCTATGGCCCTAGAGGTAGGGCCTCTAATGATTTCATATCTTATCATTATATTTTAAAAAACGACATAAATGGTAAAGACAATGTTCATTGTATGTCAGACAAGCAGACATGCTGGGCCTTGAGAATTAGTCCAAGGCACCACTGGTCTTGCTAGATGAAGGCTATAATATGGACCACCTAATAATAGCACTTAGAGGCGGACTGCCCTGATCACATGGTGGTCTAACTCGAAGTAGCGAAGTGGCACTGTTGGACACTCTTCAGTATACGCTGAGTAACAGCCTCCTGGCCCTTTGAAAGTACTGTATATCACAGGAGGTTGGTGGCAAGTTTTGGGAAGGACAGGCATGTGGTAATGGCTGGGGCAGTATAGGTGAAATGGTATCAAATTCATCAAACATGGTTTCCATGTGTTTGATGCCATTCCATTCGCTCCGTTCCAGTCATTATTTTGAGCCATCCTCCCCTCAGAAGCCTCCACTGCTGTATATTATTCATGTTTGAATGTGGATGGGCCTTGCGCGTATACACCTGCCAGACATTACAAGTGCTCCTTTCTTCCCCCTAGCCCATGGGGAGAATGACAAAGCCCGGCCCCTCTCCCCTAATTATGGCTAAAGCTGTCGCGTTCCCCCAAGTGGCAGGGCAGAACAATGGACTCTGGGGCGTGACAGATTTAGTCTTCCGCTTGAGGGGAGTGCTGGAGTGGGGATGGCCATTGTGCCTGGGCTGCCTAGGCCTACAGACGGAGTGAGTCTGAGGGTGGGAGGGAGTGTGAACCCCTCTCTGCCAAGTGGGTGGACCTTCACATTACTGTATCAACTTGAACAGCGTCAGGGCTTCTGGTCATCCATAAGTCTAATGACTTTGAGATGCAACCTTATGTGAAATATAAAATATACAGTAATATCTACCTCCAGTGTGTGCGGTGGGGCTGCTGGGGTCCAATGGGCATTGCTCAGTAGTGATGACCTCAAGAGTACAAGGGGCTGTTGGCTGCTGTACGAGGGAAGTGAAACTGTTCTCCGTGACTACCTCAGATGTGGGCAGCTCCTTGCTGGCACTGTCCTGAACCAGCTGAGAGTCCGGGGCAGAAGCTGTTGGCTGGATCTGGAGGTTGACTGCAGCTAGCTTCCCTAGCTTAGTATTGGGCAGAGGGGCAGCCTGGGTCTGGCACATTGTGGGTAAGGATCTTGGAGCTGATAGTGGAGATAGTGGCCTGCTGGCTGGGAACAGGAGCATAAACAGGGGGTTTGGACAGCACAGGGACAAGGCCCTGCTTGGGCTGGTGCTGGATAAACAGGGCCTGTAGCATCTGGGCATGAGAGTGGCTGTGGATGGAGGATGTGTACAGCACTAGGGCCTGGCCCCTCAGAGGAAGCTGCTGGGTCTGGTGATGCTAGAACAAACTGCTGCTGTTTATGCTGCTGCAGGATCTGGTGTGTCTGGATTTATGTGTACTCTGTAAAAACAACACAAATCAACATTAGTCTTTGCTTTAAACTAAGAAATGTCAGGTTTCTTTCACAAAACGAACAATAAACTACAAACAGTCCATGTACACAATTATATGTTGAGCACATTGAGTTAGGATTTGGCCCCAAGTGTGTATGCCTATAAAGCCCCAGGTATATTGTACAATGGTTACCACAGCAATAACTTCCCAAACAGACAGACACCCCAGGGGATGTTTAGTCTTGGCTTTAGTCGGTGAAGCCTGGAGTGAGGCTTCCGCTCACAGAAAGTGAACCAAACAGTAGATGCCCTGAGGCCTAACACATTATCATGGTCTATGGAACTTAAAGATAACAAACATCTGGGGATAAAGATAAAGATTTAACTGCTTTTAATAAACTGATACTTCAGCTAGCAATATCCTTGTGTAGCCATCCAATGCATACTTCTAACTACCCCCATCCTCGCATAGATTGCTGTAACGTAGTCTTCATGTTATTAAGAAATAACACATATTCCTTCCTTTAAAAAAACACATTTTCTCTGTAACTAAACATGTCACATATCAAATCGCACATTTGTTTACTCAACCTGCATAACATACAATTTTCAATAACATACATTTCTTCCTTTTTCTTTTCAAAATCGCTCTCATCATTTAAGAGGAAGTGAACATTTTTATTTTTCAACTAAACACATTCTGTCCAACAATACTCTTTTGGGGCTCTATTTGTTTTCACATAAACGAAAACATTCAGTCCAGTTGCTTTTATATTTTTGAGCAATTCTCAATAAGCCTTTCTGGGGCTCTGACAGTCCTTTTTGGTCGTTCTGCTGAAGTGCTTCCTGAAAAAGTTGGACAGTGGTCGTTGTCACTCAGGGTTGTTCTGACTCTTTTGTCCATTGGTAAAGACACTTCAGCAGTATCCTCCTGATGATCCTCAGTCTCTTGACTGAATGGCTGAAGCCTTAGATCCACCCTGTTTCGTCTCAGTTGTGATCCATGCTCCGTTTGGATCTCATAGGATCGCAGTGCAACTTCTCTCTGCACACACTCTTGCTGCATCCAGGTTCCTGTAGTGATGTCTCGGAGTCATACATGATCTCCAGATTTCAGTTCAGATAAATGTCTTGCACTGTTGTCATGTCGCTGTTTTTGTTTCTCTTTGTTTTTCCCTTTGCGAGTTTGACTTGTGAGTACCTCTGGGTGTTAGCATGTCCTCATGGATGGGTAGGTTGGTTCTGATGCAATGTCCCATCAACATTTGTCTGTTCTGCAGCTGTGCGCTGCGGTAGATCAGACTTTTTAGGAAATTCTCATTTCCATCGTGTGCCTTTTTCATCAGACCTTTGACAATTTTGACTGAACTCTCTGCTAAGCTGTTGGACTTTGGGTAGTTGGGGCTGGAGGTGTTGTGTCGGAATCCCTCGTTGTAAGCGAACAATCAGAATTAGGAACTTGAGAACTGCCATTGCATAATCCAAAATCACCAGGCTGTATTGGTGCCCTCGGATGCTCTTGGGTAGAGGTCCCACCAGGTCCATTGTGATCCTGCTGAAAGGGACTGAAATAATCGGTAGGAGAATTAAAGGGCTGATAGTGTGGTTTTGGAGCCACCTGCTGGTACTTCAGGCTACTGCGGCAGTAATCTTCCACTGCTCTCTTCACACCTGGCCAGTAAAATCATGCCTTGATCTGGTCTAAGGTCTTCTCCACCCCTAGGCGAGCCCCAAGAAGGTGTGAGTGCGCCAACTGCAGGGCAGATTGTACAAAGGGATGGAGCACCAAAAACAATGCCATACATTCGTCATTCTTCTTCATGACCTGATACAGCAATTTCTTCTTTATAGAAAAATGGAGGTAGGTGATCTGACTTACCCCCTCCATGGGCTTTCCATCCACTAAGGTCACCTGCTGGAGAGCGCTGGCCAGGTTAGGATCCTACAATTGGGCAGTGCAGAACCGGACCGCTAGGGAGGCGTGCTCTGGCGCCACCTCATGATCCATCGGGAACATGTCTTCCAGACTCAGTCTTGCTTCACCCGAGTCACCCTCCGAGAGGGGTTCTGTTGAAGCCTGGGGGTCCACTTCCTGGAATCCACACATCCGGTCATCCCTCCTTCTGGCATCCCTCCCACCTCTCTGGCTTCCTCCTCCCTTCTGGTACCCCATGTCTCTGGACATACTGGTCCACAGTTGGCGGAATATCAGGAAATCCCTCCCAATAAGGACGGGCACAGGCAGGTTTGGGACAACTCCCACTGGCCCTGTGTGTTGTTCCTTAGTGGTCTGTAGGTGGATGAGTGTGGTAGGGTAGTCCTTGGTCTCACCGTGTATGCATGTGATGGCCACAGTGTCAGTCAGGTTCGGGGACTGGGCAAAGTCAGGTTTGATCAGGGTCACCATACTCCCGGAGTCCAAAAGTGCTGTGGTGTCCTTTCTGTTGGCTCTTACCGGGGTGACAGGGGAAGGACCACTCTCCTTAGCCCAGCATGTCATCAGCAAGCCGCAGAGACTCCCGGTGGCTACCTTAGTGGCTAAGGCATCGGGATATCGTGGTTTGGACAGTTCCAGGTGATGTGTCCCTGCTCGCCACACTTGTAGTTCTTCCTGTTGTCCAGGTTCAGGAAGGGCCGTTGTCTCGGGGAGCTGGCTGTTGTTGGGGGTCCCGGCATGGTCCTTAGCCTGGGTCGCAGCGTTGTCCTCCGCCCTTTTCCGCTCCATTGGGCGAGTGGAGGGTTCAGCCTTCCATGGTTGTCCGCTGTGCAGGACCTTCAAAGCCACCTGTTGACCTCCCACCAGTTCCACCAGCTGATCTGCGCTCTGCGGGTTAGCTTGCTTACGTTTTAGCTTTGAACTGGATAGAGCGTAGAAATGTATCTATGACCACTTTCTCGATGGGTGTGAGCATCAGTGGTTCAGCAGTTAGCCAGCTCTTGACCAGCCTAATTAGGGTGTAACCATACCGGCTCAGGATTTCCTTTTTCAGCCCCTTGTAATGCATCTCCTGGTCAGCCGTCAGATCCTGATAGGTCTTCTGTGCTGTGCCTGACAGGAAGGGTGCTAGCAGGCTGGCCCATTGCTCATGGGGCCATTTCTTCGTAGCCACCATCCTCTCAAAGGCTTGGAGGTAAGCCTTGATGTCGTCAGCCTCTGTCAGCTACAGTATAAACCTACTGAGTTTGGAACAAGAGACTGCTGCACCTGCAGCCACGCCAGCCTGGGCGGCTGTCAGCTGGCTGAGTCTAGCTCACAGGAGAGCGGTCTGCTGACGCTGTTCCTCCAGCAGCTACCGATGCGCTAGGTTCACCTCCACCAGCTGTTTCACCAATGCTTCCATTGTGCTCTGTGTCTGTTTAGTTATTGAGCTTGGTTTGCCCGCATTCTCCACCACATATAGCAGGCTCAAGGGGGGTGGGGTTTCCACATCACCAAGTTCAATAACCAAAAACGCACACAAAGCACAACTAGAATACAAATGGGGAATTTATTAGGGAGAATTGCGGACTGTAGGAAATGGGGGTATTCAGCAACCAGTTCACAGTCTGTTCTCGTTGTCCGTTCCATTCTCCAGGGGTAATCCTAAAACTCGGCTCCTCAGCCAAACCAGTTCGGTACACGGGGGAGGGCGGGTAATTAGACAGCTAATTCTCTCTTCTCACACTCTCCATAACACTCTCAGTCCTCTCCCAATAAGTGCAGCCCGCTTCCTCTTTTATCCCCAAGCAATCCATGACTTAATGATGCAAAGGCTTGCCTCGTTGGGGCAGGAAGTCCATATAAGGCACGGGGGTGGAGCCAGCGGGCTGCAAGATATCTCCCTTCAATCACCACTCCCCTCACCTCTCCCTGCCATCTGCCACAATATTTCAAATCAAATACTTTTACTCAAGTAGAATTTTACTGGGTAACTTTCAACTTTTATTCGACTATTGGGTACTTTTTCCAACACTGAAATTTTTGGGGCTGCCTCTCGTCCCAGCCGCGCAGCCGTGCTGCCTCCTCATACCACCGCCTCTCGGCTTTCGCTGCCTCCAGCTCTGCCTTGGGGCGGCGATATTCTCCCGGCTGTACCCAGGGTCCCTTGCCATCCAAGATCTCCTCCCATGTCCAGGAGTCTGGAGATCGCTGTTGCTGCCAGTTACCACGCTACTTGGTCCTTTGGTGGTGGGTGAATCTGTAACGGTGGTCCTCCTCCTCCTCCTCTGACGAGGAGGAGTAGTAGGAAGGATCGGAGGACCAATGCGCAGCGTGGTAAGTGTTCATGATATTTATTATAACTCAGAACACTAAAGAACGAAAACAATAAAGCAACAACGAACAAAACGAAACAGTCCTATACGGTGAATATACAAAAACACAGTATAGAAAGTATTCACCCACAACTCAAAGGGGAAACCAGGCTACCTAAGTATGGTTCTCAATCAGGGACAACGATTGACAGCTGCCTCCGATTGAGATCCATACCAGGCCAAACACAGAAATCCCAAATTATAGAAAAAAGAACATAGACTGCCCACCCCAACTCACGCCCTGACTATACTAAAACAAAGACAAAACAAAGGAACTAAGGTCAGAACAAAAATAGTGATGCACCGATATGACATTTTTGGCCGATACCGATATCCGATATTTTTCTTGCCAAAAAAACCTGATATCGATATAAAAAAAAATTTGCTTCATTTTAAGCATTCTATTAGGAATACTGTGTTGCAGGTGCAGCGCAAAATTTTATGTGGCGTCATAACGTCATGTACCTACATTATATAGGTATGCACGTCAGCTTTGACATTTGTTTTTCACAACGGCGTTAAACTAGACATCGGCCGATACCGATGTTGCCATTTTTACCTAATATCGTCCGATTCCGATATGTTCACCAATATATCGTGCATCCCTATAAAAAATGCTTCGTGATTCGTATTGATAAAAGGAATCACTTGAAGCCATTGCGTCTGGTCAGTTCTTTCAGTTTTGACCAAACGATTTTGTTGTTAGTGTCCGCCTCCTTTTCAAAAAGGCCCGCCTTGGGGGAGTGATGGGCGCCAGACCACGAAGCACCACCCAACACAAGTTGTAGGCTTTCAGAGACTGGAAAAAAAATGGTCTGCTTGTATATTTAGCAATGAATCCAAATATCGCTGAAAGACATCCAATGGCTCTATCGAACAAGGACAATCATATCTACATGCACAAAAAAGTATAGGGCAATTAGTATAACATAGAGCCTTCGCGAAATGCCATAAAGCAGAACTATTTTTAGATCTCACCCCCCGCAGTGTATTTTTGGTTTTACACATATCAATAAATAATAGAATCCAGTACACAATGTTCCGTACATGAACCAATTGAGCCTGTCAAAGTAACCCAACAAACACAACTAAATCAAAAGGAAATACCACCAAAAACTGCCTCTGATCTATTGATTTTGGTCCCTGAGATGGGGGGGGGGGGGTTCCTGTGCGCACATGGTGGCAGAGAGGAAGATGTGCTGCGCTGAATGGCGTGCACCCAGCCAACCCCCATCTGGTAGTAGCTGATTAGGAGTACCTTAGCTCGGTTGTGGAGACCCATGGGTCAGGCCTCCGCTGCAAGCTTGTCCTCCTCACCTTTAGCTTTACTACGGAAACGGTCTGGTTCTGCTTAGAGCTTCTTAAAGCTACACTGCTGCAGGAAGGAGGTGATTGTGTAAGACAGTGTTTGGGAGATCCCCTTTATCCCAAATTCTAATTTGATCCTCATGAGGAAAAAATTGAGCGGAGAGATTCAGCACAAAACTGTCAACATTTCTAAAGAATTCTACCAATAACAAGAAAGACGGAATTGGATCACTGTCTTCACATAGTGTTGCATACTTCACACAGGCAGTAGAGGTTGAATGTTGATGTTGATGGACTATTGGAAATCTAGTTAAAGTCAAGGAACTCTTTATATTAGAAATATGCTGAGTGTACTGCTGCTGTTGCTGTGTTTTGAATCTGTCATTCCTCTTGCCATTAAGATACTTTTAGGACTCATCTCTGCCATGTCTGCTCAGTATAGGAGCTGTTACTGGGGTCTGGCTGAGGCTTTCTGTCTGATTAGGCCATTTCCCCTTTAAGTCCTGTAATAATAACCCATTTCCTCTGTTAGTGGGTTCACATGGACAGGGCTGTCTGTCTAATGAAGGGCTGGCATGCATTTACAGAAAAGCCTTTGGATAGGTCTGACAGACAGCCCTGTGAGTCCCTGGTGATGTGGTTAGGAAATACTGTAGAACTCAAAAGGCCCTATAGTGGAGACGAGGTTATGGAAGTGCCTTTTGACAAAATGATGAAAGAACACGTGAAATGTGATGTCTATATCACAAAAGTAAAAAATCAACAGCAGAATGATTCTCTTTTGAATGTGGACACTCATGTTGCTTAACACTTCTCCAAATCTGTTCAGCATGGCGCAGAAATAGCAGCTCTGGCTGCGGCTACATGCACTACAATTGTCATGTTTATGAAAACCTATGCTTCTCTGTTATGCTAACCTAATAATGTGTTTGAGCATGGAAGTCCTGACCAGGGTGCTTAGAATTTTATCTACCTGGGTTGACTGCTGACAGCTGTCAAACTGTGTCTCACACTCACCAGGTGGGCACTCAGCTCCATGTGGCCCTCGCCCTTCTGCCCGCCCTCTGAAGGGGCCTACAGGGGCCCCAGCTGGGCTCCTTGTGGCCCCAGGGTGGGACTCCTGAGCTGGCCAGCCAGGGAGAGCTGGGCCTCTCCAGACATCTGTTTGAGATACAGGCCCTGGAGCTGAGAGGAGGAGGAGGGAGCCTCCTGCTGGCTACGGATGGCAATGTTCTGCACCTGTGGGAATCAGGGTATTTAGAGCGACAATATAGTGTCCATGGTATGTGTGTGGTGAGGATGTGTGTTGTGTGATAATGTGTGTGCCTGTGTCTGTGCATACAGTATGTGTGCTCATTGAGGTTGTGAGTGCACATGGATGTGCATGTTGTGGGGTGAATATTACCTGTGCACTATTAGACTGTTGGTTGATGGGGGACTGTACGGAGGCCTCTGATTGGACAGTGGCAACAGCTGCAGTTGGGGTGAAGATGAGCTGGGGGGACAAAGAACAACAAATATTGGCACTAACACTGCTCCAAATCAGGACCAGCTAAGCCCTCGGCCAAGGTTGTGTTATCCCACTGTGCTAATACAAAAAAATAACAACAGTAACAAAGCTCTTTCAACTGGATCTCGCACTCCATGAACTACATGGCTAAGGCATTTTCTTCCATGGCAGCAATTTGAATTTTGAATAAGGCCAGTCTTGTGCAGTATTGTACCTATTGTGTTACTCTGATCTAAAATGGATAGCAACTCAGTGGCGCTTGATGGTTACAGATTGCAACGTTGTCCAAAAAAATACATGACTCCAAAAATCATATGTATTTCTACCAGGAAAAATATGACTGACACTCAAGTCTTGAGTTTTGTTTTTCACCTAAATTAGCCTCTGCTGTGCCACAGTTCTATACCCTGGCCACATGAAAGAAAACATCATATTGAATCATATGGAAAACAAAAACTAGATGAGGTAGACAGAGGAAGGAAAGTTTTCAGAAAATAAAGCCATATCCAAACTTTCCATCACTATTCAGATGAAGGGTGCCCATCCAGTCATGTGGAGAGGAGATGACTATTGACCTAGGTGAAATAGGAATGAGAAATGTGGAGTGTGTGTGCGTGCGTGCGTGTGTGCCATTTCCTTACCATCTGAGCCTGCAGATACATCTGAGCTTGGCTGGTGGTGAGGGCGGGACTGGAGGCGTTGCCCAGGAGCATGGCCTGCTGGAGGATACATGTGGGGGCAGAGGTAACATTTTGGGCTCTGCTGATTAGCTGGGCTGCTGCTGGAGGTGTGGCCAGGTTTACCTGGGAGAGGAGGAAGGAAGTGTACTGTTATGACTATACTAACACAATTCCAAACATATTTCTTCAGCACAATATGTTAATGTGATGAATGTTTTGTAAGATTGCCCCCTCATGAACACGCCCTATATATAATCAGTCACAGAAAGTCCTGAAAAAGACACAGAGATGCAGGAACAGACTTACAGACATGGACATGCAGCACACACCAAGATAAACAAGAATACAAGGACACAAGCAGACAGAAACTGGGACAGTCATTGAACTCAGTGGACTAGCTACAGACTAAGACAGCTATACAGTTCTACTTACAGTGGTCTGTGTGGAACCTGTCTGCTAAGAAGTGTTCCCACTCAGATTGTAGCTCTGTCATCCTGCCACTATGGTAACGTGGGAAATGTAGGAAATGAAATGGTTCCAATATCAAAACCATCAATAGATAATTTGTGCCACCCTGCAATATACTAAACATTCATTCATGTTGTCCCTTATAAGTAGGCCATGCTATAGATTAACGTCCTGTCCAGAGAGTGTACTTGTAAGCTGCCTCAGGCTACAGAAACAGGACACGGGCTAATGCTCTATGGACTATTCTGGCTCTGAATGGCTCTACATACTTTATTACTTATATTTGCCACTACATAGGGAAAATCCAATACAGGCCAGAGTAATGGACAGTTTTTGCCCCCAAGTGTAGCCTACGCTTCTCTAATGGAGGGTGAAGACCTTCATAAGATGTAAGATGAGTGTGCCACCACGGAGGGACTGACACGTCAGCCATCAAGAGCCCATGTTGACCAGCCTGTCACGCCCTGACCTTCGAGATCCTTATTTATTCTCTATGTTTGGTTAGGTCAGGGTGTGACTCGGGTGGGAGAATCTGTTTTCTATTTCTTTGTTGTTTTTGCCTAGTGTGGTTCCCAATCAGAGGCAGCTGTCTATCGTTGTCTCTGATTGGGGATCATATATAAGTTGTGATTTTCCATTTGGGTTTTGTGGGGAGTTATTTTCTGTTTAGCTGTTTTGTTGCCTGACAGAACTGTGCACTTTCGTTTTTTCTACTTTGTTATTTTGTTGCGGTGTTCAGTTAATTAAAAATCACGTTGCACCTTGGTCTCCTTCTTCAACCCACGAGAGTTGTTACCCAGCCAGGCCTCATACTGATGGAGAACCAATTCATGTTATGTTGGGGGAAACTATACGGGAGTCTTAACTTGGTTAGTTGTGAGCAACCAGTAGTTCTCTTTAGCTATAGCTGTAATGGGGCTCATACATGCTTATAGCAAGTTATAAAGCATTATACCGGCAGGCTGTGAAGTGTTACTGCTATAATGACTGCTGTCAATGCTGGACTGTCCATTGTTTTAATCAATGTTGTTAGGAGGATAGATACGCGATTCACTGACCACTGATCAGATAGGTTAATTATTAACCATCTCTACTGAGCACAGGCGGCCGGCGGCATCGTAGCCCTCTCCTGCAGTCAAATTACCATATTGCCCTCTAGTGGCCTCGTGTGTAACGTTATTGATATTTTTCATAATTTCATAATTAATTTAATAATTAAACATACATACAAATTTTAAAAATCTAACTATTTTTGTTATATTTCAGTCTTCTGTGATATATATAAAGTGTAATGTTGGGATGCAAATGCTAATGTAATACATTTCACCTCTATATCCGACATGGTAAAGGTTTCCTCTTATTTTAAGCCCATAATCATGTGTGTGAGGTGTATACTTTTGTTTCAAAGTAGATTTATTTAAGACTACCAAGAAACTCTGTGACCCTGATTTAGCTCACTGCAGTAAAATGTTAATGGGGAGGACGGCCTCATAGAAATGGCTGGAATGAAATAAATTGAATGGTATCGCACACATCAAACACATGTTTTCCATGTGGTTGATACCATTCCATTTACTCCATTCCAGCCATTATTATGAGCCGGCCTCCCTCAGCAGTCTCCTGTGCTATTAAGATATACTCTCAATTCAATGTCATCCTATTGAGGTCCATTTCCATGTCACTGTCATTTTTCACAGATTTCTAAACAAAAGTCGATGCCTTGAACCCCAGGATAGTGAGACAGAGACATAGGCAAGGACTCCATTCTCCATTCAACTGACGTGTTTACTTGGACGTACTGCGAGAGCTATCATCTCTGTGTGTTTAGAAAATGGCCGACCTTTGTATTCCTGTTTCTGGACCTTCCCTCGTTTCCCCAAACAAAACAAAACTCTTTCTTTCTAACAAGGTACTGTATATGAAGTATGCTGTGGGTCCCTTGACACTGGTATATGCCTTGGAGTCTCCCAGGTATACATACATTCTCCCTCTGAGCTTTGTAGGCAGACATGGCTCTCAAGAGAAGACAGGCTATGTGCTCACTGCCCACAAAATGAGGTGGAAACTGAGCTGCACTTCCTAACCTCCTGCCCAATGTATGACCATATTAGAGAGACATATTTTCCTCAGATTACACAGATCCACAAAGAATTCGAAAACAAATCCAATTTTGGGTGAAATTCCACAGTGTGCCATCACAGCAGCAAGATTTGTGACCTGTTGCCACGAGAAAAGGGCAACCAGTGAAGAACAAACACCATTGTAAATACAACCCATATTTATGCTTATTTATTTTATCTTGTGTCCTTTAACCATTTGTACATTGTTAAAACACTGTATATATATATAATATGACATTTGTAATGTCTTTACTGTTTTGAAACTTCTGTATGTGTAATGTTTACTGTTAATTTTTGTTGTTTTTCACTTTATATATTCACTTTGTATGTTGTCTACCTCACTTGCTTTGGCAATGTTAACACATGTTTCCCATGCCAATAAAGCCCTTGAATTGAATTTAATTGAGAGAGAGAGAGAGGTAACAATGTACAAACAAGTGCAGTGTACAAAAGAGGGCTCTCCATCCATCCACACATTAGCCCACAGGAAGCATTGCCATCGCAGATAAAAATTGAGGGAAGGAAGGCAGCGTTGGGAAGTATTTTTGGCAGTCTGTCAGCTAGCAAGTCAATAGCGCACACAACCTATGCCTTGTTTAAAAAATGTCCCTTAAAACCATAAACGCTATAAATGACATGTCACTGTCACACTGTTTTTGAATAGGTTTGTTAGGCTCAAAGGGCACCCCCTATTATTAAGGTCATTAATATGCACCCTATTTCTAATTAACTTCTAAACAACTAATGCTCTAACAAATACAGACAGACACACACACACAAACACCTGCTGCACAGCGACTAGATTTTGGAACTGAGCGTTGCTTAGTTACTGCTGCTGTTGGAGGGCTGCTGTCTATAACATGAAGTGTTGTGCGTACATCTGCTGCAAGTACTGGACTGTCTATGATGCGCCTGTTGCATCACCTGCAAAGAGAGAGGGATAGAAAGAGAGAGCGAGAGAAACAGAAAGAAAGAATGACAGATAAAGAATGAGGGGAGAGAAAGAAAAAACAAAAGAAGGAAAGAAGGAGCATAATAAATATGGAGGCAGGATTTTACATTACATTTAGCACACATCACAGTCGTAGTAAGTACATTACTCCTCAATAAAGAAGTTATCAGCAAAGTCAGTTCTAGTTGGAAAAGAGGAACAGCGCGGCAGATAGCTTAGGGAAAAAGAGCATTGGGCCAGTAAACAATAGGTCACTGGTTCAAATCCCAGAGCCGACTAAATGGAAAATCTGTTGATGGCCCCTAGCTAATTGCTCCTGTAAGTCGCACCGGATAAGAGTGTCTGCTAAATGACAAAATTATAGGAAACAGTGAAGAGGTGACTCTGGGATGCAAAGAAAAAGACATATCTCAGACTGGCCAATAAAAAGAAAAGATTAAGATGGGAAAAAGAACACAGACACTGGACAGAGGAACTCTGCCGAAAAGGCCAGTGTCGCCTCTTCACTGTTGTCATTGAGACTGGTGTTTTGCAGGTACTATTTAATGAAGCAGTTAAGGACTTGTGAGGCGTCTGTTTCTCAAACTAGACACTCTAATTTTTATTTTATTTTTTATTTATTTCACCTTCATTTAACCAGGTAGGCTAGTTGAGAACAAGTTCTCATTTGCAACTGCGACCTGGCCAAGATAAAGCATAGCAGTGTGAGCATACCACAAAGAGTTACACATGGAGTAAACAATTAACAAGTCAATAACACAGTAGAAAACAAAGGGGGGGTCTATATACAATGTGTGCAAAAGGCATGAGGAGGTAGGCAAATAATTACAATTTTGCAGATTAACACTGGAGTGATAAATGATCAGATGGTCATGTACAGGTAGAGATATTGGTGTGCAGAAGAGCAGAAAAGTAAATAAATAAAAACAGTATGGGGATGAGGTAGGTGAAAAGGGTGGGCTATTTACCAATAGACTATGTACAGCTGCAGCGATCGGTTAGCTGCTCAGATAGCTGATGTTTGAAGTTGGTGAGGGAGATAAAAGTCTCCAACTTCAGCGATTTTTGCAATTCGTTCCAGTCACAGGCAGCAGAGTACTGGAACGAAAGGCGGCCAAATGAGATGTTGGCTTTAGGGATGATCAGTGAGATACACCTGCTGGAGCGCGTGCTACGGATGGGTGTTGCCATCGTGACCAGTGAGCTGAGATAAGGCGGAGCTTTACCTAGCATAGACTTGTAGATGACCTGGAGCCAGTGGGTCTGGCGACGAATATGTAGCGAGGGCCAGCCGACTAGAGCATACAAGTCGCAGTGGTGGGTGGTATAAGGTGCTTTAGTGACAAAACGGGTGGCACTGTGATAGACTGCATCCAGTTTGCTGAGTAGAGTGTTGGAAGCCATTTTGTAGATGACATCGCCGAAGTCGAGGATCGGTAGGATAGTCAGTTTTACTAGGGTAAGCTTGGCGGCGTGAGTGAAGGAGGCTTTGTTGCGGAATAGAAAGCCGACTCTTGATTTGATTTTCGATTGGAGATGTTTGATATGAGTCTGGAAGGAGAGTTTGCAGTCTAGCCAGACACCTAGGTACTTATAGACGTCCACATATTCTAGGTCGGAACCATCCAGGGTGGTGATGCTAGTCGGGCATGCAGGTGCAGGCAGCGACCGGTTGAAAAGCATGCATTTGGTTTTACTAGCGTTTAAGAGCAGTTGGAGGCCACGGAAGGAGTGTTGTATGGCATTGAAGCTTGTTTGGAGGTTAGATAGCACAGTGTCCAAAGACGGGCCGAAAGTATATAGAATGGTGTCGTCTGCGTAGAGGTGGATCAGGGAATCGCCCGCAGCAAGAGCAACATCATTGATATACACAGAGAAAAGAGTCGGCCCGAGAATTGAACCCTGTGGCACCCCCATAGAGACTGCCAGAGGACCGGACAGCATGCCCTCCGATTTGACACACTGAACTCTGTCTGCAAAGTAATTGGTGAACCAGGCAAGGCAGTCATCCGAAAAACCGAGGCTACTGAGTCTGCCGATAAGAATATGGTGATTGACAGAGTCGAAAGCCTTGGCAAGGTCGATGAAGACGGCTGCACAGTACTGTCTTTTATCGATGGCGGTTATGATATCGTTTAGTACCTTGAGTGTGGCTGAGGTGCACCCATGACCGGCTCGGAAACCAGATTGCACAGCGGAGAAGGTACGGTGGGATTCGAGATGGTCAGTGACCTGTTTGTTGACTTGGCTTTCGAAGACCTTAGATAGGCAGGGCAGGATGGATATAGGTCTGTAACAGTTTGGGTCCAGGGTGTCTCCCCCTTTGAAGAGGGGGATGACTGCGGCAGCTTTCCAATCCTTGGGGATCTCAGACGAGATGAAAGAGAGGTTGAACAGGCTGGTAATAGGGGTTGCGACAATGGTGGCAGATAGTTTCAGAAATAGAGGGTCCAGATTGTCAAGCCCAGCTGATTTGTACGGGTCCAGGTTTTGCAGCTCTTTCAGAACATCTGCTATCTGGATTTGGGTAAAGGAGAACCTGGAGAGGCTTGGGCGAGGAGCTGCGGGGGGGGCGGAGCTGTTGGCCGAGGTTGAAGTAGCCAGGCGGAAGGCATGGCCAGCCGTTGAGAAATGCTTATTGAAGTTTTCGATAATCATGGATTTATCAGTGGTGACCGTGTTACCTAGCCTCAGTGCAGTGGGCAGCTGGGAGGAGGTGCTCTTGTTCTCCATGGACTTCACAGTGTCCCAGAACTTTTTGGAGTTGGAGCTACAGGATGCAAACTTCTGCCTGAAGAAGCTGGCCTTAGCTTTCCTGACTGACTGCGTGTATTGGTTCCGGACTTCCCTGAACAGTTGCATATCACGGGGACTATTCGATGCTATTGCAGTCCGCCACAGGATGTTTTTGTGCTGGTCGAGGGCAGTCAGGTCTGGGGTGAACCAAGGGCTGTATCTGTTCTTAGTTCTGCATTTTTTGAACGGAGCATGCATATCTAAAATGGTGAGGAAGTTACTTTTAAAGAATGACCAGGCATCCTCAACTGACGGGATGAGGTCAATGTCCTTCCAGGATACCCGGGCCAGGTCGATTAGAAAGGCCTGCTCACAGAAGTGTTTTAGGGAGCGTTTGACAGTGATGAGGGGTGGTCGTTTGACTGCGGCTCCATAGCGGATACAGGCAATGAGGCAGTGATCGCTGAGATCCTGGTTGAAGACAGCGGAGGTGTATTTGGAGGGCCAGTTGGTCAGGATTACGTCTATGAGGGTGCCCTTGTTTACAGAGTTAGGGTTGTACCTGGTGGGTTCCTTGATGATTTGTGTGAGATTGAGGGCATCTAGCTTAGATTGTAGGACTGGCGGGGTGTTAAGCATATCCCAGTTTAGGTCACCTAACAGAACAAACTCTGAAGCTAGATGGGGGGCGATCAATTCACAAATGGTGTCCAGGGCACAGCTGGGAGCTGAGGGGGGTCGGTAGCAGGCGGCAACCGTGAGAGACTTATTTCTGGAGAGAGTAATTTTCAAAATTAGTAGTTCGAACTGTTTGGGTATGGACCTGGAAAGTATGACATTACTTTGCAGGCTATCTCTGCAGTAAACTGCAACTCCTCCCCCTTTGGCAGTTCTATCTTGACGGAAGATGTTATAGTTGGGTATGGAAATCTCTGAATTTTTGGTGGCCTTCCTGAGCCAGGATTCAGACACAGCAAGGACATCAGGGTTAGCAGAGTGTGCTAAAGCAGTGAGTAAGACAAACTTAGGGACGAGGCTTCTGATGTTGACATGCATGAAACCAAGGCTTGTCCTCTTGCTCAGTTGTGCCCTGGGGCATCCCACTCCTCTTTCTATTCTGGTTAGAGCCAGTTTGCGCTGTTCTGTGAAGGGAGTAGTACATATCGTTTAACGAGATCTGCAGTTTCTTGGCAATTTCTCGCATGGAATAGCCTTCAAGAATAGAAGAATAGACGAGTTTCAGAAGAAAGTTATTTGTTTCTGGCCATTTTGAGCCTGTAAATGAACCCACAAATGCTGATGCTCCAGATACTCAACTAGTCTAAAGAAGGCAATTTTTTTGCATCTTTAATCAGGACAACAGTTTTCAGCTCTGCTAACATAATTGAAAATGGGTTTTCTAATGATCACTTTTTAAAATGATAAACTTGGATTAGTTAACACAATGTGCCATTGGACCACAGGAGTGATGGTTGCTGATAATGGGCCTCTGTACTCCTATGAAGATATTCCATAAAAAAATCTACAATTTCCAGCTACAATAGTAATTTACAACATTAACAATGTCTACACTGTATTTCGGATCAATTTAATATTATATCAATGGACAAAAAATTTGATTTTCTTTAAAAAACAAGGACATTTCTAAGTGACCCCAAACTTTTGAACGGTAGTGTATATATATATATAAAAAAAGAAGCGTCCCTTTTTCAGGACCCTGTCTTTCAAAAATAATTCATAAAAATCCAAATAACTTCACAGATCTTCATTGTAAAGGGTTTAAACACTGTTTCCCATGCTTATTCAATGAACCATAAATAATTAATGAACATGCACCTGTGGAACAGTCATTAAGACACTAACAGCTTACAGACGGTAGGCAATTAAGGTCACAGTTATGAAAACGTAGGACACTAAAGAGGCCTTTCTACTGACTCTGAAGAACACCAAAAGAAAGATGCCCAGGGTCCCTGCTAATCTGTGTGAACGTGCCTTAGGCATGGTGCAAGGAGGCATGAGGACTGCAGATGTGGCCAGGGCAATAAATTGCAATGTCCTGCAATGTCCTCGCAAAGGCAGACCACATGTAACAACACCTGCACGGGATCGGTACATCCGAACATCACACCTGCGGGACAGGTACAGGATGGCAACAACAACTGCCCGAGGAACGAACAATCCCTCCATCAGTGCTCAGACTGTCCGCAATAGGCTGAGAGAGGCTGGACTGAGGGCTTGTAGGCCTGCTGTAAGGCAAGTCCTCACCAGACATCACCGGCAACAACGTCGCCTATGGGCACAAACCCACCATTGCTGGACCAGACAGGACTGGCAAAAAGTGCTCTTCACTGACGAGTCGCGGTTTTGTCTTACCAGGGTTGATGGCCAGATTCGCATTTATCGTCGAAGGAATGAGCGTTAAGCCAAGGCCTGTACTATGGAGCGAGATGGATTTGGAGGTGGACGGTCCGTCATGGTCTGGGGCGGTGTGTCATAGCATCATCGGACTGAGCTTGTTGTCATTGCAGGCAATCTCAACGCTGTGCATTACAGGGAAGACATCCTCCTCCCTCATGTGATACCCTTCCTGCAGGCTCATCCTAACCTGACCCTCCAGCATGACAGTGCCACCAGCCATACTGCTCGTTCTGTGCGTGATTTCCTACAAGACAGGAATGTCTGCCATGGCCAGTGAAGAGCCCGGATCTCAATCCAATTGAGCATGTCTGGGACCTGTTGGATCGCAGGGTGAGGGCTAGGGCCATTCCCCCCTGAAATGTCCTGGAACTTCCAGGTTCCTTGGTGGAAGAGTGGGGTAACATCTCACAGCAAGAACTTGCAAATCTGGTGCAGTCCATGAGGAGGAGATGCACTGCAGTAAGGATCGGGTGAATTTTTTCAACATTTTGTTAAAAATCGCAACATTTCAACGTCCTGCTACTCATGCCAGGAACATAGTATATGCATATGATTAGTATGTGTGGATAGACAACACTCTGACGTTTCTAACACCGGTCATGTCTGTGACTATAACAGAACGTGTTTTGCAGGCAAAACCCCAAGAAAAACCTGTTCACAAAAAATAAATAAAAGTATCCCTCTGCCAGTCTCTGTATTGTCTATGGCAAGGGAAAATAGATAGCGTCCAGTTTACAATGCCTACAGCTTCCACACGATGTCGCCAGTACTGGCAATTCGGTTGAGGTTAATCCTTGGTTAAATGAGAAATAGGCACTTCCTGTCATCAAGTACACAGGCGGAAGTTTTGAAAGAGAGAATATCGACCAAGATTTCAAGACCTGCTGCTATTGAATACAGATCACCCCGTGATCAATTTGATCGATTATTAACGTTTACTAATACCTAAAGTTGGTTTACAAAAGTAGTTTGAAGTGTTTTGTCAAAGTTTATAGGCAACTTTTTTAATTTAAAAAAATGATGTTGCGTTTCGGAAAGCAGTTTTTCCTAGATCAGACGGGCTTCATAAATGGACATTTTGGGTATAAATGGACGGATTTAATCGAAAAAAATACCCAATTGTGATGTTTATGGGACATATAGGAGTGCCAACAAAGAAGCTCGTCAAAGGTAATGAATGTTTTATATTTTATTTCTGCATTTTGTGTAGCGCCGGCTACGCTAATTCTGTTGTTTACGTCCCCTTCCGGTATTTCGGGGGGTTGCATACTATCAGATAATAGCTTCTCATGTTTTCGAGGAAAAGCATTTTAAAAATCTGACATGTTGGCTCGATTCACAACGATTGTAGTACCCTGCATGTGTGATTTAATAAAAGTTAGAGTTTTAACAAGTACTATATGATTTTGGCGCTACACATTTCCCTGGGCTAGAGGCTAGATGGGACGTTAACGTCTCGCTTAGCCTCAAGAAGTGCAGCTGGTGGCCACACCAGATACTGACTGTAACTTTTGATTTTGAACCCCCCTTTGTTCAGGGACACTTTATTCCATTTCTGTTAGTCACATGTCTGTGGAACTTGTTCAGTTTGTCTCAGTTGATGAATCATGTTATGTTCATACAAATATTCACACATTTTTTATTAATTAATTTTATTTAACCTTTATTTAACCTAGTAGGCCAGTTGGGAAAAAATTCTCATTTACAACTGCGACCTGGCCAAGATAAAGCAGTGTGAGAAAAACAACAACACAGAGTTACACATAAACAAACGTACAGTCAATAACACAAAATAAAAAATGTGAAAAATCTATGTACAGTCTGTGCAAATGTAGAAGACTAGGGAGGTAGGCAATAAATAGGCCCGAGAGGCAAAATAATTACAATTTAGCATTAAATCTTGAGTGATAGATGTGCAGATGATGATGTGCAAGTAGAGATACTGGGGTGCAAAAGAGCAAGTGGGTAAGTAATAATATGGGGATGAGGTAGTTGGGTGTGCTTTTTACAGATTGGCTGTGTACAGGTACAGTGACCGGTAAGCTGCTCAGACAGCTGATGCTTAAAGTTAGAGAGGGAGTTATAAGACTCCAGCTTCAGAGATTTTTGCAATTTGTTCCAGTCACTGGCAGCAGATAACTGGAAGGACAGGCGGCCAAAGGAAGTGCTGGCTTTGGGGATGACTAGTGCAATATACCTGCTGGAGCACGAACTAGCACGAACTAGCCGGGAGATGGGCCTAGTTCGAGACTAGCCCCAGGCTAACTGGTGCTTTCTTCGGGACAGAGACATTAGACGGAGTAAAGGTTCAGACCTTGCAGTAGGAATCCGGAGATGTGGTAGAGAAAAGCAGTCCGATATGCTCTGGGTAGATATCACGCTGTGCAGGCTGGCAGGAGTTGCCTGGGCTGAGGCAGCCAGTCCGGGTTAACGGTGATGACCGCTAGCAGTAGCTAACTGACTACTAGCTAGTAGCTAGTTAGCTGGCTAGCAGGAGAGTATGTTCAGTCCGTAGATGGAAAATGAGATTTAAAAAATAATAGAAATAATTAAATTTGTCTTTTGGTGTTCTTCAGAGTCAGTAGAAAGGCCTCTTGAGTGTCCTAAGTTTTCATAACTGTGACCTTAATTTCCTACCGTCTGTAAGCTGTTGGCGTCTTAACGACCGTTCCACAAGTGCATGTTCATTAATTGTTTATTGGTCATTGAACAAGCATGGGAAACAGTGTTTAAACCCTTTAGAATGAAGATCTGTGAAGTACAAATTATCTTTGAAAGACAGGGTCCTGAAAAAGGGACGTTTCTTTTTTTGCTGAGTTTATGTAATCACTATAGACAAAACATTAGCACACCTTAGAAAGAGGTGAGATGTCTACTACCAAACTGCATAGGGCTTCATATTATATGTTTATTAAAAGCGGCAATATCCCATTTAATTTGCTTGGTGAATGATTGGTTTGAACAGTGCGGTCCTATAGGCTGTTTGCACAGCGGCCTGCAGTGTCAGTTGATGACAGAGGTGGTAGGGGATGAATGGGAGCTCTGACACACAAACACACACAGACCCTGTGGGATCCAGCCAGGATCAGACAGCTGCCTCTGTCTCTCCCTGCTGCTGTTCCACCACCGGCCCTTCAGCCGCTCAGATTCCCTCCACTACCAGGTCCATAGGACCAGAGGACCATGTCCACCACAGACGGGGTCAAGACCCCCATCCCTGGCCCCACAGAAGCCACCAGGCTGGTCAGGGGTCCAAGCCAAGAACAGGTAATGGCCCTTCCCGGGGATTCATTTACAGCTTTTTCATATCATATCTTTAAAAAAAAGGTGTGGGTGGTAACAAGCCAGAGTTTTTGGGTAGAAAGTGTTTTTATGTTTAAGTATTCCTAGCGGAATGATATTGCCTCATGTTGATGAGCTCGACATTGATTGTTTGGGGTTATCAAAAATGATTTAATGATCTTGGAGGAGTAATATTGTATTGTGTTACAGCGTTTATTGTGTGTAAGTAGTTGTGTTTTTGCAATACAAAGAAGATCAGGTCAGGTCAGGTCAGGTCAGGTCAGGTCAGGTCAGGTCAGGATAGGCAAGGCAAGGCAAGGCACTTTATTTTAAGATTGTTAAATGTCAGAATAATAGTAGAGAGAACTATTTATTTAAGCTTTTATTTATTTCATCACATTCCCAGTGGGTCAGAAGTTTACATACACTCAATGAAATGGTTTAACTTGAGTCAAACGTTTCGCGTAGCCTTCAACAAGCTTCCCACAATAAATTGGGTGAATTGTGGCCCATTCCTCCTGACAGAGCTGGTGTAACTGAGTCAGGTTTCTAGGCCTCCTTCCTCACACACGCTTTTTCAGTTCTGCTCACAAATTTTCTATAGGGTTGAGGTCAGGGCTTTGAGATGGCCACTCCAATATCTTGACTTTGTTGTCCTTAAGCCATTTTGCCACAACTTTGGAAGTATGCTTGGGGTCATTGTCCATTTGGAAGACCCATTTGCGACCAAGCTTTAACTTTAACTGATGCCTTGAGATGTTGCTTCAATATATCCACATCATTTTCCGTCCTCATGATGCCATCTATTTTGTGAAGTGCACCAGTCCCTCCTGCAGCAAAGCACCCCCACAACATGATGCTGCCACCCCCATGCTTCACGGTTGGGATGGTGTTCTTCAGCTTGCAAGCCTCCCCCTTTTTCCTCCAAACAAAGCAATGGTCATTATGGCCAAACAGTTCTATTTTTGTTTCATCAAAGAGGACATTTCTCCAAAAGGTACGATCTTTGTCCTCATGTGCAGTTGCAAACTGTAGTCTGGCTTTTTTATGTCGGTTTTGGAGCAGTGGCGTCTTGCTTGCAGAGCGGCCTTTCAGTTTATGTTGATATAGGACTCGTTTTACTGTGGATATAGATATTTTTGTACCTCCCATCTTCACAAGGTAATTTGCTGTTGTTCTGGGATTGATTTGCACTTTTCGCACAAAAGTACGTTCATCTCTAAGAGAGAGAACGCGTCTCCTTCCTGAGCAGAATGACGGCTGCGTGGTCCCATGATGTTTATACTTACGCACTATTGTTTGCACAGATGAACGTGGTACCTTCAGGCGTTTGGAAATTTCTGACAAAGGATGAACCAGACTTGTGGAGGTCTCAAAAGAATTCCCTGAGGTCTTGGCTGATTTCTTTTAATTTTCCCATGATGTCAAGCAAAGAGGCATTGAGTTTGAAGGTAGGCCTTGAAATACATCCACAGGTACACCTCCAGTTGACTCAAATTATGTCAATTAGCCTATCAGAAGCTTCTAAAGCCATGACATCATTTTCTGGAATTTTACAAGCTGTTTAAAGGCACATGTAAACTTCTGACACACTGTTTTTGTGATACAGCGAATGATAAGTTAAATCATCTGTCTGTAAACAATTGTTGGAAAAATGACTTGTGTCATGCACAGAGTAGATGTCCTAACCGACATGCCAAAACTATAGTTTGTAAACAAGAAATTTGTGGAGTGGTTGAAAAACGAGTTTTAATGACTCCAACCTAAGTGCGTGTAAACTTCCGATTTCAATTGTTAGTGTGGAAGATGGGCGACACCTGGAGGGTGTGGAGACAAGCACAAAGACAGGTGAAAGAGATCAGGCAAGTATCAGTGGAGTGAGCTGTTCTGGAGCCAGATTGTAGTTCATAAAGAAGTTTGTGCTCAAGAAGGTATCCCTCAAGTTGATTAAAAACAAATCTCTCAACAACTTTGGATAAGGTGCTGAGGATTGACACAGGTCTGTAGATTCCTACATTTGTTTTATTGCTTTTCTTGTGAAGTGTAACCACCCAGGCTGTTTTGAGATCCTTGGGAAATGTACCACTACTTATTTTTTATTTTATTTAACCTTTATTTATACCGGTTTTTCTCAATGACGTAACATCTCTTTTCGAAGGGAGACCTTGTCCAACTAATAGAAAGGTTTACAATATGCGTTATCATTTTAGCAGTGACACAAGCACTATCTTTTATGAATCTTGCAGGATGGTTATCCAGCCCAGTTGCTTTGTTTGTGCTCATTAAGCATAGTAGATTGGAAACATTGTCCTCTGTTACCATGCACAGCCCAAACAAATAATTTGTGAGACCTTTGCTATGGTAAAAGTTGTTTATGAAAGACTGGCCATAGTGTCCAGAGCAGATGGGTAACTTAACCAGAGATGAGGCTATAGTTGTAGAAAATGTGTTTAAATTTGCAAACTTTGCTTGGTCAAAAACATAAAATGTCATCACTATCCATGCCAATTCTACCTTATGGGGAGTTTTTGAGCCAATGTCCATTCAAATTTTCCACAGTTTGAGGCTGATGTAAGTTGTCATTAACGGCATCTATATAATGTTGTGATTTGGCCTTACCCATTTTGTATCCTGCCTGGTTTCTACAGTTAATATAACTGTCATAATCTTGTTGTAGATTTGTCCTTCTGAATCTGGCCAGATAGCGATCCCTTTTCCTTATGAGGACTAAGATCTGGGAAATGATCCATTTCCCTGACCGCTGTTAGATTTGAATTTGACTCTGACAGCTGGTGCTTAAAGCTAGTGAGGGAGATGAATCTCCAGCTTCAGTGATTTTTGCGGTTCGTTCCAGTCATTGGGTGTCTGGTTAGACTGTAAACTCTCCTTCCAGACCCATATCAAACATCTCCAATCCAAAGTTAAATCTAGAATTGGCTTCCTATTTCGCAACAAAGCATCCTTCACTCATGCTGCCAAACATACCCTTGTAAAACTGACCATCCTACCAATCCTCGACTTTGGCGATGTCATTTACAAAATAGCCTCCAATACCCTACTCAACAAATTGGATGCAGTCTATCACAGTGCAATCCGTTTTATCACCAAAGCCCCATATACTACCCACCATTGCGACCTGCTCACCTGCTCTCGTTGGCTGGCCCTCGCTTCATACTCGTCGCCAAACCCACTGGCTCCATGTCATCTACAAGACCCTGCTAGGTAAAGTTCCCCCTTATCTCAGCTCGCTGGTCACCATAGCATCTCCCACCTGTAGCACACGCTCCAGCAGGTATATCTCTCTAGTCACCCCCAAAACCAATTCTTTCTTTGGCCGCCTCTCCTTCCAGTTCTCTGCTGCCAATGACTGGAACGAACTACAAAAATCTCTGAAACTGGAAACACTTATCTCCCTCACTAGCTTTAAGCACCAACTGTCAGAGCAGCTCACAGATTACTGCACCTGTACATAGCCCACCTATAATTTAGCCCAAACAACTACCTCTTTCCCAACTGTATTTAATTTTTATTTATTTATTTATTTTGCTCCTTTGCACCCCATTATTTTTTATTTCTACTTTGCACATTCTTCCATTGCAAAACTACCATTCCAGTATTTTACTTGCTATATTGTATTTACTTTGCCATCATGGCCTTTTTTGTCTTTACCTCCCTTCTCACCTCATTTGCTCACATTGTATATAGACTTGTTTATACTGCATTATTGACTGTATGTTTGTTTTTACTCCATGTGTAACTCTGTGTCGTTTTATCTGTCGAACTGCTTTGCTTTATCTTGGCCAGGTCGCAATTGTAAATGAGAACTTGTTCTCAACTTGCCTACCTGGTTAAATAAAGGTAAAATAAAAATAAAATTGGCAGCATAGAACTGGAAGGTAAGGTGGCCGAAGGAGGAATTGGCTTTTGGGGTGACCAGTGAAATATACCTGCTGGAGCGCGGGTGGGTGCTGCTATGGTGACCAGTGAGCTGGGATAAGGCGGGGCTTTACCTAGCAACGACTTATAGATGACCTTGAGCCAGTAGGTTTGGCGACGGATATGACGCGAGGGCCAGCCATCGAGCGCATAAAGGTCACAGTGGTGGGTAATATACGGGGCTTTGGTGACACAACGGATGGCACTGTGATAGACTGCATCCAATTTTCTGAGTAGTGTTGGGGGCTATTTTGTAAATGACATTGCCGAAGTCAAGGATCGGCAGGATAGTCAGTTTTACGAGGGTATGGTTAGCAGCATGAGAGAAGGATGCTTTGTTGCAAAACAGGAAGCCGATTCTAGATTTAATTTTGGATTGGAGATGCTTAATGTGAGTCTGGAAGGAGAGTTTACAGTCTAACCAGACACCTACGCCTTGTTAATTTGTGGAATTTCTTTCCTTCTTAATGCTTTTAAGCCAATCAGTTGTGTTGTGACAAGGCAGGAGTGGTATACAGAAGATGGCCCTACTTGGTAAAAGACCAAGTCCATATTATGGCAAGAACAGCTCAAATAAGCAAAGAGAAATTACAGTCCATCATTACTTTAAGACATGTAGGTCAGTCAATTCTGACATTTTCAGGAACTTTGAAAGGAGTGATCTATCAGCCAGAGTGTTACCAGCTACAATCTCTGTATACTGCTATTGTGCCCTTGAGCGATGCACTTTACCCCTAAGTGCCCATTAGCTTCGCCCAGCCTGTGTTGTGTGTCAAGTTGGTCACTGACACTTTAAGTTCAAATTACCGTTGAGTCTTTCAAGCTTCCATTAAGGTTGTACTATTGGTTATCGATGACAATGTGGAAGAAGTAGATGCTATTTTACATAGGGTCAATGAAAATGTGACTACCTCAATTCGGTCTTACAGTATGTAGCAACATTTGAAATGGTGTTTTACATTGGATAGAAGTAGAGACTCGGAGCTACAAAATTGTATACTTCAGTTGAGGAACCATGGAAAGTAATTTTGCTTTGAAAGTTAAACATGTAACCCCACTTGAGAAAATGGCCCCACCCATTTCTTTAAGGATTCACGTGAGGACTTGTGCTAAACAGAGTGAGTAGGGTAGTAAACAACAAAAGATTTAATGACTAAAAGTGGTTAAAGTAACAGCCTACAATAATCAAATCAAAGTTTGTCACATGCACAGGATATAGGTGTAAACTGTACAATGAAATGGTTACTTGCATATTTGCGTAGTAGCAATATCAAAAATAAAGTCTCAATATACAGTACCAGTCAAAAGTTTGGACACCTATTCATTCAAGGGTTTTTCTTTTATTTGTACTATTTTCTACATTGTAATAGTGAAGACATCAAACTATGAAATAACACATATGGAATCATGTAGTAACCAAAAAAGTAAATAATAAAATATATTTTATTTTTTAGATCCTTCAAAGTAGCCAGCCTTTGCCTTGATGACAACTTTGCACACACTTGGCATTCTCTCAACCAGCTTCATGAGGTAGTCACCTGGAATGCATTTCAATTAACCAGTGTGCTTTGTTACTATGAAATAACACATGTATCTAACAGCCAAAGATATTAGCACTGAAAATGACTAACTACACTAGCTTACAGTTAGCTAGCAAGCGGTTGTTAGCTAGCTAACGCTCAAGCTAACATTTGCAAGCTACCCAATTATGATGGGACAAACTATTTAACCTGAACGACCATCACATTCATAATTCGTAGTGATTGTTCAGTCAGCCAAAACACCCTTGGTCAGAATAACGTTAGCCGTTTTCCACTCGTCAGTCACTCAGTCACACTAGAACTAGAGTACTTGCAAATATTCTGGTGAACCTCACGTGCTGGTGGCGGGTAAATTAAATCACTGGCTGGGTCAAATATCCATAACCCAGCACCAACAGAAAACAACCCAACGATTGACCCAATGCCTGCAACACGGCAATTGCGTCATCCAAACAACTCTTACATCTCAAAGCCATGCATGCAAGAAGCCTTACCCTGTCATGTGTACACATACTGTATTTCTCTGTCCTCAGTTTGATTTAAGGCCTATATCTGTATTTTTGCCTTGTTCCTTCTCACTTTCTAGAAGCAATCAGGTACAACACATGATCAGGATGAGCTAGCTACTAGTTTAAAGTGATGAAATATCTCATTCTTACAAAGAATGAATATTTGGGCTACATTTATGAGAATACACGCATTGAGGTGCTTCAACACCTGCATTGCTTGCTGTTTTAGGTTGGGTTTCTGTACAGCACTTTGAGATATCAGCTGATGTACGAAGGACTATATAAATAAATTTGATTTGACTTATAAATCTTGAAGACGATACACTCATTTATCACTCAAAATAAGTGTTGTGTGAGTGCACCACAAACATATTTCCAGGGTGTTGATGCATCCTCCTCCCAAGGCTCTTCCAACACATCGGGAAGGGAAAGGTATCCATCTGTCAGAATTAAGGTTTGCTTTGATGTCAAATCATATCATATTTTTGCTAGCTAGCTATCTTAGCTGTTGTGTCCAATTCTGTATTACCATTAAAAGGGGGACGCATCACAAGCCAACTTCACTGGCATTTCAGGGTCGTAATGCATCAGGACCTGTTCAGATGTTATGAGCCGTTTTGCCTCCAGAAATGCATTTTCACACTGCTCTGTCCACCACCATGTCCTATTCTATTCCAGAAGCTGATTTAGAGGCTGGAGTACTGCTGAAAGGTTTGGAAGGAATCTTCTGTAGTAATTGATCAGTCCCATGAAGATCTCACTTCTGATATTCTGTGGTCGTGGTGCCTGTACCACTGCCTCGATTTTGTCCTGTGTTTTGTGCAATCCATTGCAGTCAATTTCATGTCCACAGAAGACAATCTTGTCTTTGAAGAACTCACACTTCTGTAAGTTTACCTGTAGACCATACTCTTTCAGTCTTTTCAGGACCTCTTTCAGGTTAGCCAGGTGCTCTGTCGGTGCGTCCTGTTATGATCATGTCATCCAGGATACACTGGGTTCCTGGGATTCCTTGCAAAATCTGGTCAATAGTTCATTGCCAAATGGCTGGGGCTGATGCAATGCCAAAAACCAGGCGGTTATACCTGTATAGACCTTTGTGTTTATTGTCAGGTACTGTTTGGAGCTCTCTTCAACCGGTAGCTGCAGGTAAGCCTGTTTCAGATCAATTTTACTGTAGTGTTTCCCACCAGCTAGTGCAGCAAAGATATCATCCAGATGTGGTAGGGGGTATTGGTCCACATGCAACATTGAATTCAGTTACCTTGAAGTCCCCACACATTCTAACAGACCCGTCTTTCTTCACAATAGGAACTATGGGTGTGGCCCATTCGCTTCTGTCCACTTTCGTCAGGATCCCTGTATCCTGCAAGCGATCAATTTCCACTTCCACCTTTGGTCTCAGGGAGTATGGAACAGATCTGGCTTTGCAGAATTTTGGGGTTGTGTCATCTCTTAGTACAAGTTTTGCTGTGAAGCCTTTTACTGTTCCCATCTGAAAATTGTGTTGTATTTCTTCCGCAAGTGTTCCAGTGTTTGGTCTGTGCCTTTCTCTTTGGACTGGAACGTGTGGAGCATTTTCAAGTCACACCAGTTCAGCTTTATTTTTGAAAGCCATTCCCTGCCAAATAATGGGGGGCCAGTTCCAGGCACCACATACAGCTGTAACTGCTGTGTTTGCCCCCCATAACGCACTCTGACCTGCAACGCCCCCATTGGGCTCAAACTCTCTCCTGAGTAGGTCTTCAGCAACACATTTGTGTTCTTCAGCTTGATAGCCTTAAAGTTCTCATTGTAGACTGTAGTGGAAATCATAGACACTGCAGATCCTGTGTCCAGCTCCATTTTGAGGGGTTTGCCTTCGATGTCTGGTGTCACCCATATTATGCTACTGCTGGGAGAAGTCACTGTTAACTCCATTGTACCAATTAATCGTTCATCTGAATCACTGCCACTGTTCTCTGCTAGTGCATTCACAGACCCTTTAATTTTCTCAGTTTTCCTTTTGTGACTGAATTTTGCTTTGCATGCTCTTTGAATGTGCCCCCCTTCTACTGCATTTGTGACAAATTTCGTCTTTGAAACGGCAGTCCTCTGCTCTGTGACCATCTCTGTCACACCTGTTGCATTTTTCGGCCACACGGGGGCGCTGTCGGCTGCATGAACTTGTGCAGGGAAATTTGTGACAGGTCAGTACTTCTTTTACTTTGCAACTCAAATGCATCTTTAGTCGCGATTTCCATAGCCACAGCAATTTCAACCGCCTTTGCAAACGTGAGCTCTGATTCTGTGAGCTAACGTTTTTGAATGTCATGCGCAGTGTTCTATGTTATTCTGGTATTAACTCGTTTGAGTAAATGTGAAGCTCCAGTTCAATTACTTGTATTCAGAGTCTTTCTTAGTACTCATTTATATAATAAGTGTTAAGACACTACAATGGCGACCAGGATGATTACCTGCAGTGTGCATCACGAATACAGATGGAGCTCGTAGGAAGAGGAAGATTTTGACTATGTAGCACAACAGCTAGCAAGCAGTGAAGACGAGGGGAGAGCTGACGAGAACGAGGCGGCAGATCAAAGACCCGTGGATCCAGAGGTAAAGAGAACGGCTAGCATCGGGAAAATAGATGTGTTTGACGACACGCAAGAAAACTGGGCAACTTACATTGAACGACTGGAACAGTACTTCATTGCAAACGACATTGCTGATAACAAGAGTACCAGCGTTGAGTTTAATTGGCCCAAAAAGTACAGTTTGCTAAGAGATCTGACTGCCCCTCTGAAGCCCTCAAATAAAACATTCACAGAGATTGTGGAGATATTGCAAAATCACCTATCCCCCAAACCACTCTTCATCGTTGAACGTTTTCGTTTCCACAAGAGATCAGAATGAGGGGGAGGGTGTTAGTTTCTTCAACTCTGCTACATATGTACTGTCTGAACATTGCCAGTTTGGAGAGAACCTAAATGACACATTAAGGGATAGATTTGTTTGTGGACTGAAACAGAACAACACTGCACATGACCAAGGGTGCTCCATCCTTAAAGGGGACATCAGTAATTAACAGAACACAACTTTTCTCCCACATTCACCGTAATCATGTTCCCCTCCACACTTGGCACGTCTTTCCCTCCTTTACATTGAAAAGCTCCATTACCCATTCTTTCGCATTTAAAACACTACAATCTCTGACATTTAAACTAAGGAATCCTATCTGTACTTTTCTTGTCCCATAACCTTCTCAAACCTCAGCAGCACTGATGGGCTTTCATTTCTTTGACCAGCTTTCCTTGACCCACTTGGCCTCAATCACTCTTCCTCCCTTCACATTTTCTATAATATAATCTATGGACATAGATATTGGGACCCCAGTAATGACTCCAATCTAGCATAAGCACCAGTGACATGGGTTTTTATTTTATCTTTTTCTCCCCAATATCGTGGTATCCAATAGGTAGTTAGTCTTGTCCCATCGCTGCAACTCCCATACGGACTCAGGAGATGCGAAGGTCGAGAGCCGTGCGTCCTCCGAAACACGACCCAGCACTGCTTCTTGACACAATGCTAGCTTAACCCGGAAGCCAGCCGCACCAATGTGTCGGAGGAAGCACGTACACCTGGCTACCGTGTCAGCGTGCCCGGGCCCGCCACAGGAGTCACTAGAGCGTGATGGGACAAAGACATCCTGGCCAACCAAACCCTCCCCTAAAATGGACGACGCTGGGCCAATTGTGCGCCACCCCATGGGTCTCCCGGTCGCGGCCAGTTGCGACAGATCCTGGACTTGAACCAGGATCTCTAGTGGCACAGCACCTTAGACCATTGCGCCACTCGGGAGGCCCACCAGGGACATGGCTTTTAAGCTTATTCCCATTAAGCTATTCAATTTTCAGAATCTTCTCTTGCTGAGCCTGGCTTTCACAAATATTAACAATCTACCATTTCCAATGAACTGAGCTAATTTGACTTTCTACTGCCGACCATTCTTGTCCTTGACCATCATCCTCCTGCTCCATACTCCTCCTGCTCCATACTATCAGAACTGACACCCATATTGTTCACATTCCAGTACAGCTGTTGCTTCACTGACTTTTTCTCAATTTCCTCCATTTTTGTCCGCAGTACTCGCCGCCATTTCCCCTTAACAGCTCACGGAATCTCCGCCAGTTCTTTTGTGTCCCTGACCTGTATGAAGCTACCCACAATAAGGATTAGCTTCTGGTAAACTGTTTGCCACTATAAATGTTGCTGCCACAGGTTTGCCACAGATTCAAATAGAATCTTGAGAGAATTGTCTGCCACAAAAAAAACTCAGGTGAACTGTTTGCCACTAGTGGAAATAAATATTATTGTTGCCAAAGATTTGCTGCAGATTCACCACTAGTGGCGAACATTTGCAACATTTTTGGCACACGTTTTAGTTTGCAGCAAATTTATTTTTGTATGGGTTGGCTATAGATATAGGTGCATGACTGTATTTATACAGTCAAATTAATTGTGATTTCATCATAATGTAGCTTTCCAATATTGTTTGAATAGCTCAATGTTAATATATTCTTATTTTCTGTATTAAATTGCCAGTGTACGTGGCAATATTGTATTAATGTGCAAGACATATTTTCTACAATGGCTCTCTGTTCCATGGTGTTCTGTTGGGCCAGTATTTGGTCCTGCTTTCCTGTGCTCAAAGTTATAGGTGCTATTCTACACAAGATGGCAGCAGCATACAGTACTGCCAAGAGGACCCTGCTACCAGGTTTCCCTAATAGCTCTGCATAAGTCTATGGAAGGTTGCTGGGGTGCTGCATAAGGGGCCTGTGTTCAAACATTTTCTCACATTGAAAGCAAAGGATCCCTTGCTGTGTTCCCACAATGCTTAGTTAAACATCTCTTTTCATCTACATCCCTCAAACACAATGACTTCAAAGAAATATGCAAACGTCTGATATGCAAAACTCACCACCTTTCTTTTCACATTCCCTTTAGAGCAACTTCCTGTTGTTTTTATAGGGGCTTGACCAACGTTTTCGATCTTTTCATCTAGGAACCATTTGAACTTTTTAAGGATTGTTCTGAACTTTCACTCTCCTGGATGGGATTTTATCTCTGTTCGATAACTTTTGAAAGATCCTTCAAGGCTGGAACAAGTTATTTTACTGTCACATGTAGATTTCCAGTTGCTGGTGTCAGTCATTAAAATTCCAAAGCTGATGAAGCAGATTCTCCAATTCATTACATAGATTGGTCAGCACATTTACCAGCTTGTCCCTAGCAATGACTCATTGCACTGAATGACTGGTCAAATTCAGGTTGACAGCCTGTTCTCCTATTTGTCCCAGTGGCAGGAAACAAAGAGGCAAAGTTGTCCTAATTGGGGAAAGGGAATAATGGCCCTACAGTATTTCACCAACAGAGCAAACAGTACTCTTGCCACATAATTGTGGCTTGAAACTGCATGCACTGTGCTGATGTCATGTCACCATCTTTGTGGGAGTGATGGGTTCCATTTGACACCCCACTTTCATGCTGTGCAACGAACCTTTCGACAGTGTCAACCTCTATTACAAAATGGTACCCTTGATGACAGGGACAAGAGCAGGAGAGAAAGTGAATGTGGGGTTACTTGTTTTGGGTACACTGGTGTCGTGTCTTTGGCTATGCCGGATTAAGTGATATGACATGCTATTCTATAAAATCCTTTCTCTGTAATTATTACCTGATTGAGCTAATCATGTACATGTAATTAACTAGAAAGTCGGGGCACCACGAAAGAGTGTTTATAGAGCTGTTATCTTCCGAATAAACTCTGAAAGACCTAGTAATATTTTACATCAATAGCAGTCAATATTTATCATCACCTTAATTCAGTCATCTGAAAGTTGTAAATTCTTGGTTATCTGCACGAACCCTGGCTAACATGTTGAATCAGCAGTACAAAATTGGGTTTAATTATTTATTTACTAAATACCTAACTAATTACACATAAATCATAACTTGATGAATAATTATGTCATAAAGGAAAACGTCCCTAGCGGGCGGAACAGATATGACAGCTTGTTACACAAAAGAAAAGGGGCTGGGTTTGAGTGAAAGAGCGGGAAGAATGAGGAACAAAGGGCGAAGCTGTGCTATCGTAAATACAGTATCTTATACATTCTAAATTACCGCCCATTTGGAACAGGAAAATGCAATAAATATTTACTCTGAGCTGCGCTTCGGTAGGTTGGTGGTAGATGGAAGGCCGTGTTGCCAAACCGAGTCCTTTGAAGAATGTCACTGGTGGTCAATTGGATACGTTGCAGTAACGTCGTTGTGTGGTAGACAGTAGACTCTGTCTGTTCCTTCCTAACCTGCGTTTGCAGCTGTTGCGAACTCAACGGCTAGGAGGTATCACTTCTGTAGTGAATAAGAGTTCAAAGTTAATGCCGTTCGCAACCAAAGCTCACGCTTTGTTCTGGCTTCGTTCTGTAGTTATGTGAACCATTCTGACATCGAACCGTCATCCTCACATCCTCGGAACTGGAGGTTATATTGTCGTCAAGGCTTTATATAGGAAGGGAGAGGAGGGCGTGTTTGAGAATTTTATAGCCCATGTCCCTTCACAGGGGCAGGCTACTGATTGAGCAGAGCCCTAACCGTATGAAAACCCAAATCTCACCATTTTAGTAGCTAAAATCACATCTCATCCCATCACAAATAATTTTAAATAAAACATTTCAATTGAACAACAATTTAGAATACGATAACTCTGTGTAGACTTTCCACTGTAGAATTTGTCATCTTATCATTGATAAGAATGTCTTGGATGACAACCGAACTGACATCGTATTCATTAAGTACCACCACATATGTTCAATTGGTCAGATTACCAGAATATAGTTCATTTCCCCCCCACCTTCTGATGTTCCCAGAATCTCTATGTTAACCAAGGGGTTTGCAAATGTAACATCAGTAGGGTAGAGAGAGGAAAAAGGGTGGAAGAGGTATTTATGACTGTCATAAACCTACCCCCAGGCCAACGTCATGACACTGATGAGTCTTTTGCCGCCACCAACCTCCGGATCAGGTCTTGATCTTCCAGTGTGAACCCAGTGAACTGGCAGATCCCATCCCATTCAACTTTACAGTAGGTCCAGGACAGAGAGAGAATGTCAAATGATGGCAGGCAAGGGTACCCAGTAAAAAGTTAAAATTGCCACTACTGTACAGTATGCTTGCTAGGCACTGGTTTAAAAGAGTGAATAACAGTAGTTGTTTTGAGGGAATAGTTTGTTTATTTGTGCTCTGCCATGCCACCTATACAACTTCCTTGACTGTTCTACCCATGGCCTTGTGTGTATTTACTAGGCCTACTTTCATGATTTATTAATTCTGCATAGTGTCTCTCAAAGCACTTATACCATGTGTCTTTTCTCTGTACTCTGGATTGGCCAGTTTGGATATCCGTCTCCTGTGCTAGGCTGGGATTGGAGGCAGGATGGAGGAAGGATGCTGGATTAGGCAACTGGAGCAGGTGGGCCTCAGGTGTCAAGAGCAGGCAGGTGGGGAGGGGGATCAGGTTCCCATCATGTGAAGTTGAGTCATCCTGGAGGCAGGGAGTATTCCCATGAGCCAGCAGCACTATGGAGGTCACATGACTGCCTGGATTAGGTGTCATGTTTGTAGCCGAGCTCATCCTCTCTCAAGGGAAGTCGAGGTGGCCATCGGCCAGTTCACACCCAGCCTCAGCCCTCACCAACAACAACTGCAAGACAAAAGTGTGTTTCAAACTCGCATTGGTCTCACATGCAAGATGTTCAACAAAAACAATTGCGCTGGTGCAATGTTTGAAGTTCTATTTTTTTCAGAGGGAATCAAATTAAACACAAAGGTAAAATAAAAGTTAGGATTGAGTCTAAATGAAAACGATATGGTTTAGCTTTAAGAAATTATTCCCTTCTGAAAATGATAGGTGGCAACTTTGCACAAGTGCAAATGCTTAGTAAATCTGGTCCTAAGACCTGTATGTTACATCCTACCACAGCATCATCCCAGTGTCAGAGGTGCTGGTATCAAAGCATTTCCTTAAAATAGCAACTGTACCCAGGGTGATTACAGTCAGCACTAGGAACTGTCCAGATAAGCACTCTCACCTGTACTTACATGAGAGAAACAATGCGACACTGCCAGGACAGGTGAGAGGGAGGGACAGACATAATATATTATCAAATGATCCTGGAACAAATGAGCAATGTCATTATTATGAAAGTGCAGACCTTGTTCTTCCTTGTGAACACCAGTTGGCTGCCCTAGCTTGTTCTGCTATCCCGGTGAAAGAGACAGGCTCGTTCATTCCAAATAAAGCTTTTTAGAAGTTTGGTCTCCGTCATGAAAAAGCTGTTTGTTTGGCTAGCACACAACTTGGTAAAAACGGAATGGGCTCTCTCTATAACTGTAGCCTCTGTTGTGGAAGTCCTTTCAGTGGTAGATGACGCCATGCAGATATTGGATTGCAAACGCCCATTGTGCTCTCCACCCTACTGTTTCCATTCTAGCATTGTGGCCCGTAGTGGGTGTAATGACCCAATACACAAAATATTTATCACAGAAAAAATATAGCTGCAGTAATAAATCAAATGTTATTTGGGGGAATTTGTTTACAGGACAAAATTACTAAAGTAGACATTGCTTAGCTTATTATGTACGCAGGTGTAGTAGTAGTTCACCAATTAACATGTAAACAAGCAATAAGGAAGTCATTTCCTTTCTCTGACTACTAGGCCATACTGTTGTGGATGTGGTCTGTTTATTGTATTTTCTTATCCTGAACTGTTGCTATGTTCACAATGTGTTGTTTATCATTGTTGGTCCGTCAGTCAGCCAAACTTTGACTGACTAACTAACTAAGGTGACCCTTGCGAATCCATTAGGCCTATTATCATGACAGAGGAGGACCCCGTGTCTTGCATGCAAGGGCTATCTATATCTTCACTGGTTACAGCACAACCAAAGCAGAAACCCATTCAATAACAACCAGTCTGGTAGGTGGAAGAATGGGATTCCTGTTTCTGCTAAATGACTCATTACCTGTCAGTTCTGTCTTTCATTATATACTGTAATAGTTTAATACAAAGCAAACTATCATCTGTACTGTTTTGTATAAATGTATTTTCCAAACCTGGATGTTTTTGATCATGTTGTATGGCTTTTGACACAAGGTGTTGTATTGAATTGGGCTTGTATTGAAGAATTCTCTTTTGATATATTAAACAATACTGATCCCACCAAACCTCCACCCATTCTTTCTTTTAAAATGGTTTATGTTCACTTTTAAAAAGTATTGATTTAAATCATATGGACCCAAGTTTTGCATTAATTTGCTCTTGGAGCTGTAGTCTTTGCACGTAGGTCTTTCCTGCACCTCGCGAAAGATGTTCTCTTGATTTTGGAACAGCTCCCTACTGTCAGGAACAAAGGTTGGCGTCAATACAGCCAATGATCCCAATGATCTCAACACATTTACCCTTTCTGTGGAAAAGTAGTGTACTTCAGTCCCATTTTTTTTATTAGTAGTAAGACCAAACCTATTGATATTTTTGTCCTATAGTTATTGTTCCTCTGGTGGCTTTGACCTGTAAACCAGATCTACTAAATGTCCCATCCCTCCACTTGCAAAGCTCCAATCCAGTATTATTGCTGTGCGTGTCTTGTACCCATTTATGGAATTGGCCCGTTTTCCTTTTTAATACAAGCAATGACCATTGTTACATTTTAAATTTGAGTCATTTAGCAGACACTCTTATCCAGAGCAGCTGGAGGGGGGGTTGAGGTGAGGAGGAGGATTATTTCAGATATTCTTTGAGGTAGGGTTTTAGGTGCTTTCGGAAGATGGGCAAGGACGCTGCTGTCCTAGCTTCAGGTTCCACCATTGGGGTGCCAGGACAGAGAAGAGCTTGGACTGGGCTCAGGGGGAGCTGGCCTCCCATAGGGGTGGGAGGGCCAAGAGACCTGAGGTGGCAGAACTGAGTGCTCGGGTTGGGGTGTAGGGTTTGAGCATAGCGGTAGGGAGAGACAGTTCCTCTTGCTGCTCCGTAGGCAAGCACCATGGTCTTCTAGTGGATGCGAGCTTTGACTGGAAGCCAATGGAATGTGTGGAGGATCTGGGTGGCATGGGAGAACTTGAAGGTTGAAAGCCAGTCTGGTTATAGCGTTCTGGATAGGTTGCAGGGGTTTGATGGCACAAGCGGGGAACCCAGCCAGCGTGTTGCAGTAGTCCAGACGGGAGATGACAACTGCCTGGATTAGGACCTGTGTGAGGTAGGGTCGTACTCTACGGTTGTTGTAGCGCATGAACCTGCAGGAGCGAGTCACTGCTTTGATGTTTGCAGAGAACGAAAGGGTGTTGTCCAGGGTCACGACAAGATTCTTTGCACTCTGGGAAGCCGACACTGTGGAGTTGTCAACCGGGATGGAGAGGTCTTTGAGCAGGCAGGTCTTCTCTGGGAGGAAGAGCAGCTCCGTCTTGTTGAGCTTGAGGTGGTGGAACGACATCCAAGCTGAGATATCTGCCAGGCAAGCAGAGATGCGAGTCGCCTCCTGGGTGTCAGGAGGGAAGGTGAAAAGTAGTTGAGTGTCATCCACATAGCAATGATGGGAGAGGCCATGTGAGGATATGACAAAGCTGAGTGACTTGGTGTATAGAGGGAAGAGGAGAGGACCTAGAACCAAGCCCTGGGGGAGACCAATATTGAAAGTATCCTCTCCACGTCACATGGTAGGAGCAGTCTGCCAGGTAGGATGCAATCAAAGAGTGTGCAGAGCCTGAGACGCCCAGCCCTGAGAGCGTGGAGAGGAGGATCTGATTCACGGTGTCGAAGGCGGCGGCTAGATCTAGGAGGATAAAAAGGGGAGAGAGTCAGCTTCAACAGTGCGGAGAGCCTCTGTGACACACAGAAGAGCAGTCTCGGTTGAGTGACCTGTCTTGAAGCCTGCCTGGTTAGTGTCAAGAAGATCATTCTGAGAGGGATAACGAGAAAATTGATCAGAGACCGTGTACAATAGTGAAAATTCACTTTGTCTGAGAAATACAGAGAATTAATGTAGAGGGTCTATGACCGTAATAAGATGTACTATCTATTATTGTTTGAAAGCTATAGGCCCATTATCGTGTCTAGTTGATATAGCCAAGGTTGAGAGCCCTGCGTCACCACCCGGAATACTATAAGATGCACGTGCCTAGGTTAAATGTTAGCCTCTTAATAATTGCATAAGGAACAAAGAGCTAATATCTTGCGATGTCCAAGCATTAAATGATTTAGTTAACCTTAGCTCAGAGAAGCACAGTTAGAGACTGAGCATACATGCGATGTATATTGCTAATAACATTTACTGCTAGACACTTCACCTAATAATAATAATAATAATAATAATAAGTAATAGTTCTCAGAAAAGTTAGGACTACGGTTCATATCCATTTAAAGATAATTAGATTAATTAGTTATGCAATAAGAACACATTTAACAAATGGTACATATCAGAAATCTTTGATAAAAAGAATACAAAATGTCCTAAGTCTTAGTAGCATAGAAAATTCACCGCTGACATACAAATGTACATCAGGAGATTGGTTTTCCTAAGACTCCATAATCAATGTTTAAACCCAGTTTTTATTATTATTCCAAGAGCGCCAAATCCCAGCATCTCCAGTCTAATTAACATCACTTTGCATGGCCCAAAACATTAAAACAAAGACATGAAAACAACACACAAATTCTTGGATCTAGTCATCACAACTCTAATCTAAATTATACAGGCACATCCCTGTGTCGCTCCTCTTTGAACTAGTCGCCATCCGACAAACAGAATAACGGTTACTCTAACAATAAATCCATAGCACTTACCATACAATGAAACGTGTCAAAATTCAATTAATTTAGTCGGTTCAAGTTGCATCAGTCTTCACCCCTCCTGGCTTCAGTGACCCTAGAACTTCTGTGGTAATGTCTCTTCATTGAGATTGCCACAAGGTGTTTGACCCCTGTGATTGACACCATCTGTGGGCTTTCTACCAATACTCAGCGTCAGCAATTCACTAGGCGTATCTTCGTCACTGGCCATCATCGTTCACATTTGTTCACTCTCTTTATATGTCCACTACAACCGCATGCTCAAGTGTTTTGGAAAGAACCTAAAGAAGGGATACAGGTCTATAGTTTTTGACATCAGATGAGTCGAGTGTTGGTTTCTTGAGGAGGGGAGCAACTCGGGCCATTTTGAAGTCAGAGGGGACGCAACCAGTGGTCAGGGATGAGTTGATGAAACAGGAGGGAGAAGGATTTAGCAGAATGGAGAGATGATATGATAGAAGACGATGGAGTGGTGGGAGAGATTGCGATGGCTCATGACCATCTGGGTAGGGGCTGAGTGGCTAGGGTTGGTGGAAAGGGAGACAAAGGGAAACAAAATAGGGATCAGGGGGGTTGCAGTGAGAATACTAGGTGAACAGCCTCTAGTATTGCTTGCCTTGTGAGTTGGAGGGGATTGGGAAAGGGTGAGATCAAAAGAGTGGAAAGATAATCGAAGGCAGACGTCTATAGAGGTTGAAGTCGCCAAGTACAAAGAGTGATGTGCCATTGTAAGGAAATTAGCTTTTCAAGGTGTCAAGCTCATAGAGTTCCTCAAAGGGCACCTATTGGGTGATCGAAGACAACAATGTTAAGCTTTAGTGGACAAGTGACAGCATTGAATTCAAATGAGGAGAAGGAGAAAATAAAAACCTCTTCACTTCGGAGAAATGAGTAGCCCTGTGCCACCACTGCGGCGACCAGATGCACTTGGATTATGAGAGAAAACGTAGTCCGATGAAGAGAGCAGCTGGATTAGCAGTGTTCTCTGGGGTGATCCATGTCTCCGTCAGGGCCAAACATTCAAGGGACTGAGGGGCAGCATAGGCTGAGATGAACTCAACGTTCTTGACCACAGATTGGCAGTTCCAAACGCTGCCAGAGACTCATAATTCCACATGGATTGTGTGCGCAGGGTACACTAAATTAGAAGGGTTGCAGCCAAGATGTGTGGAGCGTCTGTAAAGCCTACAGGGAGAAGAGCAAACAGGTATAGAACACACACACATAGTTGCCAAAGCTACAAAAGTGTCATTCATTTTCAGGCATTTTCAAGACAGAGAATTTACAGTCACCTCGGGCTCCATATTCACATAGTTATATCCATAATGTTCATTATTTGTTTTAAAAGTGGACATTGCCAGGCCACTGACAGTAACATGATGCCGTAGCCTACGCAAACAGATTTTAAGAGTCTAAATGAAACATGTAATGTTCATGTGAGGGACAATTGCTCCTCCTGATGTTAAACAGGTGTAACGAAATTCCTCTTCAGAGGAGTAGCAAGGATCAGACCAATGTGCAGCGTGTGTCCATAATGATATATTTAATAAATCAACAGAACACTGAACAAAAGTACAAACAAACCGAAACAGTCCGTATGGTGAAAACACTAACACAGGATACAACCACCCACAAAACACAATAGAAAACAGGCTACCTAAATATGGCTCCCAATCAGAGACAACGACTGACACCTGCATCTGATTGAGGACCATCCTAGACCAAACACATAGAAATATAACAACAGAACAAAACATAGAAAAACAACGCAGAATGCCCACCCCAACTCACCCCAACTAAAATAAAGACATAAAAAAGGAACTAAGGTCAGAACGTGACAACAGGCTCACTTCCCAAACTATTTACAATGCCAATCTTGTATTAGTGGTGTGGTTAATTTGGCAAAGAGGTAGATTTATGTGTTCAGAAAATATTTTGATATCATGCCCATCACAGATCTGGCATGTGAGGGCTGTGGCACCCATCTTAAAAATTAAAGGTTGAATAAAAATAAATAAACACATCCAGGAAAGAGCAGCTTAGCATTACCACGATGCAGGGAGTAAACAGCATACGACTGACAGGAACAACTCCTATGGAAATTTAGCCGTGTTTTCAACATTATTTCTTGCAGTTCTACACTTTTTGTCCAAGGGGTAGAGAGGAAATTGTACAGTTTTAAAGCATACGTCCTGCCAATGTCCTGCCATTCACAGATCACTGCACCTGTACATAGCCCATCTGTAAACAGCCCATCTATCTACCTACCTCATCCCCATACAGTATTTATTTATCTTGCTCCTTTGCACCCCAGTATCTCTACTTGCACATTTAGCTTCTGCACATCTTCTGCCAGGTCGCAGTTGCAAATGAGAACTTGTTCTCAACTAGCCTACCTGGTTAAATAAAGGTAAAATGACAAACATGTTGCCATGAGTTATGCAATATTCATATGATATCTGAGTGAGCGTGACAAACAAAATCAATTGGGGCCCACTGGAGGTCAGGGCCCCTGGGCACATGCCTTGCGTACTCGGTCAGTAATTCTGCCACTACACGGTTTAGATTGCTAGGTGAGTCTAGCCAGCTATCTATAAAATGTTCGCTGACATGGCCTAATTAAGTGACTGTCAGTGACTGACGCAAGAGAATAACGGCTGCTTTTTCATTTGATTTTTGTTTGGGGGTCCCCTAGCGGCTGGTTGTTGGTTATGTCTAGAAACGGCACTGCTCAAGACATTGCTGCTAGTACGACTGTTCCTGTCAGTCGTGTGCTGTTTACTCCTGCATCAACGTTCATGCCAAGCTGCTCGTTCAAGGATTTGTTTATTTATTTTAGTCAGTCAACCTGTATTATGCTGGCCCAAAACAATGTAGGGAATGTTCTGATCAGTGGTATAGTGGTTGGTAAACACACATAAACACCCTAGTGACATCTTATCAGAACAATCTGACATTTAGAACAATCCAGAATAATTATTGTGGGAGTTTATATATTAATTAAAAGCTCCATCGCCTATTTTGGAAGATATCTGCCATGGAGCCAGACCTGCGATTGGCACGATATCTAAATCTTTTTATACAATCTGTGCCAGATTTGGTGCTTTTATCTCAAACTGAAACAAGTATTATGCTTAGTCACCCCAAGATATGGTCTGATTTATGTATGTCCTCACTGCTTGAACATTTAATCTAATCCCCAAGTAACTCAACAATGGCCATGTTCCTAAATCAACGCTATGCTACTATTCACTTCCACCAGAGCACATGCCACTCAGTTACTTTCAGACCAGCCCTACATCTAAACAGCTTGTCTGTCTTTATCATTGAACTTCAAATCAAATGTTCACCTTACAGTGAAATGCTTGCTTACGAGCCCTTAACCAACAATGCTTTAAGAAGTTAAGAAAAATAAGTGTTAAGTAAAAAATTGAAAATTAAAGTAACAAATAATTCAACAGCAGCAGTAAAATAACAATAGCGAGGCTATATACAGGGGGTACCGTTACAGAGTCAATGTGCAGGGGCACCGGTTAGTCGAGATAATTGAGGTAATATGTACATGTAGGTAGAGTTAAAGTGACTATGCATAGATAATAAACGGAGAGTAGCAGCATCGTAAAAGAGGGGTCTGGGTAGCCCTTTGATTAGCTGTTCAGTAGTCTTATGGCTTGGGGGTAGAAGCTGTTAAGAAGCCTCTTGGACCTAGACTTGGCGCTCCGGTACCGCTTGCCGTGCGGTAGCAGAGAGAACAGTCCATGACTAGGGTGGCTGGAGTCTTTGACAATTCTAGGGCCTTCCTCTGACACCACCCGGTATAGTTGTCCTGGATGGCAGGAAGCTTGGCCCCAGTGATGTACTGCGCTGTACGCACTACCATCTGTAGTGCCATGCGGTCGGAGGCCGAGCGGTTGCCATGCCGGGCAGTGGTGCAACCTGGCAGTGGTGCAACCTGTGAGGATGCTCTCGATGGTGCAGCTGTAGAACTTCATAACAATTTCATGAAAGACATTTGATGAAGGTAGGCTTTATCAAGCCTTTATTTCACCTCATGGATATGCCTCCTTTAATTTATAATACCTTCTGCACACATTGAAGGCTTTACCTTTTAAAGTAGCCTAACAATACATAATATTACAGCAATAGGTTAGTTACTAATGGATAAGTGAATTGCTAATCTATTAACAAGTACTATTGCCTTAGATACTAGAATTACTTTTTCAAAGTAGCACATGCAACATACATATGGACTGAAGTGGGAAAAAAGCTCTGTCCATCAGATAACTTTCTTCTACAGAAGTATGCAATGATCTACGTCATCTGCCGAGCTATCCACAGCCAATTAGAATCATATTTTACAAACAGGCTCTCTCCCACTCCTCGGAATCGTTCGCTCCGAAGCTGCCGACAGTCAATAACATTGAAAGCTGATTGATTAATATTAACCGGCTTATGTTCAGTAAGAACGTATCAATGGGAGCCTATAACGAACGGTAGGTATACTCGCGTATCATAAAATAGATAAGTAAAGACCGCATAATGAAATCGTAATAATGAATTGTGGATTTTCAATGTTTAAAAAAAACTTTAATATCAGTATTTACAAAGGCTAACGACGGTGTAGTAAGCACTGGATTTTAGTTTCCCCACTGGAGATAAAAGGACACTAGAAGACTCTTCTGCATAATTGTGTCCTGTCTTCTGCGAGGTATCCCGACAACCATCGATACTTCGTTGATCAATCACCATGGAAGGCGAAGGAAAGGTAATGACAAAGAGATACCCAGAAACTGGTCGAAATTAGCCGAGTAGCCAAAGTATGCTGATGGGCAAAGATAGTCTTGTTAGCATGTACAGTTTGGTTTGTCTACATGACTTATGGATAGTCTACTAATGTTAACTTTTTTTGCAGAGTATATGGAATAGCCTGGGCAGCACTTGGGCGCATGCCATGAAACGACCCGACACAAAGGATGTTTGTAATGTAAACATTTGACAATAACTAATGTGGTTGGGTTAGGGTTCAACGGGATGGTTACATTTGTTTGTGGGACCAAAGTCTCAAACTTGCATATCAGTCTAGACTGGATCCTTATACTTAAAGCAGCGTCTGATGGATTGTTTATTTTGTGAATTACATAAAACGAAATGGTTACAATTCTTTACTTTATTTGAGCTTGACCAAGTGTCATAACATCTACAGTTGAAGTCGGAAGTTTACAAACACTTAGGTTGGAGTCATTAAAACTCGTTTTTCAACCACTCCACACATTTCTTGTTAACAAACTATAGTTTTGGCAAGTCGGTTAGGACATCTACTTTGCATGACACAAGTCATTTTTCCAACAATTGTTTAGACAGATTATTTCACTTATAATTCATTTATAATTCACTCTATCACTCCAGTGGGTCAGAAGTTTACATACACTAAGTTGACTGTGCCTTTAAACAGCTTGGAAAATTCCAGAAAATGATGTCATGGCTTTAGAAGCTTCTGATAAGCTAATTGACATCATTTGATGTACCTGTGGATGTAATTCAAGGCCTACCTTCAAACTCTGTCTCTTTGCTTGACATCATTGGAAAATCAAAAGAAATCAGCCAAGACAAGAAAACAAATTGTAGACCTCCACTAGTCTGGTTCATCCTTGGGAGCAATTTCCAAACGCCTGAAGGTACCACGTTCATCTGTACAAACAATAGTACGCAAGTATAAACACCATGGGACCACGCAGCCGTCATACCGCTCTGGAGGAGACGCGTTTTGTCTCCTAGAGATGAATGTACTTTGGTGTGAAAAGTGCAAATCAATCCCAGAACAACAGCAAAGGACCTTGTGAAGATGCTGGAGGAAACCGGTACAAAAGTGTCTATATCCACAGTAAAACGAGTCCTATATTGACATAACCTGAAAGGCCTCTCGGCATTGATGAAGCCACTGCTCCAAAACCGCCATAAAAAAAACAGACTACGGTTTGCAACTGCACATGGGGACAAAGATCGCACTTTTTGGAGAAATGTCCTCTGGTCTGATGAAACAGAAATAGAACTGTTTGGCCACAATGACCATCATTATGTTTGGAGTAAAAAGGGGGGGGGGGGGGGGGGCTTGCAAGCCGAAGAACACCTTCCCAACCGTGAAGCATGGGGGTGGCAGCATCAAGTTGTGGGGGTGCTTTGCTGCAGGAGGGACTGATGCACTTCACAACATAGATGGCATCATGAGGACGGAAAATTATGTGGATATATTGAAGCAGCATCCCAAGGCATCAGTCAGGAATTTAAATCTTGGTCTCAAATGGGTCTTCCAAATGGACAATGACCCCAAGCGTACTTCCAAAGTTGTGGCAAAATGGCTAAAGGACAACAAAGTCAAGGTATTGGAGTGGCCATCACAAAGCCCTGACCTCAATCCTATAGAACACTTGTGGGCAGAACTGATAAAGCGTGTGCAGCAAGGAGGCCTACAAACCTGACTCCGTTACACCAGCTCTGTCAGGAGGAATGGGCCAAAATTCACCCAACTTATTGTGGGAAGCCTGTGGAAGGCTACCTGAAACATTTGACCCAAATTAATTATTCTGACATTTCACATTCTTAGGATCACCACTTTATTTTAACTGGCCTAAGACAGGGAGTTTTTACTAGGATTAAATGTCAGGGATTGTGAAACTGAGTTTAAATGTATTTGGCTAAGGTGTATGTAAACCTCCGACTATATGTGTGCGTGTTGCCGTCCTATGTCAATGGTGCATCTTCTGACTGACAACATTTGAAACAAATCATGTTATTTTATTACTTATTGCTCACCCTGAGAAATTATAGGCATAATCCTAGTTAGATAAACGCCTTATGTTATAATCACCAGATGAATTAATGTCTTTGGGGAACCCTGTCCCGTATGGCAGTAAACACATTGTAAAGCTTGGGACACCTGTTTTTGGGGAGTTTCTCCCGTTTCTTCTCTGCAGAGCCTCTCAAGCTCTGTCAGGTTGGATGGGGAGTGTCGCTGCACAGCTATTTTCAGGTCTCTCCAGAGATGTTCAAGTCTGGGCTCTGGCTGGACCACTCAAGGACATTCAGAGACTTGTCCTGAAGTTGTCCTAAGTTGCCCCGGTCTGAGGTCCTGAGGCCTCTGGAGCAGGTTTTCTTCAAGGATCTCTCAGTACTTTTCTCCGTTCATCTTTCCTTCGATCCTGACTAGTCTCCCAGTCCCTGCCGCTGAAAAACATTCCCACAGCATGATGCTGCCACAATGCTTCACCTTAGGGATGGTGCGAGGTTTCCTTATTTTGACTGGGCAGCCAGCTCTAGGAAGAGTATTCTTCCATTTAAGAATGATGGAGGGCACTGTTCTTGGACCTTCAATGCTGCAGAAATGGTTTTGTACCCTTCCCCAGTTCTGTGCCTCGACACAATCCTGTCTTGGAGCTCTACGGACATTTCCTTCGACCTCATGGTGTCACGTTCTGACCTTTTATTTCCTTTGTTTTGTCATTATTTAGTATAGTCAGGGCGTGAGTTGGGGTGGGCAGTCTGTTTTTCTATGATTTGGGGATTTCTATGTTTCGGCCTAGTATGGTTCTCAATCAGAGGCAGGTGTCATTAGTTGTCTCTGATTGAGAATCATACTTAGGTAGCCTGGGTTGCACTGTTTGTTTGTGGGTGATTGTCTATGTTAGTTGCTTGTGTCAGCACAGTCCTTATGATAGCTTCACGGTCTTTATTTGTTTATTGTTTTTGTATTCAGTGTTCAGTTCTTTCTTTAATTAAACATTCATCATGAACGCATACCATGCCGCATTTTGGTCCTCTGATCCTTCTCGCCTCTCCTCTTCAGATGAAGAGGAGGAAGATCGTGACACATGGCTTGTTTTTTTGCTCTGATATGCACTGTAAACAGGATGCACTTGTGCTCAATTTCGAGTCCCATAGCAAAGGGTCTGATGTTTACCTTTCCGGCAAAGGCCCCCCCCCCCCCCCCCTCCCCCCACACATCAAATTTTATTTGTCACACACATGTCACACACACAGCAGATGTTAATGCCAATGTAGCGAAATGCTTGTGCTTCTAGTTCGGACAATGCAGTAATAACCAACGAGTAATCTAACCTAACAATTCCACAACAACTACCTTTATACACACAAGTGTAAAGGGATAAAGAATATGTACATAAAGATATATGAATGAGTGATGGTACAGAACGGCATAGGCAAGATGCAGTAGATGGTATCGAGTACAGTATATAGATATGAGATGACTAATGTAGGATATGTAAACATTATATTAAGTGGCATTGTTTAAAGTGACTAGTGATACATTTTTTACATCAATTTTCCATTATTAAAGTGGCTAGAGATTTGAGTCAGTATGTTGGCAGCAGCCACTCAATATTAGTGGTGGCTGTTTAACAGTCTGATGGCCTTGAGATAGAAGCTGTTTTTCAGTCTCTCGGCCCCTGCTTTGATGCACCTGTACTGACCTCTCCTTCTGGATGATAGCGGGATGAACAGGCAGTGGCTAGGGTGGTTAATGTCCTTGATGATCTTTATGGCCTTCCTGTGACATCGGGTGGTGTAGGTGTCCTGGAGGGCGGGTAGTTTGCCTCCGGTGATGCGTTGTGCAGACCTCACTACCCTCTGGAGAGCCTTACGGTTGTGGGCGGAGCAGTTGCCGTACCAGGTGGTGATGATACAACCTGACAGGATGCTCTCGATTGTGCATCTGTAAATGTTTGTGCTTTTGGGGACACGCAAATTTTCTTCAGCCTCCTGAGGTTGAAGAGTCGCAGCTGCGCCTTCTTCACCACGCTGTCTGTGTGGGTGGACCAATTCAGTTTGTCTGTGATGTGTATGCCGAGGAACTTAAAACTTACTACCCTCTCCACTACTGTCCCGTCGATGTGGATAGGGGGCTGCTCCCTCTGCTGTTTCCTGAAGTCCACGATCATCTGCTTTGTTTTGTTGACGTTGAGTGTGAGGTTATTTTCCTGACACCACACTCCGAGGGCCCTCACCTCTTCCCTGTAGGCCGTCTCGTCGTTGTTGGTAATCAAGCCTGCCACTAGTGTCGTCCGCAAACTTGACGATTGAGTTGGAGGCGTGCGTGGCCACACAGTCGTGGGTGAACAGGGAGTACAGGAGAGGGCTCAGAACGCACCCTTGTGGGGCCCCAGTGTTGAAGATCAGCGGGGTGGAGATGTTACCTACCCTCACCACCTGGGGGCAGCCCTTCAGGAAGTCCAGTACCCAGTTGCACAGGGCGGGGTCGAGACCCAGGGGGTGCTGGGCCATGTTGACTACAATGCTTCCCACAGTTGTGTCATGTTGGCTGGATGTCCTTTGGGTGGTGGACCATTCTTGATACACACAGGAAACTGTTGAGCGTGAAAAACCTGGATTCACTTGGTCAGTCTATGTCATGGAAAAAGCAGTTGTTCCTAATGCTTTGTACACTCAGTGTATATTGCTGTTGAACTGGATGGTTAAATTTGTCTGTGGGACCAAAGTCTCAACTGGATCCTGATACCTAAAGCTGAGTCTGATGGTTTGTATATTTTGTGAATTACATAAGGCGAAATGCTTAGACAGAGATTCATGTCGATGTGAGTTTGAGGGAAACTTCTATAGACATTAGTGTGACTGCAACAATTTCACATCTTGGAGGGGGTGTCACTCACTAAGGGCCTACGCACTTAGGTGTGTTTCTTACGTAAGTTTAAGTGTTCGCGTGTGGCTTGGCACAGTGTGGCCTGTGTAAGCAAGCTGTCCTGTTGGCTTGACTTGGTTCTGATGTTCCTCATTCCTTAAGTGGATTATACTGAATGGACCACCAGTCTCAGCCAGTGCTTACCATAGTGTCACAATGGTGGTGCACCTGCGAAGCTCAAGGATATGACAGTTGTCCAGATCAATTAATACTTTTAATAAAGCGGATACTCTTTGTGAACAGTTTAGTCTTCAGATGTGTTGTTCCAACATTAGACATTGCTAGAACATTTGTCATCAACTGTTCCTAAGGGGATTACACTGAACGGACCACCTGTGTCAGCCAAGTGTTACCGTAGAGTCACTATCACTTGTAAGTATGTTAACACAGAGTCCAAGTCAGGTCTCAATTTCTTGTGCACATTTATTAAGTCTTAGTCCAAATTCACCTGTCATCTCATCCAAGTCGAAGATTTCTTAAATAAAAATCAGATTAGGCTAAATATAGGGTATAAATATACCCTCTCTCAAAGATAGTAAAAAAAAAAAAAAATTACTTGTAGGCTAATGCTTTAATGCATGTGTTCTGAAGGCAGAGCACTTTAGCTATTCTTTGTTAAACTGAAGAGATGTTTGTTTTTCCTCTGTGCCCACAGGGGTTGACGCTCCAGCTGATGATGGCAGTGGGAACAGCTGTGATTGGCTCGCTGCAGTTTGGCTACAACACAGGGGTCATCAATGCTCCCCAAAAGGTGAGTGAGAGTTTCAAATGGCACCCTAATCCCTATATGGTGCACTATTTTTGGACAGAGCCATAGAAGCCCTGTATAGAGAATCAAGTTACATTTTTTTATGCATATTCTATGTTTGTGACCCTTAGAAGCCTGTCCAAATTCATTGAATGCGAAAACAGTATTGTTCCTATTCTTTCTTGACACCTCTGACTAGCTCAGCAGGTTAAGATGTTCCTCAGAGATGCATGGCGCTCATAGATCTCCTACCCAAAGGTGCCGTAATGCATGTTCCGACAGATTGCATATCATCTCTCCAGTAGGAGCCCTGCCAGGTCAATCGAAGGTGATACATCACATACATGTAGGATCTTTGACTGACGTGGTGAGACTCGCTGGTGAGATGCAGTCCTTCTACTGAATTTAACACTTGGCTAAGTGACAGGCAGATATACTGGAGAGACTCTGGTACTGTATGTACTTCACGCCAGCAGCTTCTTAAGAAAGTTCCTCAAGGTTTCGCTGATGCCTGCTCTGTAAATACGAATTTTCCTGAAATCCCAGTTGGAGGAGTCACAGATTTCCATCTTATTCCAGGAAGCCTTCAACTGGGAAGTTTGGGAAAGGTTTACCATTGTGATCAATTCACTTGTGGTGTGTCCATTACACCTGGCAGAGATAACAAGGATTATTGTCAAATTCACAGGATTTAAGGGGAGGCTAGAGAAGTGTAACTGAGTTGTCCGATGAAACGAATGTCTTTTGCATCCCTCTGATTTTTTAAGTTGACATTGTGCACCAATATAGCATTTTAAAAGCCTGTTATATTAAATGAAGTGCCCTTCTATAAATCTCATTTCAGCATTTTGACATGTCCTTCTGTGTGACTTCTAGGAACATCTTAACCCACTTAACAAAAAATGTTACCATGTCATTGGATTTAAGTTCAAAGTTGGGTGAAAAAAAAAGATTAAATTAACTATTTTGGTTGAAACATGCTCCAATGTTTTGTCACGATCATTTGGACAAATCACGATATCGCAGATGTTCGCATTGTTCCAATTTCGGAAGGGGAGGGGACATTTGACACATACTTGCAAAGATGGGGGGGTGGAGCGTCCACCCTACTTCTGCTCCTCGTTCTAGTATCTTTTAAAACACATCTGCCCCTAGAATTTAAACAAGCATCTGACTCAATTATGCAAGATTTTAGTTCTGGGTAATACCTATAATTTCACTGTATGGTTGGTAATTTACTATAAAGTGAAATGTGACTGTGTATGTATGATCATTATATTATTTAACGTCTCCAACCTTCAATGATGACTATAGTTTATGTATATTCTTCATGTGTTATGTTGTATTGTACCGTAGATCATCGAAGGCTTCCTGAATGACACGTGGAACAGCAGGTACTCTGAACCCATCCCTACTACTTCCCTGACCACCCTGTGGTCCATATCTGTGGCCATCTTCTCTGTTGGGGGCATTTTCGGCTCCTTCTCCGTGGGCCTCTTTGTCAACCGCCTGGGCAGGTAAAACTGCAGTGTTAATGTATTTTAGGCTGGTATTCATATTAAAAGGTGATTTTAGCATGTAAATCTTGGTGGGGCAAACTCAACAACAAAAAATGTGATGCATGCCAACAAAGCCCACTACACAACACAACACCAAACAATACATGAATTACTGTCAAGGGTGTGTACGGGAGGCGAAGTCAGGTGCAGGACAGCAGAGTGTAGTGAACAGGTGCACTTTAATTCCGTTCCACAAAATACAGCACATAAAAACAATAACGTGCCAACAATACGGAACATGGCAAAAGTAAAGCGCCCGACAATAATCCACATCACAAACAATTACACACAAAGACATGAGGACTAAATACATGCAGTAATTATGGAATGAACACCAGGTGTGTAATGCAACAAGACAAAACCAATGAAATATGAGAAATGGAGCGGCGATGGCTAGAATGCCAGTAACGCCAAACGCCGCTCGAACAAGGGGAGAAGTCGTGACAGGGCCCTCTCCCCCCCCTTGACGCGGACGACCCAGAGGGAGGTGCAGGGCGATCCGGCCGGCAACGATGAAACTCCAACAGCAGTTTGGGGTCCAAGACAGCCGCAACTGGAACCCAACACCTCTCCTCCGGACCGTACCCCTCCTACTCCACGAGGTACTGAAGGCCCCCTGCCTGACACGAATCCAGGATGGAATGAACGGAGTACGCCGGGGCCCCCTCGATGTCCAGAGGGTGCGGAGGGACCTCCCGCACCTCAGACTCCTGGAGCGGACCAGCCACCACCGGCCTGAGGAGAGACACATGGAACGAGGGGTTAATACGATAATCAGAGGGAAGCTGTAATCTGTAACACACCTCGCTCACCCTCCTCAGGACTTTGAATGGCCCCACAAACCGCGGACCCAGCTTCCGGCAGGGCAGGCGGAGGTGCAGGTTTCGGGTTGAGAGCCAGACCCTGTCTCACTGCGGTGACGGTCCGCACTGTTCTTTTGGCTAGGCGCAGCTCGCTGGAGGTGAACATGGGCGGCCTCCCATGCCTCCTCCATGTGCCTGACTCAGTCGTCCATCGCAGGAGCCTCGGTCTGACCCTGATGCCATGGCGCCAGAACCGGCTGGTACCACAATACGCACTGAAAGGGGGAGAGGTTAGTGGAGGAGTGGCGACGCGAGTTCTGTGCCATCTCGGCCCAGGGCACGAACGCCGCCAACTCCTGGCAATAGGACCGCAGAAACCTGCCCACATCCTGGTTGACTCTCTCTGCCCGTTACACTCGGGGTGAAAACCTGATGATCGAGACCCCCAGACGTTCCATGAACGCCTTCCAAACTCTCGATGTGAAATGGGGACCCCGATCAGACACTATATCCTCAGGCACCCCGTAGTGCCCGGAAGACCTGAGTAAACGGGGCTTCCTCAGTCTGTAGGTTCGTAGGAAGGCCGGGCAGAGGGAGGAGACGAAAGGACTTAGAGAAATGATCCACAACAACCAAGATAGTAGTGTTTCCCTGTGAAAGAGGTAGATCGGTTAAAAAATCCAAAGATAGGTGTGACCAAGGTCGTTGTGGAACGGGTAAGGGGTGTAGCTTACCTCTGGGCAGGTGTCTCGGAGCCTTACACTGGGCACACACCGAGCAGGAGGATATATAAACACTCACGTCCTTAGCACCGTCCGACCGATCCCCGGATGACCAGAGGGAGACGCGTGGGCCCAAGAGATCAATTGGTCATGGACAGCAGACGGAATGTACACACGCCCTACGGGACACTGGAGGGGAGCGGGCTCTGTACACAACACCTGCTCAATGTCCGCATCCAGATCCCACACGACCGGTGCTACCAGGCAGGAGGCCGGGAGTATGGGAGTCTGATCCATGGGCCGCTCCTCTGTGTCATACAGTCTGGACAGTGGGTATGCCTTTATTCTGGGAACCTGGCCTGTAGGATAAGGTAAACACAAAACGAGTAAAAAACATGGCCCACCTTGCCTGACGAGGATTCAGTATCCTCGCTTCCCGGATGTACTCCAGGTTGCGGTGGTCAGTCCAGATGAGAAGTGTGTTTAGCCCCCTCAAGCCATTGTCTCCACGCCTTCAACGCTTAAACACAGCCAAAAGCTTCCGGTCCCCCACATCATAGTTGCGCTCCGCTGGGCTGAGCTTCTTTGAGAAGAAAGCACAGGGGCGGAGTTGTGATGGCGTACCCAAGTGCTGTGAGAGTACGGCTCCTATCCCAGCCTCGGACACGTCCACCTCCACTATGAATGACAGAGGGATCCGGATGGGCCAGCACGGGAGCCGAAGTAAACAGAGAGCTTAGCTGCCCAAAAGCCCTGTCCGCCTCAGCCGACCACCGCAACCGTACAGGACCCCCCTTCAGCAGTGAGGTAATGGGAGCAGCCACCTGGCCAAAACCCCAGATAAATCTCCGGTAGTAATTGGCAAACCCTAAATATCGCTGCACCTCCTTTATAATGATGGGAGTCGGCCAATTATGCATGGCTGCAATGCGGTCACTCCATCTCCACCTCTAATGTGGAAATGCCACCCCAAGGACACATGCTCGGTGCGTGTAGCGGAGTACATCAGAATGTCATCGATATACACCACAACACCCTGCCTGTGCAGGTCCCTTGTCTACAAAGTATTGGAAAACTGATGGAGCATTCATCAACCTGTATGGCATGACTAAGTACTCATAATGGCCTGAGGTGGTACTAAATGCTGTCTTCCACTCGTCCCCCTCCCGGATATGCACCTGGTTATACGCACTCCTGAGATCCAGTTTCGTGAGGAAGAGCGAAACAGCTCATTCAGCCTCATTTACTGCCTTTTAAAAAAACATAGCTGACATGTCTGCCGTGCTTAAACAAATGTGGTTTCTACTGACAATTGAGATGTACAAACTATGGCATAAGGTGATGACGAGCGGATAAGAGGCAATCCGTATTTTCGATTAAGACATTAATGAGGGAGCTAGGACGGACATAGTCAATATAACTATTTGTTCAGCATTTTGAAATGCAGCGACAGAATCCAGAACATGGGCCATTCTAACAGTGTTGTCCCTGTACAAGTCAGAACCGTAGGATAAATAAAGGAGGCATTTAAGCAGCTTTTTGAAAAGCTCTTACAATATTCAATGATGACATTTCTCTAAAACAGGCTATAGGCTACATGTGCACCATCAAGTCAGAACAGTAGGCTGTTATGAGTGAGGAAATGGATAAAATTATTAGGGTGAGGCACATGGGCTAACAGCTTACTACACAACATACACTTAGTATTACTTTCTTGGCTACAGTACATATGTTCCTGGCATATTACATCATTCATGCAGCAGCATACAATACATTTTTGGACTTACTTTGTTGTTCTGTGCTCACTTGAACAGGAAGGTGGCGTGGCAGTCCTTCTTGTGGGCTCTAGAAAGAGAACCAACTGAATTTTGGACAACAGTCATTTTAGGACTTTTCTCAGTCGGAGCTGGTTCCCAGTTGTCTTGAACTGAAGTCTGAGATTTCCCGGTTCTGAGTTTCCAGTTGATTTGAATGCGACAGAACTGATGCTGGATTGACAGCATGGCAAATGTTTTCAAACTTTTCTGGCCCATGGCGTTACTCCTTTATTCGTGATATCCAATTGGTAGTTACAATCTTCTCTCATCGCTGCAACTCCCCTACCGACTTGGCGAAGGTCAAGAGCCAAGCCGCACTGCTTCTTGACACACTGCTCGCTTAACCCGGAAGCCAGCCACACCAATGTGTCGGAGGAAACAATCGACCTGACAAACGAGGTCAGCTTGCAGTAGCTCGGCTCGCCACAAGGAGTCGCTAGAGCGCAATGAGACAAAGACATCCCGGCCTGCAAAACCCTCCCCTAACCCGGATGACACTGGACCAACGAACCCCGGGCTGCAGTGGCGCCTTAGCACTTATTCTTGAATTTGCAATTTCCAACTTGTGCCAACTTGGCCGATGACCACCTATACGCTTTATCTATAATTTCTCTTCATATGACAAGGATTGAAAAAGTTTTGCCAGTAGATTGTCGACTTTATTCATGATGATGACGGCTAGCTAAGATTTTGAAAGTATGATGTTGACATGATCAGTCCAATCAAAGCTACTGTAGATATAACGTGATTTGATGTCATTTTAACTGTGGCCAATGATCTTGAGCCTTCTTGGATTGGCACTTCTAATGTAAGTCTATGGCAGCACCCAGGGGGCTTGTATTTTCTAGCTCTACCCATAGATTTTGCGGTGACGTAGTGTCCCCATGAGTGACAGATCATTGAGCCAATCACGGCGCAACTAGAGAACTGGCTGTCTCACCACTACAAAAAAGCACTGAGCTAGGCTGAATCACCTGCAAAAAAGAGACCATGTTTGTATGCGTCTTTATTAACTCAGTTATTATATATTTTTTTACATTGTTTGCAAACTGATATGTGACACGTATTAATGGCAAAATAATATGCTAAACAGGCAAAAAAAAATATATATATATATATATATATATATATATTAGCTAAACAGGTGGGGTTCCCACCTGCCATGAATGATGCGTCGCCGCTGGTGGTAATCATGGGTCATTTCGGTTTGTGGTGCTGTCCTATGCACCTCAACAACAGTATAGCGTTGTTGTGCCTTTAGGAAGTGAAGACGACCTCTGTGAATGATTTGCAGGAGAAACTCGATGCTTATTGCCAACGTGCTGGCGTTCATCTCCGCCGGGTTCATGGGCTTCTCCAAGCTGGCAGCATCGTGGGAGATGCTGATTATCGGGCGCTTCATTGTGGGGCTCTACTCCGGCCTGTCCACTGGCTTCGTGCCCATGTACGTGGGGGAGATTGCTCCCACCTCGCTCCGCGGGGCGCTGGGCACTCTGCACCAGTTGGGCATCGTCCTTGGCATCCTCATGGCACAGGTAGGCACTGTCCGTCGGGTGACTTTTTTTTTAAAGCTAGTGATACAGCACAATCATCTGGACAAATGTCCACCAACATACGGTACTCAAGTAACCTTACCACAGTGTATTTCCATGGTAGTTTATCTTTCATTGACAGCATAATTACAGTGTAGTTAAATATTGTTTCTTACAGGTGTTTGGGATCGAGTCGATCATGGGGAACTCCACTCTGTGGCCCTTCCTGCTGGGCTTCACATTCATCCCAGCCATGCTGCAGTGTATCCTGTTACCCTTCTGCCCCGAGAGCCCCCGCTTCCTCCTAATCAACCGCAACGAGGAGCTCAAGGCCAGAGAAGGTAAGCCTCTGACCAGCTACTGCTACACCCCTCAAACTCAACTCTGGACCTCAAAGCCAGTTCCACTGCATGTTTTTCATTGTTCCCCTTTTATTCAGGGACTGATTTTAGACCTGGGACACCAGGTGTGTGTAATTTAATTATCAGGTAAAACAGAAAACCAGCAGGCTCCAGACCTCGTAGGGTAACACGAGGTCACGAAAAGCAGGAGAGCTCTTGGGTGTGCTGGCTTTTGTTGCAGCCCTGCTCTAACACACCATTGAACTTATCAAGGTCCTGACCAGAAGCTTATTAATAGAATCTGGTGTGTTAGATTAAGACTGGAACAAAGGGCTTCACCTCGAGTAGCTCTCCAGGAGGGAATGGAGCTGAGTTGTCTATTTCCCTGCAGTGCTGGAGAAGCTGCGAGGCACTGAGGAGGTGGGCGCCGACATGCAGGAGATGAAGGAGGAGGCCAGGCAGATGATGAAGGAGAAGAAGGTGACCATCCTGGAGCTGTTCCGCTCACCGCTCTATCGCCAGCCCATCTTCATCGCCATCATGCTCCAGCTCTCCCAGCAGTTGTCTGGCATCAACGCTGTGAGTGTGGGACACTCTGGGAGACACACACTGACTTGCAAATACACACATGCTAACTCGGGCACAAACACACACACACACGCACTTCAAACTATATGGTCCAGTCAATTATTACATTTTTGTGCAGGTTTTCTACTACTCCACCAGGATCTTTGAGAAGGCGGGAGTCTCTCAGCCAGTCTATGCTACGATTGGTGCCGGAGTGGTCAATACAGCCTTCACTGTTGTGTCTGTAAGTCTGAAACACTGTACAACATCCATAAACAGGAGCCCAGTCCCAGTGATCATATGAGCATCTCAACAATGAGTATTACGATTTTTGGGTGGGAATGGAATTTATCAAATATGATTATTGTTTCCATTATGATATATTAGGAGATAAATGTATAGTCCATCTGACTGTAACAGAAATGAATCCACTTCCCAACACCCACAAACACCACCATTCTTCTCTTCTTCCTCTCTCTCTTTATTTAGCTATTCATCGTGGAGCGTGCTGGGCGAAGATCCCTTCACCTGACTGGGTTGCTGGGGATGGCATTCTCAGCTGTCCTGATGACAATCGCTATGGCACTACTGGTATGTATAATGGCGCAAGAATTTTTTTTTTTTAATCACTGGATTTGCGTATATCATATTTTATGTAGATGACTACCTCAGCCAGCCTCCTCCACTGATGTTACCCTGTGTTTTTCCTCAGGACCAGCTGCCATGGATGTCCTATGTCAGCATCGTAGCCATCTTTAGCTTTGTGGCCTTCTTTGAGATCGGCCCGGGCCCCATCCCCTGGTTCATCGTGGCTGAGCTCTTCAGCCAAGGTCCTCGGCCCTCTGCCTTTGCCGTTGCTGGATTCTCCAACTGGTCGGCTAACTTCATAGTGGGCATGACCTTCCAATACGTTGAGGTAAGGACACTCACAGATTTTGGGGTTATTGCCTTGATGGCTCTATTACATATGTATATCAATTATTACAAACCGTGTAGTTTGTCCTGGGTCCAGCCGTGTCTATATCCAACAATATACCACAGTTATGAGACAAAAATAGTTGTTTCCTATTCTATTTATGTTGGTAACCAGCTTATAATAGCAATAATGCATCTTGGTTTGTGGTATGACATAACGTTGTGCCTATGAACAGCTCTTAGCCGTGGTATATTAGCCATATACCACACCCCCTCATGCCTTACTGCTTAAATATACCACACCCCCTCTGGCGTTTTTACTTAAATATACACAGAGTATACAAAAGATTAAGAACACCTGCTTTTCCATGACATAGACTGACCAGACGAATCCAGGTAAAAGCTATGACCCTTTATTGATGTTACTTGTTAAATCCCCTTCAATTAGTGTTGATGAAGGGGAGGTGACAGGTTAAATATGGATTTTTAAGCCTTGAGACAATTGTGACACTGATTGCGTATGTGTGCCATTCAAATCAAATCAAATCAAATTTTATTTGTCACATACACATGGTTAGCAGATGTTAATGCGAGTGTAGCGAAATGCTTGTGCTTCTAGTTCCGACAATGCAGTAATAACGAACAAGTAATCTAACTAACAATTCCAAAAAAACTACTGTCTTATACACAGTGTAAGGGGATAAAGAATATGTACATAAGGATATATGAATGAGTGATGGTACAGAGCAGCATAGGCAAGATACAGTAGATGATATCGAGTACAGTATATACATATGAGATGAGTATGTAAACCAAGTGGCGTAGTTAAAGTGGCTAGTGATACATGTATTACATAAGGATGCAGTCGATGATATAGAGTACAGTATCTACGTATGCATATGAGATGAATAATGTAGGGTAAGTAACATTATATAAGGTAGCATTGTTTAAAGTGGCTAATGATATATTTACATCATTTCCCATCAATTCCCATGATTAAAGTGGCTGGAGTAGAGTCAGTGTCATTGACAGTGTGTTGGCAGTAGCCACTCAATGTTAGTGGTGGCTGTTTAACAGTCTGATGGCCTTGAGATAGAAGCTGTTTTTCAGTCTCTCGGTCCCAGCTTTGATGCACCTGTACTGACCTCGCCTTCTGGATGACAGCGGGGTGAACAGGCAGTGGCTCGGGTGGTTGATGTCCTTGATGATCTTTATGGCCTTCCTGTAGCATCGGGTGGTGTAGGTGTCCTGGAGGGCAGGTAGTTTGCCCCCGGTGATGCGTTGTGCAGACCTCACTACCCTCTGGAGAGCCTTACGGTTGAGGGCGGTGCAGTTGCCATACCAGGCGGTGATACAGCCCGCCAGGATGCTCTCGATTGTGCATCTGTAGAAGTTTGTGAGTGCTTTTGGTGACAAGCCGAATTTCTTCAGCCTCCTGAGGTTGAAGAGGCGCTGCTGCGCCTTCCTCACGATGCTGTCTGTGTGAGTGGACCAATTCAGTTTGTCTGTGATGTGTATGCCGAGGAACTTAAAACTTGCTACCCTCTCCACTACTGTTCCATCGATGTGGATGGGGGGGTGTTCCCTCTGCTGTTTCCTGAAGTCCACAATCATCTCCTTAGTTTTGTTGACGTTGAGTGTGAGGTTATTTTCCTGACACCACACTCCGAGGGCCCTCACCTCCTCCCTGTAGGCCGTCTCGTCGTTATTGGTAATCAAGCCTACCACTGTTGTGTCGTCCGCAAACTTGATGATTGAGTTGGAGGCGTGCATGGCCACGCAGTCGTGGGTGAACAGGGAGTACAGGAGAGGGCTCAGAACGCACCCTTGTGGGGCCCCAGTGTTGAGGATCAGCGGGGAGGAGATGTTGTTGCCTACCCTCACCACCTGGGGGCGGCCCGTCAGGAAGTCCAGTACCCAGTTGCACAGGGCGGGGTCGAGACCCAGGGTCTCGAGCTTGATGACGAGCTTGGAGGGTACTATGGTGTTGAATGCCGAGCTGTAGTCGATGAACAGCATTCTCACATAGGTATTCCTCTTGTCCAGATGGGTTAGGGCAGTGTGCAGTGTGGTTGAGATTGCATCGTCTGTGGACCTATTTGGGCGGTAAGCAAATTGGAGTGGGTCAAGGGTGTCAGGTAGGGTGGAGGTGATATGGTCCTTGACTAGTCTCTCAAAGCACTTCATGATGACGGATGTGAGTGCTATGGGGCGGTAGTCGTTTAGCTCAGTTACCTTAGCTTTCTTGGGAACAGGAACAATGGTGGCCCTCTTGAAGCATGTGGGAACAGCAGACTGGTATAGGGATTGATTGAATATGTCCGTAAACACACCGGCCAGCTGGTCTGCGCATGCTCTGAGGGCGCGGCTGAGGATGCCGTCTGGGCCTGCAGCCTTGCGAGGGTTAACACGTCTAAATGTCTTACTCACTTCGGCTGCAGTGAAGGAGAGACCGCATGTTTTCGTTGCAGGCCGTGTCAGTGGCACTGTATTGTCCTCAAAGCGGGCAAAAAAGTTATTTAGTCTGCCTGGGAGCAAGACATCCTGGTCCGTGACTGGGCTGGGTTTCTTCCTGTAGTCCGAGGGTGAATGGGCAAGACAAAAAATGTAAGTGCCTTTGAACGGGGAATGGTAGTAGGTGCCAATCACATCTGTCTGTGTCAAGAACTGCAACGCTTCTGGAGTTTTCACAATCAACAGTTTCCTGTGTGTGTCAAGAATGGTCCACCACCTAAAAGACATTCAGTCAACTTGACACAACTGTGGAAATCATTGGAGTCAACATGAGCCAGCATCCCTGTGGAAGGCTTTCAACACTTTTTAGAGTCCATGTCCCGTCGAATTGAGGCTTTTCTGAGGGCTACTGGGGGTGGGGGTGCAACTCAATATTAGGAAGGGTTCCCTAATGTTTGGTTTACTCAATGTACATTGATAGTACAGTATATATTATATACCTGTAGTTTATAATAGCCCTGATGACTTCCATTTTCAATTTCTGAATGGAAAAATGTGAAAATAATGTTACTTTCTGTCTTCTCTGTAGCAACTGTGTGGCCCCTACGTCTTCATCATCTTCACTGTGCTACTGCTGGGCTTCTTCATCTTCACTTATTTCAAGGTGCCCGAAACCAAGGGACGGTCGTTTGACGAGATCTCAGCCGGCTTCCGCCATGAGGCCGGACAATCAGGGGAAAAGTACGCTCCTGATGAGATGAACAGCCTTGGGGGAGCCGACTCTCAACTCTAAGATCTCCGACAACACCCCCAACCTCCTTCAATACTACTGATAGACTGGGTGGGCAACATACGCCTGGGCATTTCTAGTTTAGGGACGAGTGCCACTCCTATAGGCCTTCAGAGTCCCACCTCTCCTGCTCTCTGTGGTAAACGGATGACTGCAGTATGCATGGGGTTCCAGGAGGGCGCGATGAGAGACTGCAAATTCACAATAGAGATGTGTAGAGATCGCAACGTATGTTTCATTATGGTGTCTGTGGCAGCATGGGCAGCACCATTGAGGCCAACTCCATTTTAAAGTAGTACATTTTTTGTAGTTTAAAAAAAGTTAAATGCTATTGTGATTTACCACCACCTGCAGTGCTGTAGTCTTGAAACAAATCTGGGGTGTCATTCATTTATTATGTCAACTAGATGGCTGTGATATAGCTTAAAAGCCTGTTACAAACTAGGCAAAACTATTTGAAGACAATGCTCTGATCATTGAGAAAATCTCAATTGCATTGTCCTCGCGTCCTCTCGTCTCCTTCTCAAAATCCATTGGAAGAGGTCAGAGGCGAGAGACCTCTGACTTTTTCATCCAATGGGTTTTGAGAAGGAAGAGAGGAGAGAGAACGCGAGGAGTATGCAATTGAGATTCTCCCATTGGCCTTCCCCACCCAGCTGACTACTTTAAAATGGTGGAAGACCTCAATGGCAATGTCCATGCAAAAAATGGTTATTTCCAAGTAGCGATCTCTATACATCTCTATAGTATTCACAGGAAGTAGAGGCTCTCCTTGTAAACCCTTGTGTAATATTGACAGATATCCATATCAGAGACGGAAGAGAAAGCGAGACATCTCACAGGCAAATTCTTTCATCTCCGATCGGGTGGCGCAAACGGGGGAGAGGGGAATAAGTAGACCAGAGCCAGCTGTTATAAAAGGGCGTTTATGAGACATCTTCATTATCGTGTTGGTTTAAATCCTCATCAGCCTGAAAGGGAAAATAGCTCTCTATCCTCTTTTGGTCTCTTCCTGCAGCTTAAAAGGGCTGACTTGGTTGCTATTAAGATAACAAAGTGAAACACTGAATTAAACAATGCTTTCCATTCCACTTATCCAATCCTTAATATCACCACAGACTATGCAGTTAGTGAGACACATTCTCAATTCCAACTGTTCATCCACAATTTACTTCAGCAAACTCTGACAATAAAAACAAAAACCCCCGACCAATCTTATTGACAAAAGGTTATAACAAGGCACCATATCCCTGACCAAGCTGAGATATTGTAAAATGTATGTCAATATTTGACTTATTTGTGTCTTGGCTCTTCTGTTACTGAGGAGCAATATGAACAATCTTTGCTAAAGCATTCTATTTACGCCATGAGAAATTAATGAATTATGAAGCCAACTCTATTCATGGAAGTTTGATTATATATCCCTCAATTATTTTCTTTAATAGGTGAAGTGTTATATTGTATCTTAATATATGACTCTGGTAGGACCGAATGCTTGTATGTAATGGAATACCAACGGTAATGTCTTTTTAATCCCTTTATTTAATGAATTAACTTCATTTCAAGTTTTACAATAGTCTTGATCTTTGCACAAAACCTTACTGCGACTAAGTGGGACTAGTTTTAGCACACCATTCCCTGAAAATAACCTTACATTTCCTCAACCACTGTCTATTGGCATAATAATACTGCACATTTGGTTTGAAATGAAATGTCAAACTATACTAGCAACAGTGGTGTAGTGGAGGGTAAACACAGTTTACCCAGCTTTTTTTGCCCAACAGTTTACCATGGTCTTGTCAAATTGTTGAACTAGATCACATTTTATAATGATTTAATCTGTTTTTCTCTCAACACAATTGATTTACAGTATATAAAACAATAAAATAGAAACTTTTAAATTAGATAATGTCAACTAACCAGGCCTATCAAGTGTATTATTGAACTATATTTATAATATTTCTGTATCTGCCCTTTGATCTGTTTAACAAATTGTAGCTGTCGTTGATCCTCAATGTTACTTTTGGAATATGCATTTAAATGTGTTCACCACCCCAATATAAACGCAGCAAATAAAGAAACGTCCTCTCACTGTCAATTGCATTTATATTCAGCAAACTGAACATGTGTAAATATTTGTATGAACATAAGATTCAACAACTGATACAAACTGAACAAGTTCCACAGACATGTGACTAACAAAAATGGAATGTGTCCCTGAACAAAGGGGGTGTCAAAAGTACCAGTCAGTATCTGGTGTGGCCACCAGCTGCATTAAGTACTGCAGTGTATCTCCTCCTCATGGACTGCAGCAGATTTGCCCGTTTTTGCTGTGAGATGTTACCCCACTCTTCCACTAAGGAACCTGGAAGTTCCAAGACATTTCTGTGGGGAATGGCCCTAGCCCTCACCCTCAGCTATAACAGGTCCCAGATGTGCTCAATGGTATTGAGATCGGTGCTCTTCGCTGGCCATGGCAGAACACTGACATTCGTGTCTTGCAGAAAATCACGCACAGAACGAGCGGTATGGCTGGTGACATTGTCATGCTGGAGGGCCATGCCAGGATGAGCCTGCAGGAAGGGTACCACATGAGGGAGGAGGTCTTCCCTGTAATGCACAGCGTTGAGATTGCCTGCAATGACAACAAGCTCAGTCCGATGATGCTGTGACACACCGCCCCAGACCATGACGGACCGTCCACCTCCAAATCAATCCCTCTCCATAGTACAGGTCTAGGTGTAGCGCTCATTCCTTTGACAATAAATGCAAATCCGACCGTCGCCCCTGGTGAGACAAAACCGTGACACGTCAGTGAAGATAACTTTTTGCCAGTCCTGTCGGGTCCAGCGATGGTTGGTTTGTGCCCGTAGGCGACGTTGTTGCCGGTGATGTCTGGTGAGGACCTGCCTTACAACAGGCCTACAAACCCTCAGTCCTGCCTCTCTCAGCCTATTGCGGACAGTCTGAGCACTGATGAAGGGATTGTGCGTTCCTGGTGTAACTCGGACAGTTGTTGCCATCCTGTATTTGTCCCGTAGGTCTGATGTTCGGATGTACAGATCCTGTGCAGGCGTTGTTACATGACGTCTGCCACTGCGAGGACAACTAGCTGTCCATCCTGTCTCCCTGTAGCGCTGTCTTAGGCATCTCACAGTATGGACATTTATTGCCCTGGCCTCATCTGCAGTCCTCATGCCTCCTTGCAGCATGCCTAACCACATTCACGCAGATGAGCAGGGACCCTGGGCATCTTTCTTTTGGTGTTTTTCAGAGTCAGTAGAAAGGCCTCTTTAGTGTCCTAAGCTTTCATAACTGACCTTAATTGCCTACCGTCTGTAAGCTGTTAGTGTCTTAATGACCGTTCCACAGGTGCATGTTCATTAATTGTTTATGGTTCATTGAACAAGCATGGGAACAGTGTTTAAACCCTTTACAAGATTTTACGAATTATCTTTGAAAGACAGGGTACTGAAAAAAAATAGTTTTTGCTGAGTTTATAATAATACAATGGGGTGTTCACAGGGTAGCCTTAACAAATGAAAAAAACTTTAATTACGGTATTTTCTAATCTATACACCGACTAAGTATCAACATTAGTAAGTAGGACAATGATATCAGCAAATATGAATATATATACTTTTACTAGCAAATGTTACATACACTCCACTTGAACCTATGTATTTTAGAGGGTGACTGCTTTGTGATGACAAATGGGGATTTGTAGTGTGTCCTCTGATTTTCAGAAGTATAGCTACTGTAGTCTTTCAATCATCTGAGGCAAAACATTTAGGAATTTACTGATTTTATCCTAGTCTTTGATCAATACAATGTATCATTTCCCTACTTGTTTCAAGCTGTGTGTGTCCATGCATGTAATTGTGTCCCTCTTTCTCTTGTGTGTTCGTGTACACACCACAAGTTACTAGGCAATTGACTTTTCTTTAGAATTGAACACTTCCTGTAAATAACATAAAATATAAAAAATTGTAGTTGTATAACCAGAACAAAAGAAAATCCCATGTAAGCTCTAACTTGTCAATTATAGAGTGGGGACATATATCATTTTCTAAAACAAATAATTGATTAGTGAGCTGTACAAATTTACTGTATAATAAAGATAAAATCTGTGTGTTGTGCCTAGTGGTTGGGGGTGTAGATTTTTAGCTTTCTTTTATGTAAAAAACAATGTGCCAAGACTGCTATATTCAGTTTTTCCCCTTTTTATGCGGTATTGTATAGCTGGATATTTGGTTCAATAAAAACAAGCTGCACCCAGGGAACCATGTTCATGGTTGTGTCTTTTCTGTTCAACACATTTAAACAGAGAGTTGAAAGTTATCCAAATAATATCATATAAAACTGTATTTTTGCTGTACAATTTTGACATATTTTTATCAAATTGTATTGGTTACACACATGGTTAGCAGATGTTAATGCGAGTGTAGAGAAATGCTTGTGCTTCTAGTTTCGACCATGCGGTAATATCTAACAAGTAATCTAACAATTTCACAACAACTACCTTTTACACACAAGTGTAAAGGAATTAATAATAATATGTACTGTGGCGTACAGCAGGTCAGCCACCAGGGGGAGACTCGTCGAGGCCTGGTGACAGACGGAGTATACATCACGAGGCGATGGCTCCATCTGCTGGACGTGCCAGGTCTCGACGGGCTCTGCGGCCAGGACTATTTGGGGCTGATTGGGAGTTGGTGAGTAATCAAGGGTTGATTGCTCACCAGCTGTACAAGTCCCATAAAGCTGCCAGAAGGGCAGCACACAGGAGCAGACTGGGGGAAGAAAGGACTCCTGTATAGTTGGGGATGGTTACAGAGGTAACAGGAGTGAGTTCACAGGAAACAGCAAGACCCAGAGCCCAGAAGACGGTATCCCGGAGAGGGTCTCAAGAACTATTATTTTTAATAAACACCTTTAAAACTGAGCTAATCCTACTCTGTCCGTGTCTGATCTGTGTAAACGTTTTGACCCAACCCCCTGGTCTGCCACAGTACATATAAATATATGGATGAGCGATGGCCGAACAGCATAGGCAAGATGCAGTAGATGGTATAGAGAACAGTATATACATATGAGGAGTAATATAGGGTATGTAAACATTATATAAAGTGGCATTGTTTAAAGTGACTAGTGATATGTTTATTACATCAAATTTGTAATAATTAAAGTGGCTAGAGATTTGAGTCAGTATGTTGGCAGCAGCCACTCAATGTTAGTGATGGCTGTTTACAGTTTTTTCCAACTGCTTACACACTAAATCTTTTCATGTCACACGATTTTTGAAACCTCTCACTCAAAGTGCAAAACTACACACCAAATATCCAAAACCATAAGCTATTTCTCAGCCTTTGACTCAGTTGTCAATTGCATAAAACACTTTTTTCAAAACACTACACACAATTCTTTACCTAAAACACAAATATCTAACAGGAAGTGACTTGCTTTCCTTTTCCAAACCCAACCAATCAAAATGCTACAATTATTCACCAGGTCACACACACACTCCTCACATGTGCAAACACTAATAGCTTAACTGATCACTTACCATGCACTGCTTTACTGTAGTATAGGCCTATAAATAGGTCAAAGGTCAGATTACCTGTTTTGAATAATGGACAGAGAGCAAGAGGAGTAGGAGGAAGAGGAAGAAGATGACGAGGGCAAAGAAGAGAAGGAAGGAGAGCCATCTATGATGAGATTAGGGCAACACTTGTTGATCATGTGATCAACCACGGTTTGACCATGAGAGAGGCTGGACTGAGAGTCCAGCCCAACTTGAGTCGATTTACAGTGGCGTCCATCATTCAAACCTTCAGAAATGAGAACAGGTATATATATAATGACTATTTTAGCATTACAGTAATGTACTGTAAAATATGTATGCCTGCATAGTAATCCATCCATTTACTGCACTGCATTGAATGAATGAGGTTGGTTATCATGCTGTACTACATTTTTTTGTACATTGTTTACAGTTCCTATGCTGAACACATACTGTGGTTGAATTCTGTACAGAGTGGAAAGGCAAAGACATCATCGAGGACGAGGACGCTTGTTTATAGATGTACAAGAAACTGTAATTATAAATATGGTTTTGGCCAACAATGCAATTAGGATTTGGGAGATAAGAGAGCATATCTTGAATAATGACACCATATTTAACAACATCAATGCTTTAAGCCTGTTGACCATACAACGCATCCTCCAACGGCACCGAGTGACGATGAAACAACTTTACAAGGTGCCATTTGAGAGAAACTCTGACAGAGTCAAGAATATGCGACATGAATTTGTAGAGGTATATATATGGTATATATATGCAACAGTACTTCAGACATACCATATTTACTCATCTGTATATCCTTTTGTCTGTTACAGAGAGTATTGGAGCTGGATGCCCATGTAAATCGCCATTAATTTATTTATGTGGATGAGGTTGGCTTCAACCTCACCAAAACCAGGTGCCGCGGAAGAAATGTAATAGGACAGAGGGCAATTACCAATGTCTCTGGACAGCGTGGGGGTAATATAACTATGTGTGCTGCCATCACTCAAAACGGGGTCCTCCATTACAATGTCACACTGGGTCCGTACAACACCGGCCATATGCTCACTTTTCTGGATGCAATTTACACAATGCTTGTCCCTGATCCAGATCAGGAGCCTGCTAGATTTGTCGTTTTATGGGACAATGTTAGTTTTCACTGGGCTGTTCTGGTCCAAAACTGGTTTGCCACCCATCCACAATTTGTAGTCTTGTACCTACCTCCATATTCACCTTTTCTAAATTGCATAGAGGAATTCTTCTCAGCCTGGCGCTGGAAAGTGTATCATTGTCAACCCTATGCCCGCATGCCGCTTCTCCAGGCAATGGAGGACACATGTGGGGACATAGAGGTTGCCTCTGTCCAAGGTTGGATACGCCATGCTAGGAGATACTTCCCTCAATGTTTGGCAAGAGAAAACGTATCTTGTTATGTGGACGAAGTATTGTGGCCAGACCCAGGCCGGAGAGAGATGAACCATAACTTAGCACTGGTAACTGCCCCCCCATACCAATTCCTGGACTACCCACCCGGGACCCCACACAAACAATTGTGTTCTTTACTGTATTCTAAAGAATATACGTTTGGTTTACATATGTTTATGGTTTTGTTGTATGCTACTGTATACAGCAGTAATGTTTGGCCTAATAAATATTTTTTGTTTCTACATTGCATTGGTGTTTACAGTGTACTTGTTACCCCTCTCAGCAGATTACTTTCACTGTAGAACATTGTATTGAAATGTAGATATAGGCCTATGAAATACCAAAGAGCATAGAACAACAGTGTTTACATGGTATATCCAAAAATGTACTATTATGAAAGCAGTTTGAGCAGTTTGCCATTTGATGCAAATGCTTCATTCCGACATGTGTTTACGTTTTGAAGGAGATGTGAGGCATTTTACATTTTGTGTGTGCAGTTTTGGGAATTGTGTGTAGAGTTTTGAAGAAAACGAGACAGTTTTGAAAACGTGTGTAAGCAGTTGGAAAAACTGTAACAGTCTGATGGCCTTGAGATAGATGCTGCTTTTCAGTCTCTCGGTCCCAGCTTTGATGCACCTGTACTGACCCTGCCTTCTGGATGATAGCGGGGTGAACAGGCAGTGGCTTGGGTAGTTGTTGTCCTTCATGATCTTTTTGACGGTGTAGGTGTTCTGGAGGGCAGGTAGTTTGCCCCAGGTGATGCGTTGTGCAGACCTCACTACCCTCTAGAGAGCCTTACGGTTATGAGCGGTGCAGTTGCCATACCAGGCGGTGATACAGCCCGACAGGATGCTCTCGATTGTGCATCTGTAAAGGTTTGTGAGTGTTTTTTGTGACAAGCCAAATTTCTTCAGCCTCCTGAGGTTGAAGAGGCGCTGTTGCGCCTTCTTCCCCACGCTGTCTGTGTGGGTGGACCATTTCAGTTTGTCCATGATGTGTATGCCGAGGAACGTAAAGTCCACGATCATCTCCTTTGTTTTGTGGACGTTGAGTGTGAGGTTATTTTCCTGACACCACACTCCGAGGGCCCTCACCTCCTCCCTGTAGGCCGTCTCGTCTTTGTTGGTAATCAAGCCTACTACTGTAGTGTCGTTTGCAAACTTGATGATTGAGTTGGAGGTGTGTATAGTCACTCAGTCATGGGTACCACCTGGGGGCGTCCCGTCAGAAAGTCCAGGACCCACTTGCACAGGGCGGGGTCGAGACCCAGGGTCTCGAGCTTAATGACGAGTTTGGAGGGTACTATGGTGTTAAATGCTGAGCTGTAGTCAATGAACAGCATTCTTACATAGGTATTCCTCTTGTCCAGATGGGTTAGGGCAGTGTGATTGCGATTGCGTCATCTGTGGACCTATTGGAGTGGGTCTAGGGTGTCAGGTAGGGTGGAGGTGATATGATCTTTGACTAGTCTCTCAAAGCACTTCATGATGACGGAAGTGAGTGCTACGATAGTCGTTTAGCTCAGTTACCTTAGCTTTCTTGGGAACGGGAACAATGGTGGCCCTCTTGAAGCATGTGGGAACAGCAGACTGGGATAGGGATTGATTGAATATGTCCGTAAACACACCAGCCAGCTGGTCCCGCGCATGCTCTGAGGACGTGGCTAGGGATGCCGTCTGGACCGGCAGCCTTGCGAGGGTTAACACGTTTAAATGTTTTACTCACATTGGCTGCAGTGAAGGAGAGCCTGCAGGTTTTGGTAGCGGCCCGTGCCGGTGGCACTGTATTGTCCTCAAAGCGAGCAAAGAAGTTGTTTAGTTTGTCTGGGAGCAAGACATCGGGGTCCGCGACGGGGCTGGTTTTCGTTTTGTAGTCCGTGATTGACTGTAGACCCTGCCACATACCTCTCGTGTCTGAGCCGTTGAATTGCGACTCTACTTTGTCTCTATACTAGAGGTCGACCGATTAATCAGAATGGCCGATTAATTAGGGCCGATTTCAAGTTTTCATAACAATCGAAAATCTGTATTTCTGGGCGACGATTTGCCAATTTTTGCCAATTTATATTTTTTTAAGTCAGTTAAGAACATTAAGAACATTAAGAACACATTCTTATTTTCAATGACGGCCTAGGAACGGTGGGTGCCTTGTACAGGGGCAGAATGACAGATTTTCACCTTGTCAGCTCGGGGGATTCAATCTTGCAACCTTACAGTTAACTAGTCCAATGCAATAACGACCTGCCTCTCTCTCGTTGCACTCCACAAGGAGACTGACTGCCTGTTATGCAAATGCAGTAAGCCAAGGTAAGTTGCTAGCTAGCATTAAACTTATCTTATAAAAAAATATCCATCATAATCACTAGTTAACTACACATGGTTGATGATATTACTAGATATTATCTAGCGTGTCCTGCGTTGCATATAATCTGACTGACCATACAAGTATCTAAGTATCTGACTGAGCGGTGGTAGGCAGAAGCAGGCACGTAAACATTAATTCAAACAGCACTTTCGTTCGTTTTGCCAGCAGCTTTTCGTTGTGAGTCAAGCATTGCGCTGTTTATGACTTCAAGCCTATCAACTCCCGAGATGAGGCTGGTGTAACCGAAGTGAAATGGCTGACTAGTTAGCATGCGCTAATAGGTTTCACACGTCACTCGCTCTGAGCCTGTGGTTGTTCCCCTTGCTCTGCATGGGTAACGCTGCTTCGATGGTGGCTGTTGTTGGTTGTGTTGCTGGTTCGAGCCCAGGGAGGAGCGAGGAGAGGGACGGAAGCTATACTGTTACACTGGCAATACTAAAGTGCCGATAAGAACATCCAATAGTCAAAGGTTAATGAAATACAAATGGTATAGAGGGAAATAGTCCTATAATTCCTATAATAACTACAACCTAAAACTTCTTACCTGGGAATATTGAAGACTCAAGTTAAAAGGAACCACCAGCTTTCATATGTTCTCATGTTCTGAGCAAGGAACTGAAACGTTACATTTCTTACATAGCACATATTGCACTTTTACTTTCTTCTTCAACACTTTTTGTTTTTACATTATTTAAACCAAATTGAACATGTTTCATTATTTACTTAAGGCTAAATTGATTTTATTGATGTATTATATTAAGTTAAAATAAGTGTTCATTCAGTATTGTTGTAATTGTCATTATTAATCGATTAATCGGTATCGTCCTCCGATAATCGGTATCTGCGTTGAAAAATCATAATCGGTTGACCTCTACTCTATACTGATGCTTAGCCTTGCGGAGGGAATAGCTACACTGTTTGTATTGGTCATGTTTCCGGTCACCTTGCCCTGATTAAAAGCAGTGGTTCGAGCTTTCAGTTTTGCGCGAATGCTGCCATCAATCCACTGTTTCTGGTTTGGGAAGGTTTTAATGGTCGCGGTGGGTACAACATCATCGATGCACTTTGTTGTTGTTCGATTCTATCCGGAACATATCCCAGTCCACGTGATCGAAGCAATCTTGACCCGTGGAATCAGATTGGTCTGACCAGCATTGAACAGACCTGAGCATGGGTGTATCCTGTTTCAGTTTCTGTCGGGGGGGAGGTAGATAATGCGGTCTGCATTTGATTGTAAGAAATTCTAGGTCAGGTGAACAAAAGGACTTAAGTTCCTGTATGTTGTTATGATCACACCACGACTTGTTAATCATAAGGTATACACCCCCGCCCTTCTTCTTACCAGAGAGATGTTTGTTTCTGTCGGCGCGATCAGTGAAGAAACCAGGTGGCTGTACCAACTCTGATAACGTATCCCAAGTGAGCCATGTTTCCGTGAAACAGAGAATGTTACAATCTCTGCTGTCTCTCTGGAAGGCAACCCATGTTCGGATTTTGCCTTCCTTGTTGTCAAGAGACTGGACATTGGCGAGTAGTATAGTCAGGAGCGGTGGCCGATGTGCCCATCTACGGAGCCTGACCAGAAAACCGCTCTGTCTGCCCCTTCTGCTGCCTTTGTTTTGGGTCGCCTGCTGGGATCTGATCCATCGTCCTCGGTGGTGGACCGAACAGAGGATCTGCTTTGGGAAAGTCGTATTCCTGGTCATAATTTTGGTAAATTGACATTGCTCTTATATCCAATATTTCCTCCCGGCTGTATGTAAAAAGACTTAAGATTTCCTGGGGTAGCAGTGTAAGAAATAATACATGAAAAAAAAAAAATACTGCATAGTTTCCTAAGAACGCTAAGCATAGATTAAGGACGATCCAGCTTGTAGTGACCTGGTATACTTATTTTAAGTATTATGTTTATAAATAGATCGCAGTATCACCTCAATATGGAATTTGCTTTCCGCTATATCTAGCCCTTAAAATGTCTGCCATATAACTGTGCTCAAGAGAAGCCTCAGGTAGCTTACGCCAGGTGCATTCATGTAATGTTATTTTTAAGTTACAATTAAATACTAAAAGGTACTTACGTGTCCGAAGTCTAAGAAGTATCCTAAGATACTAATATACACTACATTGATACTAATATACGCTACAAAAGTATGTGGGCACCCCTTCAAATGAGTGGATTCGGCTATTTCCACCTTCCAACAAATCAGTTCATCACATTTCTGCCCTGCTAGAGCTGCCCCGGTCAACTGTAAGTGCTGTTATTGTGACGTGGAAACGTCTAGGAGCAACAACGGCTCAGCCACCAAGTAGTAGGCCACACAAGATCAAGAAGAGCGTAGTGCGTAAAAATCATCTGTCCTCCGACGCTCGTCGGATATGGCAGGGCTTGCAAACTATTACAGACAACAAAGGGAAGCTAAATTACTTCTATGCTCGCTTCGAGGCAAGCAATACTGAAGCATGCATGAGAGCATCAGATGCTCAGGACGACTGTGTGATCACCTCTCCATAACCAATGTGAGTAAGGCCTTTAAACAGGTAAACATTCACAAGGCCGCAGGGCCAGACAGATTACAGGTGTCTTCACTGACATTTTCAACCTGTCCCTGACTGAGTCTGCAATACCAACATGTTTCAAGCAGACCACCATAGTCCCTGTGCCCAAGAACACTAAGGTAACCTGTCTAAATGACTACCGACCCATAGCACTCACGTCTATAGCCAGGAAGTGCTTTGAAAGGCTGGTCATGACTCACATCAACATCATTATCCCAGAAACCCTAGACGCACTCCAATTTGCATAACGCCCCAACAGATCCACAGATGATGCAATCTCTATTGCACTCCACACCGCCCTTTCCCACCTAGACAAAAGGAACACCTACGTGAGAATGCTAGTGCCCTCAAAGCTCATCACTAAGCTAAGGACCCTGGGACTAAACTCCTCCCTCTGCAACTGGATCCTAGACTTCCTGACGGGCCGCCCCCAGGTGGTAAGGGTAGGTAACAACACATCTGCCACACTGATCCTCAACACGGGGGCCCCTCAGGGGTAAGTGCTCAGTCCCATCCTGCACTCTCTGTTCACTCATGACTGCATGGCCAAGCACGACTCCAACACCATCATTACGTTTGCCAACGACACAACAGTGGTAGGCCTGATCACAGACAACGATGAGACAGCCTATAGGGAGAAGGTCAGAGACCTGGCTGTGTGGTGCCAGGATAACAACCTCTCCCTCAATATGATCAAGACAAAGGAGATGATTGTGGACTACATCACCAACAAACTTTCATGGTCCAAACACATCAAGACAGTTGTGAAGAGGGCATGACAAAGCCTATTCCCCCTCAGGAGAAAGAAAATATTTGGCAAGAGTCCTAAGATCCTAAAAAAGTTCTACAACTGCACCATCGAGAGCATCCTGACTGTTTGCATCACTGATTGGTATGGCAACTGCTCGGCCTCCGACGGCCCAGTACATCACATACTGGGGCACAACTCAGCAGACAGACCTCATCTTATCGTGTGAGGCCTCATCGTATGGTGTGGGGGTGGTTCTATCACACCAGATGGAGAATGGAGCTTTACATTCACTATTGTGACCGACCATAAGCCTTTGAGTTCTATGTTCCATGAACAAAAGCCAGTACCACAAATAGTATCTCCAAGAGTTCATCGTTGGGCTGTGTGGCTCAGGGCCTATGAGTACAGAATAATCTACAAGCCAGGTAGATACCATGGGAACGCTAATGCTCTGAGTAGACTGCCCGTTCCAGAAATCATCGCTCAGGAAGGAGAAAATTAGCAAGTCTTGATGACTGATGTGTTTAATGATGCACTGGTGAACACAGAACAAATCAGGCAATGGACTTTAAAGGATGTAACGCTATCACAAGTGCATGAATTTATCCTGAAAGGAATGCCTACAGTGACAGAGCCTGAGATAATGCCTTACTATGCTCGCCGCTTGGCCTTGAGTGTTCGAGATGGGTGTGTACGTACTATGGGGTTCAAGAGTAGTTATCCCACCACAAGGGCGGAGTATGCTACTGTAGTTGTTGCACCGGTCGCATCCAGGTACATCGAGAATGAAAGGCCAAGCGAGGTGACCAAAGATGGACAAGGATGTGGAAAATGAGGTCAGCCTGTGTACAGATTGTCAGAGTAACAGGAAGTCACCCCCCACCGTGCCATTACATCCATGGAAATGGCCAGGAAACCCATGGACACGACTACATGTGGACTACGCTGGATCCTTCCTAGGAAAAATATTCCTTGTGTTGATCAATTCTCATTCGAAGTGGATGAATGTTACCCCATGAGCACATCACCATCGCACGCTATGATTGAGACGTTGAGATAAAGCTTCAGTGTCATGGGATTGCCTCAAATGTTGGTTAGCGACAATGCTACTTGTTTCACAAGCACACAAGTTTCATGAAGCAAAATGGAATTCAGCATGTAACGTCATCCCCTTTTCACCCATCTTCAAATGGATTAGCAGAACGTGCGGTTCAGAACTTGAAATCAAATCAAATAAAATATATTTATATAGCCCTTCTTACATCAGCTGATATTTCAAAGTGCTGTACAGAATCCCACCTAAAACCCCAAACAGCAAGCAATGCAGGTGTAGAAGCACGGTGGCTAGGAAAAACTCCCTAGAATGGCCAGAACCTAGGAAGAAACCTAAAGAGGAAGCAGGCTATGAGGGGTGGCCAGTCCTCTTCTGGCTGTGCCAGTTGGAGATTATAACAGAACATGGCCAAGATGTTCAAATGTTCATAAATGACCAGCATGGTCAGATAATAATAATCACAGTAGTTGTCGAGGGTGCAACAAGTCAGCACCTCAGGAGTAAATGTCAGTTGGCTTTTCATAGCAGATCATTTAGAGTATCCCTACCGCTTCTGCTGTCTCTAGAGAGTTGAAATCAGCAGGTCTGGGACAGGTAGCACGTCCGGTGAACAGGTCAGGGTTCCATAGCCGCAGGCAGAACAGTTGAAATTGGAGCAGCAGCACGGCCAGGTGGACTGGGGACAGCAAGGAGTCATCATGCCAGGTAGTCCTGAGGCATGGTCCTAGGGCTCAGGTCCTCTGAGAGAGAGAAAGAGAGAATTAGAGAGAGCATACTTAGACAGGAACCCAGACAGGAAGGTCACGTCAGTGACTCAACCCACTCAAGTGACGCACCACTCCTAGGGACGGCATGGAAGAGCACCAGTAAGCCAGTGACTCAGCCCCTGTAATAGGGTTAGAGGCAGAGAATCCCAGTGGAGAGAGGGGAACCGGCCAGGCAGAGACAGCAAGGGCAGTTCGTTGCTCCAGAGCCTTTCCATTCACCTTCACACTCCTGGGCCAGACTACACTCAATCATATGACCTACTAAAGAGATGAGTCTTCAATAAAGACTTAAAGGTTGAGAGAGAGTCTGCGTCTCTCACATGGGTAGGCAGACCATTCCATCAAAATTGAGCTCTATAGGAGAAAGCCCTTCCTCCAGCTGTTTGCTTAGAAATTCTAGGGACAATTAGGAGGCCTGCATCTTGTGACCGTAGCATATGTGTAGGTATGTACAGCAGGACCAAATCGGAAAGATAGGTAGGAGCAAGCCCATGCAATGCTTTGTAGGTTAGCAGTAAAACCTTGAAATCAGCCCTGGCCTTAACAGGAAGCCAGTGTAGGGAGGCTAGCACTGGAGTAATATGATATTTTTTGGGGGTTCTAGTCAAGAGAGTGGCAGTGGTGTGGATAGGGGGGGGGGGGGCAATGCAAATAGTCTGGGTAGCCATTTGACTAGATGTTCAGGAGTTTTAAGGTTTGGGGGTAGAAGCTGTTTAGAAGCCTCTTGGACCTGGACTCGGCGCTCCGGGACCGCTTGCCGTGCGGTAGCAGAGGGAACAGGCTGTGACTAGGTTAGCTGGAGACATTGACCATTTTTAGGGCCTTCCTCTGACACCTCCTGGTATAGAGATCTTGGATGGCAGGAATCTTGGCCCCGGTGATGTACTGGTCAGTTCGCACTACCCTCTGTAGTGCCTTGCGGTCGGAGGCCGAGCAGTTGCCATACCAGGCAGTGATGCAATCAGTCAGGATGCTCTCGATGGTGCAGCAGTAGAACCTTTTGAGGATCTGAGGACATATGCCAAACATATTCAGTCTCCTGAGGGGGAATAGGTTTTGTCGTGCCCGCTTCACGACTGTCTTGGTGTGCTTGGACCATGTTAGTTTGTTGGTGATGTGGACACCAAGGAACTTGAAGCTCTCAACCTGCTCCACTGAAGCTCCGTCGATGAGAATGGGGGCGTGCTAGGTCCACGCAACTTATTATGTGACTTGTTAATCACATTTTTACTCCGGAACTTAATTAGGCTTGCCATAACAAAGAGGTTGAATACTAATTTTTAAACCTCCAATATGTAACTTTTTGGGAGATCTGATCACATTTACATAGAAATGTGTTTTATAGATATGTCATTCTCATTGAAAGTAAGTCTAAGGAATGGTCGATTTGTTCTATGCACACAATTTCTATACTTGCTGGTTTTAAGTTACATTTTGGCATCTTTTACTTACGGGTTTTGTACACTAGCTTCAAACAGTTTGAAAATACAATATTTTTGGTAATGAAAAGATATTTCACAGAGGTTAAGACAGCAATTCTCCACACTATACTTGCTTGTTTTGTCACATACACTGAAATTAGGCAAACTATTTGAATTTTAGCAATCAGGAAATGGCGGAGAGATTTCTTCATAGTGAATCTTTAATTAATTCGTTTTAAAAAATCTAAAAACCGAATTCCACTTTGACGTTATGGGTTATTGTGTGAAGGCAAGTGACAAAAAAAATGCTGAATGCTGAATTGAATGTCATTGACAAAACAGAAAGGTGTCAATGTTTTTATTCTTTTTTACAAACATCCTTTCTGAATTTTAAAGTAATCCAATAAGTAATCATCTACTTTTTCAAAAGTATCTGTAATCTGATTACAATATTTGTGCTCAGATTACAGTATTTTTAAAATCAGATGTAGAGGTTATTCCCCAACCCTGGTCACTCTCTGGATAAGAGTGTCTCCTAAATGAGCAAAATCTAACTAAATGAAAAAGGATAGAATGTGGGTAGAGAAAAAAACTAAACAATACGGCCAGAGATGGATTGTTTTAAAATTTGGGGCGGCAGGTAGCCTAGTGGTTAAAGCGTTGGACAAGTGACCGAAAGTTTGAAGGATCGAATCTCCGAGCTGACAAGGTACAAATCTGTCGTTCTGCCCCTGAACAAGGCAGTTAACCCACTGTTCCTAAACCGTCTTTGAAAATAGGAATTTGTTCTTAACTAACTTGCCTTGTTAAATAAATACAAAAGTTACAGAAACTCCTCACGTGACAAGAAATATAACTTAAGTGTGACGTAGACAACCGGAAGCCAATGGAAAACCGATTGATCTGGACGAGGCTGTTGATTGGCTGGTTCAAATGGCGAGAAACTTTAAACGGTTACGCCAACCCTCATTTGTTATTTTGCGCTCGCGACGTTGCAGTTCAGCTGACTGCTCACTCAATTTCCATTACGCGTTGGTTGTGTTTAAGAGGTACGTTATAATATTTTGTATTTGAATGGACATCTCTTTTGTGTCTAATTTACCCAGAGAATTTTGATCAACAGTAAACTTACAATAGCTAGCTAACGTTACCTGGTCGACTAATGCTAACATTACTTTTCATAGCTAACTTCAATACACAATTTCTGGTGTTAATTTAGATTGTATATAGCTCTCGCGTGTTTACTGTAATAACGTATATTTTGTCGCTACGCAGTTAAATGTGTTTGTGAATGAATAACCTAACTAACTTTGATAGCCCCATTTGAACAACTCACAACATGCATTTAATCTGCTTGTTTAGGCGGAGACAATAGGTGCGGTGATGGATGCTGAGATGGCGCAGAGTGAATCGGCTAGTCACTACGAATTCGATGCACCGTCACATGTCATTGATTTCCAAGCATTGGATACGGAGGACAACGCAGATATTTGGTTTGGTAAGATGGTTAGCAACCTGTGCTTGTGAACAATATTTTGAATGTCATTTAATTCTACGTGGGCCTCAAGTAGAATTCAATGAAATTAAAAATGTGAGGGCACAAGTGATCGTTTGGCTCAGGAACTTCAAGTGAAAGTTGAATAAAATTATATTTGCACTTTACCTGTTTTGCGTGTGTTTGGTCCTTTTTCAGGTAGGAATGAGACAATGAGCACAAGATTAAAATGCATGCAGGAGACTCACTCATGGGTGTAGAGTTCCTGCACATGCTTCAGGTGATCGCAGTCTTAATGACCTACCAGGCTTTGAAACGTTTATGTAATTACACTTTCTGGTGGAAATATGGTCTCACAATCATACCTGCAGAAGGACCAACTGCAAAGAACTTCAGTCAATTAAGTTAACCATTTTATCCAATATACTGGCTTGTAGAGGTATTGAGAGAACTTTAGCTGACTGAATGCAATTCAACTTCAGGTCTCCAGGCTAGTAAGAATGGTGCTTCCTGGGATGAATGCATGTATTTCAATGTTTGTCAGCATGCTCCAATGGGGGCCTGACTACATGCTTTTGAAGTGGCAAACTTGCCAAATTCTTGAATATCCACAATGTATTCCTGAATCATTTTATGCTCTGCAGACCAATGTGCTGGCCAGGATGAGAGACTGTTTGGCCATCTTGCCACCCCAAACAGAAACAACATACCATTTGGTGCGACCCCCAAAGCACACTTGCCCAGGGCGATTGTCTCTCCCAGGGTGAAAGAGAACTCAGACTTGGGTTGGTACTTTTGACAGTTGTGATCTATCTAGGCTAGATACATTCACAAATTGACTAACTATTGTGTAATGTGCTAATTACTCATGTTTCCACAATAGAAGCCCCAAGCACGTCCTCTGTGCCCGCCACAGCAGGTGCTCAGAGCACGTACTCCAACATTGTCACATCCTGGGGAAATAGGCCAGCACCGGTAGCTGCCCCACCAAAAAAGGGACCGCCTGCCCGAACACACAGGTATTTTGTTTCTAGAACACTTAGCTAACATCTTGTTTGAGAGTTTTGTGAGGCTCCACATTGAGTTTTCACAAACCCATAGATCATTTATTGCAGCTTTCATCCTGCTACATATATGGGTGTTCAGAATATTTTGTTTATTGCAAAAGTTAAAAGGAAAGATCACAAGGATAAAAAGGTTTACTCTAATGTATTGTCTCTGTTCCGAAACAAGCTTCTGCCTGTTTAGCTGTAGACCAGTCCAGTAATAAATTAAGTTCTAGTTGTCTTTGACCGACAGTGAGGGGGGGGGAGTATTTGATCCCCTGCTGATTTTGTACATTTGCCCACTGACAAATACTTTTAATGGTAGGTTTATTTGAACAGTGAGACAGAATAACAAAAAAATTCCAGGAAACGCATGTTAGATTGGTTTGCATTTTAATGAGGGAAATATTTGACCCCTCTGCAAAACATGACTTAGTACTTGGTGGCAAAACCCTTGTTGGAAATCAGAGGTTTCTTGTAGTTGGCCACCAGGTTTTCACACATCTCGGGAGGTATTTTGTCCCACTCCTCTTTGCAGATCTTCTCTAAGTCATTGAGGTTTCGAGGATGAAGTTTGGCAACTTGAACCTTCAGCTCCCTCCACAGATTTTCTATGGCATTACGGTCTGGAGACTGGCTAGGCCACTCCAAGACCTTAATGTGCTTCTTCTTGAGCCACTCCTTTGTTGCCTTGGCTGTGTGTTTTTGGTCATTATCATGCTGGAATACCCATCCACGACCCATTTTCAATGCCCTTGCTAAGGGAATGAGGTTCTCACCCAAGATTTGGCGGTACATGGCCCCGTCCATCGTCCCTTTGATGCGGTGAAGTTGTCCTGTCCCCTTAGCAGAAAAACATCCCCAAAGCAGAATGTTTCTATCTCCATATTTGACGGTGGGGATGGTGTTCTTGGGGCCACAGGCATCATTCCGACTCCTCCAAACACGGCGAGTTGAGTTGATGCCAAAGAGCTCCATTTTGGTTTCATCTGACTGCAACACTTTCACCCAGTTGTCCTCTGAATCATTCAGATGTTCATTGGCAAACTTCAGATGGGAATGTATGTGCTTTCTTGAGCAGGGGGACCTTGCGGGGCTGCAGGATTTCAGTCCTTCACAGTGTAGTGTGTTACCAATTGTTTTCTTGGTGACTATGGTCCCAGCTGCCTTGTAGTTCTGGGCTGATTCCTCACCGTTCTCATGATCATTGCAACTCCATGAGGTGAGATCTTGCATGGAGCCCCAGGCCGAGGGAGATTGACAGTTATTTTGTGTTTCTTCCATTTGCGAATAATCTCACCAACTGTCACCTTCTCACCTAACTGCTTAGCGATGGTCTTGTAGCCCATTTCAGCCTTGTGTAGGTCTACAATCTTGTCTCTGACATCCTTGGAGAGCTCTTTGGTCTTGGCCATGGTGGAGAGTTTGGAATCTTGATTGCTTCTGTGGACAGTTTTCTTTTAAGAGTGTGCTCCTAATCTCAGCTCGTTACCTGTATAAAAGACACCTGGGGGCCAGAAATCTTTCTGATTGAGACTGGGTCAAATACTTATTTCCCTCATTAAAATGCAAATCAATTTATAACATTTTTGACAGGTGTTTTTCTGGATTTGTTATTCTCTCTCACTGTTCAAGTAAACCTACCATTAAAATTAGACTGATCATTTCTTTGTCTGTGGGCAGACGTACAAAATCAGCAGGGGATCACATACTTTTTCCCTCGCTGTAACTAGTCAGCATTAGACCAACCAACTGTATGCTTCCAAGTGGCAATCCTGTTTCTTCACTGAAGGGTGTTAAAACGCAAAGATGCAGCCAGCAATGAGGAAGGACCGCACACGGCCCCTGAAGCCGCACCACCTGTTAAGAAGCTGAAAAGGTCTGTAAACATTTGCACTATCCTGCCACCTGTCTATTGTTATCATGAGCAACTTTGTGCCTAGGATTATTAAATCCAGCCCTGGATGTAATCATGTTAGTCATCAGTCTAACTGTTTACAGCTCAAACCCAACTGCTGTAAGAACCTTTCGCCCACGTCGAAGGTAAACAACTGGAGGGTCTTCCCCCCCCCCCTTTCCACCACGGTGAAAATGTTTAGGGGGGTGGCTATTTCGGCATGGTCGAAATGCTTCATTTTTGGGATTGGTATTATAAACAAAAATTGGCTGTTGGTCAATAGTGACTGTGCCAATGTATTGCTTTTTCACATGCAGATAGAGTTTTGTCCCCTTTGCATGAATACGCTTTTAGTGTAAGGACTGTTTAATAATTAACCTTGACCAATTGTCTTGTGGAGAAAAGTAACCCGACTGTCTTGGTTTGTCCGTTTCCCAGGAGCTTATTACTACCCCCCAGACGCAGTGGTGGTGTCCGTTCTAGTGTGCGACTCAACCCCAGAGTAGCCAACCAGGCCCGGCCCGCTGCAGCTGCCGCGAACACCACACAGTAAGGCATTCTATCTCTAATGGATTCAGCAATTAGCCAAGGAGGCACCATGACCTGACATTGGGGCCGACAAGCCTGTCAGTCCTTTCGTCCATGGCTACGTTAAGGAATTTGAGTTTACATTTCCCTGGGCACATCCAACAGTGTAATAGCCCTTATGCAACTAACCAAATGTTTGCACATATGGCTAGGACAAAAGCCTCCACAACCAGTAGTTCTCTAGGACCAGGATTGTAGAATACTGCCTTTGAAGGTTAATATCCCTAGATTGTGTGTTCACCCAGGCATAAGAGCTCTGAGCAGCAGGAGATGGTGACCATCAAGACTCTTCAGAAGGAGGTGGCTGACAACCGGAAGAGGAACATGGCCAGCTACAGGGCAGCCTTGGCAGGCAGTAAGTAACCCTTCCTTTCTTACTACGAGTGAAGCGTTGCAAATCTTCCTGACTTAACTTCTCTGGGATAGGCGGGATGCTTGCGTCCCACTTGGCCAGTAGCCAGGGAAAATGCAGAGCGCCAAATAAGACTATACAAATCTAACTTTCATTAAATCACACTTTTAAGACACCAAATTAAAGCTACACTTGTTGTGAATCCAGCCAACATGTCAGATTTCAACAAGGCTTTTCAGCGACAGCATAAGATGCTATTATCTGATGGCACAACAGTAAACAAAGAGTAGCCTATTTCAACCCTGCAGGTGCGACAACGCATAAATAAAATATAAATCATGCTTTACCTTTGCCGAGCTTCTTTTGTTGGCACTCCAATATGTCCCATAAACACCACAAATGGTCATTTTGTTCAATTTATTCTGTTGCAATATGTCCATTTATTTGACGGGTTTGATCCAGAAAAACACAGCTTCCAATTTGCGCAATGTCACTACAAAACATCTCAAACTACTTTTGGTAGGAACTGCAAACACATACCCTTAGAAATCTGGTTTCCCAATAAACTCATTGAATAGACAGTGACTTAAAAAAATTAATCTGAATGGTTTTGCCTGCTACATAAGTTATGTTATACTCACAGACATGATTCAAACAGTTTTAGAAACTTCCGGGTGTTTTCTATCCAAATCTACTAATAATATGCGTATCTTTATATTCTGGGGATGAGTAGCGGGAAGTTGAATTTGGGCACGCTATTTATCCAAAAGTGAAAATGCTGCCCCCTATCCCGAAGAAGTTGTTATTAAGAGGGATTTCATCTTGTCATTCAGGTCAGCTCCCTAAGAAGCTGGCTCTGGCCACCACCGTACCCAAAGAGTTCAACTTCAGCACAGATGGACGCGTCAAGGCGGGCACTGCATCAACCCACAGGGAGGTGGACTTCACTGCTCAGCTCCGCAAGCACCCGTCCTCCCCCGTAAGTAGCTAGCCTTCTGTTTGGCCACATCGCTGCTATGGCTGTTAAAAGGATGGTTCACACAAGCAAATATATAATTTCCCACTTACCTAGGTTGTTAATTCACCAGGCATATTTTGGATTATTTGTTTTAATTCCTCTCCTGAATTATTTCCTTCTCAGACCAAGGCGCCAAAAGGTGCCACTGTTCCCAAGCCCTTCAACCTGTCCACTGGCAGCAAGAAGAAGGTGGAGGACCCTGTCCCCTTCATGCCCATGGCCCAACAGATCGAGCTGTTCCAGAAACGGACTCCGACCCGCTACCACCTTCGTAGTCGACAGAGCCAAGAGAGGGGTGCGTATGGTAGCTTTGGCATTGTTGTACATTACAGATGAGTGGCTTTCACATAGCATGGCTGGGATTCATGAGAAGTGTGATGTTGGGGAGGGGGGTGGCAACCAATTACAATCTCATCTCCTTCAGGCCCGTCGCCTGTGAAGAGTGAGCAGCTTAAGATCACCCACCCTCACACCCCCCAGCTGATGACCCGACAGAGGAGCCGTCCCACGGCGGTCAAGAGCAGCGCTGAACTGGAGGCCGAAGAGCTCCAGAAACTCCAACAGTGAATCCACACTTATGGCTTCTTCACACTCTATCCTTCTACCCTCTGCATAGTAGTTATTAGACTGTTGGGTTACTTTTACCTGTGTGTACTCCCAATGAGACTTGAACAAAGCCAAAATGTTTACTGGTGCTCCAGCTCATCCATAGTCCAACAACCTTCAGCTTGAGGCCTGTTCAGAAGGACAGAACTTTCAGATAGTAATACATTGTGTAGAACCAATATGATTGTTCGACTAGGGAATTGTCTCTACTTATTCTATTGCTATTTGCAATTTTCAGAACACTGTCATTTAATAAATTAATCCACCCCTGTCCTGTATATTCCAGGTTTAAGTTCAAGGCCCTGGGGCTGAACAGGAAGATCCTGGAGGGGGCACTGAACCCCAAGAAGCCGACTGTGAAGGAGTCCACGCACCCAGAGGTATTCCATATGCACATGGACAAGAGACTTGCGGAGCGGCAAGCCAGCAAGAAGCCAGATGAGCCTGAGGAGCAGCACACCTTCCACTCCCGCCCGCTGCCTGTCAGGATCCTAGAGGAGGTGGTGGTGAGTGCTACACGACCATTTTTTTTACTGGATTGTCATGACTTTTTACACTGGATTTGTTGTACAGTTTGTTTCACGTCTGCTCTTTAAGCAAAGGAGAACCGAAGAAGGGCACCCAGGCTAGTAGTATGAGGTGTTCCATACTATCTATTTAAAGTGTTCTAGCACTGGTGTAACACTGACTGTATATAAGATGTGATGGCTCCGTTATTAATGGTCTACCCACACCTTTTGGTTCACAGGGTGTCCCGGAAAAGAAGGTGCAGTGTCCCACTGTTCCAGAGTCCCCTGCATGGGCCCTGAAGAGGAAGTGCATGGACAGAAAAGTGGAGGAGGTGAAACCCCCAGCCCCGCTCAAGGCCCATGCTGTGCCCCACTTTGGCCTGCCCTTTCTGCCTAAGCTCCAGGACAAGACCCAGGTGGAGGTGTGCCCCTTCTCCTTTGAAGAGCGGGAGCGTGAGAGGCGGGTGCTGAAAGAGAAGAGGCTGGAGGAGCTGAGGCACGAAGAGGTAGCCCCATTAACTGCCTTAAAATAGTTCAGATTTCTCCTTGCGTATCATTTGCCTTACATTCTATCAATATGGGTAGACCTGATGAATGATGGCATTACAGATGCAGTTGCCTGTCATTAAATGGCGGTGAGAAGTTTTTATTTTTGAACTCTTTGTAAGACTTCTCAATCATTTGTTTGGGATATTTTTATTAATTTTTTTATTTAACCTTTATTTAACCAGGTAGGCTAGTTGAGAACAAGTTCTCATTTGCAACTGCGACCTGGCCAAGATAAAGCATAGCAGTGTGAGCAGACAACAAAGAGTTACACATGGAGTAAACAATTAACAAGTCAATAACACAGTAGAAACCAAAGGGGGAGTCTATATACAATGTGTGCAAAAGGCATGAGGAGGTAGGGAAATAATTACAATTTTGCAGATTAACACTGGAGTGATGAATGATCAGATGGTCATGTACAGGTAGAGATTGGTGTGCAAAAGAGCAGAAAAGTAAATAAATAAAAACAGTATGGGGATGAGGTAGGTGAAAAAGGGTGGGCTATTTACCAATAGACTATGTACAGCTGCAGCGATCGGTTAGCTGCTCAGATAGCTGATGTTTTTTTTGTTTTTTTTTCACCTTTATTTAACCAGGTAGGCTAGTTGAGAACAAGTTCTCATTTACAACTGCGACCTGGCCAAGATAAAGCATAGCAGTGTGAGCATACAACAAAGAGTTACACATGGAGTAAACAATTAACAAGTCAATAACACAGTAGAAAACAAAGGGGGGGTCTATATACAATATACAATGTGTGCAAAAGGCACCCCCATGTTTGAAGTTGGTGAGGGAGATAAACGTCTCCAACTTCAGCGATTTTTGCAATTCGTTCCAGTCACAGGCAGCAGAGTACTGGAACGAAAGGCGGCCAAATGAGGTGTTGGCTTTAGGGATGATCAGTGAGATACACCTGCTGGAGCGCGTGCTATGGCTGGGTGTTGCCATCGTGACCAGTGAGCTGAGATAAGGCGGAGCTTTAACTAGCATGGACTTGTAGATGACCTGGAGCCAGTGGGTCTGGCGACGAATATGTAGCGAGGGCTCGCCGACTAGAGCATACAAGTCGCAGTGGTGGGTGGTATAAGGTGCTTTAGTGACGAAACGGATGGCACTGTGATAGACTGCATCCAGTTTGCTGAGTAGAGTGTTGGAAGCCATTTTGTAGATGACATCGCCGAAGTCGAGGATCGGTAGAATAGTCAGTTTTACTAGGGTAAGCTTGGCGGCGTGAGTGAAGGAGGCTTTGTTGCGGAATAGAAAGCCGACTCTTGATTTGATTTTCGATTGGAGATGTTTGATATGAGTCTGGAAGGAGAGTTTGCAGTCTAGCCAGACACCTAGGTACTTATAGACGTCCACATATTCTAGGTCGGAACCATCCAGGGTGGTGATGCTAGTCGGGCATGCGGGTGCAGGCAGCGACCGGTTGAAAAGCATGCATTTGGTTTTACTAGCGTTTAAGAGCAGTTGGAGGCCACGGAAGGAGTGTTGTATGGCATTGAAGCTTGTTTGGAGGTTAGATAGCACAGTGTCCAAAGACGAGCCGAAAGTATATAGAATGGTGTCGTCTGCGTAGAGGTGGATCAGGGAATCGCCCGCAGCAAGAGCAACATCATTGATATACACAGAGAAAAGAGTCGGCCCGAGAATTGAACCCTGTGGCACCCCCATAGAGACTGCCAGAGGACCGGACAGCATGCCCTCCGATTTGACACACTGAACTCTGTCTGCAAAGTAATTGGTGAACCAGGCAAGGCAGTCATCTGAAAAACCGAGGCTCCTGAGTCTGCCGATAAGAATATGGTGATTGACAGAGTCGAAAGCCTTGGCAAGGTCGATGAAGACGGCTGCACAGTACTGTCTTTTATCGATGGCGGTTATGATATCGTTGAGTACCTTGAGTGTGGCTGAGGTGCACCCATGACCGGCTCGGAAACCAGATTGCGCAGCGGAGAAGGTGCGGTGGGATTCGAGATGGTCAGTGACCTGTTTGTTGACTTGGCTTTCGAAGACCTTAGATAGGCAGGGCAGGATGGATATAGGTCTGTAACAGTGAGTCCAGGGTGTCTCCCCCTTTGAAGAGGGGGATGACTGCGGCAGCTTTCCAATCCTTGGGGATCTCAGATGATATGAAAGAGAGGTTGAACAGGCTGGTAATAGGGGTTGCGACAATGGTGGCAGATAGTTTCAACAAATGAGGGTGCCTGGGGACATGCAGGGCCTGGGTTTACCTCCACATCACCCGCGGAACAGAGAAGGAGTAGTATGAGGGTGCGGCTAAAGGCTATCAAAACTGGTCGCCTAGAGCGTTGGGGACAGAGAATAAGAGGAGCAGGTTTCTGGGCATGGTAGAATATATTCAGGGCATAATGCGCAGACAGGGGTATGGTGGGGTGCGGGTACAGCGGAGGTAAGCCCAGGCACTGGGTGATGAGGGAGGTTGTATCTCTGGACATGCTGGTAGTAATGGGTGAGGTCACCGCATGTGTGGGAGGTGGGACAAAGGAGTTATCAGGGGCGTGAAGAGTGGAACTAGGGGCTCCATTGTGAACTAAAACAATGATAACTAACCTGAACAACAGTATACAAGGCATATTGACATTTGAGAGAGACATACAGCGAGGCATACAGTAATCACAGGTGTTGAATTGGGAAAGCTAGCTAAAACAGTAGGTGAGACAACAGCTAATCAGCTAGCACAACAACAGCAGGTAAAATGGCATAGACTAGGCAACGGGGCCAACAGATAGAACAAACAAGCAGAATGGAGTACCGTGATTAATGGACAGTCCAGCGTGCATCAGCTATGTAGCCAAGAGATCAGTGTCCAGGGGGCAGCGGTGGATGGGGCAGGGAAGCTGGCCTGGCGAGTGTTATCCAGGTTTTTTTTTTTAAACTAGCAATGACTAAATAGCTTGTAGCTAGTTAGCTGGTTAGCTTCTGGAGGTTCTTGAGTGTGTTCTAAAAATAAATAAAAAATAATAGCGATTCCGTATCACATTGAGTGAGGCAGGTTTCCGGAAGGTATAAACAAATTAAAAGTCAAAAGAGATAGAAAGTAAATATGGGTCCGGTGAGCGTTTGAGACGTGGCGATTCAGGCGGTTAGCAGGCCTGTGCTAACAGTTTGTAGGCCCGGGCTAGACAAGGTAGCAGTTAGCAGGCCGAATTAGCAAGCAGGGAGATAGCGAGGGCTAGAGAGTTAGCCTTTGGGGGACGTCGCGATGGGGTGAGTCTGTTTATTCCTCTTCATGCGATGACATCGGTAGACCGGTCGTGGGCACGGGTATTGTAGCTCAGGAGTATGCTACGGTGGTAGCACAGGTGCTGCGGCCGGGCTAGCTTCAAGCTAAGTGGGTGGAAACGCTAGCCAGGAGTAATCAGAGGTTGCGGTTTAGCTAGATAGCTAGTTGCTGAAAAATCCAGCTGAAAGATGTTCCGTTTGCGGTGGGAATCCGGGGATGAAAAATAAATAGGTCCGTTGTGCTCTGGTTAAAGTCGCGTTGTACGAACAGGCGAGAGCTTTCCGAACTACAGGTTAGCTGATGACCGGTTAGCTGGAGACCGCTAGCATACCCGCTGGTTAGCTGGCTAGCTTCAGTTGAGGGGTCCCGAAGTAAATATAACTACTTTAGGAAAAATAGCTACATTGGGTGAGTCGGGTTGCAGGAGAGTATTTGGAAGCTTAGGGTTTAGCAAAATGTTTTCAAAGAGATGTGGAGAAAATATGTAAACGAAAAATAAACGATATATATACAGGGACACGACACGACAGGACGACCTACTGCTACGCCAGAATCATAGCCTTTTGCTGCAAGTTGTAGAGCTAGGAAATGTTGTCCTAACTAGGTGTTGGTCTGACAATATAGCCTGAATGGTTGTCTGTTTAATTATTTAATGTTCTTAACCCCTCAGGCGCCAACGTTCAAGGCCCAGCCACTGCCAGACTTCCATGCGGTGGTCCTGCCAGAGAAAAAGGTGGCTGAGCCCACCAAGCCTGAGCCCTTCAAGCTGCTCCTCGACGAGCGGGGAGCCGCCAAGAATGACCGCTGGGAGCAGATGGTAAGACAACCCTTTAGAATTCATGACCTTCTGTTTGAAACGTCATGCTGTTGCTTTCATACTTTGACCGTATACAGTACAAGGAATAACTAATTGTTTGATTCTGGCACCAGAGTATGTCAGTCTTCATGCATGTTTACAACAAATAGTACAAAATCCTATTACCTGCCCCCATACAGTATTTCCTCTGTTTTGTTCTCAGATGAAGGAGAAACAGAAGCACCAGACAGAGGCAGCCACCTTCAAAGCTCGACCAAACACGGCAATTCACAAAGAGCCGTTCATGCCCAAGAAAGAGAACCGCTCAGTCCTGGGTACGTATGACCACAACTGCCTTGCGCACCTCTGCTTTCTGCACTATGGTGGCCATGGACAACCCTGGTCCTGAACCTGCTAGACTTCTTTATTCAACCCCTAAAATATTTCCACCATTTTTTAAATTTAAGGGGTTCCAACAATTTGTCACCCTGAGCAGTTCTGTTGGATCATTACCCATGTATCGGTTGACCTGGAGCATATTTCTTCCACCACTACGAATAACTGTCTTGTTTTTCTTAAGTCTAATTGCTGGATCAGGGTTGCCTACTCCCTTACATGGGCTTTGTTTGGGGAAACACTGAGCTTGGCTTCTGCACCCCTAACCCTTTTCTTTTTGCTTCCCACCTTTTTCCTTTCCAATTTTTCTCCCACCTTTTGAGAACACCTCACTACCCAAACCCTTTTCACCCCCACCCTCTTTCTATTCCAACCCTATTTCCTTGGCACTCTTTTAGAAGACATTAATAATTCCGTAGTTCCAGAGGTCTTCCAGCTATCCACAGAGCGCCGTGCCAAGGAGCGGCTGGAGTTTGAGCGGGCGGTGAGCGAAAAGGAGGCGATGAGGGCTCGCGTGGAGGAGGCGCAGCGGATGGAGCTGGAGGAGTGCGAGAAGGAGAAAATGTCCAGGCTACGCCAAGAGCAGGTAACTACAAAAACCTTAGACCCCCCCCCCCCCCCCCCCCCCAAAGTTGGTTATGCACTTACAATAACTTTTATTTTACACTTATTTAACTAGGCAAGTCAGTTAAAAACAAATTCTTATATTCAATGATGGCCTAGGAAGAGTGGGTTAACTGCCTGTTCAGGGGCAGGACAACAGATTTTTACCTTGTCAGCTCGGGGATTTGATCTTGCAACCTTCCGGTTACTAGTCCATTTTACAGTAAAATGGCTAATGGGAATCCAAACAGAAGGAAAAAATTGTTGCAGCGTGGTAACACTTGGTGTCCATAGACCATTTATAAACCAGAGCTATTGAAATGAATCATTTCTCTACCTGGGGTGCTGGCTTTTGTTCCAGCACACTCCTGGGTATTATTCCTTGGGCACAAGCTAGGGTATAATCTAGGAGGGACTACCTGAACCTCTTCATGAAACGGTTGTCTGTTACTAAATGTTTACCCTAACTAATACGTCTCTGGTGTCTGCTCCAGCACCAACACACCTGATACAACTAATTAATTGCCCTTTCGGCCCTTCGATATAGTTGAATTAGGTGTTAATGTTTGACTTGTTGGAACAGAAGCCCTGCTTGGACCATGATGTAAACGGGTGCATGGGTGTTTGAACTGCGTCTTAATGTCCGCTCTCTGTCCCTCAGGTCCACAAAGCCCAGCCCATCAGGCGCTACAAACTGCTGGAGCTGAAGAAGAGCGACGTCACACTCACTGTGCCCCAGTCCCCCAACTTTTCTGACCGTTTCCGCATGTAATGGCTGAGGGAAAGATTTTGTGTGTATATATCTCTGTGCTCCGTTTAGTTAGTCTGCCTTTGTAATTAGTTTGTAGCTGTACATTAACTGTGGTTGTGAATTTGTCCACTAGTGTTATACCTTGACTTGTCGAAAGGGTCTGAATCTATTTTTCTCAACCTGTTCTTGTCTTATACTTTCATCATCCTTGATTCAGAAAAGTACATTTGACACGTTTTCAGTTGCAGGTGGTTTTTAACAAAAATAATAATCCTAAGAGCTGGTGAAATCCTACGTTTTGCCCATAGTGAGGAGTTCCCTTGCCATTTTAGCTACCAGACATGCAGTTCCTAACCTCAGATGAAATGACATTTCTATGTGACGTGGCCACGTAGTTCTACACAAGGCATTTCTCTCATGATTTAAAATACATGCGTTGTAATCTTTCTGAATATTCGCTTGCTTTTGGAACCGCCTGCAACTGAACATAAAATACTTTTGTGCTCAATTTGGAAGTAATGTATTGTCAAGAACAAGTTTAGAAAATTTGCTTCTGACCCCTTTCTATTAGGCAAAGTGTAACGCTATTATGGGACAATTCACAAATGTGTTATTGTATAGCGACGTAACTACTTCTAATCCTAACTTCTCATTCATATCTTAATTGTATGTGGCCTGTACTTGTTTGTTCTGATTTACTGTCCAATTTCAATTATGTATAATAAAGTTTTTACTTTTAATGTAGTGAAGATTTAGTTCATACACCAGAATTGACATCCTTACTATCTTTTGAAGTAATATCTGCATACTAAACCAGATTTTAAAAAGCAATGACATAGATTTTTTTGAGTTACAGTTCATGAGCGAATCAGTCAAATGAAATGTATTCACAAGGTCCTAATCTATGGATTTCACATGACTGTGAATACAGATATACAGTGCATTAAAAGAAAAGGGCCTCGATCTTGTCACGGTATTTTTTTGTTGACTGTGCCATCACTAATGCAATTGTGTCCGTAATTTATGCCTGCCCATGCCATAACTCCACCTCCACCATGGGATGACATCAGCAAACCGCTCGCCCACATGACGCCATAGACGTGCTCTGCGGTTGAGGCCGGTTGGACATACAGCCAACTTAATGACCGACTTGTGGTACAGAAATTATCATTAAATTGGCAGCGGGTCTAGTGGCCATTCCTGCAGTCAGTATGCCAATTGCATTCTTATGAGAGGTCTGTGGAATTGTGTTGTGGCAAAACTGCAGACATGTCATAAACTACAGATACCGCTAGTAAGGGGCTAGAAGCGTCTAACAGGGTGAGTTACCGACTGGCTAGGACAGACAAGCCCCATAGTATTGTGGAGGACTTAATTCTTCCTGCTGCTGCGGATATGGCTGGGACAATGCTGGGGGGGGGGGGATGCCCAAAAACTATAGACTGTCTTCATCAAACACTGTTTCATGACACTTCAGTGACATGGCAGGAAATGTTTTGAAACAATTACTGCTTCGCGTACAAGCCAGTGAATTATAAGCGTTACAGCTGGATGAGTTGACGGACGTGGCCGGCCGGGCACAGCTCCTGGTATATGTCCCTTTTATGGGGCGTCAATTAACCCTTGTATAGTGTAAACATTCTGTATCCTCTCCTTGTCTTAAGGGTCAAACATGACCTTTCACTAAACCCCTCAAATAAAGCGGATTAATTGAATTTTAAACCCCAAATCTAGTTTGTGTGAAGAAACAACCTGTCATTCATCAAACTTTGAATATCTGGGTTTAATCAGTGGACACCACTCGTTTATTACAACACACCTGTCATTGTCTTCTTTAAAGTAGAGGATTATTATTATTGCTAAAGGTAACTGCATAGGTGTAAAAATAAAATTGCAAGAGATAACACTTGTATAGCCTAAGAAAGTAGCAGTTGTTTTGAAAGCATTTTATTGAAGGGAAACAACAGTCTTGAACTTTGTTGCCAACATAGTGATATATATACTGTACAATGAATTCAACTACAAAATACCAGTCTTCCATTATTTTAACCATTGCCCCCACCCACAAGCTGTATAAACGAGAATAAGATACAAAACAAAAACGTGAAGAACATAAATCAATCAACTCTAATTAGCACATGTAGGACAGTATGTAAGTGAGCGTGCATGGACTTTGCAGATGTATTTCTGCAGCACATAGTATTTGTTTTACAGTCCTTTGGGGGGCAGAATTGGCATCTCCTCTTGCCTGCCCCAGTTGCAGCCTCAGGTGGACCAGCACAAGATTCAACCCCCTGAACAGCTTTCACAAGCGCTGCAGAGTCTGCTGTGCGAGGGAGGCGCTCCCTTCTTTGAATGTGTGGGGTTACCAGTGCCGTGCCCAGCTGCTTCAGGAACACCCTCTTGTTCCTCTTATCAGGCATCAAGGTAGGGTTGGTCTTGTTCCATATCACAAAGGCATTGTATGAAGACACATCAATGACGTTATTGAAGATGACCAGGGGCCAGCGGGCAGTCATCCTCCTGCAGCTGTAAGTTCCAATCACCTTGTCCAGGTTGTCCACACCTCCTTTGTTGTGGTTGTAGTCCAGGATGATGGCTGGCTTCCTGTACTCACGATCACTGATCTCAGCTGTTTGTGCAGTGTGCTAAGGAAGACCACATTCTTGTTCCTCTTTGGGAGGTAAGAAACTAGATTGGTGGGGGTGAAGGCAAACTTTGATGAGAAGGTCTCTCCCCCTTGTGAAGGGGAGTGAAGGGGGAGCTCAGGCTTGTTCTTTCTAACTGTGCCAACCATGGTGATCTTTATCTTAAGGAGCTGCTGGCTGAGTTCATAAGAGGTGAAGAAATTGTCACAAGTGACATTGTGCCCCCTCAGTCCATCTGTCACATCAAGCACAACCTACATCCCCTGGTTCTTCTCTGGGCCTCCACTGGTCGGCTTCCCTGTGCATCTTCCAAGTGTACCTGGATTGCGCATCACAGGCCACCCATATCTTGATGCCATTCTTTGCTGGCTTGCTGGGCATATACCGCTGGAAAGGACAGTGACCTTTTGACAAAAGAGATTACTATCAGTAATTAGTATCAGTGTCACAGAAAACAATCACATAAATCAATAATATTACAGCAATACATAATACAATGAACAATGACAATCACTTACACTACAGATATAAAAATGTACCTCTGAATGGAACCAGTTGCTCATCCACTGTTACTTCAGGCCCAGGGTTGTAGAGGTATGGCAGACGCTCCACCCATTTCTCCCAGATCTCTCTTATGGTCGCCAGTTTATCTCACACGTCTTGCAGGTCTTGTCTCACAGTTATCAAATCGTAGCATTCTTGAGAATGTGTGAAAGACTTTCAGTGGAATCGTGGCACAGAAAATCGCCCTTCCACTCGGCATCCCAGAGACTACATGTAGCCTTGCCTTGGGACCTATACAAACCCGCTAAGATTAGCAGTCCTATGTAGGCATGCAGGTCAATCTCATCCATCCTTTTCCAGTTGTCTGTATATTTACAGAAACCCTCCATATCTGTCATCTCCAGGATGATTTTTTTGATGGCTAGTGTGATGAACATGTAGAATGTTGAGGCGATGTCCTGGGCATGGGCAACTGCATGTCTTGTGGGCCCTGGGGTCATCCTTATGACATTTTGTGCTGCCATCCTGCCCTGGTTGTCATATGGTGACAAGGACATTTTGTTTTATTTTGTCTGTGAACTTGGGTCATGTGTGGGGTCATGGAGGGGAGGTGCTGCACATGCACAAGAAAGTTTTAGTTGAGTTCAATCAGTAGCACACATAATCTAAATTTCTCATTGTGCGTGTGTGTTTTTGTGGTGTGTAAATTATTTTATAACTGCCGGGTCAAAAATGACCCTAAGACAATCTTTGTACTAGAGGTCGACCGATTATGATTTTTCAATGCGATACCAATACCAATTATTGGAGGATCAAAAAAAGCCGGTACCGATTAATCGACCGATTTAAAAAAATGTATTTATTTGTAATAATGACAATTACAACAATACTGAATGAACACTTATTTTAACTTAATATAATACATCAATAAAATCAATTTAGCCTCAAGTAAATAATGAAACATGTTCAATTTGGTTTAAATAATGTAAAAACAAAGTGTTGGAGAAGAAAGTAAAAGTGCAATATGTTCCATGTAAAATATGTGCCATGTAAGAAAGCTAACGTTTCAGTTCCTTGCTCAGAACATGAGAACATATGAAAGCTGGAGAAGAAAGTAAAAGTGCAATATGTTCCATGTAAAATATGTGCCATGTAAGAAAGCTAACGTTTCAGTTCCTTGCTCAGAACATGAGAACATATGAAAGCTGGTGGTTCCTTTTAACTTAAGTCTTCAATATTCCCAGGTAAGACGTTTTAGGTTGTAGTTATTATAGGAATTATAGGACTATTTCCCTCTATACCATTTGTATTTCATTAACCTTTGACTATTGGATGTTCTTATCGGCACTTTAGTATTGCCAGTGTAACAGTATAGCTTCCGTCCCTCTCCTCGCTCCTCCCTGGGCTCGAATCAGCAACACAACAACAGCCACCATCGAAGCAGCGTTACCCATGCAGAGCAAGGGGAACAACCACAGGCTCAGAGAGAGTGACGTGTGAAACCTGTTAGCGCATACTAACTAGCCAGCCATTTCACTTCGGTTACACCAGCCTCATTTCGGGAGTTGATAGGCTTGAAGTCATAAACAGCGCAATGCTTGACGCACAATGAAGAGCTGCTGGCAAAACGCACGAAAGTGCTGTTTGAATGAATGTCTACGTGCCTGCTTCTGCCTACCACTGCTCAGTCAGATACTTGTATGCTCAGTGAGATTATATGCAACGCAGGACACGCTAGATAATATATAGTAATATCATCAACCATGTGTAGTTAACTCGTTATTATGATTGATTGTTTTTTATAAGATAAGTTTAATGCTAGCTAGCAATTTACATTGGTTTACTGCATTCGCGTAACATGCAGTCAGTCTACTTGTGGAGTACAACGAGAGAGAGGCAGGTCGTTATTGCTTGGACTAGTTAACTGTAAGGTTGCAAGATTGGATCAGTTAACAGTTAACAGTTAACCCACTGTTCCTAGGCCGTCATTGAAAATAAGAATGTGTTCTTAACTGACTTGCCTAGTTAAATAAAGGTATAAAAACAAAATAAAAAAACAACAACAAAAAATTGACAGATTGTTATGAAAACTTAAAATCGGACCTAATTAATCAGCCATTCCGATTAATCGGTAGACCTCTACTTTATACCCTGGTGTTAAACTTAGTGGTGGATCATTTTTACCATTAAGACAACACATGGGTTAAGGAAGACTTAACAGGACAACCTGAGAGGAAATGTTTAAAGTACAGGACAGCTTTGTGACATCAAATGGACTTTGGTGGTCAAGATCTGTTGGTATCTGCACTGATGGCACAAAAGCCATGAGAGGGAGACATAGTGGAGTGGTAACGCGCGTGAAAGCAGTTGCTCCCGACGCCACTTGGGTACACTGCAGCATCCACCGAGAGGCTCTTGCTGCCAAGGGAATGCCTGACAGCTTGAAAGATGTTTTGGACACTACAGTGAAAATGGTTAGCTTTGTTAAAGCAAGGCCCCTGAACTCTCGTGTATTTTCTGCATTATGCAATGATATGGGCAGCGACCATGTAACACTTTTACAACGTACAGAAGTGCACTGGATGTCTTGCTCCCAGGCAGACTAAATAACTTTTTTGCCCGCTTTGAGGACAATACAGTGCCACTGACATGGCCCGCAACCAAAACATGCGGACTCTCCTGCAGCCGACGTGAGGAAAACATTTAAACGTGTCAACCCTCGAAGGCTGCAGGCCCAGACGGCATCACCAGCCGCGCCCTCAGAGCATGCGCAGACCAGCTGGTGTGTTTACGGACATATTCAATCAATCCCTATCCCAGTCTGTTGTTCCCACATGCTTCAAGAGGGCCACCATTGTTCCTGTTCCCATTGTTCCTGTTCCCAAGAAAGCTAAGGTAACTGAGCTAAACGACTACCACTTCCGTCATCATTAAGTGCTTTGAGAGACTAGTCAAGGACCATATCACCTCCACCCTACCTGACACCCTAGACCCACTCCAATTTGCTTACCGCCCAAATAGGTCCACAAACGATGCAATCTCAACCACACTGCACACTGCCCTAACCCATCTGGACAAGAGGAATACCTATGTGAGAATGCTGTTCATCGACTACAGCTCGGCATAACACCATAGTGCCCTCCAAGCTCGTCATCAAGCTCGAGACCCTGGGTCTCGACCCCGCCCTGTGCAACTGGGTACTGGACTTCCTGACGGGCCGCCCCCGGGTGGTGAGGGTAGGCAACAACATCTCCACCCCGCTGATCCTCAACACTGGGGCCCCACAAGGGTGCGTTCTGAGCCCTCTCCTGTACTCCCTGTTCACCCACGACTGCGTGGCCACGCACGCCTCCAACTCAATCATCAAGTTTGCGGACGACACAACAGTGGTAGGCTTGATTACCAACAACGACGAGACGGCCTACAGGGAGGAGGTGAGGGCCCTCGGAGTGTGGTGTCAGGAAAATAACCTCACACTCAACATCAACAAAACTAAGGAGATGATTGTGGACTTCAGGAAACAGCAGAGGGAACACCCCCCTATCCACATCGATGGAACAGTAGTGGAGAGGGTAGTAAGTTTTAAGTTCCTCGGTGTACACATCACAGACAAACTGAATTGGTCCACCCACACAGACAGCATCATGAAGAAGGCGCAGCAGCGCCTCTTCAACCTCAGGAGGCTGAAGAAATTCGGCTTGTCATCAAAAGCACTCACAAACTTCTACAGATGCACAATCGAGAGCATTCTGTCGGGCTGTATCACCGCCTGGTATGGCAACTGCTTCGCCCACAACCGTAAGGCTCTCCAGAGGGTAGTGAGGTCTGCACAACGCATCACTGGGGGCAAACTACCTGCCCTCCAGGACACCTACACCACCCGATGTCACAGGAAGGCCATAAAGATCATCAAAGACAACAACCACCCGAGCCACTGCCTGTTCACCCCGCTATCATCCAGAAGGCGAGGTCAGTACAGGTGCATCAAAGCTGTGACCGAGAGACTTCTATCTCAAGGCCATCAGACTGTTAAACAGCCACCACTAACATTGAGTGGCTGCTGCCAACACACTGACTCAACTCCAGCCACTTTAATAATGGGAATTGATGGGAATTGATGTCAAATATATCACTAGCCACTTTAAACAATGCTACCTAATATAATGTTTACATACCCTACATTATTCATCTCATATGTATACGTATATACTGTACTCTATGTCATCTACTGCATCTTTATGTAATACATGTATCACTAGCCACTTTAACTATGCCACTTTGTTTACATACTCATCTCATATGTATATACTGTACTCAATACCATCTACTGTATCTTGCCTATGCCGCTCTGTACCATCACTCATTCATATATCCTTATGTACATATTCTTTATCCCCTTACACTTGTGTCTAAAAGGTAGTAGTTTTGGAATTGTTAGCTAGATTACTTGTTGGTTATTACTGCATTGTCGGAACTAGAAGCACAAGCATTTCGCTACACTCGCATTAACATCTGCTAACCATGTGTATGTGACAAATAACATTTTATTTGATTTTTATCAAGGGGCAAAGTATTGACATGTTTTTAAAGAATTGAGAGACGAGCTTAAAGTTTTCTTTACTGACCATAATTTTCACTTGTCTGACCACTTGCATGATGACGAGTTTCTCACACCACTGGCCTAACTGGGTGATGTTTTTACTTGCCTGAATGATCTGAATCTTGGATTACAGGGACTCTCCGCAACTATATTCAATGTACGGGACAAAATTGAGGCTATGATTAAGAAGTTGGAGCTCTTTTCTGTCTGTATTAACAAGGACAACATACAGGTCTTTTCATCGTTGCATGATTTTTTGTGTGCAAATTAACTTAGCTCACGGACAATGTCAATGTGATAAAGCGAAGCACCTGAGTGAGCTGGGTGCTCAATTACGCAGGTACTTTCCCAAAATGGACAACATAAACAACTGGATTCGTTATCCCTTTCATGCCTGCCTCCAGTCCACTTACTGATATCTGAACAAGAGAGCCTCATCGAAATTGCAACAAGCGGTTCTGTGAAAACTGAATTGAAAAATTTCTGGATAGGGCTGAGCTCAGAGTTTCCTGCCTTGGAAAGTCACGCTGTTAAGACACTGATGCCCTTTGCAACCACGTACTACCTATGTGAGAGTGGATTCTCGGCCCTCACTAGCATGAAAACTAAATACAGGCACAGACTGTGTGTGGAAAATGATTTATGTGCATCCTTTCAAGCACACCCACAATTTTTGATGACCAAATAAGGTTTTATATGTAAGATGCCTAAATAAAAAGCAAAATTATTGATTATTATTATATTATTATTTGTGCCCTGGTCCTATAAGATCTCTCACTTCCCACGAGCCGGGTTGTGACAAAAAACTCACACTCATTCGAATGTTTAATAAATGTATAGTGTGTGTGTGGCAGGCTTACAATGATGGCAAAAAAACAAAATTTGACAGTGTGCTGACCCTGGTGCTAGAGGGGGGTACGCAGCTGGAGGTTGAATGTTTGAAGGGGTACGGGACTATAAAACGTTTGGGTAGACTAACCATCTTGGGGACCAGAGGTTGAGACTGGTTGGATGGAGGCCAAACTGTGTCATTTCAGTAATCAGCTCATTGGGAATAGTTTAATTGGGGAACAGTATCTGATAGTTTAGTGAGACTATTAACACGCCAATAAATATGCAAATTAGGAGTCTGGTCCAAGCCTGGAAAGGATTGGTTGAAACTTGATTAGCCAAGACCCAGACATTTGGATCACTGCCTTCTATGCCCAAATAAAAAAAGAATTGTGTGCACATGCTCTGCTTCATCAGAGGAACTGCGTATGTCCTCTTGACGTCTGTCTGGCCTGACATGCATACCTTCATTATCTGCTACTGTTTCGCAACCCTCAGCGCCCTTGCCCCTCGCTTGCCTATTTCTGGACCATGAGGCTGTCGCTGGAAGAGATAACAGAGCAAACCAGCTCACTGCGGCATTCTGCTCTCTGGACAGGACCAACCCCTACTCTCTGACTCTCACCAATACTGGTCTTTCTTGATCTGAGATTCTTCCTACTCTGCCTTCTACAGCTTTCATTGATCTAAGAGGTAGGTACAATTTTAAGAGCTCTGAGAGGAGGCCTGAAGAGTGCCAACCTTTATATTTTTGGAGGGAGTTGTAACCAACTGTACTGACTTTTTATAATCTGTAACCAGCCTTTTCATTTCTTGAGGATAACTCTGCCTATGTCTTCTAGTCTAGAGGCTTGTGTTTTGCGGAGGCCTATTGAGGACCACTGTTCATCATGGGTTCCGTGCGGTGTACGCCACCTGTCCCACTCCCCACAAACCTACCTGTCCTAGAAGCCAAAGTAGATGACTTGAGTCACAAGTTAGATGAGCTCCTCTCCAGACAAATAGGTTCCTGTTCCATCTGCTCCACCTGCAGTCTGCACAGCGGCCAGCCAGAGGCAACAGAAAGGCAGCTTGTGGCCCAGTCCAGGCTGCTAGAGAACTTTGAGAGGAAGATCGGTGAGATGCAGAGGACCTTAGAGGCCCTGGCCAAAGGTAACGTTCAATCGATCTGAAATGACACATGGAAGTATTGTATTGTTATTGACAAGCTAAGTTTGACTGAGCTCACTACAGGATTGACCCATGGTTTAGTATTTCAATGTCTCAACCAATACCGTGTATCTGCATTAAAGTTTCAAACTGCATTTCAAAGGAGATTGATAACTGTGAAGTGGACATGAATTACAATGATTTTGCTCACACAATGTTGATGTTACAACAACATCCATGCTACTGTGAAGATGCCAGAGGCTTGTAGGAATTGTGTCCAATTTCCTTTGAGGATAATTCCATTTTGTCTTGTAAATGAGGTCTGGCGCAAAGGAACCCCCACACCTGCCAGGAAGCTTCCCCAGCCCCACCCATTGAGCCATCACCTAGAACAGTATATCTGCCAGCCAAGACCTCACTAGTCACTTCTAAGGTACTTTGAGTCTGTTTCCTTATTGTGTGAATGGTTGTGTATACACTGCATTGTCTTTTTCCATGTTGATACATGTCAACATGGGAAACATGTATATCTAAATGACAAAACATAAAGCAACCGTTTTAGTCTGTCCGGTGCTATGTTCTCTCATGGTCAGGATGAGATCCCAGATCAGTTGGAGACAAACAGACAGCAGGATAAGACACAACACACTCCTACCACCCCAGCAAAGAAAGGTAACTATTCATACTCAATGAGTTCCAGACCAAATGTAGGTGACCATAATCCAGGGTGGATTCAATTGGTGTGTTATTTGATAGAGACGGATGCAAAGAAAACATTGACACGGCTGGCAGTAGCAGTTTTCCCATCAATGGCGCACACTCAAAAGATTTTGACTCAGACAAGGACCACAGTGACGAAGAACCAAGCGGTGACATCCATCGAGGAGTCACTTAGGACAGCATCTCTGCCAGTCAGTGATTCATTAAGCACGGAAAAGGTACTCTTATAATATGTTTCTTCATTGTGTCAGTGGTTTTGTGTATACATTGCATGGATATGTGTCTACTTCATATCTCTAATTGGCAAAACATAAAACAAGCCTTTTAGTTGATGATTGGTCAGTGGCACACCTTGTGATATGCTCAAGCTGCCTCTGTTTCTCTCATGCTCAGGCTGAGACCCTGAATCAGTTTGAGACGAACAGACACCAGGAAACAAAGCAACAGACTCCTATCGCTCCTGCAAAGAAAGGTAACTCACTTCCAATTTAGTGGTATGACTATAGTCATGTCATACTCTGTGAGCTCAAGACTTACATTTGGCTAGATTGAGCTGACCATCACCACTTTATTGTAAGAATGTGAAATGTCAGAATAATAGTAGAGAGAATGATTTATTTCAGCTTTTCTTTCATCACATTCCCAGTGGGTCAGAAGTTTACATACACTCAATTAGTATTTGGTAGCATTTCTATTCAATTGTTTAACTTGGGTCAAACATTTCGGGTAGCCTTCCACAAGCTTCCCACAATAAGTTGGGTGAATTTTGGCCCATTCCTCCTGACAGAGCTGGTGTAACTGAGTCAGGTTTGTAGGCCTCCTTGCTCACACACGCTTTTCAGTTCTACCCACAAATTTTCTATGGAATTGAGGTCAGGGCTTTGTGATGGCCACTCCAATACCTTTACTTTGTTGTCCTTAAGCCATTTTGCCACAACTTTGGAGGTATGCTTGGGGTCATTGTCTATTTGGAAGACCCATTTGCGACCAAGCTTTAACTTCCTGACAGATGTCTTGAGATATTGCTTCAATATACAGTATCCACATAATTTTCCTACATCATGATGCCATCTATTTTGTGAAGTGCCCCAGTCCCTCCTGCAGCAAAGCACCCCCACAACATGATGCTGCCACCCCCGTGCTTCATGGTCGAGAGGGTGTTCTTCAGCTTGCAAGCCTCCCGCTTTTTCCTCCAAACATAACGATGGTCATTATGGCCAAACAGTTCTATTTTTGTTTCATCAGACCAGAAAACATTTCTCCAAAAAGTATGATCTTTGTCCCCATGTGCAGTTGCAAACCATAGTCTGGCTTTTTTATGGTGGTTTTGGAGCAGTGGCTTCTTCCTTGCTGAGCAGCCTTTCAGGTTATGTCAATATAGGACTCATTTTACTGTGGATATAGATACTTTAGTACCCGTTTCCTTCAGCATCTTCACAAGGTCATTTGCTGTTGTTCTGGGATTGATTTTCACTTTTCGCACCAAAGTACGTTCATCTCGAGGAGACAGAGCGCGTCTCCTTCCTGAGTGGTATGATGGCTGCGTGGTCCCATGGTGTTTATACTTGCGTAATTTTGTTTGTACAGATGAACGTGGTGTTTGGAAATTGCTCCCAAGGATGAACCAGACTTGTGGAGGTCTACAATTTGTTTTCTGAGTTCTTGGCTGACTTCTTTTGATTTTCCAATGATGTCAAGCAAAGAGGCACTGAGTTTGAAGGTAGGCCTTGAAATACATCCACAGGTACACCTCCAATTGACTCAAAGGATGTATTAGTCTATCAGAAATTTCTAAAGCCATGACATAATTTTCTGGAATTTTCCAAGCTGTTTAAAGGCACAGTCAACTTAGTGTATGTAAACTTCTGACCCACTGGAATTGTGATACAGTGAATTATAAGTGAAATAATCTGTCTGTAATGTCCTAACCGACTTGCCAAAACTATAGTTTGTTAACAAAATGTCATGCACAAAGTAGATGTCCTAACCGACTTGCCAAAACTATAGTTTGTTAACAAAAAAATGTGGAGTGGTTGAAAAACGAGTTTTAATGACTCCAACCTAAGAGTATGTAAACTTCGGACTATAACTGTATATTAATTAAGGGGTGTCTGCTGGTATGGGAGCAGAGCAAAGAGACTGTGTTGGAGGGCAGTGGATTGGAGGGAACCAGCAGGGGGTCAGAGGTCAACCAATGGCAGCAGATTCCCACAGACAGAGCGAAACTAAAAGGGGTTGGATGAGAGAGGTTCCAGCTGTAGCGGTTGTCCCATCAATGGCGGACACTCCAAGGACTGAGACGAGGACCACAGTGGCGGAGAACCAAGCAGCTGCTCCATCAAGTCCCGCCCCCGCACCAAAAAAGCAGTCTGGGTTGGCTGTCCTTATGCCAACTGTGGAAAGCTCCTCCCTCAGACAAGTGCACAGCTGTCCAGAGTCCTTGCAGAGGTAAAGGCGCTTACTCATCACCTAACATACATACTAATAAAAATGATAAATGATTGGATATCGGATCTATATGTGAAAAACACATCCACCACCAATTTGAATCACATTGCTTTCCACCATACAAATTATAAATGCTACTCTGCTCTGATTGTGCTGGCCTTCTTTCTGGTCCAGGCTCCAGAGTTCAAGGCCCAAGCCCCAGTCTGTCTGCCCTGCCCGTAGACCTGCTGTTGGGAAGACCTGCAATGTTTTGGGAGGGGCTAGTCCAGTTGCAGCCAGTGGAATACAGATCATAGTAGTCCCTACTACAGCAGAAAGGACCTGGCCCAAGTCCCCTACCAAAACTTGCCATAAGGTCATAGGTGATTGTTGACCTCCGTGCACAAAAGGCCTTAGTGTGTTTGATAATTTTGGGATTAGTATGCTATTATACAAAGAAGTGTACTGACATTGTGCTAATGAGTGTTGCCCTCCCAATCTCTCTCTCTCTATCTATCTCTCAGATGACGTTCCCCCGCAGCCAGCTCCTTTCCTTCACCGCTGTGTGTCTTTGCGATCCAACCCCCCATCTGACACCTTCATCATCCACACCAGAGAGGTGCTGGGGAGGTAAACTGACATCTGTAGCCTACTGGTCTGGAATAGTGGTAGAACTAGTAATCTCCCAGATGTTATCTACTAGCTATTGGGTTTGTGTGTTAATGAGTTAAGAAAAACATATTTTTCCCTCAGCGGACGCTTTGGCAAGGTGCACAAATGCACTGAAAAATCCTCTGGACTAAAGCTTGCAGCTAAGATAATCAACACACGAACTGCTAAAGAAAAGGTGAGTGAGTGAGTGAGGTACATATTTGTATGTTCACATACACATTTGCCTGTGTTGTTCTCTCAGGAAAGGGCAAATAACGAGGTGCAGGCAATGAACCAGCTGAGTCATCCCAACATCCTCCAGCTCTACGAGGCCTTTGAGGCCAAGCACCAGCTGGTGTTAATTCTGGAATAGTAAGTGGCTCATATTCCACTCTGCTATTCAGTGTCATTGGTTAGCAAGATCTCCATTACACTGTAGTGCTTCTAAACATTCTACAAATCATTTAACAGGGATCAATACATTAACAATTAATTAATATACTTGAATGATCTCCTGAGGGGGGATTTGGTTTGCTGGCAGCAGACACTAAAGTACAAAGTACAGACACTCTGAGACATAGATACGGAACACTGAATCACCACAAATATGGATACATTATTAAAACAAAGACAAAGTGCATTACATACAGTATACCTCAATCAAAAGTACACAATGGAAAGGTGAGAAAGGAGCAGTGGAGTTGGTCAACCTGATGTCTGTGTGTGGCAGTGTTGAGGGCGGGGAGCTGTTTGACAGGATTGTGGATGAGAGCGCACCACTGACCGAGGTGGACGCCATGGTGTTTGTCAAGCAGATCTGTGAAGGGGTCAGCTACATGCATCAGATGTATGTCCTCCACCTCGACCTGAAAGTGAGTATGGTGGACTGGATGTGCATTCCAGATTTCAAGGCTCACCATCGTCACAAATGCCAGGCACATTTTAATTACCACTTGAAGCACATCATGGTCAATCTCACCGTAACTCAGAGGCATCCATATGTGTGTTGTTGTAAGAAAAGTAATCAATGGTTAATTTATTCAAATGAATTTGCACACTCCGATGTTCACAGCCGGAGAATATCCTTTGTGTGAATCGAACTGGCCATCAGGTGAAGATTATCGACTTTGGGCTGGCAAGAAGGTAATGCCTCTCTTCAGCTGTGGGTGTGATTTTGGGGGATTTATTGTAAGCATTGGTAGCAGCTTTCTCAAAACGAACCTTGAAAAATAATTTTCTTTCTTCCTCGGAATCAGATACAGGCCGCGGGAGAAGCTCAGAGTCAATTTTGGAACCCCTGAATTTCTGGCCCCAGAGGTGGTCAACTTTGATTTTGTGTCCTTTCCCACAGACATGTGGACCTTAGGGGTTGTCACTTATATGCTGTGAGTCTAAAATATAAGCCTCATATTCCCTAACATCTAAGTTCAACCGTAAGTTGTATGGGGCAAATTTACTTCCACGTAAGTAACATTATTACTTAGTGTCCCATTGACATCAATGCATGACTAAGTAAAAATGTGACTTAAGTGGGAGTAAGGATTCACCCCCCCATGTCCCTACCATGCATGCTCTTTCATTGTGACCTTTTTCCCTGTGTATGTGCATGCGGCACTTCCTTCCTCTCATCCTCCGCAGTCTAAGTGGCCTTTCACCCTTCCTGGGTGATGATGAGAGCCAGACCCTCAACAACGTCCTCTCTGCCAACTGTTCTTTTGAGGATGAGGCCTTTGAGCACATCTCAGCAGAGGCCAAGGACTTTATCTCCCACCTTCTGGTCAAGGAGAGGGGGTGAGGGCCAAAGCTGAAATAATAATCATAACACTCATGATTGTGATGATTATTACAGTTTATTAGTTATACTTCTACCATGTTCCCTGTTTGGCCAGAGGGCGAATGAGTGCTTTACAGTGTCTAAGACATCCGTGGCTCAACAACATTGCAGAGAAGGCTAAGGGCAGCAATATAGTACTGAAGTCCCAGGTCCTGCTGAAGAAATACCTGGCCAAGAAACTATGGAAGGTCAGTTAAACAGAATTCCTGCACCACACAGTGTGGTTAATTTAGTTGGTTTTGTAGTTGGAAGGCACATTGTTCACATTATGGTAGTTTTATCCTCTTTGCACTGCAATCAGCTGTGTCATGTCAATTGTTTCCGGCCAACCATTGTTGATGAGACGCATCCAAACGTCCTGCCCTGCTCACTTTGTTGTAAATGTTCTTCTGTGCTTGTTGACAGAAAAACTACATTGCGATAGCAGCAGCCAACAGATTCAAGAAGATCAGCAGCGGTGGGGAACTGACCTCTCTGGATACGGAGACGGATACAATACCTATAGCAACGTAACAATGTCACCCATTAATACAGTACCTGCACTGCCGCCTTACAATGTCACCCCTGTGAAATCTGTACTGACCTACCCTGGACAAACTGCATACTTGTAAAGACCTCCCACATAATCAGTCAGAGAAGGTACTCTTGTCATGGTCTGTCTGTGTAAACAAAACTGGACACAGTGTGTGAATAAATAGTGGCTACACAACATAATTTCACTCATAAAATGAACAGCAATTTTGTACTTTAATATTTTTTCTTGTGTGGAAATGTATGGAAGCGGATTCATGCCAAAAGATATGACACTACATCTATAAAGGAAATAGTGAAATTGTTTTGTAATTTTAAACGTAACCTTTATTTTACTAGGCAAGTCAGTTAAGAACAAATTCTTATTTACAATGACGGCCTACCTCACTCAAACCCGGACGATGCTGGGCCAATTGTGTCCCCATGGGACTCCCATTCACGGCCGAATGTGATACAGCCTGGATTCGAACCAGGGTGTGTGTAGTGACGCCTCAAGCACTGAGGTGCAGTGCCTTAGACCGCTGCGCAACTCAATAACGAGAAACCAATCCAATCTAATAGGTACTTTATTGTTTACATTCATACAATAAGAAAATGCTTCAAAGATAATATGATAAGAGCAGTTCAGCAATTCTTGTTTTGTATCTTCTTCTATAGGGTGATGGAACAAACAGCTAGAGCCTTGTCCTAAGAGCTAACAAGGATGTGATGCCTGCATACTAGTAACGCTTCCAGCTAATTTTACTGCAGGCAACAATGCAATTGAATTAAATGGAATCCTCATTCAATACAATATGATGGGAACTTAACTATTGGGCATAACATCCTTTCGTCAATATGCTAAGCTAACCTCAATACAAATCTATTACTATAAAGTGTGCGTTCGTTGAACTGACAAAAATAAACTCTACACAAATGTTTTCTCTGCAATTACAAGTTGCTCTTTTCTGAGGTAGTCAAAGGACGCGTTCCAGGCTGACTACATTTCAGACAGTTGCATTGCATCAACCAATGGTTGCATGCTACTTAATTGACTACGCAGTCAGGCCTCAGATTGCTAAATCATATGATGTGGTTAGGTGATATGTTAAAACACCTGAAGTTGTTGTGAGATTTGGCAGGCGTCTGCAATGTAGTCTGTCTAAAACGCTGCCAACAAATATACAATCATCATGGGCGTGGAGGAACTGATCTCTACATATCAGGAAAGGATACAATACATAAGTACTGGTAAAAGAGACAATGTTCAAGGAGGAGAGATGTTTTTCCGTACTGATTGTTCATTTTTACGTAACAGTTACCGCCACGCAAAGAAAGAAACGGGTACTGTAATAGGATAAGGTAGAGGTAGAGAGTTTATGGGTCAATCAATGTCACTGTCTGTTGTATCTAAACAAAACAAGCAATTTGATTAAGAAAATCTACATTTTAACTTTAGATCTAATGGCACAAGTTAGAGCCAAAGTAACTAGGAAAGAGATTAAAATGATATACCCTAACCCCAAAGGACAGAGTTCTGTATTAATCTCTTCATCTAGGAGAGCATGTTGTTGAGGTAAAAGGAACAAAACATTTCATAAGACATCAATTCTTTCATAATGTCTTAAGTGCTTAAACCCAGTCAATAGAGTAGACACCCAAGAGGCACAACAGTAGCATTTTTTTAAGACATCGGTGCAACATTTCACTGAATAAAGGATACAGTCAATGATATGCAGTAATATGAAACCCATTTCAGTAACACTCTCTAAAGCAGTGTTTGACAAACCTCTCCTCAAGTACCCCCTGCCATTCCACTCACTTGGTATATTCCAGAACAAGCACAGTTGATTGAACTGGTCAACTAATAATCAAGCTCTTGATTACTTGAATCAGGATTGCTAATACTGTCTGGAACAGACCAAATAATTGGAATGGGGGTCCTGGATAGAGGTTTGGGAAACTGCTTTAAAGGGATTTAAAAATCAAACATCTCTAGTTTTTGTATAAATAAGCAGAACATGATAACACAAGTACACTTTTACGTAAGCTGCTGTTAAATATCTAACATGACCATTGTCATACAAGTGACTAACATTATTGGAAAACAAGATGAGTGACAGGTGTCATGAAGCACTTATGTCCACATTGTATTGACCTTATGCGGTCTTTTCTGAACAAAGTGCAACCATTTGGCCTATTTCTAACAGGTTTCAATAAAACAACATTTTGGTTGCTAAAACACACTTTCTATTCTCCTTCTGCTCAAGTTTCTTATTATCGGATGAGGTAATACTGATGAAGTGGTTCTTTGTGTTCAACATCATCATAACAAAAACTATTGCTACTGAAAGCTTAATTAGCATCATTAAAAAAATACAATTCCCATTTTTTTTCCATAAAAAAAATTAACGCAAGCACATTGGATGCCTATATGTATCACTCGTATATTCAAGACTTTCGAGACACTCGTCCTTTATGGGAGGCTTTATTCAAGAATATTTGGAGTGTTCCTTGGCCTGGTGCTGGGGTCACGTGGGTCACATGGTATCAGGCTGCTCACTGTTGAAAGGTCTGGTAGTAGCGAGGTAGGGAGGTGGAAGTGCTCATTCCAGGATTGCTGAACCCCTGAGGTAGCTGGTTGTTGTTGTGGGCTCCGGGGACCTGGGGTGCGTGAAGTTGTGGGGGCTGCAGGAAGGTGAGTCCTCCTGGGGCCTGATAGGGTAGGGGGCTGGAGGAGGAGGGCGGCACAGTCGAGGTGGAGGTAGACGGGTAGCCCATCACCAGACCTCCCATACTCATATGAGCACTGTAGGGAGGCAGGCTGAACGGCAAGAAGCCCAGAAGAGGACCCAGGTCCATGTTAGCAGCGCAAGACAGCTCGGCTGAGGAGAGAGCGGGGCTCCTGGACAGAAGGTGGGGGTCCCCAGCCACTGGGCCACCCTGGGTTTCTGAAAGCACTTCCCTCTGAGGGGAGGCGGAGGAGGAGGTAGAGGAGGAGGCTGTGGTCAGGTGTGGGGGCAGCCCGCTCTGCAGGTCCATTAGGAAGCTCTCCATGTCAGTGCGGGGATATGAGGTAGATCCATGCTGATACCTGGCCATGTGGCCATAAGGCTGCTGTTGCTGCTGGGGGAGGTGGTGGTGGGGATGGGGAGAGGGGCCTGGCATGTGGAGGCCCACCCCCATGGCCGTGGATAGGGAGCCCTGCATGAGGGAGTGGTGTTGATGGCCCATGCCTGGATTGGAAATGGTCTGCAGGGGGTAACTGCTGTACATGTCAATGGGGAAGGCCTCTACATGCTCCTTGGAGGAGGGTCCCATGCTGCATTGCACCGGACTTGGCTCTTCCTTTACGGGCCCAGGTGTGGTGGGGGCTGGTGTGGGGGTGGTGGTTGTGGGCTCCTGGACGTGGCTCTTCTTCAGGTGGCGCGTCAGATGGTCCCTGCGACCAAATCGCTGGGCGCAGCGCGGGCACAGAAAGTCACGGCGGCCCGTGTGCACCACCGCGTGACGCCGCACATCCTTGCGAGTGTAGAAGCGCCGGTCGCAGCGCTCGCACGAATACTTCCTCTCCCTGACGGTGGCGGTGACCTCCAGTGGCGGAAGCCTGTCGGTGTGGCTCCCTAGTTGCTCCAGCAGGGCAGGCGCCCCCTCTTGGCAATGGAGCTCCCCAGGGATGGTGGCGCTGGAGGCAGGGGCGTGGGCGGCCAGCAGGTGGCGCCGGTAGCCCAACTGAGTGCTGTACTGTTTGCCACACTCCTGGCAGTGGAACACCTGCCTGTTGGCGTCGTGGGCCTGCAAGTGGCTCTTCAGGTGCTCCTTCTGTTGGAACATGCTCTAGTAGAGGGAACGGCGCTGGGTCTTCTGCAGAGGGCGACGGGCCATAAGCATGAGCAGACGGACAAAACACTCATGGGGTATTTTAAGAGAGGACCTTCAAACTTGACACCATTGGCTGCACCGTTAATGGAGAATAGGGTGTTGAATGCTGCTGAATGCTGCTAGTGGAGTGTTTCGTATTCTCTCCAGGTGAGGATCTGTCCGCCTGTCTCCCTTTCCAGTACGAGCTTCTATCAGATGGGGGTGTTCTGCAGCAGCAGCTGCCATAGCAACCCAATAGGGCCTGGGCAAGGAGAGCAGAGTCACTCACTCAGCTGCTAAGGTTCGGACTAGATATGGGTGAGCATCCCTGAGCTTCTGTGAGTTTTATGTTATTGTGTGTGTATGTGTGCGTGTCTCCGCAGGGTAATTCTTGGGTAAGGCCCAAAGTTGTGTGCTTCTTCTCCCTGTCTCATCCAGCCACACGAGCCAGAGGACCGGTTGAACGTGAGTGGCAATTTTGCATGACCACAGTCCTATAAAGATGCACAAGGTTAAGATCAGCCTACAGTTGTTGTGTGATGAAATTACCAGGGTCAAGCTGATGCCGGACACACCCCATGTATAGCACCCATCCAAAGCGATGCACTTTACATTATTTTAACTTTGGCAATACTGTAATATTTAAAAAAAAATATTACTTGGCTTTAAAGTTGAAGATTTACTATGGTTAGGCTAATTGTGCAAGTGCTGCAGATCAATATTAATCAAGTGAAACCTGGGATGGCATGATATGAGCCTTGTATTCTATATTAGAAAAGTATCTTTTTTACAACATTTGATGGGGCAACTGTACAAAAGACACTCTGATCTGAACAATGAAAAGCAAGGTATGAGAGTTTCACTTGGAAGAGTCTATATACAACGAACATATGGTTCATCATCAACTCGCGCTGATCAGCATGTATATGAAGTCAAAAACACACAAAAACGTATTCACGTAGTAACTTAAAAACACAAAGTATATTAACTTAACTCAATAAATGGACTCGTGTAATTCATGAGCAATGATTGAAAAATAATGAATGGGGAAACGTAATACGAAAATAAGGACGTGATGATAACATTCAAAAACATTTTTTTTAAACGTTTGTATTCTGAAAATGTGTTGAGCGCTAACAAAACAGTTATGTTTTCCTTAATTATATAAAGTAATGAAAATAAATGTACATGTTGCACTACTATTTGAAAAGTGCTAAAGAAATTCAGCAAGTTCATGTCACCGAATTTGATCGGTATGAGTAACGTTAGATTTTTACTATCAGCCTGGCAGGCGTATATTTGGGACGTTTCCGTTAAAAATGGGCGTAAACGTACCTTTAAAACTTTCACGATTCGGTTCTTGGTCCTTTTCTCTCAGATGTTTAGTAAAACTATTTTTCCAATTTTTTTAAGTTTTATTATTTTCGGGGCCTGGGTTTTTCCTCCGCGGCGCTGGAGTTGCAGAGCGCTTGCATTATGGGAGTGTGACGTCAGACACACCACTTTTTGACAAACTTTTGTGGAGGTTGCCAACTAAATAAGGTTCACCAACACTGCGACCTAGTATGCAATACTTCATATTAAACCTTAAGACATGGGACAATATTTTAAAACTTAGAAAAAGATAATTCCATAACATCATTGCATATACTCCTTTTTTCTGTAGAAAATGAAAACTGTTAAATTGAAGGTGTTGTACGCCCAAAAAACAAGAGGATGGCCATATGGGTCCCACATCATGATACTATATAAGAAGAGAGGAGGATGGAGGTAGCGGACTCACTTACGACGGGTATGAGGAGAAGATGCTCATCTCCATCAGATTTTCTGGTCAGGTCTCAGGATGACCAAAAATCCTAATGTAACCTTAATCCATGTTTCAAACAGTTCCTTCATTGAGGAACTATTTGAAACATGGATTTAGGTTGCATTGATTGTGGAGTAAGGTTGCATAGCCTACTGCTTTTGTCATTTGTCTTGTACCAATAGTTTCAAACTATATCATGTCAATCTCACAGACTGTCTGTTAAGGTTTGCATTCATAGCTCCAGCTGCAAAATGTGTGGTTACATTTCCCCAGCCCCATCCCTCAGTTCACCAAACAATGTGGCAGGATCAGGCTGTTTAAATGACAGATTGTACCTATTTTTATTCATGTGGATGTTCTCTGTGTGACTTTATTTGGGGGTATGGGCAATCATAATAACTAGTACTCTATTTTTTACAGACTATAATCCGTTTGTTTGATAATAACCGAAATTATTTTATTCACCCCTTACCCCAATTTTTGTGTGCGCTAATAAATAGGCAGTTAAGGCACTGCCATTTGAACAGCACTGCACACCCTAAGAAAACTAGAGTACTGGAACAACAATGAAAAATATGGCTAGCCCTAGGATTTTATTCTTAACGCTGTAGTAAATATAATTATGTTCCCTTATGTCTTTATGTAATTTAATAGTAGCCTAGAAAAATCGTATTTATTCTTGGATTTTTTTAAATCTCAAAACAGAATGTCCCACTGGACACACGCTGTTTGAATCAAAGTTGTTTCCATGTCATTTCAATAAAATAACATTGAACCAACGTGGAATAGACATTGAATTGACGTCTGTGCCCACAGGGGTGGTCTCAGATTTTTCCACTCCATGTTTCCTTCAGGTTGATCTCTGCCAGGTTCGTCCATGGACAGGTTACATGATGCATTGTGACCCGTGCTTGACTTGGAGCTGAATACCGGCGCCTAAAATGTTCTACTGCTTGAGCTCCTGTTCCTCTTAGAGAATATTAGCTCAAAAGTATTGTGGAGCTTCTGCACCTAAATATAAACAGTACCGACACCCAAAATGAGTACCAGCACCTATTTCAGTCCAAGTGTAACACTGACTGTGGCTAATTTTGCAGATAGCAGAGCCACAATGGCTTGATCTCTGTCAATTCTCTCCCACTAGCGTTGGTTTGTAGAGTGACTAGAGAGAGAGAGGGGGTAGGGAGAGTTGTTTAGTGTTTCATTCCTGCAGTGTTTTGACCCTTGACCTCACTGTTGTGTTCTGTCCGCCTTGCATTCCAAAGTGACTCACTGGGCAAAAATTGGTTGAATCAACATTGTTAACACGTCATTTCACCCCCCCCCCCCCCCCCCCCCCCCCCCCCCCGTGATGACGTTGAATCAAAGTGGGAAACTGATTGGATTTGCAAAAAATCTACATATGGGCATTTAAATTTTAAAAAATCACACAACTTTTAGCCTACAGGACAGCCAATGACATTGCACGTTAGTTGAAAGCTCAACCGAATGTAAATCAAAATGTTGAACTGACGTCTGTGCCCTGTATTTTTTGCATTAGCTTATGTGCTAACATGCATCTATAGGTACAGTGCGGAGATATTTGAATGCAGCACCTATATTTTTTCTCAAAACAATTAAAGGAGAAGAGGATTGCAGATGATTTTGAGCATTAGCATTACATATGCAAAAAATAAGTTCATAGTTTCCTTGTTTTTTCTTATCAATACCAGTGTGGTCAATCTTAGGGACGTCCATGAGGGCGATGACAAGTTTCAAGTTGAAAGACCACTGAGGAGTGGATTTACAGTGTTTTAAATGGAAATGTAAAATCTGATTTGTCAATATCTCAGCCATCTTGTGATCAATCCCTTTATTAGTACATTCCAAATTTGTTTTTTATTCGATTTATGTATATTTTGCACATTTTAGCATATGTGCTAATATGCATCAACTGGTATAGTGTGGCCAACTTTGAATGCAAACTCTTTAGGGACTATTGTAATGAGTCCAAAAAACAGATTTGGAGTGAATCTGACAATTAGTCCATGAGAAGAATATTATTTATGATTATTTTAAGTATTAGCGTTACATAGTCAAAAAAGTGAATTGTTAATAGTTTCCTTATTTTTTAAGATATGCCAAACTTAACATGGTTCATCATGATAATGGTTTTGATGACCTTAAAACGTTACAAGTAGATAAGCCATTGTGGAGTGGATTTACAAATGGGCACGTAAAATCTGATTTCCTGATGACTCCGCCATCTCTTAACCAATCCCTTTGCTTTTCTCCAACTTCGTTATGATTTCCACATGGCCATATTTCCATGATACAGTGCTTGTTTACGGAAAAACGACGGGAGACAGAGTCGACTACCTGTGCTAATTAGTGTGAACGGAAGACACCCCAAACTTGATGTCACTGAAAAATACTGTCGGTTGCAACTATTAAAACCGGTTAAAGTGTATATTTCGCATTTGTGAAATTATTGTTGATGTGTTACGAAAGTAGAGTGCTTTAAGTTTTTAGAACCTTACCGCAATTAAGAATTGATTCACGTTTAGATGGAGTAATTGGTTGGCTGTTTTGGCTGACAGCCAATTCGCCTCTTAACAGAACTTGTAAGATCCTTGGATAATAAGGAGTAACGTTAGGCTTCTTAAATCCATTATTGGGCTATGCCAAATGGGGTGACGGATATGAGGGTTTAAGCAAAGATATTTATAACTAACCCAAGACAGTTAGTCACCCGTGTTGGTTTAAATGGGAGCAAATGAAGCATAGTTGTCAGAACAAGCATTGTATTTGCATATTTCCGTTTCATCGTTTACAAGGAGTGCACACGCGCACTTCACAGAGAAGGCTTTCCCTAGTGGTAATATGCAAATACAAGCTAGAGCACACCAATCGTTTTTCGCTAGTTCGTGCATGCCCACCTCCTTGCTTGTTCTGACAACGATGCTTCATTTGCTCCCATTTAAACCAACACTGATTACGAACAATCTGTTACGAACAGAGTCCACAAAGTTTTGTAGATGTGAGCCTTTGACATTTTTTTTGTAACAGATTGTAGTTTTGTGAACAGAAAACTGTATAGCACTTAACCCTTGTTCTATCTGGGTTAAGCCAAGATAGACAACTGCCTATTTTTTCGATGCGAGCAAATTAATCATAGTGGGCAAGGAGGTAGGCAGAGCCAAGCACGAGCAAGCGAGATCCGATTTGCGCGTTCTCGCATGTATTTGCATATTTCGTGAGGGAAGCCTAGTCTGTGAAGTGCTCCTGTGCAATAACTCAATTCGCTTGTGCACTTCTTCTAGACAATGCCATTTAAAAAAAACGTTGTCAAAGGGTAAAGTCTACAAAACGTAGTCCACTCTGTTCGTTGCATATTCTAGTTTTGGGAATAGAAAACTGTATTGAGATCAAATGTTTCATCGATGAGAACATTTGCAGAATGTCGGCCAAAATCCATCTGGCGCCATCTTCTCCAATGCAGGCCACTGGGCTTCCTCTCATCACCAGATTTGGTGGTGAATGGAAACGCCAACTGGATGCTTCAGATTTACAGTGAAACATCTGGCTGTTTGTTCTATCTTCGGTTTCAGTGAGACTTCTTCATTCAATATGTCGGTCAGCAAACAAATGTTTAGTCTGCATGCCGCCACCTACTGTGCTGGAGTGTGTTAAGTGAGACTGCTTATAACAGCACCACCTGTAGGCCAATCTGTGACATTACTTTTTACCAAATTACTCTGTGCCAGTTACTTTGTGCCAATTTAGAAAAAGTTACACATTTATGCTTGAATTATTCGACCATGTCAAGAAAAGAAAAGAATACAGGAGAGATAAGCAATAGCTTCGCCGTGAACCACTATTAATACAACAATATGGTTTAGATTGCGACGCTAGCTAAGCTCATGCGCAGAAACACGTCATCAGGTCCAACGGTCCATCGATATAAAGTCATTTTTGACGAAAATTAAAACGTGTCAGTTTGAAGTTGGAATTATAACACAATCAGCGACTTAAGACATTGGCTCGAATCTAAAGTTGTGCCTTCAGAAATCGAGAAAATTAACAATTTAAGGAAGAATCGTCCACTTCTCAAACCCCAGTCTGGTCCGTTGAGTCCACGGAGTGAATCTTGGGAAGTATCGCGATGTTGGGCCCTCTAGGTTAGAAACTGTGGTAGTAGCTTCAAGACGAGAGGCGCCCCCCGTATGTGTTTATTAGCTAGCTAGCGTCTTACTAGCCTTTAGGCGCGTTACTGTGCACTAGCGTAGAACAACAATAATTTATATAGCTAAATGAATTAGCTCAACAAGAGGCGTGCCTACCGAGCACCAGACGAGTGAGAGAACTAGCAACTACGTGGTGGGAAGGCTAGCGAAACGGAGAGAAACAGTTCAGCTAACGTTAGCTTGCTAGTTCGGGGTTTCTTGATCCACCGACCGTATTTAGCTTGCTAAAAAGCTAGCTGCTGCTGGAGGCGCAACCGATAACTGCTAGCTACTAGAGGGGAGGAAATGAAGGACAAACAGAAGAGAAAGAAGGAACGCACGTGGGCTGAGGCGGCTCGCATGGTAATACTATCTTTAGTTGTAATATAGTAGCTAGCTAATGTACTGACAGGGAAGAGGAACACTCAGCAACCAAACACATATTAGTCGGAGCCTGGGCTGTCTGGTTTGCACTGCACGTTAGCTAGCAGGGAGTGCTCGGTTAATCTCCTAAATTAATTTAGCTAAATCGCCAGCATGTTAACAGTGAAATTAGTAAATGCACTGAGCCCCTGATAACGAAATGCTCTTATTATTCATATGATTAACGTTAGTCATTCCAAGTGTGGTTGTAGCTAGAGTCGTGTATTTAGATGGCTCTGGTTTTATCTAAGCTAACGCTCATTGTTGACAGGAGCATAGCTAACATACGGGTACGTCTGCCTTCCAGTTTGACCCTTTGTTTGCTAGCTAGCGAGTTAGCATAACCCACTGTATTGGTAAATTAGCCAGACTACCAGTGGTACCACCATTCACTGAACATGTAAACAAATAACTATTTCAGAGTTATCCACTCAAGCTAACGTTAATTTCACTATCTGCTCATATTTTAACACATTTAGACAGGTCCCTCTGCTTATGGTCAGAGCAAGGGTCAGGGGAATACCACCCCAAGCCTTAGCTAATGTTATCTAGGTGGTAGCTAGCTACAACCATTCAAAGTTGGATACAGTTGTCTTTATGTAGCTATCATAATGGTTATTGGATAACTAAGCTGGTGTATGCATGTAAAGTTTTTATTTAGCCATATTGACAAATAAGACAGCTAAGAAGTTTCTTGTAGGCTTCCAGCTAACGTTACTACCCAATGGTATACAAATCATGTCTGTGTTCTTGTGTAATGCAAGTCCTCTTTTGGCTTTCTTCAATGACCATTGCAACATTTTATTGTAATTCAGTTTTCCATTATGGTTTCTTCTGCAACAAGACAGACACCCTATTCTCTATGCTTTGTAGAGTGGTCTAAATATACAGGTCTACTATATGAGGTAGATTAAATTATGTATATTGTATCAGAGAGTACTTGGATTAAAATTGTGTGTAAAAGGGATATACTATTGGGAATGTCATGAGGTTGCCAGTCAGAGCTGTGTCTTGATGTTGAGTAGGATAATCAGGCACCTACATCGTGTAGTTATTGCAGAACCCTTACACATAGTGCCCATTTACTGCTGTAAACGGTCTGCATTCGGCAACAGTCCATTGATTTTAAATGGTAAGCAGACCCCTCTTCTGCGACTCAACTGCCAGATGAGGCTGTGTTGCATAGCAGTATCATTGGTGTTTCTTGAGGATTTAGAACTGGATGCAGTTAATGACACATTTTATTCAGTACACATAGCTATAAAGCCTACCATGTTTTGTATTGTGCATGCATACTGCAGATGCATTATATCTCAACTTCGGCAAATTTCTCCTTTCTAATATGGGTGTGGAAGTTACTTACATCTTAGGGTGGGGCTCTATTCTCTTGCCAGACCCTAATTTTCTGTTCCCTGCCTATCAGCATCCTTGCACGCCACGGCAGCGCTACATAGCTCAGTGCCATTTTTGGTTTTCACTGTGTGGGGAATGCATGTATTTATAACCGAAGCCCATATGTCACTGCAGATCCTTGTGGTGCAAATGTTTTGGCTAGGCTAGCTTTTGGGGAGCCTAAACAATATTCATAGGCTGAGGTGAGTCCAGTGTGTTCCAAAACTTGTGCTAGGCCATGCTAGCTACTCATTATTCTCTGGGGCATACAGGAATAACAGACCGATTTAGTGATAAGAGATGTAAACAAAAATAGACTTTCAAGTGTGTTTTGAGAACCGCCAGTGAGAAACACGCATACCTAGTTTGCACGCTCACACATTCAGATAAATGGGATGGGCCGGTGTGAAATTGTATCTTCTACGAGATAGAGGAACACGCTTCAACTGCACCCACACCACCATATGGAACAAATCCATTTAGGGTTGCATAACACCACATACAAAAAAGGAGAACCTTCAAGACACTTTTCATACTATTACCAACAATGTCATGTTGCCTAGACAACCATAAGCACCGTCTGTGTAGGCTAGTTTATCATTTTCATATAGGCCTATCTTCAGTAAGTCAAAATAATCTATCTGCCTTGGCATTAATCAGGAGTTTGGTAGTGGTGTGTGATGGGTTTTCTCCATGCATGACTGGGCAGGTTCTTTTCTCCACAGATTGCAGAGAAGCCTGATAGGTCTAACTTATCCACCATCTGGCCTTTTGAGTTCCTTAGACTGTTTTCGGTTTCCTTTTTCTGCAGGGACAAGGACAACATAATTGTTACATTGAATGCCACATGTCTTGGTATTCTGTAATCAACGCCTCACCGAATCATGGTGCATACTGTTGCTCTATTGTGATGTGCATCTTTAGTGTGTGCTTGTGTTGTGTGCTTGGAGTCGGCTTTGTCTTCTGGTCTCCCTGACCAAAATACCCTTTCCTCTTCTTCCAATTTCCTGCACTCGTGTCCTTGGGTTAATTTGAAGGAGCGCTCTACTACCCAGTCTGTATGTGTTGTTCCTTCTCATGCATCCTGTCATGACGACACACTGAGAGGCTCTGGATTGATCGCACAACCTCAAGCACCTATCTCTGGTCTTATTAATGGAAATTAATCAATAATTCACTGTATTTTTAAGGGAGTGGAGGTGGCACTTAAAACCACAAATGCTGCTCGGCTATGTAGTGATGTCACTTTATTAGAATTAGTGGTGTAGTGGAGGATAAACATTGTTTACACCTTTTTATTTTGCGTGTGTGTTTACCCACCTTTTGCGTAAAAATGCTTTGAAAGTATAGTGAGCATTACTTTCACCACACCTGGCAATCAGCATTTATCCACCTATTTTTTTTATCACTTATTTAAATTGTTATAGTATGTTTATATGAATTGGTTCTCCTAGAGGGATAGGCCTAGTTGTGGGTGTATTGTGTTGTGCTATTTCACTGTCTTAGTGGATATTAAAGCCACATGCTTTCTGCTGACGAAGCTTGAGTGGTTAACTCAGGCGTTTTGAAACATTTTAATAAATGGACGCTAAGTTTAATACACTGCCTTTTGTGAATCTTCCATTCATAAGGTATGGAATTCACATTTTGTTGCCTTTTTTCACCAGATATTTCTGAAGCTGCTGTATTCACTTACTGGATGTATGGTATAGTTGTAGGTATATCTTAAATTGTATCTGTATGGGCTATAACATGTTCATGACTGACTGTAATTTTTCCAGGTTCTAGAGAACTTCTCTGATGCCCCCATGACGCCCAAGCAGATCCTGCATGTTATTCAGACCAAGGGGCTCAAGGAAATGAGGTAAACAACCACCACACACACACATTTAATGGAAGGGTTATATTCTGGCATTTAAGCCCTTGTTCTACCACTTACCAGAGTCAGATGAACTGCCATTTTATGTCTCTGCGGGCAGTATGAAGGAAGTTAGCATTGGCTTGCAAAACTACTGCTAAATTGTGTTAGCGCAATGACTGGAAGTCTACAGGTACAATAGCAGTGCTACAGTAGCATACTGCACGCAGAGACATACAAATGGTATCCACAATTTCATCTGATTCTGGGTAAGTACGGTTGAAGTCGGAAGTTTATATACACTTGGGTTGGAGTCATTAAAACTCGTTTTTCAACCACTACATAAATTTCTTGTTAACAAACTGTAGTTTCGGCAAGTAGGTTAGGACATCTATTTTAACAGCTTGGAAAATTCTAGAAAATTATGTTGTGGATTTAGAAGCTTCTGATAGGCTAATTGACATAATTTGAGTCAATTGGAGGTGTACCTGTGGATGTATTTCAAGGCCTACCTTCAAACTCGATGTCTCTTTGCTTGACATCATTGGAAAATCAAAAGAAATCAGCCAAGAGCTGATCTCCACAAGTGTAGTTCATTCTTGGGAGCAATTTCCAAACGCATGAAGGTACCACGTTCATCTGTACAAACAATAGTACGCAAGTATAAACACCATGGGACCACGCAGCCGTCATACAGGTCAGGAAGGAGACTCGTTCTGTCTCCTCGAGATGAACGTATTTTGGTGTGAAAAGTGCAAATCAATCCCAGAACAACAGCAAAGGACCTTGTGAAGATGCTGGAGGAAACGGGTACAAAAGTATCTATATCCACAGTAAAACGAGTCCTATATCGACACAACCTGAAAGGCCACTCAGCAAGGAAGAAGCCACTGCTCCAAAACCGCCATTAAAAAAAGCCAGACTACGGTTTGCAACTGCACATGGGGACAAAGATCATACTTTTTGGAGAAATGCCCTCTGGTCTGATGAAATAAAAATAGAACTGTTTGCCCATAATGACCATATTATGTTTGGAGGAAAAAGGGGCATGCTTGCAAGCCGAAGAACACCATCTCAACCGTGAAGCACGTGGGTGGCAGCATCATGTTTTGGGGGTGCTTTGCTGCAGGAGGGACTGGTGCACTTCACAAAATAGATGGCATCATGAGGGAGGAACATTTTGTGGATATATTGAAGCAACATCTCAAGACATCATTCAGGAAGTTAAATCGGGGGTCTTCCAAATGGGCCTTCCGAATGGACAATGACCCCAAGCATACTTCCAAAGTTGTGACAAAATGGTCTAAGGACAACAAAGACAAGATATTGGAACGGCCATCATAATGCCCTGAACTCAATCCCATAGACAATTTGTGGGCAGAACTGAAAAAGTGAATGAGCAAGTAGGCCTACAAACCTGACTCAGTTACACCAGTTCTGTAAGGAGGAATGGGCCAAAATTCACCCAACTTATTGTGGGAAGCTTGTGGAAGGCTACCTAAAATGTTTGACCCAAGTTAAACAATGTAAAGGCAATGCTACCAAATACTAATTGAGTGTATGTAAACTTCTGACCCACTGAGAATGTGATGAAAGTAATACAAGTTGAAATAAATCATTCTCCTATTATTCTGATTTCACATTCTTAAAATAAAGTGGTGATCCTAACTGACCTAAGACAGGGAATTTTTACTAGCGATAAAGGTATGCTTTATCTTGGCCAGGTCGCAATTGTAAATGAGAACTTGTTCTCAACTTGCCTACCTGGTTAAATAAAGGTAAAATAATAAATAAATAAAAAGGTCAGGAATTGAAACACTTCAACCAAATACATTTAAACTCAGTTTATGTAAACTTCCAACTTCAACTGTAGAACAAGGGCTTAAATGCCAGAATCTCCCATTATACCTTTAAAGCCCATCTTTATGGTCATGTATACCAGCAACAAAACCAAGAATGGAATTGCTCATGTTTTATGTAAAATAATATGTTACGAGAATATCCTTGAGAAAGGAATGTTTAAACTTTGACTCACATTTTTCACAATTCTTCCATGATCTCTACCTGGCCTGATCCACAATATGCTCAACAAAATCAGAAGGTAAGATGGCACAAGAACAAAGGGACAATATTTCCATTTTATGTTTAGCTGTCTCTTTGCATACCATAGGTATTGTTCTGCTTCTCACAGTCATCTTCTCCCCACTCTTTCTCCATCACCCCACCCTGTCTCTCTCTCTCTCTCTCTCTCTGTCCACCAGTGGCACAGCCCCTCTGGCCTGTCTGGTGACCATGCTGCATTCCCAGGTGAGGGGGGACAGAGTAAAAAACAGCATCTTCTTTAAGCTTCCTGGCAGGATGAGTCTGTTTACCTTGAAGGTATGGAACCAGCCCAATCCACACACCCATATCTCAAACACGCACGTACCTCTAATCCCTACCCCTAATAAACCTCATACAAACCCATATCTGGAATACACACACATGTATGTTTGTGATAGCAATCTCTCTTCTGACTGTCCGTCTGCAGAAGAACGCTCTGCAGTGGACCAAGAGTTCGAAGGAGGCGGAGACAGCCGAAGCCAGCACACTAGCTACTGCTAACACAGCAACAGCAGGGCCAACGGAAGGTGCGGAGCAAGAGAGCTGTGACTCCATGGAAACAGTTGCAGCCAGTGGAGAGAACGATGGTGTGTGTTTGTGCTCACCACATGCTTTCATCAGTGATCATTTAGTGGAGAGTAATTGCCCTTTTTATTTGGTGTTTACTTCCACTGTAAATTAACATTGTTGAAGTTTACATTACTCTCCGCCCATCTTATCAACCTCCTTTTTACAGTTTATCCACTGTTTGTTTATTCCACTACATCACTGGTCTTTATTAAGCACACACATCTAACACATCACTATTAAATCTCTCTGACTGCCCTGTTCAAAGGCACTTTGAAAACAACACAGGAATATGTGTCGTGATAAAGGTGGAAAGAGCATGCCTATGATAGAATAAATTGAAGTGTTTTTAAACAACTGCAAACCAGAGATATTTTTTCTTATTTTTAGGATGTGATTGTTGCTGTGGTTACGGGTGCACATGAAACAGCCAACCCATGGCATAAATCTTTTTTTATTTTATTTTTTTAAGAAACATTTTATTTGGGTGAGCTCCTGTTTATCTGAAAAGTGCTAGATGATAAACCCCACCAATTGTGATAACGGAAACCAAAACATGTGCAGTGTGAAAAACCTTATTGTCAGTGTTAGTGGTCCATGGACCATTTATCATCGACTAAACCATTTGGAACCCAGTAAAGAGAACCATTTGGTGTCTGACTATATCCCCCTCTACCCCTCACAGCGTCCATAGATGAGAGCTCGTCCAGTGCCTCATGCTCCACAGAGCCCCAGACCAGGCTGAGTAGATCTGGAGTCTCTGGACAGGTGCGCTCTGAGGCCCAGGCACAGACCCGACTAAGTCGATCCAGACAGGTACACTTTACCCCCCTCAACCTGGGCTGTCTATGTGTACTGTTGCTCAATAGGGATATTATAGGTGGTTGTGCATAGTGTGCGTAGGTCGAGTCAAGAGGTTTTTATGAGTACTACATGCATAGGAAATGATTGCAGATCGCCTTTGTCTGGCTTAGTGATAACCTTAGCATTCTATTACCTCTCACCATGTCCGTTTCTCCTTCGCTGCAGTCGAGCAGACAGAGGAAGAAGGCTGTGATGATGCCGCGAGTGGTCCTCACTCCACTCAAGGTCAATGGTGAACACGTCCCATCAGGTGAGCACTTCTCTCTGCTAACCCCTTTGCTACCCTAACCTCATCTCGCTATGCCCACACACAACCTCTTCCTGGGCAAAAAAAATGTTGCGGAATTTGTAGCATTACACACAGACACCTCTGAGTCATATTCCTACAGTGGGCTTGGACCATTTCTCACCCAGCATGGGCCTCTACTGCTTTGCCAGTCTTTTTATTTATGTGTTGCCTATTTACTTTTGCAGCAGCATTCTTAGACTGTAACCTCTTCAAGTTTCTCAGTAAGCTCTGGGTAACAAAAACATGAGTGGCCTAAAAAACAGTTTTAGTGCTATCTATGGGAAGAAAGTGTAGGAATGGCTAGTGTTCCTGCAGGTGTCGTGTTGACTGAAATGTGACCTGTGTGCAGTTTTGACTGTGCTCCTCGTGCACCCAGAGTCTTTCTCATTCTGAGGATCCCCTGAAACCCTCCCCTCTTGTGGCTGATTGTCTGTCAGTCTCTGCGTGCAGAATAACCCTACTAGCCACTCATTGTCTGAGTGCAACTTCTGTCCTCCCTGCTTCTTTTTATGTGCACCTGGAAATTCCAGTCTCATATCAGTCCTTCCCTCCCGCCTTACATTTAGCTGCCCAGTAAACCCAATTGCTATCTATAAGGTGGGGGAGCTCTATCTGAGATTTCTGCTCCACCCTACCCCCCACTCTCCTCTCTCTGTGTTAATGTGGGACTGGGTAACTGCTCCCTTTGCTTTGTCTGTATTGCTCACCTGTCCCAATCCCCACCCAACCCGTGCTATGGGCTCTGCTGCCTCCCCTTTTGGCTTGTCTGCCTGACCTGCCCACCCCCGCCTTCCCGCTCGTAAGTCCCCCCTCAACCACGTGACCGGAGTGTCTCACCAGGCTCCCCCTCCCCCCACCTCTCCCCCTCAGGAGCAGCGGGGAGGCGCAGGGAAGACTCTAGGGGGGGTCCAGGCCCCACGCTTCGTGCCCGCCCCGAGCTGGCTAGCTGGAAACGCCCCCAGCACTTCAAGAGCTTGCGTGGCTACCACTCAGGTACAGGGGTTACACCCGGGTATAATAAAACCCACCAACCCAACCAACCTCCCTCCAGTAAACCCTAAAACACCAACCCCTCACTCTCCCAGTTGTAACCCAGTTTATTTTCATCATTGTTCAGGACACCTTTGGCAAAGAGATATACCTGATGGAACCTGAACTGTAAACAACTTGACAAATCTGTATATCTTATGAATTTAGCTGTCACAAATGAAGAGGTCAAAGAACATAATCTGGACATAGTACACAATCTGTAGAACTATTAGATGTATGTCTCAGTTTCTACACAGGCCAGCTGTCTACGAATAAGCGTCAAACCTGGACTTTGGGTCAATCCCAGACTGACAGGGTGATTTGGTAGCTAACCAACAGTACGCTGGTCGCTATCATTGTCAGGGTTGCATTGGTCACTAATGCTAACTGAACAGCAGTGCTTTGCAGGTTTCTAACTGAATGCCAGGGTCGGCTAGCTATCCCAACACTGGCTACCCGGCCAGGACATACTTAACCGCTCACTGACTGATAGCTGTTGTGATTGTGTTGGCTGCTAAACTAAACGCCTGAATGACTGTGTTGATGGATCTTAACTGGAGTTGTTGGCTTGCAATGGAACGGCCATGCTGTGCTTGCTGTTAGTTGAATGAATTAGTTTTAAACCATATCCATTGGATAGCATTAGCCACTTGCGGGCCTGTGGTTGTGTATGCCTGCAGGGCCCATGAAGAGGAGCCGAGGCGGGGTGGAGGTGGACTTTGAAACACCTGGCTCTATCCTGGTCAACACCAACATCAGGGCTCTCATCAACATGCGTACCTTCTCTGCCTTCCCAGCCCACTCCCAACAGCAACTCCTGCAGCTCCTCCCCGAGGTTGACCGTCAGGTGAGGGAGCTTGCTCATAATTTATAATCCTAGTCATCATTTACAGTTGAAGTCGGAAGTTTACATACACCTTAACCAAATACATTTAAACTCCAGTTTTTCACAATTCCTGACATTTAATCCTAGTAAAAATTCCCTGTTTTAGGTCAATTAGGATCACCACTTTATGTTAAGAATGTGAAATGTCAGAATAATAGTAGAGTGATTTTATTTCAACTTTTATTTCTTTCATCACATTCTCAGTGGGTCAGAATTTTACATACACACTTAATATTTAGTAGCATTGCCTTTTAAATTGTTTAACTTGGGTCAAATGTTTCGGGTAGCCTTCCACAAGCTTCCCACAACAAGTTAGGTGAATTTTGGCCCATTCCTCCTGACACAGCTGGTGTAACTGAGTCAGGTTTGTAGGCCTCCTTGCTTGCACATGCCTTTTCAGTTCTGCCCACAAATTTTTGTCCTTAAGCCATTTTGCCACAACTTTGGAAGTATGCTTGGGGTCATTGTCTATTTGGAAGACCCATTTGCAACCAAGCTCTAACTTCCTGACTGATCCACGTAATTTTCCTCCCTCACGATGCCATCTATTTTGAAGTGCACCAGTCCCTCCTGCAGCAAAGCACCACAACATGATGCTGCTCGCCCCTTGCTGGTTGGGATGGTGTTCTTCGGCTTGCAATCACCCCCCTTTTTCCTCCAAACATAACAATGGTCATTATGGCCAAACAGTTCTATTTCATCAGACCAGAGGACATTTCTCCAAAAAGTACGATCTTTGTCCCCATGTGCAGTTGCAAACCGCAGTCTGGCTTTTTTATGGCGGTTTTGGAGCAGTGGTTTCTTCCTTGCTGAGCGGCCTTTCAGGTTATATCAATATAGGACTCATTTTTACTGTGGATGTAGATACTTTTGTACCTGTTTCCTCCAGCATCTTCACAAGGTCTTTTGCTGCTGTTCTGGGGTTGATTTGCACTTTTCGCACCAAAGTACGTTCATCTCGAGGAGACAGAACGCGTCTCCTTCCTGAGCTGTATGACGGCTGCGTGGTCCCATGGTGTTTATACTTGCGTACTATTGTTTGTACAGATGAACGTGGTACCTTCAGGCGTTTGGAAATTGCTCCCAAGGATGAACCAGACTTGTGGAGGTCTACAATTTTTTTTCTGAGGACTTGCCTGATTTCTTTTGCTTTTCCCATGATGTCAAGCAAAGAGGTACTGAGTTTGAAGGTAGGCCTTGAACTACATCCACAGGTACACCTCCAATTGACTCGAATTATGTCAATTAACCTATCAGAAGCTTGTAAAGCCATGACATTTTCTAGAATTTTCCAAACTGTTTAAAGGCACAGTCAACTGAGTGTTGACTGTATTACAGTGAATTATAAGTGAAATAATCTCTGTAAACATTACTTGTGTCATGCACAAAGATGTCCTAACTGACTTGCCAATACTATACTTTGTTAACAAGAAATTTGTGGAGTGGTTGAAAAATAAGTTTCAATGACTCCAGTCTAAGTGTATGTAAACTTCCTACTTGCACTGTATAACTCGAGGACAGATTCCCGGACCCAGGTTAAACCTTTCCCTGGACTAAAAAGATTTATCAATGGAGATTCTCCATTGGAGTGTGCCTTTTTAGTCCAGCCCATAATGTGTCATCATTTCTGTGCCATATTGTCTGTGAATGTAACCCAGTATGTCCTGTCTTCCTTCTCCAGGTTGGACCTGATGGTCTGGCTCGCCTCAGTAACTCGGCTCTCAACAATGAATTCTTCACTCACGCCTCCCAGAGCTGGAAGGAAAGGCTTGCTGAGGGTTAGTACCTACTTACTTAATTATATACTATGGTTGGTATAAAGGCCCACTGATAACACGTGACTAGGGGTTAGTGACTAGCTACACAGGTGGGGAACTCTTTCCTTTCAGGAGTTAATTCGCTAGCAATTCATTTTCCTCGACAGAAATTGCCAGGTATTTTTCTAGAAATAACAGGGTGTACAATAATAACCCATGAATTACTGTCTCTTGGGTATTCAGTATCAGAAAGTACCCATTGATGCTATCACATAGCTTCCTACTTAAATACCATGCAAATACCAGGGGAAACAGAATCAGTCAAAACATGAAGTTATTATATATATATATATATATATATATATATATATATATATAACTATAGCCAGTTATCTATATGTTAATCTAATATTGTTTGACCTGCTCAGGGGAGTTCACCCATGAGATGCAGGTGCGATTCCGCCAGGAGATGGAGAAAGAGAAGAAAGTGGAGGCATGGAAGGAGAAGTTCTTTGAGGAGTACCACGGTCAAAAGTAAGTCTTCTGAACATCCACAGCCACAACATCGGCTGTTATTTTTTTAAGCTGCCTTTTATTCCATGGACCATTTGCAAATTGACTTGATTATTTCCACTGTATAACAGTGTATATACTCTTTATACTAATGTTCTTTTGCTGCAGGTCTGGCCTGACCCGAGAAGAGTCTCTGAAGTTGACAATGAGCGAAGCGGCCGATGCTGCCACCAGCGTTCTGGACAGCAAGGTGGCCTTGGTGGCGGCGGGAACGCCCAAGCGCCGCAATGTGGGCAGGCGGAGGCGTGATGGCAGGATGAGACGGCGAACGCGGGCAGACTTGAGACGCAGGGCGCAACGCACCCTCTGTAAGACCAACTCCCCTACCCTGCAGTCCTCCAAGCAGCTGGAAGGCACGCTCACTTTAGATGCAGCTTCTGTTGCCTCTGTCCCCTTGCCCGTCCCAGAGGCCACCACGGTGCAGGGAGGAGAGGTGGTGTTACAGGCCGACTGTGAACTGGAGGATCCGGCCCAGTGTGCCTCCCTAGAGCCCGTGCCCTGCCCTTCCCCCGTGCCTGTGCTCCCGCCTGTGACCATGCCTGTGCCCACCCCGACCCCCAGTCCCAGCCCTGTATCTATCAGCGCCTCCGATGAGCCTGAAGTCACCGCCCGCCTGCTCCCTGAAGAGCCTGCACCTGCCGTCGCCTCAACCTCCTCTCCCTCCTCCTCGTCTTCCTCCTCCTCCTCCTCGTCCTCCTCCCCTTCCTCATCTCCCTCCTCCAACTCAGAGAGACAGGGGGGGTTCACCGCCGGCTTGGATTCTTCCTCCTCGTCCTCTTCTTCCTCCACGGCTGCTGCCACCGCTGATCCACTGGACGACGGTGCCTCCATGGTCACCTCAGTCACGGGGGGCACAACCACCAGCAGCCGGGAGAGCAGCCCTGCAGCCAGCCCCGCCCCCATCATCGCCACCTCCGCCCAGGCCGCCAAGGAGCAGAAGAGGAGGCCAGACGAGCCCCAGGCCTTCTGCAGTTTCCCCGAAAAGAGGCCGCGAATGGAAGATCGTCAGTCCTTTCGTACCACAATTGACGGGGTTCACACGGAAAAGCCGCAGCCGACAGCAGAGGAGCCCAAGGTCCCACCTATCCGGGTATGAGGTCACCATTTGTAATTGTAACCCTTTATTGTGGCTGTAGTGGTGCAGTAGCAGGCACTCAATTTCTGACAACCCAGAATCCACAATCTGTAAAGTAAGTTTGATTATTGTGAATTGTCTCCACCAAAAATGTCAAACCACGTTGCCAAAAACCAACTTCCTTCTCTGAAGATGGTAAATCATTAGTGATGATTGACTGGGTTTCGGTGTGGGATTCTTAGCAAAGCAATGGATGCGAATGTCTGTTATATGGCCTTTGTAAAATCCATGTTTGATATGCTCTCCTTGTCTGTGTCCCTCCAGATTCAACTCTCCCGAATCAAACCGCCCTGGGTCAAAGGGCCGCCAACCTACCAGATCTGTCCCCGCATCGTGCCCCCCGGCGAGGGCTCGCGGCGCTCAGGGACGGGGGCGCGCACCCTGGCGGACATCAAAGCCCGCGCCCAGCAGGCCCGGGCCCAGCGCGAGGCCGCTGCTGCTGTTGCAGCCACTGGGGACGGACCAGGGCCGGGCGGGGGCAGGGCTGGTGCTGGGCTACAGGATCGCAGCAGTGGAAGACGAACGCGAGAGCACCCAGGACCCGTCGAGCCCGGAGGAGCAGGAGACGAGGAGGAGCAGGGATCGCCTGCGGGCTCTCATCCGCCTGGAACACAACTACAGCAGTCCAAATTAGAGCCCTCTACCCCCACCCCCAACACAGCTGCCTCATCCCCCTCCCTGTCCACCTCTTCCAACCCCTCCCTGTCCTTCTCTGAGCCCCCGCAGACCCCCACTCCATCCCCAGCCACCCAGGAGGAGCGACAAGGGGAGCTGAGTGGGGAAGAGGGGACAACACCACCACCAATCAAAGGCACATCCAACGGACTCTCGGACAAGGCAGTGCTGCTGGAGCCTGAGTCGGTGTCCAGCCACCTCAGAGGGCGGGGTGAGGGGGACGACTGTGACAGGACAATGACCAAAAATGGTCCCCTGGCGCCCACCTCCATCCCAGATTCTCTGCCCAGGTTCGGGGCCCAGGGAGTGGATGTGATCAGGTCCCTGGCTGGGGGAGGAGGGGGTGTCATCCAACATGGTTCCCACCACGTGGGGCCACAAGAGAACCCCCCCACCCCAGCCAGAGAGGGCCAGAGCGAAAAGCATTCGCAGCCCTCGGAGAGGGGGAGAGATACAGCCTCCCTCCCTCGTCTCCCACCTTCAGTCAGAGAGGACGAAGCAGGGCATCACAGCGATTCCACGGAGACCGCCTCCGACTGCGAGAATGAGAGCCAGGAGGAAGAGCCCCACCTGAGCATGTGGAGCCACCGCCTGCCTGCTCAGCGCAACGGCAACATCCAGCACCTCCAAAGGTTGTCTCAGCAGGCCCACGGCCAGCCTGTGATCTGCAGCCCCCCTCTACAGCAGATCCAGCAGCCGGTCATCCAGACTCACGTGTCCAACCACCATGGCCATAGCCAAACGGTCATCCAGCCCTGCTTCCCCAACGGCCTACCCAGCCAGAGTCTCATACAGCCAGGCCAAAAGCAGCCGCAGCCTGAATGCACTCCCCACCCAGACCAACAGACTCTTGCTGCGCCACACTCTCAAACCCAGAGGGGGCACAAAACGGACCCAATGGATGACTACAAAGCGTCCAGCCGGGGCTCGGCTGAGGAGAACTGTAGGCTGGGGCTGAAGCCTTCTCCCATGCACCCCACCGCTGGCTCCAAGAGGCTCCCTAGTTCGGCCCGGCCTGTGTCCACAGTGGAGGCCAACAATCCTCTGGTCACCCAGCTGCTTCAAGGCAGCCTCCCAATGGAGAAAGTCCTGCCGCAGACGCACTCGTCCAGCAAGCTAGAGATCAACCGCCTGCCAGGGGGGCCCCAGCCAGCCCCCCAGTCCCAGCTCAACTGGCAGCAACAGACCAGGTCTCCGGGCCTTCGCTTCAGGGGCCCCACAGAGGCCCATACGGGGGAGTCCCTGGTCCCTGAGTTGTCCTCTCAGAACCAGCAGAAGTCCCCTGTTGGCCGAGGAGGCTCCCCTGGAGCAAGCCGGAGCTTCGGGTCCTCTCCCCTGGGCACAGTGCCCTCCCGCATGGCCTGCCTGCTGGAGGAGGCCTCCTCTCGGGCCACAGCCATGCAGCAGTACCTGTCCCAGCAGCCAGGTGGCTCTGTGCCCCTCGGGGCCGTGCCCGTCATCACATCCCTCTCTTCATCCTCTTCCTCCAGACGGAACTCCCAAGAGTCGGCCGTTATCAGAGAGTCTCCAGAGAGGCGGCACCACAACAACATTGCTCAGCCCCGGGCCACCCCCGACCTCTGCCCCTCTGAGGTGGTCCCCACTGTCAAGATAAACTGGCACCCTTCCAAACCCCACCCCCTGCACCAACAGCAGCTCTCGCCCGCACTCAACGTGAAGAGCGAGGTTTCCTCCCGGCCCTCTTGTCAAGCTCTTGCCAAAACCTCCTCCTCTGGCCCCATGGTAGGTGGTGGGCCAGGTGTGGTGGTCACCAAAAAGGAGGCAGTGAACTCTATGGACGGTTACCTGACTGGAGGAGGCGGGGCTATGGAGGGACTGCTGAACATGGAGATGTCTTTAGCCCGCATGGCTAAGAAGGAGGCGCAAAGCAAAGCTCAATACTCTTCCACCTCCCCCTCTTCATCTTCAATCTCCTCCCTCCCTTTCCAGCTCTACGGTAAGCTGCCCAAGCAGGGCGGGGGCAGCGGTGTGTCGGCCCCCGGCTTCAGCTACACGGCCAACGTGTCTGTGGTAGACGGCAGCGGCTTCTCGAGGAGCATCGCCGATGGTGTCCTACAGCTGCGTCAGCGCCACAGTGCCAGCCAGAGCGCCACGCTCAGCATCCAGGCGTTTGCAGACAGCGCCGCTGAGGAGGTGGCCCTCAAGTGCTCCTGCCGCCTCAAGGCCATGATCATGTGCCAGGGCTGCGGGGCCTTCTGCCACGACGACTGCATCGGCCCCTCCAAACTGTGTGTATCCTGCTTGGTGGTCAGATAGGCGCTTTCTCTGACGTTGCTACAGTGTTGGTGGTTTGGTGTGCCACCTTCAGCATACCTGCTCCATGTATAAACTGTTAACTAACCTAACACACCCAGGACTTGTGAGAGAAACAAGGGTGTGGGACTTAAGGCTTCGACAAGTTCCACCCTCGGAAGAGGGTGGAACACAGGCAGGGTGATGCCTTGTATTATACAATCGGTCTGTATTTTTTGTTGCTTATTTTTTCTAATGCCTTTATGATTATTATTTTGTATTATAATTATTAATGTGAATTTACTTGGCACGGTTGATTTGTAAATTGTGCCTTTTTTCTTTTCTCCAAAAAACATTTACCTCATCTTGACACCTGTCATCAGTTCAGTGTGAAAATGGTGGCTGTTTTGTTATTGTTTTTGTTTTCCTCTCTGGGGAATTTGTTCTAGTCTTTCTTGCAAATAAATATTTTTTTAAATCATTAAAGCAAGCATAAATTACATAGTTTTTCTAATTGCTTTCTTTTGCTTTTTCCCCACACAAAGTGAAGACTACTCTGCAGCTAAGCACAATATTCAAAACTAATCAAGCAGTCTGGTCTTAAGCAATACAACTTTTTAATTTGCTTGCAGTATAGTTTAATTTATTTTAATGATAGTCACGCTACAATTCTTTTCCAAACATCGTCACACGTAGATATTTATTCTAAATACAAATTTTTACTTCCGCTGAACAACTTGACACATTGTAGAACGGAACCAAACATTTGGAGCCGGCCAGTGCTGGAGAAGTTTGGTACTGAGAACATCAGACAAAACATTTTATAAACACCATCAAAGAGCATTACACTGAAGTTCCAATGTAGACCAATTAGTACTTAAATTCCTTCACAGGTGGATATATATACATTCTTCACTACTTTGACTACAGTTCTGCATTAAGAACCCAATGGTAAATTGCTATTCCACACTCATTCACTTTTTACCCCTAATCCAAGGGTGTTCTACAGTCTCCCATTATTTGAAAAGATGTGATGAAAGAATTCACAAAACGAGTGAATTTGGGTAATATTGTTTGACAATGTGGTCCTTTCATTTCTATACCTACTGTATGCAAAAATGTGTTACTATACTTTAATGCCTGGAGCCCTCGACATTTGCCTGAACAGAAATGGCCTCTTCAACAAATCCCCTGCTTTCACCAAGTACATTCAATGCAGTAAGATATGAACACAGAATGAGATATTTTTTTTATATTTTCACAACATTTGGGGCTTTTAGTACTTGTAAGTCCATCTCAAAAGCTCCACTGAATTGTTCGGTCAGTCAAAAGTATAATTTTCCAAACAATCACATTTACAAAATTCAAAGGGAATAAAGAAGGACTGTGCCCCGGTTAGGCACAAAGAACGACTGTGCCCCGGTTAGGCACAAGACCGAAGATACCCCAAAAGATGGGTAGATGGAGTTCACAGGTAGGGAATTGAGTGAGATTATGAGAATTGAGTGTTCAGAGGAGTTGTTGGGATAGTCCTATGAGGCTGGTGATGTCTCTGGGGCTGACTAAGTAAGCTTCCAATCCCTAACTCGCCATCCTTGTTTTTCCAACTCAACTGTTACCTCCTAGGCACCTCTGGATAGGCTTACCTGGGCTGTCAGGGGAGGGGGAGATGGTGCTATTACCATATTGCTTCTACTTATCCAATTATTCTAGATATTCACTTCAACATGAAGTTTTTAGGGGTTGATTTCAAATTCACCAGCTGTTGACTTGCAACTTATTAGATAGGCTGTATAAAAAATAGTAGGAACTCATTTTAGCCATTCCACTGGAGTTATCAGCCTATTTCTTACACATCCATTACTTCTGAATCCAGAAAGGGGAGTCAACAAGGGCATAGGGATGGGAACAAGTTAAAGAATGGGCGCACAGCTTCACGTCTCCTGTCCCTCCCTACTTCTCTCTGTAGTGAAGCAGGTACATCTTCAGAGGCTCAGGGAGCGGTAGACCCAAGATCCTCTCTCTTAGCAGGTTCACTGGAGCCTCATGTAGAAGGGCACCGCCCTCCCTCCTCTCCTCCTCCTCTTCCTCAGGATCTCCTAGAACCCTGCAGTTCCCCTCTTCCACTTCCTCGTCCTCCTGCTCTTCTTCGGTGTCGGTTCCAGAGCGGTTGTTGTTGTTGTCCATCGGCCCGGGGATGAGGCGGCTCATGAATACGTAGCGGTTGGAGAGTAGGGTGGAGCCACGGTGTTGGGCCCGCCTCCGTCGGAACCGCTCCCCGCTGTGGGCCAGCCTCCTCCTGGGCAACGGCCCTGGCCCCGCCACTTTCTTCTTCAACGTCAGGCGGATAGAAATGCGAGCCAAGTCCTGCAGAGTCCGCACCTCAAACATGGTCGCTGGGGAGGCACAAACACCACACGATGAAACCATTTCACCCTCCCCACATAGTAAGTGATGGAAGTTCTGCAATCTCATTTTCTAACTATTCCAACATGCATTTGAGACAACAGTGTTCAGCTGCTTTCACCTCCTGCCTCCTTCCCCAGTCTCTTGAGTCTGCAAGGCCTGTATTCACAAAGCCTCTCAGAGTAGGAGTGCTGAGCTAGAATAATAATAATTTAGAGGGTGCCTATATTTCTTATTTTTTGCAAATCCTTACTCCCCCGAGACACCCTCGGAGAGTGGGGTCATGGGGTCACCCATTATCAACAGCGACCCTGGAGCAATTAGGGTTAAGTGCCTTGCTTCTCCCTCCCCTATCAGGTCCCCCTGTTGTATTCTTTATAATCTAAAATACAAATGTTATCCTAGATCAGCACACCACTACTCAGACGCTTTGCGAATAGGGGTCCTCATCACACAAAAGGCTCACTTTAAAAACTACCTCTACTACAAAGACAATTATATGACAGATATGCTCGTACAGTACTTACGTAAAGGCACTGCTTTAGATTTACTGTTGTCTCTGTGTTTGGGCAACACCAGTGGGGCAAATGACACAGCAATGATCTTTTTGGTCTCCCAGCTGTTGTAGCCTGTTCGAGTAATCTTGGTCAACTAAGGAGAGGAAGGACAATGATGTGTTTATGTGTACTTGAAATGTGTTTGTATTAAGCAGGGTTAATAAATACATCTACAGTGCATTCAGAACCCTTCCCTTTTCCAAATGTTGTTACGGCCTTATTCTAAAATGGATTAAATAAATAAAAATGTCTCAACTTACACACAATAGCCCATAATGACAAAACAAAACTGTTTTTTCTAAATGTTTGCTAATTTCTCAAAAATAAACAAACACCTTATTTGGTATTTTATTAGGATCCCCATTAGCTTTTGCAAAAGCAGCAGCTACTCTTCCTGGAGTCTCCACAAAACATAATACAGAATGACAATACAGAACATCAATAGACAAGAACAGCTCAAGGACCTACAGTACCTACCTACATACATACATATGTTTTTAGACCCTTTGCTAGGAGACTCGAAATTGAACTCAGGTGCACCCTGTTTCCATTGATTGTCCTTGAGATGTTTCTACAACTTGATTTGAGTCCACCTGTGGTAAATTTTATTAATTGAAAATTATTTGGAAAGGCACACACCTGTCTATATAAAAAGGTTCCACAGTTGACAGTGCATGTCAGAGTAAAACCAAGCCATGAGTTTGAAGGAATTGTCCGTAGAGCTCAGAGACTGGAATGTGTCGAGGCACAGATCTGGGGAAGGGTACCAAAACATTTCTGCAGCATAGAAGGTCCCCAAAAATACAGTGGTCTCAATCGTTATTAAATGGAAGAAGTTTAGAACCACTATGACTCTTCCTAGAGCTGCGCAATCGGGGGAGAGGGACCTTGGTCAGGGAGGTGACCAAGAACCCGATGGTCACTTTGGCAGACCTCCAGAGTTCCTTAGTGGAGGAGATGGGAGAACCTTCCAGATGACAACCATCCCTGCAGCACTCCACTAATCAGGCCATTATGGTAGAGTGGCCAGACGGAAGCCACTCCTCAGTAAAAAGGCACATGACGGCCCGCTTAGAGTTTGCCAAACGGCACCTAAAGGACTCTCAGACCATGGGAATCAACATTCCCTGGTCTAATGAAACCATGATTGAACTCTTTGGCCTCAATGCCAAGTGTCATGTCTGGAGGAAACCTGGCACCAGGCACATGTTTTCAGCGGCAGGGACTGGAAGACTAATCAGGATTGATGGAAAGATGAATGGAGAAAAGTACAGAGAGACCCTTGATGAAAACGTGCTCCAGAGCACTCAGGACCTCCAACTGCGGCAAAGGTTCACCTTCCAACAGGACAATGACCCTAAGCACACAGCCAAGACAACGCAGGAGTGGCTTCGGGATAAGTCTCTGAATGTCCTTGAGTGGCCCAGCCAGAGCCCGGACTTGAACCTGATCAAACATCTCTGGAGAGTCCTGAAAATATCTCTGTAGCGACACTCCCCATGCAACCTGACAGAGCTTGAGAGGATCTGCAGAGAAGAATGGGAGAAACTCCCCAATTACAGGTGTGCCAAGCTTGTAGAGTCATACCCAAGAAGACTCAAGGCTGTAATCACTGCCAAAGGTGCTTCAACACAGTACTGAGTAAAGGGTCTGAAGACTTACGTAAATCTGATATTTCAGTAAATTTTTTATACATTTGTAAACATTTCTAACAACCTGTTTTTGCTTTGCCAATATGGGGTGTTGTGTGTAGATTGAGAAGGGGGAAACAATTTTATCCATTTTAGAATAAGGCTAAAATGTAACAATGTGGAAAAAGTCAAGGGATCTGAATACTTTCTGAATGCACTATAATTAGAAGGGGGAAAAAGTGCATTTATATGGAACCTTTCTCTAAACCCAAGTCATAAATGAAGCACAGAGCATTAGCTACACACAAAGGAAACAAGTGTCAAAATGTATCAATGGTATAAAAACCACTTCTAGGAGCAGGACCAAGAAAGATGAGACAACACAAACTCTACAACAGAGAATGCAAGGGACAGGGGAGATGAAACCACAAGACACCAGAATAGATTCAAGTTCTAAAAATAGCACTGGGTGAAGAGATGAGTTTATTCTAGTTCAGGGGTCATCAACTAGATTCAGCCGCGGGACGATTTCTTTCTGGAGCGGATGGTCGGGAACATAATTACAAATCATTTGTAGACTGCAAATTGACCACAAGAAGCCCAAACAGATCATGTTTGACTAAGACATAATCATTTCAAACCTTGCTTACATTTGTATATGATCACGTGTCTCTCTATTATTTTTGGGATTTATGGGGTATTGTGTATATATTGGGGGGGGGGTTTAATCCATTTAAGAACAAGGCGGTAACGTAACAAACTGTGGAAAAAAATCAAGGGGTCTGAAGACTTTCCGAATGCACTGTATAGTTTGTGGGTATAGTTTGTGGGTGTGCACACATGCTGACCTTCTCCTCCAATGGCAGCACTAGGATTCCTCCTACTTTGAGCAGGTTCTTCATGTAGTCTTCCTGCTCCCGCTGCACCCCAGCTCCACAATACACCCGGTCATACTGACCACTCTCTGGGGCTATCTCCAGACAGTTCCCTATCACGAAACAGGGCTCGCAGAACTCAAACCTATACACACACAGACAGAAACACACGTTTCCCCCATTCCAGTCGGATGTTTCTTGGATAACTTTAGCACTCCCGAGTTTTCTCGACAATCTTATCAACGACACCTAACCCAGAATAAATGTGCCCTGTACACCGAAGACACAGACTTTGTGTGGTGAGACTCTGTGTGGTGAGTAGCCTACTCACAATAACTGTTATCTTACTAGCTTGTTACAGAGTAATTACATTTAACTGGTTGCGCATGATGGCATTATACCAGAGTTATAGGAGCTTCTGCTCTGTTGACCTCCTTTCTCTTTCTACCACCTTCTCTCCAGCTCTCTCATCATGAAACCCCCCTACCTGTCGAAGCTGTCGCTGGTCTTGATGAAGAACTCCAGTTTCTGGTATGCATACTCAATGACATCTTGGTGCAGCTCCACACCATGGTTCACTCCAAATGGACCTACAGTAAGGATGAGAAACAAGGAAAGAGTCAGTCCATCAACAAGGAGAGTCATTCAATAATTTACACTTCTCCATTTTCTTTCCCTTAACAGGGCACATCCACAGGCTTGTGTATAGCAGTGGAGACCACAAGTGGCTGAGAGTTTCAATGGCAAGAATTGTGCTCAGCCTCTCTTGCTCCATTGCAAAGCACTTTTCTAATTTAAGTCACCAAAGTTTTGAGAATATCTAGTGAATCTGGAGCAAGTCTATCCTTTTTCACACAGCCTATATTTCACCTGGCCAGGTGAGGTTTGTTTTGTCCTGACTCACCCAGTATGAGTCCCACCATGGTGCTGAGGTAGCCCGTGCCACTGCCCAGGTTGAGGAAGGAAAGGCCAGGCTGGAGGTCCAGGGCCTCCATCACCTCTGAGTAGATGCAGGGGGCTGAGAGGTGGATGTTGCCGTGCCTCCAGGCCAGGTCCTTGTAGGCGCTGTCCCGGAACTCTTCCAGATAGTAGTCGGCCCGGTCGATTGCCCTGAAGGCCTGCTCCACTAGGTCCGAACGGATGTACTGGGCCTGCTTCAGGTTGTCAATCAACTCGTCATTGTCTTCCCCAGCACTCACTGCTCCTCCCATCTTCACGGTCTCAGAGAGAGGGAGAGAGATTAAACGGAATGTAAGCTTGAGAGATCAGGTTGGTTTAACTAGGATTGAGTCAGACAAAAGGTGTCAAATATTGATCAATTGATTCATCATCCCCCTCGTCTCCCCAATGATCCGTACCAGCTTCTGTACTTTCTGAAATGCTGACCTCAGGCTCCAGATAATAACTTTTTTATTGCTATATTTGGATTAACCACTGACTTGGGACATTATAAAAAATAAATGTTATTTTCCATCTGCATTTAACAGAGCCAAGCAGTAGCTGGAGAAAATAATTAGTATTTTAGGGTCTTGAAGGTGTGTGCAAAATACAGGCCTGTTTTATAACCACTTTGTTCAAGTCTTTCATTAAGTTCCCTTTCCCTGTGTTTTCACCAGTAGCCGGGCGGTGGCACTGCCACAGTACACGAGAATCCTAGTGACGGTGGTAGAGAGGCATATTTCGCACCAATCAACGGACACACAAAATACAGCTGCGCCACTGAATAACAAAAGAGTCTGTATTACATAAATATTCTCATTGCCACCAAAACTACTGCAACCAACATTTAGGTCATCATTTCATACGCATTCGTCATAGTGTTTTGTTATGCCTTTTTTGAAATAGTTTGATAAGGCTTTGTTATCAACAACCAACCAAGACGTGCACAAACTGCAGCCGCAATGTGAGCTACATAAAAAAAGTATCACCTTTGTCTCTGTTGATGTCGTCTATGAAGAGCTGCTATGCAGAGAAGAAAAATTATGGTCTGGTTGGAGCTAACAGAAATACGAAGCAGCTGTCTTTACCTTATGGAAGTGACGTTTGATCGACGCTGCTTTATAGTGTCAACTGTACTTCTCAAAATGATGTTGAAATCGTATATGTTGTTACCTTCTCGTTTCCCCCCATACACATTCAATAGATTTCACCACTATTATGGATGTAAACATTGACCAGCTGACAATAACGTCACACGCAGTAACACCCAAATGTGCGCTCAGCACCCCCGGCGGAGTAATATTGTAAGATCTGACAGGCGCCAGCAACACCTGGGCAGAGGAACGCGCCACTGTGAAAGAAAACTATTTTTTAATGTAACCTTTATTTAACTAGGCAAGTCAGTTGTCTTCGATGGAATATTCGTCTTGCATCGGCCGAGATGTAAAGAGGCAATTTTAGTCCAATAGAAACTATGCTTTAAATGCGATTTCGTAATAACCATTTAAAGTTATTTGCCTTGTTTGACATGAAACATAGAGCAGTATGTGGGATGGATGTATGCCTTTAATATTGCCACGTTCATGTTCTATTCGGTACTAGGAAACTCTGACATTTCCAACATGCTGATAGTAATTATAAACGTGTCGCGTTCAACGAATCATCAATTCGGACATTTTCGAGTTTGTTAGTGCCGACCAGAATATGAACGCGGCATAAGACAATTGTAAGCCTATATGGATACAGTGCCTATCTATAGACAGTCTGCACCCCTGTCAAAATGTTAATATTTTGTTGCATTATAGCCTGGAATTAAAATGCATATAGTTGTTTTTCACATTTATCTACACATACTACCCCACAACCACAGTGTCCACAGTGTCTCCCGACCCCTCTTGTCTCAGCCTCCAGTATTTATCCTGCAGTAGTTTATGTGTCGGGGGGCTAGGGTCAGTCTGTTATATCTGGAGTATTTCTCCTGTCTTATCCGGTGTCCTGTGTGAATTTAAGTATGCTCTCTCTAATTCTCTCTTTCGTTCTCTCTCTCGGAGGACCTGAACCCTAGGACAATGCCTCAGGACGACCTGGCCTGATGACTTCTTGCTGTCCCCAGTCCACCTGGCCGTGCTGATGCTCCAGTTTCAACTATTCAGCCTGCGGCTATGCAACCCTGACCTGTTCACCGGACGTGCTACCTGTCCCAGACCTGCTGTTTTCAACTCTCTAGAAACAGCAGGAGCGGTAGAGATACTCTGAATGATCGGCTATGAAAAGCCAACTGACATTTACTCCTTAGGTGCTGACCTGTTGCACCCTCGACAACCACTGTGATTATTATTATTTGACCCTGCTGGTCGTCTATGAACATTGGAACATCTTGGCCATGTTCTGTTATAATCTCCACCCGGCACAGCCAGAAGAGGACTGGCCACCTCTCATAGCCTGGTTCCTCTCTAGGTTTCTTCCTAGGTTCTGGCCTTTCTAGGGAGTTTTTCCTAGCCACTGTGCTTCTACACCTGCATTGCTTGCTGTTTGGGGTTTTAGGCTGGGTTTCTGTACAGCACTTTGAGACATCAGCTGATGTAAGAAGGGCTTTATAAATTAATTTGATTTGATTTGAATTTCGTAGTGAAAAAAACTGGACATTTGTAAAAAAAATATATATAATAATAATAATTTAAAAAAAATTAAAAGTTTTATCTATAAAAATTTAACAATTAAATAGTTGTGTTGGATAACTGTTCCACTCTCCTTGTAATAGCAATCCTAAATTAGCTCAGGTGTAACCGATCACCTTCAAAATCACACACCAAGTTAATTGGCTTCCATCTGTGTTAAATTGTAGTGATTCACATGATTTCAGGATAAATTCAGCAGTTCCTGTAGGTGCCTCTGCTGGGTAGTGAATTGCAAAGCAAACATGAAACCATGAACACCAAGGAGCTTTCAAAAGAACTCTGGGACAAAGTTGTGGAAAGGCACAGATTGGTATAAAAAAAAGGCCTTGAATATCCCTTGGAGCACAGTCAAGACAATAATTAAGAAGTAGAATGTGTATGGCACTACCTAGACCAAGCCGTCCCTCCAAACTGGATGACCGAGCAAGTAGGAGACTGATCAGAGGGGCTACCAAGAGTCCAATGGCAACTTTCTTATTTTATGGTATTACAGCGGTCTGCAAATAAGCCAACGGCAACTTTGAAAGAGCTACAAGCTTTTATGGCTAAGATTAGTCAAAGTGTGCATGTGACAATATCCCAAAGCACTCCACAAAGTTGGCATGTATGGTACAGTTGCAAGAAGGAAGCCATTACTCATGAAAGCCCACCTTGAATCCTGTTTTTACGTATGCAAAAATATACTAATTCTGTATCCATGTGAAACAAGTTGTGGTCTGACAAAATTGAACTTCTTGGCCTAAATGCAAAGCATTAGGTTTGGTGCAAACCTAACATGGTACATCACCTAATGAATACCATCCTTACTGTGAAGCATGGTGGTGGTAGCATCATGTTATGGGGATGTATCTCATCGTTAAGGTTTTATCCAGATAGAAGGGGAAATTAATGGAGCAATGTACAGAAAAGTCCCTGAGGAAAACCCAGCATAAATCCAATTGAACATTTGTGGCATGACTTGAAGATTAATGTCCAATGCTCCCCAAGGAACTTAACAGAGCTTGAACAGTTTTGTAAAGAAGAATGATCTGAACTGGCCAAATCTAGGTGTGCAAAGTTGGTAGACCTATCTGACTCACAGCTGTAATTGCTGCCAAATGTGTTTCCACAAAGTATTACCTCGGGAGATATGCAGTTATGATATCAGTTTTGTATTTTGAATTTTTTAATCCACACAAATCCCCTTAAGTGTGGAGTATGGTGTGTGTAGATAAGTGGGGAAAATCCTTATGAATGCATGAAACTGAGGCACTGGCAAAATGTGAAAAAAGTTCAAGGGTGTGTCGATTTTCTATAGGCACTATATATATATATATGTAGATCGATCGATCTCTCATGGAAATCAATTGCTATTTGCATGTGACATTGGCATGGAATGCACTGGAATATGTATCCACCGTTAACATTATGGCTGGTGGGACGCACTCTTTGATGGTAAACAAAACTATGTGGTTTTAATTTCATTGAACAATTGCAGATATGCTTCATGATATTAGCATTTCCTGAACTGGCCGACAGATGTCATCAGAATTTAGGTTATAAACCACCATGTTTATAAACCACCATGTAACATGTCTGTTCTCCTTTAAAAAATATATATATTTGTTTTTTGTTGTTGTTATTTGTATATATATATATATATATATATATATATATATATATATATATATATATATATACAGTGCTTTGCGAAAGTATTCGGCCCCCTTGAACTTTGCGACCTTTTGCCACATTTCAGGCTTCAAACATAAAGATATAAAACTGTATTTTTTTGTGAAGAATCAACAACAAGTGGGACACAATCATGAAGTGGAACAACATTTATTGGATATTTCAAACTTTTTTAACAATTTAAAAACTGAAAAATTGGGCGTGCAAAATTATTCAGCCCCTTTACTTTCAGTGCAGCAAACTCTCTCCAGAAGTTCAGTGAGGATCTCTGAATGATCCAATGTTGACCTAAATGACTAATGATGATAAATACAATCCACCTGTGTGTAATCAAGTCTCCGTATAAATGCACCTGCACTGTGATAGACTCAGAGGTCCGTTAAATGTGCAGAGAGCACCATGAAGAACAAGGAACACACCAGGCAGGTCCGAGATACTGTTGTGAAGAAGTTTAAAGCCGGATTTGGATACAAAAAGATTTCCCAAGCTTTAAACATCCCAAGGAGCACTGTGCAAGCGATAATATTGAAATGGAAAGAGTATCAGACCACTGCAAATCTACCAAGACCTGGCCGTCCCTCTAAACTTTCAGCTCATACAAGGAGAAGACTGATCAGAGATGCAGCCAAGAGGCCCATGATCACTCTGGATGAACTGCAGAGCATTACCCATTAACATTAACTCTCTCTGGGAGGATGGGACACAAATAACTGATGATTGGCTGAGAGAAATTGATGATAAAAACATTGTGGAGGCTGTTTTGTTAAACTTCAGTGTGACATTATCGATCATAGTCTTCTGCTGGAAAAACGTATGCTTTACACAACCTGCTACATTGTGGATAAAGAGTTACCTGTCTAACAGAACACAGAGGGTGTTCTTTAATGGAAGCCTCAAAATAATCCAGGTAGAATCAGGAATTCTCCAGGGCAGCTGTCTAGGCCCCTTACTTTTTTCAATCTTTACTAATGACCTGCCACTTGCTCTGAGTAAAGCCAGTGTGTGTGTGTATGTACTATGTATGCGAAGGACTCAACACTATACACGTCAGCTACTACAGTGACTGCAACACTTAAAGAGCTGCATTTCGTTTCAGAATGGGTGGAAAGGAATATATTTCTAAAACTAAAAGCATTCACTAAACCCTAAACCTCAGCTAAATCTTGTCATTTATAATGTGTAAATAGAGCAAGTTGAGGTGACTAAACTTCTTGGAGTAACCCTGGATTGTAAACGGTCATGGTCAAAATTGATACAACAGTATCAATGTTGTATTGATACAACAGTAGCTAAGATGGGGAGAAGTCTGTCCATAATAAAGTTCTGCTCTGCCTTTTTAACATCACTATCAACAAGGCCGGTCCTACAGGGCCTAGTTTTATTGCACCTGGACTACTGTTCAGTCGTGGTCAGGTGCCACAAAAAGGGACTTAGGAAAATTGCAATTGGCTGAGAACAGGGCAGCAAAGCTGGTCCTTGGATGTGCACAGAGAGCAAATATTAATAATATGTATGTCAATCTCTCCTGGCTCAAAGTGGAGGAGAGATTGACTTCATCACTACTTATTTTATGAGAGGAATTGATATGTTGAATGCACCGAGCTGTCTGTTTGAACTACTGGCGCACAGCTTGGACACCCATGCATACTCCACAAGATATGCCACCAGAGGTCTCTTCACAATCCCCAAATACAGAACAGACTATGGGAGGCGCACAGTACTACATAGAGCCATGACTGCATGGAACTCTATTCCACATCAAGTAACTGCAGTAAAAGCAGTAAAATTAGATTTTAAAACATAAAAATACACCTTATGGAACAGTGGGGACTGTGAAGCAACACAAACATGGGCACAGACACATGCATACACACACACGTATACATGGATCTTGTATTGTAGATATGTGGTAGTGGTGGAGTGGGGGCCCGAGGGCACACAGTGTGTTGTGAATGTATTGTAATGTTTTTCAAATTGAATAAACTGCCTTAATTTTGCTGGATCCCGGGAAGGGTAGCTGCTGCCTTGGAAGCAGCTAATGAGGATTCATAATGAATAAAAATACAAATACACCACGCCTCAACTCACCCTGTAACGCAGGGGTGTGCAACTCCAGTCCTCCAGGGCCTGATTGGTGGCACACTTTTTCCTCCATCCCTGTGAAACGCAGCTAATTAATCAAATTGCATTCTAAACTGAAGATCATGATTAGGTGATTATTGGAGTCAGGTGTGTTAGCTGGGGCAAAACTGTGACACCAATCAGGCCCTCGAGGACTGGAATTGCCCACCCCTGCTGTAACGCTTCTGAAGTTAAATCTCATCTACCCAAATACTTCTCTGCAGCTGCCACCACAACATCTATTTTCTGTGATTTACTTTCCATTTCTGCGGTACAGTTGATAACCATTACTATGAACTCTAAGATGCCAACCTTACTGAAAAATAACTCACACGTTACCCTATCCCTCTGTACTGGCTCAAATCTACTTCTCACTGGGATTCTCTCAGGATCCTTCACCTTTGACCCATCCTCCTCCATTTTCTTCACTGCCTCAGCATATGACACCCTCTGCACTACTCTGACTCTGGCCACTTCTATCTGCCTCTCTCGCAGCTGACACTTCCGATCCCCAATAACATGATCACCCCTACAATTGAAACACACTCAACTTTATCCTCCGAACCTTCACAATCCTCTGTCCTATGGTTGCCTCCACACTTCCCACATCTTGGAATCTCCCTCCTCCATACTGCTGCAACATGACCATAAACGTTGCACCTGAAACAGCACAGTGGAGTCTGGACCAAAGCTCTAACAGGATAATTGATGTATCCTAACATGACTTTGTCTGGTAGACTGACTCAAAATGTCTGACAATGACTCCTCTATCTCACCATGCTCCCCACCGGGTCTGCGTCGCACCAAATGGTGGGCATCACAAACACCAGGAATGTTCAATTGCTCCGCACATAACTCAGAAATCACTCTTTTCGATACAAAGTCTTTGTTGCCAACCGTGTAACTAAAATCCTGGAACACACATCACCTCAGGACTGGAGGTATGTTGACACACAGATCAACCCAGCAGATGACATCCCCAGAGGAAAGATTCTGGCTGAGTTGTCGGCTCCACACAGGTTGAATCATGGCCCTCCATTCCTTCCCCTACCCCCTAATCAGTTGCCAAAGACTCCCTCTGTAGCACCACTGGAGTAACTATCAGAGTTGAGAAAAACACTGTGACTCCGCTGCCAGACGCCACTCACTTCAATACCTGGAATGAACTGATTGAAGCCATTTACCAGTCCATCAACTAAACTCCCCCTCAAAACTCTGGTTCTACAGCTATGGACGGTTCTCAATGTGAGATCCTGCTCCTCCAGCACTCCCAGAGAAATTCCTTCTCAGACGACCTCCATACACTGGAAAGTGGTAAAGTAGTCCCTTTGAAAAGACGCCTCCAAAACATCTCTCCTGAATTGGACAAGTCTACAGGTCTCATTCGAGTTGGGATCATTCTCCGGAGAGCTGAGACTCTGGAACCAGAACCGGTGCACCCAGCAGTGCTGGATCCGAAGAACGCAATCACTCGCCTCATCAAACACTATGACAAGCTTTCCCATTCTGGTGCCGATAGGTTGTTTGCTGATATCCACTGCCATTTCTAGGTTCTGAAGGGAAGTCAACAAAATATCTCTAGCCATAAACAATATTCATACACTTTCACAATAATTACACATAATTATAATTCATCATGAAATATTCCATGATGCTTAGTTATGTTAGCACAGGTTTTCCTTTATTTCAAAATCAACATATGGGCAAAGATTAATCCATACACAGCCATCATCACTAACACGTGACATAGACAATACAAAATAAATATACATCAACATCTCCATTCACTTTGTTCTTCATTATCAAATAAATATTAAATACGTTCATCATATTTTTCCTAGTTCATTGCAAAGGTGTCTCAAAATACTCTATGGAAATAAAAGAAATTATATAAACAAAAATCTAACTCTTTAAAAAATTATCAAAACTTGTCGGTTTACAAAATATTTGCACTTAAAAAAGATCCCAGTATTTCAAATAAATAAGATATATAAAACAATTTATAGTTAATATTTTAAAATATGTCCTCTTTTTCAACAATGCAGAGGATAAACAAGTCCTCTCAGTTGCTGTTTAAAAATGTCTTCAGTGTCATTTTTTTTGTAAAAATAAATAAGTCAATAAATAAATGCTGAATAAATAAGCAAAATTAACACAACATGAATAAATAATATATTAAACAGACTCAAATTCACAACAATAATAATGAAACCACAAACTACTCCTGGAAGTGCAATATCTATGCCCATAAATACTATCAACATTACTCAATAGGGTTGGAACACAAGTACACTATTTTGGAGCGTATGTTATGATGGGGTACTGCATTCTTAGTCTGTTCTGTACAATTAAAGTGGATGTCTTTTTTTATTATACCCCTCGTAAGGTTCCCAAACACCCACACCAACACAGTTTACTTCAATGCGCACAAAAAACACTTGTGTGTCCATTGATCCTGTTAACCTTCATGCAAACAGGGAGGGGAGCAACATGAAATGGACAACATATTTTCTCCAAAACAAATAAGAGAAAAATCAAGTATATATTCCAAAAGCAAGGGGTGATTATTTATGGTTGTTGGGTTTTGTATACCCAGACACCATGTCACCTTGCCTCCTCTACCCTCTTCTACCTCCCTTTCGTATGTTCCATTATGTCTCACCACACTTTTAGAGACTACACTTCGATGCCTTTTACTGCTTGGTTGATGGACTCCAACAGAGCGCGGTTCTCTGGGTTTTGGTAGCAATCTTTATTGGAGAACATATGAGTCAAGGTGTCCACGTAATTATCGAAGTTCTGGTCCGACATAGGTTCCTGCTGAAGTAAACACAAGTAACGCTTTAAAGACAAGTTGTATGCGTTAATTTGTAAGCGAGTGCCGTTGCATTTGTGGAGAGTATGTGGGTGTGCGTGAGTGCATGCATGCTCTGAGTGATCCATCCCTATGTGTAACTCACCATGTGTGGCAGCCGGATGTTGGACAGGCTGCGGATCAGAGCTTGGCTCAGGCCAGACAGCTCCATGTACAGGGCATCGTTCCTCTCCTCGATCTGCTTGTTTTCCTCCTCCATACTCTTCAGGTTCTTCTCCATGGATGAGATCTGGAGCAGAGAACCACCAATCAATCAACCACAGTTCTTCAGTCAGCCACAAACCAGTCAGAAACACTTTTTATACCATCTGTTTTTGATTTTGAATTGAATTAGGAATGTATGGTGGGGACAGTATTTAGTTGGTATTGTTAACAAGTGTCAGACTCACCTGTGTGTGCAGGTTCATCATATCATCCTCCATCTCTGAGTTGGACTCACTCAGTTCCCCGATCTCTTTGTTCAGCTGCTTGATATCTTCATCATTATCCAGAACTGGGGAAATTAAGCAACCAATAACAACCAATAAAACAACTAGAAACAGTCAAACATAATTAAAGATCATCCCGTTTTACTGATGTATTGTTGACTTGACCCACTCATAATGTTGGGACAAATCCTAACTTCCACTGAAATCAATGTATGACTAAGTGAAAATTTGAGTTAAGTGGAAATGACGATTTTCCCTGTTATGCAGAAACTGTCAGATGAAGCCTTTAAGGTAGTGTATATCCCCAGACTTACCATCGCTGGCCTTGAACTTTGCTGTAATGTACTCGTCTCCAGGGAACCTGCTTCTCTTCTTATTAGCGGAGGCTCTGGGACAACCAGAGAGACTAGGAGCAACAGAAGAGGAAAAGAGAGATGAGGCTAGTGATGGAGCACTGCTAGAATAGGGCCAGTTAGTTTAGTTCATTTGCCAATCAGTTTTTTGTCCAATATGTTTTGCTGTGCTTTAAAAACCTGACTAGATGTAAAAATCTATTGAATGAAATGAAATCATAAAATAAACAAACTCAATAATAACCTATAATAGGTTAATTATATTTCAGGTTTAGGCCCAGCTTTGTGTAACGTGTTTGCACGAACCCCGCCAAAAAACAATTGAATTTGATTGAGTGTAATACCTGCGGTGTGTGAGGAAGCTGCCGTTGGCGTGTCCTGATCCATCACAGCCGGGGGTGGGACAGGTGGGGCCCTCCGTCTTGAAGGCCTTCCAGGAGAAAGGAGAACCGTTGAGGAGCCCCTCCTTCTGACGCCGCGCTGCCAGCGGGCACCCATAAGCACTACGGTGGGTGGCATACTTCCCACTGATGTGGCCCAAGCTGTCACAGCCGGGCACCGGGCAACGACTAATGGAGGGGGGAAAGCCAGGGGCGACAGGGAAGGAGAGGGGAAAGGATAGAAAGAGAGAGACAGAGGAAAGCAATCAGTAATAGTTTGAAAACTCGAGGCCCGAATAAAGGGTGGTCTGTTGTGTGGATGGTAAAGAAAAGGAATGGTTTGTCGTGGACCAACCTTAAAAGCTCAGGGTCTTCCTTGTCATCCTTGGTGGGTGTTGTCTTGACGGCACCTTTCTTAGCACGGGGGCATCCAGACAAACTGACAGAGACGTAGAGAGAAATTTGAATAAAGTCCTTTTTTAGATTATCCTCCAGTTGGATTTTCTAGGATTACATTTTTTTTTAAACAAAAGCAATAAATGATCTGTGCATACCTTCTATGGGAGGCGTAGTTTCCAGTGATGTGACCTGATCCATCGCATTCAGGGGTCGGACACCTGGGAGTCAACAAGAGAGAAGTTAGGTCAGCATAGCACTGCATGTGATATTCATATTTGTTGCAAATGTAGAGATGATATGAAAGCGCTTTGTCATAAAAGTAGCTAACACTTTCTCTATGGGATAGAATTAGTTTGATACAGATCGTAGCAGAGGGAAAACACATCCCCGCACATTGTAGTGACAATACAAAGGGTTCAGTCATGTCAGTATAAAGTAGGGTTAGAACAGGGATAGGAAACTCTGGTCAAGGAGGTCCGCAGTGTGTGAAGGTTTTTATTCCAGCTCAGCACTAACACACCTAATTAAAATCCTTGATGTCAGACAACAATTAAGTTTTTAGGTGTGTTGGAGCTGAACTGGAACCATTGCCTGCACACATGCCTGGGTCACAAAGAAGGAAGGAAGGGGTAATACAAGCACAGACATACTTCAGTTCAGCAGAGTGGGCAGCCATGAGGGTCCGAAGAGACTTATCAGCAAGAGGACAGCCTGACAGACTAGAAGATATGGAAAATATATATATATAGACAGAGTATATTGTGTAGTCATTTAATAAGGGCAGAATAAAGGAAAGATCTCGATCACAATCATAACAATGAATATTGTTTACAGGACTCATAGTAGCACATGATAAGAGCAATAGAGTATAGTAATTATTGAAAGTTCACGGTTTTTATACAGATGTGTAGATTAGTTGACATTCAGTGTCAGTGCCTGAAAAACACTATGAATGCAGCTGTAAGACGTACAATGTGAATCAGCGCTAGCGACTGCATTGGTTGTAATGCAGGGGAGTAGGGCTGTGTCATACCTCCGATGTGAAGCATAGTTTCCAGTGATGTGCCCACTGCCATCACAACCTGGGGTGGGACATCTGGAGATAATTTGGAATGATTAGAAATTAATTCATGAATTCGTTCAAAAACATGAGGTTGGATGGCAGTACTACTTTGAACTGAATTCTATATAATGGTGATGTGTCAGCCTTGATATTAGAGTACTAGGTAGAGAGACATAGATAATTAAAATGTAGGTTATTTTTTACTTATAACGTTGTTATGAATGCTGGATTGAAGTTATTTTAGAGTATTCTTACAGTAGAACCTCTTTTTTGCAGTCTTTGGGTGAGAACTGGACCTTGAAGCTGGACGTGGTGACCTCGCCTGGGTACTTCCTGTCCTCCATGCTCTCCTGGGTGATGTCATCATCTTCTGCATCAGAGGAGGTGTAGGAGTGGGCCACATAGTCCATCTGGCAGAAGGTCAAACAAACACAGGTAAGGATGGAGATTATAGTTTATCATTGAATCCACCCTTTATTCAAACCAGGATGTCCCATTAAGGAAAAAAGGTATTTTACAAAGTACATCTGGCAAAGATGACAGCTCCAGTATAAAAAAATAATTCAATCAGAACATAATCACACAAGTCTCACCTTGCCATATTTCCAATTCTCGTGTATCACTGGAAGCTGAGGCTAGAACACACACGAACCTCTCTCAAGACTATTACATTATCATAATTCCAATGGTTTGGTGTTAGTCGCAGACTTGGCATAAAGCAGTTACCTCATCCTGCTCCTCCTTCTCTTTGGGACAGTTTGGCTTAGTGAAGTCCAGAGGCACCTCCAACACCTCCTGTAGGTGGCCCTGGGACGAGGGAACGTCTCCCGGGTGCTGCGAGGAGGAGGAAGAGCAGGGGTCTGGTGATTGCATCCCTTCCATCTTGATGGGCTTCTTCATGCTCAAGTCCAGTGTCCCATTCTCATCCACTTCAATATCTATGTCCTGAAGGTACAAGGACTATGTTAGTGTGTGTGTGTGTGTGTGTGTGTGTGTGTGTGTGTGTGTGTGTGTGTGTGTGTGTGTGTGTGTGTGTGTGTGTGTGTGTGTGTGTGTGTGTGTGTGTGTGTGTGTGTGTGTGTGTGTGTGTGTGTGTGTGTGTGTGTGTGTGTGTGTGTGTGTGTATAGGTGTGTGTATAGGTGTGTGTGTATAGGTGTGTGTGTGTGTGCGTGTGGGTAGTAATGCAGTGTGTCTAATAAATAATTTCAAGAGGGAAGAATATATTCTTTATAAAGTCAACCACAAACAGGCTAGGCTGGGCTGAGCTGGGTAGCAGAGAGGCCTACCTTGCCAGCTGGGTCCTGCTGTTTGGTGTGAAGGTTCTCTGGACTCTCCCAGCAGCGTGTGGACAGGTTCAGAATGGCAGTGGCAGCCATGTGAGCAGCCTCGGCATCATGGGTGTAATCGTAGCCACTGGAGGACGAAGAGGAGCTGCTCTTTGCATATCCTCCCGAGAAGCTATGGCCCGGGGACGTGGCCTTAGGGAATGGTTTAGCTGTAGAGGAGAGAGAGGGTGGGTGTGTGCAAATTAGAATTTACCTTCACAGTATAACACGCACCAAGCCGCCATTACAGTTCTCCTATAACCAGCAGGGTCGTGATCCTAGACTACCAACCAATTTCTCTCATGAACACTGATGTGAAACGAAAAAGTTATGTTTTGTTAGTTAAAGGGACAGTTCACCCAAATTACAAAATTACATTCATTTCCTTACCCTGTAAGCAATTTATGGGCAAGGTAAGACAGCAATAAATGCCATAGTTTAGTTTCCCTGGCACTGTTTTCACATGCTAACGTTTAAGGAAGTCATGAGACTTATGTTTGCATTTTTCATGCATCATGTTCAACTCATCTATAAGTGACTTTGTTGAGCTTCAAAATCAATTGGGGGAGATACTCTACACCCAAACAGCTACAGACCTATATCTATCCTACCCTGCCTTTCTAAGATCTTCAAACAGATTACCAACCATTTTGAATCCCACCGTACCTTCTCCGCTATGCAATCTGGTTTGAGAGCTGGTCACGGGAGCACCTCAGCCATGCTCAAGGTCCTAAATGATATCATAACCGCCATCGATAAGAGACATTACTGTGCAGCCATCTTCATTGACCTGGCTAAAGCTTTCGACTCTGTCGATTACAACATTCTTATTGGCAGATACAACAGCCTTGGATTCTCAAATGACTGCCTCGCCAAGTTGACCAACTACTTCTCTGATAGAGTTCAGTGTGTCAAATCGGGGGGCCTGTTCTCCGGACCTCTGACAGTCTCTATGGGGGTGCCACAGGGTTCAATTCTCGGGCCGACTCTCTTCTCTGTATACACCAATGATGTCGCTCTTGCTGCTGGTGATTCTGTGATCCACCTCTACGCAGACGACACCATTCTGTATACATCTGGCCCTTCTTTGGACACTGTGTTAACTAACCTCCAGACGAGCTTCAATGCCATACAACACTCCTTCCGTGGCCTCCAACTGCTCTTAAATGCAAGTAAAACTAAATCATGCTCTTCAACCGATCGCTGCCCGTACCCGCCCGCCCATCCAGCATCACTACTCTGGACGGTTCTGACTTAGAATATGTGGACAACTACAAATACCTAGGTGTCTGGTTAAACTGTAAACTCTCCTTCCAGACTCACATTAAACATCTCCAATCCAAAATTAAATCTAGAATCGGCTTCGTATTTCGCAGCAAAGCCTCCTTCACTCACGCTGCCAAACATACCCTTGTAAAAAGGACCATCCTACCAATCCTTGACTTCGGCGATGTCATTTACAAAATAGCCTCCAACACTCTACTCAGCAAATATCACAGTGCCATCCGTTTTGTCACCAATGCCCCATATACTACCCACCACTGCGAGCTGTACGCTCTCGTTGGCTGGCCCTCGCTTCATACTCGTCGCCAAACCCACTGGCTCCAAGACATCTACAAGTCTCTGCTAGGTAAAACCCCGCCTTATCTCAGCTCACTGGTCACCATAGCAGCACCCACTCGTAGCACGCGCTCCAGCAGGTATATCTCACTGGTCACCCCATAGTCAATTCCTCCTTTGGCCGCCTCTCCTTCCAGTTCTATGCTGCCAATGACTGGAACGAACTGCAAAAATCACTGAAGTTGGAGACTCTTATCTCCCTCACTAGCTTTAAGCACCAGCTGTCAGAGCAGCTCACAGATCACTGCACCTGTACATAGCCCATCTGTAAATAGCCCATCCAACTACCTCATCCCCATACTGTATTTATTTATTTATCTTGCTCCTTTGCACCCCAGTATCTCTACTTGCACATTCATCTTCTGCACATTCTACCATTCCAGTGTTTAATTGCTATATTGTAATCACTTCACCATCATGGCCTATTTATTGCCTTACCTCCCTTATCCTACCTCATTTGCACATGCTGTATATAGACTTTTAAAAATAAAACTAATAAAACTAATAAAATATAATAAATGCTAATATCGGTCTCATGACTTGAATAAGAATGTGGAAACAGTGCCAGGGAAACAAACCAGAGTATGAATTGCTGTGATACCTTGTCCATAGAATGCTTACAGAGTAGAAAAAACGTCATTTTGGTTTCCAACAGAAATTCAACAAATGTCAAGATCATCTTACATTTGAAGGCTTTGGGTGAGGTTTGACTGGTGGCGGGTATCTTTGGAACCAGCAAAGGCTTCCCAAACACCTGGACGTCGAAGCTTGCATAGTCGAAGGAGACCTTGGAATATTTCTCCAGCTCTTTGGCCAGGTTGGCACGGGGTGTGGCAGGCACCATGTTGGGTCTGTAGCCGTACTGAGGGATCTCCAGCTGCTTCACAAAACACATTGGTCTGTAGGAGAGAGAGAGAGAGAGAGAGAGAGAGAGAGAGAGAGAGAGAGAGAGGAGGTGAAAGGTAAGAGACAGAGGTGGTAAAACAGTCAGAACATTTTGTATAAGAGAAGGGGTAAAAGATTCGTAAAATGCATCACTTGTCGTAAGTGGAGATATGGAGAAAGGGAGGACCAGAGAGGGCTCACCGGAGAACTCTGTCTGAATGGGGGCTCCCAGTTGGGGGCTCGCTGACTGAAGGCTGGGGGTGACTGGGGGTGACATGGCCCCCCTTGGAGAGTTTCTCTGCAGCTGCTATGGGACAACCGGAAAGACTGAGAGGGACAAAGAGAGATAGTGAAAATGTATACATTTTCTCATAGAATTCCACCGGAAATAGAAGGTCAATGTCAGGTTGTAATTGTTGGACAGTATAATACCTGCGGTGTGTGTTGCGATTGCTGTTTACGTGACCCTGGCCTATGCATCCTGGAGTTGGACACTTCAGCACGTTCTCATGCATGGCCAGTACTAGGGAGAGATAGACAGAGAGATATAAGAATGGGTGTCAATTGTTCAAAGGAGTATGTGTAATGTTTCGCTGTTAGAACTTTGGTATTAGAGTGTTAGTGCTCTGCTAGTACTCACTCTCAGGTGGGATCCTATCTTTGTGAGGGCACCCAGAGAGGCTGCGGTGGTGGGGGTACAGCCCAGTCACATGGCCCGTCCCATCACACCCAGGGGTAGGGCATTTCACCTCCTTCTTTTCTGGATAGGAAGGGGAGAGATGTTGAGTGAGCAAAATCCCTAACAATTGGAACATGATTCTGATTCTATGGCGGGTTAAAAGATATCCTGATAAAGCATAAACTGTCCTACCTTTGCTGTGGTGTCCTCTGTGTCGCATGGCTTGGTCCATGGCTTTGCTGGCCCTGTCGTCGGGGCTGTGGTAGTGCAGGTGCTCTGGAGACTGTTGGTCGACGTGCGGCCCTCTCACCTGCTCGGCCTTCAGGGCGATGGCTTGCTCCAGCAGTCCCAAGTTCCCCCGGGTCATATCCCAGGTCTCTGAGTCGTCTGTCACACCCGAACCCTGTGAGAGACAGTCATCTTCCTCCTCCTCTTCCTCCTCCTCTTCCTCAGATCGTATCTCAATGACCACTGTGGTAGGTGGTGCTTTGTGAGAGTCGTGGTCCTCTTCTTCCACCTCCCCTGCTTCTGTTTCCTCCTCTTCTTCCTCCTCCTCTTCTTCCTCCTCCTCTTCCTCCTCTTCAGTCAACGGGGAACCAATCTTTACCTCCCCCGCTGCCACTTCTGTATCCTCACATTCCTGAGCAGGAGTACTAGGGGAAAGAGGGATGGCAGGCTCCATGTAGACCACCTCATCCTCCTCTTCCTCCTTTTCTTCCTCTACCTCCTCTTCCTCCTCTTCCACCTCCTCCTTCTCTTCCTCCTCCTCCTCCTCCTCCTTTTCCTCTCCCTTCTTCTCTTCTTCCTCATCTCCCTCCTCTTTTGCCGGATGCCTGCTATAGTCGCCACTGGAATACTGGTGATCTGAGATCTCCTGACTCACAAATTGCCTCTCCTCCTCTTTCTCTTCCTCCCCTCCTCCCTCCTCCTCCTCCTCTCCTACCTCCTCCTTTTGCTTCTCCTCACTCTCTGCTCTCCCTGTTTCATTGTCGCCTTTTGGATGCTCTATTGTTCTGTGTGCATCAACTGTATCCTCATCTTCCTCATCCTCCTCCTCAGCGGCCTGTATCTCTGCCACTACTTGCACCTCCTCTTTGTGTCTGTCTGCCTCTGCCTCTGCTTCTGCCTCTGTGGAAGCTTGCTGTTGGGTTGTGGTGGCTGTGTCCTTCTGCGAAGTCCCTGCTTCAGCTGCAGCTATGGTGTCGGACTCGACAGACGTCTCTTTTTCGGTGTCTTCGGGTATCACCTGTGAGCAATCGGCTGTGTACAGTGCAGAGTTGATAGGTTATTGCTAAATAATGAGCTCTCCCTGTATTTGTCTTTCCATCAATACTTACTTTAGTATCATTATCAATCTGTACCACTGCAATAGCCAATAGCAATCCATGATAAATGTGATATATTCCTTGGATTCTGGTCTTCTCTTGACTCACCTTTCATGGACATGGCTGGGTTTGGCATTTTGCTATTTTCCTTCTCTTTCTGCTCCTCCTCCTCCTCTGACTCCTCCCCCTCCTTATTCTCTGCCTCACTGGCGGCGTCACTGTCTGCTGTGTTGAAGCCCTCGTCCATGGCCAACTTCAGGGGCAGGGTCTTTTTCTTGGGGGCGGGTTGATTCTCTTCTGCCTCCGTCTCCACAAGTTTCCTCTTCTTCACTATTGGGCATCCAAGAATGCTATGGGTGCAAGGTGAGGAGATGGGTGTTAAAGTCTTACTCCAGTCTCCTTTTCATCTCATTTAACACCTGATTTACTTAACAAAAGGCACATCTCAATAGATGGTCCAGGTATCCTCATGACATGGCGCAAGTGGGGGGAGGAGCCTTTCCTCTTTGGTTCTCTACTGTTCCTTGAGCAAGGAGGGTGGCCGATGACATCACAAAGTCACCATCAGACCAATGCCCTACTCCTTGAAGTTTGCAGTTGTCTAAAAAACACTATTTTGCTCAAAACATATTTTTTTACCCTTTTAGTGTATGTACTGTATTTATACATGTGATATTGTTTTTTCAACAGGTAAAGTAAAAAAATCACTGGAGAACTGGAGAACGAATTACCCTTAATATCACTATATGTGGTATTTTTAATGGAGCTTTTTCTCAATTTAATAGTATTTGTATTAAAAAAAACTGTGTTAGCAGAGGAACTTGAGAGCTAAGAGTTGGTGGTGGTTAGTCTAGTTAGTATATCATACCTTCTGTGTCGTGAATATCTCCCAATGACATGGCCTGAACCATCGCACCCGGGGGTGGGGCAGCTACTTAGTGATACAAACAGAAAACAAACATTTGTTTTATTCATTTTGCACAATGAATACGTTCAAACTTTGTATGTGCTTTTCAGTTCATCACCAGCCTAGTTTATTTGCTCTGAATCTCTGCATGCTCTGGTTTTAGTGCACCCAACCAGTCTAAAGCCATATTGTATTTTTCAGGACTACATGTATACATTAATAAGACAACTGTGTGGCTGGATTCAATACAGTAGCAGAAAAAACCCTATTCTCTCACCTTAACTCTGCTCCCACGAGTTCAACAGGTACTGGGGAATAAAAAGACAGAGAGAGAACATCATAAGACGCACACTTATCCTAAATACACAACAAAGGAAGCCGTTTCAATTAGTGTGTGTGAATGTGTGGCTGCGTGCGGTGGCTGCGTGCGGTGGCTGCGTGCGTGCCTACTGTACGTGCATGTGTGTTTGGCCCCAGCTCACCTCTGATGCCTTTTGAGCGGGTCCGGGTTCTCGTTTCTGCTGTGTCCTGACTCATCTGAAACACACAGAGTGTCATGACACTGCACTTACTATCTGTCTCTCTTTCTCTTTTTCACACACACACACACACACAAACACACACACACACACACAAACACAGCTTCTCACTTTGATTCGAAGGCTCCTCTTGGTCTCACAGAATCTGCTTATTCTGTCTCCTCGCGTCCACCTCTGGTTCAGCAGCTGCCCTCTGAACTCATGTTCTATTGGAGAGGAGAGACATAGGACACACGTCAAGGTTATACAACAACAGCATACAGCATACATCAGGGTTGGGCAAACCTTTTGGCTCGAGAGGCCCATCGGGATTTCGAAATTCAATGGAGGGCCGCACAGAGGCCTAGATATTGGAACATTGCTGTGGGGACTTGTTTCCATTCAGCCACAAAAGCATTAGTGAGGTCGGGCACTGATGTTGGGCGATTAGGCCTGGCTTGCAGTCGGTGTTCCAATTCATCCCAAAGGTGTTCAATGGGGTTAAGGTCAGGGCTCTGTGCAGGCCAGTCAAGTTCTTCCACACCGATCTCAACAAACCATTTCTGTATTGACCTCGCTTTGTGCATGGGGATATTGTCATGCTGAAACAGGAAAGGGCCTTCCCCAAACTGTTGTCACAAAGTTGGAAGCATAGAATTGTCTAGAATGTCATTGTATGGTGTAGCATTAAGATTTCCCTTTCTTGGAACTAAGTGGCCTAGCCTGAACTATGAAAAAAAGCCCCAGACGATTATTCCTCTTCCACCAAACTTTACAGTTGGCACTAAAGATTCGTCCACTGGACAGCCAGAAGGTGAAGCGTGATTAATCACTCCAGAGAATGCGTTTCCACTGCTCCAGAGTCCAATGGCGGCAAGCTTTACCGCACTCCAGCCGATGATTGGCATTGAGCATAGTGATCTTAGGCTTGTGTGCGGCTGCTCGGCCATGATAACCCATTTCATGAAGTGCCTGACAAACAATTATTGTGCTGACGTTGCTTCCAGAGGAAGTTTGGAACAAGATAGTGAGTGTTGCAACAGAGGACAAGAGGATTTTAAACGCTTCACGCTTCAGCGCTCGGTGGTCCCATTCAGTGAGCTTGTGTGGCCTACCACTTCGTGGCTGAGCCGTTGCTCCTAGATGTTTCCACTTCACAATAACAGCACTTATAGTTGACCGGGGCAGCTCTAGCAGGGCAGATATTTGACGAACTGACTTGTTAGAAAGGTGGCATCCTATGACGATGCCACATTGAAAGTCACTGAGCTCCTAAGTAAGGCCATTCTACTGCCAGTGTTTGTCTATGGAGATTGCATGGCTGTGTGCTAGATTTTATACACCTGTCGGCAACCGGTGTGGCTGAAATAGAAGAATCCACTAATTTGAAGGGGTATCCACATACTTTTGTATATATTGTGTACATACTTAGACAGGCCTATACTGGTGACTTCCTAACCTAACCTTCCTTCCTAACCTATTAGGGACACTGTGTGACATGCTTTATTTTTTCTGTGTATGGCAATTTCATTCCATTACATAATGTAATATTAATTGTTGGTGTTCTTATTCGTTGTTTTTATTATTTGTGTACAAAATGTTCTAAAAAGATTAAACACAAAACGATCCTTGAAGGGCACCCCTAGAAAATCATCACATGTTCAATCTGGACGGTCGATGGTTGATAACAGGGTGATAAATAACCATGACTGTTATTGCAAACACAAGCTCCCCATACACAATAGGGCTGTGTGGTTGGGATTCTCCCAGAGAAATATAAGAGAACAATACAGTAGGCCGAAAAGTACAGAAGGCCTGCCCATGTGCTATCACTAGCGCTGTTAAATCAATGACATTACGCTGTTCCAAGATGATGTTGCGTTAAACATGCAGCAATGTGCAAAAAAATATGTATCATATAGCATTTTAGGCATACCTATGATTAGGCCTACTTGGCCTATATAGTTGGACGTTATAACCGGTGGTGATTATATTGTTTGAGGAATAGCCTTTAATGAACCAGACAGTTAATCAGTATATACTAAAATATTAAACTGCATTTACAACAGAAATGCAACTAGCCTACCCAAAGCCTCCTCCTCGACCATGTTAGCCTATTTTTCATCTCTCTTGCACATAATGGAATTAGACCTAAAGGCCTAGAGTAGGACACATTTGAATACATTTAAATTATTTATGAATATGTGTTTAAAGAGAAAGAAAATGGCTTCGTGGCTTTGTTTATCGGCCTTGCACAAAAACACCATGGTGCTGTCCATGGTGCTGCTAACACGACCTCACACACTCCGCTATGACACAACGTCTTCAAGTTAATTGGTCTTGCTTTAGTGAGAGAGAGCCTTCAAATATCAAGTTTGGGTGTGTTTTTCTAGTGGTCTTATAATAATAAGGTCGTTGTAATGGCACTCTTAGCGCACATAGCCCCGGGAGATGGTGACATTTGAGGGGCACATGATCATCGGCTCTCGGATATGTAGCTCCACCTCCCCCAGTTTCCTACTGACACATTTTACAGTCATTGACTACAAACACGATCCCCTGCGAGCCGAGTAGGAAAGCACAGGCAAATAGCACAGGCAAAGCAGCAGTAGGCCCATTGCGAAGCCACTTTGTAACCAAATAACATGCCGGTTTAGGCCTTGATCATCGATTGAACATCCACAGAAATATAAAGACAAACAACATACACGAGATAAGAACAAGAAAAGTAGGCTACATTGCACGGATAAAGGCATATGCCTCTCCGGATTGCAAAAACACAAAATGACTTTCACAATAGAACCCTAAACCGAAACAAATATGCCTAGTGGTTCAAATATTATTTAATATTATCACCCCGGTAGTCTACTTTTCTATAGGCTCTTCGTAATGGAAAGAAAGGATAAACCATAAAATACAATCACATGGCTATGTACAATGCCACACAATAGGCCTGCAGCTTTCAAACTTATCAACATTAGGTCTTATATGCTCTTTTCTCGAAGTTTCAGAAACCCTAAGCAACACGAAGTCCGATACAAATCTCACATTAATGTTTTTACAAACTGTGAACAATATAGCTTATCTGAAACTCATATCAAAACGATCAACGTTTTTTTAAAGGGGACTATCAAAAGAGTTCGTCATTCGTCCGAAATGACATTCTCTGGCCGTTTGGATTACTTTTGGATTACCAAAACAGAACTGTGTGTTCTGTTTGTTCATGCCATAAATCTATAGTACTGAAGGTTGTGTGAAATAAGATACAATTATGTTCTATATGAATTAGCATCCTAAAGAGAATGCATCTTTAAGAATTAAGACCGGGACATCCATTAGGCGATAGAAACCAACAGCAATGGATGTTCGCGAAAAGATAATAAATATGTTTACAATCTGATTTCAAATACATTTGAGGAACACACGCATTTAACTATACTACAGAATTTGAAACCATAATATGATTATAAATACCATTATTGAATGGCTCTGGTTGCTTCGTTGTTTTCAAGTAGGTAAGGCGGGCCTCCTGAATCCTATTTCAACAACTTCTTCTCAGCGTTGAATACTACCTCCACAATATCCCCGCAACTCTTTCATTGACCGTTAGAGACATCAAACATAATCCGGAGCTCAGTGCTCTTCCACCAGTCTTCAGTTTACAAAAGCGGCATTACTCCAACTTTAAATGTAGAATAGCCTACTCCAAAATCCATAAGCAAAAAAACATGGCTTCATTTGCCTTTGTCAGCGAGAACAGGCCTACGTAATATTGCCTTACCTTTCGCTCATGGGTCATTGTTCACCCCTCCCCCCATGCTCTGACATCACCATAGCAAAGCCCACAACATAGCAAAGCCCACAATCTAAGAGGTGGCTTCGGGTACTCCGGTATTTTTTTTGGATCAGTTATCATGCTGCAGCATCAATCATCATTTGTTGTAGTCTACACCCTCCATCAGCATCAGTATCAAGGTAAATCTAAGCACCGTAAAAATATTTTGAAGATTTCAGTAGCCGGGGTGGTGCGTGCCTTAGTTTCAGCACCATGGACAGTAGCTAGAGCGCTCTGCTAAAACGGCGGTCCATAAACAGACTGTAACGTTGGTCCTTATAGATGTGGTAACTACTCTCAGAGCTAAATATAAACAATTTTCCAATTCACACAGATTTAAATTCCTTCAAAGTTAACTTAAATACCGATTTTTTTTTAAGAAGAAAAAAACTATCGATTGCATGGTGTCTGTTACAGGCAATGTCTTCGTAGCACAAAAACTGAAACATTGGTGTCAAGGCAAAAAAAAAAACTCTCAGAGGGAACTAGTTTTTCTCCGCAAAATATGATAAGACCTACAGCCTGAGCGCCTCTGGACAATGTAGTAGTAACCCTACAGTGTTTATTTAACCAGGCAAGTCAGTTTAGAACTAATTCTAATATACAATTACGGCCTACCCCGAACGACGCTATCCCGGTTGTGATACAGCCTGGAATCGAACCAGTCGGTCTGTAGTGACCCCTCTAGCTCTGAGATACAGTGCCTTAGACCGCTGCGCCACTCGGGAGCCCAATAAGTATCTTTGCCTATATTTGTTCTCTACTGATTTTGTTTTGATGAAAATCAAACAATGTAACATAAAAAAATATACCTTAGAACAATGTATTGTTTAAATAGAGTAGGCTAATGAATGCTAATATAACCACGAATATATAGGTTATGACCATAATCTAGGTCTAATCACAAATCATTTGACTATACACATTTGGAAAACCAATCAATAAACAAAACGAATATGCTATTAGTAGTTTTATAGTAGTATACACTTTTGAATGCGTGTAAATAAATGCTTTTACTTATTGGGCATATAAAGTACCCTAGTTGGCCTAGTTTATACCCTTCAAACGTCCGGTTGTAAATATGGTGAAATAATTATCAACATTTTGGCACTGTTAAAGCTGGAGAAACTTCAAAAGAGTTTTGCATATTTAAAGTCTCAACTCCTCTTCGGTTACCAGCTGGGGCCTTTTTCTCCCCCATCTCAGTCACGTTTTAAAGCCTCAGTGCAGATGGACAGCCCTGCTCTGGAATACAATCAGCGTCGGGTCTGCTATGACTGGGACATGCTGTATAAATATTACATGGTGGGTGACCGACGAGAGGGTAGGCTGCTCTCTCGACTCCCCAAAAACAGATGGACCAATCTGACAGACTCCCCCACCCCGCACAAAAATGTTTAATACGCCTGCAGCCTGACGTCTCCTATACAGAGTTAAGAGCCACTAATCCCTGAGGGGACAAAACTTTCCTTTGTCTAACAAAGTGTCTGAACAGAGTGTGAGTTCAGGAAATCTTTGGTCAGCACAAAGGGACTTGTGTGGTTAGGATTCAACATTGTTTTTCTGTTAATATATATTCGGCCATGTACTAAAAAACTTTTCATAAACAGCTGAACGGTTAAAAGGCCCAGAAAATGCAGCAACTGGGCACAGTCTACAAATCAACCTTTTTTATAGGTTGTCGACAAGCTTATAGCTTCCGTACATTTTGGGTTAAATTTAGACATTGTGTAAATATAGTTGATGAGTTTTAGTTAATGAAATATGAAGAAGTCACATTAACATAATTCTAGTATGTTTAAAAAATGTTGACGCCACCTGTGAGTGTTTTGTAGTGGGTGGAAGATGCTTCTTTCTCATCACAAAAGCCAATGCAAATACTTATACTTTCTTTACAATGAATAGGCTACTGTGTTTTTAAATTAATTTGAATAGAGAACATGCAATTTTAGGCTACTACAGAAGAGCAGGCAAGGCCTATCCTAACCGTCTAAAAAGTGACAGATGCGTAGATCGTCACACCTGCTCCTAACCATAGTTCAGTTAGCCGTCAACACATTGCTTGCTGAAGAGAGAGCGAGAAACAGATGATAAATAGGTGACTCACCTAAAAAAGTTTTACACAGCTTCATCTTCATCTTTGCTGTGACTTTTCCCCTTGCACACCGCTTCCAAACACATCAACTTTACTTCATACTAAGCAAAGTTGGGTAGAGAAACTTACGAGTCGGGAAGGGGGGTATTATTGGGCAGCTGTCGATTTGAACCAATCAGAGGCCACCGGTCCTTTTATTGTTTCCAAAAACAGCCAATGAGAGCGCCGGACACTCTTAGCGTTTCAAAACAATGCATTTGAAAGGGAACACAAAGGGGTCGCGGTATCCCTAGTAAGTCACAAGTGAAATTCAACTTTTTCCCGGCTCTCTCATTGCAACTCCTCAAAGATGCTTGAGCTTTCAAAGTGTCTCTGAAAGGAAGCTTTCATTTCTTAGAATACCTCCCTCAGAATCTTATCAGCAGGTGAAGGGAAGGCATACCCTACCAATTTCCCATAATATGTAATGAAACGAATTATATAATACTGAAGTAGTGTGTACAAATGCACAATCAGATGAATTTAGTCAATACAATTATGTTAGTAGTACTTTATAGAATAGCATGCAATAAAGTGGTTATAACATAGCAATTGTGTGGAAGCAAGTTATAGGCCTAGTATGCCTACTCATAGGCTACTGAAAACTCAGATAGCCTATACCCTTAATTTCAGTGTAATTATGTTCTTCTTTCAGGCTATTACACCACATTTGTTGTGCTATAGTACAGCAACATGCTACAGTAAGGTTGTGTTCTGTCAGAAAGGGATGCCAAACCCCGATCACTGAGTTCTAGTCAAGGCTTGACAGGTCTATCAATCAGTTAGTTACAAATCAATGAAGGACGTTTCTCAGACACATGCTTACCATTTGACACACTGTAGCATGACTGTCATCTACAAATGCCATCTCTCTCTCTTACTTGCTTCCCATTCTCTTATTGTGTTCAACTCTCTCCACTCACGTCTGTCTGAATGTCCCTGTGTCTCTGTTAGTCTGGCCCTTCTCCTCTCCCTGTGAATGGTGCTCTGTAACTTTATGGTTCACCATATGTCCTTCTCGTCCTGTGAGTGGAGACTGTGCGCCTCCATAGACCCCTATGACAGATGGCCTGCAGATATTGATGACCGCAGGCTGCAGCCCCCCCACCTTTCTGACAGCGCTTCTGGTTGTCGTAAAGGTATTCTGCAGGCTCAAACTTTTGAGAGTTGAGACGTATGGCTGAGACCTGATTATGATTACTTTGAAATGTACTTTTTTCGATTTGGTGTTTTTCACATGGTTTTCATCAAAATAAACAGTATTTTGTAGTGTTTGCATCAGTAGTTGTTTTTAAAAATCTGATGCTGTATGGGCCTACGGATGGGAGCTGTGAGGAGGCATACTGACGGATGGCCAAGTCTTGCTGCACTGCACACACGCACACACACGTACCCCCTGCCCCCTGCACACTAAGAGCCTGATTATAATAACAAAGGCTGCTCACACTTTGGGGAGGAGCCAGCGGGATGATTTCCAGGCCATTGGCTGCTTAATGAGGACTCTGTGTATATGTGTGTGTGTGTGTGTCTGCGTGTGTGTGTGTGTGTGTCTGCGTGTGTGTGTTTGTGTGTGAATAGTGAAAAAAAGGCTCTTTGCCACAGCTGTCACTCTTCAGTGTAATATCACTCTAGTCTGTCTAAAGTTAGTGTGAAAAGATCGCCTGCATCAATATACCTGGATCATTTCAATAATTATTTGAAGCTCAATTACAAAAAAAGACACATTTCAGTATTTTCAAGTAAATTTTTCTGGAATTGTTTGTGTACAGCGATCTATGAAGTGACTCAAAGTTGTAAGACTGAAGTTACAAAAAGGGATAGCTTAAAAAGGTATGGTGTGGTAAACACAAACCGAACTTCAGATAATCATTTCATAAAAATGTTCTATTTGTAAAAATGCATCACACATAAAACACCAAAATATTGAGGACATATTTGAAGTTGTTAGAGAAACGCAATCAAGAGGAGTGTTCACCAATGGGTTTGTGCTCAAAGTTTTAGTATTGTGTGGATAGTATTCTGCCATGCCTTGCCGAATAAGCTCAGCAGATGTCGAAAAGTATAGGTTCACTTGTTTTGGTGGAGTGAATATGACAACGTGCCAATAGTCCTCTTTTTTCATTCATCCCTCAACTTCTCAATAGACCCCCCACCACACCCCTCCCAATAAGACAATTTGCCTTCTACTCTAGATGTTCATGCCACCTGCCCTCATACACCCTCCCTCCCTCCCTCCCACCCAACCCACCATAATTAAGCACACTCACTTTCTAGTCTCCAGACTATTTTTGTTTCATCACCTTGCCTCCGGCAATACAGCGGCCACCATTCCCCCTCATTCAAAAAGAATGCCAGAAAAATATCAAATCTACCTGCAGACTGCTGAAGCCCAGCCAATATGACTGTTAGATTAGACATTTTCAAAGATTAATTAGTACCGGCCCACACTCCGAACTATCCATGGTAATTTTAATTCCACATTCCTGTCGCCATGGCGCAGAGCCAAAGGACTGGGTGAATTGCCCCCCCCCCCCCCTTCTCATCCAACTAGCCAGGCTGAGTTGGCATCTGTATGCAAATAACCTTCATGGTATATAGATAATGTATGGAGGGTGAGGGGATGTAGGACTCCCCCATACTTATGCACTAAGATATAAATTGTGTGACATTATAAGCAGCTGCTGGCCTGCTTTCTATGGCTGTCATCCAGAGAGGCAAAGCCCCTTGCAATTGCGATTTGTAAAATATTGATTATGAAATTGTTACAAATGAAAGAAAATACTTAATTAAGTCAATCTGCTTACATTAACACATTGTTAACATCTTTTAAACAGTACTTCAAAACCGGCCACAAGGTTATTAAGCTGTTTCCCCATGCATGTTCCTACATCTGTTTCACACACACATCTAAAATAGACAATACAATAAAGAAAACAATATTGCAGACAATGTTTTCATGTAGCATTATAATGGCTGGAGACATTTTGATGTTTAGACCTGCACAAATTTAGGAAATGTATAAATTAATGATTTACTTATTTGTTATACAATAATGTATGAAAATGTTTTCTGATGATGACCAACTTTTCACTCTATTCTCTGGAGGTCACAGGGAAACAGGACACCTCTCCCAGAGAAGAAGTGTCACGATGGGCAGCCACACCGGTCACTCTTTGACTCCTGACCTCACGGAGGTGCGTGGTAACAGAGGTCGCCACCCCGGAGAGTCTTCTCTTTCTCCTCCAGTGGGAGCAGGTGTTGCAAAAGGGCTGACCTCTTGAAGAGAATGAAAGGGCTGTTTGATAATTTACTGGAGTTGAATGTGCCACACGTGCCTCTCTCCCTAGGGGTGAGGGAGACACTGCCAACATAGACACTGCCAACACTGCAACTCAATTAAACAAACCTAATAATCACATATGGCCTGCTTATCATTTATTATATACTGCATGAACAACAGGCTTAAAAACGTATTAGCTTAGTATATATTGAATGTATACATGTGCATCTGTTTGAATTTAAAGTATTCATGACAAGGTTTCATGTCAATGCTCTCTGTTACCGCTCACTGACAAACTTCTCACCAGGAAAGAGGGGATAGAAGGTGAAATGTGGACCTCTTCAGGGCCTGACTGTTCTCAACGCAGAACAAACAAACATGTGCAAAGCAGTGGGTCTACAGAGCCGACCACCTGGAGGTAAACTCATTAAGAGTCCTATAAAAACCTTCTGCTAGCACAGCAAGCCTTGCACCATTTCCCCACCAACAAAATTATAACAACCACTACTACTGCACTGAAAAAAGAAACCTGACACAATAGGAGCCTCTTATTAGTAGAGAACTGCCCAGTCTTAACATATGCTCCTGGAAGAGAGAGGGAAAGAGGAAGTAGAGAGGAGAGGCTCGGTCCAGGGCATTAAGACAGAAGGACAGGGGGGATACTGCCCAGGACCCTCAGAAGGAAAGGGGAGACGAAGGGAAAACATTTATTCTTTCCTCTCATCTTTCTTCCCTCTTCCAGATCAGTTTCAATCTCATTTCTCTATGACAAAAAATAGAAGTCTGAAGCTTACAGTTGTGAACACTGGTATTGAAATGGTGAATTTACAGTCATCTTTTGTTAACATACTAACAATATTGTTTTTCATTGTTTCTTAGGTTGATGGTGTACAATTGAATAGAATCGGCTATTTCATGCAAAGACATCTCATTATCTGTCATGAAGAGAAAAGTGTGAGTTAAGAAAGAGTGGTTTTTATTTCAATAAGGCAACATTCCATGGTATCAATAGCAGCTAAGGCTGAATTACTTGAAACAAATGCAACATTTTCATTAATACACAATACACAAGAATTATCCATTGCATCGACACAATAAAATCTACACATTTAAAATATAGTTTCTGGAATGACTGTCAGTAGTGCTGTGGGTATGGTACATACAGGTGAAGGTAACATAAGTCTGACAAAAGTGACAGTTCATATCTCACGGGTTGAGCAGCCTTGTCATGTAGGATATTGTGCTGCTTTGCTAGAAATTAGATTCAAAGGTTTGGGTGCTGATGCATGTTTGGGTGCTGATGCATGTTTCAAGCCAGTGTAATTATGTTATTAGAGCAACTGTGTTTTTCACATTTGCACTGTTTACAGCAGGGGCCATGCGTTTTCTCAGTGAGCAAAATCACAAAAATGGCAGTCCAATCCCTGTTCAAAGTGTGACTTGCATTTTAACCCTCTCAACACGTACATAAGGTCTATACAAAAACAGCTTGATCATTTGGAATATAGCATGTGGATTCCGCTTGCATTCAGTATGCAAACACACAGAGAAAGCTCAGAGAATGGTGTCCCCTGGTGGACAGTGTTGCCAGTGATTATGAAGAGTCGAAATACGAATGTCTTTCAAGGTAATGCGTTGCACGAGATTTCCTATTCCAAAACATTTTTTGAACATATTGATTCTAAAATAACTTCATTTTCAGTAGGAGACGAGAGGACGCGGACATTGGCATAGTACAGGACGAGTAGGACACGAATCAGACAAGTGAAAACTATTTCAGGTGAGCTCTGGCTGGCTAGCGAGTTAGCTAGCGTTTCACTTCGTCTGCTTTATAAGTTAGCCAGCAATGTTGGCTGCATGTTAGCGAACAACTGATTAAAGTTTAAAGTTAGCTCGCGGAGGTTGGCGTTTCTTGAATTTTCGTCCAGATATCGAGATTTGGCACAAATACTCTGCAAGCTAGCTAGCTACCGTTCACTCTTGCTGCCTCTGCCTTGTACCATTGTCTCGAGCAACAGGCAAGTTTGCTATTTTTGCCAACCCCGCCTTAAACTAGTAGCCACTGCCATAACATAACATGACAAAACCTCTTTAGAAATTACAATGTTTTAGAGGATTTTACATGTTTTATTTCAACAGTTTGACCCAGCTACTTTTGTAATGGAGTTCGGACATTTACTCAAACATTTTACGTTATTTACAGTGTTGGGGAAACTACTCTGAAAATATAGTTTACCAAGCTTGCTACCAATGAATTCACACTGGAAGAAGTTAGCCTTTTAAACACAAAATCAGAATTAGGCAGGTCTGATGCTGAAAAAGAAAGAACATTATTGCCTACTTCACCCATCTTTTCTTTTTGCAAAACAAGTAGAGTATAGTTAGCTTCACCACTACATGGCAAAATAAACTACTGCAAACACTACCAAGGTTTGAATTTAGTTAAACTACCACCAAGCTACTGAATATTTATTAAATTACCTGTTGAACTACATGTAGTTCACTACTCCCCAATACTGATTATTGACAACACAAAATACCGGTAATACAAATCAAATGAAATCAAATTTGATTGGTCACATACACGTGTTTAGCAGCTCTTATTGTGAGTGTAGCAAAATGCTTGTGCTTCTAGCTCCGACAGTGCAGTAATATCTAACAAGTACTATCTAACAAATTACACAACATATACCCAATATACACACATCTAAGTAGGAATTAATTAAGACTATATACATATATGGACGAGCCAGAGCGGAACAGACTAAGATACAGTAGAATAGATTAGAAAACAGTAAATACATATGAGATGAGTAATGCAAGATATGTAAACATTATTAAGTGACTAATATACCGTAGAAGTATAGAAAACAGTATATACATATGAGATGACTAATGCCAGATATGTAAACATGATTATTTATTTGTTTTTTAATTGAACCTTTATTTAACTAGGCAAGTCAGTTAAGAACAAATTCTTATTTACAATGAAGGCCTGGTTGATGTCCTTGATTATCTTTTTGGCCTTCCTGTGACATCGGGTGCTGTAGGCGTCCTGGAGGGCGGGTAGTTTGCCCCCGGTAATGCTTTGGGCAGACCACACAACCCTGATTACAACCTATTGTGGGCCATTGTACCAAGCTCATAATATATTATAAGTTATACTCAAGAAAACCAAGGCATTAATTGAAATTACATTGACAATTGAACAGTAGGACATTTTATGCATCAAGCCTTTTTAACATTGATCACTCACATACAGCTGCATTATTTTCATGTTTCTCCACTCCAGTGAGAGCCAGGCAGTTGAGGCTACACCATGGAGTTCAGCAGGATAGAGTTCTTCCAGGAGCTAGGGGAGAGCTGTGTGCTCCCTACGGCACAGCAGGGAGTGGAACAGGTCTGGCAGCTACTGCTCCTCTGCCTGCTCTGTCGACTCCTCTGTAGGCTGGGTGAGTCCACTTGAACACTTGACCAATAACATTATTTAATGAGGATTTAACAGAGGATGTGCCAATCTTTAGATACAAAGATTGAATCATGTAATGTATACTTTGCCATGACACCATCCACAGTGTGTTGGACACATGTAATGATGACAGATAAAGCATTCAGTATTACCTTACAGATGTCTAGAAAAGCACCCCAATTTGTACAAAGGCCTTTGGTGGTGCCAGCCTGGTACTTACTGTTTCCTGTCCTCCAGTAGGTCTCTCATCTTCTGTGAAACACTTGGGCTCAGTGTCAGCGGGTCTATATGCCCTCTACCTGTTCTTTGAGCAGTCCATGGTGTGGGTGTTAATGCTCAGTATGCTCTGCTACACGGTCCTGTTCCTCAACCGCCATTCCAGCAGCCGAGGAATCTTCCTCTCTGCCACTATCCTCATCTATCTACTCATGGGGTAATGAATGAAAATGATAACTCCATCTATTGCTAATGCTGCATCATAGGCAATGTTGCTCCACTTAACTGTTTTCTCCATGTTTTTTTCTCTCTAGAGAGCTGCATATGATTGACACAGTGACCTGGCATAAAATGAGAGGTAAATGTCCTGTACAGATGTGAGTGATTGGATGGCAAGGCAGTATGAGACATATACATGATTTTATAGAGACACGGACATCTTCCTGTTACATTGTATTCGAGACCTTAGTGAAGGAACAACTGTGCATACTTTGCCTATCATCCCCACTTCCTCAGGTTCCCAGATGGTGGTGGCCATGAAGGCCATTTCTCTGGCCTTTGACCTGGACAGAGGCACTGTGCTCGCTGTGCCCAACCCTCTGGAGTTCACAGGCTACATTCTCTTTGTGGGCACTGTCATCTTTGGACCCTGGATTAGCTACTCAAGCTACAAAGAGGCCATTGAGAGCCGGAAACTAGTAAGCCACAGCTGAAGAGCTGTGCTACTGTTTTGCAAAGAAATTATGTATTCTCAGTCAACTTGTTAAAAGAAAGCTGAATTGATTCCTGTATAGTATCTGAATTTACATTTGACATATAGGCTTATAACATATTGGTCCAGATTTACTAAGTGTTTGCGCTGGTGCAAAGTTTACACCTCTTTTCACTGCAGTTAGATCCACATTCTGTAGCTGCTTTAAGTCAAAATGGCTGCTAAAATCTGTCCTTTTTTAACTTGGCTTCTCTGTCCCCCAGAGTTGGTCCTGGCTCCAGAAGTTTTCAATTAGCTGGGTGAAATGCCAGGTATGCTTGGTGATATCCAACTGCATCGCCCCATACCTCTTCCCTTATTTCATTCCAATCCACGGGAGCAGAGGACTGCGCACGTGAGTGCACGTTTCACTGAACAATTCCTTGGTCATTCCAATGTCAGTCCTATTTTGATATGTGAATGTACACCAACTTTATGTTAGTGAGTTCCATTTATTTCTGTTTCTCTGCTTCCAAGAGGCACATAAGCAAGGTAAGGACTATTGTGATGAAGAACATCAAACAAAGTTCTTCAGACAAGCTCTGATAGGAGCAATAGTGACCACTTCAATATGGTGTCAGTGCATAAAACTATTCCTGGCATTATTGCTGAATGAAGAAAGGCTATAAACAGTATCTTAGAGCTGTCTTGTCTATTTTCCCTGTGTACAGGTGGCTCCATGCGTATGAGAATGCTGTATCCTTCCACTTCAGTAACTACTTTGTGGGCCACCTCAGCGAAAGTACTACTGTGCTGGCAGGGGCAGGTTTCACTGAAGACAAAGACAATGTCAAATGGGGAGTTCAATTCATACGATCTATGGTTCAATTAGTGGTACACATATTTCATATATTATCAATTTGCTTGTAGGTTAAGTTTATAATAGCAGTATTGTGATAGACACTGTAATATCTGTCTAGATAAGATATGTGAAAATAATGTGTGTGTGCATGCATGTGCAAATCCATGAATGCACAAAATGTGTTTTTAGGGATCTGAAAGTGGTTAAGCCTCTGAATGTGGAGTTGCCCAGGTCCATGGTGCTGGTGGTGACCTCCTGGAACATCCCCATGTCTCGCTGGCTCAACATATGTAAGCATCATTACACCTTCAATTTACTATAAACAGATTAGACAGAAATGTTAGAACTATGGGCCTTGTTTAACCATATTTATTTTTTTACATATTAAAATGTCAACTGATTACTGAGTCTTTCCCCCATTTTGTTGTAGATGTTTTCAAAAGTGCTTTGAAACTTGGCACATTTTCTTCCATCATTGTGACTTACACAGCCAGTGCCCTACTACATGTGAGTATGAGTCTACCAACTCAGTGATGTCATCTTACGTGATGATTCAGAAAAGGTCACTCACCATTGCACTTTAATACTGTTTTTTTGCTTTAGTAAGATTTGATCTGATTTTGAAAATGTCACTGCCTTAACCCTCTGGCTGAGGCCAAAGTGAATAGTTGGTTGATCAGCTTCCGATGTTGTAAAACCAATCTGCCATTTTGTTTTCTCCAGGGCCTCAGCTTCCATCTTGGGGCCGTGCTGCTGTCTCTGGGCTTCATCACCTACGTGGAACATGGTGAAGTTACCGTGCCTATCTGCTTTTCACATTCACATGCTTGCTTGTTTTATGTGAGTTTTGTTTCAAAGGTTGTACATCGCCTTATTGTCTTGTCATCCTCTGTCAGTTCTGAGGAAGAGGCTGGCAGCCATCTTTAGTGCCTGTATCCTGTCCAAACAGTGTCCCAACAATTGCCATCATCAGCAGAAGAAGGTACATGCCTGTTGCATCCAGGAATGTTTTACACTCAAGTTTGTATATCATGTTTTGAAGGTGCTTTCCATAAGATAACCTATTGTTAATTGCACATTGAATGGGTCCATGTGGGGTGAGTGAGCTAGCTAGTGTACATTGAATGGGTCCATGTGGGGTGAGTGAGCTAGCTAGTGTACATTGAATGGGTCCATGTGGGGTGAGTGAGCTAGCTAGTGCACATTGAATGGGTCCATGTGGGGTGAGTGAGCTAGCTAGTGCACATTGAATGGGTCCATGTGGGGTGAGTGAGCTAGCTAGTGCACATTGAATGGGTCCATGTGGGGTGAGTGAGCTAGCTAGTGCACATTGAATGGGTCCATGTGGGGTGAGTGAGCTAGCTAGTGCACATTGAATGGGTCCATGTGGGGTGAGTGAGCTAGCTAGTGCACATTGAATGGGTCCATGTGGGGTGAGTGAGCTAGCTAGTGCACATTGAATGGGTCCATGTGGGGTGAGTGAGATAGCTAGTGCACATTGAATGGGTCCATGTGGGGTGAGTGAGCTAGCTAGTGCACATTGAATGGGTCCATGTGGGGTGAGTGAGCTAGCTAGTGCACATTGAATGGGTCCATGTGGGGTGAGTGAGCTAGCTAGTGCACATTGAATGGGTCCATGTGGGGTGAGTGAGCTAGCTAGTGCACATTGAATGGGTCCATGTGGGGTGAGTGAGCTAGCTAGTGCACATTGAATGGGTCCATGTGGGGTGAGTGAGCTAGCTAGTGCACATTGAATGGGTCCATGTGGGGTGAGTGAGCTAGCTAGTGCACATTGCGGGCAGGTTTGGGATTCAGAACTCATCCCCAGTGTAGTGACTGATCTGTGCCTCTCTTGTAGGAGCTGTGGGTGTATGGCATCAACCTAGCCTTCAGTGCCATGGCCATCTTCCACCTGACATACCTGGGCTCCCTGTTTGATGCTGAAGTAGACAACTTGGCTGCAGAGGAGGTAAGGCCCACGAATGACCTGCTACTGCTGGCTGGGGCCAAGTTAATGGAGACAATTAGAATTAAACAGTGGTCTATATGAACTGCATGAACGTATTACTTATACACATTTAGTCACCATTGTCCTCCTTCTCAGGGTTATGTGGCCAACCACACCATTCAGAAGTGGTCAGAGTTGAACTGGGCCAGCCACTGGCTGGTGTTCGGCAGCTGGCTCTTCTACCGCCTCATTCAGTAATCTCATTCTGCGAAGGTCTGTACTGAACAGAAGACAAAAGCTTGGTCCAAAAAGAACAGAAGACAAAAGCCTGGTCCAAAAAGAACCCTTAGTTCACAGGTGGGCCATCTTACCTAGCAAGGTCTGGTGTGGGTAAAGACTTAGTGGACACGGAGCAGCGAAGTGTAGAGCCAGGACAATTGTCCCACACCATCATGACTGGAAGAATGCTGCATTGTTTACCAGGGTCTTTCTGTATTTGTTTGTTGTGGTGAACACTAACAAACCAGTCACACACAAGTTCATTGCTATGATGCATCACACTGTTGAGATTGAGAACCAGAGGTAGGCTGAAGATTTGTCAGTGGCTTCTGTATAGGCTACTGTTCATCTTCAGGTCTTTTGGAGTTTGATCACACACAATCATTATGAATATTTATGCTTCTGTGTATATCAGTAGCACCTATTAGCCTTCTCACACTGCATTGTTCTTAGCCCCAGGCTAAGACTGGGCCCTGGGCTAGCTTATCCTGTGTTCATACAAGCACTTGTTAACCTGGGGCTAAGGTGCAGTGTGCCTTAAGTGAATGTATTATGTTGGACCATTGATGTCATATAATTAGGCGGGGGGGGGGTGTATGGCCAGTATACCACGGCTAAGGGCTGTTATTTGGCACGACACAACGTGGAGTGCCTTGATTCAGCCCTTAGCCGTGGTATATTGGCCATATACCACAAACCCTGAGTTGTCTTATTGCTATTATAAACTGGTTACCAATGTAATTAGAGCAGTAAAAATAAATGTTTTGTCATACCCGTGGTATACGGTCTGATATACCACAGCTGTCAGCCAATCAGCATTCAGGGTTTGAACCACCCAGTTTATAATACATGATCTCGATGGAGGTACTTTTTTTTCTACTTATGTATCTGTTTTTCTATTAAAGACATTTTATTTCTAGTTCTGTGGCCCTACTTAAACACTAATCAATGAAGGGTTTATTTGGAAATGGGAGTTAAAACACACTCTAGTAGTTACATTATTTATTCAACAAGGTGAAGGATTGTACTGTATTTTTCAGCAAATTATAGAATTTAAAATGCCAGATCAAAACCATGATTAGTACATCAAGTATACTGAAAAAAATATAAATGCAACATGCAACAATTTCCATTTTTTTTACTGAGTAACAATTCATATATGGAAATCAGTTAATTGAAATAAATTCACAAAGCCCTAATCTATGGATTTCACATCTGGGAATACAGATATGCATCTGTTGGTCACAGATACCTTAAAATAAAAAGTAGGGGCATGGATCAGAAAACTAGTTAGTATCTGGTGTCACCGCCATTTTCCTTATGCAGTGCGACACATCTCCTGTGCATAGAGTTGATCAGGCTGTTGATTGTGGCCTTTGGAATGTTGTTGGAGGCGATTTATGGTAGAGAAATTAACATTTATCTGGCAACAGCTCTGGTGGACATTCCTGCAGTCAAGATTGCCAATTGCACTCAACTTGAGACATCTATGGCATTGTGTTGTGTGACACAACTGCACATTTTAGAGTGGCCTTTTATTGTCCCCAGCACAAGGTGCACCTGTGTAATGATCATGCTGTTTAATCAGCTTCTTGATATGCCACACCTGTCCACTAGATGGATTATCTTGGCAAAGGAGAAATGCTCACTAACAGGGATACATTTGTACACAAAAAATGAGAGAAATAAGCTTTTTGTGCATATGGAACATTTCTGGGATATTTTATTTCAGCTCATGAAACCAACACTTTAGATTTTGCATTTATATTTTTGTTCAGTGGAGTTAATCTTAACCACTCAGAAGGGTATCATGCTATTTACAAGTGTTGTGTACAAAGACATTTTTATATAATTTATTGTCTTAATCCTTAAGAGTCTGCGTCAATCTAATTAACATAATACAACAATTCCCATCAAAATCCATCAGTTTTAAGGTAGAGATATCTGTATGGGCTTTTTTGCATGGGCTGCATCTCAATCCGCCGATGTCGGCCTTCCGCATCTGCGGTGGAAAGTGGCAGAGCTACAGCACTGTTTGTCAGACCAGTAGACATTGAAAATTGGTCTTCTCACGAAAACGTAGAGTCCGAACGGTTTAGCCGACTAACTAATATGACCACTATATGAAAAGATGAGACTCACGAACACGATGGTGTACTCCGTTTTTCTCTACGACCCCCACAAGCCCCATGGGACTGGTCTAAAATCAGTACCACCGATGTACCAACGTCTGTCTGTAGCATCTGAACAGTTCGGGCTCCAAACTAATATAACCCACAGGAGGTTGGTGGAACCTTCATTGAGGAGAGCGGGCTTGTGGTAATGGCTGAAGTGGAATCAGTGGAATGGTATCAAATGCATCAAACAAATGGTTTCCATTTTCTACGTTCCGACCGTTATCATGAGCCGTTCTTCCCTCAGCAGCCTCTGCTGATATGACCCCATATTGGAAAGGGGAGACTTACGAACACGTTGGTATTTCTGCTTTGCTCTACAACCCCCACAACAACGACAGGACTCAACCCCGTACCAATTTTATTTTTAATATGGAAGTATGGAGGTAGTTTTGTACCAACAAAAAAAACGGGTTAAATATGTGTCCAGAAAAGTAAAATATTTCCTGAGCGTTCTTATACTGTATCTCCTAGAGACACTTATTCTTTAATGTTTTTTGATTTAAAAAAAATATACTTTTCCATTTATGAATGTGTTATTCAATGCATTTCTATGGGTTATAGTAGTAAAGCCCAAATTCAGTATTTTATCAAATAATTTAAAATAATCCTAAAATTCTAAGTGTTCTAAATTCTAAGTGATACATGTTATGACAACTTTAAAACAATTTGTTACGTTAGTTTCACAACCGTGCTTGTTTAGAGCTCCCTCATAATCGGTTCAGAGACAACACAAGTTGACACATTCCAGAGTGGACTTGGCTCCCCATCTGTCGGCTTACCTTGGTTTAGTCAATCATTAATCACTGCTATCAGGAAAGCATCGTTCAGACGACAGGACGCCATCTCAACACGGAACTGACAAGACACTCGTCAAGTGTCCGTCCTCAGAATAGAAAAACAAAGTCTCGTCCTTTATTACATCAATCTTTCTATACGAGGTCAGTTAGTTCAAAAGTAATTGTCCCTCCCTAAATTTGAGACCTACTCTAAATTTTGTCCTATTCATAATACGTCTAGGGTTTGTGGTGTTAGTGGGAACTGTGCTCGATGATAGGATGAGGAGAGGAGTTAACTGTAGCTGGTTAGGAGCAGAGATCCCACTGTCCTGGGAGTTCTTCCGTGGTAAGACCAGCATTTATGTATTCACATAAACTGTATGGGCTATGTTTTTGACTGGCCAGAGATTTTACAGTCATTGGATCTGATACATATCAGGTTCTGTGTGATAAAGGTCTGTGCTTGAATACACCAACATTTTCTTTCTATGCTAAAAACGGCACAATGCTTTGTCTATGTGCAATATTGGTGTTTGCCATCTTAGATTCTGAGTGATGCTAACTGAGCCATTCTCTGCTACACCAACCCTGCTAATGTGTTGGGGCATTTCCGCCTGAGACTTACCTCACACCAGTGTGTCACCAGTGTTTATGATAATGTTAGCTCTAGTGTTGTTTTCTGGGAACTGTATGTGTTGTATATGATTTGTCCCACCACAAGTCCTTGTGTTGTGCGTTTGTACCCAGTGATCAAGGATGAGCTATGGCTGTTTCTCATTCCTGCTGGGTTCGCTGTGGTCATGCTGGCCCTGTTCCTAGAAGAGATGGGCTTCTTCCTGCGTCACGTGCACTACTCCAGACGCCGGCACCTCTACCTGTGGATACTGGGCATGTACCCGGTAAAGGGACCTCTCATTTTTGCCACACATTTCAATTGTTTCGGATAAGTATTTGTACATTGTGTCATTGTTGCCTAACTACACTCATTCTCTTTCGATCAGGTCTTTGGCTTAACCTCAATCATTGCGCTGTATGTTCCTCGCTCCTCCTCACTATGTAGCTTCATAGCTTCTCTGTAAGTATCGAGTACAACCTCTTTCTGACCATCACTTTGTTTTGTGTACTAATTTACATTGTTCACGTCATTCTGTGCTAAAACTTCCATCAGTAAAACTATCTCTCAATTTGTCGTTCTCGCTCTGAAGGTACCACTCCTTTACTTTGCTAAAGTTTATGGGGCTCATCACAGACTTCTTTGGGGGTAAGGCCCGCATGCTGGAGATCTTAGCTGGAGAGCAGGTGTCTCCGGATCCGTTCCCATGTTGCTGCTGCTGTTGCCTCCCTATGATAGCCATCAACAGGTACTTTATAACTGGGTGTCCTCCTCATTGTGCGCATCCATATCGTGATAATGATAGATTCATAAGATGTGGCCACATCGCAATAATGATAGATAAACAATATTGCTGTAATGGCCCCATATCGCAATATTGATAAATGCACAATATATCACCATAATCTCCCATGTTGCGATAATGATAAATGCACATATATTGCCGTAATCACCTTGCTCAAAACCTCTCCCTCCATAGGACCAGCCTGGGATGGATGATGGCTGCTGTGCTGCAACTGTCTGTGGTCAGAACCATCCTGTTCTTTGTCACTCTGGTCCTCTGGACAGATGAGCAGTATGACTATGGAGATGTGAGTGGAATGCATATATCGCAAGACATATTTGCATTGTAACCAATTTATTTTTGTCCTTAATTTAACCAAATGAGTCCCTGGTTAATAAGTACATTTGTTCATTTGATATATATCTATATATATATATATATATATATATATATATATATATATATATAATATTATTATTATTATTATTATTATTATTATTATTATTATTATTATTATTATTATAAAATTTTTTACCATATCCATGCAATTTTTCACAGGTGGATTATGCCAATCCCAATATGTACATGAATGTCATCCTAGGCGTGTCTACCTTCTTGTCCTTCTATGGCCACCTGCTGTTTTACAAGGCCACCAAAAAGGCCTTGCCTGGCTACGGGCTGAGGGCCAAATTTGTCTGTATCATTGTAGTGTTGGTGCTGTGTGGCCTTCAGAGTGGAATCCTGGAGACCATGGGGGCCCTGGAGGTGGTGCCCTGCACCCCTCCCTTCTCTGTCCTCATGCGTTCCCAGCGTAAGTGCACTGCGATGGAAGTCCTCCCCCCTCTCAACATCATCTCCATGTCAATATTGTAACAGTGGAGATACATGTTTATTATGAAATTATCAATGTGACATTGGTGGTAACTTTTTCTATTTTATTATCTTCCTCTCTCAGTAATTTACCACTACTCTGTGATTGTGGAGATGTTCTGCATATGCCTCTTTGCCCGCCACACTTTCCGTAAAGTGGAGCCTAGTCTAGAGGAGGGCTTTGGGCTGGAGGAGAGGCCCCCCAGAGGCATGCTGATGGAGCAGGCGGTTCAGACTGAAGACGTGGTGCCACTCAGGGAGAACCCCTGGCCTTGCTGGGAAGGCGCCGGAGTCTCCAATCCCGACTGTATTAGGGACAGCAGTGAAGACAGCCTCTGTAAAGTCGAACACGCCCCTTTGGATTGCTTCCCTTTCCCTCTTCAACCGAGACGTCAAGAGACAGTGAGGCCAGAAAACGTAACTGATGAAAGTGGCACTTTGGAGTTGCCCAAACTGACTGTCACTGCTGACATCAATGTTGTAGAGTCTAGAAATGTTACTGTTGTATGACAACATGGAATGTACTGTCCTGGAATCTCCTGGTGGGAAGACAACATAGGGGTCACCTCCAGAAAATGGAAGAAACACACCATACCGCTTGAGGTACTACCTTAACCAGTTTGTTCCTTTTTGCGTATATTGACTGAGACTCTGGCTCAATGCATTCTATCTATTCCTTAGCTGAATGAAGATGGTAGCTACTGGTGTGATAGGCTGTTTTTTCCTACCCAGATTTTTTCCCCTACTTTTTATACTCTACATTTTGTTTTGCAATGTTATCTCAAAAAGCCAATAAACTCATTTTTAAAACGCCTGTTGCACAAATATTGCATATTTATTCATCGGTCTCTGCGTCTCTAATGCCGTCTCTCAAAACATACAAAAAATCTTTGGGGTTTGATATGATTTTGATTACCTTCATGGGTTCATGGCTGTGTGCTCGATTTTATACACCTGTCAGCAACTGGTGTGGCTGAAATAGCCGAATCCACTCATTTGAAGGTGTGTCCACATACTTCTGTATATATAGTGTATATTTGGTATCAAGGCCCTTCAGAGGGAAGGTTAGGCCAGAGACCTACTATGTATGTGGTGTGAGAAGCTCATAGGGAGCCAATATCATCTACCCCATGGGGCAGTTATGAGAACAGATTATATTAGTGCTTACTTTGAATTGAACATTACATAATGTTCAATTCAAAGTAAGCACTAATATAATCTGAATTGAACATTACATAATGTTCAATTCAAAGTAAGCATTGTGTCTACTGTGACCTCTTAGTGATACACATTTTTCCAATGGTTTAATTAATAAATAAGAATATACATGTATTTTTCCCCCCAATATTATCTGAACATTAGAATGAGAATATGCATATTCTTCTCTTTCCATACCTTGCTGACCTTGCAAAAAATACTTACATCCTTACAAAGCTTCGCATGCAGCAACAGTTTTTTGCTGCTCCAATAGAAATACCGCTACAATATGCTCCATCCAATCAACAGCCTGAAACAGCTGCTTCCTCGAAAGTCTTTACCCCAATCGAAGGATTGTTCCATTTTGGCGGTGCGGAAAACATGGCGGAAGATTTGAACGGTAAGGAGGGTGGGAAGTTAATACGTGTATATTTGTTGTGTTTTGAGGTTATTGTGGCTGTTTGAACTGATCAAATGTTACACTTAATTCTGTGACCTTTAATACACGCTTGTCATGGAATATTTAGCATTGATAAAGCAATAACAATGACATTGAGTAAGCAGCTCTATCTGCGCACTTCGATTGTGTGGTCTTTTAAAAAATAAATTGTAGCGGATAACGTTTTTAATTAAAAGCTAAACGAATGCATACGGATATCGAATAACTAGTAACTAAATGATCGTAAGCTGCATGGCATTATAAAGCGTAAATTCGAGGAAAATCGGACATGTTTTCAGACAGCCATAGCTACTTGCAAACAACGGAGAACTTCATAACGCGCCAAAACACAGACCTCGTTGAGGAGCTAGTTAGCTAGAAATGTCTGGCAGTGTCTGCAAGCTGTCTTGCAAGCGTTTCACATAACCCGTTAGCCTGCACAATTCCAAATTAAAACAAAAGTATATGTTTAAGCTGAGTATATTTAATTGTCTCGTTCATTTGTTGCCTTCTAAACCCAACTCAGTTGGCAATTATTAGCTAACGTAGCTAGCTAAACATGGTGGCTACAATTACAACATTGCAGGTTGCAGCGTATCCTGCAAGCTGTCTTTGGACGACCTGCAGGCTGTCTGCCGCCGGGAAAGGCTCCACTGTAAAGAACTACAGGTGAACAAGCATAACATCGATGACTATGAGGTTGAGTACCTCTGTGACTACAAGAAGTCTAAGGTGAGTGAATTAATTCACAATGGGACTATGAAGGCTGGGACAAGTCCTCCGTAGAGTTATCTCGAGCATCGCAACTGTCAGTTGGTGTGGTTCCTTTAACTTTTGGTTTCATATGGATACTGAGAGAGACAGCAGTTACAGCACGCAATGACTACATCAAGCTTGTAAACTCGACAAATTTATGTGGTGCATTTTCAGTTTTTGGTTTCAGATTATTTTGTACTCAATAGAAATTAAGGGTAAAAAATGTAGTGCCATTTTGGAGTACAGGCAATCCGGAATGAATTGTGAATAATGAGTGAGAAAGTTAGAGGCACGAAGGTCATAACCCCAAGACATGCTAACCTCTCACAATTACCAATAACAGGACAGGTTAGCGTCTTCATTAATGTATAAGTGTTTTGAAACATACTCTATTCATATTTACAATAAAAGTGGCTCCAAAATTACTATTAAAGCCAACACTCTGCACTTTAACCTCATAGGCATTGTGTCATTTAAAATCCAAAGTGCTGGAGTACAGAGCCAAAACAACAACAAAAAATGTGTCGCTGTACCAATACTTTTGGACCTCACTGTAAAATGTACCACATTTAATATAATTATTTTGTGGCTTAATACGCAATCCAAGTCATGTGTCCTCTTGTCATCTATCAGGAGCAGGAGTTGTACCTGGTCAAATGGAAGGGCTTCCCTGAGTCGGCCAACACTTGGGAGCCCCGCAAAAATCTCAAGTGCAAGAAGCTGATGACTCAGTTCCATGAGGACATGGAGCGTGAGCTGAGGCGGCAAAAGAGACGGACCACCTGTCCCAAGCGGCTGGACAAGGACGTAGCCTGGATCCTGGTGCAGAAAGCCAAACTCCGCAAGAGGCTCCAGTGCTGGGAGGCCGACTTGAACAAGACGCGCAACCATCCAGGCCGCATCTTTGTCCTGAACGAGGTGGACCTGGACGGCCCGCCCAGGGACTTCACCTACATCAACACCTATAAGGTGGGCGAGGGCATCGTGCTCAATGAGATGGCCGTTGGCTGTGAGTGTAAGGACTGCTTCAGTGATCCGGTCGGAGGCTGCTGCCCCGGGGCCTCCCTCCACCGCCTGGCCTACACTGACAAGGGCCAGGTGCGAGTGCGTGCCGGGGAGCCCATCTACGAGTGTAACACCCGCTGCAGCTGCGGTTCTGACTGCCCCAACCGAGTGGTCCAGAAGGGCATTCCATTCGACCTGTGCATCTTCAAGACTGGGAACGGCCGAGGTTGGGGCGTGCGCGCACTACAGCACATAAAAAAGAACACCTTTGTCATGGAGTACGTTGGAGAGGTAAATAGTATAAAGTATTGGCCAATACTTTAGGTAAAATGTATTGGCCTATGTTAACTGCATTTACCAGAATGAGCTATTCTGTCATGAAAATGTATGAATTGGATTGGAGTAATGGACAAAGAACATTAGACAAACGTTGTGCTAGTGCTGTGTTTCTATTACGGGTGTTTGTGAACAGTTTCTGAAGTGGTGTGTGCATCTGTTTGTCAAGATCATCACATCGGACGAGGCGGAGAAGAGAGGACACCTGTACGACCGGCAGGGCGCCACCTACCTGTTTGACCTGGACTACGTGGAGGACGTTTATACAGTGGACGCTGCTCACCATGGCAACATCTCCCACTTTGTCAACCACAGTGTGAGTGGCACATTATCATATATGTTCACCTTTCAAACCCTGAGGCATACCTGCAGAGTAGCCAAAGCACCATGTCGTACCTTTTTGGTAGTAGTATATTTTAGTATTCTAGGTGCAAATGAAAGCAGTCGCATCGTAGACACCGCAGAATGGAAGCGGTTCAACCCATGGATGTTATAGTGTTGCACTGTAATATGCTTCCTCAAAGTGCAGCAAATTTGTCTATTATAGAGCATGTTTTCTCAAAGTTGTATGAAAATCTGAATAGAATTGTGTTTATGAATGTATTATAAGCAGTAGGCTATTCTGAAATAAAGCATTAATTGCTGTAATGTGACCTTAAAGTATGGACCTTTTTAAGTTGTCTCTTCTCTGTTTTGCAGTGCAACCCCAACCTGCAAGTATACAACGTGTTTATAGACAACCTGGATGAGAGGCTCCCGAGGATAGCTTTATTTTCAACACGCCCCATCAGGGCAGGAGAAGAGCTCACTTTTGACTACAAGATGCAAAGTAAGTGTGAAGTTTTACTGCCTGACATGTAGGGCTGTGACGATACTAGGAAAAATATATTTTTTACATTTCAAAAATGTAAACGCAAAGCAGACCAATTGCTTTGGTCCTTTAAAACCTGCTATATGTCAAATATATAGTGTATTATAAAATAAATACATGGGACTCTGGATGACAACCATAATGATGTTTGTTTCCAACATTATGGCTGTTTTCCTAAAGAAGGTAAATCTGCTTCGTGTTTTGTTTACTTGCCACGATACTGATGAGTATCGCGATTCTGGTTTCGTCCCGGCTCTACTAGCATGACCTCAACGTGACAGTTTACACATTAAAGGTACTGTTACTAATATCAGCCGAAAGCAACAATTCACTTGATTTTCCAACAGTTGATCACCATGTGGGTGATTCTTTTGAGCAGCAAGCCCACAGCACGATAGGTAGTGAAGTTATCAACATCCAATACAGCCTCGGCTGGAAGCTATCGTGAGCCTCTATTGGTAATCGTGACGCAATATCACTGGAGATTTGCATAGAGTTCAGCTTTCTCAATTGTTTTGCATCGCTCTCTTCGCTTTGCACATTTCACCTGGCTCATTGAAAATGAATAGGCTCTGTCATTTTGTCATCACCCATCACTGCTAGTGTGCATTGCAGGTAACTTGCTAGCTACTTTCACTAAATATAAAGGTGGGAGTGGGCACCAAATGTGTCATATCACCTAAACTCAGTCCTTTCAGGGCTAGGTAGGAGAGTGCAATTGGGAAAAACCTTTTTTGTTGTACTACAGTAACACATTAATTACATTGAGTTATACAATTTCAATGAACACTGGACATTTCAACATTAAACTTTATTTAGCTTTTCAGTCTGGCGTGTGTTTGATGCTTGGGCAAAACAATTTTCATATTTGGCTTGTTAAGCAGTTTGACAATTATGTGGTGCAGGTGAGCTAACCATAACGCATATATCTCAGATGTGCTGTCTTGGCTGAATTTGACTCTTGACATTGCAGTTGATCCAGTCGATGCGGAGAGCACAAGGATGGACTCAAATTTCAGTTTAGCAGGACTCCCAAGCTCTCCCAAAAAGCGGATTCGGGTGGAGTGCCGGTGTGGATCTGACACATGTCGGAAGTATCTCTTCTGATATGGATTGTAAACGGAACATCAAAGCTTGAACAGACACTGTGTAATATTTCGGGGAGTTATGAAAATTGTACGGCTTTATTTGTATTTGTCAACTTTTTTATTTTATTTTTTTACTTTCATAAACTTTTAAGCCTCGTTGGTGCGTTGGGTGATATCAAAAGTGATATGATGCATTTTTGTAATATTATTCTTTTTTTAAAACTTCATTTTAAATGTCCCCAAATGTATCTAGTATGTTGGTAAACCATTTTAGTAAATCAATGGCCAATATGACCTAAATGAACCCGCTTAAACATACATTTTACACATCTGGATTTTAGAATTTCTTCAGCGCTTACATATCTGTTGTGCACTTGTCAGTCTACATTTTGTCGGTGTTTGAGAATTCAAAATCTCAACCTATAAATTCAGTGGAACATAGTCATTGAAAATTCTATGGTGCCCAGTCATTTTCACTAGCAGTTCTTCCTGTCTCAAGTTTATTGAGCTTCAAGCCTCGTTGGAAAGAAACATTATAATGTGTAAAATGTGTGCTTTTATACTGATATGCTTTCAATGACTTGAGAAAATGATTAAGTTGCCATTCTTCCCCACTTCTTGTAGATAGTGCTGTATTTTGTCCTGAAATAATGTTTTGGAATTTTGTGTACCTCCAAACTGTCCTAGTGCTTTTTTTGTTTTTGGGTTGGCCTACTTTTTCTTAAATGTGAATGAATCCCCCCCCCTGACACTCCCGTTTTGTTGTCCTTGAATTGGTTGTTTGTGAGCTGCAGTATAATTTCACAACAAGCCACACCATGAAACAGCTCTCCATGGTTTAACCTATTTGTGAATCAGATGAGAAATGTCCTTTGTGTGGAAGTCAATATTATTGTTCATGTAGTAATGTGATGGCCAAACAAAGCTGTTCCTTTTTTATTTTATTTTTTCCTTATTCATTTATATTTAACTATTTTTTTAAATTCTCGTTCATTTGTATCAAAAATATTTTTTAAGGTTTACAGCCAGCAAAAACATTGTAAATAAAAGTTTTAATCTGGTTTATTCTTCTGGACAATATTTTGAGTGATGCAGCACTAAAAGTGTAATGTAAATGTAGCTGAATCAAAATGTAACGTTTACAATTCATTTGAGTACAACCTCCACACCACTAGATGGTGCAGCTGCATTCCTATGACTTCACATCAAATCCCCCAATAATATGTTGCTGCTGTAGCTACAGTGAGTGTACAAAACATTTAAGAACAACTTACTTATATTGAGTCCCCCTCTTGTCCTCAGAACAGCCTCAATTTGTCAGGGTATGTACTCCAAAAGGTGTCAAGCATTCCACAGGGATGCTTCCCACAGTTGTCAAGTTGGCTGGATGTCCTTCGAGTGGTGGACCATTCTTGATACACACGGGAAACTGTTGAGTGTGAAACCTAGCAGCGTTACAGTTCTTGACACAAACCGGCGTGCCTGGCACCTACTACCATACTCTGTTCAAAGGTACTTAAATATTTTGTGTTACCCATTCACCCTCTAAGTGGCACACACAATCCATGTCTCAATTGTCTCATGGCTTAAATCCTTCTTTAACCTGTATGTTCCCCTTCATCTACAGTGATTGAAGTGGATTTAACAAGTGACATCAATAAAGGATAGCTTTCACCTGGTCAGAATGTAGATATTTTAGGTTTTTAAACTCAACATCAAGCAATGGTGTTCTCATTTATTATTATTACATATCTAAAAACCTGTAGCATGATTTCTATACTGGTGATACCCAATAACTGAAAATGTATACTTTCCTTTTATAGTTGTCCTGACATTAAGTATTAGCACTAGCTCAATTGGCAAAAATATGACATGTCTGGGTCGACAGTAATTTTGTTCTATCAACATTTAGACCGCAATACCTGTATCTTCCATCCGTCTTTCAGTGAAGAGTAGTGCTTGTCCCTCTATGTATGTCTCACACACAACACACTCCTCCCTCTCTGTCCCTCCACTGCCTGTTCTCACCTCCCACACTATCAGATGAAATCACCAGGCCACAGCTCCCTCCGCTCTTGGCTCAAGGATATGTACTGGATCTCTTTTTAGTCAAGGATGTATAGGCAGTAACTGGAATTAGTGAGCACAGCACAGGGCCTTTTCCCTTCCCCTCTCAACGTAGAGGAACTTTTCCCTTTCCCTCTCAATTTAGAGGAACTGCACGTGTAAAAAATGTGCAATTCAATGGTTTAAGAAGACACACTCGTTGCATCAGGTTTTTGAATGAACCTCATTGGTTTTAGCACATTCAATTCTCTGTGTCAGGAACAGGCTGAGGGTGAAAAATACTCAAATAAGCATTTGCAGGACTGACATTTTTCAAAATACAACGAGGCTGCTCCCTGTTGGCTATCATGGACTATCATATCTCAGTCCTCAGAATCTTCTGGTCAGGCAGTTGGCTCTGGTTAGCATTAGCTTTACTTAGGAATTCAGATGTCTGCAGCAGAACCTGGGGCAGCAGGATACCCATGGGGGGCTGCATTAGGCTAGGTGTCTGCTGGGTGAGAGGGCATGCCTGGGACCCTTATTGAATTGGCTGGATTTATGGAGGATCAGAGATGGAAATGGAGAATAAACCAAAGCACCCAGATTGCCCCTGTCTGGAACAGGCATGTGCAAGAACAGGGATTTGATTATATGAATGGACTGACTAGAGTTGTTTTCAGGTTGCTCATCAACAATGATGAGCAACCTGTACGAGGATATATGACAAATATTAATTCTCTAAAGAACCATTAGAAATATCTAGATCTGTTTAATACTTTGGTCATATTGAAGAAAATATATACATTATTTTAACCTTTATTTAACTAGGGAAGTCAGTTAAGAACAAATTCTTATTTACAATGATGGCCTACCCCGGCCAAACCTGGACGACGCTGGGCCAATTGTGTGCCGCCCTATGGGACTCCCAATCATAGCCAGATGTGATGCAGCCTGGATTCAAACCAGGGACTGTAGTGAGTCCTCTTGCACTGAGATGCAGTGCCTTAGACCGCTGCGCCACTATGTACAGGTATGTCTATTTAATTTCAAGCACGTGGGATAGCATCAGTTGTAAGTTAATTTGAGGGGAAGCTTCCCAAGTTTGATGCCAAAAGTAGGTATAAAGGAAAGATGACATCAAAAGTTGAAACATAGTTTATAATATTACAGATCTGCGAACTGATCATGAGCTTCTTTCTACCCACAAGTGCTGATCATCTAAAAGACAGATTAAATGACTAAATGTATGCTAATCTGGGGCTTTGTAAACTCTTGACAACTTGGTGACCTTAAATATGGATAACAAGACATGGAAAAGGAAGACCGTATGAACCCTGTGAACTCATACTTTTGTTGCGGGGTTATGTCCTCTTTCTGTTGCGTGGGCTAAAAAACACTATGAGTGCAATACACAAAATAAGTGTTAGCATTAATATCCCAGGTGAGGAGCAACATACTCTAGCTGAGAATGTTTTATGCCCTGAATCAATATTAAAATGAATGTGACGTTAGTCTTGACGACTGGTTGTAAATTTGGGTGTCTTGTCTTTGAATTCAAGGCATAGAATAAAATGTTGTACTTGCTCCTTACTTTTACATCTTGTGTCCATATCTGCACATAAGGAATGTGTTACATTTAGTAATTGCAATCTGTCAATAGTTTCAAAGGAAATTTATTTTTCATTACAAAAACCAACAACAAAAATCCTAAATGGCCAGAGACATGCTTAACAGCTCAACCATTTTCTTTTTAAATAATACAAGAAAGAAATGGAAATCACACACTCTGACTTGCTGCTTCCATAATATTTAGGGGTTTAAAGACATTTATATAGGTATCCTTCAAAACTCCTCTTGTATTTTACGTTTGATATTCATCTGCAGATTGTTCTGTGAGCTTTGACATTTTGGGGTCCAGTTTAAAGGGTAAAGTTCAAAAAAAGTGTTTAAGTTCTGAAATTCAGGATTTGTTCTACTATCCAGAGACTATTCTTATGATTCTGTATTTTCATAGATTTCATGTATAATAACACTGTGGATGCACACATGTGAAATTTCTTATTTTAAATTCACAACATAAGTATGTATGTAGTCCCTCCACATACAGGGTCATAATAACTACAGCTACACTGTAAAATCCATGAACTTAGATGAAACATTAAATTAAAGTCAAATTGGCTTTTGGATGGCTTTGGGCTTTTACAAAGCCCAAACACTACAGAAGAGATAGAAATTGAACCAGTTCTATGACTAACAAAATGCAGTGTATTTCAAACCAAACAAAAATCATGTATAACATTATTTTATATGATGTTATTCCTTTCACTGAGACACATTGGAAATGAATAAGAGTGCAATAATCATAGTGTCTGTGTGGATAGAACCACTCACCCCAAGACCATCTCAAACTGTCTTCAACCTTTATATTCCCATACAAGCAATAACATAATCCCCATTCAGACAGAAGGCTCTGTAGTCCAATTTAGAGGAACTGCACATGTAAAAAATTTGCAATTCAATGGTTTAAGAAGACACACTCGTTGCATCAGGTTTTTGAATGAACCTCATTGGTTTTAGCACATTCAATTCTCTGTGTCAGGAACAGGCTGAGGGTGAAAAATACTCGAATAAGCATTTGCAGGACTGACATTTTTCAAAATGCAACGTGTTTCTGGCCATTCCTATTCCCCAAATATCCTTGGTTTTCATCCCTCTAGTCTAGCCTCTAAACATACACACCATCATACTTACGTACAGAAACACTCACACACACATGCATGGTAAAAATATGATGACCGGGACCCCCCCCCTCCCCACCCGCCTTCAATTCCAAGTTAGTCCATGGTCCATATAATACACATTAAATAGTACAGAGGTCACAGTTAATTTACAAAAGGTAGTGTGCCTGAAGCAACAAAAAAAGCACTGTCAGGCATTTCTGCTTATCAAAAAATCACTCCCGGTCTCCCTCCTTCCCCCCCAACACCAACCAACCCCAAAATTCACACATCTTTTTTCATTCCTTGTTTTCACAGATCAATACACAACACCAGACTCATCCCCTCCCACTGATAAGAGAAGAAACAACAACAAAAATTCTGAAAGAAATCCACAATAATCCAGGAAGGGCTTTTGTTAATTCCATTAATTGTCCGTTTTGGATTAAAGTTTCCTCTGTCCTTTGTACACTCCAGTGTTACAATTTGGCAAGTGTTTTTTCTCTAATACCATCCTTGTTAAAGTTTTTGACAGGAGCTTTTACTTTTAGGTTGCGAGGGGGAGAGTTATGTGTTCCCACCGAAAGTCATTAATTACACAGTGTTGTGTTTCCCCATTAGTTGGAATAATCCCTTGATGTTTATTACTTCAACACATAGAGGCATACAGCTGTCAACTCTTCCTTGCATTGGTCAGAAACAAACCTTTTTTTCTTTTACAGAGTAAGGCCATAACCCAGATAATAGAAATAACAATTCAAAGTTATGTTGCTTTTTCACTGTTATTGTTAGTTTGTGTCATTGTTTGCAGACAACAGTAGACAATTAGAAAACCAAAAGAAACGTACAGTTGTACCCACAAAGGGATAGTATCACGTTCCAAACCTCTCCTTGACATTCACTTAAAATATTACATTCTCTGTGTCCTGGCCTACACCTGGTTAGCACTCTGGTTCAATTCTACATCATGTTAAGAAAAAAAACAATTGATTTATCATACTCCAATGTGCAAAAACATAAATGGTCAAGTTTCCCCCCCACCCCTCTTCCAAGACCTTCGTGTGAAGTGATGATGTCATCAAATATAAATAACTTTATCCTATCTGAAGATATAAACATTCTGATTTAGCTTTTATGAACATTACTATCAACTGTCTTTTTAAACAATTTGCGAGATTTCCAAGGTGTTCAATCATCTGTAACAATACTACCTGCAGCAACAGGAATTTAGAAAGAGCACTGAGCATTTTCTGTCAATGTATCATTGGTTTTCTGTTATAAAATGGACTCAGATTCTCATAGTTTGTCCTTGATTGGGGCATTGTTTTGTTTACGTTATCCTCAGGAATCATTGGATAACACAAATATCACCTAAACATGCACTTCATAATTCTGTCTGACTATTAACACTTCACAATTAGTATCTGCTCATTTCTGTTCAACGCTAATGAACACAAGATCAAACTTTTCTCCGCGGCAGCTCTTGTTAACACGTGTTTTTTCCCCATCTCCTATTGTTTGCTGATTTGAGGTGCTCGTTAGACCAAATGAGAATGTTACTTGCACATTTTCGTAACGTATGACCATGCCAGAATAACTCTTGCTGACTTTCTATGATATCCTCTTGTCAGTTTCTACTTCCGCCGACTTCACTAAATCTTGCATGTTTTCTTTCAAGGGTATTAGTTGTTCAAATCATCAAAATGAATGTAGATCTCAAGGTGGACAAATAAATAAACATAATAATTCATCTGAGAAACACCACATAAACCCGTGAGAGTGCCTGAATATGCTATTCGTACAAAACTCTTGTTTTGTATGTTTGACTGATGCCTTTGATTCAAGCAGTTGAAGGAAGCAGTTTCATATTTGTTCCACATTAAAAGTAAGAATACATACATGCATCTGAGATGGACACTTTTGTTGTTGGTTCAGTCTCCTATTCTTTCTGTGTGGAGAAGGCCATTTATATTTTTTTTAAATATTAAAAAAATGGCAGTTAGCAGTTTAATGTAACTGATCTAAAAATGAATCCAAATCTATAAGCTGAAGTCAAAGGTGTTTTTGGTTTGATAATAAAATGTGGAAATCATACATTCTTTCTATAATAATTTTAGACCAACAATTGGTTTCATGGTTTCTACACTGCAGCAACCACATGCCTGTTACTGTGTTTAATAATCCCCCAATAAGACTTTAGAAAAACAATTTAGAACATCCCAAATGAGCTTGAAATACCTCTCCTCTGACAAGGAGAAACCCATATACATCACATGGAGGTGAATGGAATTCTGAAATGTTAACCTCTTCAACAGTTCCAGACTGACACCCACCCTTTTTAAATCATCTTGCACTGAATCAAAGGCCACAACAACTCAAATGGTCCCTCAGCCAACCAAACAACTCCCAGACATCCCTGCCACCCCCCCCCCCCCCCCCCCCCACCCCCCCAGGTAACGACCGCCCACCGTCCCCCTCACATGACGCGATAAGGCTCTCGGGGCAGATGAGGTTTAGTCCTACAGCTGGCTGGCAGGTGTGCCAGGAGCCCCTTCTTCAGGTCCTTGTTGAGGAAGAAGCAGACAATGGGGTTTACCCCTGCCTGGGCAAAGCTCATCCATACGGTGGTGGAGAGGTACCGGTGCGGTATGGTGCAGGCCTTGACAAACACCCGCCAGTAGCAGGCCACTATGTAGGGTGACCACAGCACCAGGAACAACAGGGTGATCACGTAGAACATCCTGCCGAGCTGCTTCTCCGCCTTGAATTCCTCCATGCCCAACAGGCGCCGGTTCTGGTTGTGCAAGTTCTGCCGGATGCCCAGCAGGGTGGGCGGCATGGGGCCCCGACCAAAGCCTGCGATCCAGTTGGCTGCCGCCTGGCCGGTGGCGCCAGGCCCGTGGAAGGTCCAGTTTTGGCTAATAGCTGGCACCATCTGGACGGGCTTCATCTTGCGGTGCTTGTACTCGAAGAGCAGCAGTTTCATGTAGACCACGTGCGTGGCCAGGATCAGCACAGCCAGCATCAGCATAAAGCCCAGTGTGTCGTTTGCCTTGAAGTAGCGGTGCTCGAAGATGCACTGATCCTCCTCGCGGATGAACTTGTAGGTGCCCACATCAAAGACAGGTGGGAAGGCCATGGCCACTGACAGCGTCCACACCATGCACACCACCGCCACGCACGTCCAGAAGGTCATGCGCTTGGAGTAGAAGCGGTGGTGGGCGATGGCCATGTAGCGCGTCACGCTGATGCAAAACAGCATGAAGGCGGCATGGAAGCAGAAGAGCACGGCCATGAAGGCCACCACCTTGCAGCTGAGCACGCTGTAGGTCCAGGCCGAGCCGTTCTTGATGGACACCAGCACGAAGGGGAAGCAGACGGCCGAGCGGATGGTGTCGGCCAGGCACAGATCCAGCAGGAAGTAGTAGGGGGCCTTGTGCAGGGCCCGGTCCCTGAGGACCAGCAGAGACACCACCAGGTTCCCCACCAGGCTGATGCAGATGATTAGCCCCAGTAGGACCAGTTTGATGTAGGTGGACACAGCTGACGATGGGCCCCCGACTGCCATCCCTCCCGTCGTGGCCACCACCGCCGCCAGGGGACCGCCGAGCCCCTCACTGGTCTCGTTGCCATTGGCCATCCCTTTGTGTCCCAGGTTATGCCCTCTTCTCTCCTGAAATCCACTCCTCCTTCTCCCTCTCCTCCTCCGCCTCCTCCTCCAGCTGCCCTTTTGTTCGTCCTCGTGGTTGCCTCTCCTTTTGATCTCACATGGAACCGGAGCGCTTCAGTCCGCATTGCCCCATTTTTCACTAAGCCCCTTGTTTCCTGTAGCTCTATCTCTCGTGCCTCTTCTTCTCACAGCTTCAGCTCCTATAAACAGGAAGTAAGAACAGCAAGCATTAAACGTTTGGATGGACTTCCATGTCTGACATCAGTGTGGAATAATACAGTGTAAGCGTTTGCAGGGAGTATACTGTATAAGGTTAATATGAGAGGTGTGTGTCTCTTGGCTTTTCTAATAGTAAAATACAATGCTTTTATGATTCCAGCATTGGCCTAGCTGGACTGCAGCAGTTGTTTTGTAAAATGTCATAATTTCCAGGAAGTGGTGGTTATGATATGCAATGATTACCTAACTGTCAATATCGTGCTAGGCCAATATGGAGTTAGGTAAGAGTATGAAGTGTTAGACATAGCAACCGTGTAACTACCTATATGTAGATGATTAGCCCTAGTAGCCCCAGTTTACATACAGCGGGTTCCAGAATGATTGGATCCCTTGATAAGGATGAGCAAAAAATATGATATCATATACAGTAAATAATACAAATACTGAGCTAAATTGTATGCTCATTTAATACAAAAAATATGGAAGATATTTGTCAAAATTATTATTTGTCAAAATTGTTTTCAATACTCCAGCAGCATTTTTTACATTTCTATTTATGTCATTTAGCACAGTGGTTCCCAAACTCTGGGGCCCGTGGGTCCCCCCTCCCCCCCAAAATAAATAATACAACAAACTCACGCTGGCTTTCAATTTACTCTTAAAAGTTATAATAGTAGAATGCATAAGATGCAATTTTGAAATTGGGTATTGCATCATCAGTTCCTCTTGTCATGTCAGTCATTGCAGACCTTAGAGAGTTGTTTATAATTTGTCAGAAATGTCCAGATCAACTAGCCCATGTCAGCTAACATTTTTTTAGCCCATACATACTGTTGTCAATTTTTTGTCACTCAAATATCACATGACATGGCAAAATTTATAGAATTGCAAGACAATTTGCTTTAAAACTGAAAAATGTGTAGAATTGCAAGAAATAAGCTTTACATCTGCAAAATTCTCTGAACAGTGATGAACAGTGATGGTGCCCATAGAAATAGACATGGCGCGTGATGTTCCCCAATGCTGGAAAGGGGGGCCCTGAATGAAAAAGTGTGGGAACCCCTGTTTTAAGAGAGCTATTTATAACTATTCAGAAATCTCCAGATCAACTAGACCATGTTAGCTAACGATCCCTTAATAAAGATGAGGACAAAAGACTGTATAAAATTAATAATACAAATACTGAGCTATACTGTATGCTACCAAAAAATATAACAATTATATTATTTTATACTAATACAATTGCTCAGAGAAAGAAGTTTTGTTCAACAAGTAATAAAAAATATAGAAAAGATATTGATCAAAATGATTGGATCATCTGTTTTCAATACTCCAGCACCCTCCCCCTGCGAGGATAATGACACTGAGCCTATTCTAAAATGTTTTATGACATTAAAGAACACATTGGGAGGGATCTTAGACCATTCCTCCATTTAGAATCTTTCCAGATCCTTTATATCCTTCATCTGTGCTTATTGACTGCCCTCTTCAATTCAAACAACACATTTTCAATGGGGTTCAATTCTGGAGACTGAGATGGCCATTGCAAAATGTTGATTTTGTGGTAAATTAACAATTTCTTTGTGGATTTTGGTGTGCGCTTGTGGTTATTGTCTTGCTAGAAGATTCACTTGCGGCCTCCGGGCAGAGGCAACCAGGTTTTCGACTTGGAATGGTCTAATGTCCTTCCCAATATGTTCTCCAATCTCATAAACATTTTAGAAAAAGGCTCAGTGACTTTATCCTCGCAGGGGGAGGGTGCTGAGCAGCTAGGCAAAAATGGAGGAAAACTAAAATTCCGGAGAACCTATCATCCTTTCACTTCCTCCTCTTTACCGTCTCTTCTGTATCCTCTACTAAAGCCACTTTCTATCACTCTTAATTCCAAGCCTCTGCCTCCAACCCTGGGAAACTATTTTCCACCTTCTCCTTCCTCCTTAATCCTCCACCTCCTCTCCCTCCTTCCTCTCTTGATAAAAAGGTTGATGACATCCACTCCTCATTCACTCAGCATACTGAGTCCACTGGTCCCACTCCCACAGAACTCCCCTACGCCTTGACCTCTTTCTTCCTTCTCTCTTCAGCTGAAATCCTGCTGAAATCCAGCTGCCCGACAACCTGCCAACTCGACAGCCATCCCCTCTTCCCTTCTCCAGACCATCTCTTGAGACCTTCTCCCATTCCTCCCTCATCAACCCATCCCTGACCACTGGCTGCGTCCCCTCTGACTTCAGGATGGCCAGAGTATCTCTTCTCAAGAAACCAACACTCAACCCCTCTGATCGGTATCCCTTCATTCTTTTCTTTCCTAAACACTTGAGCGTGCTTTCTCTGACCAACTCTCTCGTTATCTCTCTCAGAACGATCTTCTTGACACTAATCAGTCAGACTTCAAGACGGGTCACTCAAATGAGACAGCTCTTCTCTGTGGCAAAGCTGACTCTCTCTCTCTCTGCTGTTCTCATCCTCCTCGATCTATGTGCTGCCTTCGACACTGTGAATTACCAGACCCTCCTCTCCACCCTCTCAGGATTGTGCGTCTCATGCTCTGCACACTCCTGGATTGCATCCTACTTGGCATGTGCTCCTACCAGGTGGCGCGGAGAGGATTTGTGTCTGCACCATGTGCTCTCACTACTGGTGTCCCCCAGGGCTCAGTTCTAGGTCCTCTCCTCTTTTCTCCATACACCAAGTCACTCGGCTCTGTCATATCCTCTCATGGTCTCTTCTATCATTGCTATGCGGATGACACTCATCTGCTTTTCTCATTCCCCCCTTCTGACACCCAGGTGGCAACACGCATCTCTGCGTGCCTGGCAGATATCTCCGCGTGTCTCTCAGCCGGCCACCTCAAGCTCAACCTCAACAAGACGGAGCTGCACTTCCTCCCAAGACTTCTCCATCACGTTTGAAAACTCTACTGTGTCCCCCTCCCAGAATGCAAAAGACCTTGGCGTAACCCTGGACAATACCCTGTTGTTCTCTGCAAACATCAAAGCAGTGACTCGCAGGTTCATGCTCTACAACATCCATAGAGTACAACTTTTCCTCACACAGGAAGCGGCGCAGGTCCTAATCCAGTCACTTGTCATATCCCTTCTGGACTACTGCAACTCTCTGCTGGCTGGACTCCCCTATCTAACACCTACAACTTATCCAGAACACTGCAGCCTGTCTAGTGTTCAACCTCCCAAGTTCTCTCTTCACCCCACGCCTCCATACTCTCCACTGGCTTCCAGTCGAAGTGGCCACCCACTACAAGACCATAGTACCTGCCTATGGGGCAGCAAAGGGAACTGCCCTGCTCTACCTTCAGGCTATGCTCAAACCCTACATCCAAACCCGAGCGCTCTGTTCTGCCACCTCTGGTCTCTTGGCTGTCCCACCCCTACGGGAGCAGTGGTCACTGGCACCCCAATGGTGGAACCAGCTTTCCCCTGATGCTAGGACAGCACTGTACATGCCCAACCTACGAAAATGTCTGAAAACCTACCTCTTCAAAGAGTATCTTAAATAATACATCTGCCTTATGTCTCAGCTAGTTTAAGATGAATGCACTAATTTGATCTGGATAAGAGTGTCTGCTAAAAAAAAAGAAAGACTAAAATGCAAATGTAATTATATGGTTCTGGAGTATTGAAAACAGGGGATCCAATCATTTTGACCCATATCTTTTTTATATCTTTTTTGTATTACTTGTTTAACAAATGAGCATACAATTTAGCCCAGTATTTGAATTATTTATTTTATACAGTATTTTTTGCTCATCCTTATCAAGGGAACCAATAATTCTGGACCCCACTGTATGTAGTACATCGTAATAATAAGGTATGTTATTCTATTTCAGTAAACTGATAGTTTGGGATTTTGACAATGAACCCCTTTATCTACTTTCCCCAGAGTCAGATGGACCCGTAGATACAATTATTATTATTATTATTATTATTGTATCTAACGCTAGTTAGAATTGGCTCGCAAAACTACCTCTAACTTCCTTCATACTGGACGCAGAGACATACAAATGGTATCCTGAACTATCCCTTTAACTCATTTTCCATCTTTATGTCCAAGTCTGTCCCACCTTCCCCACCCTTTACCCCAAAATAAAGTTCTGACTGTAGTTGTTTACAACATTAATACATTGTATTATAGCCCCTTACAAGGCCTGTAATACAGAATCAAATGTCATAATAGTGGAGGGAGATGTTCAAGTCATCATCCTCGGAATTACACAAATCATTTGTCCCATGGAATCAATCAATTGTTTCTACAAGGGGCGAAACAGGGCTCACATAGGCATCTGCTGTAGCATGCTGTGGAACATCTTCTCCTTCCCCCTCAACACCAATCATATCAGCTGTTTTCTCCACACGCTACATGGCATGCCAGCAACTAGTCTGTCACGGTAATTACCTCGCTTGTTGCTAGGCTACAACACCTTACATTATTTGTGTGTGTGTGTGTGTGTGTGTGTGTGTGTGTGTGTGTGTGTGTGTGTGTGTGTGTGTGTGTGTGTGTGTGTGTGTGTGTGTGTGTGTGTGTGTGTGAGAGAGAGAGAGAGACCATGTGTGCAGAGATGGGGTTTTCTGTGTGTGTGTGTGTGTGTGTGTGTGTGTGTGTGTGTGTGTGTGTGTGTGTGTGTGTGAGAGAGAGAGAGAGAGAGAGAGAGAGAGAGAGAGAGAGAGAGACCATGTGTGCAGAGATGGGGTTTTCTGTGTGTGTGTGTGTGTGTGTGTGTGTGTGTGTGTGTGTGTGTGTGTGTGTGTGTGTGTGTGTGTGTGTGTGAGAGAGAGAGAGAGAGAGAGAGAGAGAGACCATGTGTGCAGAGATGGGGTTTTCTGTGTGTGTGTGTGTGTGTGTGTGTGTGTGTGTGTGTGTGTGTGTGTGTGTGTGTGTGTGTGTGTGTGTGTGTGTGTGTGTGTGTGTGTGTGTGTGTGTGTGTGTGTGTGTGTGTGTGTGAGAGAGAGAGAGAGAGAGAGAGAGAGAGACCATGTGTGCAGAGAGGGGGTTTTCTGTGTGTGTGTGTGTGTGTGTGTGTGTGTGTGTGTGTGTGTGTGTGTGTGTGTGTGTGTGTGTGTGTGTGTGTGTGTGTGTGTGTGTGTGTGTGTGTGTGTGTGTGTGTGTGTGTGTGTGTGTGTGAAGGAGATGGGGGAAAACAAATCACTTGTGAAGTTGAGATGGCATTTGCTTGATGAAGCCTCATTGGTGCAGTCACTTTGGGGACCACTGACCGGGCATTTCCAAAAGAGGTTGAACAGTAACACTTTAGATGTACAGTATGTCTGATAGCTCAGTGGTGTGCATGTGTAGGTGTCTGTGCTCTCTTGTGTATGAGTGGGTGTGTGTGTGTGATGGGAGTCAATTGGTATTGACCCCTCCACCACCATCATTTGTATTGATGAAACCTTCGGAAGTGATCGGGGGAATGCACAGGTGATGATTATGGAGTATGTGAGTCCTACAGGAGAGAGAAGGGCTTAGAACCATTGTTTCACCGCAGGCATACTAATGTATTTCTGTCACAGTAATTACAGCCGCTTGTTGCTAGGCTACAGGACCATTCTGCCGTGTGCTGTGTTATTCTGTGTGTGTGTGTCTGTGTGTGTGTCTGTGTGTGTGTCTGTGTGTCTGTCTGTCTGTCTGTCTGTCTGTAAGACTATATGAACTATTGTGATGAATGGTGGGGGCATTGATAGTTTCAGATGGAGAATAGCTATGGTTTCGTTTTTTCTGGGGAGTGCATACCATATGAGAAAGCCAATGAAGGTATCACATAATAAAGTGTTTTCAGTTATTAGTGCACCCATAGTTAGTTCTCAAAGTCTATGATTACACTTCAGAATCATTTTCTTAGTAAACAATTATTTATACGTAGAGTAAAATTATTCTACACATTTAGAATAATTTCTAAAACATTTATAAGCATACCTGAGTATTTATGATGGCGTACTAATTAAAGTTATTATAAAGTGCTAACACAGTTACTCATAATATGAACCCAGTTTTCCTTCATTTAAAATAACACCCATATTATTGAATAATAATGCTTATATTAATGAATAAGAGCTGAAATACATAAATGTACACTACTGGTCAAAAGTTTTAGAACACCTACTCATTCAAGGGTTTTTCTTTATTTTTACTTTTTGTTATTACTATTTACCATTGTAGAATAATAGTGAAGATATCAACACTATTAAATAACACATATGGAATCATGTAGTAACCAAAAAAGTGTTAAACAAATCAAAAAATATTTTATATTTGAGAGTCTTCAAATAGCCACCCTTTGCCTTGATGACAGCTTTGCACTCTCTTGGCATTCTCTCAACCAGCTTCATGAGGTAGTCACCTGGAATGCATTTCAATTAACAGGTGTGCCTTGTTAAAAGTTAATTTGTGGAATTTCTTTCCTTCTTAATGCATTTGAGCCAATCCAGTTGTGTTGTGACAAGGTAGGAGGGGTATACAGAAGATAGACTTATTTGGTAAAAGACCAAGACCAAGACCAAGCTCAAATAAGCAAAGAGAAACGACAGTCCATCATTACTTTAAGACATGAAGGGCCAGTCAACCCGGAAAATTTCAAGAACTTTGAAAGTTTCAAACTGCAGTCGCAAAAACCATCAAGCACTATGATGAAACTGGCTCTCATGAGGACCGCCAACGGAATGGAAGACCCAGAGTTACCTCTGCTGCAGAGAATAAGTTAATTTTAGTTACCAGCCACAGAAATTTCAGCCCAAATAAATGCTTCACAGAGTTCAAGTAACAGACACATCTCAACATCAACTGTTCAGAGGAGACTGAGTGAATCAACCATTCACGGTCGAATTGATGCAAAGAAACCACTACTAGAGGACATCAATAAGAAGAAGAGACTTGCTTGGGCCAAGAAACATGAGCAATGGACATTAGACCGATGGAAATTTGTCCTTTGGTTTGGAGTCCAAATTTGAGATTTTTAGTTCCAACCGGATGCATGTGTATTTCCCACTGTAAAGCATGGAGGAGGAGCTGTGATGATGTGGGGGTGCTTTGCTGGTGACACTGTCTGTGATTTATTTAGAATTCAAAGGCACACTTAACCAGCATGGCTATCACAGCATTCTGCAGCGATACACCATCCCATCTGGTTTGTGCTTAGTGGGACTATCATTTGTTTTTCAATAGGACAATGACCCAACACACCTCCAGGATGTGTAAGGGCTCTTTTACCAAGAAGGAGAGTGATGGAGTGCTACATCAGATGACCTGATCTCCACAATCACCAGACCTCAACCCAATTGAGATGGTTTGGGATGAGTCAGACCGCAGAGTTAAGGAAAAGCAGCCAACAAGTCCTCAGCATATGTGGGAACTCCTTCAAGACTGTTGGAAAAGCATTCCTGATTGAGAGAAGCTGATCAAGAGAATGCCAAGATTGTGCAAAGCTGTCATCAAGGCAAAGGGTGGCTATTTGAAGAATCCCAAATATAAAACATATTTTGATTTGTTTAACACTTCTTTGGTTACTACATGATTCCATATGTTATTTCATAGTTTTGATGTCTTCACTATTATTATACAATGTAGAAAATAGTACAACTAAAGAAAACCCCTTGAATGAGTAGGTGTTCTAAAACTTTGGACCGGTAGTGTACCTTTAAACCAATTTCAAATGGCATATTTGAGAAAAAAAAACATATAGGGGCCTATATTCTTGTTAATTGCCCAATCTCTCATATACATATATTTTTCAATTTTTGATTTGTTATAGTAAATCCAATATTTCAGATATAAACAGGGGCTTACCTAATTAGTCATGAGACATTTTTAAACCAAAGTAATGTCACAGTTTTGTATTGCTAGCTATAGAAAGGGACTGTGGTAACATTTGACTCTGTTCACATGATGTAATACTATGGTCATGTAGACATAATGGCTTCTATATTACCATTCCCCATGGTTACATTTGTGGAATACTATAGATTCCAACAAGCGACCGGGGGCCCTGTTACTGCTTATGTTGCTTATGCCTGGGGCCCAGCCCTGGGTGGCACCTGATATGCTGAGTTAGTAGATTAACAATAGCTAGATGAAGTATGTGGTTGAGTGTCACTTGTCTGTGTCAATAGCAGAATCACAGCAGAAACACACAACTGTCATAGGCTAATAATTGGTAAATTATTAGAATCATTATTTTTTTTATTGTAGCATACACTATTGGTGTCTCCTATTCAATCACCTCATTACACTTTAGGTTATTTAGAATGAATTAGGCTATTCCAGAGCCTTATATTGAGATAAAGAATCTATAATCCAAATATAAGGCTCTGGTCTATTACATTTCATGTGACTTTATTAGTCTATGTGGCATGAACCTTGGTGGCTAGAGCATGAGAACAGTTTGTAGAAGCCCTATAGTCAGGGCCAGCTCTAGTCTTTTGGAGGCCCTAAGCAATATTTGGTTTGGGGGAATGCTAACAAGCAGGCCACATCTTGACAGCAGAGAGTTTTAAAGTTAATTTCCTGCAATTCTACAAATTTTGCCTCGGGGCAGGGAGACATTTTTGCTGTTTTAAAGCAAGTTTTCTGCAGTTCTACCCATTTTGCCATGGGGCGGAGAGAGCATTTAGCAATTTTATAACACATTTCTTGCAATTCTACTCATTTTGCCCGCTTATGTTGCTTATGCCTGGAGGCCAAAAAGGTATAAAAGAAATAGGCATATGAAGAATAGATTATTAATATACAGAAAGATGTGAGTGGAAAAAGAGTTCAAACGATGGGAAAAAAAACAAAGATATTGATGAGGTAAGATTACATCATCATGTGTAGGCCTATATCATTTTGATTGCAAAATTAATATACTGGCTATAGGGATATAAGAGCTTCACAGGAATACCAAAAGGCTATACATCATGAAGGGAGGAGCCTGGAGAAATTGGAGTGGGTTGTTGGTAGCTGAGCCATTGTCAAGAACTGGATAGCAACAGCAATAGAGTACCGCTGCCATGGTCGCGGTGGGAGGAGGCGACGCGGAATTCACCAACCAAAGGAGCCGGAATCACTCTGACACTGTTCAACACCGACCGAATGCAATTATAAACAACCGTATTAGAATATGAATAAATACATCCGGGGCTAGGGAAAATACAATAGGTTTAGTGGTGGGCTTGACACGTCATGTTTGAAGTTAAGTAAATGCATGAACAATTGCGAATAGACCTAGAGCCTATGGTAGACTGGGTCATTTGAAGCATTCAACTTGATCCGATCCTTTCAGAATTCATGAACAGATGATGTTGATAATAATTCATCAACGAGGGCTGATGACGAGACCCCAACACCCCAGTTGCATCGCATTCGCAAATGGGTAGACCTGTATCGATGCTGTCATAACTGAAATTCGCCCAGTGAATAATATAGCTACCGATTGTTATAGCCTCGTGTCCATAATGCGGTTCCCTGTTGTAATTTACCATAGGGCATAGATCACACAAATGGCACTTAAATCTGCAGTGGTGTGTGTCGACTATAATAACCAGATGATATTACGGGCCTACATGTACAGTTTGTCTATGGCATGCGTCATGGGGCTGCATGAATCATAACAGAAATAGGCTATGTTGTAGCCCCAAAATATGGGTTTCACACACGTTAACCAGGTACCCGAGGGGAAAAAATAAGGCTACGTGGGGCCTAGAAGTAATAACAAAAAAATGACATAGGAAGGTGAAAGGAAATCTTACCTTATTTATTATGCTTGTCCTCGAGACAAAGGCTTAGGATTTTATTCTAGGCCGCTTGTTGCAGTCCACATTAAATATAAAATGATTCAAAGATCATGGTAAAGCAACAGTAAATGGCATAGAGGGGTCAACAAAACGAGCATAAATTCCAAATATAATCCACAATGAATGTCGACATCCTTCACAATTAAATGACTGAAAACATAATTTATACAGGGTATTGTCACCTCAGTAGAATCAGATCTTAATGCACATATACTTTTACTTTTACAAGGCTCCCCCGTCAATTAAGCCTGTTGCAGACTTCTTAAATAAACACAGGTTTTAAAGAACAAAAAGGATCGTTTCCTCTTTTTTCGTGTGCATGTCATGTCTTCGGGTTTTCCATAAAGCTCTCCCAATGTTCAGCAATACATTCCCATCACACTGACAGAATAGAACAAATGGGTAAATTCCAATTCTGACAATCTTTTCTGTTTTCAAATACTTATTACTCGGTGTCATCAACTGGATCCTATCACTGGTAAACGCATCTCAATTTTGAAAATAACGGTGTTCATATTACAGAACATCACGCTTTTATTGTGGGTCTTGCTCTGCTTGTTGGATTCTCCATCAAAAAAAGAGACGCCTTTTTTCGACCATTCTAGTCTCCTGTGATTTTATACTTTCAGTGATAACCCATCCGCTTCCATATTCAACTGTAGGCCAATATGCGGACTCCGTTCAGAGTGCAGTCATCCTTTTTGAAAATATGTACACTGTGTCTGTAGGCGCCCTATATATTTAAAAATGCACCGTCTGGTTTGGTCTTTGATGGGATTGAAAAAACGATTCATTGTTTGCGGTGATAAATCCCAAATCCCAGGTCTTTCATGGACATGTCAAGTCGTTCGGAATCCATCCTCAGTCATTGTATAAATAATGAAAACTAGAAATGACCTAAATGAAATGGCTGTTAGCAATGGTGAATTGGAAACAGCGGCTCTCGTCTATGCGCGGAGCCTCGGGTTTCCCTCGGTTCCCTTCGGAATTAGCGAGGTAAGATTCGGGATCTTCCGGAATAGGACAGGAGCGAAGTACCGTGTTCGAGAGAAAAAAAGAATCCGTGTGATACACAATCTGTCACATAACTTCACTACATGGAAAGGATATTGGAAATATTATCTCCCCTCTTCATGATGTGACAGTTTGAAGTTACTGCGCACCTTTTTTTTAACAAAGCATATATTTCAATTGCTGTAGGCTATTGTTTTTAATGTTGTTGCTTTCCCATCATGGTGGTAGGCCCTATAATAACGTATTACTTGACCTGATCATGTGATAGCAAAGTATATTTATATGTAAATATAGATTGTTTATACAGTGAGCTCCAAAAGTATTGGGACAGTGACAATTGGATTTGAAATGATATATGCTACCAGGATTACGGATAGTCCTGAATGAATCGTGAATAATGATGAGTGAGAAAGTAACAGACGCCCAAATATCATATCCCCAAGACATACTAACCTCTCACCATTACAATAACAGGGGAGATTAGCATGTCTTGGGGGTATGATATTTGGGCGTCTGTTACTTTCTCACTCATCATTATTCACGATTCATTCAGGACTATCTGTAATCCTGGTAGCATCCACATTAATGTAGAAGTGTTTAGAAACATATTCTATTCTTATTTACATTAAAAGTGTCTCCAAAATAACACAATACATTATTTACCATAGCCATTGTATCATTTCAAATCCAAAGTATTGGCGTACAGAGCCAAACCAACAAAAAATGTGTCACTGTCACAATACTTTTGGAGCTCACTATATATCAAGGGTCAGACTGAAGCAACAGCTGCCACTAGAGAGCTAAAGAAAAAGTCAGGTGCACTGCTATTTCTCATCTCACTGCTATTTCTCATTTTGGACTTGAATCATCCTCATCCTCATCATCATAATAATCATCATCATGGTAATTATAATCATAATAATAATCATCATCATCCTCAATCCCATCCTCATCCTTATCATCATTATTATCACCATCATCACTATCATCATCTCTACAAATACTTCCATAGTATTAGTGAAGGTCAGACTGCATTGTGTATGCATCAGACCACATGGCTTCACCAGGGGATGTTGATATTGACATAAAAAGCGGTGCTGTAAGTCACTTCCCTTGTAAGGCTCTTGGTGCCCAATCATTTAATCCTGCTCTAAATCCCTGGTAAAAAGGTGTTTTGTCTCGGCATGACACAACACTGTGCCGAGTGCCGTCATGCCTGCCTCGACAGCTGTCTAAACCGCTGGAAGCTAGGGGACCAGATGGCATCGCCTGACAAAGGGAAATATTTAGGAAAGAGAACCGGACACAGAGTAACTCTCCCAAAAATCATAGCAACAATCCATTGGAGGTTTTTCTTCATTCTGTGGGGCCAGGGAAGAATGTAAAACTGTATTTTTTAAATTCAATTTGTGTCCTAGTATAAGCTTCTTCAGCCAAGGTCAATGTCAAAGTAAATGGTGAATATGACATAATAATGGACTTCTAGGAACTTCTTACTGTTGTGTGTATGGCAAATGAGGCATATAGTGTGCATCCACCAACCGGGAAGCCTGGTCCCAGGTAAGATCTTGGCTGGGAGGCAAAGTGAACTGTAGCCTGTCCCTACCTGGTCATGATTCCTGGACAACTGTTCCTATCTTTGTCGACAGACCATAAAAAAATAGCTGAATATCATATGGAGTAGTCTAGGAACCTGCAGTCTTTGATGTGTAGGCCAAGGATCTGGCGAGTCTATGACCCAATGCTATCTGGAAGAGCTGGGCTTATTACCCCCCATTGTTTTATATTGTATGGTACTAATATTAAGATGTGAATATAGTATTAAGCTTAGCAAAACTATGGATTGCAGATTCTGTATGTCTTTAGAATACTTTATTAATACAATTACTTAAATCTGTAATTTGGGTGAACTTTCCCTTTAACAGAGATGGTTCGTCTCTCTCAATAGCCTTGTACTCACATGTTTATGTTTCATCTGTTGGTATGACAACAGTGTTATCTGAATGGTCTGTTAAACTGATGGGTATTTCCATAGAAAGGGGGCCAGACTTAAGTTTATATTGAATGAGAATATAAAATACTGTTGTGTAATGTTTACCATTGGGTAGTTAGAATTAAATCAAATGACCTCAAGGTTGTTATACTGTATACGGTGGTACTGGAACTAAGACATCTCAATTCCATCTGCATTAATCAACGTCAATGTTAGCTCTGTACAGGATGAACCACATATGAGTATTACCAAGTAAAGTCATTATCTAACTCTATATAACCCTGTACTAAATTACTAATACTGTATGTTGGCCATTGTCATAAAATAGTAATAGAAAAAGGCCACCTTGAAATTTGATGAGACTATTTTCAATGACAAGTTATTAATACAGCAAGGCTAATGAGATCTGAAATATGTTTTAGGACAAAACATTTGGTCAATCTGTATTCAGTCGAAGTCATGTGATATCAATGGATATATTTCTGTAATTTTCAGTGTATTTTGTTGCTTCAGTTAGAAGATTAAACTATTGGTTTTTAACAAAAAGATGTGTGATGATGAATGAAAATAGGCCTACTATCATACAGTAGCTGTTACAGAATTTCCAAATTATATCCTAAAATGTTGATAAACACACCATGGCATTAATTTTAAAAAACAGTTATGAAAAACAAACCCCACAAAGGTTTTTGTCAAGGCTTGTATTCAGTTGTTATCTAATAAGGGTAACGTTTGATAAGAATGTATTAAAAATGAAATTGAGATGCTCAAGTCGACAGCTTCCTTGCAACTTCCTGTGGTGTATTTTAGATAGATGACCTTTGAAAACTTGAAAAAGAACTTTTTAGAACAAAGTGTTTACCTGCTTAGAATGCCGTACTTTACCTCGCGTGGGCTTCCCCGTTGCGTAATGGACTATTTTTCGTTGGTTATGCTAATGTTTCCTCTGTAAAATGCCTTGCTAACAATTTTCGGTGGTGATGGTGGTATTAATGATAATGATGATCATCATCTTTATTACAGCATAAAAGATGAAGTAAAGTAGACACAACAACAGCAAGAAATTACATTTCTCATAAGAAATACACATTTTCATGTCATCAGTTGTAACATTGATATTTTCATGAACTGTTGCATTCTAAAATGATACTGATGGTAAACATTGCACAACTTCTTGCAGTAGCTTATATTCTCATTCAATATAAACCTACGTCTGGCCTTCATTCTAGGGAACTTTTCATGCTATTACTGTTTTGAGCATATACTACTGTTTGTCACAATGAAAATGTAACCTTTCAGCAAGTCACGATTATGACACACTTGAGGTCAACAACTGCCTACTTTCACCACCACTCCTCTCACGCGAGGAAAGAGGAAAAGTTGAATCAGAGACATATTCATTTCATTATGAATCACTTTCAAATCAATATGTAGGAGGTAAGGATGCAAATTCACAAAAAAAGTACTTTTCGAATGTCTTGTCAGCAAGTATCAATACACTATGTGTGGTCAGGAATGTCAGAATGTGTGGTAAAAAACAGAACAATCTGTGTCCTTTCTCTGTTCCACCGCAGAATGAGGTTAATTTCATTGTTTTCCCTCAGCTGTGTTTTACATTCACACGAGAATACAAGTTTCAGGCGAATGTGTCTTGGTACACATGATAAATCCTACTCCTCATAGCCAGTCCAAGAGTTAAATGGGTAAAAGGAGTTAGGAGAGTACTCTGGAAAGTTATTTAGGGATCTGGTTTGGAGACAGTGCTGGGTAATTGTAGGCTAGATGCAGGGTTTAGAGCCTGCAGATAGCACTGCAGAGAGTGTAGGCCCCTCAGGGTCATTGTGTCCCGTGACAGACTAGACATAACATAGTAAATGTAAATCCGGGACACTCAAATTAGTCAAATATGTTACATTTGGTATGGTTACATAAGACAGATGGTTACTTCAGACAAAAATGAAAGTGGTTGGTCAGCGTGGATGGGTAGGTGTATAACCCGAATGTCTAGCAAACCAAAGATTGCAAGTTCTCATCACGAGTAACTTTAGCATTTAAGCTAATTAGCACATTTTCAACTGCTTATTACTTTTTAGCTACTTTGCAACTACTTAGCATGTTAAGTAACACAAATGTCTAGCAATCCAAAGGTTGTGAGTTCGATTCTCATCACGGACAACTTTAGAATTTTAGCTAATAAGCAACTTTTCAACTACTTACTACTTTTTAGCTACTTTGCAACTACATAGAATTTTAGCTGACCCTTCCCCTAACCTTAACCCTTTTAGTTAACCCTTCCCCTAACCCTTTAACCTAACTCCTAAACTAAACCCTAACCTTAACCCTAACCCCTAGCCCAGCTAACGTTAACCAGCTAGGTAACATTAGCCACCTAGCTAGAATTTGTAACATATCATAAGTTTTGCAACATTTAGCAAATTCGTAACATACACTGAGTATACCAAACATTAGGAACACCTTCCATGTCGCATGCAGACAACCCAGGTTCATTTAACTTACTTATGCTAATTCAGTGCAATATGGTGGATTACCCAGTTAATCAACAGTATCACAACACAAACTCTTTCTGTACACTGCCATTGTCACACCCTGGTCTTTTCACCTGTCCTTGTGATTGTCTCCACCCCCTCCAGGTGTTGCTTATTTTCCCCAGTGTATTTATCCCTGTGTTTCCGGTCTCTCTGTGCCAGTTCATCTTGTCTGTTTCATGTCAACCAGCGTGTTTTTCTCATGCTCCTGCTATTCTTTCTTTTACTAGTCCTCCCGGTTTTGACCCTTGCCTCTTTTCTGGACTCTGTACCCGCCTGCCTGCCCTGACCTCGAGCCTGCCTGCCACTCTGTACCTCCTGGACTCTGATCTGGTTTTGACCGTTTGCCTGTCCACGACATTTCTCTTGCCTACTCCTTTTGGAACTAATAAATATCAAACGCTCAAACCATCTGCCTCCTGTGTCTGCATCTGGGTCTGGCCCTGAGCCCTTATAGCCATTGTGGCTTGGAGGATTTGTTTGGAATGAAATAAGTTGTGTTTCAGACTATTGAGGGTAGGGTAAGTCACTTAAATCATGCAAGCCCTATTTGTGTCTAACCTGTCCCAGTTACAGTTACAGTCACCTCCCAAATTATTGGAACGCTTGATAAAGATGAGCATAAAAGACAGTATAAAATAGGAAATCCAAATACTGAGCTATATTGTATGATAAATATATTTTTAATTATATTATTTTAAACGAATACAATTGATCAGAGAACTTGTCAAATTGATTCCCTCCTCAAAAAGATAGGGGTCGAAATTATTGGCACCCCTGTTTTCAGTACCTTTCTATACCTCACCTTGCGAGGATAATGGCACTGAGCATTTTTCTAAAATGTTTTATGAGATTGGAGAACACATTGGGAGGGATTGTAGACCATTCCACCTAAAGAATGTTAATGTCAAAATATTGTGACCTTCTGTAGCTTCCTGTTTCACTGGGGTATAGTTCTTTGGCCACACAGTGTTTGGCCTCAAATGAAGGATGTATATGCTGAAAAGAACCTCATAGCTATTGTAAAATATGGTGGTGGATCTTTGATGTTATGGGGCCGTTTTGCTTCCACTGGTCTTGGGGCCCTTGTTACGGTTAATGGCATCATGAACTCTACCTAGTACCAAGATATTTTAGCCAACAACCTGGTTGCCTCTGCCAGGAGGCTGAAACTTGGCCGCACGTGAATCTTCCAACAAGACAATAACCCCGAGCACACATAAAAATCCTTAAAGAAATGCTTAATTGACCCACAAAATGAAAATGTTATTTTATTATATTGTTAAACAAAATATTATTTTCTGAGCATTGTACTAGTATGAAATAATATAATTTTAAAATGTTTTTGAGGATTCAATATAGCAAAGTATTTGTATTATTTATTTTATACAGTCTTCTTTGCTCATCTTTATCAAGGGTGCCAATAATGTTGGATGTGAATGCATGTAGTACATTTTTATTCTGTTGGCAGGCTCAAACTTTTTTGAGAAAGCTTTTCTTACCTTCAGTAACTTCCAGGTATAAATACAGACTGGATTCTGCAAACACACATTTCACACATCTGTTCCCTCTCACACATTGCGTGAGGCATCTTTAGGTGAGTGTTGAATGAAGGGGATCATGATTTTACATTGTTCATGGTCTCTGTAATCTTAATTTGAGCATGTTATTGCTTTTATCCAACTTTATTTCAAGAATGCAACTCCTCATGGCTACCCACTGTGTTAACACACACTGAATTATACAAGGCCACATGATTATGTTTAGTCAGTATCAATAACTTTCAAATATAGCTATTGTAAAAGTTACCTGAATGTGATGTATTGGAAATGTAACAATAAGATACTTTTGAAAGAGATTAGCATCAATGTTAAAATATACTTCAACAAAAGACAAAACATGCAGATAGGTTTTTGTTTACTTGCCTAAAATAGTAATAATTAATGATGAATTAAAATATGAAGTAATTGTAATATCATCTCATCGCAGAAATATACTATTGATAAACCTTACATTATGTATATTTATAAACCTGTTTTAATAAACATTTCAATTTCAAAATGCCTTTGCTCTTACCATAACCTACTTCACCATTACTGTATATATTGCTGGTAGTATAAGTGTTCTTTTACGCATAATAGACGTCAAACATCATTAGTGGAATACTACCCCCCCCCCTCTGACACATTTGTTACCTTTTTTCATTTTCTAGCATCTCTTCCTCCTGAGAACAGGAAGACAGAAAGTGTGCAGGAGATACAGAGTAAGGTGAGAAAACTGTCTGTTTTAGTGTGTGGCCTTTGCATTTTAGGAATGTACTTCTTTGCTTTCAGCTAGAGTATTTGTTGGCAAACCATTCTGAGCATCAGAAGGGAGATAATTCAGTAGGCAAGTGTCTATCAAATTGGGGTGCGTGTTCACCAGAGGTATGCTAGGTACGCAAAACTCCAGACCGTGGTGTAATCTGTAATGGTGGATTGTATGTAGCTGTGGTGTATGAGCTATTTTATAGTGTAGTCTAATGATCATGGACCTTACTCCTTTAAAAATGTAAAAAGTATCAATATTGTATACCAGTTGGGTAACATAGATGAGAGATTGTAGGCATATAGCAAAAGAGTGAAAAATGCATGTTTTGTGAAAAGCGGCTGATAGATTTGATTAAGTACACACGATTAAGAAAAGTTTGCAATGGCTGATGTAGTGATGAACCTGTTAAAAGGTGTTAACAGGTGTAAAAGTAAGCATTTAAAGCATCACTAATCATTTAGGCTAAAACAATCCAATCATTCCTCTACACATTGAAACATTATGTTCAATATCTTTTTTTTAACTTCTCAGTGAATGGATTATTCAATGACACCCCAGTCGACACAGTTCTGACACAATCATTCACAAATTTGAAACGACTCTGGAATGATATCTATTACATTTTGGGTATATTATTTGAATTCAGTATGTTCAAGAGAAGAATAAATAAAAAATGATTGATAATCTCATCCAATATAATTCTTAAATTGATTTGGGTTAAGACCCAAGACCTGATATTCATAACACAATGAACTGTTGATGGATTGAACTCTTCACTTGCATGGTAGTCATGATGCGAAAAGTCCTTTGTGACTAACATGGGGTCTTGTCCTGGATGTGTCTTTTATTATTAACCTATTCATGTCCATAATGGACATTTCTAATTGAATTTGGTTAACTTGTTCTCTGAGCTTACTGATGGACTAATCTGAAGATTTTTTTCAAATCGACCAAAGCGTTTGTCTACTAGGTACTTTTTTAATATTGTACAATATTTAGTCCTTGGATACATGTGGTTACAGTTTTTACACATTTCATGAATCAAGTCATGTGAATGAATACATGTTCAAATCATCAGAGCTTAAACATGTTTGGTATATATATTGCCTGGACCAATATACAGTGCCTTCACTAAGTATTCATAACCCTTGACTTATTCCACTTTTTGTTGTGTTACAGCTTGAATTCAAAATGGATTAAAAAAAATATTTTACCATCTACACACAATACTCCATAATGACAAGGTGAAAACAGGTTTTTAGAAATCATTTATATAAGTATTCACAACCCTACACCCCTACTTTGTAGAAGCACCTTTGGGAGTGATTACAGCTGTAAGTCTTTCTGGATAAGTCTCGAAGAGCTTTCCACACCTGAATTCTGCAACATTTGGCCATTATTATGAAAAAAATTGTTTGTTTATCATTGCTAGACAACCATTTTCCCAGCCCTTAACAATTACAAGCATACCCTTAACATGATGCAGCCACCACTATGCTTGAAAATATGGAGAGTGGTACTCAGTAATGTGTTGTATTGGATTTGCCCCGAACATAACACTTTCTATTAAGGACAAAAGTTAATTGCTTTGCCACATTTTTTGCAGTAATACTTTAGTGCCTTGTTGCAAACAGGATGCATGTTTTGGAATATATTTATTCTGTACAAGCTTCCTTCTTTTCACTGTGTCATTAGGTTAGTATTGTGGAGTAACTACAAATGCTGTTGATCCATCCTCAGTTTTCTCCGACCACAGCCATTAAACTCTGTAACTGTTTTAAGGTAACTTTTGGCCTCATGCTGAAATCCCTGGTCGGTTTCCTTCCTCTCCGGCAACTGAGTTAGCAACGACACCAGTATATTGTAGTGACTTGGTGTATTGATACACCATCCAAAGTGTAATTATTGTCTTCACCCTGCTCAAATGGATATTCAATGTTTACCAATAGGTGCCCTTGTTTGCGAGGCATTGGAAAACCTTCCTGGTCTTTGTGGTTGAATCTGTGTTTCAAATTCACTGCTCGACTGAGAGAATATATAGATCATTGCATGTTTGGGGTACAGAGATGAGGTAGTCATAAAAAAATTATGAAACAAAAACTATTATTGCACACAGAGTGATACCATTCAACTCATCATGTCCCTTGTTAAGCACATTTTTACTCCTGAAGTTATTTAGGCTTTCCATAACAAAGGGGTTGAATACTTATTGACTCAAGACATTTACGCTTTTCATTTCTCATTAATTTGTAAAAATATTTGAAAAACATTATTCCACTGATATTATAGGGTATCTTGTATAACCCCATGCCCCAAAATAATCGATATTTAATCAATTCTAAGTTCAGGCTGTAACACAACAACATGTGGAAAAAGTCAAGGGGTGTGAATACTTTCTGGAGGCACTGTAAACATATCTAAAGGTAATCCACAAACACTCTTTCTCTCTCACACACACACACACACACACACACACACACACACACACACACACACACACACACACACACACACACACACACACACACACACACACACACACACACACACACACACACACACACCTGTAGCGTATATTAAGCAATATAAGCAAATCCATCGTTTTTACAACGTTTCCTCTCCTTCTCAGATCTTAAACATGTTCAGATCTTAATACATTTTGGTGCATATATTGCCTAAACCAATATATATATATATAAACCATATCTAAAGAAATACACACACACTCACACTAACACACACTCCTAGAGTATATTGTACAGTATAAGAAAATCCAATGCACATCAATAGAGAATGAGGCATGCTAAATAATTCTCCCTATTTATCTCCCTCTCTCACAAGCACATGTACACACACATACCACAGACTTGATCCATGAAATGTGTAAAAAAACAGTAACCATATGCCCATAGACTAAATATAGTATGATACAGAAACAGCTGTATTTCACAATCGACAATAAGTTGAATCCTTCACTGAGTGTACAAAACATTAGGAACACTTTCCTAAAATTGAGTTGCACCCCTTTTGCCTTCAGAATAGCCTCAATTCACCCGCCAGTGTTGACTCCAAGACTTCCCACAGTTGCGTCAAGTTGGCTGGATGTCCTTTGGGTTGTAAACCATTCTTGATACACACAGGAAACTGTTGAGCGTTAAAAAAAAACAGCAGTTGCAGTTCTTGACACCCTTAAACCGATGCGCCTGGCACCTACCTTGTTCAAAGGCACTTCAATCTTTTGTCTTGCCCATTCACCCTCTGAATGGCACATTTATACAATCCTTTTTTTTTATCCTTTATTTAACTCGACAAGTCAGTTAAAAACAAATTCTTATTTTCAATGACAGGTTATCAGCCTTGTTCAAGGGCTGAACAGCAGATTTTTACCTTGTCAGCTCAGGGATTTGATCTCACAACCTTCCGGTTATTAGTCCAACACTCTAACCACTAAGCTACCTGCCGCCCCAATATGCAATCCATGTTTCAATTGCCCCAAGGCTTAGAAATACTTATTTAATTAACCTGCCTTCCCCTTTATCTACACTGATTGAAGTGGATTTAATAAGTGACATCAATCAGGGATCATAGCTTTCACCTGGATTCACCTGGTTAGTCTGTCATGGACTTAGCAGTTGTTCCTAATGTTTTGTACACTCAGTTTATATTTAGCATATTTGGGCTTAGAACAGGTCAAATAACAATAGTATTTGTTTCTTTTGTATTTAAAAAAATATATGCTTTAGTATTTGAGATTTTTTCACATTTTCTCTAAATCCCAACTTTGATTGACACTGGAAGTGTGATCGATAATGATCATCTTAAAATCCAATGTGGCCTGTCTAGACACTTTTACTGTTGATGCCAAATTTAATGTATTTACACCAAACAGAATTTGTTCTGTGGCACATTTGGATATTATACCTAATTATAAACTGGGTGGTTCGAGCACTGAATGCTGATTGGTTGACAGCCGTGGTATATTAGACCGTATAGGTATGACAAAACATGTATTTTACTGCTGTAATTACATTGGTAACCTGTTTATAATAGCAATAAGGCACTACTGGGGTTTCTGATATATGGCCTATATACCACGGCTAATGGCTATATCCAGGCACTCCGTTTTGCGTCGTGCGTAAGAATAGCCCTTAGCCATGGTATATTGACCATATACCACAACCCCTCATGCATTATTGCTTAAATATAGTACAAGAATGTCATTTTCTCAAGAATGTGTACTGTTATCATCACATGTGTAATCAAAATTACCCTACATTCTGGTTTATCTGACTCTGTCAATAACTGTACTTTTTTTTACCACAAAAAAGCAAATGATGGAATATGATAATGTTTTCGGTACATCAATGTCAAAAACTATGAATCACCTTGCAGAATTTGTACTGTTATACATTGGTCTTCAATTGTATTACTTTTGATCTGTGAGATATACATTTTTAGGTTAGAAACCAAGAAAGCATTTAGTCTCTATGATTTATTTGCAGTGAGTCTAAAAATAAAGTATTGAGGCTTCACAACATGCATTTAATCAGAAACTCATCAAAACATTTCAGGACGATTAGGTTGTGTTTCTTTAACCTAATTTAAAGATCAGATTAGGATCAACAGATTAATACATGAGGGAATGAGCACAATTCTTTGTATTGTAGTTTATAGAATAATAAATGTAGGTTAAATTCTGGTGAAAGCCAATAACGATGTACTAGCCATAGTTATAAATGGAAGCTCTGAGTCAGTGTGACATGATTGTAGAGTGTGGGTTCATAGAATGTGGGAACTGCTCATTCCAGCATTTACACCCCTCACTTGTTGTGGCTGGATTTACGCTGCATGCTAATGCCACATGAGTAATCGTGAGTAGTCGTTCATGTTCTATCTCAATTGCTTTTTAAACGTTCCTTTACAGCCCAACATCTGGAAATATAGAAGCTGGACATAAATGTTCAAGAAATATCCTGACTTTGTAATTTCATCTGCAAAAATGTTAGCAAATTACTAATTTGCTCAGTATGATAAAAAAAAGCTGTAGAACTGGTATTACATGAAGATCAAATTCATTGTTTGGTTTCATACTGATTTTTCTATTTAGATTCATTCAGTACATTTTGGACATGAAAATGTCATCACTCCAGTATACTCAAATCTATTTTTATGTATGTTTTGTTCTCATTCAAATAGAACATTTTAATTAGAAGGAAACATATTATGAGTTAAACGTAATAGAATTTAGAAAAATATACATTTCAATAATGTCTTTGTGGATCAAAGATTAACAATAACATTTCCTCTGCTTATAATTTCTCCCTCCCCTAGTGTAGTGTTATAGGCCAAAAAAAGCTCCTCTTCAAATCAATGTCACCCACAGGTTCATACCAAAGCGCCAACAACAGACAGATATCCTAGATATGGGAGCATAGTGAGTAGTAAGAAAACTCGAAGAGAAATACTTTAGATATGACACACGATGAATAGCTTTACATACAGTACGTAATTGATTGCAAATATGGTATTTTGATCATCAAACCCACTCCTAGACTACAGTAAAAGCTGAATGTAATTGCCCTCAGTTGAGAGAAGTGTTGAAAGAAATGTTAATATCTTCTACTTGTAATGATTTTGTAGCACATCCATTCATCAAATCACACTCTACGAATCTGTGTGATATCAACATGTAGCTCTCAATTCCAAATAAAAAAGATTTGCTTATTCATTTAATGCCTGTTATGTGACTTGTTGATTCAGTCTTCTCTTTACTTTGATCTGAGCTCTCTCTACAGGAGATATGTATGGTTTTGCTCGTGAAGTGGAGATAAAAGCGAGAAACCACAAAGAGCTTCAGTACTTTCTATTTCTACTGAATTCCTGTTTCCTCTTCCTGGGTTGCTGGGTGAGAGCGTGCATTTGCAATTGTATACGGTGGTCTGGTCTTTTTCCACATCTTGTTATGTTACAGGCTTATTCTAAAATCGCCTAAATAGTTTATTTTCCTCGTCAATCTACACACAATACGCATAATGACAAAACAAAAACAGCTTTTAGAATTTTTGTAAATGTTTAAAAAAACAACGGAAATACCACATTTACATAATTTTCAGACTCTTTACTCAGTACTTTGTTGAAACACCTTTGGCAGTGATTACAGCCTTGAGTCAAATCAAATCAAATCAGACTTTATTTGCCACATGCGCCGAATACAACAAGTGTAGACCTTACCGTGAAATGCTTTCTTAGAAGCCCTTAACCAACAGTGCAGTTCAAGAAGAGTTAAGAAAAATATTGACCAAATAAACTAAAGTAAATCATTATAAAAAGTAACACAATAACATAACAATAACGAGGCTATATACAGGGGTTACCGATACCGAGTCAGTGCGCGGGGGTACAGGTTAGAGGTAATTTGTACATGTAGGTAGGGGGGAAGTGACTATGCATAGATAATAAACAGCGAGTAGCAGCAGGGTACAAAACAAATGGAAGGGAGGGGGGGGGGGTGTCAATGTAATAGTCTGGTGGTCATTTGATTAATTGTTCAACAGTCTTATGGCTTGGGGTTAGAAGCTGTTATTAAGGAGCCTTTTGGTCCTAGACTTGGCGCTCCGGTACCGCTTGCCGTGCAGTAGCAGAGAAAACAATCTTTGACTTGGGTGACTGGAGTCTCTGAGTATTTTATGTGCTTTCCTCTAACACCACCTATTATATAGGTCCTGGATTGCAGGAAGCTTGGTGCCAGTGGGCCATACGCACTACACTCTGTAGCGCCTTACGGTCATATGCCGAGCAGTTGCCATACCAGGCGGTGACGCAACCGGTCAGTATGCTCTCGATGGTGCAGCTGTATAACTTTTTGAGGATCTGAGGACCCATGCCAAATTTTTTCAGTCTCCTGAGCGGAAAATATTTTTGTCGTGCCCTCTTAACGACTGTCTTGGTGTGTTTGGACAATGATAGAGCGTTGGTGATTGTGGTCCGCAAGGTACTTGAAACTCTCGACCCACTCCACTACAGCCCTGCTGATTTTACTGGGGGCCTGTTCGGCCCGCCTTTTCCTGTAGTCAACGATCAGCTCCTTTGTCTTGCTCACATTGAGGGAGAGGTTGTTATCCTGGCATCACACTGCCAGGTCTCTGACCTCCTCCCTATAGGCAGTCTCATCGTTGTCGGTGATCAGGCACACCACTGTTGCGTCATCAGCAAACGTAATGATGGTGTTGGAGTCGTCATTGGCCACGCAGGCGTGGGTGAACAGGGAGTACAGGAGGGGTCTAAATACACACCCCTGAGGGGCCCCAGTGTTGAGGATCAGTGTGACAGATGTGTTGTTGTCCACCCTTACCACCTGGGGGCAGCCCATCAGGCAGCCCAACTATGTACAAAAAGGGATGTAATTTCTAAACGGTTCACCCTATATGGATGAAAATACCCTCAAAATAAAACTGACAGTCTGCACTTTAACCGCAAAGTCATTGTATCATTTCAAATCCAAAGTGCTGGAGTACAGAGCCAAAACAACAACTAATTATGTCACTGTTCGAATCACTGTATGTTTTTGAGATACCTGCTGCTATCAGTTCCATCTCTGTACGCTTCAATGTCTGTGTAGTTGCACCTGTGCACAACCACAACATCTCTCAGCCCAGACTGTGTTTGAACTCCTTTACCTTTCATTATGTCTGATAAGGGAACAAAAGGCACCATGCCTCCAAACCTGTTGCTGTCTAACATTTATCAAAGAGCACATTAGTATGCCCCACCCCCCCTTTCTCTCTCTCTCTCTCTATTTCTTGCTCGCTTTCTCTCTCTCTCTCTCTCTCTCTCTTATTGTAGCTATGTGTTGTTTAATGTCATATGTTGAAATATATGCAAGACAGAATACAACATATCCTTACAAATATGAACATCTCTACATAAATGGTGCCCTGTGTGGGGACAATCTACTGTGACTTGTGATTATTTGCAATTGTTTATGTTGTCTACACATTCACAACTTTTATCCACCACCACCCATGCATTCCTGGCGGTAGCATGCACTTAGGACTAACCATCCATTTCCTCTCTTCTGCACCAAGCCCAGGGATGCCACAGACTGAGAGTGAGAGGTTGAAGAGTGGGCGGCTGAACAGTGGTAGACAGCAGCAGCAGCGAGATCGGCGGAGTGAACACGGAGAAGAGCCAGACACACGTACCAAGCCAAATGATTCTGTCTCACCTCGGCTCTATGCTCGAACCTCTGTTACTCAGGTATTGGTTGAACTGCTGCTGTGGTTTCAATCAACATGTAACACATATTTGGAAGAAGACTAAAATAAATATCAATGGAAAGTATAGAGCTAAAGTGTAAATCAAGTCAGTTCCATACAGTTGGCTTTTTCATGTTTTTTTTGTCTCTTATATTTTGTATAATAATGCTAATTTAAAGACAAGTTCCCAGGAGGCAATATCTATATTTTCATTACATGGAGTTTTTCCTAATAGTGAGATAGATGAATGATATAAATAAATGTCCATTATTTATAGATGGGTTTCCCATTGATGATTGGACCTGGAGGTCCACTTATGGCCTCATCTCAGCTCCAGAACATACTGTTACAGCAGGTAGAATATTATCCTATTCTTATACCTCCTATTATAACATGTTTCAAGGCCCTATTCTGACCAGAGATTCATGTAATGCATACACTGATATTAGCAAAAAAGCTGCTTGTGTTTGCTCAGAGCACTCCCTGCTGGTAAAAGGTGGGTACTGTAAGTGTGAGCATGTTGTTATGCGTCCTTCCTAGTGTTCCAGTGAGGAGGAGGGGAGACCTTTCCTGCAGCGGGTGTCTCGGTGCCCCCAGTTGAGCCAGCACAGACCCTCTGTCCTACGCCAGGCTGTCCTGGCTGCCCACGTACGACCACAGGGTAAGCTCTGCTCTGACTGACCCTCTGCAGCAGCACCCTTACAGTACACATACAACTGAACTATCCTGTCGTATGAGAAGATAGAATAAAACAGCTCTTGATGGAGAAACAATGTCCTTGACACTGCTGTGTAATAATGTAGAATGGATGTAGAATGGATGTATAGAATCCAAAACCAACTCCATAGTTCACTTCTCTCCGCTCTTCTCTCCTACTGCAGCATCCTTACAACCAAACCATTATAGCTTTTCATTGTCAAAACATTTTTTTAAATTCCCCCTTCCCAAAATAGGTCATTTTTATTTAACTAGGCAAGTCAGGTAAGAAAAATTCTTATTTACAATGATGGCCTAGGATCAGTGGGTTAACTGTCTTGTTCAGGGGAAGAACGACAGATTTGTACCTTGTCAGCTCAGGGATTTATTCTAGCAACCTTGCAGTTACTAGCTCAACACTCTAACTAGGCTACCTGCTGCCCCAGGTAATGTGGGTGTAGGGTCGCACTTTTGAATGGAAACACTGGTGGCTTAAAAAAATAGTGTCATTACATATGTTGTACACAATTCTATACAGTCATTATGCATAATTCATATAGGAGGTTCATGGAAAGTGTTTCTACAGTGGCAAGAAAAAGTAGGGGAACCCTTTGGAATTACCTGGATTTCTGCATAAATTTGACAAAAATTTGATCTGATCTTCATCTAAGTCAAAACAATAGACATACACAGTGTGCTTAAACAAATAGCACACAAATAGTTTTCTTGTCTATATTGAATACATAATTGACACATTCACAGTGTAGGATGAAAAAAGTATGTGAACCCCAAGGCTAATGACTTCTCCAAAAGCTAATTGGAGTCAGGAGTCAACTAACCTGGAGTCCAATCAATGAGACGAGATTGGAGATTGGATATTGGTTAGAGCTGCCCTGCACTATAAAAAAAACTCACAAAATGTGAGTTTGCTATTCACATGAAGCATTGCCTGATGTGAACCATGCCTCGAACAAAATAGATCTCAGAAGACCTAAGATTAAGAATTGTTGCCTTGCATAAAGCTGGAAATGGTTACAAAAGTACATTCAAAAGTCAGTCCACGGTAAGACAATTTCTCTATAAATGGAGAAATTTCAGCACTGTTGCTACTCTCCCTAGGAGTGGCCGTGCTGCAAATACGACTGTAAGAGCACAGCGCAGAATGCTCAATGAGGTTAAGAAGAATCCTAGAGTGTCAGCTAAAGACTTCTCTGTAAGATGCTAACATCTCTGTTGACGAGTCTACAATACGTAAAACACTAAACAAGAATGGTGTTCATGGTTGGTCATCATGGAAGAAACCACTGCTGTCCCGAAAAAACATTGCTGCACATCTGAAGATTGCAAAAGAGCACCTGGATGTTCCACAGCGATACTGGCATAATATTCTGTGGACAGATGAAACTAAAGGTGTGTTGTTTGGAAAGAACACACAACACTATGTGTGGAGAAAAAAAGGTACAGCACACCAGCATCATGGTTTGGGGCTGCTTTGCTACCTAAGGGCCTGGACAGCTTGCTATCATCAACGGAAAAATTAATTCCCAAGTTTATCAAGACATTTTACAGGAGAATGTAAGGCTGTCTGTCCGCCAATTGAAGCTCAACAGAAGTCAGGACAACATCCCAAAAGACAGAAGTAAATCAACAACATAATGGTTTTAAGAGAAGAAAATACACCTTCTGGAGTGGCCCAGTCAGTCCTGACCTCAATCTGATTGAGATGCTGTGGAATGACCTCAAGAGAGTGCTTCACACCAGACATCCCAAGAATATTGTGAAACTGAAAACATTTGGAAAGAGGAATGGTTCAAAATTCTGTTGTGCAGGTCTGATCCGCAACTACAGAAAATGTTTGGTTGAGGTTATTGCTGCCAAAGGAGGGTCAACCTGTTATTAAATCCAAGGGTTCACATACTTTTTCCAACCTGCCCTGGGAATGTTTACCCGGTGTGTTCAATAAAGACATGAACAATTATAATTGTTTGTGTGTTATTAGTTTAAGCTGTGGTTTGTCTATTGTTGTGATTTAGATGAAGATCAGATACAATTTTATGACCAATTTATGTAGAAATCCAGGTCATTCCAGGTCATTCCAGGTCATTCCAGGTCATTCTAAATGGCTCACATACTTTTTCTTCCCACTAGGTCTTTTTCAATAATATAAATATTTCTCTACCTTTCTTTTTCAAAACCGTGCACTATAACAGCGGCCGGTTCAGCTCAACCCATATCACCGTGCAAGGTGGAGGTGGACACAGGGAGCCGTGGACAGTCCTCACCCCCACACTCTGAGCACTCTCCTGGGCCCACTCGTCACCCCTCTCCCCTGAGGAGAGCCAATCCTAAGCAGAGCTCCATCATCACCAGGCATCATGAGTGAGTTATGTGTTTGTGTCACAGGAGGTTGGTGGCACCATAATTGGGGAGGATGGGCTTGTGGTAATGGCTGCAGAGGAATGAGTGGATCGCATAAACTGCATCAAACACATGGGTTCCATGTGTTTGATGCCACTCCATTCGCTCCTTTCCAGCCATTATTAGGAGCCGTCCTCTGTGTGTGTGTGCGTGTGTGAACAGACACGGCATAAACAATGCAAGGCTGGTTTGATTGCGTTCAGTCCTGAGTTGATAATATTCCTCCCTTCCTTCTGCAGGCCAGGTCACCCAACCCTACGGAGCTCCAGTGCTCTGTTTCTCAACGGACTCTGCTGCTGGCCAGGCTGCGATGCAGTATTTGAAGAATTTCCACGTTTTTTGAAGTGAGTCATGAGCACCAGTATATTTCATTGGTCATTGTTATGCAGTTGGGGTGCTGTTCATTATAGTCATGACTTTGATTACATCTCCAGACACCTCCACTCTGACCATGGCCATGGAGACAGAAGCATTGCACAGTGGAGGGTACAACAAGACATGGTGCAATACATGGAGACCCAGGTTTGTTCCTGTAGTTCTACATACAGTATAATAGACAGTTTTACATAAAAGTTCAAAATAGTGAACACTGACAACAGAGAAAGGTTGTAAAGCTCCAAGTCCAACTAAGTGGAAATGTGGCCCCTAATGAACCTTGATTCATCTTCTCTCTTTCTTTAGCTGACTGTGGAAAGACAGAAACTCTTTGCAATGCAACTCCATCTGCACCTGTCTGAACACAAATCAACTGACATGGTAACTCCTCAAGGCTTCCCTATTTTGGCTAATGCCTTCAAATGTCTATAGTAACCCATTGTCCTTCCCTTTTTAAGAAATGTACCCCAACCTAACCATATTGAATGTCTGTGTTGTTGGTTGTCTCTCCCTGTCAGAAGGCAGGTTCAGATTGGCCCTACAGCCACAGCCTGGCACTAGTCCTGCCCCAGAACCCATCCCCGGCCCTGGCAGCAGATGGAGTGCCACGCTGCTCCACTAAAGAGCCAGAGGAGCTGGCACAGCATGAGCATTGGCCCGCTGCCGCTCCCCACCATCTACTCCCAGGTAACACCATTTCACGCTCATCTTCAACATGGAGTAACATTCACATAACATTCGCATAGCATGACTGCTGATTCACTTTTCTTAAGCTAGAGAAAGTTCCCACTCCATTTCGCATTCCTCCAAGTGTTTTGCTTGTTTGTTTTGGTGATGATGCCTTTCGCGTTGCCATGAAATCTGATCCAAACTCAAGACCCAGCATGTTTGCTTTCGTTGGGCACCCCACAGATCTTGTCCCGAGTGTTGAGTGTTACAAATACAACAACATCCGGCCTCCGTACACCTACGCCTGCCTGATAAGATGGGTGAGTTGTCTGAATCAGACAGTAGAGTCCCTCTGAACACTCAGGTAAAGGCACACTTGAGTAAAGGAAAAGGTAGACTGTCGAGAGTCTGGTTGAGCTGCTGAGCAACTAATACAGTTTGATCTGTAGTTCATGCATCTTTGTTGAACTGAAAGACAGCAACATTCTACCTTTTCGTCTACACAAGTAGGACATTAATATCGAGTCCATTGTATTGGACTACATGAGTAGCAAGACTTCTATTTTATGTCTAGACTTCATGTGAGCTGTTTCAATTGCACAAGTCTACTGTGAATGTCCACCATGTCTGTCTGTAGTCTATCCTGGAGTCTCCAGACAAGCAGCGCTCTCTGAATGACATCTACAACTGGTTCACCACAATGTTCTTCTACTTCCGACACAACACGGCCACATGGAAGGTTTGGCTTCTCCTTGGATCATTATGTTAACTTACATATAACTTATTTGAGTCTTCCATTTGAGTTCTGAGGAATATTGACTCCCGAGATCCTAACACAAGCTGTATTCCTTTGCCACCACAGAACGCTGTCCGTCATAATCTTAGCCTCCACAAGTGTTTTGTGCGAGTGGAGGGAGGCAAGGGGGCTGTCTGGACAGTGGATGAAATGGAATATCAAAGGAGAAAGGGACAAAAATATCACAGGTAGGCCTCTGCTCTGGATGTGCTTTCTTGATTCATTCTTAGTGTTGCAACTTCATTCCAACTCAACAAGTGAGTGTGCTATTGTTAACCCCACCCATTAACAAAGGCATGTTTTTGATTATATTGTAATAATATGGAAAACTATTTCAGGGATCATCATGTGAAATGGTTGGCACCCTTCTCCTTATTCCGTCCAGAGGAACCTTGAACATAGCCATCCCTTCAGTGAATGAAAAACTACAGGAAAAGGAAGTCACCAGGACCTATAACTGAATCAGGTATATCATAACAGGGCTGGACCAAAAGCCTCCATATTAGTTCTCCAGGCGGAGGGTTGACCAGTCCTGGTCTACAGTATCTACAGCACCCAGCACCACCTTCTTTGTTCAGCAGCAGATGGTGCTATAATACATAGCATAGCCCCAGACTCTTTTGCCTCTCTAGACTGATTATGTGATTAAGTGTGCATGGCTGGAATGGCAATATATTCTGTAGCCTTTGAAATAAAAACATACACTTAAAAATTATTTGTCAATAAAACCACAGTGAAAAGGTGAACAATCATTTTGTTTTGTAGTGTTGGCTACATATGTGTTACAGCAAGCAAGTACAAATTGGACATTCTGTCAAAAATTCATAAAATAATTAATACAATTAATATTTGAATGTATCTCTGATTTTGGATCACCTGTTGCAGTCATTACCTTATTATTTTTTGTAAGAAAACAAAATCAGTTTACCCACAAACCTTTAAATAACAGCTACCCTCCACAATCCCTTTTTACATCATTCTCCATAAATCCAGATGAACTCTGTGAAAGACAAAGGGAGAATGTATCTTCCTGCAATGAGAAAGCCCTGTTTAATAATGTTTTCACCTGTGAGTAGCAGCCTGCTGCAGTTCTCTCAGCTCCCTGGTGAGTCTCAGTCAGAAGGTGAAGTATAAATAAAAGCCATTCTCCTCGCTCCCACATGCATGATTCCTACAGTACATGTACTCCTCAATGCTCTCACAACCTTTGAGAGCCTCCGCCTTGCTTCAGTGCCTTCAGCCTCTTTTGTTGTTCCTGACACTCCTTCATTGCCATTGAACTTTAGCCACTTAATCTTCACCACAAACTGAATAATATCTCATGTACACAACAGTGTCACTGACATCAAGCAAACATTTTGCCTATACATTAGCCCTACGGTTTCTAAACGTCTCCATTGTGTTTTTCATATTTCACAGCTATTAGTCAGTTTTTCCATAGACCCAGCAGTTGTCCCTCTGTATGAATCAGTCTTTCCACTAGAAAGGGATATCCAGTTATTTATATCCAGAGCATTTTTTTCTAAAGGACAAAAGTTATTTATTTGGTGTGCATGGGTAAACATGAGACTGTGCGATATGAGGCTAAAACATAACTCCTTACTCTAGGCACACCTCAGGCTGGACCAGATCCATTTCCCAGGCCTGTCATTTAAAGCATTTGCTTTAGCAGAATCCTGTACAGTGTTACATCCTCTAAAACCTCTACTCTTATGGTTCATGCTGGCAGGTGCTTATTATTACCCATTCAACTTCCTCTGTAAACGCTAGCCATCAAAACCCTTGGCAGCATTTACAATGACACAAACAGACTGCCAATACAAGATACAATCGAAAGCTATTTCCTTTTGGGGAAAACACACCATCTCAAAGTATAAGGTGTAGTCTTGAAAGTGAGGACAGTTTGAGCTAATCACAGTGTTTTCCTCATCTGCTTAAATAAGCACTTGGACCAGTGTTTTGTTTCTGTGGAGATGTGAAGTATGGAAAGTCCAATATATCCAGATGTTCAGTATGAAGTCCAATATATCCAGATGTGCAGTATGCTCATTCATTAGTAGACCTATAGTAGTTGTCACATTGACCTGATCGAATAAGATCACCTTGGAAGTGTTTTCATGTGAGATTACTTTCATAGGAGATTACATTGCACATCTTGTCGATGTCTGTTTTATGTGCAATCCCAAAATGTAATTAAATTAAATTCAAGACTACAGTATCAAGTGTTTTTACAATGTACTTCTTAATATAAACATGCATGACAAAAAATATGCTCAATCATTGGGTAATGCAAATAATTATATATGGTGTAGATCTCTTTTCCTTTTGAGTTGGATAATGCATGCTAATAATGCTTTCTAAACGCAAAAGTATACTACAATGTAAAAACCATTTCTGTGTAATTCCATATGAGGTGGGTCATTTTGCACATTCCTTTTCGCTCTCTCTTTCCAGAGATATATGCATATTTCCCCCCATATTTTGTTTCAAGTCTAAAGTGTCTGCCTCTTATCTCTCACTGACAATCTCACATCCACAAACCTGCTAGCTCTCAGAAAAGTGCCTCAGGCAAGGTATTTTTGACAGGACAAAACAGATATGGAGTTCTGTGGAGATGATACTTTTCCACTTTTCAGATCTTGAGTCGTAAATATAAAAGTGTTCAAATAACCATCCAAAATATGGAAAATTGTTAACTAGCAGATACCTGTTCAAGGCAACCGCTAAATTATAGAAGTGTTCGCCTGTAAATCAATAACAAACTGATCTCATATCATGATTTACATTTTTACTCCTAACTCAGATACATATACTTCAGATTGTTTGAGGGGGTATGGAAACACAATAAACAAACAAAATAAAAACACAAAATAAAACTAGAAAAGTACTTGTAGAAAAATACAGGAGTTACTTTTGGTGAGTTATATTATGCAAAAATATGCACATTTATATATTTAAAGTTGATAAACATTTCTTAAGAATTTGAAGTTAGGATAGCCTGAACATGTGAAAGTTGGTTTGGTGTCTCTTGAAAGATTCAAGAGTTACTGTACTGTTGGTGTATTATTTTATGCATATTTATGCAAATGTATATAGTTATAATTGATCAAAGTAAAAACTAATATTGAAGTTAGGATAGCCTGAACATGTGGAAGTTAGTTTGGTATCTCTAGCTTGAACGGTTCAAGAGTTACTATAGGTGAGTTATGTTATGGTAATTTTGCTAATACTTAAAAAAAAAAAGTTTATAAAGAGAATTTGAAGTTAGGATAGCCTGAATGTTTTAAAGTTGGTCTTGTAGCTTAATTAACCAAGGAGCAGGATCATTCTGAATAGCTACCACTTTATTCCTATGATTCTCATTCAAACCCATATTAATTTATTACAATTTAAAATGGTTATAGTTCCAAAAGTATACATAGTATCAAATATCCTTTGGCAATCAATCTAAGTTTGGGCAGTCTGAACATCTCAATGTTGGTTTGGTATTAATAGTTTAAACAGTGTAGAAGGAGATAGTTCTAGAATGTTTAGTTTTTTTTTTTTTTACATTTAAGTCTATGGGACATTTCTTTGCCATTGAAGTGCATTGGGAGCTCATTTAAATATTGTTATAGTTCTAAAAGTATAAATGCTATGATTTTTTTTTCTTCTCAAGCAATCACAGTTGGGGCAGTCTGGGCATTTGGAGTTGGTTTTGTATTAATTACTTAAATAATTTAATCTCTAGATCGAACTAAAGAAATCAAATAATAATATGAGTATGTAATAAATCTAGAGTTGTGTTTTGCTTTGCAAGCACACCTAACATTTTATTAAATAAAAACACAATAAAATGGCCCAGAAATGCCTTCAGAGAGTATTTACAACCTTCAACTTTTCCACATTTTGTTGTGTTAAAGCCTGAGTTTAAAATGGATTACATGTAGATGTTGTGTCACTGGCCTACACACAATACCCCATAATATCAAAGTGGAATAATGTTTTTAGAAAGTTTTACAAATGAATTAAAACATTTAAGGTGACATTTCTTGAGTCAATATTTACTGAACCCATTTGCTATGGCAAGCTTAAATAAGTTCAGGAGTAAATCTGAAATAAAAGGTCACATAATAAGTTGCATGGACTCACTCTGGGTGCAATAATAATGTTTAAAATGATTTTTGAATGACTGCTTCATCCTTGTACCCCACACGAGTGCATTGGGTATTCAGACCCCTGGACTTTTTCCATATTTCGTTACATTAGAGCCTTATTCTAAAATTAATTAAATAGTTTTTCCCTCACTCATCAACCTACACACAATACACACAATACACCATAATGACAAGGCAAAGACAGGTTTTCCTTTTTAAATGTGCAAAAATACCACACAACAAAAAACAGAAATACCACATTTACATAAGTATTCAGACCCTTTACTCAGTACTTTGTTGAAGCACCTTTAGCAGCAATTACAGCCTCAAGTCTTTTTTGGGTAGGACGCTACAAGCGTTGCACACCTGTATTTGGTGAGTTTCTCCAATTATTTTCTGCAGATCCTCTCAAGCTCTGTCAGGTTAGATCGGGAGCGTCTCTGGCTATTTTCAGGTCTCTCCAGAGATGTTCGATTGGGTTCAAGTCCGGGCTCTGGCTGGGCCACTCAAGGACATTCAGAGATTTGTCCCCAAGCCACTCCTGCATTGTATTTGCTGTGTGCTTAGGGTCTTTGTCTTGTTGGAAGGTGAACCTTCGCCTCAGTCTGATTGGTGGAGTGCTGCAGAGATGGTTGTCCATCTGAAAGGTTTTCCCATCTCCACAGAAGAACTCTGAAGCTCTGTCAGAGTGACCATCAGGTTCTTGGTCACCTCCCTGACCAAGGCACTTCTCCCCCGATTGCTGACTTTGGCCAGGCGGCCAGCTCTAGGAAGAGTCTTGGTGGTTCCAAACTTATTCCATTTAAGAATGATGGAGGCCACTGTGTTCTTGGTGACCTTCAATGCTGCAGACATTTTTTTGGTACCCTTCCCCTGATCTGTGTCTTGACACAATCCTGTCTCGGCGCTCTACGGACAATTCCTTCAACCTCATGGCTTTCTCTGACATGCACTGTCAACCGTGGAACCTTATATAGACAGGTGTGTTCCTTTCCAAATCATGTCCAGTCAATTGAATTTACCACAGGTGGACTCCAATCAAGTTGTAGACACATCTCAAGGATGATCAATGGAAACAGGGTGCACATGAACTCAATTTCGAGTCTCATAGCAAAGGGTCTGAATACTTAAGTAAATTAGGTATTTCTGTTTTTTTTTAATACATTTGCAAACATTTCTGAAAACCTGTTTTCGCTTTGAATTATGTGGTATTGTGTGTAGATTAAAGAGGATAAAATTAATTTAATAAATTTTAGAATAATGCTGTAACGTAACAAAATTGGGAAAGAGTCAAGGGGTCTGAATACTTTTTGAATGCACTATGCAATTATCAGCTGCACAGTAAATTACAAATACAGATTCAACCACAAAGACCAGGGAGGTTTCCCAATACCTCGCAAAGAAGGGTGCCTATTGGTAGATGGGTAAAACTAAACAAAGCAGATATGGGAGTTGCTTACCAAGACAAAATGTAATGTTCCCGTGTGGCCTAGTTATAGTTTTTTTTTCTTCTTTATTTCACCTTTATTTAACCAGGTAGGCTAGTTAAGAACAAGTTCTCATCTACAACTGCGACCTGGCCAAGATAAGGCAAAGCAGTGCGACACAAACAACAACACAGAGTTACACATGGAATAAACTAACATACAGTCAATAATACAATAGAGAAAGTCTATATACAGTGTGTGCACATGAAGTAAGATAAGGGGGATGAGGCAATAAATAGGCCATAGTGGCGAAATAATTACAGTATGGCAAATTAAACACTGGGGTGATAGATGTGCAGAAGATGCGTGTGCAAGTAGTGGTACTTGGGTGCAAAGGAGCAAAATAAATAAATAAATAACAGTATGGGGATGAGGTAGTTCGATGGGCTATTTACAGATGGGCTATGTATAGGTGCAGTGATCTGTGAGCTGCTCTGACAGCTGGTGCTTAAAGTTAGTGAGGGAGATATGAGTCTCCAGCTTCAGTGATTTTTGCAGTTCGTTCCAGTCATTGGCAGCAGAGAACGGGTAAGGAAAGGCGGCCGAAGGAGGAATTGGCTTTGGGGGTGACCAGTGAAATATACCTGCTGAAGCGTGTGCTGCGGGTGGGTGCTGCTATGGTGACCAGTGAGCTGAGATAAGGTTGGGCTTTACCTAGCAACGACTTATAGATGACCTGGAACCAGTGTGTTTGGCGACGGATATGAAGCGAGGGCCAGCCAACGAGAGCATACAGGTCCCAGTGGTGGGTAGTATATGGTGACACAATGGATGGCATTGTGATAGACTGCATCCAATTTGCTAAGTAGAGTGTTGGAGGCTATCTTGTAAGTGACATCGCCAAATTCAAGGATCGGTAGGATAGTCAGTTTTACTAGGGTATGCTTGGCAGCATGAGTGAAGGATGCTTTGTTGCGAAATAGGAAGCCAATTCTAGATTTAATTCTGGAGATGCTTAATGTGAGTTGGAAGGAAAGTTTACAGTCTAACCAGACACCTAGGTATTTGTAGTTGTCCACATATTCTAAGTCAGAACCGTCCGAGTAGTGATGCTGAATGGGAGTGTATGTGTGGGCAGCGATCGATTGAAGAGCATTCATTTAGTTTTGCTTGCATTTAAGAGTATTAAATCTCGTCTGGAGGTTAGTTAACACAGTGTCCAAAGAAGGGCCAGAAGTATACAGAATGGTGTCGTATGCGTAGCAGTGGATCAGAGAATCACTATCAGCATGAGCGACATCATTGATGTATACAGAGAAAATAGTCAGCCCGAGGTTTGAACCCTGTTGCACCCCCATAGAGACTGCCAGAGGTCCGGACAACAGGCCCTCCGATTTGACACACTGAACTCTGTCAGAGAAGTAGTTGGTGAACCAGGCGAGGCAATCATTTGAGAAACCAAGGCTATTGAGTCTGCCGATAAGAATGTGGTGATTGACATTGCCGAATGCCTTGGCCAGGTTGATGAATACAGCTGCACAGTATTGTCTCTTATCGATGGTGGTTATGATATCGTTTAGGACCTTGAGCGTGGCTGAGGTGCACCCATGACCAGCTCGGAAACCAGATTGCATAGCGGAGAAGGTACGGTGGGATTCGAAATGGTTGGTGATCTGTTTGTTAACTTGGCTTTCGAAGACCTTAGAAAGGCATTGTAGGATAGATATAGGTCTGTAGCAGTTTGGGTATAGAGTGTCTCCCCCCTTTGAAGAGGGGGATGACCGCGGCAGCTTTCCAATCTCTGGTGATCTCAGACGATACGAAAGAGAGGTTGAAAAGGCTAGTAATAGGGGTTGCAACAATTTCGGCGGATCATTTTAGGAAGAGAGGGTCCAGATTGTCTATCCCGGCTGATTTGTAGGGGTCCAGATTTTGCAGCTCTTTTAGGACATCAGCTATCTGGATTTGGGTGAAGGAGAAATGTGGGAGGCTTGGGCAAGTTGCTGTGAGGGGTGCAGGGCTGTTGACCGGGGTAGGGGTAGCCAGGTGGAAAGCCAGCCATAGAAAAATGCTTATTCAAATTCTCAATTATCGTGGATTTATTGGTGGTGACAGTGTTTCCTAGCCTCAGTGCAGTGGGCAGCTGGGATGAGGTGCTCTTATTCTCCAAGGACTTTACAGTGTCCCAGAACTTTTTGGAGTTAGTGCTACAGGATGCAAACGTCTGTTTTGACTTAAGTCATCTTGAAAATCTATGGCAAGACTTGAAAATGGCTGTCTAACAATGATCAACAACCAACTTGACAGAGTGTGAAGAATTTTTAAAATAATAATGTTCAAATATTGTACAACCAAAAAGTGCAAAACTCTTAGAGACTTACCCAGAAAGACTCAAAGCTGTATTCGCTGCCAAAGGGGGTTTGAATGTTTATGTAAATAAGATACAGTGTTTTTGGATATCCTTTTCAATAAATTAGCAAACATATCTAAATCCATGTTTTCACTTTGTCACTATGGGGTATTGTGTCTAGATGGGTGAGAAGAAACCATCTATTTAATCCATTTTGAATTCAGACTGTACATATCCTTTAAACTTTTAGCACTGTTTTTAGTAAATGTTTTCATGGCTATTTCCAATAGTTTACATGTAAACACTCTAAAAAGTTATGCAGGTGTTCCCTGAAGTCTACTGATTGCAATGATATATAATATGATATTGTGTTTTGTTTAAATTTGAAGTAAAATGACAGGAAACCTGCTCTAGCTGTACCTGCCACTTTAGGTAAAATCTCATAGGAATGTATTATGTCCAGCAGAGAAACAGGTAACCCATTTTAACTAAATAGTTTTATGATGAGACCTTTCAGCCTTTACACAAAGTAAGTAAAAGTCTAAGAAAGATGTCTCGCTATATTGCCATTGCAGATTAGTAGTAGTGTAGTACTATGCGCCTTAACCTGTTGAATAATATAATTTTAAATGCATAAAACGCATCATCCAAATGCAGTATCTGACATTGGCTACACACACTGACTTGAATAAATGTTTGGACATTTAATACCCCCAAACGCCAAATTAGGCAAACCTAATTTCAAAATAGGCCATCATCACTGCTAATCGTGAATGATAGGCCTAATTCTTCTCATTTTACGGGTGAAACATCCAAGCTGCCAACTATGCCAACCATAACCATTTGATCTCACGCAGTTTCATGACAATATGCATTTATCTTCTTGAGTGATATGAGTAAATACTCTTTAATCGGATTTCAGAGCAGGTGACATTAACAAGCTATAGCTTAGCCAACCTGTATTGCTTCCATCAAAGCACATTTATCCTATGTCGCGTGCTGTTTAGTTTTGGCCACACTATGAGAAAAAACGTGAACATTCAGCACAATCATCCTTAAGTCTAATAACAAATAATGTGTTGTTTTTGGTCTTACAGTTACGTTATGGTATGTTACGCTATACAGTGCATTCGGAAAGTATTCAGACCCCTTCCCTTTTTCCACATTTTGTTGCGTTATAGCCTTATTCTAAAATGGATATTAAAAAATCCTCATCAATACCTCATAATGAAAAAGTTAAAACAGGTTTTTGGAAATCTTTGCAAATGCATTCAAAATTGCAAACAGAAATACCTTATTTAGATAGGTACTCAGACCCTTTGCTATGAGACTCGAAAATGAGCTCAGGTGCATCCTGACAGAAGTCACTCCTCCGTAAAAGGCATATGACAGCCCTCTTGGAGTTTGCCAAAAGGACTCAGACCATGAGAAACAAGATTCTCTGGTCTGATGAAACCAAGATTGAGTTCTTTGGCCTGAATGCCAACCATCACGTCTGGAGGAAACCTGGCAAACCCGAAGCATGGTGGTGGCAACATCATGCTCTGGGGATGTTTTTCAGCGGCAGGGACTGGAAGACTAGTTAGGATCGAGGGAAAGATGAACGAAGCAAAGTACAGAGAGATCCTTGATGAAAACCTGCTCCAGAGTGCTCAGCACCTTTAGACTGGGGTGAAGGTTCACCTTCCAACAGAATAATGACCCTAAGCACACAGCCAAGACAACGAATGAGTGGCTTGTGGACAAGTCTCTGAATGTCCTTGAGTGGCCCAGCCAGAGCCCGGACATGAACACAATCGAACATGTCTGGAGAGACCTGAAAATAGCTGTGTTGCGAAGCTGCCAATCCAACCTGACAGAGCTTGAGAGTATCTGCAGAGAAGAATGGGAGAAACTCCCCAAATACAAGTGTGCCAAGCTTATAGCCTCCTACCCAAGAAGACTTGAGGCTTTAATCACTACCAAAGTTGCTTCAACAAAGTACTGAGTAAAGGGTCTGAATACTTATGTAAATGTGGTATTTTGTTTTTTTATTTGTAATACATTTACAACATTTTCTAAACCTGTTTTTTCATTGTTATTGTGGCATATTGTGTGTAGATTGATAAGGGGGAAAAACGATTGAATCAATTTTAGAATAAGGCTGTAACATAACAAAATGTAGAAATAGTCAAGGGGTCTGAATACTTTCCGAATGCACTGTATATACAAAAGTAAGTGGACAGCTCTTCAAATTAGTGGATTCGGCTAGTTCAGCAACAGTGGTTGCTGACAGGTGCATAAAATCGAGCACACAGCATGCAAACGCCATAGAAAAACATTGGTAGTAGAATGACCTTACTAAAGAGCTCAGTGACTTTCAATGTGGCACCGTCATAGGATGCCTCCTTTCCAACAAGTCAGTTCGTCAAATTTCTGCCCTGCTAGAGCTCCCCTGGTCAACTGTAAGTGCTGTTACTGTGAAGTGGAGACTTCTAGGATTAACAAAGGCTCAGCCTGCGAAGTGATAGGCCTAACAAGCTCACAGAACGGGTCCGCCGAGTGCTGAAGCGTGTAGCGTGTAAAATCGTCTGACCTCAGTTGTAACACTCACTCCCGAGTTCCAAACTGCCCCCAGAATCAACTTCAGCACAATAACTATTCGTTGGGAGCTTCATGAAACGGGTTTCCATGGCCGAACAGCAGCACACAAGCCTAAGATCACCAAAGCTCGCCACCATTGGGCTCTGGAGCAGTGGAAATGCATTCTCTGGAGTTTTATTTAATTTATTTATTTTACCTTTATTTAACCAGGTAGGCAAGTTGAGAACAAGTTCTCATTTACAATTGCGACCTGGCCAAGATAAAGCAAAGCAGTTCGACAGATAAAACGACACAGAGTTACACATGGAGTAAAAACAAACATACAGTCAATAATACAGTATAAACAAGTCTATATACAATGTGAGCAAATGAGGTGAGAAGGGAGGTAAAGGCAAAAAAGGCCATGATGGCAAAGTAAATACAACATAGCAAGTAAAATACTGGAATGGTAGTTTTGCAATGGAAGAATGTGCAAAGTAGAAATAAAAAATAATGGGGTGCAAAGGAGCAAAATAAATAAATAAATTAAAATTAAATACAGTTGGGAAAGAGGTAGTTGTTTGGGCTAAATTATAGGTGGGCTATGTACAGGTGCAGTAATCTGTGAGCTGCTCTGACAGTTGGTGCTTAAAGCTAGTGAGGGAGATAAGTGTTTCCAGTTTCAGAGATTTTTGTAGTTCGTTCCAGTCATTGGCAGCAGAGAACTGGAAGGAGAGGCGGCCAAAGAAAGAATTGGTTTTGGGGGTGACTAGAGAGATATACCTGCTGGAGCGTGTGCTACAGGTGGGAGATGCTATGGTGACCAGCGAGCTGAGATAAGGGGGGACTTTACCTAGCAGGGTCTTGTAGATGACATGGAGCCAGTGGGTTTGGCGACGAGTATGAAGCGAGGGCCAGCCAACGAGAGCGTACAGGTCGCAATGGTGGGTAGTATATGGGGCTTTGGTGATAAAACGGATTGCACTGTGATAGACTGCATCCAATTTGTTGAGTAAGGTATTGGAGGCTATTTTGTAAATGACATCGCCAAAGTCGAGGATTGGTAGGATGGTCAGTTTTACAAGGGTATGTTTGGCAGCATGAGTGAAGGATGCTTTGTTGCGAAATAGGAAGCCAATTCTAGATTTAACTTTGGATTGGAGATGTTTGATATGGGTCTGGAAGGAGAGTTTACAGTCTAACCAGACACCTAAGTATTTGTAGTTGTCCACGTATTCTAAGTCAGAGCCGTCCAGAGTAGTGATGTTGGACAGGCGGGTAGGTGCAGGTAGCGATCGGTTGAAGAGCATGCATTTAGTTTTACTTGTATTTAAGAGCAATTGGAGGCCACGGAAGGAGAGTTGTATGGCATTGAAGCTTGCCTGGAGGGTTGTTAACACAGTGTCCAAAGAAGGGCCGGAAGTATACAGAATGGTGTCGTCTGCGTAGAGGTGGATCAGGGACTCACCAGCAGCAAGAGCGACCTCATTGATGTATACAGAGAAGAGAGTCGGTCCAAGAATTGAACCCTGTGGCACCCCCATAGAGACTGCCAGAGGTCCGGACAGCAGACCCTCCGATTTGACACACTGAACTCTATCAGAGAAGTAGTTGGTGAACCAGGCGAGGCAATCATTTGAGAAACCAAGGCTGTCGAGTCTGCCGATGAGGATATGGTGATTGACAGAGTCGAAAGCCTTGGCCAGATCAATGAATACGGCTGCACAGTAATGTTTCTTATCGATGGCGGTTAAGATATCGTTTAGGACCTTGAGCGTGGCTGAGGTGCACCCATGACCAGCTCTGAAACCGGATTGCATAGCAGAGAAGGTATGGTGAGATTCGAAATGGTCGGTAATCTGTTTGTTGACTTGGCTTTCGAAGACCTTAGAAAGGCACGGTAGGATAGATATAGGTCTGTAGCAGTTTGGGTCAAGTGATGAATCACGCATCACCATCAGTCAGTCCAATGGACGAATCTGGGTTTGGCAGATGCCATGAGAACGCTACCTACCCAAATGCATAGTGCCAACTGTAAAGTTTGGTGGAGGAAGAATAATGGTCTGGGGCTGTTTTAGTTCCAGTGAAGGGAAATCTTAACACTACAGCATAAAATGATATTCTAGACAATTCTTTGCTTCCAACTTTGTGGCAACAGTTTGGGGAAGCCTCCCCCCCTTCAGAACAGCCTCAATTTGTTGGGTCATGGACTCTACAAGGTTTCGAAAGCGTTCCACAGGGTTGCTGTGGAACGCTGTGTTGTTGACTCCAATGCTTCCCACAGTTGTGTCAAGTTTGCTAGATGTCCTTTGGGTGGTGGACCATTCTTGACACTTGGGAAACTGTTGAGTGTGAAAAACCTAGCAGTGTTGCAGTTGTTGACACAAACCTGTATGCCTGGCACCTACTTCCTTTAAAGATTTTATAGAAAAGTGGTTAAAAAGTGTTCAAAAATCTACCAAAATGACAGATTCTTGAACATTATTTTCTTCCGCACTTTCAGGATTTTACATTTAAACACTTAAAACTGTCAAATTGGTGATCCCTAAAGTCTACTAACTACAATGGTATAAAATATAATATTCTGTATTTTGTCAATTTCAAGAAATGTGATTTGTACAGCATTTTGGGCCGTATTTTCATTATTATTTTTCAAAATATACATGATCCAATTGATAGCATTTCCACATTACCTTGTCATTTTTAAATCACCATTAGGCTTAATATACCACTTACTAATAAAGTTATAGCCAAATTCAAATGACTGAACAGTAATTTAGGAGACATTTCCACCACATTTCTGCATAAAGTTTAAAGGACACAAACATAAGCCATACATGGGTCCATTTGTGTTCTCCACACCACCGTAAGCATGTTAAGCCACCATTGGCTTAATGTACCAATTATTTATGGAGATATGGCCATGTGAATCTTGTCGAATTAGAACCAATGTAGCTGGTTGGCGGTCATTTTGGAAAACTTAATGTAATGCCACGTTTACATGGTACAAGGTAGACGGCAAACCGGATGTCATTGTTTTCAATGAGAGCACAATGTTAAATGCCCTTGAGGCTGGCGGTGAATGCCGTCAGTTACCACGGTAGACGGGTCTTTCCACCAAAGTACAAATATTTAAACTTTTGACGTCTGCCACAGCATTGTTTTCAACCGGAGGTTAATTTGCACTGTTTGTTTACTGAAATCACCATAACAACGTTTACTGTGGTCACAGACAGAACATTGAGATTTAGTTATGAAAATCTTTGCTTTCGTGTTGGGTTGCTTTTGCAGTCACCATCTGTCTTGCTTTCTTGTCCCGTTATGCCGACTGTTATGACAGTTTTTGCGTCCTTCGTCTACTCTAAACGCAGCATAAGGGATAAATAATGGGAGTTTCTTTTTCCAAACTAATGTCCAGAACAAATGTGGTTATCATGCTTATAGGACAGTTGCCAAGTGAAACCATATGAAAGCCCACATTTACCAGTATAATTTTTTTTTGTTGATATTATAATTTTTATAAGCAAATTCATACTTTCTCATGTTTTGGTTGAGACACGTTCGTTCTATATGTTCCGTTGCTATGCTCGCTGGCAACGGTCTTATCCCTTGCTTGCTGTTATCTCGCCAGCTAGCCAAGGTTAACAGTCTCGACCTCTGCAGACAGAATAACAGCAAAGTAGCTGTTTTCTATTGACATTTATTTGGATACATCCATAACAATAAACTGATAATGCTGGCATCGGTAGAAACATTTGCCTTCTCGTCAGGACACTCGTCAACACTGACTGTTAACTATGCAGAGATGGCAATGCATATCAAACACTAGGCTAGAAGCTAGCTAAATAGCTTGTTGCTAGCAAACCTCCCAATATGACAACCGAATTCCAAAATATCAGTTGCTGAAAACAGCTGGTCAAACTAGAAACATGTGGGAGGATTTGACAGCTTTTGCAGTGGAGGGGACCAGAGAAATTCATGTTCATCACTTGACACATTAGGTCATCAGATTACCCAAAGAAATATGTGGGCAAAACAAATCAACGCTAGCTAGTTTGCTAGCTACGTTTTTTCCTCTTTGGACCAATTTCAGTTTGTGTAGTTGTTGGTTTAGCTTTCTGTAACTTTGTAGCAATTACGGAATGCATGTGTAGGTGCGTATTGGCGTATCATGATTGCATGGAGTCCCAATATATTTTCCAACTGTCCCGTAATCAGTTTTTACAGTTTTTTTTTTACAATCGCTAGGACCCATTTCTCAATATTTAGGTCACTTTTTCAAAACTCTTCACACAGTGAGCATAACAGCAGTCTATGTGGGCTAAACTATGGATAATTTTTCATTGCTTTGGCACAAAATGCATTCAATGACTACATCTTTCAATTTTCATGAACTCTTTTCTCACTCAGACAACCACCACCAAAACTCTATGTACCTACAGGACAATTTACACATGTTTACATACTTTTTTAATTAAACTTAAATTCAAAACCCAAAATAACCACAAAATTGAATAAGACATACATTTGCTACATTTCTACAGTAATACTGTATTGAAATATATTCTAAATCTAAAAAAATGAAATACTATCAAAACAATTAGACCAACCACAGCTGATTCCCATTGTAGCTGAACACCTACACCAACACCTGTTAGTCATTCAATTACATTACCATCTATACAAAAGGGGACATTTTAGGAATAATGATGTAATGTTAACATGGACCCAGCCAGAGATAGAGAAGTGGCTGGGAGAGGAGTACGTATGCATGGTGGAAGAAGACTGAGAGGAAGATCAAGAGCTGTAGTCTCAAATGAGATTAGGGCTACTATAATTGATCATGTATTAAATCATGATCTATCAATGGGAGAGGCTGGTCTGAGAGTGCAGCCAAATCTGCAAAGCTCAACAGTGGCATCTATTCTGAGAAATTTCCGGCAAAACAACAGGTAAGATGTGCATTCTGCAAGGGCATCTGACTGAACTACGCATTACATAAGTAAATTGAGCAAAGCCTCCTAACCTACTTGTGTGTAATTGTTTTTGTATTTCTGCTTAGTACCCAACGGTTACCTCCTACAGGTGGGAGAGGTAGGATTTTCACTGCTGGGCAGGAAACTGCAATCGTTGATATGGTCATCAGAAACAATTGAATAAAACTCAGATTCGGGACAAGTGTTGGCAGACAATGTAAGCATATCAAATATTTCTAGAGTCCTGAAACAACATAAAGTCAGGATGAAGCAGTTGTACACTGTCCCCTTTGAGAGGAGCTCTGAATGAGTCAAGCAACTCAGAAACCAATAAGTCCAGGTAAGATGACTATAAAATACAGAACTGGTGTTGAACAAAACCAAACAGGGCAGAGGCATACAATGGCATGTTTTAAGGTATAATGTAAACTACTGTAATAGTCTAACTCTTATGTTGCCTTGTGGATTTATTTTAGAGAGTCATGGAGATTGAAGCCAGGCAAACACCCCACATATTCATCTTTGTTGATGAGGCTGGTTTCAACTTGGCTAAAACACAGTGGTGAGGAAGGAATGTGATTGGAAAAAGAGCCACAGTGGATGTCCCAGGCCAGAGGGGTGCCAACATCACAATGTGTGCAGCAATATCATCTGGTGGATTGTTGTTACACAAACCGCTAATTGGGCCATACAACACCGAGCGTCTCATTTCATTCCTGGGTGACCTCTATGGAAGGGTCGTGCCAGGTGAGGAAAGGGTTGCAGTGAGGCGAAATCGGCCGACGTTTGTAATTATATGGGACAAGGTGGCATTTCACCACTCCCGTGCAGTCACAGTGGTTTGCAGCCCATCTCAGGATGATGTCACTTTTCCTCCTTCCTTACTCTCTATTCCTCAACCCCATAGAGGAATTATTTTCCTCATGGAGGTGGAAGGTTTATGACCACCATCCACATGATCAAATGTCCCTCCTGGATGCAATGAATGCTGGATGCCTGGACATATCTGCAGAAGATTGCCAGGGATGGACAAGGCATGCCAAATGATTCTTTCCTAGGTGTATTGCCCAAGATGACATAAGATGTGACGTGGATGAGAACCTGTGGCCAAATGCATAAGACAGGGTTGACTAGTATTGCTACTGTATCTGTATTGGTAGATGGTGTATATACAAATTATTGTATTTTGGAATCACTAAATGCCATTAAATGACAAAACATATTGAAGCATATTGCATCATGTAGAGAGTTGTCATTCTTGATTTGTAAAGAAAACATTGTGTAATGCTACCTGTTGTTTAGGTCATTGTTTTATGAGTGACAACGTGTGCTTGTTGGGTGACAACTTTGCTAGTGTTATGGAAAAACGAGTTGATTTAAGACATGTATGAAGTGTTTTGGTAGTTTTAGGGCATTTTGAATGTGAAATTAACTGCTGTGCTAAGCTAAAAGTTAGTTAGGTCACTTTTTCAAAACTCTTCACACAGTTCTCCTAAGTATTGAGAAATGTGTCCTAGCGACTGTAAAAGAAAAAAAAACGAATGTCCATTCTAGAATGCCGTTCTAGCCAATCAGAAACAAGTATTCAACAACGCTGTGGTATATTAGGTTATTACATCTGCAATGTCACTATAGCTAGACATCTTTATATACTATTTTATTCACTTTGTAAAGACTGAAAGCTCTCATTATAATGGGCCACATGTCTCTCTGCTGGACATATGGGATTTAACTAAACATAATATATTATTGTAATCAGTAGACTTCAGGGAACACCCATATATTTTTGAGCATTTACAAGTAAACTATTGGAACTAGTCATGAAAACATGTACGTAAATTAAGTTGGCACATGTTTTTGCCACTTTTCTACTCATATTTTTAAGGATATGTACATTATCGTTCAAAGGTGTGGGGTCACTTAGAAATGTCCTTGTTTTTTAAAGATTTTTTTTTTTTTGTCCATTAAAATAAAATCAAACTGATCAGAAATACAGTGAAGACATTGTTAATGTTGTAAATGACTATTGTAGCTGGAAACGGCAGATTTTTTTTTTAATGCAATATCTACATAGGTGTACAGAGGCCCATTATCAGCAACCATCATTCCTTAAAGAAGGAATAAAACTGGCCTTCTTTAGACCAGTTGAGTATCTGGAGTATCAGCATTTGTGGGTTCAATTACAGGCTCAAAATGGCCAGAAACAAATAACTTTCTTCTGAAACTCGTCAGTCTATTGTTGTTCTGAGAAATTAAGGCTATTCCATGCGTTAAATTGCCAAGAAACTGCAGATCTTGTACAACGCTGTGTACTACTCCCTTCACAGAACAGCGCAAACTGGCTCTAACCAGAATAGAAAGGAGTGGGAGGCCCCGGTGCACAACTGAGCAAGAGGACAAGTACAAGTACAAACTAGAGTGTCTAGTTTGAGAAACAGAAAAGTCTTCAACTGGCAGCTTCATTAAATAGTACCTGCAAAACACCAGTCTCAACGTCGACAGTGAAGAGGTAACTCTGGGCTGCTGGCTTTCTAGGCAGCAATGGATTCAGATTGTGTTTAATAGTCACCAGAACAATTATTTCACCCATCTGCTGGACTACTCCAAAAAGATAATGTTCAAATAATTTGATTTTGCAAGATAACATTTAATTGGCGGGTATGTTTGTGTATACAATCCTAAGTGTACCCTTTAAATAAGTTTACTGTTTGGATAATGTGGTTCTGTTATACTTCTGTCACAGCTCAGAAGCATACTGCATGACCTGGTGGCTGCAGTTTTGACAGTTGTAGTCCTTTCCCAACTCTGTGTTTTGCTGTTGGGGATTATGGGTTCAAAGGTCATGCCTAATCCCCAACGAGTTAGTCTGAATATCAAAGCCCTCCAAGCCAAGCCCATCCTATGGGGGACACATTGAAACCCAATCTTCAAACTAAATGCTTCAAGATGGTTCTCAGTTTTTTCCTGTTTTTCCAGGAAACTACAAACTATAAAGGGATTCATGTGTGATATGAATCCCTATAATGATTGCAAAATACATATTCAGAATTTAGTTCAGAGGAATGACATTGTCTGTGTTTTCCTCTGTTATGGTGCAGCTCCCACTGTCTTTGAGAGAGAAGATGCTGTATCTGAACAGAGAAAATGAACAGAGAGATGGTTTCCATTTCACTGGATGGGGTTATCCCACCGGAGGGCCTGACAAGCTCCTGATGCTGTCTGACAGCCCAGGACTTTCCACCACTTTGATGCCATGACATTTGAATGGAGCAGCCTGGGGGGAGACGGATGATAACTTGCATGAGTTCACCCATTTCTCTGTCTCCTGCTGGCGGGCTGTATAAAATATAATTGCTCAGAGCATGATTAAAGTCCCTTAGCAAAGTGTGAACACATTAAACACACCCGTTGAACACACTTAGCAGTCAAAAGAGAGGTGCAACACTCCTGTGACTTTGAAACATATCTCATAGAAAATAAAAATAACTGTGCTGTGCTTGACAACAGTGAACAAAGAGGGACAGTTTGTCCTACATTGAACATTTATCCCTTGGGTGGATTTACATGTCTACCGTTGGTTCTGAGCTAGCACTGGAATTGTCCCATTTTGGCACTAAACATGCTTTTGTAAACAGCAATACTACTGCCTGTGATTTCACACAGCAGAACTACACATAGTCATACATCCACAGTCATTGACTCACAAATACATATGCACACAAATACAGAAAGACAGACAACCCCCTCCCCCACAAAAGCATAGTAGAGAGCAGAATGGTGCGTAGTTGGGTAATTAGCCCCATCTCCTTTGATATGACAGAGTTATGTACACTAGAAGAATGGCTTGATCTAACCTTCCAACTGATTGATCTAACCTTCCAATTGCCTAAACTCTACCCCCCCCCCCCCCCCCCCCCCCCACACACACACACACCACCACCATTCCGCTAGGGTGATAGGTTGTTTACGTTCAAAGAAACCACAGTGGCGTCTTTTGAGTTGGCTAAATGAAGTCCATTGTGGTAAGATGAACAGCTACAGATGACCTTCATCCATGTTTAAATGTAATGGACGTTTTCTCCCAAAAAGGAACTTTTGAATTATATCCATGCACAACAAGATTTTCCCAAGACGTTTTTTAAAGCCTATTGATTTGTTGTAGCTGCTTTGAAAAAAGTCCCATCCCTGATAGCCTACTGAGATGTCAGTGAACATGATATAAACCATTACAGTAATCCAGATGAATTTGGGCTTCTCTGTCTCATTACTTTTCAAGAGCTATCTTGGAGAATGATCTGTGCCAAATGAAAAGAGCATACATCATTAATGAGTTAAAGCATTTCCAGAATCTTATTTTTTCTGCAGTTTCCTGCACTAATGTACTGTAAGGAGTGAAAGATTTATCGTTTCATTGGACAGATATCCCAGACTCTCCATTCCATCTCTGCAGCCAGAGTACTATCATGAGTATGCTTTAGAGCAGCTGCGAACAGTAGGACTCTGTTATGGCGATTCTACTGAAGAAAAATGTATTGTGTAGTATTTTGTTCTCAACAATTAAAGGGATCCTGTTGGGAGCACATTTCTGAAAACAGCTTGGAGTCCCAGCCCAGTGGGGGCATGGCTAATTTATGCAGAACATTATAGTTAGAGCCAATTAGGATTTGTGTCACGTAAAACACAGCTTGTCTCTGTTGTTTTATTTCATAAAATGTTTTTACATAATTAATGCTTCCATGTAGGACACCTGTTTGTCGCAAAATACTGTTTTTCTGGCCACATTGGAATATTAGCTAACAGCTATGGATAAACATGTAGCTTTTCCTTGAGGTAGTGTTTACACCATATCCTGGGATTAAATGTGAATTTAGAATGCACGTTGGCATACTGAACATGAATCTCCTTTCACAACACTGGTTATTCAAACTCAGAGAATGTAAGGTCTGTGGAGGACAACAACAACAGTGTATGTCATGTCCACAATACATAGAACAGGAGATACTTGAGTGTTTTGTCCAAAGCACATAGAGGTTTGGTTCAAAAACAGATGGGGATCATTTCAGTATGGAGTCAGCAAGTTATGATGGGGATGAGTTTGTGAGAGAACACCCACACACAGAAGTGGGATGTCAACTCTGTGTTTCCTGTTCTACATCTCGTAAGGGATATTGTTCATTTCCAGCTCAGGAAACTCTGTCACACACACCCTGAATGTCAGTTACACTAGAGTCAACCAACCCAAGGTACTAGATTCACTCCAGTCAATGAATCACTTATATGATGACTTTAGGAATTCATTAATTTGATCAATTAACGATATTTTACAAATAATTTGCATTTGTTTATTTCTACTATCTACAGTATGAGTTATTTTTAGATTATAATATTTCCAGGAACATCAGGTCTGCTAGTTTTATGCGTAATTATTCATTACGGGATTTTTCTGCAGCTTCTGTTTTTCACCCAAAGGACAACCAGGGCTAAACTGGTTTATAATTCATGATAATATATCATCTTAAAACACTAAATCTTAACATCTTAACAAAACACCATAACTTGATATATCAGCAGCGTGTAGATTACTAAAGGGGGAGAGTATAGCTGTCATTACGTTCAATTAAAGTAAAATTCTCCATGGTTCTCTGTCATCCCAAAATGAATAAAAGCAGGTGGTAGCCACAAATAATACATTTCCCTTTGGGCTAGTTGACATAAGGATCACACAAAGTCACAGCCCCATCATCAGTCACTGTAGCTTTTGTTCTATGAAACGTCAGGATGATCTCCCTAAGATGTGGCTATATTTATATTCCTACACTTTCAGGGGTACACTGACTCAGAACAAAATGCATTAAGATTTTGTTAGATTACTGTTTGCTGGAAAACTTTAAAACAAGTGTAAATAGTTAAGCCAGTACTAGTACATAGTAAGTGGTGTTCACTACCGATTCAGAGCTGTATCCTGTAATGGACAAGTCACTTCCTCAAAAAGGAAAGCTTAGATCCCAGTGCACAATACTTCCCAGAACTGTAGTGTGTGGAGCGGATATGGAAGGCTGTGGAGTAGTCCCTCAGTGCCTAGGTGGACCAAGAAATGACACCCTTGGTCACAATGATGATGAATCCTCAATCCCTTTTGGAAAAAAAAAGGTTTTCCAAAAGGGTTCCTCAACTGTGGAAAGGGTTCTACAAGGAACCCAAAAGGGTTCTACCTGGAACCAAAAGGGTTCTACCTAGTACCAAGAAGGGTTCTACAAAGGGTTCACCTATGGGGACAGCCAAAGAAACCTTTTAAGTTCTAGATACCACCTTTTTAAAAATCTAAGTGTAGTAGATATACACAGATGAGATCAAGGCACCCCCCATTTGTCATTGCCTTTCAGTTATTCACTAAGGAAGATGTTTCACAAAGATCTTGCTTCGTAGTGTTTAAGGTTAGCTATGGTGCAATTTTGCACAATGAGCAATGGAGACTGCTGATTTGTTTTGGGAATACACAGGCAGGGGACGAATGGCTTTGCAGTGTGTGAATGCCCGTCTTATCCCCCCCTCATGGTTGCCCTGTCTCACCTCTCTCGTTTTGTGGAAACTCCAGCGGAGCAAAGTGTTTCTGGTTGCATGCCACCAAGCTGGACCGCCATGCAGGAATCTCTGGAATTCCCAGACACTGGCTTTTTCCCAGTGCCCTAAAGTGCCAAATGAACAATGACAGTAGCAACATCTTTCTTGAATTGCACAGCATGAACTCAGGGGCCTCTCTCATTCCTCCCTTTCTTCCTCATTGTCAAATCCATCTAAACTCCTTAAGAAGGGACAACAGACTCCATGTTGATGAGAGGCCCTGTGAATTACTTAGGAGTGTTTGCTAAACATACATGCTTTAAAAAAAATAGGGAACTGGTAGGCTACCTATTTCAATTGTTTGTTAGGCCTATTAACATTACAATTATCATATACATCATGTGGTCAATTAAAAAGTCTGCTCATTCCTATAAGGCAGTAATTCACATTTAGATTTATCTGGATTAAGTTGTCTTTTCTGATTACCCATCTTGTACAGATTTGATAAAAAAATGTTTCAATATAGTTTAGTTTTGAAATGCAAATAAAAACAGGACAGAAAGAGCGTCTCACGTTGGTCTTGCTAGAGGGGAAAAACGGCCAGTTCTAGTTTCACTCTGACTGGCACTGAGGTAGTTAATTAACTGTGACACGGTTGGCTTGAGAGGTAGCAAGAATGGGACAAGCGGCTTGAACACTAGAGCTCAGAGAGCGGTGGAGGAAGAACAAACGCATAGAGCCTAACACCTGCCAGACTATTTTACTATTTTAAGTTTTAATATTTCCTGGATTTGTCTATGCCTGGATTTGTCATTCCGGAGTTTTCAGGGGACGATGACTTAAATGAAAACGTGAGAGATTTCTAAAGCATCACGTAATTTCCATGCATGTAATTTGAGGAAAAGTGCTCTCTGCATGAAGCAAACTTTTTGACAACTTGCGAAACCTTACCAACCAGTGGGTCTACGTGAAGCAGTATTACACGTTTACATTGCCTATGGTGATACACATTTTCTACTTCTAGTTTGGAGGCAGATTTCAAACGTTATCATTTTCGGAAGGCTAAACAACGCCACAGAATGTGACATCTACTGTCTCGCGACGACGCCGACTGAGCATACCTGCATTGCAAGTGAGTTTGTTATTCATTTCTGTTTAGAGCACCTTTTGTCACGGGTAAAGTCCCATTCTTGTCTGCAAAACTAGGCTAGTTACTTTTCTTTCAACCCCATTGTAGTCCATATTGGCCTTTGACATCTTCAGTCGCAGTTAGAGCATAAGCTACGCTATACTTATAAAGCTTATGTATAACTCATCAAATATTCATACATCAGAAATCATTTGTAAATCATACAATAGAAATTTTGTTATAAAGAAGGTGTAAACCTACGTGTACTGCTTTGACAAATGTGGCAAAACCCTTACCATCCTTATAGCATGTATATGCCGCTTATGAATGACATGAAGCATCTATAAAACCATTATGGAAAGGTTATAAAGGCTTTACTAAGCTTTCAAAGATGGAGTTCAACCTTAGGTTTTGCCCCATCAGCCTCCCTCAACATGATCAAATTATGGCAAATGATACCACATGCTCTGACATTTCCTCAGCCCCCACATTTTCAAATATGCCAACTTTCCTGATGATGGGGCATTTATTATGTTCTCTATCATCTCATTTTAGCTTCACTGATCTGACTGATAATTCTGGTAGTAAACTAGGCTATGAATTCACTCCCCACATGGCAGGCACACATCCACCTGAGTGATGTTATTTTCATTTAACAAACTCATGAGCAAACTTTTTGAGGACCAGAGATGAGGTTTCAAAATGCACATTATATGTTCCCCTCTTAGTGGGCCTATGTATAATTCATACTCTGCCTCCCTGGCAGAAGTGCTTGTGAATAATGCATTTTAAGTTAAAAGCACAACACTTTTTTGTGACATAGGCTATCTGCCCATACTCAAATAATGTCAGAACATATTATTATCCTCTTAGCTATACTATTATTAGTATAGGGCCCCGTCTGATAGTGTTGTTTATGTTGTGTTTAATCTAAGAGATAAATAGGGGCTTTGTTCAGTGCTGGCCTACTCGTTGTGTGGTCCTGTGACCTGTGGTCATGCTGCAAATTGTTCCCTACCTACACACTATCCCCTATGACACTGGTAAGTCTACACCAGGACCTATAGGAACAAATGACATAAAGCTGAAAAAACACCAGCAGGGACACTGTCATTTCTGACAAGGAAATAAAGAAATACAAACATCTATATGAATTTACAGCAACAACAAAAAATCCGCTACATTTTCTAAGCTGCTCCTTCTATTTTAGTGTGTCAAGCAGTGTTCTAGCTTTGTGCTAGGTGTGAGGGCCTCGACAAATACACGAGGAAAAACATGAAAAAGCTCTCAGTGGTTTTCGCCCTCTACAGCCACGGTTGGACATCTATCATTTTAGTGAAATCATGGAATGGTTTTGCATTTTAAATGTGTGGTGGAAAAGGGGAGTAAATAAAGTAATGATAGCTTTAATTGCTCACCCGTGCAATCCATGGAAAATGTATCTGAATGCTTCAATTTCAGATTATGGCCCTTAAATATTTACGTTGTAGCTACCGCTACAAACATACCATTAATGACACGGTAACCATATTAACACTGTGCACTTTCATATTGCCATGGTTGTTTCACAAATACATTTCCCTCTCATATTCGAATGCAGCGATAGACCGCTCCTATCAATTCTGAATGTCTATGAGACCTCGTTATGTTGTCTTGACAGGTGCTTTAACACTGCACATGTCATAATGCTGGCAGTTGTTAGTTTTTGCCCCTATTTGTGGAATTAACTTGACATTTTTATCACATTGTCGCTTCAAAATTGAATCATTGTGTAAATGAATCAGTGTGAATATTCCATTCTATTTCTCAACATCCCGTGTACCAGTTGGATTCTGCATTATTCGTGCATTTTCTTTGCCCCCAGAAAGTTGAAATATGCTAAGGTTAGGTAAATGCTTGAAAGTCAGGTTTGAAAGTTTGAAAACATGAAAGAAATCATATGTTAGGTGTATTGGAATATAGAATGAATTATGGAATTGAGTTTGAAGTGAAAAGATTATCGGAGTGCAAAGGGGTATTAAATAAATTGAGTGTAGGATTATGAAATGTCTCTCTGCAGCTTTTAAAATGCATTATTTTCAGAACCAGAATTTAAAATAATCCATCTCTGTATGGTCATTAATGCCTCTTGTTAATATGCACTTCTATGAACGTTTTCCTCTTATCTGAACAGCAAACTTTTACTTTTGTTTAGCATGTCTCTCTGTATAGTCTCTACTCCAATCTCTCATGTTGAGCCTTGCTTGACTCAAAGCCATTCTGTTTCCTAAAACTTTATCTCCTCTTCTGTTTGAAATAGAAACAGGCTATGTGTAGGTTCTCATACTTCAGTGTAGGTTCATTTTATTTAGCAAAACCACCTATCCAACTTTGACTTATCGTTGAGTCCTGGCACAGTCGCCTGGCAATGGTTGGTTGAGACATTGTGAGCGACAATCTTCATTGCTACTATGTTTATGGCCAGCTCCTAAGTCATGTTTGTCCAACTGCAAAATATCTCTATTTTTATTTGACAGTTTGACCTTCAACCTTTAACTTTTATCTTAGTGTTTATCTTAGCTCTTCAAAAGAGATTGCCATAACATCTCCAAGAATCCCTGAGGATGAGATAGTGAGAGTGTAAGGAGAAAGAAAAAGAAAAGCAATCTGTCTGACATTTTGCAATAAATAGTAGAAATATATTTTGACGTGTAATTTACTGTCACACCTGATGTATATTTGTGGCATTATGCTTTTAATTATGCTAGGCTACCTGACACCTGTCAGGTTAGAATGTTGGGCCAGTAACCGACAGGTTGCTAGATCAAATCCCTGAGCTGACAAGGTAAAAATCTGTCGTTCTTCCCCTGAACAAGGCAGTTAACCCACTGTTCCTAGGCTGTCATCGTAAATAAGAATTTGTTCTTAACAGACTTGCCTAGTTAAAGAAAGGTAAAATATATATATATATTTTAACATTTCAGTTTAGGGGGAATCTCAGCATTTACAAACTTTATTGCAGGGATAAACAATTGGTAGGTTTACTGGAACATATTTATCCTTACTTTGCAAACCTTGGCAAAATGATTTTTTTTCATTTTTGTACTATATGTAAATAATTTTGTGTTGCGTGTCAGAAGGTGCTATACTAAGGAAGTTGTTATTATAGTTAGTAACACTTTACATAAAGTAGAGCGGTATAATGCTGTATTACTTGTTATAACCATGTTTCAGCCTTTATAATGTCTTATTATAAGAAGAACGCGGATGGAATCACCGAATCCATACATTAAAACGGAATTCAACACTAATCAAAAATGTATTGAACTTAGTAGGAATAAACAAAATGTATTGAAAATGTGTTAATTTGGCCAAGTTTATCATAAAGCATGAACCAAATGCATCAGTGATTCGTATTTCCTGCAACTTTCTGTAAGAGACAACGATAATTCCCTCTCTATGTGCATGTGCGGTGGGTGAGAGTCTACCCCTTTGTGCAGCCGTGAGCGATGATGCTAATGAAAGTCTTCTGGTAGATGGAAAGGCTTTCTCAAAAACCGTCTAAATGAAATGTTAACTACAAAATAGCCTATGCTTACATGGCAGAATGATATCATGATTATCTAGTGGGTATTTGTTTCGAAAACTCTACCATCACATGTGTGCTACAAAAACACAGCTAAACAACAGTCTCTTGCTAGGTGGACACTGGAATTAAAGGGTAACTACACCCAAAAATCAACTTTTTTAAATATTTTCTCCCAGACCTCAAAAGTGGTCTCCTGATGTTTAAGCATTGTTGTCGACTTAGAAAGTGTAATTTTGAGAGCGAAAACCTGAAGGAAAAAATGGGAAAACGGGAACCTGGAAAAACTAAACGGTGAAACTGGAACACAGGGAAAACAAAACGGAATCAAGCAAAAAATAAAACAGATTTTACAAGGCCCTATACATGTATAAGGCGTATAATATGCCTCTCTATGTAGCAGATTTGCAACTAAGTACATTAATGGAAGGTAGACTCAATGATATGACATAGATGCAGAAAGTAAACAGCATAGGCTCAACTTCTCAGCTGTTTTGGTACCCTGGCTACCACACTGTGAACAGCGTGAAGTGAACCCTTGCATCTCACTCATCTCAATATCTGTGGTGCTGCTCGTGGCAAAGTCACTTAACTGAGTCTACCTTTAAATGTTCCATCTTGACGTTTGATGTAGGGTAACAACTGGAGGTGATCCACAGTGCATCAGAAGCCAACCACAAAGCTGGTGTCATGTAGATATATGTTCAGATAGGGACCTGGCTATGGTTCGTCGTCACTTTCCCTGACACTCTCCTTGTCATCAAGGATTTGGGGCATTCAAGCAGTTGCCAGGCTCCAACTCACCACAAATACAACCGGTCTCTTGAGACGGTTGTCATGACAGCCTCAGTGAGTTTTGCTGGGGTCAAATGAGGGCCAGCCTGGGCCCTAGAGGTTAAGAGGAGGGGGAAGGGGGGAAGAGAGTGATTGTTAGGTATACCAGTGAGTGTGGCAGACTTAAAATATATAGGCCCGCTACTTTTGGTGCCCGTATTTAATTTTATGAGCAGTACCATGGTTAAATAATTTCTCAAATGTTTTTGTCCTCGGGTTTCTTTCCCCTCCCAATTATTTTGTGACTAAACACAATACCCTAGATGTACTAGGCTGTATGATACAGGAAGAGAATTGCAGAACCTGACATGTTCTTTGCATTACTCCGGCATCAAAGACAATGTGGCACTTAATGAAAAAGACAAGTAGCTCTCAGGTGAGCAAGGGGCAGAGTTCTCTTTTATTATCAGTCAGCCCAGTGACAGTCAGAGATAGTATCAAACTGATTATATACTATTTATACCATATAAATATTGTATACCGCCAGCCACACAGCACTTGTGCCAGTCACCAGGACTTCAAAAGCAGAAGCACCTGACTTGACTTTAGAATGTTATCCCCCTCCCTCTCCCCTCCCTACCATCCTTCCTAAATCTGGTGCCACTTTTACAGGGAAAGGCACAATACAGGGGGCGTCAATGACAGCAGGCAAGGGGAGCTAATCCATGCAGCTGTCAGCCCGCGGGGTATTAAGCCTCCATTCTGAAGATTCTTGGCGACCTGCCAGAGGTAGAGACAGTCTTTTTCAGACAGGCATGGAGTATAGGCATGGAAGGCCTGGTGCTAAGGCCTCTGTATCCACTGTACTCGAACTGAAGTAAATTCTTGGAACCCAATGGACCATTCTTCAAGCCTTTTACCGAGTGAAGATGTAGCCAGCGACTGTGTAAATCTAGAGAGCCATTCATCATGTCTGGTGTCGCTGGGCCTCACTTTGATTGGCTCACTTGTTCACTGGTCTCAAGCTCTGGACTCAAGCTCTTGTGGATTTGGATACTATGTACTGTTGTTTCAGAGTTCAGTGTTACATTTTCTATGTTCTGATTTTAGTAAAGAATGTTCTATTAAACATAGAATTCTGGATGCGCAGTGCAGCCTTGACTGTAATGTGTGTGAAATCTATATCTAAACACGGCAACCTTTCTGAAGGTCTGTTAAGCCAGGATTTGGGTCTGGCAAAAACAAACATGCATGTAAAAAATAAAACAAATAAAATGATGTTCTGTCATAAGCCAATCCAATGCTGGAAAACAGCTGTAGGGTATAAATAGTAGGGCAAGAAGTTTTAGTAATTGCAAAGGAATCCAGTGTTTATTGTGTAAATCAAACGAGTAAGCCCATTTGAAACAGGTGTTGGAATGTGACAGGAGGGTGTCCATAGATCGCCCTCTGTTTTTTTGCAAAATAGCCCTCTAATGCTCCCTCGCTCATTTTGTACCATTACAGCACACATGACCTCCACTTTGAGGGAATGAGTTCTGGGGGGCTGGATTACCAACAGAGACAGGAAAGAGAGGAATGATGGACTGCATAAATGTGGGGTGACGCAAATGCTCCCCTTTTGTGCTATCACATAAGGGGGAGGGCAGGGGGCATCCATGTGTTGTCCCCTTGCCCTCACTGTCCTTCTAGATTCAGGGAAACAGCCATGTTTGCCAACATTGTTTGAGACTATCTTTGGAGCTCTTTCGATTTTTAGTTGACGCAAACAAAAGCAAATGTATCTTCTAAATGTTTTTTTGTTGTTGTTGCTGCCAGTAGTCTTGTAGCCAGACACCGTAATCTTGTGGATATCATTTTGTCAAAGAGTGGGCTTAGGCACAGTGGAACAAGTATATGCTGGCTAACACATATAGCTCTGGTTACACCTGAATGACAGGTGACATTTCAAGGACTATGACTTAGCTAGCTAGCTAGTATGTTCAGTCATCGTTTTTTTATGTTCAGTCATCGCCAGCAGCTACCAAGCTTTTTGTTGTAGTTTCCTTGTGACACTTTCCTTGTGAAATAGCCTAGAAATTAAGGCTATGCTGCCAGTCACACTTTGAAGGAAACTGGATCCTTTCAAATGTTTGTAGTTATTTCTTCTCGAAAAGTAACACATTAGTTTCAAATTGAAGTTCAGTCAGTTCGTCTCTCACCCACTACTTGTCCTGAGTCTTGTGCTTGCTGACAGGCCTATTGTGGAGCTACAGGAGACATGGTCATGGAAGTGTAGTACTTCAAAGAGGAGCAGATAAGACAGGGGGAGCTTAACAGCCTTTGAAGGGAGGTGCTGAATCCAGTATTTAGGCGCGCAGGAGCTTAACGGTCAACTCCAAAGTTCACCACTTGGCCTGGATTACACATTGGACCCTGGACCTGTGTGGAGGGAGCCTGGTTACAGCTGCTACTGGAGAGGAGCCACAACACACCCACTGTAGGACCCTCCGGACAGACCATAGGATAGCAGCACTTTCCTCTCCTCAAACACACTATTTAGTTCTAGAACACTGGGCTCTTGATTTAGGTAATGAAGTCATAACACATGGAGACAAAAGTGACAAAAAAGACATCAGATTAACAGGAGACACTCCCTACAAACATAATACCCTATGTATGCTTTGGATGCATGGTGTCATGGTTCACCAAACAGACTGTTCTTGTGACGCGTCAGAAATAGGAATCATGATTGATTAAAAGTCTCAGGACTACAGCACAGGTGCGTCCGCAAGTGGAGTGGAGGCATTGACAGTCTGTGAATGAAATATTTCTGCTGTGAGTTGGAGGCCCTCTGACTGGCCAAGCATTTGTCCCCTGAGCGAGGATGAAACATGCTGTACCCTCCACAGAATTAAATAGGTGTTGACACGTGCTGATACTGAAACAGACCAAGAGAGAACAGGCAGGGAGGCACAGGTCAGTCACTCCACACAGTAATGTTGTACGGTTCCTGACAGGTGATACAGCATTGTATTAGAAAAAGTTTCACAGGGGTATTTGTTTGACTTTCATTATCGTATGATCTATATGGCATGTGCTGTTGCCATTCCAGAGATAGATAGAGAACGAGACAGACAGAAAGACAGAGAGAGAAACCCACCTGGTGTTGGGGAGATGGCGCTAACAGCAAGGGTTGGGCTTAAGTAAATAATGATTAGGTTTTCGGCAGACGATGTGGAAACATGACCCCCATTGACCCGTGCTGGCGGTCTCCGTCCCTCCTGGGGCCGCCCTCCAAGCCTGTCGCAGCTTTCTTTCCAAGAGGCCGTGCTAATGAGCTCTCACGTTGACAGCCCTGTCCCGATCGGCGCGTGTGGAGAGGTGCTGCATGGGGACGACCACTCGGACCAACATCAGGGACAAATTGTTGGCCAAGCTAGCAGGCCCAGTCATAGAGATAAAACACTCGTTTTGTATGGCTAGTTTTATCTCTATGGTCCCTGTACTGTTGGAGATGCAGTATGCATGGTGATATACACAAGCCTCTCGTGGGCACCTCTTTCTTTTCCCCTGTGACCATGTGCCCTAGAAAACCATATGCAATCTGTCACTTCAACCAGCTCCTAATCTGCACTTCAAATCTGCAGGAAGGATTCAAACAGCCTTATGACCCACACATTTTATGCCTTTATATTTTTCCGACCATATCCACAGCTTTCCAGACAGGAAAGTGCCTTTAGGAAAAAATTACCTCCATAAACCTGTCGGTTATACAAAACAAATAAAACCAAGATCAGGAGGATTACTATGAATGTTGGCTCTTGGAAATGTATCACCATCCTTTATGGACACTAAATCCTCAAAGTCCTGGGTAAACTTCTGCCCTCTTTAGTCTTTGTTTGTATACTAGTGCATTCTGGGTCAAATTATAGTTTGTATACTTAGTGCATTCTGGGTAAAATTACAGTTTGTATACTTAGTGGATTCTGGGTCAAATTACAGTTGCCCAGATGTAGAATGATGAGAGTATGCACAATCAGGGAGCAGGCTGCAAATTATAAACTCAAGTACAGTACTCTATTATCTCTGGTTATACCAAAGTGAAGGCCATTGATTAAAAAGCAAATGCTTGAGACAAATAGAAATCAATTTGATATGACTTATTCAATACATTCATGCCTCAAGGAAAGCCATGTATGTTGGTGAATTCCTGTGCTGTTGCAACATCCATTTACTGTGTAACTGTTAGTGATTAATGTTATCATTATACAGTATGCTAAGATCGAGGATTAGCCCTCAAGTATAGCCTGTCTCTGTTTTTTTATGGGACAATAATGGTGTGAAAAGTTGTATCAGCTGTCGCAGGTTTTCAGGCCCCAACATGTTTTCTCCAGGGTGCAGCACACAGCTCTTTCTGCACTACTTTAATGACTCTGATTGCATCGTGAGATGTGGACAGACAGTAGTGTGTGAGATAGATGTTGACATGTTTTCAAGAGCCATGGCCACCCTTCTGTCGGCTTTAACCTATGACAGGTTGGATTACGGGATCCAGGATTTTGTTGCAACGCCAACATGGCGGGTTCACTCAATCAACTAACGTTGAAGAAACATATTTTATTTTTTACTTTTATGAGACAAATATTTTTGGGACTGAAATGGAGTCTCAGACAAAATAAACATGTACAACGTTGCTTGAAAAGTCTGTACTAGCTTGTTTAATTTCATTCCTCTTTCATTGAGTTCCATATGAGGGATCCTTTGATGCATTCCTTTGTTTGTCTCGTTCTGTGGATCTGTGCATTCCTTATCGCAATTGTGGTTTGCATTGATAGGACCACCCCTATCTAGACTTCTAATGTGAACTGTTAGTCATTTGGAACTTAACTCCAGAATACAGCTGTGAACCCCACATTATTTCCATGGACTTTTCACCACTAGTCATTGCATTGCCTATGAAGCAACCACATCTGACCACACAGGAGCATCTATGACATCATAAGCAGAGCTAGTGCTCAATTGTCCATTATGATGTTCCCAGTATCTAGAAATGACTGTTCTTTTTTAAATGTTTCACCCATCTTTGCTCCATGACATACTCCTTCTGCTATCCAGTCACTTGAAAGACTGAATGCCCTTTGCAAGCCACTGCAGGCAATTTTGCTGGTTTCACAGAAACTACATTTATATTTGAGGAGAATTTCACTACGCTACAACCCAAAACTGAGGTTTAGCTAGCTTCTCGTTGTTTGTCTTCAAGCTTACACTTGGCAGAGGAATTGAGGCAGTGGAAAGGAACTTGATGGCTTTTTGTTGTTTATATACTGTGGACACAGGTCCAAAATCATGACTCAAACGTGAAAATCCTACCTTTTTCGTGTAATTTGTTTTGCTCTCCCAACATGTTTTGTGTCCATTCCCTCTCTCACCCCACTCTCTTGCTTTCTCTCTCTCTGTCTCTTTTTTTTATTTCCTCCTCCCATCCCTGTTATGTGGCATGGATACGCTTGTCCAGTCTGGCACATCTCATTAGATCTATGCACTAGTCCTCAGGTCGAATAGATCAGTTGTAAAACATGCTGAACCAGAAATAGCTCATTGCAAATTGTACAGTAAGAACCAATGTTTCATGAATATGCTTGAATCAGGTTGGACTTTAGAGAGAGTAAACATACTCAAGTACTTAGTACCCTGCTCTTCTTTTCCTCTGAGGTTCTAGTAGCAACCATATTTGTTGTGCATTCTTCATAAAGAGTTGTTTTTTTCCTACCCTGCGACCATGTATCTGACCATCCAGATCTCCTCTTATCTTCAGCATTTCAACCTATTTGAGAGTATGGTCTGTTTGCATTGGCGAGGCCCATTCTCCACTCTCCAATATGCAGGTGGAACGTCCTCTTAGACCAAGGCTCTCTCTGGGATGATAATAACATGCTCTCAGTCACCTGTGGCTTGTGATTAGAGGCTAACATGCTATATGCAGACTCAGACTCCTCCACAACACTCTGTCATGCGAGCTCATAGGGATGATTTATGTAATGCTTTGATGACATTTCAAAAAGGCCACAATTCTTAGGATATATACTGTAGACACTATCGTTCAAAAGTTTGGGGTCACTTAGAAATGCAAATGTTTTTGAAAGAAAAGCAAATGTTTTGTCCATTAAAATAACATCAAATTGATCAGAAATACAGTGTAGACATGGTTAATGTTGTAAATGACTACTGTAGCTGGAAACGGCAGATTTGTAATGGAATATCTACATAGTCGTACAGAGGCCCACAGTGAAGAGGTGACTCCGGGATGCTGGCCTTCTAGGCAGAGTTGCAAAGAAAAAGCCATATCTCAGACTGGCCAAAAAAAGAAAAGATTAAGATTGTCAAAAGAACACAGACCCTGGACAGAGGAACTCTGCCTACAAAGCCAGCATCCTGGAGTCGCCTCTTCACTGTTGATGTTGAGACTGGTGTTTTGCAGGTACTATTTAATGAAGCTGCCAGTTGAGGACTTGTGAGGCATCTGTTTCTCAAACTAGACACTCTAATGTACCTGCCCTCTTTCTCAGTCGTGCACCGTGGCCTCCCACTCCTCTTTCTATTCTGTTTAGAGACAGATTGTGCTGTTCTGTGAAGGGAGTAGTACACCGCGTTGTACAAGATCTTTAGTTTCTTGGCAATTTATTGCATGGAATAGCCTTCATTTCTCAGAACAAGAATTGACTGACAAGTTTCAGAAGAAAGTTCTTTGTTTCTGGACATTTTGAGCCTGTAATTGAACCCACAAATCCTGATGCTCCAGATACTCAACTGGTCTAAAGAAGGCCTGTTTTATTGCTTCTTTAATCAGAACAACAGTTTTCAGCAGTGCTGACATAATTGCAAAAGGGTTTTCTAATGATCAATTAGCCTTTTAAAATGATAAACTTGGATTAGCTAACACAACGTGCCATTGGAACGCAGGGGTGATGGTTGCTGATAATGAGCCTCTGTACGCCTATGTAGATATTCCTTTAAAAATCTGCCGTTTCCAGCTACAATAGTCGTTTACAACATTAACAATGTCTACACTGTATTTCTGATAAATTTTATGTTATTTTAATGGACAAAAAATGTGCTTTTCTTTAAAAAACAAGGACATTTCTAAGTGACTCCAAACTTGAACGGTAGTGTATATTTATTGAATTTTTTACTTGGGAGCCAGATTGAGTAAAATTAAGACGGTTTTCCATGTTGTGTGTTACTGTAAGACCCAGTTTGTGGATCCAGTTGGATAACATTTTTGCTGCAGTGATAGTCTTGATGTCAATGACAAGTCAGTGACAATGGGTGTTTCTCAATATGCATACAACCATGGAAATTGGAGCACGGAACAGTCGGAGTATGAGTCCAAAATAAAGTATGCAAAACACGGAGGGCAGTTCTCAGACATGTACTTCATTTGTACACATTTTGAAGCATCGATGCAAGCTTCAACTGAAGTATTCCCAGGATTGTTGACATAAAAAATGATTCAAAGTTTTTTTTTAAACAATGGTGGCTGGTTTTGATCTGAAGCGAGAGAAAATGAACTCTGAATGAAAAGTTGCCTGACATATGTAGCCTGACTACAATATTTTAGCTTGATACTTAAATAAATGTTGCAGTCATTTTGGCATGTTTATCTGCCTAGAATACCCAGTGTAGTGTGCCAAGACTGCTGCTAACTGACAAAGAATTGGTAGCTAGCTAATTACCCACGAAGAATTTGTGGCTATCGTTGGCCTACCACCTTTCATATCGACAATAGTTCTAGGTCGTTTTTTACATGTAAAACTATCTGGCTAGCTACACTGAACAACAAATATAAACACAAGGAGTGTTGGTCCCATGTTTCATGAGCTGAAATAAAACATGTTCAATACTCACAAAATGCGAATTCTCTCAAATTTTTAGAACAAATTTATTTACATCCCTGTTAGTGAGGATTTTCTCCTTTGACAGGTGTGGCATAGAAGCTGATAGAAGCTGATTAAGAAACGGATTAAATAGCAGGATCATTACACAGGTGCACCTTGTGCTGGGGACAATAAAAGGCTACTCTAAAATGTGCAGTTTTGTCACACAGCACAATGCCACAGATGTCTCAAGTTATGAGGGCGCTTGCAATTGGCATGCCGACTGCAGGAATGTCTACCAGAGCTTTGCCATAGGTTTGAATGTTAATTTCTCTACCATAAGCTGCCTCCAACGTCGCTTTAGAGAATTTGGCAGTACGTCCAACCGGCCTCGCAACCGCAGACCACGTGTAACCATGCCAGCCCAGGACTTCCCCATCCGGCTTCTTCACCTGTGGGCTGAGGAGTATTTCTGTCTGTAATAAAGCTATTTTGTGGGGGAAACTAATTCTGAATGGCTGCACACCTGCCCAGTCATGTGAAATCCATAGATTAGGGCTTAATGTATTTATTTCAATTGACTGATTTTCTTGCGTTAACTGTAACTCAGTTAAATCTTTGAAATTGTTGAATCTTGCTTTTATATTTTTGTTCAGTATAGATTAATATGATTCACGTATAGCTGATAATTATGAAGTTACAAGCTTGCTTTTTTTATGTAGACATCTTGTTTTGTCTTTATTGGTCAAAGGGAATGCAGTAGCATGGGAGTGGGCAGTGCTTCTCAAATGTAAATTTTTATGTGTTCTCCACAATCTCGTCCTCACAAGAGCGTACTCAAGAGAACGTCCTCGGAGAATGAACTCGGAGCATGAGAGTGTGGAGCACAGTAGTATGCAGATTGAGAAACATCCAATGTGTCATGTTCAAAGGCAGCCTAATGTCCTGATACCCTCCGGGGCCATACAGAAGCAACAGACTGTGGAGAATGTTGCTGAGCAAGTCAAGCAGAGGCCCCACTGCTCTCATATTCACCATAACAGCAAGCATATAATGGAGCCTATTATTATGACTTAATTAAACAGTATTATGATAATGTAAGACTTGGGGCTCAACTCAGTCAAACTAGTAGTGAGGTGATTACGCACTAGCTCTTTAAAATTATGGTTTTGGTACTGTAAAAAAATACTACTGTACTACTACTGCATTACAACCACTACTACTGTTACTACTACTACTACTACTGCTACTACTACTTCTGCTACTGCTGCTGCTGCTGCTGCTACTACTGCTACTACTTCTGCTACTGCTGCTGCTGCTGCTGCTGCTACTACTGCTACTACTGCTACTTCTGCTACTACTGCTACTACTGCTACTACTTCTACTACTGCTGCTGCTGCTGCTGCTACTACTACTACTACTACTACTGCTACTACTTATGCTACTACTACTACTACTACTACTACTACTTCTACTACTGCTGCTGCTGCTGCTACTACTACTACTACTGCTACTACTGCTACTACTGCTACTACTGCTACTTCTGCTACTACTGCTACTACTGCTACTTCTTCTACTACTGCTGCTGCTGCTGCTACTACTACTACTACTACTACTACTACTACTACTGCTACTACTTCTGCTACTACTGCTACTACTGCTACTACTTCTACTACTACTGCTACTACTTCTGCTACTACTGTTGCTGCTTCTGCTGCTGCTGCTGCTGCTACTACTACTACTACTACTGCTACTACTACTACTGCTACTACTTCTGCTACTACTGTTGCTGCTTCTGCTGCTGCTGCTGCTGCTACTACTACTACTACTACTGCTACTACTACTACTGCTACTACTTCTGCTACTACTGCTGATACTGCTGCTACTTCTGCTGCTGCTGCTGCTGCTGCTACTACTGCTACTGCTACTATTACTGTGGTAACGGTGTTGGATAAGTATGGATGTAAGCATGTTGACAGAGAAAAGCAATATTATCATTTAGGGCTGTGATGATACCAGTATTGCAATATTTTTGCACTGGCAAAAATGAAAACACGAAGCAGACAAAACTCTTTGGTCCTTTAAAAACCTGCTGTATGTAAAATATTGTGTGCTATAATGTGACTCTGGGTGACAAGATAACGATGTTTGTTTCCAACGAAAAGTTAAAAGCAGCAGTAGCCGTGTTGTGTAATTGAATGCCCTACTGGGTGACTACGAACGGTGGCTGTTTGCGTAAATTCAACATGTAGAATCGTCGTGACATGTTGTCTGATATTCTGGTCAGAGGCGATAGGACGGCAACACGCTCCTTTTAACCCTTCTTCTTTGTGGTGTGTCTGAGCTTAGGCAAAGGTGTTTATGTTCCAGTTATGATAACCCGTCATTAACCTTGGGTATATGTGTGGAAAATACAGCACAGCACCCACGCCCTAACTTAAACAAACCTGATTTACATTAGATTCCGAAGCCTAGTGAGTGAGTGTGATCCTTATTGGTGGTTCTCTTGCTTTTAGACAGTCTCTTACTAAAGGAGTTTAAGATTTAAAGCAAGACATTGTGACTGGGATTTGTATTAGCTGCCAGGATTTGGCTGCAGTGTTTAAGAACTCTCAGTCTCGGGGTGCATACTTTCCTAATCTCCTTTGGAGTGTGTCACTCCCGGGAAGTCCTTGTTGCCCCACTCTCACACAGTCTTTTTTACTCCACCACTGTCCCAGTGACAGGGGAAGGGCACACAGGTCAAATAGAGATGGTCACTTTGTGCTGCTCCCTGGCTATCTGAGACCCAAGCTATTTTACAATAACCCAGTCATAGGAACGGGAACAAGACATTGCCCCAAACTGAATCATGTGAACTAGGTTGTGTTCTCTGTCTATGGCTTCTCTGCCTTGTCGTCATTGATTGATATCTGATTTATCTGGGTGTCCCTGTTATGAAGAAGCCTCTGAATGTGGATGACTTGATGAGGCTTCCTACAAAGTCATACAATTCAATGATTCTTTAATTGACAATTTCTCAGTATGTTAAATAGGATAGTTTTCTTAGTGTCCGCTTCCCAGACACGGTATTAGGCCTTGTCCTAACAAAAAAAAAACATCTCTATTGAAAGTGCTTCTCTATTGAAACATCTCTATCGAAAGACTAGGTTTAATCTGTGTCAGGCAAACTGGCACCTAATATTTACTAGTACCCAAAGTTTCTGCATCCATTTGTAGTTGATTGTGTGCACTCTTTTGTTGTCCTTTTATTGATAGTGTTCTTGAAATGGGAATGTCTAGCGATTGACATGCTAATGATATCTCTCAGTAATGAGGTATTTTTATTCTTAACTCTGGTTCTGACAAAGAAAGCGTCGATGCTCACTGACCTGCAAACAGATTATTACAAGGGTCAGGGTGATTTCAGTGTCAGAAGACTGGAAGCTAATTCAAAACGTATCATCTGCTTTTTAACTTCTCAAATCTACACTTTTCTGTGCAAAGGGATGTTGTATTAGATGTGGAACTCTCTCTAAATGGCTGCAAATGATATGATGGTTTTAAGTGACATTCAGTTAATCTGTAATGCTTTTCCCTTTCCCCTTTGTAGGACTCCAAAGGTTAACTCTGCCTTCATTGCTATGGAGACCACCCAAGCCCTCCTCTTCTTTCTCCTGAGTTTATGTGTCTACAGTTGCCATGCCGACGCTCGGACTGCTCCCAGAGTGCATTTGTCTTACAAAGGTGAGCCTTACTTATTTTCAGTGAGTGTTCAGTTGACAGATATCGTTTGGGATATTCTTAGTGGGAAGATTAACCGTTGCTTTAGTGAAATTCAGTGTAATTGAAATAGATAGCTCTTTAAACTTCAAAACAACCACATCTTTTCTTTCAAAGTAAAACAGATCTGGAGCTTAACTTAATAACTTTTTGTGGACTGCCTAAAGTTAATGCTGGTTGATGTATACACATTGGCGCTTTAAGGCTGATATTATAATAATTATCCAACAGCAACATTCCCCATCACTTAAGATAATTTGTGTCAGTGCATTTAACTATGAAATTTTAGTTTAATGTGAAAGACATCAAAGTTGGGGTCTTGAGAGCGACTTTTTCAATAAAGTACGTATTTCACTTTATACACCAAAAAACAATTATAAAACGAAAGCAGGCACCCTTTGAACACAATAGTAATTTAGAAACCCAAAAGCTGACTGGCATTTTGACCCAAAAGCAAAAGGACACTTTCCCTCGATACTGACAATAAGACTCTTTCTCATCCAAAAAATGTGTTTGGTGTTTTCTTTATCTGAAAATACCTGCCTGTGTTTCTGTGGAGCTCTGTGTCTGAATGTGATATATGTAACTCAAACGGGCACAGCTTGCCATCCTCTGTACAGGGGAGGGGGTACAGGATCTGTTGGCCCTCTGTGCAGGGGAGGGGGTACAGGATCTGTTGGCCCTCTGTGCAGGGGAGGGGGTACAGGATCTGTTGACCCTCTGTGCAGGGGAGGGGGTACAGGATCTGTTGACCCTCTGTGCAGGGGAGGGGTACAGGATCTGTTGACCCTCTGTGTAGGGGAGGGGGTACAGGATCTGTTGACCCTCTGTGCAGGGGAGGGGTACAGGATCTGTTGACCCTCTGTGCAGGGGAGGGGTACAGGATCTGTTGACCCTCTGTGTAGGGGAGGGGGTACAGGATCTGTTGACCCTCTGTGTAGGGGAGGGGGTACAGGATCTGTTGACCCTCTGTGCAGGGGAGGGGTACAGGATATGTTGGCCCTCTGTGCAGGGGAAGGGTACAGGATCTGTTGACCCTCTGTGCAGGGGAGGGGGTACAGGATCTGTTGGCCCTCTGTGCAGCGGAGGGGGTACAGGATCTGTTGGCCCTCTGTGGAGGGAAGGGGGTACAGGATCTGTTGGCCCTCTGCCAGGGCCCAGGGTACACTGGTGGCGCCCATGTCTCAGGAGGTATGAGCTCGCCATGTAACACTAGAGCCACACGGAATGGAGGGGTGGATGGGTGATGAAGGGAGGAAGGAAGAAGATAAATCTGGTGAAGTAGATGGAGAAGAGAAGGAAAGCAAGTTTGAGATGAGAGGGAGTGAAAATAAAGGCATTGGAGAGAGTAATGGATAGAAAGAGTGGTGAGAATGAGAAATGGAGACAGACATGGGTGTGGGTATTAAGGGAGGAAAGGGGAGGGGTGTCACTGTGAGGGAGAGAGCGGTGACAGGGGGTGGTGGTCTATCCTGGGTTATTGTGTGCGTAGGTGACAGTGAAACGGATTCCTCTTCTGAGAAGCAGGATAGGGCACTGGTGTTACCGGGGTATAAATAGCCTGCCATGGTTGCTGTGTTTACCTCAGCAAACGCACAGGGAAGCCCCCTGAAGAACGCAAGGGCCCAGATCCAACAACCTGCTCCAATATGCGAGACAGACATGCCTGTTATGCAGAGCGGGGCCTGTCATCTTGTTCCAGACGGACTCTCTCAAGGCAGAGTGCAGAAGCTACTGCCACCGCAGTTGAGATATCCTGCAATGAGTACGTTTACATGCACACTAATAATTCAATATTAAACTGATTATGGCACTAGGCCAAGTATGTAAACACCTTGCTCTGCTTACAGTTATCTTAATCGGCGTAAGGTCAAAATCGAACTGTTAGGACATGTAAATAGCTTAATGGACGTTGCAGCTGTGAATGTGATCTACGCATGTGCCAGCACCAGTAGCGCAAGCCTCCCTCTTATCGAGTGAAGTGAGTTTGGAAAAACTGAAAACATTTATCTTAGAAATAGTTTTCGCATACAAACTTTATATGTCTGAACCCAGAATCAAAAAGGTTTCTCAAAATGAACATGGTCACTATGGTAGAACGTTTATTTTGATTGCCGATATTCTGCATTTATCAAGTCCCATAGGTAGCCTGGTTTCAGATGTGTCCATGTAAACAGGATTATTAGGGAAATCGTTCTTCTTGCGAATGTAACAGTATAACTTTAGACCGTCCCCTCGCCCATACCCGGGCGCGAACCAGGGACCCTCTGCACACATCAACAACAGTCACCCACGAAGCATCGTTACCCATCGCTCCACAAAAGCCGCGGCCCTTGCAGAGCAAGGGGAACTACTACTTCAAGGTCTCAGAGCAAGTGACGTCACCGATTGAAACGCTATTTAGCGCGAACACCGCTAACTAGCTAGCCATTTCACATCCGTTACACTCACCCCCCTTTTGACCTCCTCCTTTTCCGCAGCAACCAGTGATCCGGGTCAACAGCATCAATGTAACAGTATAACTTTAGACCGTCCCCTCGCATCGGTGACGTCACTTGCTCAGTCACCCTCGAAGCATCGTTACCCATCGCTCCACAAAAGCCACGGCCCTTGCAGAGCAAGGGGAACCACTACTTCAAGGTCTCAGAGCACATGACGTCCCCGATTGAAACTCTATTTAGCGCGAACACCGCTAACTAGCTAGCCGTTTCACATCCGTTACACAAAGCATGTAAAAAAATGTTTTATAAAATTTAATTTATAAATTTTTATAAAATTTAAAATTATCCACAATATTCGTATTATTGTGTGCATGTAACTTTGCTCACTGTGTCTGAAATCAGTTTAATAACCTTTTATTCCAGTGGGCTAAATCAGGGTCACACAGAGTGTTTATTGGTAGTCTTAAACAAATCTACTTTGAAACAAAAGTATATACACCACACATACATTTTGGGCTTAAAAAAAAGACACCTGTACCATGTTAGATATGAGTTGAAAATGTATTTCATCCCAATATTACACTTTATATACATCACAGAAAACTGAAATATAACAAAACAGTTTGAAATAGAAACACCATATTTTTTGTATTTAAAAAAAAGAAGGTTATTAATTCTGAAAAATATGAAGAACATTCCACCCATGAGGCCAATAGAGGGCGATTTGGTCATTTCACTGCAGGAATATATTCTGAAACCCAGTATTACAGGCAGGGGAGAAAAAACACACACTGAAAACAATAGAATAATGGGATGGATGCATCATACGGTATGTCCCATCCAAATGTTAACGTGCAAATATCCATTTGGAAAACTACCTTTTGTCTCGCAATATTGTCCCCTATATCCTTAAACCTTCACGGCATTCTTCTTCTACACAACTCGTCTGGTCTACTCTTTGTCCCCCCATTCTGCCTCTGTTGAAACAGCAGCCGTAGAGCATACTTACTGTCTCTTCATCCTAGGGTGGTTGATGGTTTTTCCATCAATCTCTGACACAGACCAGGCTATTTGCACTACCAGGAACTGAAGAACTTCCCAGAGTAGTCAACTACCCCTGGAATGACTATGAACCTTCTTGTGGGAAATACTTTCATTGGGAAAGAATAACAGCCACTGTGTCAATTAGGGGAAAACACACCGAGATCTGGGAAGAGGATTTAAATAACTTGGTGGGAAGTGAATGTCCAGTGCTTGGTGTCAAAGTTTAAACTTGACATAACCCTGGACCCAAACATTGAATAAGAGGAATATTTATTTAAATAATTAATATATTTTGTGTAATGATACATTGATCAGCCATTCCCGGTGTAGAAATGCTGATGCTATCCATTTTCACTTGAATGCACTTTGTGCTCAACTCAACGTTGCATCCTAATATCCAATGATAGAATTTCAGAAAGAATATCTTCAAATTATTTCACATTAGAAAGAGTAACATCCATCATATGATATCACTTCAGAAAGAGCAACATCCATACTTTCCGCTTCCCTTTGTATGAGTTAATGCAGTCACCATTCCTAGATTCAAAAGCTTGCAAAGGGGCCAAATCGTCATATTAGGTAATGCTCTATTTGGAAATAGAATGTTCATTGGAACATTGATGGATAGAATGTCAGCAGATAATCAAGGTCCAGCGGCTGAGAACCAAGCATTGCCTGATTACATTTCTTTCCCTTGAGAACTTTTGTGGAATTCAGCCCAAAAGAGATACTTGACCGGCCCAGCCTTGTAAAAAGTCAGACCCTTAAAGGACCCTTGTGTCAATAGCAGTCTCTGTCCCAACGAGCTGGCCACCTGCCAGGACTTGGCTTCCAGACACTAATTCAGTCCAAAGCTCTTCTAATGATTGAAAACTAAGGGACCGCTGTCAGGGGGGCCAGTGGTACGCTGTTGAGTCTTGCTCATTTAGTTGAGCCCGTCATTAGAGTGAGGGAAGAAAGTATTTGATCCCCTGCTGATTTTGTATGTTTGCCCACTGACAAAGAAATGATCTGTCTATAATTTTAATGGTAGGTTTATTTGAACAGTGAGAGACAGAATAACAACAAAAAAATAGAGAAAAAAACGCATGTAAAAAATGTTAAAAATGGATTTGCATTTTAGTGAGGGAAATAAGTATTTGACCCCCTCTGCAAAACATGACTTAGTACTTGGTGGCAAAACCCTTGTTGGCAATCACAGAGATCAGATTTTTCTTGTAGTTGGCCACCAGGTTTGCACACATCTCAGGAGGGATTTTGTCCCACTCCTCTTTGCAGATCTTCTCCAAGTCATTAAGGTTTTGAGGCTGACGTTTGGCAACTCGAAACTTCAGCTCCCTCCACAGATTGTCTATGGGATTAAGGTCTGGAGACTGGCTAGGCCACTCTGGACCTTAATGTGCTTCTTCTTGAGCCACTCCTTTGTTGCCGTGGCTGTGTATTTTGGGTCATTGTCATGCTGGAATACCCATCCACGACCCATTTTCAATGCCCTGGCTGAGGGAAGGAGGTTCTCACCCAAGATTTGACGGTACATGGCCCCGTCCATCGTCCCTTTGATGCAGTGAAGTTGTCCTGTCCCCTTAGCAGAAAAACATCCCCAAAGCATGTTTCCACCTCCATGTTTGACGGTGGGGGTGGTGTTCTTGGGGCCACAGGCATCATTCCGACGCCTCCAAACACGGCGAGTTGAGTTGATGCCAAAGAGCTCCATTTTGGTTTCATCTGACCATAACACTTTCACCCAGTTGTCCTTTGAATCATTCAGATGTTCATTGGCAAACTTCAGATGGGAATGTATGTGCTTTCTTGAGCAGGTGGACCTTGTGGGCGCTGCAGGATTTCAATCCTTCACGGCGTAGTGTGTTACCAATTGTTTTTTTGGTGACTATGGTCCCAGCTGCCTTGAGATCATTTACAAGATCCTGATTCCTCACCGTTCTCATGATCATTGCAACTCCATGAGGTGAGATCTTGCATGGAGCCCCAGGCTGAGGGAGATTGACAGTTATTTTGTGTTTCTTCCATTTGCGAATAATCTCGCCAACTGTTGTCACCTTCTCACCAAACTGCTTGGCCATGGTCTTGTAGCCCATTTCAGCCTTGTGTAGGTCTACAATCTTGTCTCTGACATCCTTGGAGAGCTCTTTGGTCTTGGTCATGTTGGAGAGTTTGGAATCTGATTGATTGATTGCTTAGGTGGACAGGTGTCTTTTATACAGGTAACAAACTGAGATTAGGAGTACTCCCTTTAAGAGTGTGCTCCTAATCTCAGCTCGTTACCTGTATCAAAGACACCTGGGAGCCAGAAATCTTTCTGATTGAGAGGGTGTACTTATTTCCCTCATTAAAATGCAAATCAATTTATAACATTTTTGACATGCGTTTTTTTGTATTTTTTTGTTGTTATTCTGTCTCTCACTGTTCAAATAAACCTACCATTAAAATTATAGACGGCTCATTTCTTTGTCAGTGGGCAAACGTACAAAATCAGCAGGGGATCAAATATTTTTTTTCCTCACTGTAGTGTGGAAATAGCACTTGTGGGGGTATTGCCTAGTACCCAGACTAATACCAGGTTTAGCATGAGACCTCTATGGATGGTCCAAAACCGTTATCTGGGATGTCCAAAACATTATCTGTGAGACCTCTTGTCACTCACTCACTCACTCACTCACTCACTCACTCACTCACTCACTCACTCACTCACTCACTCACTCACTCACTCACTCACTGGCTCACTCACTCACTGGTTCTTCTTCACTAGTTTCTAGGAGCATAGTGCCTGGACATTTGTATCTCCACACCGTCGTATTCTGGGCCAGGTCCCAGCCTGATGTAGTGTTGAGTCCCAGGTTGTGTAGGTCGTACTCCAACTGGTCGGACCACCTGGCTCTCTGTCTTCCTCTTGGGCGTGGCCAGTTGGGAGATGGGTCCTTGAGGATGAGGGCAGGCTCCAGAGGCGGGTTTGATCTGTCCAGGTGGCCAAACAGTTGGGAGTCGGGAGGCTCTGATGTCTTTCACCGTATTGTGTTTGGGCTGTGATCGCGCCATGTAATTCCCAGAATTCTGCGTAGGCACTTGCCGTCAAAGGCATCCCGGCGGATTGAGTTATCTGGGAGAGTCCAAAAAAGTGATCTTGATTTAAATTCTACAGTAAGAAGTCAGACCAATCTGCTAATGAGAGATACTATTACTACACTTGGCAAAGTCCACATACTCTTTAAGTTGTTTCCATAGAAATGAGAACACAGATAATCTTCTGTCACACTTTATTCTAAACAAGAAAGTTAACAATAGCACTAGCAATTTAGGCATTCATTGGATATAGAGCCTACCAAACTACTGCAAAGTTAGATTTTTAGATTTATTTCTACAAAATTGTCTGTCAATCGACCTAGATTCAGATAATAGGGGACATAATGTGGTTACCTAATGGCTGTAAAATAAAATAAAATGTCATTATTTCTGTAAGTACAAATAGATGACTAGGATTGGCACCAGAGGCATGGTTTTATTAACTTTTTTTGTGAGCAGTCCTGATTCCTATAGCACCCGTTAGTCAGTGTTTGCGAGTGGAAAATGTGACCACCAGCTTTTCTGGCCCTGGCACATTGGCACACATACAGACAGACAGACACACACGCACGGGCACACACACACACACACACACACACACACACACACACACACACACACACACACACACACGGGCAACTGGCAAACAAAACTTGATTCCACTGTGGTAAAGAAGGAACTCCTCCCAAACCTTGCTCTGTCTCCATCCAGTGCTGCTCTAACATACTGTGTATTGGGGCTAAGGCAGGATTGTTATTGTCAGGATGAGCCCAGAGGTGATATGAAGTATTATCGTTTTTCTTTGCGCTTTGGATGCCATTTTCACAAGTACAGTGGGGCAAAAAAGTATTTAGTCAGCCACCAATTGTGTCCCACTTAAAAATATGAGAGAGGCCTGTAATTTTCATCATAGGTACACTTCAACTATGACAGTCAAAATGAGAATTTCTTTTCTCCAGAAATTCACATTGTAGGATTTTTAATGAATTTATTTGCAAATTATGGTGGAAAATAAGTATTTGGTCAATAACAAAAGTTTATCTCAATACTTTGTTATATACCCTTTGTTGGCAATGACAGAGGTCAAACGTTTTCTGTAAGTCACAAGGTTTTCACACACTGTTGCTGGTATTTTGGCCCATTCCTCCATGCAGATCTCCTCTAGAGCAGTGATGTTTTGGAGCTGTTGCTGGGCAACACAGACTTTCAACTCCCTCCAAAGATTTTCTATGGGGTTGAGATCTAGAAACTGGCTAGGCCACTCCAGGACCTTGAAATGCTTCTTATGAAGCCACTCCTTCGTTGCCCGGGCAGTGTGTTTGGGATCATTGTCATGCTGAAATACCCAGCCACGTTTCATCTCAATGCCCTTGCTGATGGAAGGAGGTTTTCACTCAAAATCTCACGATACATGGCCCCATTCATTCTTTCCTTTACACGGATCAGTCGTCCTGGTACCTTTGCAGAAAAACAGCCCCAAAACATGATGTTTCCACCCCCATGCTTCACAATAGGTATGGTGTTCTTTGGATGCAACTCAGCATTCTTTGTCCTCCAAACACGACGAGTTGAGTTTTTACAAAAAAGTTGTAATCTGCATCTGGATCATCCAAATGCTCTCTAGCAAACTTCAGACGGGCCTGGACATGTACTGGCACTGCAGGATTTGAGTCCCTGGCGGCGTAGTGTGTTACGGATTTCTTCAAACCAAGCTGCTTACCTATTGCAGATTCAGTCTTCCCAGCCTGGTGCAGGTCTACAATTTTGTTTCTGGTGTCCTTTGACAGCTCTTTGGTCTTGGCCATAGTGGAGTTTGGAATGTGACTGTTTGAGGTTGTGGACAGGTGTCTTTTATACTGATAACAAGTTCAAACAGGTGCCATTAATACAGGTAACGAGCGGAGGACAGAGCAGCCTCTTAAAGAAGAAGTTACAGGTCTGTGAGAGCCAGAAATCTTGCTTGTTTGTAGGTGACCAAATACTTATGAACGAATTTTCAAAATTCTTAGTACAAAACTCTTGTAGACTTGTAATGCAGCAAGTCTCATATTCAGAACTTTTTCTTGTGCATTAATTTTTCTTGAAGACATCTTTCACAGCACAACCATTGATCCAAAATATAAGTAAACTTTGAAATACCATGACAACATTGATTTTAATCACCAAAACACATAGTGATATCTTCTCAATTTAGTTATTGTAATAACCAGTTAATCCAATGGCTAAAAATGCATGATACATGTTCCAAAATTGCCCTTTGAATGTAATATGCTACAGAAATGTACACAGTTTTTCATTAGGCATTACACTTGCACTATCCATTAATATGGACTGAACATCAAATTTCTATCCCATGTGTGATCAAAGGTGTGATCATTGATGCAATAAATAAATGTATTGTTCAGACATAATTACAACATACAGTAATTATGTCTGACTGTGATCTAATGAAACAAATGAAATAAATGAAAGAAACAATGTTAAGCAGGCACTAGTTTGCATCAATCCTGTCTTGAGCATTTGGCCGTAGGTTCTCATTGACATCGCGGAACATGTCCTCATTCTTCATGCACCTGGGGAAAAAGTTTTTGGCATGGGGAATCCAAGCCTGACATACAGTACCAGTCAAAATTTTGGACACACCTACTCATTCAAGGGTTTTTCTTTGTAATTACTATTTTCTACATTGTAGAATAATAGTTAAGACATCAAAACTATGAAATAGCACATATGGAATCATGTAGTAACCAAGAAAGTGTTAAACAAGTCTAAATATATTTTAGATTTTAGATTGTTCAAAGTAGCCATACATTTCCTTTATGACAGCTTTGCACACTCTTGGCATTCTCTCAAACAGCTTCATGAGGAATTATTTTCCAACAGTCTTGAAGAAGTTCCCACATATGCTGAGCACTTGTTGGCTGCTTTTCCTTCACTCTGTGGTCCAACTCATCCCAAACCATCTCAATTGGTTTGAGGTTGGGTGATTGTGGAGGCCAGGTCATCTGGTGCAGCACCATCACTCTCCTTCTTGGTCAAATAGCCCTTACACAGCCTGAAGGTGTGTTTTGGGTCATTGTCCTGTTGAAAAAGAAATGATAGTCCCACTAAGCGCAAACCAGATGGGATGGCATATTGCTGCAGAATGCTGTGGTAGCTATGCTGGTTAAGTGTACCTTGAAATGTAAATAAATTGCAGACCACCCCCACACCATCACACCTCCTCCTCCATGCTTTACGGTGGGAACCACACAAGTGCAGATCATCCGTTCGCCTACTCTGTGTCTAACAAAGACATGGTGGTTGGAACCAAATATCTCAAATATCAGACCAAAAGACAGATTTCCACCGGTCTAATGTCCATTGCTCATGTTTCTTGGCTCAATCAAGTCTATTTTTCTTATTGGTGTCCTTTAGTAGTGATTTCTTTTAGAGGTCGACCGATTAATCGGAATGGCCGATTAATTAGGGCCGATTTCAAGTTGTCATAACAATTGGTAATCTGCATTTTTGGACACCGATCATGGCCGATTACATTGCACTCCACGAGGGGACTGTGTGGCAGGCTGACTACCTGTTATGCGAGTGCAGCAAGGAGCCAAGGTAAGGTGCTGCTAGCATTAAACATGTCTTATAAAAAACAACACATCTTAACATAATCACTAATTAACTACACATGGTTGAGGATATTACTAGTTTATCTAGCTTGTCCTGCGTTGCATATCATCGATGCGGTGCCTGTTAATTTATCATTGAATCATAGCCTACTTCGCCAAACGGGTGATTTAATAAGCTCATTCGCGAAAAAAGAGAACTGTCGTTGCACCAATGTGTACCTAACCATAAATATCAACGCCTTGCTTAAAATCAATACACAAGTATATATTTTTAAACCTGCATATTAATTGAATATTGCCTGCTAACATACATTTCTTTTGACTAGGGAAATTATGTCACTTCTCTTGCGTTCTGTGCAACAGAGTTAGGGTATATGCAGCTGTTTGGGCCGCCTTGCTTGTTGCAAACTGTGTGAAGACTATTTATTCCTAACAAAAACAGCCAACTTCTCCAAACGGGGGATGATTTAACTAAAGCGCATTTGCGAAAAAAATCACAATCGTTGCACGAATGTACCTAACCATAAACATCCATGCCTTTATTAAAATCAATACACAGAAGTATATTTTATTAAGCCTGCATATTTAGTTAAAATAAATCCAGGCAATATTAACCAGGTGAAATTGTGTCACTTCTCTTGTGTTCATTGCACGCAGAGTCAGGGTATATGCAACAGTTTGGGCAGTCTGGCTCGTTGCGAACTAATTTGCCATAATTTTACGTAATTATGACATAACATTGAAGGTTGTGCAATGTAACAGGAATATTTAGACTTATGGATGCCACCCGTTAGATAAAATACGGAACGGTTCCGTATTTCACTGAAAGAATAAACGTTTTCTTTTCGAAATGATCGTTTCTGGATTTAACCATAATAATGACCTAAGGCTCGTATTTTTGTGTGTTATTATATTATAATTAAGTATATGATTTGATATTTGATAGAGCAGTCTGACTGAGCGGTGGTAGGCAGCAGCAGGCTCGTAAGCATTCATTCAAACAGCACTTTTGTGCGTTTGCCAGCAGCTCTTCGCTGTGCTTCAAGCATTGAGCTGTTTATGACTTCAAGCCTATCAACTCCCGAGCAGGTTAGCGGGGTGCGCTCTAATAGCGTTTCAATCGGTGACGTCACTCGCTCTGAGACCTTGAAGTAGTTGTTCCCCTTGCTCTGCAAGGGCCGCGGATTTTGTGGAGCGATGGGTAACGATGCTTCGAGGGTGGCTGTTGTCGATGTGTTCCTGGTTCGAGCCCAGGTAGGGGCGAGGAGAGAGACGGCATTAATCGGTATCGGCCTTTTTTTGGTCCTCCAATAATCGGTATCGGTGTTGAAAAATCATAATCGGTCGATCTCTAGATTCTTTGCAGCAATTCAACCATGAAAGCCTGATTCATGCAGTCTCCTCTGAACAGTGGATGTTGAGATGTGTCTGTTACTTGAACTCTGTGAATAATTTATTTGGGCTTATTTATTTGGGCTGCAATCTGAGGTGCAGTTAACTCTAATGAACTTATCCTCTGCAGTTGAGGTAACTCTGAGTTTTCCTTTCCTTTTGCAGCAATTCAACCATGAAAGCCTGATTCATGCAGTCTCCTCTGAACAGTGGATGTTGAGATGTGTCTGTTACTTGAACTCTGTGAATAATTTATTTGGGCTTATTTATTTGGGCTGCAATCTGAGGTGCAGTTAACTCTAATGAACTTATCCTCTGCAGTTGAGGTAACTCTGAGTTTTCCTTTCCTATGTCCTCAAGAAAGCCAGTTTCATCGTAGCGCTTGATGGTTTTTGCGACTGCACTTGAAGAAACTTGAAATTTGACCCTCATGTCTTAAAGTAATGATGGACTGTTGTTTCTCTGTGCTTATTTGAGCTGTTCTTGCCATAGTCTTTTACCAAATAGGGCTATCTTCTGTATTCCACCCCTACCTTGTCACAACACAACTGATTGGCTCAAATACATTAAGAAGGAAATAACTTCCACAAATTAACTTTTAACAAGGCACACCTGTTAATCCAGGTGACAACCTCATGAATCTGGTTGAGAGAATGCCAATAGTGTGCAAAGCTGCCGTCAAGGCAAAGGGTGGCTACATTGAAGAATCTAAAATATTTTGATTTGTTGAACACTTTTTTGTTTACTACATGATTCCATATGTGTTATTCCAGAGTTTTAATGTCTTCACTATTATTCTACAGTGTAGAAAATAGTTGAAATAAAGAAAAACCCTTGAATGAATAGTTGTGTCCAAACTTTTCATTGGTACTGTAGGTCCTGACTGATGTCATTGCATGCCTCATCCATGGCCAGAAGGACAGTGGTACAGATGATGGATCTTAATTTGAGCCAGGTTCACATATCAGGAAAATAATCCTGCAGTTGTGTTGTGCAGGAAAATTCCTGCAACAACAGGAGAATCAAGTTAAGATACGGTATATGTAGACTCATGGGGAAGGCAATCATATATCTTCCACCTGTATTGTAATCACGTATTGTATTGTACTTATGTATTGTAGTGGTCCTGTCCGTGGCTCAGTTCGTAAGAGCATGGCACTACCAACACAAGTTGTGGGTTTGATTCCCACTGGGATCACATCCGAAAGTATGCGGACTCACTGTTGTCACTTTGGATAAAAGCGTCTGCTACAGAAATTGCCCGGCCAATACAGGACTGTATTAATACATTACTGCAATATCATATTTTATGTTTCCACTTTACGGACCTATATTTTCGTTATGTAGTTCTCTAAATTTGTAGTAGACAAACGTGTTTTTAAAATCTCTACTGTAGGTTTACCAAACTGTAAAGTGATTATCAATCAAGAGCAGTTACATTAAGTAATAGTCAAATGTATTTTAACAAGTGAGAAGAGAATCATATAAAAAGTAATGAGAGCATTGTATTGTTAAAGGCAATTACTTAATATGAACATGTACTGCAATGTGAAACATGTATTTCTAGACACTGATTACGTTTGGTGAGAAAGTGAAAAGTGTGATATTGTGTGTTCATCAATTAACAATGTACTTTGAGTTTTGAAACAACTGCCTTTTTGATTATATTTAAAAAAAAAACCTTTGTAGGAAGAGTTGTAAAAAGGTACCACATACTTGTGAAAATTGAAAAAAAATATGGTATTAACTGAATGATAATTATATAGGACTGATAACTGACTCACCCAGAACTGTTAACCGTACTGTTTGATGAGTGACTTGCCCATACGACCTCTAACATAATTACCACACTGATACATTGTATACATACGTCTTGTACTGTGATATAAAATAGATCCATTACAACATTGGGAAGTAGGAACACTGGGGACACATACATTCTGTGGTGTTCATTCAGTGCAAGGCCTGAAATACGACTACTATACCCCAAACACCTAGTGATTCTAATCAAATCTACAGTACACTCTCTTCACCATTCTGATGATGTCATCTGCTATGTTTTACTTCAGTAACACTCCTGGTTTGACTGGGTTTTACACACATTGTTTTGGCAGTGCTTGTTTTCATATGTGTGCGAATAAGAGAGAGAGGAAAAGACTCAGTCGGGCCCAAAAATTGGATGCAGCAGTAGGTTGAGCAACTCGTCATGGTTAACTTCAGATTCATCATATTTGATACGTCCTACAGTAGGCCTACAGATGCAGGATCTTAATTTGATCACCCCCAGGATAACTTTCCTGCATGCAGGACATTTCATACTTGTTGTGTATTTGAGGTTTTAAAAGGGATATGAAGTTTGTAATTTCCACTTTGAAATTACAGACTTGACTTTCCCTTATGAAAAACGTATCAACCCCTTGAAAAATGTCCATTAATTATAATCCACATACTGTAACAATTCACATTTCCTGTTGCTGCAGGATTATTTTCCTGCTGTAGCAAACTGGCTCAAATTAAGATCCTACATCTGTATACCGTTATTATTATTCTCACAATGTAAAGCTGTTGGTTAAAATATTAAGTTATTTGTTCCATTATTCGTTTTAGTAACTGTTTCATTTTTTCACTACACTCAGCATGACCTTGTGTCCCTAAAGCACGGCGTGTTTCTGTTTTGAAGTCACAACAACTACTGATATTTTGCTAGTTACAGTACTAGGTAGCTCTGCTCATGGGGAATGGCATTCACTACATTTTGATTTAAATGTATTTATTCTTTATTTTTTCAGGGTAATCTATTGAGGCCAGGGTCTCATTCTCAAGGGCACCCTGATCACAGTAATACAATGTGAAACAAAACAGCAATCAATACAACAACAAAAATACAGCACAAAATGTAAGGAAAACTGTTACATTCCACAGTTAATGGGTCTTCAATCAACACTTTAAATTACCCAAGCGGCACCAGAGCATAGAAAATGTAATGACTTTTGTACATTTTTCCAACAGTGAGGTACATTAAAATTAAAAGAGGATTTACCTAATTCGGTGGAGACCTGAGGTACCTCAGCCAACCTTTTGATACAGAATGCAGTGATGAGTATTACAACTCTGTGCTAGTATAAGCGTCAGTGTGGTTGCTCCGCCGTGGCAGAGAGGACCGACAGGCTTCAGCACCACTCAACACAATGGCCTCTGCCTGTGAAGCTGCCCACGACACATACTTCACACCTTATTGTTGGTTTGCCATGGGAAGAAGATAATTTGACCGCTAACAGATGGAGGTCGGGAGGTGGAAAAGTTAAAGGTCACTACAAGACGTGTGATCCAGAATGATCCAGTTTGGAAAGATGGGCTACTGTAGTTCATACGGCATCAATGTGGCTGAAACAGATGTTATTGCGGGTGTAGCCAAATGCTTGTGTTCCCATCTCCAACAGTGCAGTAATATCTAACAATAGGCAACAATGCACACAAATGCCCTTAGGACCCTGAAACAAAGTGGCCATAAGTGCTATCTTCCAAGAGAGAGACAACGTTGGATTCTCATTTTAATGATGGAGACGAATGATTAGATTGTGAGATTGTCGCTGCTTTACAAATGGAACATTGCTATGGGAAGTGAAATAATTTATAAGTGACTGTTCCCCGCTATCCTATTACCACAAACCAGCGGAAACTATGTCTCAGACTATATAGCACTCAGTGAATTTCATTTAAGTCGTCAACTCTGCATAACCTTTGCATGATTCTACTCTTAGGTGATGCAGTTGTATAGTAGTGTAGGCATACCCAGCATATTGTAAGTAAGTACATCTCAACATGCCTGTTTTAAGACTAGCCTTCCCTTCCCCACAGTGTAGAAACAGCCTCAGAGGGTCCATTAGTCCTGACCTTGATGGCCAGCAGGTGTGTCCTTTTTCAAACAGTCAGCCCTCGGTCCCACCCTTGCCCAAAGATATTGGATTTTCGGGATAAACCCACTTGGAATGGGATGAGAGGAGCCCTGAGAATAGAAGCCCGCTGCCCTCCCTGTCCTCCCTACGCACACCGAGCGGCCGGAATCCCAGGCGCTCCGCGGAGCGGTGACGGACGGAATTCTACGGATTGTTTACAGATCAGTCACACAGCTGCGAGAGAGACAGACAGACGGCCACACTTCACCACCTAGTTAGAGGGCCAGATAACGGCACCAAACACATTCACATACCCCTCGCTGCTGCCCTCTCTCTTCTCTGATGTCCACACTCACATAGTGTAACGGTTTTCCTCCTCTTCTTATGAGGAGTATGAAGAATCGGACCAAAGCGCGTGGGAAATGTTCATGTTATTTTTATTTAAACTGAACACAAAACAAAATAACAAGAGAATGAACGAAAACGAAACAGTCCTGTCAGGTGTAGAAACACAAAACAGAAAACAACTACCCTCAACCCATAGTGGGAAAACAGGCTGCCTAAGTATGGTTCTCAATCAGAGACAAGGACAGACAGCTGTCCCTGTTTGAAAACCATACCCGGCCAAAAACAAAGAAATACAAAAACATAGAAAAAAGAACATAGAACGCCCACCCTAGTCACACCCTGGCCTAACCAAAATAGAGAATAAAAAACCTCTCTATGGCCAGAGCGTGACAGTACCCCCCCCCCCCAAAGGTGCGGACTCCGGCTGCAAAACCTGACTCTAAAGGGGAGGGTCCGGGTGGGCCTTCTTATGGTGGCGGCTCGGGTGCGGGACGTGGACCCCACTCCACCTCAGTCTTGGTCCACTTAGGTGGCGCCTCTGGAGCGGGGACCCTCGCAGCGGGCCCCGGACTGAAGACCCTCGTAGAGGGCGCCACTGGACTGAGGGGCGCCTCTGGATTGAGGGGCTGCGATTCTGGCAGCTCCGGAGTGAAGGGAGGCTCTGGCGGCTCCGGAGTGAAGGGCGGATTCGGATTGAAGGGCGGCTGTGGTGGCTCCGTAGTGAAGGCGACTCTGGCGGCTCCGGAGTGAAGGGCGGCTCTGGCGGCTCCTGACTGACGGGCGGCTCTGGCGGCTCCTGACTGACGGGTGGCTCTGGCGGCTCCTGACTGACGGGCGGCTCTGGCGGCGCCGGACTGGAGGGAGACTCTGGCGGCGCCGGACATGCGGGAGAACCTGGAGGGAGGAGACGGAGAGACAGCCTGGTGCGTGGGGCTGCCACAGGACCCACCAGGCTGGGGAGACCTACAGGAGGCCTGGTGCGTGGAGGAAGCAACGGATGGACTGGGCTGTGGGGGAGCACTGGAGCTCTGATGCGCAGCCTTGGCACCACTCCTCCAGGCTGGATGACCACTTTAGCCTGGACCCTCCAGAGTGCAGGAATAGGTTGAACCGGGCTGTGGGTGAGCACTGGAGATCTGGTGCATACCACTCGCATCTCTCCCTTAGGCTTAATGCCCACATTCGCCCGGCACGGGCGGAACGCAGGCATAGGGCGCACTGCACTCTCCCAGCGCCCCGGAGACACAGCACGCAGAGCCGGCGCAGGATACCCTGGGCCGAAACGGCGTACCGGAGACCAAACACGCTGAGCTGGCACAACACGCCCTGGCTGGATGCCCACTCTCGCATGGCACTTGCCACTGGCCTATAGTGCTCCGGGCTATGAGCGCCAACTGGCGACACTGTGCGCTTGACCGCATAACACGGTGACTGACCAGTACTGCACTTCTTCCAGTAAGCATGGGGAGTTGTCTCAGGTCTATCGCCTGAGGGGGGCTGCCTCTCGTGCCTGTTGCGCTGCCTAACCTCATATCGCCACCGCCCAGCTCTCGCTGCCTCCAGATCTTCCTTGGGGCGGCGATATTCCCCAGCCTGTGTCCAGGGTCCCTTGCCTTCCAGTATCTCCTCCCATGTCCATTTCTCCAGATATCGCTGCCTCTCGTTACCACGCTGCTTGGTCCTTTCTTGGTGGGTAGTTCTGTAAAGGTTTTCCTCCTCTTCTGACGAGGAGTATGAAGGATCGGACCAAAGCGCAGTGTGGTAAGTGTTCATGTTATTTTTTATTTAAACTGAACTTAAATAGAACGCCCACCCTAGTCACACCCTGGCCTAACCAAAATAGAGAATAAAAAGCCTCTCTATGGCCAGGGCGTGACACACACACACACACACACACACACACACTAAGGGTATGCATATACTCTCTCAAGTGTATGGTCATTCATGATGATATATCTGCCATATATGCATCTCTACTACATAAGATGCATTGTCATATACCTACGTAAATGTAGACCTAACAGGTTTGTGGTTAACTAATATCCATGTATTTTGAAAGGGTTACATTATATTTAAATGTGTTTTAGTACAACTAGGATGTTTCTTTCTTACCTCGAAGTAAACATTTTTGTTTTCCAAGCACAAATGAATCCTCTTTTTGTGGAACTTAGTGTGAGCTAAATGAAGGTTCTGCTTCCATGTAGGTTTACAGTGAATACCTTTCGGATAAAAAGGTAAAAAAAGATTCTCTCCATTGAGCATCGTCCAAAGCCTGTTCCCAGAACCTTGGCCAGCGTATGACCGTGACCTTACACCACTATGGCTCAAGCTATTTTCATGTATTTAAAGTTTCGGACGGAGCCCAGACAGGTTAGCAGTTGGAAGGGCAGTAATACCTGGTGAGATCAAAGTGTGTCTGGTATGGGGCTAACGTGAGTCATTTATAGATACTCCCCCCAAGCCTCCATCGCCAAACTAACACCCACTCACGTATAGTTGGAGGGTGGCATTGTCTTCACGCCCTCATAACCAGAATTTATGTCTAAAGTCAACGAGCTGCTCTCCCTGCACCCCCCTCATGAATATGAGGATTGAAATTGTCCGTCCAATAGAGAAGTGCCATTATCCTGTGTTATTTTAGACGGTTGACCATAAAACACATTACTTTGGATTGTGGCGTGGTATCTATCCCCATTGTGACGGGCCAGTAAATCTGAGCTAGAACCCAAACTAATAGAGACAATAAGATACTTGATAGACACACACACACACACACACAGAGACAGCTGAACCCATCTTTAATTTCCCCACCTGCTTCAGTGCCTTGGCTCACCTCACACTTATAAAGAGGGAGGTGTTTGGCTCCCTCTACTGTTTAATGCGTCATGGTACATTAACATTGTCTGTCCTTGATGCTTCTCAAGCCAAGTCCAAGGTATTTCCTGTCCCCAAATGTATTCTGATCAAAATGAATTATGTCTGTCTGTCTGCCCATCTGTCTGTCTGTCTCTGTCTATCTGTCTGTCTGAATGTTTGTCTGTCTCTCTCTGTCTGTCTGCATGTCTGTCGGTCTGTCTCTCTGTATCTCTCTCTCTCTCTCTGTCTGTCTATGTGTCTGTCTGTTTGCCTCTCTGTGTGTGTGCTGGTCCAGAGCTGTTGGAGACGCGGACGGCACGGCCCTTCTCCTTCTCCTTCAACACCAGTGACTACCGCATCCTGCACATGGACCAGGACCAGGGCCGTCTCTACCTGGGCAGCCGGGAGTACCTGGTGGCCCTGGACATGCACAACATCAACAAGGAGCCCCTCATAGTAAGAGCAAACACTATAATGACTCCTATGATAAATATTCCATAGAGATACATATTATATCTGATTAGATTTTCCTGACCAATATGGCCGTCCTGTATTCCTGTTTCCAGGAACCATTCTAGGGTTTTATTTACATGTATGTGGTACATTTTCAAAACTCTTAGTACAAAACTCTTAGTACAAAACTCTTAGTACAAAACTCTTAGTACAAAACTCTTAGTACAAAACTCTTAGTACAAAACTCTTAGTACAAAACTCTTAGTACAAAACTCTTAGTACAAAACTCTTAGTACAAAACTCTTAGTACAAAACTCTTAGTACAAAACTCTTAGTACAAAACTCTTGTAGACTTATAATGCAGCAAGTCTCATATTCAGAACTTTTTCTTGTGCATTAATTTTGCTTGAAGACATCTTTCACAGCACAACCATTGATCCAAAATATAAGTAAACTTTGAAATACCATGACAACATTGATTTTAATCACCAAAACACATAGTGATATCTTCTCAATTTAGTTATTTTAATAACCAGTTAATCCAATGGCTAAAAATGCAATATACATGTTCCAAAATTGCCCTTTGAATGTAATATGCTACAGTACTGTAAATTCAAGAAATTTACAGTTTTTCATTAGGCAATACACTTGCACTATCCATTAATATGGACTGAACATCAAATTTCTATCCCATGTGTGATCAAAAAAAATGACAGGCCTCTCTCATCTTTTTAAGTGGGAGAATTTGCACAATTGGTGGCTGACTAAATACTTTTTTTGTACTCTTCTTCCTTCAGATTCACTGGCCGGCCACTACCCAGAGGAAAGGAGAGTGTAGAATGACTGGAAAGGGTGGGCAGGTGAGTGCCCTTTACCTCTTGACTTTTAGCTTTGATGTATGAAAAGTGCTACACAAATTCTGCTGTTGTTGTTGTATTTATGTAAAGTATTTACAGTGTATTGTAACTCTGTTCCCTCTGTACTAATCAGGGGGAGTGTGCAAACTTTGTGCGTCTGATTGAACCCTGGAATCGCACACACCTATACACCTGTGGCACAGGGGCCTATAAGCCTATCTGCACCTTCATCAACAGAGGATGGAGAGCAGAGGTACGGACACACACATGCACACAGACACACACACACAAACATTCCTACCTCCATATATTGTCCTCTCTGTGCAGGAGTACCTGTTTAGGCTGGTCCCTGGCTATGGGGACTCAGGGAAAGGGAAATGCTCATATGACCCTCGACAGGAGAACGCTGCGGCCCTTATCAGTGAGACCTCTTCTTATCTGTTCATCATTACAGTTCCCACCACAATCCTCCCTTATGGTACCTATAGCCATTATCATAATCCATTGTGCTGTTTCCTTCCCTGTATACAGATGGGAATCTGTATGCAGGGGTCCACGTTGACTTCATGGGCACGGATCCGGCCATCTTTAGAACCCTGGGGGACAGACCTGCTGTCAGGACGGAGCAATATGACTCCCGCTGGCTGAATGGTGAGTTGGCCCCTCTGACTCACAGGTGACACACTGAGCAACCCATGACTGCTTTTCCCTGAGAAAAAGTCAGCCACACCAGTCTGTGCCTAGGTACATCGCTTATATTTCTCTCTCCCACTCTCTTGCTTACCCTCCTTTCTCAAATGGACTAATCTCCCTCACTTCGTCTCCAGAGCCAGTGTTTGTTAAGATCCAGCAGATTCCTGACAGCTCAGAGAGGAATGATGATAAACTCTACTTCTTCTTCCGGGAGAAGAGTCTGGATGGTGCCGGGGGGGCCAGCCCCAGTGTCCTGGCCAGAGTGGGCCGAGTATGCCTGGTAAGAGACCCCTGTATATATCCCCCCTGACCGCACAAAGACACACGCACGCACACAAACACACATTTTGAAAAAACGTTATGAAACAGAAAATACACTGAGTATACCAAACATTAGGAACACCTTCCTAATATTGAGTTGCACCCCCCGTCTTTTGCCTTCAGAACAGTCTCAATTTGTCAGGGCATGGACTCTACAAGGTGTGGAAAGTGTTCCACAGGGATGCTGGCCCATGTTGACTCTAATGCTTCCCACCCTTTGTGTCAAGTCGGCTGGATGACCTTTGGGTGGTGGACTCATTCTTGAAACACACGTGAAAAGCATGAAAAACCCAGCAGTGTTACAATTCTTGACACAAACCGGTGCGCCTGGCACCAACTACCGTACCCCGTTATTTTGTCTTGCCCATTCACCCTCTGAATGGCACACATACACAATCCATGTCTCAATTCTCAAGGCTTAAACATCCTTCTTTATCTATTCTCCTCCCCTTCGTCTACACTGTAAGGGATCAATAAGGGATCATAAATTTCACCTGGACAGTCTGTCATGGAAAGAGCAGGTGTTTTTAATGTTTTGTACACTCAGTGTAAGTCTTCATATTAAAGTTATGGTAATACCTTCGTTTCAAAGGATCTTCTCCCATTTTGTGCCCACTGAACACACAACCATTGGACCCTAGAATGCCAAATGGTGGTGGTGATGATATTGAGTGATCTTGCAAATGTAAATGTGTAAATGATTCCAAACTTTGTTTCACCTCCCCAGAATGATGATGGGGGTCAGAGGTCACTGGTCAATAAGTGGACGACCTTCCTGAAAGCTCGGCTGGTGTGCTCAGTGATAGGGAGCGATGGTGTGGAGACTTATTTCGACGAGCTGAGTGAGACTGCTTTTCATTGCTACTGTAATGACAGCAGGCTGCAATTAAATCAATTGCAGATAAAGGAAAAGCACAATGCTGCTTTACTCTGAATGTTTACAGCCTTTGGCCTTGTTTTGACACTTGTTTATAGAAAAGGCACTGTTACACCTGCAGTACCTGTCAAAAGTTTGGACACCTACTCATTCCAGAGTTTTTCTTAATTGTTACTATTTTCTACATTGTAGAATAATAGTGAAGACATTAAAACTATGAAATAACACATATGGAATCATGTATTAACCTAAATATATTTTATATTTGAAATCTAAAATATATTTTGATTTGTTTAACACTTTTTTGGTTACTACATGATTCCATATGTCTTTTTTTTCATAGTTTTGATGTCTTCACTATTATTCTATAATGTAGAAAACAGTTTAAAAAAAATGAAAAACCTTGAAGGAGGTGTGTCCAAACGTTTGACTGGTACTGTATGTCAACATGCTTCTTTTCAGAGGATGTCTTCATTCAGCCAACACAAGACCTTCGCAATCCTGTCGTGTACGCCGTCTTTTCCACTGCGGGGTAATATATCACTTGAATCATTCCAAAATGTTGCCCACGACCATACATTCTATGTCCTTTGTTAGTGCTGAACTGAAACCATAGCCTGCAACACCCAGTAGTTATCTGCGACTTGAAGTTTTAGAACCTTGGGTAGTTTATTTTGACGACTCTCTTCCACCACCTTTCCACCTCTTTCCTTAGTTCTGTGTTTAAGGGCTCAGCCGTGTGTGTCTACTCTATGTCCGACATCCGCAATGTCTTCAATGGCCCTTTCTCACACAAGCACGGACACAACTACCAGTGGACCCCCTACACTGGAAAGATCCCCTACCCTCGCCCTGGAACAGTACGTACACTCAGTCCCAAATACTTCCAGGAAATACTGGGATGTAGCAACATGATAATGAGATAACAGATTAATGAATGGTAGATGATTTGACTACTTGATAGTAGTAAATTATGGATAGTGTTTTTTGAGTATCGTATGTCCTCTATAGTGTCAAAGTTGTTAAATCTAGATCAACAAATAATCTATAGAAAGAATGTGCCAAACTGTCATTGTCTGTGTGTGGTCAAAATCAAATAATTCCCATGATGCAACATACAGCAAGATGTGCTACATGACGGTCATATTAATTTGTGCACATCGTTGTGTAATGGAAAACAATAGGATGCAGATTTGATAGACAAGTCCTGATATTCCTTCCCTGTTTCAGACTGTTTTCTTCCATTTAGTGCCTACTGAACATGATCTAGTTCAACCAGAGCTCTCTGTCTTCTTCATCTACAGTGTCCAGGAGGAACGTTCACCCCAGGCCTCCGCTCCACCAAGGAGTTTTCGGATGAGGCGGTGAACTTTGTGAGGGCGCACCCCCTCATGTACCACTCTGTCTACCCCATACACAAGAGGCCTCTGGTGGTGCGAACGGGGGTGGACTACCGCTTCACCTCCATCGTGGTGGACCTGGTGGATGCTGTGGACGGGAGGTATGAGGTGCTCTTCCTGGGCACTGGTGAGTCACGCTGCAAGCCAGGTTCTTCCTCCTTTTTACTGAGGGGGAAAATCAGGGGCCCTATGTATCAAGCATCTCAGAGTAGGAGTGCTGATTTAGGATCAGTTTGCATCTCATATTATTGCCTTTTAGATCACAATGAATAAGATTACATGGACAGGGGGTGGATCTGATTCTAGATCAGCCTTTATACTCTGAGACGCTTGATACATACGGCCCCAGATTGGGTCAAATCCTAAATTGCGATGTGTGTGTGTGTGTACAGCTGGAAGTGGATAATTCATGCCTTGATAATAGAAATCATAATTTGATTAATATCAAATCATCTTCACGTACCTCAAGTTAGGAGTTAGCTCTCAGTTAATCATTTTCTTTGAGCTCAGTATCTTCTTCTAGGTTATTTAGGCTATCTGTGGTACTATGTACACTATGAACCGCTCTCCCCTCTTTTTTGTAGATCGTGGGACAGTCCAAAAGGTGATAGTACTTCCTAAAGACACTAGCACAACGGAAGAGCTCACATTAGAGGAGGTGGAGGTGTTCAGGGTAATGACAATAATTTTACTATTTCATGTGAATCACTGTCTAGTTTGATTGAATATGTGAAGGGAGTTGGGACAATCCAACAGTTTAATTCCGCAATATAATCTTTTCCTGACCCCTTATGTGCTCTTTCTTTTTGCAGAATCCAGCTCCTATTAAGACTATGAAGCTATCATCAAAAAGGGTAGGCTTCATCAATTATAATTTGCTCATCTATGATTACTGCTATTGTTGTTGTTGTTGCTGTTGTTGTTATGCCTCTGATAGCCCTTCCTCTCCCATTCCGACACACAGCAACAGCTGTATGTGTCGTCAGAGATGGGGCTTACCCAGGTGTCCCTGCACAGGTGTGGCGTCTATGGGAAGGCCTGTTCAGACTGCTGCCTGGCCAGAGACCCTTACTGTGCCTGGGATGGGGAGACCTGCTCCGCCTTTAGCCCCTCCACCAAGAGGTTAGGCACCTCAGCACCAATTAAGGGGTTACATAACATGCTTGTACTGTATTAGTTTAGATGTTTAAAATAGGATATCATTCCATCCAAACTGAATACTGGGTTTTAGGCATAAGTCAATGTTGTGATAATGTATAGTCATCCACTGATCCTATTCTTGTTCACAGGCGGAGCAGAAGACAGGATATTAAGCATGGAGACCCCTTGCGGCAGTGCAGAGGGTTCAATGCAAAAGGTATGTGATCACAGCCAAAGTACTGAACATTAGATCTCATATTTAATTGTATATAGAGTGTGTATCTGAAAGCCTGGGCTGGTGAATTTATTTTTTGTAAAAGGAGTATAATGTCATTGCATACAAAGGTCTCACAACAAAATCTCACAAATGAGTTAACCACTGTTAACGGGGTTAAAAGGCCTTTGATTCAGATGTCTACTCCACTGTATTTCTCTGATTCTCTCCCCTTCAGTTGAGAAGCGTCTCAGTGAAACAGTGCAGTTTGGGGTGGAGGGGAGTAGCACTTTCCTGGAGTGCCAACCCAGATCTCCACAAGCGACAGTCAAATGGCTCTACCAGAAACCAGACGGCAGGAGGAAAGTGGTACGACAAGGCCTAAGGGATCGTCAAATTCAGATAGCTTTTGTATGATGGCTGTAGATAATGTCGTCTTCTCCCTTTCTCTCACAATGATGTTCTTTATCTTCCTCTCTCCCCCTCCCAGCTGAGCCGAGACAGAGAGGTGCTGAAGACTGGTCACGGCATCCTGCTTAAGTCTTTGAGCCATGCCGACGGGGGGCTGTACAACTGCCTGGCCACCGAGAACAACTTCAAGCACACGGTGGCCCGCGTGGCCCTCCGCATCCTGGACCGGGAGATTGTGGAGGCCCTCACCTCCCCAGACGGCCCCCCGGAGGACCAGAACCCCCATCACCACCGACACCCCCACCACCACCCTCCGCCTCCACCACCCCCTCCTCACAACCTGCCCCCGCAGTTCTCCTCCCAGCCGGAGATCCGCCTCATCAACCAGTACTGTCAGTCCTACTGGCAGCAGCTCAACCCCAACCTGCCCACCAAACGCACTAGCAGGAGGCACACTGAGAGCCAGTCAGAGCCAGCCCCGGGGGCCCCTAGCCAGTCCTAAACCCCATCTCCCTCCCTCTACTCCACTGGTACCTGAGCCAGGCCCTGTAGGGCCACTGTGGCCCTGCACAATGGTAACGGGCAGACTCACTCATGTTGTTGTGATTTTGTTGTTGTTGTTGTTGTTGTTTATCTCACTCCCATTTAGGGTTAGTCTCCATGAGCCCAATTCTAACTTTAGATCTGTGCACATAGCTCTGTGGTTTCTTGCAAAATTGGTGTTACACACACGGAGTGTTTGGTCATATGAATCTTTAGATTAATCTGCAAATGAACTACCCTATTCCGTCCAAGCTAGTAACCTGGTTAGTAACTAGTAACTAGTTAGAGCCTTGAATGCTGATTGGCTGACATCCGTGGTATATCAGACCGTATACCACAGGTATGACAAAACATTTATTTTTCCTGCTGTAATTATGTTGGTAACCAGTTTATAATAGCAATAAGGCACCTCGGGGGTTTGTCGTATATGGCCAATATACCAAGGCTAAGGGCTGAATCCAGGCCCTCTGCGATGCTTAGTGCCTAAGAACAGCCCTTAGCCGTGGTATATTGGCCATATACCACACCCCCTCATGCCTTATTGTTTAAGAATGTCACATTGTATTGTATCACTCAGTGTAAGAAATTTTTGAAACTGCAGAGGATTTTGTTAGTGTACACAATAGTTTCCTAGCCACCACCATGGTAGTTAGGTGATATAGAGACACTGTATCATATGAATCATTGTAAAATGTGTCACATGTTGTATGGCTGCCACAACCTCACTTTTTAGAATCCATTTGTTCCACTGAATCTAGTTGATGAAACATGGGCAATTTAATAGTATTACGTATATTATGTTTCCATTCTAAATATTGTTACAATAGAATCCTGCCAATGTCAAGTCAGAAAGAATAAGGCTCAGTTTTGGGTCGTTCTTGAATTGCGGTGGCATCTGGCCTTGGCATTTTGGCAAAAATAGTTTTTTAATGTTTAAAAAATGGGTTCTATTCTAAATCAACTAATGTGGAAGTTTAATGACTAATTATTTGTACCATTATGATTACATTGTGCCACCAGTAGGAGTAGTGACAGCAATTACTGTCACCCCAATGACTGTCACCCCAATGACTGTCACACCAATGACTGTCACCCCAATGACTGTCACACCAATGACTGTCACACCAATGACTGTCACACCAATGACTGTCACCCCAATGACACATTTAAGGTAATAGAGGATTTTCTTAAATGGAGGCCACAAATGTTCAAATCTAAGGTCACAATGTCATTTCCCTTCTTTTAAATTGAGTAACACCAATGACATTTTCCATTTACACATACTAAATGATCAATGGAATCCTCAAATTTGTGACATACTAAAAGGGTGTGATTAGCTAATAACTTTCTTTAATATAGACCCCTATATAGACCCCTCCCCAATAACAATTTGCCGCTCGAGGGATTGCTAAATGTCCTTCTATAACACTAATGACATAAAACTTAGGGTCACATAATATTTGTAAAAAAATAAAAACAATAATTGGTTTTATTGTTCTTTGCCAGGGATGGGCAACGGCGGCTCACTTTTGTAGGCCCGTGGATCCCCCCCCCCCCCAACTTCATGTTGAGAATTAGAATAGTAGAATACACAAGGCAATTTAGAAATTTGGTTGTGCATCAGCAGTTTTTCTCTTGTTATGTTAGTCACTGACAGTCACTCAATTAGCTCATGTTTAGGTTGGCAGGTAGCCTAGTGGTTAAGAGTGTTAGGCCAGTAACCAAAAGGTCACTGGTTTGAATCCCTGAGCTGACCAGGTGAAAAGAATCTGCCGATGTGACCTTGAGCAGATCTATGTCAGGTTGGACTTTTCATGAATCCACTGCTCTTTCTCTCACCCACGCCATGAATGTTTTTTTTTGTTGAGACTGTACATATTCCTGTAAGTTCTGCACTTTGGTGGTGGGGGTGTAAGGGATGGGATGGGGTAGGGGGTATTATTATGATCTATTGTTGATTGACAGGACCAATATTCACAGAAAGAGGCTTTCATGAAAAATATGTAGACCTTTTTGGAAATGAAAAATATAAATATTTGAATGAATAAATGATTATGGATAGGAAGCCGTAATACTGTAGTACAGCAACGTGCTGAGCAGGGCACTTAACCCTAGTTGCTCTGGATAAGAGCATCTGTTTAAATGTTTCACCAAAACATATTTTTTTGATAGCTGGCTAAACTAACTCACCTATCTAAATATGTAGTAATTATGATTGAATTACTGACTTTGATTTTGTTAGTCACACTCACTCAGATATCATAGGAAATTAGCTGTAAAACTCCAAATGATTATCTCCTCCCCATGGCAAAATGAGTAGAATTGCATGAAATTTGTGGGCCCCTCATGATGAGTTCAGATTTTTGGTGGCCCCCACCCCTATCCAAGATGTCCATCCCTGATCTAAAAATATACGATATACTTTTGTTTACTTTCTAGAATTCAAAGTAATAGATGGATAACCCTAAAACATGTTACTACAACTCTACTCATCACTACTGGGACAATCCAGTTTGCTTTCCCTAAATACTTTAAACAATGCCTAAACATAAAGTCTTGCAGTATAAAGTACTTGCATTATAATGTGTCATAAACAGTTCAATATAAACAAACGCATGTATGATGTTGTAACTATTTGTCTTTTTCAATCGTTTTTCATGGTGGCAAAAGCGATGGACACAAATGCCACCGCAATTCAAGAATGACCCGTTTACATGTTTTTCGTCTGCCATTTCTTAAGATTCTGATATAATCTATTTTAAAACATGACATTTCACAGAAATTGTGGAATATCAGACACGCCTGCTTAATTTGACCAAACATTTGTTAGCAGGAAGAAACTGACCAAATTAGTCTCTATTTCTTTTTATTGGTTAGACTCCTGGGGTTATGCAATTGTTATTGTTTTTTAACCCAATACTATACTTACTAAACACAAAACCATTAGTGTCAGCTAAAAAGCTATCCAAGTCTAATGTTTGAGTAAATTGCTTCGACCTTGTGCTTCTTTCTGCTCAGCACTTCAACAGTGTGTTAGGCAGAGACCAAATTTTGGACCAAACACTGTTCCATTCTCCAGCCAAGACTATCAAGGGATTAAAAAATGAACATGTACATAGAGCAAGTTTGGTTTGGAATGACTCATTCAGAAAAAGAGATTCATTAGCTGTTGATAATTGCAGCGAGAAAAGAAAATGGAGACAGCATAGGGGTTTTCCATTGTGTTGCTTCGAAATGGCAGTACATATTCTCTCTTCAGTGGGAGTTACATTACTTTTACAACAGCTTGACATCAGATGAGAAACTGATCCAACAGAAACTGGACTGGAAGGCTCTTTAAAATGTGACTATGTGACATGGCCACACTGTATTTTTCTTGTCCTCTAGAGATGAGTCATTAGTATACTCACTAGCACTCACCTGGCTCTATCATGTGCTTTTGTTGGATACCACACGTATTCAGTGCATTCATATGGTATGAATACATGTAAAGGACTTTTAGATCTCACAGATCTATGTCAGGTTTGGACTTTTCATGAATCCACTGCTCTTTCTCTCACCCACGCCATGAAACATATTTATTTTGAGACTGTACATATTCCTGTAAGTTCTGCACTTTGGTGGTGGGGGTGTAAGGGATGGGATGGGGTAGGGGGTATTATTATGATCTATTGTTGATTGACAGGACCAATATTCACAGAAAGAGGCTTTCATCAAAAATAGGTAGACCTTTTTGGAAATGAAAAATATGAATAAATATGAATCAATAAATGATTATGGATAGGAAGCCATAATACTGTAGTACAGCAACGTGCTGACAGATTACTCAACTCTGAAGCCAAAGAATCCTCTATTTGAATGAAAACGTGTTCTATTTAAAGGTCCAATGGAGCCATTTTTATATCAATATCAAATCCTTTCTGGGTAACAATTAAGTACCTTACTGTGATTGTTTTCAATTAAAATTGTAAAAAAATAAACGAAAACAGCTTCTTAGCAAAGAGCAATATTTCAAGCAATAATTTAGCTTGGACTGTCTGGGAGTTGTGGGGCCTAATTGGAGGGATATGTAACCTGAAAACTAGCTGTTATTGGAAGAGAGGTTTGGTAATGTCGCCAGGCAGACCAAAACTCAATCCCACTAAAACAGGCAGAAATTTCAGGTGGTCTTTTCAAACAGCTCTTACACTAAAAGGGCATGATCATTTTCACAATTTCACAGTATTATTCCAACCTCATAGTGTGGAAATATAAATATAAAACACAGAAAATCACATTTTTGACTGCACTGGGCCTTTAACATATTTTTCACTATATTCACGTTCTTTGTGGCTTTACATGGCTTCTTTGTCTTTTCTTAGCAATAGAGTTTGAATCCAGAAATGTCTACCTGTCTCATTTCTGGAATATTATTTGTAATAAAACAAAAGTCACTCAAACAAAACAATGTAACGCTTGGTACCATATTCCTTCTAGAGTATGTCTGTGACCTGATTCAAGAGTGACATGAGTAAATTAACATTTTAAAAGGGAGTTACGGGTGAATAACAAACCCATTTCATTCAGTAACTATACAATTATTTTGTTCCCAAAACTATTCATTGGTGTCAGCCATCTTGGCCTTTTAGAGAGGCCTTTCCACTCCCTACTGCGTCTAACCAGTCAGCCAATCAGAGTGGCTTATATGCAAGCCACAATGGTTGGCTTCAGCAGGAAATTCCACTGTAGCTTAGTGCAGGTCACAACCCTTCGCAGAAGGAATACTGTGCATTTAGCGGTTCTTTGTCTTGCTGTTTTTTGGGCTTGTGTGTTTGTCATTGAGCTACGTTGACTCTATCTGTGTTTTTTCTTTGTACTTGTAGATGTGTTTGTGTTAGTTTAAATTGATATGGTTGTTTGTAATAAATATAATTTTATTATTATGATATGTGTTAGCTTTGGTATTTCAGTAGAGATTAATGATATAGTGTATCCAGGTTGGAGAATGTTTGAATTTAGTCTCCTTCCACGCTCTTCAGTTAGTTTCATGTTTTAATCATGTTTCATGTTTTTCATGTTCTAACCCCAACAATACAGTAATCAATAACAATGTAACACTAACAATGACAAGCTCAAACTAAAACTAAAACACACAAGATATAAAAAATAAGAAACAAAAAGAACACTATAAAGTAAGTAAGCAGGGTCAGTTCCAGTACCATATTTACAATGTGCAGGGATACTGGATCGATAGAGGTAGATATGTATAGGGGTAAGGTGACTAGGCATCAGGATATATGATAGCAGCAGTGTATATGATGATTGTATGTGAGTGTGTGTATAGTCAGTATAAAGGTATGTGCCTATAGGGCTGTGGCGGTCGTGACATTTTGTCAGCCGATGATTGTCAAGTAAATAACTGTCGGTCTCACAGTAATTTACCATGAATTAACATAAACACATTTAGCATCTCCTGGCTTCCACACAGACCCTACCAAGCCACTGATGAAGACCTTTGGAACATCTACATTTGAAAAAGTCTAATAAATCCATGTAATATAGCCTACACCATCACAATAAATCCATTACTTATTTTACACAGATTTAAAGGATCATGACCGCTCGGGGGCGTCCGCATGGTCCTAAAGCACACCGTTGCATCGTTTTGTATCACATTCCAATGATAAAACTGGGTGGCGACAAAAATGCAATTTCAGAATGTTGGGGGAGGACATGTCCCCCACCGTCCCCAGTGAATGTTGTGCCCCTGTATTTCAGAAGAACAGAATAGCGTTGTCCTTATGTAAGGTCCTGATCTGGCTATGCAAAATGGCTGTGGGCTACACAAGTTAATTTAGCAGACAAGATTTTCTTAGAATTACGTGGCATTATTTTATATTATTTTAGAGTATGAAGTATAGAATTGATTGTACTCCTGGGTGATGCAGTGGTCTAAGACACTGCATTTCAGCGCAAGAGGTGTCACTGCAGTACCTGGTTCAAATCCAGGCTGCATCACATCTGGCTGTGATTGCGAGTTCCCATAGGGCGGTGCACAATTGGCCCAGTGTCAACTGGGTTTGGCGGTCATTGTAAATAAGAAGTTGTTCTTAACTGGCTTGCCTGGTTAAATAAAGGATATTTTTCTCCAAACAATTTGCGTCTATTCCGTGATGAACGGTTAACAAAGGAATAGTTTTTCCTATATGTGCCAGGTTTTAGGTAAGACCCAGACAATGTTGAAGTAACAATGTTTATTGTAAGGCAGGCAGGGGTCGATAATCCAGAGTAGTGGGGCCAAGGTACAGGACAGCATGAAGGGTCAGGTCAGGCAGAGGTCGGTAAACCAGAGTAGAGGCAAAGGTACAGGACGGTGGTCAGGCTGGCGGGCTCGGAGTCAGGACAGGCAAGGATCAAAACCAGGTGGACGAGAAAAAGAGAGACTGGGGAAAAACAGGAGCTGAAAAAACACTGGTTGACTTGAACAAATAAGACGAACTGGCCCAGAAAGACAGAAAACACAGGTATAAATACCCAGGGGATAAGTGGGGAAGATGGGCGACACCTGAAGGAGGGTGGAGACAAGCACAAGGACAGGTAAAACAGATCAAGGCATGACAATATGCTTAATTTAGAGTTGTTCATGTAACTTTAGTTGTTCTACAAAAGTTGGGCTATATGTTTGGATGTTTAATACATTGTAAGGCTGCATGATGTGACTAATGATGATTTGAAAAAAGTCACTTGAAAGGCATGAGCTCTGCTTTTTTTGCGCAGGCTCTACAAACTTCATCAGTCTCTCATTCACAATTTGATAAGCACTTGATAATGCTTCGAATATCCTGGCGGCATCCCCTTTATGTGGTCGTAATGCACTCTAATAAATCCATGCCTTTTGCGTGCAGTGGCCATTGTGCCCTTGGCCCTTAGTGCTGCGTTGTGCCCTTCTCACTGAGTGCTGCATGTTCTGAAGCACCTCTCACTCACATGTCTCTCCCTCACGTGATCAGGTCTTTCTCACAGGCTACAATTGAAGACAGACAACATTGGGGATGCAACTGTGTGCATCCTTATCCAATTCCGAGGTGCACTGTCCACATTTACTTTTCGTCAGCCAACAAGGTGAGTAGGCCCAATGAACAGAAAAAGCACTAGCCTATGTCAATATACTATCCCCCTTTGCACAAAAGTTGGCCTATTCTTTTCTGTACGAGAAATAATTATCCCAAATATAGTCGGGGTCAGTTATAGATAGATAGATCTCAAATCAATGAATAGATAGATCTCAAATGAATACCACTAGCATTACAAAAAAAATGTTTTTACGCAATGTGGCTGACGCAACCGATCAGAACGTTTAGCTTACATTTTTTATACACTATTAGGCTATTTTTTCACATTATAAGTGCAGCAATGCGCACACGGCAAATCTCTAAACGCAAATGTTCCATTTTGCAGGAAAACACCATTATCAAAAGTGACCGCAAATGCAATTGTGCATGTAATGCTTTTATTATAAAATGTAAAATGTATCATATCCAGGCTGTATCACATCCGGTCGTGATTGGGAGTCCCATAGGGCGGCGCACAATTGGCCCAGCGTCGTCCAGGTTTGACCAGAGTGGGCCGTCATTGTAAATAAGAATTTGTTCTTAACTGACTTGCCTAGTTAAATAAAGGTTAAATTTAAAAAATGAAATGTGTATTTTTATGGTAAATTATCTTCCCAAACGTAAAACTCACGCGCTGCTTATGTATGCCAGTTAGGCTCTACACTCCTTGTAAAGCGGTTTAATGTGCTTAATTTTAAGACGTTATTTGGCCACTTTAGTTGTGATACTAACCTTATCAAAACATATCGGCCTATGGGCAAGTTCAAAAATTGGAGAGAAAAAGGGGGATAGTATGTAGTACTGTGCGCCTCTCATAGTTTGTTCTGGACTTGAGGACTGTGAAGAGACATCTTGTGGCATGTCTTGTGGGGTATGCATGGGTGTCCGAGCTATGCGCCAGTTGTTCAGACAGCTCTGTGCATTCAACATGTCAATACCTCTCATAAATACCAGTAGTGGTGAAGTCAATCTCTCCTCCACTTTGAGGCTGTAGGAGCTGCCTGGTTGATAGTGGTGTTAAGAATGTAGCTACTGTTGTATCAATATGTTTTGACCATGACAGTTTACAATCCAGGGTTACTCCAAGCAGTTTACTCACCTCAACTTGCTCAATTTCCATTTTATTTATTACAAAATGTAGTTGAGGTATAGGGTTTGATTTGTCCTAAATACAATGCTTTTAGTTTTTGAAAATAACATATGTAGGGCTAACTTATTCCTTGCCACCCACTCTGAAACTAACTGCAGATTTTTGTTAAGTGTTGCAGTCATTTCAATTGCTGTAGTAAATAACGTGTATAGTGTTGAGTGATCCACATACATAGACACACTGTCTTTACGCAACAAGATTGAAAAAAGTAAGGGGCCTAGACAACTGCCCTGGGGCATTCCTGATTCTACCTGGATTATGTTGGAGAGACTTCCATTAAAGTACACCCTCTGTATTCTGTTAGACAGGTAACTCTTTATACACAATATAGCAGGGGGTGTAAAGCCATAACACATATGTTTTTCCAGCAGCAGACCATCATAGATAATGCCAAAAGCCGCACTGAAGTCTAACAAAACAGCCCCCACAAACTTTTTATCATCCGTTTCTCTCAGCCAATCATCAGTCATTTGTGTAAGTGCTGAATGTCCTTCCCTATAAGCGTGCTGAAAGTCTATTGTCCATAAGTTTACTGTAAAATACAATTGTATCTGGTCGGCTATTTGAGCCAGTAAAGGGTTTTTTACTTTTCTTAGGTAGCGGAATTACTTTTGCTTCCCTCCAGGCCTGGGGGAACACACTTTCTAGTAGGCTTAAATTGAAAATATGGAAAATAGCAGTGGCAATATCGTTCAATATTATCCTCAGTAATTTTCAATTCAATCTGTCAGACCCCGGTGGCTTGTCATTGTTGATAGACAACAATAATTAGTTCACTTCTTCCACACTCACTATATGGAATTCAAAATTACAATGGTTGTATTTCATAATTTGGTTAGACATACTTGAATGTGTAGTGTCAGCGTTTGTTGCTGGCATGTCATGCCTGTTTGCTAATCTTGCAAATGAAAAAATCATTAAAGTAGTTGGCAATATCAGTCGATTTTGTGATGAATGAGCCATCTGACTCAAGGAATGATGGAGCTGAGTTTGCCTTTTTTCCCAACATTTCATTTAAGGTGCTCCAAAGCTTTTTATGGTCATTCTTTTTGTCATTTAGCTTTGTTTCCTAGTGTAGTTTCTTCTTCTTTTTATTCAGTTTAGTCATGATTTCTCAGTTTGCAATACGTTTGCCAATCGGTTGTGCAGCCAGACTTATTTGCCATTCCTTTTGACTCACCCCCCTCAACCATACAATTTTTTCAATTCCTCATCACTCCACAGGGATTTAACAGTTTTTAGTCATTTTCTTAATGGGTGCATGCTTATTAGTAACTGGAATAAGCAATTTCATAAATGTGTTAAGTGCAGCGTCTGTTTGCTCCTCCTTACACACCACAGACTAACAAATATTTTTTACATCAACATCATAATAATCACGAAAAAATGGATTCTATGACCTCTTATACACTATATTAGGCCCAGCCTTTGGAACTTTGTTTTTCCTAGATATGGCTACTATAATGACGTTGGCCTCTTTGGGTATACCAAGCCCATCCCCCTCTCCCTGCCTCCCCCTTGCCTCCTTCAACTAGGTTGCTGTGGTCAGAGAGACGTCGTAAATTCCTGAGAAGACCCTGCCACATGGCCACCCAGTAGAGAGAGAGTAGATTTTCATGGAGAACAAAGGAAATCCTTCCACCTCACAGAACTTGAGGTACAAACAAATTTCATGTTCCGGAGAAAGTATAAAAGATCAGTGAAGAATCCAGCTACGAACTGGTCCGTTTGACACAACTTGGGAAAGCTCATGGGAGACGGTGTGGCCACATTACCATAACACTGTTTATATAATAGCCCCAGATATAAGGTTTACATCTAATTGTTGTATAAGATGAATGAGTGAGTATGATACTGTTTACACAATTTTACAATGGGATTTTGGACTGTTTAATGAAGGAAAACTCAAAAAGGGAATTGGATTTGAACTAAATCAGAGGACCGCCTCTGAGCCCAGTTAGGGTCAGACATCCAGTTAGGGTCAGACAAGCGCCGCTTCTGGGTGAGCGTTTTCCTGTTTGCTTATAGCGGAATACAGCTCATTGAGTGCGGTTTTAGTGCCAACCTTGTTCTGTGGAGGTATTTATTTATTTAACCGGGTAGGCTAGTTGAGAACAAGTTTTCATTTACAACTGCGATCTGGCCAAGATAAAGCAAAGCAGTGCGACACAAACAACAACACAGAGTTACACATAGAATAAACAAACATACAGTCAATAATACAATAGAAAAAGTCTATATACAGTGTGTGCAAATGAGGTAGGATAAGGGAGGTAAGGCAATAAATAGGCCATAGTGGCGAAAGAATTACAATATATCAATTAAACTCTGTAGTGATAGATGTGCAGAAGATGAATGTGCAAGTAGAGATGCTGGGGTGCAAAGGAGCAAAATAAATAAATAACAGTATGGGGATGAGGTAGTTGGATGGGCTATTTACAGATGGGCTATGTATAGGTGCAGTGATCTGTGAGCTGCTCTGACAGCTTAAAGTTAGTGAGGGAGATATGAGTCTCCAGCTTCAGTGATTTTTGCAGTTCATTACAGTCTTTGGCAGCAGAGAACTGGAAGGAAAGGCGGCCGAATGAGGAATTGGCTTTGGGGGTGACCAGTGAAATATACCTGCTCGAGCGCGTGCTACGGGTGGGTGCTGCTATGGTGCCAGTGAGCTGAGATAAGGCGGGGCTTTACCTAGCAAAGACTTACAGATGACCTGGAGCCAGTGGGTTTGGGGACGAATATGAAGCGAGGGCCAGCCAACGAGAGCATACAGGTCGCAGTGGTGGGTAGTATATGGGGCTTTGTGACAAAATGGATGGCACTATGATAGACTGCATCCAATTTGCTGAGTAGAGTGTTGGAGGCTATTTTGTAAATTACATCACCGAAGTCAAGGATCGGTAGGATAGTCAGTTTTACGAGGGTATGTTAGGCAGTATGAGTGAAGGATGCTTTGTTACGAAATTGGAAGCCAATTCTAGATTTAACTTTGGATTGGAGATGTTTGATGTGGGTCTGGAAGGAGAGTTACAGTCTAACCAGACACCTAGGTATTTGTAGTTGTCCACATATTCTAAGTCAGAACCGTCCAGAGTAATGCTGCTGGACTGGCAGGCAGGTGTGGGCAGCGAGCAGTTGAAGAGCGTGCATTTAGTTTTACTTGCATTTAAGAGCAGTTACAGGCCACAGAAGGGTTGTATGGTACTGAAGCTCATCTGGAGGTTAACACAGTGTCCAAAGAAGGGCCAGACGTATACAGAATGGTGTCATATGCGTAGAGGTGGATCAGAGAATCACCAGCAGCAAGAGCGACATCATTGATGTATACAGAGAAGAGAGTTGGCCCGAGAACTGAACCCTGTGGCACCCCCATAGAGACTGCCAGAGGTCTGGACAACAGGCCCTCCGATTTAACACACTGAACTCTGTCTGAGAAGTAGTTGGTGAACCAGGCGAGGCAGTCATTTGAGAAACCAAGGCAGTTGGAAGAGATTGTCTAGCCCAACTGATTTGTAGGGGTCCAGATTTTGCAGCTCTTTCAGAACATCAGCTATCGGGATTTGGGCGAAGGAGAAATGGGATAGGCTTGGGCAAGTTGCTGTGGGGGAGTACATGGTTGTTGACCAGGGTAGGGGTAGCCAGGTGGAAAGCATGGCCAGCCGTAGAGAAATGCTTATTGAAATTCTCAATTATCGCGGATTTATCGGTGGTGTCAATGTTTCCTAGCCTCAGTGCAGTGGGTGTAAACAGCTACGAAAAATAAAGATGAAAACTCTCTAGGTAGATAGGGTAGTCTTCAACTTATCATGAGATACTCTACCTCAGGCGAGCAAAACTTTGAGACTTCCTTAGATATCGTGCACCAGCTGTTTACATAAATGCATAGGCCCCTGCCTCTTGCCAGAGGCTGCTGTTCAGTCTTGCCAATAGAGTGTATAACCCACCAGCTGTATGTTTTTAATGTCGTTGTTCAGCCACGACTCGGTGAAACATAAGATATTACAGTTTTTAATGTCCCGTTGGTAGGATATACGTTCTTTCAGTTCGTCCCATTTATTTTCCTGCAATTGAAAATTAGCTAGCAGAATGGAAGGCAAGGGCAGATTAGCCACTCGTTGCCAGATCCTCACAAGGCACCCAGATCTTTAGCCTCGAAATCTCAGTTTCCTTCTGAGCGAATCACGGGATCAGGGCCTGGTCGGGTGTCTGCAGTATATCCCTCGCGGCCGACTCATTAAGCGACGGTAGCAGCAACCTTATGTACAAAACAAGTTACAAACAACGCAAAAAAACAAAACAAATAGCATGATTGGTTGAGAGCCGATAAGACAGCAGCCCTAACCTCCGGCTACTGAGGGCAGGACAGGACCCTGGTTGGTAGAACGCATGGGGCTAGGGAAGGGGCGGTCCCTGGAGGGGAACACGGGACAGCGGGCAAGGGTCCCAAGTGGCAATGTTGCGCTGGGCCGGAGGCAGAGTAGGAGCCAGAGTAGGAGCCAGGTGGAACAGAAGGGAGGGGACCCTGGCGATCTAGAGGCTGACCGGAGGCAGAGTAGGAGCCAGGTGGAACAGAAGGGAGGGGACCCTGGCGATCTAGAGGCTGACCGGGGGCAGATTCTGTACAAGAGAAAACAACATAGCTCAAGTTATCTTTCCATTGTCCAAAACAAAAGTTATTTCTCCATTAGAGAGGAGCCATTGGTTTACAACCTTGTCTCCTCATCTCCGCTTTGACAGCCTCCAGACTGACTGTGCAATTAAGTCGTAGATGAGTCTGGAGGTCTTTACGTTGGTCAGCTTGTCTTCACTGATCCCAGCCCTGGAGAACAAGTTCTTCAGGTCAGGGTCCAGGTTGTTGGTCTACAATTAGAAAAGTAGCCGTTAGTAACACATGTCTATGGCTCCAATGTATTCATGTAAGACAGTCAATAGAACAAATATATAAACTTTACAAACTTTGAGTTGCAATTCAAGTAACCTATAAATCAATGTTGGTTAACTTTACTTAATATTTTCAAGAGAAAGCAGGCATTGATGGCTATAGACAACCTCTCAGCTATGAGACCATTTATACTTTTACAAACTTGTCCTCAGAGACAATATAATCTTATATCAAATCCTGTGTTTGGATCCCATCCAACATGAGTCACATGTCTTACAACAGCTGGAAACAATGAGATGAAAGATGCAAATTGATTTTCTTTTGTGGTCATTTCATATTTCTTCATGTGGTATTATTACAAGCATGATCTGACATTATTTTTGATATAGTCCAGTTATTGTAAATTAATTTAAATTGAGAAAAGAAGTGGTATTGACAAGGTGAGACAACTACTGAGCCCTAACTGTATGCCTGTATAGGGTACTGACTGAAATCCACTGGGGCCCTCTAGATCAGCCTTGGTCAGTTTAACTCCCTTCTTCTTTTCCTTCTTTCCACTCTGAATGGTTATAAAGGCAGGGGCAGGGGTTAGCACGGCTGGGGAGCGATAGCACAATGCCGGATGTCAGGGTTCTGGATGTCCACAATGGCTAGGCTCCCAGAATGCATTGCATGGGCTGATGGCACACAAACAAGGTCTTAATAATAATAATTTATACAACTTTTATAGCACTTTTTTATTACAAACAGAATTTCAAAGCGCTTGTTAAGCAAAATTAACAACAAGAAATAATTATATAATAGTTCATAGCTAGATGGTCAGCGGAGGTGGAGGTCGAAGGTGGTGGTCAGGTCAGCATGTCCAAAGACAGGCAGGTGGGCAAGCAGCTCGATGTTACCAGGGCGTCTGCACATTCTCTGTATTGGGATTTGAGCTCCCCACAGAGTACAGCCCACTTATTACTTCAGAAGTATCCTCCTGAGCAATGAATAAGCTGTCCCACTGCCAACTCTGCATGCAGAGCCCCCTCTTGGGTCACCGTTGATATCAAGACTTGATCTGCACTCATTTAGCTATTGAAAAATAAAAAGGTTGTACAAATATTTACATACAAATAATTAAATATGATTAATTATACCATGACATTGTTGAATTCTTGTTTCTGATTGGCTTGAAGGGCATTCTAGAGTGTGCATTATTTCCCTATAACGCACAGTACATTAGCAAGGTAGAATTCAAATGCTATTTCATGTTTATATGTTCTATGGTTACCAAGGCAACTGCTGTAGCTATCTAGTAAACTAGATCGACACTTCAGTGGATGTTGAACATATTTCTACCTGCAAATCAACACTTTTCTAGTGGCAAATGTGTTAAATTATAGCCATGGTATAAAAGGGAAATTCAATTCAGGGCTCTATGCGTTGTCTGGAAAATAATGCAAGTAGGTGGAAGGTTAGTTCCACTGCTAGCACATCGTGGAACACACCATCCACGTCGTTCATTATTTTCAATAGAACGCATAGCCAGCCCCTTGTTGGTTAGCCCTTATATATTTACATGAGCTCTCTGCCTAGGCTGCCACTAGGCACCATGGCAACTAAAAAACCTTAGTTCTTATGGAAAGATTATGCAGTGGCAACCTATTCCAGATCACAGATAAATTGAAAACAGTGTTTTTTTTTATGATGAGATGGTAAAACGTATTTGTCGATGATGTTGCTGAGAGCATTTACACAATATATAGAAAAGTATGTGGACACCCCTTCAAATTAGTGGATTTATATAAAAATCAAGCACACAGCCATGCAATCTCCATAGACAAACATTGGCAGTAGAATGGCATTACTGAAAAGGTCTAGGAGCAACAATGGCTCACAGAATGGGATCGCCGAGTGCTGAAGCGTGTAAAAATCGTCTGTCCTCGGTTGCAACACTCGCTAGTGAGTTCCAAAACTGCCGCCACATAAACTATCGCAGCATAAATACTGGAGGGGTCGGGAGACACTGTGTCCCCGTCCGACGATACCCCCGGACAGGGCCAAACAGGCAGGATATAACCCCACCCACTTTGCCAAAGCACAGCCTCCACACCACTAGAGGGATATCTTCAACCACCAACTTGCCATCCTGAGACAAGGCCAAGTATAGCCCACGAAGATCTCCCCCACGGCATGAACCCAAGGGGGGGGCGCCAACCCGGACAGGAAGATCACGTCAGTGACTCAACCCACTCAAGTGGTGCACCCCCCCTAGTGACAGCATGGAAGAGCACCAGTAAGCCAGTGACTCAGCCCCTGTAATAGGGTTTGAGGCAGAGAATCCCAGTGGAGAGAGGGGAACCGGCCAGCCAGAGACAGCAAGGGCGGTTCGTTGCTCCAGTGCCTTTCCGTTCACCTTCACACTCCTGGGCCAGACTACACTCAGTCATAGGACCTACTGAAGAGATGAGTCTTCAATAAAGACTTAAAGGTTGAGACCGAGTGTGCGTCTCTCACATGGATAGGCAGACCATTCCATAAAATTTTGCTCTATAGGAAAAAGCCCTGACTCCAGCTGTTTGCTTAGAAATTCTAGGGACAGTTAGGAGGCCTGCGTCTTGTGACCGTAGCCTACGTGTAGGTATGTACGGCAGGACCAAATCGGAAAGATAGGTAGGAGCAAGCCCATGTAATGCTTTGTAGGTTAGCAGTAAAACCTTGAAATCAGCCCTAGCCTTAACAGGAAGCCAGTGTAGAGAAGCTAGCACTGGAGTAATATGATAAAAATGTTTGGTTCTAGTCAAGATTCTAGCAGCCGTGTTTAGCGCTAACTGAAGTTTATTTAGTGCTTTATCCGGGTAGTGTTATATAAATATTCATACACAGGACTCATATATTATACAGCGCTAAGCTAAACCGCCTGACTCAAGTCATCTTACGTACCCTTGCTAAAACAGGAACTAGCTCACACAGCCAGCAATAAAACTACCCCCCTAAAACTATCCCCTCAGCTTGGTTGTCTCCCGACCCCAGGAAACAAAGACATTCCATCGCATGAACACATACACCCAGCCATAAAAAACTGCCCCTCTACCTCACGAACCCCTGACACAAACATCTCCTAGTATAAACACATCTCCCCCCTCTACTGGTCGGGGGCTCAGAGAACAAGACTCTGTTCTGTACCAATGGGGCTCATGCTCTGGATTAGAGCAGGTCCGCCTCCAACTTTTTGGGACCAATCAGAAGACAAAAACGACAAGACTCTACCTACTTTATTCTATGTATAAAAATGAATGTAACCTTTGTATAAGGCCTCTTTTTCACCTGACTCCTTGCCGAGTTATATGAACTAGATCCGTGCACGTAAAACTGCGGGACAAGATATCTTTGACTCATTAAAACTGCCTTTTGTTACAACTGAAATCCACTCTGTCCAGCGTCCGTGATTTGGTCTCAACTCTCCAATATATAAGACACCATACTTAACAGTAGCCAGAAAGTAGAATATTGCAGTAGTCTAACCTAGAAGGGACAAAAACTAAGATGAATTTTTCTGCATCATTTTTGGACAGAAAGTTTATGATTTTTGCAATGTTACGTAGATGGAAAAAGCTGTCCTTGAAACAGTCTTGATATGTTCGTCAAAAGAGAGATCAGGGTCCAGAGTAACGCCGAGGTCCATTTTATTTGAGACGACTGTACAACCATCAAGATTAATTGTCAGATTCAACAGAAGATATATTTTTTTCTTGGGACCTAGAACAAGCATCTCTGTTTTGTCCGAGTTTAAAAGTAGAACATTTGCAGCCATCCATTTCCTTATGTCTGAAACACAGGCTTCCAGGGAGGTCGATTTTGAGGCTTCACCACGTTTCATCAAAATGTACAGCTGTGTGTCGTCCGCATAGCAGTGAAAGTTAACATTATGTTTCTGAATGACATCACCAAGAGGTAAAATATATAGTGAAAACAATAGTGGTCCTAAAACGGAGCATTGAGGAACACCGAAATGTATAGTTGATTTGTCAGAGGACAAACCATCTACAGAGACAAACTGATATCTTTCCGACAGATAAGATCTAAACCAGGCCAAAACTTGTCCGTGTAGACCAATTTGGGTTTCCAATCTCTCCAAAAGAATGTGGTGATTGATGTTATCAAAAGCAGCACTAAGGTCTATGAGCACGAGGACAGATGCAGAGCCTTGGTCTGATGCCATTAATTGACCACCTTCACAAGTGCAGTCTCAGTGCTATGATGGGGTCTAAAACCAGACTGAAGTGTTTCGTATACATTGCTTGCCTTCAGGGAGGCAGTAAACTGCAACGCAACAGCTTTTTCAATTTTGAGAGGAATGGGAGATTCGATATAGGCTGATAGTTTTTTATATTGTCTGGGTCAAGGTTGGGCTTTTCAAGAGAGGCTTTATTACTGCCACTTTTAGTGAGTTTGGTACACGTCCGGTGGATAGAGAGCCATTTATTATGTTCAACATAGGGGGGCCAAGCACAGGAAGCAGCTCTTTCAGTAGTTTAGAAGCCATGAGAATATTGTCCAGCTGCGGGGACTATGCAAGGGGATTTATACTACTATCTGTACCTATTGGTGGCACAGACGCTGGTTCATCCTTTCCTACACTTAAATTACCCTTGCCTAACGATTGCATCTGAAGCTGGACTTGCAGCACAGCTATCCCCACCATAAGACGATCGTTCTCCTGTATATTATGAGTACAGCGACTGCAATTAGAAGGCATAATGTTATTGTTACTAACATTACTTAGCTTTGGCTGGTGGAGGTCCTGACGAACCACGACCATATAATGCGTCCGAGGTGAAAAGGTTGAGTGAACAAGTCGAGCGAATGGGATTTAGAAAAATATATAAAACGTTAATTAAAACATTTTAAAAGTAAAGTTGGCAGGTAGCAAAGTAAGGCTAGCAACAAACCGCACAGCAGCACATAAACAAGTCTACAACTTGTACTTGATTGATTAATTAAGGTTATAATTAATGGGAATTTTTTGAAGGGGCTGATACATTTTCCATAAGGGAAAGTCAAGTCTCAAATGTCAAAGTGGAAATGACAAACTTCAGAAGCCTTTTTAAAACTCAAATGCACTTCAAGTTTTACATTTCCCAAACAGCGACAAGTCATCCATGTGTTGAACTGTAGTAAACATCCTGTTCTTTCAGCTTCACAGGAAGTGGCCTCAGGCCCGGCTTCCAGTAGTTCACCTCTGAGGCAAGTATGCAGTGGCTATGTCTTAGTATAGCTCTTAGGCGAAATTCAACTAAATGAAAAGGGTAACTAACACAAGGAGATATTCTTCCCCCTTACATGTATATCTAATATTCCCATTACCATTAATGTTTTACCCAAATAGTTATTCATGTTTAATTGAGCGATAATTAAGCATTGTTCAGAGCTCTTGGAAGTGTGCGTTTTATGATTTTGTTGCATATTGAAGTAATAAACCACGCGTCAAACACATTCCATGGAGATCCGAGTGTCTGCAGGTTCACTCCTCCCTTGTACTTGATTGATTCATTAAGGTCAAGTTCACTAATTAGTAAAGAACCCCTCATCTGGTTGTCTAGGTCTTGACTGAAGGGAAATACCAAAAACCTACAGACACTAGACCCTTCATGGAATGGGTTTGACACCCCTGTATTAAACCAAACTATGAAATTGTGCAAAAAATACCAATCTGGATCATTTCTGTTACAGAAGTCTTTCCTGTCCAAAGCTTAAAAGACAACAAGGCATGATTCCAAAGGTTACATTTCATCCCAGAATGTGACCCTGATTACTTTGGCCCCATCCATAAACAACCCAAGCCCCTATCTGAAAGATATATTAGATATACCTGTCCAATCCTTTCACATCCAGACCATGTCTCCATGTTATATCTGGTCTCTGAGTCAGGCCTGCAGTCTAAACCCCTGTTTATAACTGGAGCTAACATTGGTCCTGTGTCCTGATCTTGTCCACATTCTAATTGTGCCCACATTTTCAGAAATGTGTCTGTCTACACATGGTATTAAAACGTGTCTCTTATCTGTCCACTGTGTCTGAATTGTGACCAGATTTCCTGGTCCCCCCTTTATGCTAAATGTTCCACTGCTGTTCTTTCCTGATTATATTTATTTTAACCCCTTACACTCATGGGAATTGGCCTATATGGATAGGGCTAAATTGAAAGCATATGCATAACCATGTTAGCAATTAAATTCATGGATATTATGGGGAAATTACTAGACTAAAGGAGAGGACAACAGTTCAACTGACACAAGACTGAATCTAAACATTACAATGTTGATTTTATGTACATATTACATTTACTGTACTTTTCGCCGCATTTGTTTTTTTAACGAAATCTGAAAATACTCTGGATACGTTCAATAACATTATAAGAATATCCTTTTAGGGTAGGTACAACATAAGACAAATACATGATAAGGGTTTGACTGAGAGGTCTAACTGTTGTTTCCAAGTGGCCACATGCCTCTTCATAGTATTCACAGGTCCTAAGTCATTTTAATGCACTTTTTAGATTTAAAGAAGAGTCTAGCTGTGCTGTTGAGGAACTAGAGTTAGCACACTTGTAGTTGTTTTGTTTGGAGCACAGCCATGCATCCCCACCTTTACACAATTACTGTTGTTGTATACGCAATCCAAAAACGGTCCATTATAAATCGCAATCTGGGTCAGGTGGCCAACATGACTATCTAAATGACAAAATACTATCTTACAGTGTTAGGTTTTCACAAGGCAATTCAGAGAAGCAGATCATCATTTTGGTGTGAATGGAGTCATGAGTGCATTCAGATGCGTGTTCCGCGACAAACTTCCTTCACAATACAACAAGCACAGGCTCATTCTGTTCAGGATAACCCAGGGTTTAATGCCATGTCATCTTGTAAATGTACATCAAACATAGTGATCGTAAACGTTGACACTGTATATGACATGAGTTTTATGATATGGAAATGTGAAATGCACATTTGGTGTTTGGCTTGTGTGTATGACATCAAAAAGATATCTTTTCAAAATACATTGAGTCCTTGTAATCCTTCACTCAGACAATTTTTTTGCCAAAAGTAGCCCAAATAGCAGGAGGGATGGGAGCAACCTCTTGTCGCGTGCAGTGTTTAAGTTCAGAATGACTGTCAATCAAAACCCATACAGACCTGTTCAAGCAGAGACCCTGAGCTCTGACGTCATGTATAGTATGTTACTGTATAGACACTGTGTTCCAATTTAGGCACGAGTGTAAAGGGCTATGACACATATTGATGGCATAATTCAATTGTCACCTGTCAATGATTTTAGAGGGCGGGACAATGATCCATTTAAATGGTTTCACTGTCCAGATCCATCTACACGTGTAAGACTTCCAGACACAATGCATGTCTGACTACCTCTGGAGGTCTTCAAAAATATCTGATCACAATCAGATCACAATTCATATTTTAATTGTCTACACCTGCTAACAAAATTGGACATAATCAGAATGTAGACAAGATCAGGAGAAAGGAAGCATGCAAGCGGCAGGTATGAACTAGCCTTAGGTTGTCATGGGGACTTACCACACATCTCTGGCCCAGGAGCTCCACTACAGCCTCTACAGGACGGTGAGGTTGTTCTCCTGCATCCTCGACTTTGATGCCCGCCTCATTGCTCCACACAGGCCAAATAGGGGTCTTTAAGTTCAGATACAGCTTATGAGGCTCCTCAAACTTCTGAACGCTTGTGAGGTAGAAGTGGAGACATGTATCTAAAGCGAGGACTTCCTTGACGTTAGAGCAAAACAGCAGGAGAGAGCAGGAAGTACAGCGACCACAGTTGATTGTTCTTCCTCTGAATCGGGGATCTCTCTGAACCTTGTTGTGAGGGCAGCAGTGGTGCTGTTGATCAGCCTTTGTTAGATCAATGGTTGTGGGGTGTTTAGTGTCTGTCTTTTAAGAATGTAGCGTACTGATGGTGCACTCATATAAAACAGATACAACCTGTAGGTAATGGAGGCTGTAGTAAGTGTCTGTACACTATTCTTCAGTTAGCAGCCTGGCTTATTCTGTGTACCGCATACAGAGCCTTCAGACAGTATTCATACCCTTTGACTTATTCCACATTTTGTTGTGTTTCAGCCTGAATTCAACATGTATTAAATAGATTTATTTTTTTCACCGATTTACACACAATACCTCATAATAACAAAGTGAAAACAAGCTTTTAGAAATTTTAGCAAATGTATTGAAAATTAAATGCAGAAATATCTAATTTACATAAATATTCACACCCCTGAATCAGTACTTTGTAGAGGCATCTTTGGCAGCGATTACAGCCGTGTCTCTTTCTGGGTAAGTCTCCTAAGAGCTTTCCACACATGGATTGTGCAACATTTGCCCATTATTATTTTTAAAAATTCTTCAACCTCTATCAAATTGGTTGTTGATCATTGCTAGACAACCATTTTCAGGTCTTGCCATAGATTTTCAAGTAGATTTAAGTCAAAACTGTAACTCGGCTACTCAGGAATATTTGCAGTCTTGTTGGTAAGCAACTCCAGTATAGATTTGGCCTTGTATTTTAGGTTATTGTCCTGCTGAACGGTGAATTAATCTCCTAGAGTCTAGCTAGTGAAAAGCAGACAACCAAGTTTTCCTCTAGGATTTTGCCTGTGCTTAGCTCCATTCCGTTTATTTTTTATCCTGAAAAACATCCTAGTCCTTAACGATTACACGCATACCCATAACATGATGCAGCCACCACTATGCTTTAAAATATGTAGTGGTACTCGGTATGTGTTGTTTTGGATTTTTCCTGTATTCAGGACAAACAAGTGAATTGCTTTGCCACATGTTTTGCAGTATTACTTTAGTGCCTTATTGCAAACAAGACGCATGTTTTGTAATATTGTTATTCTGTAAATGCTTACTTATTTTCACTCTGTCAATTAGGTTAGTATTATGGAGTAACGACAATGTTGTTGATCCATCCTCAGTTTTCTCCTATCACAGCCATTAAACTCTGTAATTGTTTTAAAGACACCATTGGCCTCATGGTTATTCATCGCCAAACCCACTGGCTCCAGGTCATCTATAAGTCTTTGCTAGGTAAAGCTCCGCCTTATCTCAGCTCACTGGTCACCATAGCAACACCCACCAGTAGCACGTGCTCCAACAGGTATATTTCACTGGTCATCCCCAAAGCCAACACTTCCTTTGGCCGCCTTTCCTTCCAGTTCTCTGCTGCCAATGACTGGAATGAATTGCAAAAATCTCTGAAGAGCAGCTTACCAATCGCTGCAGCTGTACACAGCCCATATGTAAATAGCCCATCCAACCAATTACCTACCTCATCCCCATATTTGTTTTTGTTTTTCTGCTCTTTTGCACACCAGTATTTCTACTTGCACATCCTCATCTGCAAATATATCCCTCCAGTGTAAATTGCTAAATTGTAATTACTTCGCCACTATGGCCTATTTATTGCTTTACCTCCTTACTTCATTTGCACACACTGTATATGGATTTTTCTTTTGTGTTATTGACTCTACGTTTGTTTATCCCATATGTAACTCTGTGTTGTTGTTTTTGTCGCACTGCTTTGCTTTATCTTGGCCAGCTGTTGTAAATGAGAACTTGTTCTCAACTGGCCTACCTGGTTAAATAAAGGTGAAATAAAATAAATAAAAATGGTGAAATCCCTGAGAAGTTTCCTTCCTCTCTGGAGTTAGGAAGGACACCTGTATCTTTGTAGTGACTGGGTGTATTGATGCACCATCCAAATTAAGAACTTCACTATGCTCGAAGGAATATTCAATGTCTGCTTTTTTTTAACCCATCTACCATTAGGGGCCCTTCTTTGTGACGCATTGGAAAACCTCCCTAGTCTTTGTGGTTTAATCTGTGCTTGAAATGTACTGCTTGACTGAGGTACCTTACAGATAACTTTATGAGTGGGGTACAGAGAAAAGGTAGTCATTCAAAAATGATTTTAAACACTATTAGTGCACACAGTGAGTCCATGGAACTTATGTGACTTGTTAAGCACTTTTTTACTCTTGAACTTATTTAGGCCATAACAAATAAGAAAGGGGTTGAATACTTACTGACTCAATTCATTTGTAAACAATTAAGAATATATAAATTCCACTTTGACATTATGGGGTATTGTGTAGGCCAGTGACACAAAATCACAATTTAATCCATTTTAAATTCAGGCTGTAACACAACAAAATGTGGAAAAAGTCAAGGGGTGTGAATTCTTTCTGAAGGCATTGTAGTTAATGGAATTGGCCGTATGAAATCTTTTTCACTTCTTGTGGAAATTCTGAAATATGGGGCTTGTGTGAAGTAGTCATATTGGGGCCGATTCAGACTGAAAATGATGCCTTTCCTATGCACAACTTTCCTATGCTCTTCTCAGTATTTGGTGTTCAGACTTATTCAGTCGTGTAACTCTCTCTGTAAGTGTCGCTACCTTGCGCGCTCTGAATACATTTAATTCATCCGATGAAAACCCTCCCACTTGCTGGACAACATATTTTCTCATGGAGTTTTCATTCAATAGGGTTTTCATTCAATAGGGTTTTCATTCAATAGGGTTTTCATTCAATAGGGTTTTCATTCAATATGGTTTTCCGTACATTTGTCTTAAGCCATCCCTTTAAATACAGTGTACCTTTCAGTTATTTTGTGAATGTTGTGAAAAGTAAAAAAGACACAGAACATGCAGATCACAGTAAAGACATTTCTCGATAAATACTGACAACCATTCATATTTATTGAAAATAGAATATCATAGACAATAGTGCCATGTCAAACACAAAATGTGCTTACCTTTATGTAACAATTTCTTCAAGACACTCAGCCTTGTCCTTCCTGAACATTAATTCAGCTGCCCAAATGGGCTCTGAGATCCTCTTGCTTCCCAATATTTGACCTTATTCAATAGTTTTACCGAAGTCTCCATTATACAAATCATTGCAATCAGGGACTCGGCACATGCTGCATTGCATGACTGACTATCTGGACAGACTGCCCAGCAAACCAAAATTGGTTCTGTGAACATTCCCAAAACATTAATTAGTTTGCCCTGAAAGTTCTAATGACACTTAAACAATCTAGTTGGGCTCATGATTATATATTTGTATAAAACATTCCCCTGATGATGCCAGAACACATTTTGTTATTAAACTACCTGGAAACCTAATTAAAACCCAAGGAGAATGTTCTGTGGTGGTTGGTACAGATGTTGTGCACAACATTTTAGTGAATGTTAGGAGAACATTCCAAGGATATTTCATAAAAGAAAATGTAAAAAAAAAAATGGGGGGGGGGGGGTGTTATCATCCTAATGTTATATAAAACCCGAACTAGAAATTAATGGGAATGTTAGCTAATGTCCTGGGAATGTTCCCGGTGTGCTGTGTGTACTGTATTTGTCAAATAAGACACAGCTGAATGCCATCATTCAGTTTTTATGGAACTTGCTTCTTCATTTTTGCCTTATTGCTTTGTTGGATGTCAAGTATACATAGAAACGATTGCAGACTACCTGGGTCGTTCCACTAATTTGCAGCCTTTTGAGAAGTGTAACTTTATTTAAAAAAACATTAGATTTTTTTTTATAAAGAGCACGTTCAACTTCATAAGAAACACATTTTCCCATCTCAAGAGGTTTTTAAGTGCCAAATAAAGTAACAGGGTAGACGATTTCATCTTAAATCAGCCATAAATCCCCTCGTGACAGGGGGAATGGAAGCTTGTTGTGTGCAACAGGACGTGGCAATTGAATGTCTGTCTATCTATGGGTAACAGGGTTGGCTTGTTATGCTCGATCCGCACAGTTTCCCATCACAAAAGGGCCAAAAAGAATAGGACAAGCTCACCTGCTTTTACACTATGATTTGACTATTAGATGTACAATGTTTCTTTTGAAAAGCATTTTTTTTTAAAGGAATAGTTTCACCATATTTAAACGAGAGTTCTGACATTAAGATGAGGGACAGACGTGAATTGAATCACTAATCATTAAATAAGTAATAGTCTTCAGACATGACTTTGTCAAAGCAACAAAATAACTAGGGCTTTAGAAAGATGGTGAAAAGTTGGAGAAATGTTGAGGTTAAGTGAGTTAAAGTCTTCCTAGAAGTGCATAAAGTCTTAATTCATATAATTTCGTTTTTATTTATTGAATTCTCCATGTGGTGTATATTAAAGGGCACTCCATGTGGTGTATATTAAAGGGCACTCCATGTGGTGTATATTAAAGGGCACTCCATGTGGTGTATATTAAAGGGCACTCCATGTGGTGTATATTAAAGGGCACTCCATGTGGTGTATATTAAAGGGCACTCCATGTGGTCTATATTAAAGGGCACTCCATGTGGTCTATATTAAAGGGCACTCCATGTGGTCTATATTAAAGGGCACTCCATGTGGTGTATATTAAAGGGCACTCCATGTGGTCTATTTTAAAGGGCACTCCATGTGGTGTATATTAAAGGGCACTCCATGTGGTCTATATTAAAGGGCACTCCATGTGGTCTATATTAAAGGGCACTCCATGTGGTCTATATTAAAGGGCACTCCATGTGGTCTATATTAAAGGGCACTCCATGTGGTCTGTATTAAAGGGCACTCCATGTGGTGTATATTAAAGGGCACTCCATGTGGTGTATATTAAAGGGCACTCCATGTGGTGTATATTAAAGGGCACTCCATGTGGTGTATATTAAAGGGCACTCCATGTGGTGTATATTAAAGGGCACTCCATGTGGTCTATATTAAAGGGCACTCCATGTGGTGTATATTAAAGGGCACTCCATGTGGTGTATATTAAAGGGCACTCCATGTGGTCTATATTAAAGGGCACTCCATGTGGTCTATATTAAAGGGCACTCCATGTGGTCTATATTAAAGGGCACTCCATGTGGTCTATATTAAAAAACCCTTCATGTAATATAACATGCTTTTAAAATTCAATATTGGTGCATAATTTCAATTTAAAATATCAAAGGGATGCAAAAGGCACTCTTTTCGTGGGAACAACCCACCTATTTCAATAGCACCAGCATAATAAATGTCACAAATGAAGAAAATATTATCATTAAATTGTTCAAAGTATTTTGGGTTCACTTCCCGGTTGTTTTGATCTCTTGATGTGTTTAGAAATGTGTGAATTAATTGTTCAGAATATTGTGGTGAAGATGGATACCGAATTGAAACCATACTGTCCAGCGTATTTAAAAGCCAAACTTGCAATAACTTGAAGACACTGATTCTGCAGAATGATTCTTATAGAGATACAGAAAAGGATGACTGCTCCTGCACCTTAAAGACTGATGTTAACAGAGCCATTGAACACTGGTCATTTTAATAATGTTTAAATACTGTTTTACCCACTTTATATGTATATGTACAATTTATATGTATATACTGTATTCTAGTCATGGCTCATCATATATAGCTACTACTGTACACACTTTTTCTATTCATATACTGTCCTTAAACACAATTTACATACATATACAGTACCAGCCAAAAGTTCAGACACACCTACTCATTCCAGGGTTTTTCTTTATTTTTACTATTTTCTACATTGTAATAGTGAAGACATAAAAACTATGAAATAACACATATGGAATCATGTAGTAACCAAAAAAGTGTTAAACAAATCAAAATATATTTTATATTCTTCAAAGTAGCCACCCTTTGCCTTGATGACAGCTTTGCACACATGGCATTCTCTCAACCAGCGTCATGAGGTAGTCAACTGGAATGTAATTTCAATTAACAGGTGTGCCTTGTTAAAAGTTATTTTGTGGAATTTCTTTCCATCTTAATGCATTTGAGACAATCAGTTGTGTTGTGACAAGGTAGGGGTGGTATACAGAAGATAGCCCTATTTGGTAAAAGACCAAGTCCATATTATGGCAAGAACAGCTCAAAGATAAATTACAGTCCATCATTACATAAGACATGAAGGTTAGTCAATGCGGAACATTTCAAGAACATTGAACGTTTTTTCAAGTACAGTCGCAAAAACCATCAAGCACTCTGATGAAACTGGCTCTCATGAGGACCGCCACAGGAAAGGAAGACCCAGAGTTACGTCTGCTGCAGAGGAGAAGTTCATTAGCGTTACCAGCCTCAGAAATTGCAACTCAAATAAATGCTTCAGAGTTCAAGTAACAGACATCTTAACATCAACTGTTCAGATGAGACGATGAGAATCAGGGCTTCATGGTCAAATTGCTGCAAAGAAACCACTTCTAAAGGACACCAATAAGAAGCAGAGACTAGGTTGGGCCAAGAAACACAAGCAATGGACATTAGACAGATGGAAATATGTCCTTTGGTCTGTTGAGTCCAAATGTGAGATTTTGGGTTCAAACTGCTGTGTCTTTGTGAGATGCAGAGTAGGTGGTTCCCACTGTGAAGCATGGAGGAGGAGGTGTGATGGTGTGGGTGCATTGCTGGTGACACGGTCAGTGATTTATATAGAATTCAAGGCACACTTAACCAGCATGGCTACCACAACATTCTGCAGCGATACACCATCCCAACTGGTTTGCGCTTAGTGGGACTATCATCTGTTTTTCAACAGGACGATAACCCAACACACCTCCAGGCTGTGTAAGGGCTATTTGACCAAGAAGGGGAGTGATGGAATGGAGCATCAGATGACCTGGCCTCCACAATCACCCGACCTCAACCCAATTGAGATGGTTTGGGATGAGTTGGACCGCAGAGTGAAGGAAAAGCAGCCAACAAGTGCTCAGCATATGTGGGAACTCCTTCCATGTGAAGCTGGTTGAGATTATACCAAGAGTGTGCAAAGCTGTCATGAAGGCTACTTTGAAGATTCTAAAATCTAAAATATTTTTGGATTTGTTTAACACTTTTTTGGTTACTACATGATTCCATTGTGTTATTTCATAGTTTTGATGTTTTCACTATTATTCTACAATGTAGAAAATAGTTTTCAAAAATATTTTAAAAACCTTGAATGAGTAGGTGTCCAAACTTTTGACTGGCACTGTATATTTATTTATATTCCGGACTCTGACATTGCTCGTTCTGATATTGTTTGTTTTGATATGTTTAGCATTTTTTAAACAGCCGAAACAGCTTTTTCCTGCAATCTATAACCATAATATTTATGCTTAATTCTGTGTGGGGGAAATGTGTATGTTTTTCTGCATATCTAAGCATACATCTTGAGCTGTTTTTTTAAGAAACTAAATATGCTTCTTTGCACATTGCTAAATCTGGGTAAAAGATGGAAAGGAATTGTGAGTCTTATTCAGTACAATGAGTTATTGCTTGCTTTAAAGTCTACCAACCTTGCCAGCAGGCATACCAGTTAGGCTATTTAGACAAGCTAGCTAATCTAACTAGCTAGTTATAACTTTAGGACATGGGGAACCTATATGGGCTAGCTAAAGCCAATAAAATTGCTAAGTGGCTGGTAGTATTACAAAAAAAACAACACCATTTTTAAACAGGACAAATCTGAGAGGGCACACACACCTCTGGTTATTGTACTGCTAGATATGGCTGCATAGTTGGAGCTAGAAGCATAAGCATTTCACTGCACCTGTGATAACATCTGCAAAACTGTGTTCGTGAACAATAAACTCTGATTTGATAACTGAAAAAGGTGAGTAAATACATTACTTGGCATCAAGCAACATGGTCAAATTTAAATAGTTAGACCATGCTGAAAAGTGATTGATTTATCATTAGTGGATCATTTTGTTTTCAAATGTTCTGCAGCTACTGAGAAAACTGTACACTACCAGTCAATTACCTCAAGAAATTTAGCTGAAATTACATTCAATAAACAAATCTACGGATAGTGTAATGACATAAAAGTAAATCCATTGTAGACTAACATTTTCTTCTCTTCTCCTTAAAGCTGGTTGATTAAACCACTGTTGATATTTGATCAAGAAACAACAGTGGGGTGAATTGTTTGGCAGTTGGGTAGGGAGGGAAGCCTGACAGTTAAAGAGATCCAGTCTCTTTGTACCTTCTTCTATCTCTGTCGCTTTTGTTTTACACCAGATGCTCTTCATTCGAGGTACTAGCTTAATGGCTTTTGACACACGCAGCATGTAGTGGTTTAGGGGTTTCCATGGGCAACACCCTCATCAGCACCTCTGACACTGCCTGGGTGACATCTCTGACTAGAACTTCCACAAAGAAAGTGACATCACTGGGTTCCTCAAAGACTAGCCTCCATGGAAGAGTAGCATGTCCTTTTGATGTGAATTGGTGGGGAAACGATCTTACCATGACGCAGGTATGGTAAGACTCATGATGATGTGGGTCCAGCCTTTCGACCGTGTTTGATCCTTCTTACAATCCAGACGTGATCAAGAAGTGGCACGGTGACAGGGCATGCTGCTGTGTGGCGTTTGGACCCCTATGTCAACGGATGTGCTCTAATGGCCACCTCCAGCTCGTTTCTCTCCGGTCGTCCAGTCGATGATGATGAACGTCAGGCTCATAGACATGAAGATGAAGCCCATGGCTGTAAAACAGGCAGCCTGAAACCAGCCAGAGAAAGAGTTGTTGGAATTCACCTTAGTCATGAACGTTAATTTTAAAAAAAGAAGAAAAAAAAAAGATCTTGACACAAACCGGGGTTTCGGAAGTTCTTTCCAGAACCCATTGTGATACTACCCAAACACTCCGAAAACCTGAGGATTGTGTGGAGAGTTTTAACAAACATGTCTAGACAATGGCAGGAAAATGAATGTCATGTGAAAACCTACCGTGATCTTTGGTCTTGACTTCATTGGTTCTTGTTCGGGGGGAACAATGCGGAGGTAGAATAATCCTGGGAGGATGAAGATCAGACTAGGTGCAGTGGTGGCCCCTGGACAGCCAAATGAGACAATGAGTTAGTCCACTGGTAAGTACTCTTGTATGAGGCATATGTAATGTAAACGGTCCTTCCTGTAGTGTTCAGGGTGATGAGGAGACATGGCATGTCAGGTTGATTGGTGAGTATGTAGAGAAAAAGCATCTGAGGCTAGATGGCAAGAACTGTTTTAACCTATACTCATGAGCATATGAGTGCTTTTTTTCGGGGTCTCACCAATGATGCCAAAGATATCTCGGATATTGGGCACAATGATTACAAGAACGTTGACCACGAAGAGGAGACACAGGGCGATGGTGATGTGGCGTGCCCAGTGGAAGGGTTTCTCTGGGAACAGGAGCTGGAGAATGGCTCTGCGAATCTGGAGAGAAAGAGGACTCAGGGGAGTATCTACAGTGAAACTTGCAACATGGCTGTCGAGTGTCAGTTATGAGGTATGTTTACTAACTAACTAAAAACACAATTGATGAAATTACATTCCATACACTTTCCTACCAATACCAACTCTGGGTTAAACAGAGATTATAGGGTGTACTGTACAAGCCAGCATCAGTTGTTCTAAGCATGACACAGTAGCTTAACATTTAGAGAGAAATTGATATATACAGTATCTAGGCTATGTTGGTTTTGAAATGCAAACAATCTTTGAAATGCAAAACATTGGAAGCTTCCTTAGAAATACAGTAATAATAGCAGGGGTTCACAAAATTTTTGGGGGCTGGAGATCTCGTGATAGCAAATTCATCATGAACCCCTTAAAATCAGAACACAACTCCGACTTTAGAGTGCGATAAAAATAGCATTCCGGGCTAACCAAGCCTCGGGCCCTGGGAAATAACATTTTAAAAGGCACCCCTCTTTGCAATGGAGAGGAAAATTAGTTAAGGTAATTTCCTGCAGAGAGACAATTTTGCAGTTTTAAAGCTTAAACTAGAGTGCATTTATGTTCAAAATGACAATTTTACGAAATACAAGAAACTTGAGTTGAAAACTGGATCATTGATGGAGTACTGTGGATCCCTGTGAGCCTCCCAAGCCCAACTGTGCATCTAAGGGTAGCCTATATTGTAGATTAATAATATTGCAGTGTATTGTATTGCACTCTCTAAACTTGTTTCACAGACCCATTAGCCAAATTTGTTTCATCTGTTGTTGCTAGCAATATTTATTTAGAATAAAAAGAGATCTTGGCGCAGAACCCCCTGTAGTACCTCCGCAGACCCCCAGGGTGGTTCCCAGTTCAGGAACCACTGAATTAGAGTAAGGTAATTAGAGCTAATGAGAGGAGGCTCTTACAGGAAAGAGGACCACAGGGACAGTAAGGGTGACTGCCACCAGCACGGCCACACGCACACACAGGATCAGGGTGTCCAGAGGGTCCACTTTGCTGTAGGTGTGCAGGAGCTCAGATTCCGTGTTCACTACATAAATATATATATGCACACACACACAAATTGAGTATCTTTTGAAATTCTGAAATCAATATTTTTTTCTGCAGCGTGAATACGACTAAAGCCGCCTTGAAGCCCTGGTCTTACCGTAGAAGGTGAGGTAACCAAAGATGGCAGTGAGGAGGTACATGACGAACATGCCCATGATGGACACATTAGCAATCCCTTGCATGCGCCTCTTGGTTGCGCTTTGGTGGAAAAGAAAGCAGTTTTTTATGTCTGTTAATGAGGTAGAGGGATTACACGACTAATGTTACATTTATTAAATTAAAAATGTCCCTTGATTTAATCAGAAGCCAACAGGTGTGCAGTTGAAGTCGGAAGTTTACCGTAGCCAAATAAACTGAGTTTAAATGTTTCACAATTCTTGAATTTAATCCTACTAAAAATACCCTGTCTTAGGTCAGTTAGGATCACCACTTTATTTTAAGAATGTGAAATGTCAGAATAATAGTAGTGAGAATGATTTATTTCAGCTTTTATTTCTTTCATCACATTCCCAGTGGGTCAGAAGTTTACATTCACTCAATTAGTATTTGGTAGCTTTGCCTTTAAATTGTTTAACTTGGGTCAAACGTTTTAGGTAGCCTTCCACAAGCTTCCCACAATAAGTTGGGTGAATTTTGGCCCATTCCTCCTGACAGAGCTGGTGTAACCGAGTCAGGTTTGTAGGCCTCCTTGCTCGCACACGCTTTTTCAAACCATAGTCTGGCTTTTTTTTATGGCGGTTTTGGAGCAGTGGCATCTTCCTTTCAGGTTATGTTGATATAGGACGTGTTTTACTGTCGATATAGATACTTTTGTACCAGTTTCCTCCAGCATCATCACAAGGTCCTTTGCTGTTGTTCTGTGATTGATCTGCACTTTTCACATCAAAGTACATTCATCTCTAGGAGACAGAACGTGTCTCCTTCCTGAGCGGTATGAAGGCTGCGTGGTCCCATGGTGTTTATACTTGCATACCATTGTTTGTACAGATGAACTTTGTACCTTCAGGCATTTGGAAATTGCGCCCAAGGATGAACCAGACTTGTGAATGTCTACCATTTTTCTTCTGAGGTCTTGGCTGATTTCTTTTGATTTTCCCATGATGTCAAGCAAAGAGGCACTGAGTTTGAACGTAAGCGTTGAAATACATCCACAGGTACACCTCCAATTGATTCTAATTATGTCAATTAGCCTATCAGAGGCTTCTAAAGCCATGACATAATTTTCTGGAATTTTCCAAGCTGTTTAAAGGCACAGTCAACTTAGTGTATGTAAACGTGTGACCCTACTGGAATTGGGATACAGTGAATTATAAGTGAAATAATCTGTCTGTAAACAATTGTTGTAAAAATTACTTGTCATGCACAAAGTAGATGTCCTAACCGACTTGCCAAAACAATAGTTTGTTAACAAGACATTTGTGGAGTGGTTGAAAAACAAGTTTTAATGACTCCAACCTAAGTGTATGTAAACTTCCGACTTCAACTGTATGTGTTCTACTGTAAATTAGTATCGGTAAAGAAGGATAAAGGTCGTCATATCAACATGGTGATGTGTGAAGGGAACAAATTGGGGGTTCATATTGTTTTATGAACTTACTTTTTGAGTTCAGTGTAAATGGGAAGCACCTCAGGGTGACAAACAAAGGCGAACGCCAAGATGGGGATGGTATACGCCGTCTGAATACCATATAAAGGATAAGTTCAATTAGCAGCATTGCACAAGGAGTGCTTGAGTAAACTCACAAGACAGTGTGGACATTTGTGCCACGCTGGTTCTGCTCTGCTTCAATACACATGGACAACCAGTTGCACTGGCTGTAAGATGATATGAGCATGGATTCACAAACTCATTAGCATATTGAATGACATGTGCTCCAACTGCAAATAGCTCCTAACCTTATGTGGTTGTATTGTAGCAGAGTAAGAACCTAAGAGCAGAAGTGATGTGGAATAAACACTAAAACATATTTTAACCTCCTGGTTTATGGTGAACATTTTGCCTTTGCACTGTCCCTCCTCTTCCATGGTGGTGTTGATAATTGTTGTGTGATTGCTGCCATTTGGCACCAGGGGGCAGGGGATGTTGAACTTCTTGTATATGACCTTGAGAGAGAGAGAGAGAAAGAGAGAGATAAGCAGTGAGATGTCAGCAGAAACATATCAATCCTCTATAGCTGACAACCATGATCACATTTTTTATTCATTTTTTAGAACCTTTATTTAACTAGGCAAGTCAGTTAAGAACAAATTCTTATTTACAATGTGCGCCACCCTATGGGACGCCCAATCACGGCCGTTTGTGATACAGCCTGGAATCAAACCAGGGTCTGTAGTGACGCCTACAGCACTGAGATGCAGTGCCTTAGATCGCTGCGCCACTCGGGAGCCAAATACCTATCTCTAGTTAACTTGTGAATTCCTGTCCAAAGCCTCATTCATTCTTCTGCTTTTGCTAAGTGATCAAGGTCAACGATAGAATTTGTCACATTAACAATGTACCTTTCTGCGGTAAGGCATTTTAAACAACATGCACAGTAGTGTAATCTAGGATTGTGCTCAAGTATTCAAGCAACATTGAACAGTTTCAAACATTTTAACATATTACAATATTAAAATAATAATTTGGCCAAATGTGGTTAATTTATGATGTTGCCCTCCCCCTTTTTCTTTGTATGTCAACATAATCAGACAATAACCTATTTCAGAAAGTTAACGTATCCATGTTCATAGCTCATTTCACCATTGTACAACAAGGCCTGGCTGGCAGTGAGTATATGAAACAGGAGCGAACATGAAATGTTTTGTGAGGTAGAGTGGCACAAGATATAAATATCTCCTCATAAATTGTCGAGGGCACATTAGTACCACAGTCTTTAGTCATGACTCATGCCCTAAGCTGTTAACACATTAACAATGGTAAAGAATCACTAAAAACAGAGCATGGACAATGGAAGTCCAATCATCAGGAGGTGAAAAGCATATGCCGCATCAGAATATAATATTGAAATGTATGATTGCTTGTATAATATATATTGTAATATAATACAGTATAGACATCCATCATCAGAAAGTCACTCACCGAGGAAAGGAAAAAGACCATGCAGGTGAGGGAGAAGCCACTGGTGTAACCCAAATACCCTGCAAGATGCAGTCGAGGATTGTTACTACAACAAAAACAACAAGCATCCCACATCCCAACTGACAATGTTTGGCTTCCAGGACACGTCTGCTCCTGGCCTAAAATAGATCCTTCACAGAGCAGAGTCTATAGTCATCCAAATGTTTTGTTTTATGAATAAAGAGGCGCTGACTGAAAGATTGACAGCCAGTGAGGTCATTAGCAGCCATGAGGAAAAGTCAAAGGTCATTATGAGGTCAGTCACATACCCAGTTGTCTCATCAGGGCAAGTGGGAGGATGACGCACACACTGACGATGATGATGAGGTAATTCCCATTCAGGAACCAATCTCTAATTTAAAACATAAACAAAAAAACAAAACGTAGCCAGACACAAAAGTTAATTAATTCTAGGTTCATTATGGCCTTTAATGTAGACTATACTAGGAAACATACTGTTTAGGGGCAATTGATGCAATGTTAGGTAAAAATGGCTTGTGGTTCTGGTGGGATGGCGAATACAGTTTAGGTACCTGGGGGTAAGCACTGGAGACCTGGGGATAGACGTAGGGATCGTAAGGTGCGGCATATTTTGCTGGTCCATGTATAATGCATTAGCCAATCCTGGGTTTTAGCACCAAATATTGGGAGGGTGGACTCGTTTGGGATGGCAGTGAAGAGGAAGGAGGATGGTACAATGAACAGATAATAAAGATTGGATGGGGGTGAAAGTCCAGTCCTAACTATAGGAGTTTAGCTCTGATTGGTTCCAGAGAGGGATCAATCAGGAAAGAGTGATCTGGGCTTATGGGGATTTTAACAGCTAGCTTGTTGCATGTTACACCCCGTAAATATTTGTATTTATTTTATTTATTTAACTAGGCAAGTCAGTTAAGAACAAATTCTTATTTACAATGACGGCCTACACCGGCCAAACCTGGACGACACCCTATGGGACTCCCAATCACGGCTGGTTGTGATGTAGCCTGGAATCAAACCAGGGTGTCTGTAGTGACGCCTCAAGCACTGAGATGCAGTGCCTTGGACCACTGCGCAACTCAGGAGCAGTGTTTTTGTGGACAAGTAACCTTGTCAAGAAAAACTCCTGGCCTTAAACATACATCAGTAAGTGTGCCGTAGACAATAGTCCTCATGTTAGTTTGCTGCACTGAAAGGTGTGGAAAGGTGCTGCTCCACTTACCCAGTGTTTGATGACAAGCCCAGGAAGGCTTGAATGACCAGAGGTAACTCATACTTCACAATGAAGAGGTAACTGGACATTGCTGGAGGAGATTAAGCATATTTCAGAGCTGTTAACTTCTATTATCATAAGAAAACACAGACACACCCTGCCCATTTTACCTGTATTTTAATTTTCCTAAAAATGCTTAGCAATATCACACAAACATTGGAGGAAAACTTTCTGTCAAGAACCACTAAAACTTTCATGAGCCATTGTCACGACTTCGACAGAAGTCGAAGCCTCTCCTTGTTCGGCGGTGGTCGACATCACCGGTCTTCTAGCCATCATTGATCCATTTCATTCATTTTCCATTGGTTTTGTGTTGTCTTCCTACACACCTGGTTTCAATCCCATTCATTACCTGTTGTGTATTTAACCCTCTGTTTCCCCTCATGTCTTTGTCAGTGATTGTTTGTTATTCAGTGTTGTGTTGGTTTTTGTATTGGTGTGCGACAGGTCCTTGTACCCACTTTATTTATTGTTACATTTAGTGTTTGGAGTGTGTTTTGTTTATTTGTTATGAAATACTCCATTACACTCAGTTTGATTCTCCTGTGCCTGACTTCCCTGCCACCTATACACACGACTCTGACAGCCATGAAATCCATGAGTGCAGTGAAGCCATGAGTGCATTTATATTTGCCCATGTGGTTCTCTTCAAAACAGATACTATGTGCTAGTGCTAGTGGGTGAATATATTACTGTAGGGGCAAAACGTTTTTGCACTTTTATGGACAGAGGGTCTTATTCAATCAAACTCAATGACCCAATTCCTCATCCTAGGTACTTACCACCAATGTTGTGAAAGGTTATAATGACACCCGCTGCTATTTTTCCTGGGTGTCCAAAAGCCCGGAAGCCCAGCTGTTCATACGCACGAATACCTGAACAGACAAACAAGATGTTAGTCTGTTAAAGAGTAGACATGGGACAGGATCTATATGCCATGACATTAGAAGACACTGTTATCTAAAGCAACAGTGAGTGCATACATTTTTGTACATGTGACACCAGCGAACCAACAACTACCAATTTACAGACAGCTTGGATCATATGGTGGATCCCTACTTTAGGTTTGTCTATAAAAAAAGCTGGGCATTTCTGTCAGGCATTTGTGGAGGGGTAGAATCACAGGTATTTCAATGGTCCAAATGCAGAGGGAAAGTTTGTTGACAGAAAAGTAAGTTAACTTTTCTCATATTGTTATGATTAACTTTGTGATTCAGCTTTCAATTTGTCTTTGATTCCTAAGGGTGATCCATAAGTAACACATACTCACCCACAACTCCAGCACTCTTAAGCAGGAGGTGAACCGAGTAGCTGGACAGACAGGCGATACATGTCAATAGGATTCTGCAGAGCACAAACAACTGACTTAGAGGTTTTGGAAAGGTAAACAACATAATTAATTTCATGTGGATTCAGCCAATGTTAAAATAATGAATCCCATGGTCAGCCCACCGCTTCACAGATGCATCAAACAAAGAAAGTCAACTCTACAAGAATAGGCTGCCCTCCTGTGACAGCAAATTGATTGGCACAAAACACAAATTACTTATTCATAAACATTTAAACAATTCTTGACTTCTGACTGGACCTGACGTGAATCTGAGCATCCCAACGTGCAAAGCATGCTGGGGAGCCATATCTGTGGTGTGCTCACACCCAAGCTATGATTCATCAGCCAACTCTTTGCTATATTCAACTCCTGAAATCTGATTTAGGAGTCCCATGTGTCTCAAATCTCACCATAAAAATGACATATGGACACACCAACGCACACCACTCTTCGCCACTGTTCTTTTAACCATTCGAGCACCGTAAAAGTTAAACATTACGTTAGATGACTACTTTTTCATATCATTTTTGTCACGATTCCACTGTAGTGTTTTGGTAACATTGTTGCTATGTGTTGTGCAGTAACAGTGTGTATCAAACCATTTTGGGAGGATCTGTGACCTTTTGACAACAACAAAAAATACGAGACAAATAATCCCCCCCCCCAAGTTTGTCCTGCCAAGAGCTGTGTAATATTTAACTTGGTGGGCGTGTGTGTACTAATTTGTCTGTTGTCACATCAAGGAATCACATAGGGACATAATGTGTTGCAGTACTTACATAAAGAGAACGATGCCTGTGTTTGACATGGCGTACGACAGTCCCAGAATTCCGCTCCCCATTATGGCGTTACTGAGGTTAAAGACGGACATTCCGAAAGAGGTTTTCCCCTCAAACTGCCAAGGCCACAAAGACATGAATGTCCGTTGTTATAACTCCTCATGATGACATTTCAGCATAAAAAGGATGACTGCCAGCTCCAAAGCTGTTGCCATAGTTCTTCATACTCACATCTGTAAACTGGGGCTTCTTGGTCCCATCACTCTTATATGGTAACATCTCCTCTTCCTCTTCCGCCCGCGGGATACTATGAAGTCAATCAAACCAAGGAAACATAAAAACTATAAGGTTAAACAACACTCAATTTCATCAATGTCCAACTTCAGCCAAGCAAAGTATCATTATAATCCATTGGGTGCTTGAAAATGCTGTCCATGAAAGAGTACTGTATCCATTTAAGTGTTTAAAATGCATCTGAGGTAAACTAGTGTTTACAAAAAGCCTGGTATTTTTCCAGGTGTTCAACACAAATATGATACCTTTTCTGCAAAACCATAATGACAGTGGATTTCATTTGACTTGTTTAATCTGCTCAAAATAGCCGAACAAACATAACAATACATTTCTGTGCTAAAAAAAAAACAGGGCAAAAAACTAGTTGAATCAACATTGTTTCCAAGTTATTTCAATAAAATAAATCAATGTGGAAAATTTCCTATTTTTTTCTCCCAACTTCTAACCTAAATCAAATGTCATGGTGAAATGTTTTTTTACTTTCATGTTGAATTTGCATTAGTTGACAACCACCACAAGACCATGTCAAACTAGACTTTAGACAATTCATCTACACAAACAGTGACAAATATAGGGTGGTAATAGTCTTGTCTGTCAGAAAATAAACACAAATATCCTTGGAATTTGTGGAATTTTGGTGGCCTTTTTGAAATCAAAACACTATCATGCACACAACTGGCGGAATGATATTATCATACATGCCAGGTAGCAATATGTGCAGTCAAATAGGACACATACCCATTTTCCAAAGGGACGAAGCCATGGTGGTGACCATTTGATATCTTTTGGAGTTCCATATGGTTTTTTGCTGATACAAAGAGGGCTGGGTGTGACTGATGGTTCTTCACTGACTGGAGGAAAACATTGAAGGATTCACAAGGAGGCTAAAGTTCCAATCTGAAAAAAAGAGAAAAAGATGTACCTTAGATAAATGAACAACTTATCTTTTGGATGTCATTCCAGATGATAGACAGAAAAATGTAAACAGTCAGGTTTGACGGTTTGAGGAATTTGCACGTTGCAAAGTGAAGCCTAGACTCTAGGGTAACTGTGGGAGTTGTCAACTTGTCTGTCACTATGGGACCACATGTCGGCTTCCCACCAGAGGAATCCATAGCACCACTCTCTCCCTGCATGTGTCATTTCATTTGACGGCTCAGGTTGCATTGCCAGTAATGAGACTCCTGACTACTTTTGAATTCCTTCCAATAGAATTCCATTACTCTTTCAGTAGGGTTTGGTTTACTTGGCAGATCTACCTTGAAGTCCTTCTGCATACAACTCATAATTGATGTAACACTTTCCTCCATTACAAAATTAAGTGCAGATTGTCAGGGCCAGTTCTTTTTTTGTTTCAATCAACTCACGTTTCCCAGAAAAGGGATGTAAATCTGATATAAACTAAACCTGGAAGCACTGTGTTGCCATCACAGACTTTATTGTGAACACAAACTTTGTTGTACACTGTTATTTATCAATCTTTTATTTATTCAGGTGAGTGCCATTGAGGTAGGAATCTCTATTTTTAGGGATCCCTGGTATTGGTTTAGGATTTCACTCTTGTTCATCTACACTGCAGTGTTACTAAAGTATAAGATACCTACCAGCCCTATGCCAACTGGTGTGCCAGCTGGGATTTGACATCATTACAGACGAAACTGGCAAACAAGAAATGTCACAATTTGCTGAACAAATAGAGTCATATGAGGCTGCTTACGCCTTCTGATACATTGACACAAGAATTACAGTGCCTTCAGAAAGTATTCACACCCCTTGACTTTATCCACATTTTGTTGTGTTACAGCCTACATTTCAAATGGCTTAAATGTAGATGTTGTGTCACTCATCTATACACCCCATAATGTCAATATGGAATTATGTTTTTTATTTTTTATTTTTTACAAATGAATAAAAAATTAAAATCTGAAATGTCTTGAGTCAATAAGTATTCAACCCCTTTGTTATGGCAACCTAAATCAATTCAGGAGTAAAAATGTGCTTAACAAGTCAAATAATAAGTTGCATGGACTAACTCTGTGTGCAATAATTGTGTTTAACATTATTTTTGAATGACTACCCCATCTCTTTACCCCACTTTGGATGGTGTATCAATACACCCAGTTACTACAAAGATACAAGCTTCCTTCCTAACTCGGCTGTCAGAGAGGAAAGAAACCGCTCGGGGATTTCACCATGAGGCCAATGGTGATTTTAAACCAGTTACAGAGTTAAACCGCTGTAATAAGAAAAAACTGAGGATGGATCAACAACGTTGTAGTTACTCAACAATACTAACCTAAATGACAGAGTGAAAAGAAGGAAGCCGGTACAAAATATAAATATCCAAAACATGCATCCTGTTTGCAATAAGGAACTAAAGTAAAACTGCCAAAAATGTGGCTAAGAAATGTACTTTTTGTCTGAATACAAAGTATCATGTTTGGGGCAAATCCAACACAACACATCACTGAGTACCACTCTTCATGTTATGGGCATGCTTGACATCAGCAAGGAATAGTGAGTTTTTTTGGACAAAAAGAAAAAGAATAGAGCTAAGCACAGGCAAAGTCCTAGAGGAAAACCTGGTTCAGTCTGCTTTCCAGCAAACACTGGGAGACAAATTCACCTTTGAGCAGGACATTCACCTAAAATGCAATGCCAAAAATACAGTGGGGAGAACAAGTATTTGAAACACTGCCGATTTTGCAGGTTTTCCTACTTACAAAGCATGTAGAGGTCTGTAATTTTTATCATAGGTACAGTTCAACTGTGCGAGCCGGAATTCTTACTGGCTGGTAGGTGATCAAATACTTATGTCATGCAATAAAATGCTAATTAATTACTTAAAAATCATACAATGTGATTTTCTGGATTTTTGTTTTAGATTCCGTCTCTCACAGTTGAAGTGTACCTATGATAAAGATTACAGACCTCTACATGCTTTGTAAGTAGGAAAACCTGCCAAATCGGCAGTGTATCAAATACTTGTTCTCCCCACTGTACATGAGTGGCCTAATTACAGTTTTGATTTAAATCAGCCTGAAAATATATGGCAGGACTTGAAAATGACTGTCTAGCAATGATCAACAACCAACTTGATAGAGCTTGAAGAATTCTTTAAAAAATGGGCAAATATTAGACCACCAAATTGGCAAAGCTCTAAGAGACTTACCCAGAAAGACTCCCAGCTGTAATCGCTGTCAAAGGAGAATCTAACATGTATTGACTCAGGGGGTTGAATACTTATCTAATCAAAATATATTTGTGTTTTATTTTCCATTAATAAAAATGTTAAATTTAATTTTGTGTGGATCATTGACAAAATTGTATCCATTTTAATCCCTAATTGTAACACAACAAAATGTGGAAAATCTTAAAGGGGTGTGAATACTTTCCGAAGGCACTGTGTACAACAGGATAAGGCATGTGGTCCTTTATCAAGCTTTGTCAGTTGTGTTTGCCCACTGACAAGGCAATGTTGTATTTTGTTATCTTATAGCTAGGCTACTTTTGTTCTCAGTGTGCTGTATTACATACAATAGTCTTTTCATTCAAAAACATGGTCTGACTAGCCAAAGAAAATATCCAAGTATATCTGAACTTTCAACGTGTAGGCCTATGCTTAACTCATGACTAATGTTCTTTGTTACCCCCACACAAAAAATATATATATTTTATTATGGCTTGAAAGTACAACCAACATACAGTATCTTGGATAAAAGCAGCCATATATCATAGTTACTGCTTTTGAAAGTAAGCTTTTCTGTTTGACCTTTACCATAGAAAACATTACTGCTTCTTGCAACTTTAAGAAACTGTGTTGCACAATGACCCTCTAGAGGAAATATGTGTTTTCTAGTACAAGTGATGTGGGATGTTGGAATTCACATTTAAATGCACGCCAGAAGTTTTATTAAACCCTGGGATGGATACGTGGCTCACTGGGTCCAGAGATGCAGTTTGGAGTAAATCCAGGTTTTTACCACCAGTTGCTAGAGACATCAGCCTTGTAACCTACCATGTCAAACGTGAGTTTGATAAGGTTCGACCACTCGGACATCACATGGCACATCATGTGCTTTTCAAACGTGACTCAGGTAACGGGTTCCCTAACACGTATTAGACCTTTTCTGAGAGACACATGAGGATTGGATATGATTAGATGATTTGTCAGAATGTGACTTCTGATGACTCATACTCAGGTCACACTTTATTTGGATAGTCCGGATAGTCCATCTGTAGATGCTCTACAGATGGTCATACTATCAACAAACTACCTGTTGATAAGCAACTGTTGATAAGAAACCTGTTAAGGTTACGGTTAGGGTTAGGATTAGAATAAGGGTTAGGGTAAGGGTTAAGGTTAGAGTTACGGCTAGGGCTAAGGTTAAGGTAAGGGTTAAGGTTAGGGTTAGGATAAGAGTTAAGGTTAGGGATAGGGATAAGGTAAGGGTTAAGGTTAGGGTTAGGATAAGAGTTAAGGTTAGGGATAGGGATAAGGTTTAGTAGATAGTTAGTTGAAATGTTACTGATAGTCTGTAGAGCATCTACAAATGGACTATCCAAATAAAGTGTTACCCTTTGATATCAAATCAAATGTATTTATATAGCCCTTCTTACATCAGCTGATATCTCAAAGTGCTGTACAGAATGGGTATTGGTAAATTGATATGGGTAAATTGATATGGGTAAATTGTACTCCAATTATGTCCTATGGGGAAACTCTAGTTTCTATATCAATAATACCCAACAAGTTTCATCATCAGCCAAACGTTAAGATCTCCAGTACGCCTTCACGGTCCGGTCCATCCAGTGCCACCTCCACACACCAGCCCTCCGGTGGCAGCTCCCCGCACCAGGCTTCCTGTGCGTGTCCTCGGCCCAGTACCACCAGTGCCAGCACCACGCATCAGGCCTACAGTGCGTTCCACCTCTCCAGCGCTGCCGGGGGGGGGGGGGGGGGGGTACTGTCACACCCTGACCATAGTTTGCTTTGTATGTTTCTATGTTTTGGTTGGTCAGGGTTTGATCTGAGTGGGCATTCTATGTTGGATGTCTTGTTTGTCTATTTCTATGTCTGGCCTGATATGGTTCTCAATCAGAGGCAGGTGTTAGTCATTGTCTCTGATTGGGAACCATATTTAGGTAGCCTGGGTTTCACTGTGTGTTTGTTGGGTGATTGTTCCTGTCTCTGTGTTTTGCACCAGACAGGGCTGTTTTTGGTTTTCCACGTTTATTGTTTTGTAGTGTTCGTGTTTATCTGTTTTTATTAAACATGAATCAATATAACCACGCCGCGTTTTGGTCCGCCTCCACTTCACCCCAAGAGAACCGTTACAAATCCAGCACATATCATACTACACACAAAATAAAATATTTGCCACAGATTTGTGATTGGTTTGGTTATGCAGTTTGTAATAGAAATATCATGTAGCATCTCAGTTTGAAAGCCAGTGAGATTTGTGGGAGCCTGCATCTCATGTGTTCTATCGACAGCGATGCCAAACCATAATTCAGGAAACAATGTCTTGCGAGGAAATGTGTGATAAAATAACATCAAAGTCCTGATATAACTATTACTGTGCTATTACATTTAGATAAGGATTAAGAAAAAAATTGAATATATCTGCAGAGCCTAAACCTTGATGGAAAGGACACCAACATTTAGAAAAGCCATGTGTGAAATCACACCAGTTCAATGGAAAAAATAACTGACGTACATTTTGTGTCTGCCGCAGAATGTCACCCTTATTTTCTAAAGGTCCAATGCATCTGTTTTTATCTAAATATTAAATCATTTCTGGGTAACAATTAAGCACCTTAATGTAATTGTTTTTAATCAAAATTGTAAAAACTTAACAAAAATAGCTTCTTCACAAAGAGCAAATTTTGCTAGGACTGTCGGAGTGGGGAGGGGTAAATGGAAAACTGGCTGTTATTGGCAGAGAGGTTTGGAATTCTCTTTCTTATTGGTCTATTAAGAAGGCAGGCCAAAACTACATGCCACAAAAACAGGCTGAGATTTCAGACTTCAAAACAGCTCTGATTTCAAACAGCTCTTACACTAAAGAGCATTATCATAATTTTCACAATTCCACAGTATTATTCCAACCTCGTAGTGTGGAAATATATATTAAACACAGAAAAATCTAGTTTTTGACTGCACTTGGTCTTTAACGAATCTACTAAACCCCCCAACACATTTTTCATTCGGAACTGATAGACATTAGACCAGAAGAGGTCATGTACTTCAGACTAGCTGTCGCCATTGGCTAATGGGGATCCTAATAAATCAAAAAATCCTTACACACACCTCCCCTGAGAGAACTGGTTATGCTAATGCAGAGAATGTAGCTCTTAACCTATACCAGGCAGATTTTTATGAACAACTTACCCCTTTTAAAAACAGTTCATTTTTCTGTGTACTAAGATCTGATTCAGGTAAAAATCTATCCACACTCTCTAGTGAGTCAGTCAGTCAGTCATTCCGTCTATATATTATTTACTTAACCTTCTCAGCACCCAGTTGAAGCCCTTCGGAAAGAGTGAGTGTAGCAAGAGATAAAGAGAACGATAGAGAAGAGGAGATAAAGGGAGAGTGGGAGTTTTCAGTTACAGTTCATTTAGTAATACCACTTCACTATTTATTTTTCATTCATCTTTAATGCTCAAAATATTTTACATCTGTGTGTGTGTGGGGGGGGGGGGGGGGGGGGTGGTCTGCAGTTCCCACACCCATTCCACCAACATTCCTTTCTCTGTCTCTCTTCCTTTTCACATTTCTACATTGCTATGTTACATGTGTGATTTTTCTCCTCGCTAAGTCGCTCCCTCTTCGGCTAAAATCTTTATTCTAATGCATGAAGAGCCCCTGGCAAGAAGGGTCGGGCAAGCACATTCTTGCATTGCGTGTTGGGAATCAAACTCCAGAATGTCTTTCTACTGAGTTATCATTTCACACCAACACAAAATGTTTCTAAAACAAATCAACACACAACCTTCACCACTACTACAAACAAACACACACACAAATGTACTGGTGACCCATGCACACACACGCATGCACACAAACACACATGATCTATTTCTAAACATATTATCTACATTGATCTTTCGTTGAAATGTAGTCTTTTTCTGATGTTTATGTTGGATGTTTTAGGAAGTTGAGTGCTTTTCCAGCCACAGCGGTAACCAATACAGCCAGGAAATCCTTTCTCGGTGAAGAAGGAGGATCTCAGGTTAAAAAGGTCTAAAATTAAAGAGGTATTTCTGATAAAATGTCTGTTTTAATATTTAGATGAAAAGCTAAACAAGCTAGGTTTCTTATATGATGGATTATTGACTGACCCATCAGAAAACACATAGCTTAATCTGTAATGGGAAGAAAAAGTTAATAGTGGGAGTTCCATCAACCAATCCTGCATAGTTATGTCCGAGAAAGCCTGTTGAATCGTGCATTCGGCCCACAGAAGAACCACAAATATCTACCACCATGTGACGGTAGTTTGAAATGGTAGATAGACATTGCAACTTCCCTGTATTACTGAAGCTAGTATTCAACTATTTATATGTTTCCAATGCTTAGTTGCTGAGTGAGAGAAATAAATGTGCCTGAAGAATAAAAGGGAAAGTATATGGCACAGCAGAGCACAGCACATAAAATACTCTCTGACCCCATCTTTTCTGTGCAATAGAGGGGTGTCTACATGACATATTATGCAATAACCTTCAATTTTTGTCTTACTTTCTATTGGCTGATTAAGAGGTTGCTATGCAGATTATGTAAATACAATTTGAGGAAGAGCTATAAATTATGTTCTCTAATGGTAGGTGATTGTTGCATTTATTAGACAAAGTGAAAAAATGGGTTTCTTGCTCAAACAACTGAAGTAGCCAGCTAACCTGCTGCTTATAGTTGCACTAGGGTCGGTAGCAGAAGCCAAAGCAACCATTTTGTAAGGTTTGTGTTAGCTAATCAGCTCCTTTGTTGTTCAACGTGACATGCCATTTCATAATAGCTGCCGTTGCTACTGCTAGCTAGCATGAGGACGAAAACGGCAGTTTACTTCAAAACGTTCAATCTTCTCGTTGTAACAGTTGGAATAATGGGACAAAATCAGAGTACAACACATTTGTCATCCCTTGATTGAAGTACGTTTTCCGAGCTATATCTCACCCCGGGCTCTGTGGTGTCTTATTATACACAGGAATGCTGTCAGACCCCAGTGCAGCTGTAAGGAAGTGTGCTGGATCCGCTGGCTAACAACTGAAGTAGAAGGCACTCCATTGGACACTAGTGTGCAGTAGACACTCAATTATAAAAATAGAGTTTATTACAGATCCATAGTTAAAAACAAACTGATATTTCAGTCCGAGGCTTTTGCATTTACAGACAAAGAATGAGTTCAGGATCCATGAGTGGTGGGTTTGATTCACGTTAAAAAACAGTCAGACCAGAAAAATATTAATCAATCATTACACTTAACTATAAAACATGATGTTCTGAGCAATTCCCTAAATATATTATCAGTCACACAAAGGAGACAGTGGCCACTGAATTTGTTTGTCAGTTGTAAGCTCACTACTTATCACGCTGTCTGTCTTTGACCTTTCTAAATTGACTTATTCAGACCAGTGTTCCAACAATTCATATATATATATATATATATATATATATATATCCACATTCATGACACTGCTCAGGGAAAATGTAATCATAAAACTGAATTATTCAAATAATGTTGTGGAAATCAAATTAAGTAGTACTACTGACAATGACAAATTCCACAATGCTACCTCACAATGCTACCTCACAACAATCCCTACCGATGTCCACCAGTGGAATTTCAATGGTATTTTACCCTTCTTGTCAAGTTCCTGCTATGACCCCCACGTGGCATAGCAATACATAGAGCAGAATAAAGGAATGTTCTATTACCTTCAGATGCAGAGAATGTAGAGTTTCAAAGACAGAGAGTAAGTGAAGTGTGTCCTGAGAAGAAGAGATGTTTTCTTGGCCAAGGTATTGTTTTGCCCAATTGTAATTGGCTTGAGTTTATAGCCAAGAAGAAAGAGCAGAGTGTCTGCTAAGAGTAAGGGAGAGGGTTAGGGGGCGAGCACATATAGAGGAAAAGGCACTAAAAGGGAGGGTTGTTCAAAATGATGGTCTCAAGTTTCTTATGATGTCACACATGCTCACTACTTTGCTGCTGTCAAAACCAGGCGGTCAGTGGCCTTTTCTCGCATCAATTGCTCCATTGGGAATCTATCACATTTGGAGGAGGCACACTCAGATACACTAGACCCATTGAAGTCTGCTGATAGGACAACAAGTCATTCTTACATGCCCCCCTTTTCCAAAAAACTGGCAACATTGGAAATAAATATGGTTAGGTGATCAACCTCTGGTTGCTTAAGCGTCCAGCCCAGTGGTATGAGTTACATCATGCCCCCCTTATGAAATACAGTGGAAAGGAAAGGTAAACCCCAAGGCTACATGAAGCTAAACTCAGAACTCCTGAAAGCAGTCAAACGTTTTAAACTCAATAGAGTCGTTAAGACAACGCTGCATCCAAACACCAGATGGCAGAAAATGAAAGTACTCCCATGGTTGTCATTCTGATTCTGATGAATCAGGGATAGTGACTTTTGTAAATGTGTTTGTCACTAGAAATCTCTGCATTATAAAATGTAGATAAAGTTTTGGACCCATAACATCTGAGATTTGCTGAGGAAAAAAAATACACTGTTTATAACGGTTTAGGTGGTTGAAGATATCCCTCTAGTGGTGTGGGGGCTGTGCTTTGGCAAAGTGGGTGGGGTTATATCCTTCCTGTTTGGCCCTGGCCGGGGGTGTCCTCGGATGGGGCCACAGTGTCTCCTGACCCCTCCTGTCTCAGCCTCCAGTATTTATCCTGCAGTAGTTTATGTGTCGGGGGGCTAGGGTCAGTTTGTTATATCTGGAGTACTTCTCCTGTCCTATTCGGTGTCCTGTGTGAATCTAAGTGTGCGCTCTCTAATTCTCTCCTTCTCTCTTTCTTTCTCTCTCTCGGAGGACCTGAGCCCTAGGACCATGCCCCAGGACTACCTGACATGATGACTCCTTGCTGTCCGCAGTCCACCTGGCCGTGCTGCTGCTCCAGTTTCAACTGTTCTGCCTTATTATTATTCGAACATGCTGGTCATTTATGAACATTTGAACATTTTGGCCATGTTCTGTTATACTCTCCACCTGGCACAGCCAGAAGAGGACTGGCCACCCCACATATGCTCTCTCTAATTCTCTCTTTCTTTCTCTCTCTCGGAGGACCTGGGCCCTAGGACCATGCCCCAGGACTACCTGACATGATGACTCCTTGCTGTCCCCAGTCCATCTGACCGTGCTGCTGCTCCAGTTTCAACTGTTCTACCTTATTATTATTCGAACATGCTGGTCATTTATGAACATTTGAACATCTTGGCCATGTTCTGTTATAGTCTCCACCCGGAACAGCCAGAAGAGGACTGGCCACCCCACATAGCCTGGTTCCTCTCTAGGTTTCTTCCTAGGTTTTGGCCTTTCTAGGGAGTTTTTCCTAGCCACCGTGCTTCTACACCTGCATTGCTTGCTGTTTGGGGTTTTAGGCTGGGTTTCTGTACAGCACTTTGAGATATCAGCTGATGTACGAAGGGCTATATAAATACATTTGATTTGATTTGATTTGATTTAGGGGTGATGAGGGTGCTGCAGCACACTGAACAATCAGAAGAAAAAATATATATAAATCATTTGTGGGCAAACCCAATGATGTGTATAAATCTTGGATGACTGACAGAGGGCACCATCTTGGCACCCCTCTATTGTACAACATTTTTTGTGGGGAAGCTATAGAAATACATTTATTAATGTCTACATTCGTCTTTTGATATATTTATTATATTACACACACCTTAATCCATACTTTTAAATTATATTATGTGAGTTACACATAAAAGATATATAAAACATTTTACTTAAAGTATTTATTTTGGAGAGTACTAATGTTACTGTCCCCACTACAACAACAAAAATACCTAAATACATGTAATTTTGTCCTTGAAACATTTCATTTAAATACTGTAGAATTCCATTAATTCCTATGGAGGACTGCTCCGACTGGAGAGTGCCAATATGGCCGACAGGTGGCTTCAAAGCCTCACCACCTCCCTTCAAGACACACGTGACCCACTCTAATTCGCCTGAAAGATCAACGGACGACCCAATCGCCATTGCACTGTACACTGCCCTCACCCACCTGGACTTAAGGAATGCATATGTGAGGATGCTGTTTCTTCAACTACACCTTGACCTTCAATACCATAGTGCCCTCTAAGCTCACCACAAAGCTCACGGCCCTGGGACTGAACTCCTCCCTATGCAACTGGGTCCTAGACTTCGAATAAGAAAAAAGTGTTAAGAAAGTATTTACTCAAATAAATTGAAGTAAAAAATAAACAGACCAAATTAAAAATCTATAAAAAATTAATGAAAAATAACTGATAATTACGGCGCAACAATAAAATAACACAGAGTCAATGTGCAAGGTCACCGGTTAGTCGAGATCATTTGATTAGCTGTTCAGGAGACTTATGACTTGGGGCTAGAAGCTGTTAAGAAGCCTTTTGGACCTAGACTTGGGGCTCCAGTACCGCTTGCCATGCAGTAGCAGAAAGAACCATCTATGACTAAGGTGGCTGGAGTCTTTGGCAATTTTTGGGCCTTCCTCTGACACCGCCTGGTATAGAGGTTATGGATGGAAGGAAACTTGGCCCCAGTGATGTACTGGGCCGTATGCACTACCCCCTGTCGTGCCTTGCGGTCGGAGGCTGAGCATTTGCCATACTAGGCGATGATGCAACCAGTGCTCCATGCTCTCGATGGTGCATCTATAGAACTTTTTGAGGATCTGAGTGGATCATGTGTCACACCCTGACCTTGGAGATCCTTTTTATGTCTCTATTTTGGTTTGGTCAGGGCGTGAGTTGGGGTGGGCATTTCTATGTGTTGTGTTTCTATGATTTTCTATCTCTATGTTTTGGACGGGTATGGTTCTCAATCAGGGACAGCTGTCTATCGTTGTCTCTGATTGAGAACCATACTTAGGTGCCTTTTTTCCCACCTGTCTTGGTGGGAAGTTGACTTTCTTTATGGCACTTAGCCTTAAGCTTCACAGTTTTGTTTGTAGTGTGTATTGTTTTGTTCTGCATCTTTTTCTTAATTAAAGAACTTTTTTAATTTTTTAATTTTTTTATTTCACCTTTATTTAACCAAGTAGGCAAGTTGAGAACAAGTTCTCATTTACAATTGCGACCTGGCCAAGATAAAGCAAAGCATTCGACACATACAACGACACAGAGTTACACATGGAGTAAAACAAGCATACAGTCAATAATACAGTATATAAGTCTATAAACGATGTGAGCAAATGAGGTGAGATAAGCGAGGTAAAGGCAAAAAAAAGGCCATGGTGGCAAAGTAAATACAATATAGCTAGTAAAACACTGGAATGGTAGATTTGCAGTGGATGAATGTGCAAAGTAGAAATAAAAATAATGGGGTGCAAAGGAGCAAAATAAATAAAATAAATACAGTAGGGAAAGAGGTAGTTGTTTGGGCTAAATTATAGGTGGGCTATGTACAGGTGCAGTAATCTGTGAGCTGCTCTGACAGTTGGTGCTTAAAGCTAGTGAGGGAGATAAGTGTTTCCAGTTTCAGAGATTTTTGTAGTTCGTTCCAGTCATTGGCAGCAGAGAACTGGAAGGAGAGGCGGCCAAAGAAATAATTGGTTTTGGGGGTGACCAGAGAGATATACCTGCTGGAGCGCGTGCTACAGGTGGGTGATGCTATGGTGACCAGCGAGCTGAGATAAGGGGGCATTTTACCTAGCAGGGTCTTGTAGATGATATGGAGCCAGTGGGTTGGGCGACGAGTATGAAGCAAGGGCCAGCCAACGAGAGCGTACAGGTCGCAATGGTGGGTAGTATATGGGGCTTTGGTGACAAAACGGATTGCACTGTGATAGACTGCATCCAATTTGTTGAGTAGGGTATTGGAGGCTATTTTGTAAATGACATCACCGAAGTCGAGGATTGGTAGGATGGTCAGTTTTACAAGGGTATGTTTGGCAGCATGAGTGAAGGATGCTTTGTTGCGAAATAGGAAGCCAATTCTAGATTTAACTTTGGATTGGAGATGTTTGATGTGGGTCTGGAAGGAGAGTTTACAGTCTAACCAGACACCTAGGTATTTGTAGTTGTCCACGTATTCTAAGTCAGAGCCGTCCAGAGTAGTGATGTTGGACAGGCGGGCAGGTGCCGGCAGCGATCGGTTGAAGAGCGTGCATTTAGTTTTACTTGTATTTAAGAGCAATTGGATGCCACAGAAGGAGAGTTGTATGGCATTGAGCTTGCCTGGAGGGTTGTTAACACAGTGTCCAAAGAAGGGCCAGAAGTATACAGAATGGTGTCGTCTGCGTAGAGGTGGATCAGAGACTCACCAGCAGCAAGAGCGACATCATTGATGTATACAGAGAAGAGAGTCGGTCCAAGAATTGAACCCTGTGGCACCCCCATAGAGACTGCCAGAGGTCCGGACAGCAGACCCTCTGATTTGACACACTGAACTCTATCAGAGAAGTAGTTGGTGAACCAGGCGAGGCAATCATTTGAGAAACCAAGGCTGTCGAGTCTGCCGATGAGGGTGTGATGATTGACAGAGTCGAAAGCCTTGGCCAGATCAATGAATACGGCTGCACAGTAATGTTTCTTATCGATGGCGGTTAAGATATCGTTTAGGACCTTGAGCGTGGCTGAGGTGCACCCATGACCAGCTCTGAAACCAGATTACATAGCAGAGAAGGTATGGTGAGATTCGAAATGGTCGGTAATCTGTTTGTTGACTTGGCTTTCGAAGACCTTAGAAAGGCAGGGTAGGATAGATATAGGTCTGTAGCAGTTTGGGTCAAGAGTGTCCCCCCCTTTGAAGAGGGGGTTGACCGTAGCTGCTTTCCAATTTTTGGGAATCTCAGACGACACGAAAGAGAGGTTGAATAGGCTAGTAATAGGGGTGGCAACAATTTCGGCAGATCATTTTAGAAAGAAAGGGTCCAGATTGTCTAGCCCGGCTGATTTGTAGGGGTCCAGATTTTGCAGCTCTTTCAGAACATCAGCTGACTGGATTTGGGAGAAGGAGAAATGGGGAAGGCTTGGGCGAGTTGCTGTGGGGGATGCAGTGCTGTTGACCGGGGTAGGAGTAGCCAGATGGAAAGCATGGCCAGCCGTAGAAAAATGCTTATTGAAATTCTCAATTATAGTGGATTTATCATTGGTGACAGTGTTTCCTATCTTCAGTGCAGTGGGCAGCTGGGAGGAGGTGTTCTTATTCTCCATGGACTTTACAGTGTCCCAGAAATTTTTTGAGTTAGTGTTGCAGGAAGCAAATTTTTGCTTGAAAAATGTATGCTCACCAAGCTGCACCTTGGTCCGCACCTTTCAACAGCCGTGACACCATGCCAAATCTTTTCAGTCTCCCGAGGGGGAATAGGCGTTGTCATACCCTCTTCACGGCTGTCTTCGTGTGTTTGAGCCATGATAGTTTGTTGGTGATTTGGACACCAAGGAACTTGAAGCTCACAACCTGCTCCACTACACCCCGTGAAAATGGGGGTGTGCTCGGTCCTCCTTTTTCTGTAGTCTGCAATCATCTCCTTTGTCTTGATCACGTTGAGAAAGAGGCTATTATCCTGGCACCACACCTCCAGGTCTCTGACCTCCTCCCTATAGGCTGTCTCATCGTTGTCGACACTGTTGTGTCATCTGCAAAGTTAATGATGATGTTGGAGTCGTGCTTGGCCATGCAGTCATGGGTGAACAGGGAGTAGAGGAAGGGACTGAGCACACACCGCTGAGGGGCCCCTGTGTTGAGGATCAGCGTGGCATATGTGTTATTACCTACCCTTACCACATGGGGCGGCCCATCAGGAAGTCCAGGATCCAGTTGCAGAGGGAGGTGTTTAGTTGCAGGGTCCTTAGCTTTGTGATGAGCTTTGAGGGCGCTATGGTGTTGAACGCTGGGCTGTAGTCAATGAATAACATTTTCACATAGGTGTTCCTTTTGTCCACGTGGGAAAGGGCAGTGGGGAGTGCAATAGAGATTGCATCATCTGTGGATCTGGTCGGTAGGTATGCAAATTGGAGTGGGTCTAGGGTGTCAGGTAATGTAGAGATGATATGATCCTTAACTAGCCTCTTAAAGCACTTCATGATGACAGAAATGAGTGTTACGGGGCTATAGTAATTTATATATATTATCAGTCACACAAAGGAGACTGGAGAGATTACCTTTGCTTTCTTGGGTACAGAAACAATGGTGGACATCTTGAAGCAAGTGGAGACAACAGACTGGGATAGGGAGAGTTTGAATGTGTCCGTAAGCACTCCAGCCATTTGGTCTGCGCATGCTCTGAGGACGTGGCTAGGGATGCCGTCTGGGTTGGCAGCCTTGCGAGGGTTAACACGTTTAAATATCTTACTCAAGTCGGCCACAGAGCAGTTCTTGGGAACGGGCCGCTTCGGTGGAACTGTGTTATTCTCAAAGCGTGCGAATGTGTTTAGCTTGTCTGGGAGCAAGACGTCGGTGTCCGGGCGACGTGGCTGGTTTTCCCTTTGTAATCCGTGATTGTCTGTTGACCCTGCCACATACGTATCGTTTCTGAGCCGTTGAATTGTGACCTTACTTTGTCGCTGTACTGACGTTTTGCCTGTCTGATTGCCTTATGGAGGGATTAACTAAATCAAATCAAATTGGTCCCATACACATGGTTAGCAGATGTTATTGCGAGTGTAGCAAAATGCTTGTGCTTCTAGTTCTGACAGTGCAGCAATATCTAACAAGTAATATCTAAAAACTCCACAACAGATACCTAATACACACAAATCTAAATAAAGGAATGGAATAAGAATATATAAATATATAGATGAGCAATGACAGAGCGGCAGAGGCCAAGTTGCAATAGATAGTGTAGAATACAATATATACATGAGATGAGTAATGCAAGATATGTAAACATGATTAAAGTGGCATTATTAAAGTGGCCAATGATTCTACAAGTCTGTATGTAGGCAGCAGCCTCTCTGTGCTAGTGATGGCTGTTTAACAGTCTGATGGCCTTGAGATAGAAGCTGTTTTTCAGTCTCTCTGTCTCAGCTTTGATGCACCTGTACTGACCTCGCCTTCTGGGTGGTAACGGGGTGAACAGGCAGTAGCTCAGGTGGTTGTTGTCCTTCATGATCTTTTTGGCCTTCCTGTGACATTGGGTGCTGTAGGTGTCCTGGAGGGCAGGTAGTTTGTCCTCGGTGATATGTTGTGCAGACCGCACAACCCTCTGGAGAGCCCTGCGGTTGTGGGAGGTGCAGTTGCCATACCAGGCGGTGATACAGCCCGAAAGGATGCTCTCAATTGTGAGTCTGTAAAGGTTTGTGAGGGTTTAGGTGACAAGCCAAATTTCTTCAGCCTCCTGAGGTTGAAGAGGCACTGCTGCGTCTTCTTCTCCACACTGTATGTGTGGGTGGACCATTTCAGTTTGTCAGTTGTATGTACGCAAGAACTTAAAACTTTCCACCTTCTCCACTGCTGTCCCGTCGATGTGGATAGGGGGGTGCTACCTTTGCTGTTTCACAATCATCTCCTTTGTTTTGTTCATGTTGAGTGAGAGGTTATTTTCCTGACACCACACTCCAAGAGCCCTCACCTCCTCCCTGTAGGCTGTTGTGTTGTCTGCAAACTTAATGATTGAGTTGGAGGCGTACATGGCCACTCAGTCATGTGTAAACAGGGAGTACAGGAGGGGGCTGAGCACGCACCCTTGTGGGGCCCCAGTGTTGAGGATCAGCGAAGTGGAGATATTGTTTCCTACCTTCACCACCTGGGGGAAGTCCATCAGGAAGTCCAGGACCCAATTGCACAGAGCGGGGTTGAGACCCAGGGCCTCAAGCTTAATGATGAGCTTTGAGGGTACTATGGTGTTGAATGCTGAGCTGTAGTCAATGAACATCATTTTCACATCCTCTTGTCCAGATGGGATAGGACAGTGTGCAATGTGATGGAGAATGCATCGTCTGTGGACCTGCTGGGGCAGTATGCAAACTGAAGTGGGTCTAGGGTGGCAGGTAAGGTGGAGGTGATATGATCCTTGACTTGTCTCTGAAAGCACTTCATGATGACAGAAGTGAGTGCTATGGGGCGATAGTCATTTAGTTCAGATACCTTTGCATTCTTGGGTACAGGAACAATAGTGGTCATCTTGAAGCATGTGGGGACAACAGACTGAGACGTTGAACTGCTACTCCACTTTGTCTCTATACTCACATTTTGCTTGTTTGAATGCCTCGCGGAGGGAATAACTACACTGTTTCTATTCGGCTATGCGGTGGTTCGCATTTTCAATTTTGCGGGAATTCTGCCATCTATCCATGGTTTCTGGTTAGGGTAGGTTTTAATAGTCACAGTGGGTATAGCATCTCCTATATACCTCCTTATAAACTCACTCACCGAATCAGCATATACGTTGATATTATTCTCTAAGGATACCCGGAACATATCCCAGTCTGCATGATCAAAACAATCTTGATGCGTGGATTCCGATTGGTCAGACCAGCGTTGAATAGTCCTTAGCACGGGTACTTCCTGTTTGAGCTTCTTCCTATAGGAAGGGATCCAGGCTGTATCACAACCAGCCATGATTGGGAGTCCCATAGGGCGGTGCACAAATGGCCCAGGGTTGTCAGTTTGGCCATGTAGGCTGTCATTGTAAATAAGAATTTGTTATTTTAAAAAGTAACCTTCATTCAACTAACTTACCTAGTTAAATAAAAAATAAATAAAGGGGATGAGCAAAATGGAGTCATGATCTGATTTGTCAAAGGGAGGGTGGGGGAGGGCCTTGTAGGCATGCCGGTAGTTGGAGTGCAGTGGTCGAGTGTTTAGTGCGAGTACTACAGCAGTCAATGTGTGGATAGAACTTCGCTAGGGTTTTCCTCAAATTTGCTTTGTTAAAATCCCCAGCTACAATAAATGCGGCTTCAGGATATGTGGTTTCCAGTTTGCACAAAGTCCAGTGTAGATCCTTGACAGCCGTTGTGGTATGGCTTGAGGGAGAATATACATTCACACTCGTATCGGGCTGCATCACAGCATGTTACAGCAAGGCACTGAAGAGGGTGGTACTACCATTGGGTACACACTGCCTATCCCCAACCCCACCCCAATGGACATTAATCATTGTTGACCTCCACACAGAACATGGCCACGTGACCTGCTTATCTTGTGTGGACAGATTTGGGGTGGAGTAATGTCGCATTCCAATGCTAGTCGGAGCTAGGAAACTCGGAAATGTCCGAATTGCTAAATGGTTGTAGTTATACCGTGCCGCGTTTACCAGTTGGCAAGTCAGACATTTCCGAGTTTCCTAGTTCTGACTAGTACATGAACGTGGCACAAATCCTTTCGCTTCGCCTCTTCCTCGACGCAGTACCCAGTCATGCGACTCCAGAAGTGGGGGGTTGCTGGGAATCATAGTTTAACTTTCCCAACTCTCCAGTTTTTTTACAACACTGCTGAAGAATGTTGAAACTCAGCATCCCATAGAACACTGCTATCATATCCTCCTCCCACGTGACTTAATGTGTTTATAGATGCAACATTTTAGCTTTCACTAATTTGTCAGCGAGCTATCTCTGATACGATAAAAAGCTATTTGTAAGACATTTAAGGGAGCACAAAAACGTGTTAAGTGGAAATGTTGCTGGAATAGCTACTGTCGTGCCTCTTGTTCATGCGTTGAGAAGTGACAACGTAAGCTAGTTCCCCAGCTAAAAACAGGCGAGCTAGCTTGTTGTTTTTGAATGGACCCGCCTGTGAGACCGCTAACGTTATCTAGCTAGCCAAAATAAGCATATTGAAGCCTAATGATTGGAATTTCGGGGGATTTTTGCTAAAGGAATTGCAAGGCACTTCATCTTCTTACAGTGATGGAGGAAGTTGATAAGATTTTAATTCACTCCCTTAGACAGACCGGCACGTAAGTAGTTAGCCAACATTATTAACATTTTGTTTCTAGTTAGCGAACGTTGCCATCTGGCTTGCTACTGTTGCTTGTTTGTGTCTATTGAGTTGTGGATAGCTCGCTACCTCTAGATACGTAGCTCTCTTCTTTGATTTAGTGACTGACAACCAGGTCTATCTTCATTCAATTACTCATCAGCCATTATCTCAGCTGATGTTTTCCTTGGGAAGTGAAGTGCAGAGAGCTAGCGAAGTTCGCTAAATTGCATTCATTCACACTTGTACAAGTGTGTTCTAACAGCTGGTTCTTTTGATTTGAACACTGCAAATCTTTGAGCTACTGTAATGACCAGAATTCTTCCATATCGGTCAAGTTAGCTACGCTAACGGTACACATTTTCAATGTCGTTTAAAATAGTAACTTCCTGATTACATGACTAGCGAGGTGTGAGACACACATGAGAAGTTAACCCCGTGCACCTGCATCTCATGCTCTGTGTGTTTGCAAAGGGACGTGGGGGAGGATGTTCAGAGTGTGAAGCGCTTCTCCAGTGAGCTCATAGTGGAGGCGGTAGTGAAATGTCTGCGAGTGATCGACCCGGCCCTGGGGAGCAGCCTGTCCCACTCCTTACCCCCCGGCATGTCTGCCCGCTTTCGAGTGGGCATGAGCCTGGCACAGGCCTGTCAGGTGAGCGGTCGAAAAGGGATAGTGCTCCCCCTCCTGTTGCGAAGTGAGGCTCGTGACTCTCTCCCCACAATACTATGTTGATCAAATGAAGAAGATTAAGATGTTGTTGGATCTAAAATAATAACCATGCACGACTTGATGTACAGTAGCCATATGACCTATACCCCCTTTGCATGACACTCAGTCCAGGGTCTTTTTATACTCTCAAATCAATTGAATTTCATTACGTCAAGCTCAGTTATTAATGGTCCCAACTGTCTGAAAATAAGTAATTCAGCAACCAATTTGACCGCCTGCGACAATTTGAAGTCATGTCATATCCTAATGCCATTCCATCTCGTTGAGCACTGCTTTGAACTATTTTTATTTCCTCACTCGATTGGCTTTATTGAATAGTCCATTTGCTTGCATAACTTCATTGAAGTGATCTTCTGAAATGTAGTTTTATTACAAGATTTAGAATCTCCCAAGTGTGAATACATTTGGTTTGCTCATTTTGTGAAGAAGGCTCCATCATTCCACATGTTCGTAATGGTCTTCATACACAATGTTGTGGACTGATTCCATTTTCATGCTTAATGATCCTCATCCTCTAGACTGGGTGAGGTATGTGACACAAAGGTCAATGTCATGTGTATGAGCAGACTCCATAACCAGGTTGACGTGTTTCTATGCAGGACCTTGGCTACAAGGGAGAGATTGGCTACCAGACCTTTCTTTACAGCAATGAGCCAGAGATCCGCTCCCTGCTCATGTTCCTGGTGGAGAAGCTGCCCAGAGAAAGTGCTGAGGCCTTGGACCAACCAGCAGGTATAGACACAGTCCCACTATTGTACTTCTTGTCATTTATTGAATACCATTAACTTTAGCAATCCCGTTATACATTGGTCATTTTTTTTGCTTTATAATCTGATCAATAAAAATACATTGAATGTTTGAATCTCTCAAAATGACAATTACTTCATCTATAAGTATTTATTTGTCTCGCATTCATTGTACCCCATAACAGGTAAATCGGTCCTCCTCCAGAAATTGATAGCTGCCCAGATCAAAGCTCAGCTGGCCTTGCCTTGGCTCCCTCCATCTTGCAGACTACCCCTCCTATGTAAAACACAGGTAGCTATGTCCTGCTGGCAATATCACAAATCATTAATGACATGGCAGCTAAAGTTAAGAAACACTGACAAATAACTGTTGGTTTCCTAGATCACTCATTTCAGGGCTGGTCAGTGAAAGTAGTGAGGCAATAATGCAATGTCAAGTTTATCCTGTTTTTTAATAAACCAAAATGTTGCACTATACAAACTTTCTATTTTAATGTCTTTGTCAAGTGTTCCCACTTAATGTATGTGTTCTCACTTAACATTTCATAATTTTTTAGAACCCAGGACCGTCCCACAGTTTCCACTCTCAGCCCCTTAGTTTACTGCACTGCCTCAAAGTGCCTGGGAAAAAGCCATTGAAAGGTAAACCCCAGAATACACAGGGCCCTCTGTACTTACTCTCATTGCATATCATTCTGTAATCAAATTCTTCCAATTATGTAGGGTTCTGAATTAGTAGCCTATATATATATATATATATATATATATATATATATATATATATATATATATATATATATATATATATATATATATATATATATATATATATATATATATATATATTAGCATGCGGTACAAGATATTCTTTGCCAATGAAATAAGAACCTGTGGTGAAAGTTAAATCCCAGTGTACCATGTCATTCTTTTCACCCCGTCTCCAGAGGAAAAGGACTACCACAGGGAATTTCTTCCACCTGTGACTGCACAGCCGTCGCAGCATGCCTCAGTTCCGGCCTCCCTGCTGGAGCTGCATGCAGGGGAGCTTAGTGCCGCCCAGGAGTGGGACAATGAGTGGAACAGCCAAGGCCTCCTTTCCCGCCTCACCCCTGAGGTACACTCTTAAAGGGATAGGTTTTCAAGATTCTGGACAATTTCAATTTGAGCACAGAATAATAATTTTGTGTTCATTGCAGTGTTTTAATCTCTGATCTCCACTTTTCCTCTCGTGGCCACCCAGGAATATCGCTCCAGGAAGCGTGCCCGTCTGCAGAAGCGGATCGAAGAGCAGCTGCGCACTGCGGCCCAGTCTCACTCGGACACCCTCGGTGCCCACAGGTCGGGCTCTGCTCTCACAGAGCTACTTCAGTCCTTCGGGGGCTCCTCCTTTGGTGACATCCTCGCCAAGGGCACCCGCTTCACTCACACTGAGAAATTCACTTTCACACAGGTGATTGAAGAGTTAACAAAGCCTCCCCCGACGACATTGAGCAACATCTACAAATGTTCCCCCTTTCATTGCCAATCTGAATCTAGTGTGTGTGTGTCAGGAGCCTGCGAAAGCCTCCCAGCAGATGGCAGCAGCGGCCAGCTCCCTTCCCAGCTCGCATCAGTCGGAGGAGGAACTGCAGGCCCGACAGCAGGAGGAGCTGGTCTCCCTGCAGCGGCAGCTACAGCAGCTCTCCCTCAGCCTAGAGGAGGTGGGCGGAGACATGAGGCAGCTCACCGTATCCATAGTTCAGGTAACTGGAACCTCTCTGATTTAAAACAGATAAACTCTGTATTTGTGTAGACCTCAGACTAGGGATGTGCGTGGTTATTCGAATATCCAATCTGACATTTGTATTTTGGATTACTTGTGTGCTTTGTTTTTTGCAGGGGGGGAATTATAGCCCTATTTTAACACTGAAAAGTATTTTTCAAAGTTTCATTAAAATTTCCATATTGCATTGTTAGATGAAAGGATATACCATGACATTTAAACATGAAAAGTGTTTGTATTTTTTTATGTATTTTTTAGGATCTGCACCCCATAAAAAGACTGGTAGTTGACCGGTAGCCTTCACATGTGTAGCTTGTTGTTTGTTGGCCAATCAAAGTGACAATGTGGAGAAAGAGCGAGTTCACTAATGCAATGCAAGATCAAATAAAATTATGTAATGAATAGTTAGCAAAATGAGGACTAGGCAACAATGAGCAACCAACATGTAGGCAGTTGTTTTATCTAGCTAACTTGCTTCTCTAGGCTTTTACAGTGAAGACGGGCACTGTTATACAGTGCCTTGCGAAAGTATTCGGCCCCCTTGAACTTTGCGACCTTTTGCCACATTTCAGGCTTCAAACAAAAATATATAAAATTGTATTTTTTTGAGAAGAATCAACAACAAGTGGGACACAATCATGAAGTGGAACAACATTTATTGGATATTTCAAACTTTTTTAACAAATCAAAAACTGAAAAATTGGGCGTGCAAAATTATTCAGCCCCCTTAAGTTAATACTTTGTAGCGCCACCTTTTGCTGCGATTACATATATATATTTATATCAGTTTTGCACATCGAGAGACTGACATTTTTTCCCCTTCCTCCTGGCAAAACAGCTCGAACTCAGTGAGGTTGGATGGAGAGCATTTGTGAACAGCAGTTTTCAGTTCTTTCTACAGATTCTCGATTGGATTCAGGTCTGGACTTTGACTTGGCCATTCTAACACCTGGATATGTTTATTTTTGAACCATTCCATTGTAGATTTTGCTTTCTGTTTTGGATCATTGTCTTGTTGGAAGACAAATCTCCGTCCCAGTCTCAGGTCTTTTGCAGACTCCATCAGGTTTTCTTCCAGAATGGTCCTGTATTTGGCTCCATCCATCTTCCCATCAATTTTAACCATCTTCCCTGTCCCTGCTGAAGAAAAGCAGGCCCAAACCATGATGCTGCCACCACCATGTTTGACAGTGGGGATGGTGTGTTCAGGGTGATGAGCTGTGTTGCTTTTACTCCAAACATAACATTTTGCATTGTTGACAAAAAGTTCAATTTTGGTTTCATCTGACCAGAGCACCTTCTTCCACATGTTTGGTGTGTCTCCCAGGTGGCTTGTGGCAAACTTTAAACAACACTTTTTATGGATATCTTTCAGAAATGGCTTTCTTCTTGCCACTCTTCCATAAAGGCCAGATTTGTGCAATATACGACTGATTGTTGTCCTATGGACAGAGTCTCCCACCTCAGCTGTAGATCTCTGCAGTTCATCCAGAGTGATCATGGGCCTCTTGGCTGCATCTCTGATCAGTCTTCTCCTTGTATGAGCTGAAAGTTTAGAGGGACGGCCAGGACTTGGTAGAGTTGCAGTGGTCTGATACTCCTTCCATTTCAATATTATCGCTTGCACAGTGCTCCTTGGGATGTTTAAAGCTTGGGAAATCTTTTTGTATCCAAATCCGGCTTTAAACTTCTTCACAACAGTATCTCGGACCTGCCTGGTGTGTTCCTTGTTCTTCATGATGCTCTCTGCGCTTTTAACGGACCTCTGAGACTATCACAGTGCAGGTGCATTTATACGGAGACTTGATTACTCACAAGTGGATTGTATTTATCATCATTAGTCATTTAGGTCAACATTGGATCATTCAGAGATCCTCACTGAACTTCTGGAGAGAGTTTGCTGCACTGAAAGTAAAGGGGCTGAATAATTTTGCACGCCCAATTTTTCAGTTTTTGATTTGTTAAAAAAGTTTGAAATATCCAATAAATGTCCTTCCACTTCATGATTGTGTCCCACTTGTTGTTGACTCTTCACAAAAAAAACAGTTTTATATCTTTGTTTGAAGCCTGAAATGTGGCAAAAGGTTGCAAAGTTCAAGGGGGCCGAATACTTTCGCAAGGCACTGTATGTGACGATAAATAACATTGTGGCTGCAACAAGTTAGCTAGTCTTGGCTGTAGCTGAGTTGCCTTGGTGTCTCTCTCTCCGTCTGCTCCTTCACATACTCCGCCCCCTCCTCAGCTGCAGCAATGGAGGGCCAGCTTCTCTCCATCGCGCAGCAGTGCTCAGGTTAACTTAAGTAAAAAAAGACGTGCATTTCCTATATCCGGATAGCCAACAAATTCATGATGCTATTCGAATAGTGAAATGATTACATACCCCCATCCCTACCTCCAACCAGAGTTACCACAGTCAAATGAACTGTGACATGTAAGATGTAGTCACCCTGCAAGACTAACTTGTCTCCTGTCTGTGTGCAGGTGTCGGATGAGCTGAAGCAGAAAGAGCTGAGCAAGGCGGAGAAGGAGGACACCGTGCGGGTGAAGAAGCAGACCATTGACCTGATGCCGGACGCAGAGAACAACCTGGCCAAGCTGCAGGCCCTGGTGGAGGGAAGTGCCAAGCGAGTGGTCAACCTTGCTGCGCAGTGGGAGAAACGCAGAGCTCCGCTCATCGATGAGCACCGCAGGCTCAAGGAGCTCTGCAGCAACCAAGAGGTAGCGTTCATCTCCTTAGATATCACCACATGTGTGTTTGACTGTACGAGAGATTCTTCTTTCAACTTCCATTCTTTTTTGTAGATTGAGTCCTCCAGAAAGCTATCTGAAATCAAAGAGCTTCACAACAAAATCCATCAGTCTGCGGAGGAGTCCAAGAAGAAGGAGGCACTGTATAAACAACTGGTATTAGAACAAATTTTAAATGTATTTGGGATGAGTTACTTCTACACTGTGTTTATTTGGGTTCCAGTCCATGCATTGTACGTCAGACACAATTTTGGGGAATCTGACATCTCTTTCAGATAACAGAGTTTGAGAATCTCCCCAAAGATGTCTCCCGCTCAGCATACACTGCGAGGATCCTGGAGATCGTTGGCAATATCAGGAAACAGAAGGAAGACATTACAAAGGTACACTATTTGAGACACCTCAACAATGCAGTTCTGAGTATCTCCTCAAAAACAAAGGAATTAAAAACTCAATTTGAATCTGAGTAGTGTGATTTCAAGTATGGTATTTGTGTGTCCGCCTCTCGGTCTGTAGATTCTGTCTGACACTAAGGAGCTGCAGAAGGAGATTAACAATCTGACTGGAAAACTGGACCGAACGTTCGCTGTGACTGATGAGCTGGTCTTCAAGGTAGAGCACCTAGCAAGATAACTCATGCATCTACTTTTTGCAATTATAGGTCAAAGAAATCCCTTCTAGATCACCTGATAATGCTCAACTTGCTACCAAGGAACCATGCTGTCAGTTTGCTCATGCCTTTCATTTCAATTGTTCTATACCACAGTTTGACAATTTCAGGAAAGCACACCAATGATGTTCCTTCTTGCCTAATCAATACTTTTCCTAATACTATGTAGGATGCGAAGAAAGACGAATCTGTCCGCAAATCCTACAAGTACCTGGCAGCCTTGCATGAGGTAAGAGCTTGTTTGCAGAATATAACATTTTCTTAGAAATTGAAGAGCAAGACATACCGCATATCCTTTGGTCTGGTGCTCTGTGGTAATTTTAGGTGCCTATACATTGCTTAGTTGTGTGACTTCATTATCTTCCTTGGTATAGAACTGCACTCAGTTGATCCAAACTATTGAGGACACAGGCACAATCATGAGAGAGATCAGAGACCTGGAAGAGCAGGTATATATGGCCCTCTTTCTTTTATTCCAAACCACTAACTTGTACTGCTACTTTACCACATGAGTCAGTTTGTCATTTTATTGACACAGTGATATAGGGCTGACTTGGTAGAGCAAACATTTAAGTTTCCTTCTCTCCATAGATTGAAACTGAAAATGGTAAGAAGACTGTAAGCAACCTGGAGAAGATCCTCGAGGACTACAAAGCCATTCGCCAGGAGAACTCTTCTCTGGCTGCCAAGATCAGAGAGGCCTGACGTGACCCTCCCCATGCTGCACCGTAGTGGCCACCTGATGTGTCTGCTGGTCAAACTGACTGGTAGCATGCCCTCGAGACTGTGTGTGTGTGTGGAACCAAGAAAGTACACTCCATCTGGTCTCAAGACTTTCAACGCTGTCTTTTGTCCACTGTCTTGTTGCATTGCCTTCTGGGAGCACTGACAGCATATGGGGAAGGGGAGATAGATTTTTGTACCATTTTTAATGCACAAACTTTGGCTTACCCAAAAACCATGCTGGATAAAGAAGTGTGATGTGTAACAACACAGCGATGAATTATACTGGCCTTGCATCCCTGGTGTCCATACACTGGTTCCATATTGATTCCACCCAATCAAAAAATAAGTTAGGAAAATGATGCTGACCTTTATTATAAATTTGTAGTAGTTCTTCAAAATTGCAGTAGTTCTGATAAATCAATCAAGTGAATGTCTTAATGATCTACTTTGAAATTCACTGCAATTCAGGTGAATTTCTTCATGTTGGCTCTCGTTCCCCAGAACAATGCAGTGGTTAGGTACGGCCTAAGACCCCATTCATGCCATATTTTGTCTTAACTGGAGTCGATTTGGAGATTACTAGGTTTGTCCATTCTAGTTCATTCTCATGCCTTGAAATCAAATGCTGCTTTTGTCTGTCTCATTGGCTCAGTGTTATTTGGATTAGGGAGCCTTGGTGCAAAGTAAATGGCCTCACCTTTTGAGCACTGATCTCCTGAAATGGTCTAGATTAGGTAACAAACCACATTGATTGATGTAATGAATCATGTGAAACTTGTATAAAAACAATACAAAATGTTTGTCATAGCAGAAAATGAACAAGTTAATGAAGTACTGTGCTGTTGCTTTCTTTCATGTTTATTTTATTTGAAATGCTGAAAGGTCCTTAGTGTTGTTCGTATGCTGTCCTTTTTTTTTTTTTTTTTTTTTGCTTGATCCTGGAGGGGATGCCTGTTGAACTGTCTCTCAACCCCTGTTTATACCTGGTGCCAACATGCCCCCTTTGTTCTAATCTTGTCAACATTCTTGACTGCCCACATTTAGACTGGTGTAGACTATTAAAGACACATGATCTCATTGTTATCAGATCTTCCTGACCAACTCCAGAGGTAGTCAGGTATGTGTGGTGTCTGGATATTAATCAAGTGTAAACAGATCTGGATGGTCAAACTTTGAATTATCCTTATACTGGCCTCTAAAGTCACTGGCCTTGTTCTTGTGCAACAAAACCGTTATGTGTCATGGGTAAATTGTGACGGTCTGATCTACAAATAATGAGTTATTTGTGACGTAAGGTGATTTGTACACAATGAAAATGTTAATGCAACAATTTCAAAATGTAATATAAGAATCAGTCAATTACAATGTAGTCATTAGGCCCTGATCTATGAATTTCACATGACTGGGAATACAAATATGCCTCTGTTGGTCACAGATGCCTCTTTAAAAAAGGTAGGGGCATGGATCAGAAAACCAGTTCGTATCTGGTGTGACCACCATTTGCCTCATGCAGTGTGACACATGTCCTTCGCATGGAGTTGATCAGGCTGTTGATTGTGGCCTGTGGAATGTTGTCCAACTCTTCAATGCCTGTGTGAAGTTGCTGAATATTGGCGGGAACTGGAACATGCTATTGTACGTGTCAAGTCAGAGCATCCCAAACATGCTCTATGTGTGACATGTCTGTTGAGTATGTAGGCCATGGAGTTACTGGGACATTTACAGCTTCCAGGAATTGTGTACAGGTCCTTGTGACATGGGACTCTGAATTATGCTGAAACATGAGGTGATGGCGGCAGATAAATGGCACAACAGGCCTCAGGATCTCATCACAGTATCTCTGCATTCAAATTGCCATCGATAAAATGTGATTGTGTTCATTGTCCGTAGCTTATGCCTGCCCATACCATAACCCCACCACCACCATGGGGCACTTCACAACGTTGGCATCAGCAAACCGCTCTCCCACATAAAGCAATATATGCTATGCTCTCTGCCATCTATTACAGTTGAAATTGAGATTCATCTGTGAAGAGCACACTTCTCCAGCTTACCAGTGACCATCGAAGATGAGCATTTTCCCACTGAAGTCTGTTCAAGACCCTGGAGACAACAACAAGCATGCAGATAAGCTTCCCTGAGACTCTGACAGTGCAGAAATTCTTCAGTTGTCAAAACCCAGTTTCATCAGCTTTCCCAGTGGCTGGTCTCAGACGATCCTCCAAGTGAAGAAGCCGGATGTGGAGGTCTTGGACAGGTGTGGTTACTTGTGGTCCGCGGCTGTGAGGCCGGTTGGAAGTACTGCTAAATTCTCTAAAATGACGTTGGATGCAGCTATTGGTAGAGAAATTAACATTCAATTATCTGGAAACAGCTCTGGTGGACATTCCTGCAGTCAGCATGCCAATTGCACGCTCCTTCAAAACTTGAGACATCTGTGGCATTGTGTTGTGTGACAAAACCTCACATTTTAGAATGGCCTTTTATTGTCCCAAGCACAAGGTGTGTAATGATCATGCTGTTTAAACAGCTTATTGATATGCCACAACTGTCAGGTGGATGGATTATATTAGCAAATGAGAAATGCTCACTAACAGGGATGTAAACAAATTTGTGCACAACATTTTAGAGAAATGTGAGTGTGGAACATTTCTGGGATATTTTATTTCTGGTCATGAAACATGGGACCAACACTTGTGTTAATATTTTTGTTAAGTGTAGAAATGACAGTCGGCTGCAATGTTGAACAAGCCCATTGACACTGAGCACCATTTACTTATGACCGCAGCAATTGTCTTTAAAAAATGCATTCAAATTATTAATTGAATGAATGGGCGTGTTTGAGTGGATAAATGTGATACATTTTACCATTTCACTTTCAAAGTGTGTTGCATTATGGGGATAAAAATGGTCCGACTTGTCGACTGCATGAACTTTACAAAAACTATGAAATCGCCTTCAAGTCCCTGCTGCTGCTTCTGACCCAAGCGAACGGGACAAAAGACATGCGTGAAACTTTGCTGAGATTCATGTCTACAGTGGATATGTACAAATGAATGTGATATTTCGAGACTCTCTCTCACCAGTTGATAGTACAATGTACACATATTTACATGTTTATTTTAACATTCCATAGAATTTTTTTAAATAAACAATGGCAACACTGCCATGTTGGACAGAGCCTTGCTGTAGGTACACCATAACATTTTCCGACTTTCGGCTGTTGCAGATACACCTCCCCCGACTTCACTCATCAATGTTCTGCCATAGCAGTTTGCGTTAATGCGGGGTTGCGTTCGAGTGGATCTCTTTTTTTCCACCCCTTCAAAGTGTGTTGCATTCTGGGGATCAAAGTTGTCCGACTTTTGCGCCTGCATGTCAACTGCATGAACTTTACAAAAATCATGTGATCAAAGGTCATTTAGTTTTGACTGCAGGTTTCTGCAGTTGCTCTTCAACAACTTCATCCTGCGGCCATCGCTTGCACTGTGAGAGACTATTGTCAACCAATCATTAAGGTGTTTTTGTTTGAACCACACGAACGCGACCAAAGACATGACTGGAAAAGGAACCAATTTGTCCTGACTTATTTGTACAGTGGAAATATACATAGAAATGTGATATTTGAGGCTCTCACTAATTGATTGTACAATTTGTACACACATAATATGATTTCAGTTTGTTTCGACATAAAGGTTTATTTCGACATAAAGTAACCCTTTTACAAACAATGGGCTAGATCAACAGTGCATGCGACTGACTGCTCTACAAATTTGCATCACCTTGCATCATAAATAACTACTCATTATTATTTCTTGATCAGTCAGTCACCATTTACCCACAATGCATCATGGATTTGCTGCTCTCGAAACCAGCCAATGGCAACACTGCCATGTTGATCTGAGCCTTGCCGTTGCAAAACGACATTTGTGTCTGACTCAGCTGTCGCAGATCAATGATTTATATATACACTAGATGACCGTTGTAAAAAAATATTTTGGAAGCTATAAAAATGCATATATTAATGTCTACATTTCCCACACTTATTCTATTACAGACACCTTAATACACACTTTTAAAATATTATTATGTGAGCTAAAGATAGAACAAATAATATATATATATAAACATTTTCCTTAAAGTATGCTTTTTAGAGATTGCTAATGTTACTGTCCTTACGAAAACAAAAAAAATACCTAAATACATGTAATTATGTCATTGGAACAATTAATTGAAATACTGTAGAATTCCATTTATTCCTATGGCGGCCTGCTTCTGCTGGGGAGTGCCAATATGGCCGACCAGTGGCCTCAAAACCTCTCAATGGCCAATACATAGCATTAGCAATCCATGGTTCATATACATCATTGGTTGCAGATGCACCTACCCCGACTTCACTCCTTGACTTTCGTCTATAGTCGGTTGCTTTAGCCTTATCACTCAAACACACCCGATATCTGTCAAACAATTTGCACACAGGGAGGCACCAGCTAATCTGGTCACAATGCAGACACAAGTAGGCTGTTTACACAGGCAGCCTAACTCTTTCTTCACCAATAATTGTGCAAAGGATCAGAATTAGGCTTCCTGTGTAAACACAGACACATTTTAATACAATGTGTGGACGTGACAGACAAATAGTGATTGGGTCATATTGATCAGATCACAAAACTTGCATGTTACCGCAAAGTGTAAACAAGGCTTCTAAAACAGTTATTATTTTTGAGACATTTGCATCAGGTACAAATATCCATTAGCAACCAGTTATCAATCAGTATATCCACACATAGCCAGTGAAAATAACTGTGATCATGTACGTCTCTTGGAAACATCGTGCTATGTTATTTTCAATAATATACTGTATCTTCTATATTGAATTGCATCTATGAATATATTTTCAATATTTGTATATAAATTGATAATGCGTTACAAACTGTAGTTTTTTTTATTGATTTTATTTCACCTTTATTTAACCAGGTAGGCTAGTTGAGAACAAGTTCTCATTTACAACTGCGACCTGGCCAAGATAAAGCCTAGCAGTGTGAACAGACAACAACACAGTTAAACATAGTCATGCAGTTACAATATTACACATGGCATTGCTGGACATGACTGATTTCCGGATGTAATTTTCACTAGAAGGGCCTACAAACATTAAATTACAATGTGTATCTTGTCACTGGGGAAAATAAGATATAACCCAGATTTGATAAATATTTAATCCATGAGGACTGCTGTAAAGTTGGACTTTTTTGAAAATATGTGTAGAAAAAGACATGAGGAGATGCTGGCTTAGCAAGGCTATATTATACACTATGAAAGTCCTTCATACTTCCTGGATCATGTCCCATACTGTTTTTGAATGGGATTCAAAATTATATAATCAAATGAGTGAAAACTTGGTCATTTAAGATATATGTGAAATTATATTCATATTTGTCGATTAATTAACTTTTACCCAATGCCTTTTATAAAGGTTTTCGATTACGAAAAACAAAATGCAGTAAAAAAAAGAAAGAAAGACATCAGGTAAAAGTAAATTAATCCAGAATATTTTAAATGACCCCGTTTTCATGAATTTGACGATATATTCTTGAATCCCATTCAAAAACAGTATGGGACATGATCAAATCAAATCAAATTGTATTGGTCACATACACATGGTTAGCAGATGTTAATGCGAGTTTAGCTGTAGGATAGAGGAAGTTGTGTGGAGTAGACTACAGTTTGGACACACAGGTTTGAATGCTATGTTGTGGATGATAGGGAGACATGAAACAGGTCTGTGTGATGACTGTTTAGTGGAGGAAACGGTAGAGCATATGTTGATATTTTGTGAACTGTATGATGTAGATAGGGAGAGATTGTGTGAAAGGGTTAGAGAGGCTGGACGGGGTTGGTGTTTGGGTGGTGTAGTGGGGGGAAGGAAGTGATGTCTAGGGATTTATTTCACTTTCTTAGAGGAACAGGACTAATGAAGATAATTACATTTATGTAGGCCGTGACTGGCCTCACACTCCAGTAGAGTAGGTGGTGGTGTATGCACCTTAAAAATTGGATATGATACGCCAACCCAATCTCAAAGAAAAAGAAGACCTCCCTCCCTCTCTCCTGTGAGCATCCCAGATACTATGGAGGAACCGTGAGCTCACTCAGAAAAAGTATGCTCACGCGAGAGCGGGAACGCCCACTTACACACAAGATCCAAAACAATTTCTTCCAATGGTAAACGGCCTAAGTAAACATATTTATCCATCATCTTTGATAAAGCGTATAGAGGTCAATGGGATCACTGAGGTATATATGAACTACTAGAGACAGCATCCATTTGTTTTCAACATAATCTATTCCTGTTCGCATCACTAAGGTATACACTGAGTGTACAAAACATTAGGAACACCTTCCTAATATTGAGTTGCCCCACCTTTTGCCCGGGCATGGACTCTACAAGGTGTCGAAAGCATTCCACAGGGATGCTGGGCCATGTTGACTGCAATGCTTCCCACATTTTTGTCAAGTTGGCTGGATGTTCATTGGGTGGTGGACCATTCTTGATACACACAGTTGAGGGTGAAAAACCCAGCAGCATTGCAGTTCTTGACATACTCAAACCGGTGCACCTGGCACCTACTACCATACCCCATTCAAAGGCAATTGTCTCAAGGCTTAAAAAACGTTCTTTAACCGGTCTCCTCCCTTTCATCTACACTGATTGAAGTGGATTTAACAAGTAACATCAATAAGGGATCACAGCTTTCACCTGGTCAGTCTATGTCATGGAAAGTGTTCCTAATGTTTTGTACACTCAGTGCATAATGAACCTACTACTTACTTACTTACTTACTGACTTTATTGTCCCCATGGGGAAATTTTGTTGCAGTGTCATGTACACATTTAAAGTGGTGTTTAAATACAAAACAAAATTGACAATACAACTTTCATAACAGTTACGCACCAATAAAAAATAATAATAGTAAGAAATAATAAATAAAACATTAAATAAAAAAGAAGAAAATACTAGCCTGCTGGCCTTACGGAGTCAATGGGAACATTCACCTGCTGGCCTTACGGAGTCAATGGGAACATTCACCTGCTGGCCTTACGGAGTCAATGGGAACATTCACCTGCTGGCCTTACGGAGTCAATGGGAACATTCACCTGCTGGCCTTACGGAGTCAATGGGAACATTCACCTGCTGGCCTTACGGAGTCAATGGGAACATTCACCTGCTGGCCTTACGGAGTCAATGGGAACATTCACCTGCTGGCCTTACGGAGTCAATGGGAACATTCACCTGCTGGCCTTACGGAGTCAATGGGAACATTCACCTGCTGGCCTTACGGAGTCAATGGGAACATTCGCCCGAGCTATTTAGGAGGGATATCACACTTAGCACAAATTATTGTCTCGTTCTGTTTTTCCTGCTGAGGGGTGCCCTATACCTGCGCCCAGAGGGGAGTAGTTCAAAGTCCAGGTACAGGGGATGACTTGGGTCTAAAATTATTTTGTGAGCCTTACAGAGGGCCCTGACCTTAAAGATCTCATTCAGGCCTAGACAACTAGACAGTGTCCAAGATGGACGGCCGTTCTTTTATACATTTTCAAACTTTTCAAACTCAAGTTTGCATACCCCTTTTTGTCAAAGATGAAATAAAGAGCCCTTGAAACTGTTACTCCAATAAAAATTCCTGATTACACTTGTAGGCGATGTCATGGCGACCCTTACGAAAAAATATTGCAGTCAAAGAGCAGTATAACTGCAGAACACTGCAGTATAGCTACAGTATGCTGTAAAACAACCGTTTTTTTTTACTGGAATCATTTTGCAGTTCAACTGCAGTACAAAGGGGACTTTAGCTAGCTAAACTCATGCGCAGAAACACATCATCGGGCCCAATGGTCATGTCGCGCCGAACTCTGCATGGGCTCTCAAATCAAAGGCATTTCTTCAAGTTGTTTTTGATGAAAATTAAAACACTTCAGGTTTGACACTTTCACAAGGTTGTAGTAGGCATATTACAGTTTCAGCTGCTTAAGACATTGGCTCAAATGTAGGTTTTGCCTTTAGATTTCGAAAAATGTAACAACTTGATGGCACATTTTTCACTTCTCCCATTGACTTGTGAAACCCCAAACCTCGGTCTTGTGGATTCTGCTTCGTGAAGCGTTCCAGGAAGTATCTGGACGTTAGGCCCCTGGGTTTAGAAACGATGTGTTTGCAGCCATTTTTCAATATGCAGTTTAACTTGGAGGAATCCACTCAATGCGCACTGGACAAACCGCATTGTCCTGGAACCAATGTGCTTCCCCTCCAAAGTGAGCCCTGGTTTGCACACCTTTGAAGTTCAGATGGGAACAGTAATAGTTGAACTAATAACTGAAGTCTGGACACTGACTGTTCAATCGGGTTCAAGTCCGGGCTCTTGCTGGGCCACTCAAGAACGTTCAGAGACTTGTCCCGAAGCCACTCCTGTATTGTCTTGGTTGTGTGCTCAGGGTCATTGTAATTTTAAAAAATTATATATATTTTTTTATATATTAAAAAATATATATACTTTCCTGTATAAGAATTTGTTCTTAACTGACTTGCCTAGTTAAATAAAGGTTCAATAAAACATTTATAAAAAACTACCACCCCTCCCCAAATTGGAGTAAACTAATAAACAACTATTGGATCCTTCCAGGTTGCCATGATTGGCTGAGATAATAGTTAATAATAGTGTTAATAGTTAATAATAGCGAACATTAACTAGTTAAGCTAGCTAAACAAAGGAGACAAAAAAGACCCATTCTCAAAGAGGCCAGTTCACCTGTGAAATCTTAAAGAGATGGGTGTGGCTAGGTTTAAGTTCCTTGGTGCTGACTATGGCATCTCAAAAGGGACAAACAGTGCTATTGGCACTTTTTTTTCTCGTTCGGTTCGCCTAGCCGACTTCAGCTAGGAGCCAGCAGGACTGAAGCATGCTGATGCCTTAAGGCTTAAGAGGGTGTGGATTATGCTGAATGGGCATAAACAAAGAAGAGCTCTCCAGCAAGTGTGAAAACCTCTACAAATTCTCTTAAGGGATTTTTATCTAAAGTGTGTAAACAAGTATGTCAACTTTCATGCGTTCCCATTTCCTTATCAAATTGTATGACATAACATTTCGAAGCTCTGATTCTGTACTTTTACCAACAAAAATAACAGTTTTTGTAAAAAAGTAAATAAGCCTAGGATCTTGTAACCAATATGTGAGAATGCTGTTCATTGACTATAGGTCAGCATTCAACACCATAGTACCTGCCCTCAAAGCTCATCACTAAGCTAAGGAACCTGGGACTAAACACCTCCCTCTGCAACTGGATCCTGGACTTCCTGATGGGCCGCCCCCAGGTGGTGAGGGTAGGTAGCAACACATCTGCCACGCTGATCCTCAACACTGGAGCTCCCCAGGGGTGCTTGCTCAGTCCCCTCCTATACTCCCTGTTCACCCACGACTGCATGGCCAGGCACGACTCCAGCACCATCATTAAGTTTGCTGATGACACAACAGTGGTAGGCCTGATCACCGACAACAACAAGATAGCCTATAGGGAGGAAGTCAGAGACCTGTCCGGGTGGTGCCAGAATAACAACCTATCCCTCAATGTAACCAAGACCAAGGAGATGATTGTGGACTACAGGAAAAGAAGCACCGAGCACGTCCCCATTCTCATCGATGGGGCTGTAGTGGAGCAGGTTCCTTGGTGTCCACATCAACAACAAACTAGAATGGTCCAAGCACACCAAGACAGTCGTGAAGAGGGCACGACAAAGCCTATTCCCCCTCAGGAAACTAAAAGGATTTGGCATGGGTCCTGAGAGCCTCAAAAGGTTCTACAGCTGCAACATCGAGAGCATCCTGACCGATTGCATCACTGCCTGGTACGGCAATTGCTCGGCCTCCGAACGCAAGGCACTTCAGAGGGTAGTGCATACGGCCCAGTGCATCACTGGGGCTAAGCTGCCAGCCATCCAGGATCTCTACACCAGGCGGTGTCAGAGGAAGGCCCTGAAAATTGTCAAAGACCCCAGCCGCCCCAGTCATAGACTGTTCTCTCTACTACCGCATGGCAAGCGGTACCGAAGTGCCAAGTCTAGGACAAAAAGGCTTCTCAACAGTTTTTACCCCCAAGCCATAAGACTCCTGAACAGGTAACCAAATGATTACACGGACTATTTGCATTGTGTGCCACCCCCCAACCCCTATTTTACGCTACTGCTACTCTCTGTTCATCATATATGCATAATCACTTTAACCATACCCACATGTACATACTACCTCAATAAGCCTGACTAACCGGTGTCTGAATATACCTTGCTACTCTTATTTTCAGATGTCTTTTTATTGTTGTTTTATTTCTTTACTTACCTACACACACACACGCACGCACACACACACGCACACAAACACACACACACACACACATACTTTTTTTCTCTCCGCACTATTGATTAGAGCCTGTAAGTAAGCATTTCACTGTAAGGTTCGGTGCACGTGACAAATAAACTTTGATTTGATTTTAAATGCAATGAGGCGCAGAGGAAGACCCTGTTAATTGCTCCAAATGCCGAACGTGTGACATGGCCACTTAACAAAACAATATCAATAGCTTACAGTGCCTTCGGAGTGTATTCAGACCCCTTGACTTTTCCACATTTTGTTACGTTACAGCCTTGTTTCTAAAATTGATTAAATAGTTTTTTCCCTCATCAATCTACACACAATACCCCATAATGACAAAGCAGAAACAGGTTTTTATAAAATATTTTGAAATATCAAATTTTCGTAAGTATTCAGACCCTTTATTCAGTACTTTGTTGATGCACCTTTGGCAGCGATGCTAACAGGTTTCCTCCAGATGTGACGCTTGAAATTCAGGCCAAAGAGTTTAATCTTGGTTTCATCAGACCAGAGAATCTGGTTTCTCCTGGTCTGAGATTCTTAAGGTGCCTTTTGGCAAACTCAAAGCGGGCCTCCCACTGTGGAGTATCTTCCGTCTGGCCATTCTACGTTAAATGCCTGATTGGTGGAGTGCTGCAGAGATTGTTGTCCTTCTGGAAGTTTCTCCCATCTCCACAGAGGTACTCTAGCGCTCTGTCAGAGTGACCATCTGGCTCTTGGTTACCTCCCTGACCAAGGCCCTTCTCTCCCGATTGCTGAGTTTGCCTGGGACGGCCAGCTCTAGGAAGAGTCTTGGTGGTTCCAAACTTAATCCATTTAAGAATGTGCCACTGTGTTTTGGGGGACCTTCAATGCTGCAGAAATGTTTTAGGAACCCTTCCCCAGATCTGTGCCTCGACACAATCCTGTCTCAGGGGCTCTACGGACAATTCCTTCCACCTCATGGCTTGGTTATTGCTCTGACATGCACTGTCAACTGTGGAACCTCTCTATTTCTCCCTCTGTGACTTCTGTGGGTATTTCCAGGAATGAGAGTGAGACTGGGTCAATTGAGTGTGGCTGATAGAAAGGGGCTAGAGCAGTCGTATTCAAAGTCTGCGGGAACTGCAGTGGGGTAGACAAAATAAATTAAACCTTTAAAAAAAATTGTAACAAAACGTTTAAAATACATATTATTGTATGGGACAATATACAAATACTTTTGAGAAAGATCAATGCAATTTTATTGAGTAAATGTTTTTATTGGTTTATTTAAATTTAAATTTTAATAAGAGATGAAAATGTTAATAATTTAAGGTTATTTGTTGATGTAAAACTGTAAACTGAACAAAAATATAACATGCTACAATTTCAAAGATTTTACTGAGTTACAGTTATTATAAGGAAATCAGTCAATTGAAATAAATAAATTAGGCCCTAATCTATGGATTTCACATGACTTGGAAGGGGCGGAGCCATGGGTGGGCCTGGAAGGGCATAGGCCCACCTGCTTGGGAGCCAGGCCCAGCCAATCAGTTTTTCCCCACAAAAGGGCTTTATTACAGACATTAATACTCCTCAGTTTCATCAGCTTTCCGGTTGGCTGGTCTCAGACGATCCCGCAGGTGAAGAAGCCGGAAGTGGAGGTCCTGGGCTGGCTGGCATAGTTACACATGGTCCGCGGTTGGGAGGCCGGTTGGACGTACTGCCAAATTCTCTAATACGACGTTGGAGGCGGTTTATGGTAGAGAAATTAACATTAAATTACCTGGACACAGCTCTGGTGGACATACCTGCAGTCAGCATGCTATTTGTATGCTCCTTTAAAACTTGTTGCATTCATATTTTTGTTCAGTTTATGTACAGAATACGAAATTCTCTTAGACCAGGTTGGTGGTTGAGCTTTAGACATCACTGCTTTGTTGCTAGCATTTACCTCACAAGCTTAGGAGTCATGCGGTGCATATGACCAAGAACACTCTACCCTATTCATAGTAACACAAATATGTGTATGTGTGTGCGTGTGTGTGCAACCATAGCATAGATAATCTTTAGCTGTAGTAAAGCTAGAGACTGCCGCAGACAAAACATCTGCATTCTTGAACATGTGACCTTTCATGTGCCTAAATAACTAAATGGTACAGTTGAAGTCAGAGGTTAACATACACCTTAGCCAAATACATTAAAACTCAGTTTTTCACAATTCCTGACATTTAATCCTAGTAAAGATGTCCTGTCTTGGGTCAGTTAGCATCAACACTTTATTTTAAGAATGTGAAATGTCAGAATAGTAGAGAGAATGATTTATTTCAGCTTTAATTTCTTTCATCACATTCCCAGTGGGTCAGAAGTCTACATGACACTCAAATAGTATTTGGTAGCATTGCCTTTAAATTGTTTAACTTGGGTCAAATGTTTCGGGTAGCCTTCCACAAGCTTCCCACAATAAGTTGGGGGAATTTTGGGCCATTCCTCCTGACAGAGCTGGTGTAACTGAGTCAGGATTGTAGGCCTACTTGCTCGCACACCCTTTTTCAGTTCTGCCCACAATTTTTCTATATGATTGAGGTCAGGGCTTTGTGGTGGCCCTCGAATACCTAGACTTTGTTGTCCTTAAGCCATTTTGCCACAACTTTGGAAGTATGCTTGGGGTCATTGTCCAGTGGGAAGATCCATTTGCGACCAAGCTCTAACTGATGTCTTGAGATGTTGCTTCAATATATCCACATAATGTTCCTGCCTCAGGATGCCGTCTATTTTGTGAAGTGCATCAGTCCATCCTGCAGCAAAGCACCCCCACAACATGACGCTGCCACCCCCGTGCTTCACGGTTGGGATGGTGTTCTTCGGCTTGCAAGCCTCCCCCTTTTTCCTCCAAACATAATGATGGTCATTATGGCCAAACAGTTCTATTTTTTGTTCCATCAGACCAGAGGACATTCCTCCAAAAAGTACAATCTTTGTCTCCATGTACAGTTGCAAACCGTAGTCTGTTTTTTTATGGCGGTTTTGGAGCAGTGGCTTCTTCCTTGCTGAGCGGCCTCTCAGGTTATGTCGATATAAGACTTGTTTTACTGTAGATATAGATATAGACTCCAGCATCTTCACACGGTCCTTTGCTGTTGTTCTGGGATTGATTTGCACTTTTCGCACCAAAGTACATTCATCTCTAGGAGACAGAACGTGTCTCCCTCCTGAGCGGTATGATGGCTGCGTGGTCCCATGGTGTTTAGACTTGCGTACTATTGTTTGTACAGATAAACGTGGTACCTTCAGGCGTTTGGAAATTTCTCCGAAGGATGAACCAGACTTGTGGAAGTCTACAATTTTTCTTCTGAGGTCTTAGCTGATTTCTTTTGATTTTCCCATGATGTCAAGCAAAGAGGCACTGAGTTTGAAGGTAGGCATTGAAATACATCCACAGGTACACCTCCAATTGACTCAAATTATGTCAATAAGCCTATCAGAAGCTTCTAAAGCCATGACATAATTTTCTGGAATTTTCCAAGCTGTTTAAAGGCACAGTCATCTTAATGTATGTAAACTTCTGACCCACTGGAATTGTGATACAGTGAATTATAAGTGAAATAATCTGTCTGTAAACAATTGTTGGAAAATTACTTGGGTCATGCACAAAGTAGATGTCCTAACTGACTTGCCAAAACTATAGTTTGTTAACAAAACATTTGTGGAGTGGTTGAAAAACGAGTTTTAATGTGTTGGGGTTCCTTGTTCCTTGTCAATCATTCTGCTTATTGGTGACATCAGCAATCAGACAATTACTTCTTTAAATAAATCAATCAAACCTTTATTAATGCAATTGCAGACAGAAGTTGACAACGGAAACGCAGTACGCATGTTTCAGAGTAAGTTCTGCAAAAAAAAAAATGTCAACGTTTTTTAATATGCTTGCAGTCAACCCCTAGTGATGTAACTGCCTATGTCAACACCTTCTACTCATGAGACCAAGCCCATGCATATACAGTTATACAAACTTGCAGGAGAGACAATAGTCCAGTGTTTTCTAAGGGCTCAGCAGTAATTTCCATTCCTGTGTGGCTTACAGTGGTGTGTCTGACTTGACTCTTATCTCTTTACTCCCCTGCAGGGGTCTGTGTCTATGTATCTCTTTTAGCCTTGAGGCCCTTTCTCACAGACACCCTGTTTTGACTGCAATGGCTCACGCATCTCTCAGACCGTTTCTTATAAGAGGCAGAGACTAGAAAAGAACTGTGGAACAGTATTAAACCTTATAATGCAATTATTGCTAATCTGTGGTCCAGGACCCTATAAATGTAGTGGGGGAGGGTCTCATAGGCCTTCCCCTTCTATTAATACAACATTAGCATAATCAATTATGATAATACATCAATCATTTGCTGCAGCCAAACGTCCGACTTCAACTGTATAGTTCAACTAGTAATTCAACTACATTTTGCAGTAGCTTGGTGGTAGCTGAACTAAATTCAAATCTTGGTAATATTTTCAGTAGTTAATTACTTTTTTGCCATGTAGTGGTGTAGCTAATTACTGGAACTACACACTACTTTTTTTGTAGAAATAAAATATGGGTGAAGTAGGCAAGAAATTCCTTTCTTTTTTGACAACAGACCTTCCTAATACTAACTTGAAACATAGCTTTTGTGTGTAATAGGCTAAATTACATATCCTGTTAACATCTGACTGCAGAGTGATGTGATCTGTTCTCGCAATTTGTATTCTATGACACTTCAGATTTAGTTATGATAATTTGGTTTGGGTGTAGTGAACTACTTTTTCAAAGTAACTTTAGTTAGGTAAACCATATTTTTAGGGTAGCTTTCGTGTAGCTAAACAGAAATTCTTCCAGTGTGAAGTACAGCCCATGGGCCTTGTGCTTTGATCGGGAGCCAGGGCCATGTGGGATAGGAGCCATAAAGATCTCCGGTGTTCCCCAAAAGCAACCCAGGGTCGAACACACACGCGCACACACCCACTTGCATACACGCACATGCACACCAAGTAGTGCAGACACACATGCACAAATGCAAAAACACACAGTCACATTTCATGCTCCTTTCCATTGAGACCATTCTCCTTCCCCTCCTCGAATCTCCAACTTCCCCTTCCCCTTCCCCCTCCCCCTCCAAACCTCGCTGAGCCTCCAACCTAAAAAAAACTCAGTTTCTCTGCCACAAACTGAGAGCTCTCTGAGAGGGATTAGAGTTGAAGCAGCTGGTAAAGCTCAAGGTTCTTTTTCATACTACAAAGCATTCCTTTCTACCTCATTTAGGCCTAAAGAATGGTGCTAGGGAAGGAAATATGTTTGGATTTGGGAATAATCCTTTTTCGGGGTTGTTAAATAAAATATTAATATTATGCAGACATTTTTCCACCAATATTCACAGTTTGAGGTGCGGTAGAGCTTTATTTGTTTATGTTTTGCATGCATGTATATTGCCTGTAAACAAGTTATTTGGCGTTGCTCTCTGGCTTTGCCACTTTGCCCATGCTGCAATAGCCAGTCTTTCTGCTGGGAAAGTAATATTGTTGCTGTGCCATGGTGAAAGCTGTAGCACAGAGAGGGAAAGAACATTTGAGAAATGAGCGAGAGAGAGAGAGAAAGAGAGAGAGAGAAATAAAGAACAAGTAAAGAGAACGACTGAGACATCTAAAATCCCTTAATCTAAACATACATACATATTAACTAAAGCATTACAAAGAATACACACAGAGAGACAGAAAGAACGAGGAACAGAGGAAAAAGGAGAGAGAGAGCTCCTCCCTAAGGCAGTCACAGACAAGCACACACACACAAAAACATGTGTAAGTATGTACGGCAGGGCCAAATCAGAGAGAGAAGTAGCAGTAAAACCAGTAAAACCTGTGTGGCGCCACACACACACACACACACACACAGAAATTAGGTGGGTCTCTGGAAGCATCCAGCTGAGAGGGACAGGACACCGTTTTTATTGTAAGAAAGTCTCGCAACCTCAACCCACTCAAATTCGAATGACACAACCTTAAAATTGGTACATTTATACTGAAAAAAAAAATAAAACCCAACATGTAAAGTGTTTGTCTCATGTTTCTTGAGCTGAAATAAAATATCCCAGAAAATGTCCATATGCACAAAAACGTATTTCTCTCAAATTTCGAGCACAAATTGTCACGCCCTGGTCTTAGTATTTTGTGTTTTCTTTATTTATTTGGTCAGGCCAGGGTGTGACATGGGTTTATTTTGTGGTGTGTTTTTGTATTGGGGTTTTTCGTAGGTTTTGGGATTGTGGCTTAGTGGGGTGTTCTAGCAAAGTCTATGGTTGCCTGAGGTGGTTCTCAATCAGAGGCAGGTGATTCTCGTTGTCTCTGATTGGGAACCATATTTAGGCAGCCATATTCTTTGAGTGTTTCGTGGGTGATTGTTCCTGTCTTTGTGTTAGTTTGAACCAGTTTAGGCTGTTTCGGTTTTCGTCTTCATTAAAGATGTATCGAATTAACCACGCTGCATTTTGGTCCGACTCTCCTTCGACGGAAGAAAACCGTAACACAAATGTGTTTACATCCCTGTTATTGAGCATTTCTCATTTGCCAAGATAATCCATCCACCTGACAGATGTGGCATATCAAGAAGCTGCTTAAACAGCATAATCATTACACAGGTACACCTTGTGCTGGGGACAATAAAAGGCCACTCTAAAATGTGAGGAATGATGTGCAGGAATGTCCACCAGAGCTGTTGCCAGACAATTGAATGTTTGTTTCTCTACCATAAGCTGCCTCCAATGTTGTTTTAGAGAATTTGGCAGTACGTCCAGTCGGCCTCACAACCGCAGACGACGTGTAACCACCCCAGCTCAGGACCTCAACATTCGGCTTCTTCACCAGTGGGATCATCTGAGGGGGTGCTGAGGTGTATTTCTGTTTGTAATAAAGCCCTTTTGTGGGGAAAAACTAATTCTGATTGGCAGGGCCTGGCTCCCCAGTGGATGGGCTTATGCCCTCCCATGTCCACCCATGGCTGCGCCCTTGCCCAGTCATAGATTAGGACAAAATACAAACCCTCCAACCCAAAAAGTCATGTGGTGTTGATGCTATCCTAAATCAAATGTCAAATTATACAGACCACAAATTACAATTGGCTACACTTAAACTTCTTAACATCATCCTCAGCTCTGGCATCTTCCCCAATATTTGGAAGGACTGGTCACCCCAATCCATAAAAGTAGAGACAAATGTGACCCTAATAACTACCGTTGGATATGCGTGAACAGCAACCTTGGGAGAATCCTCTGCATTATCGTTAACAGCAGACTTGTACATTTTCTCAGTGAAAACAATGTACTGATCAAATATCAAATTGGCTTTTTACCAAATTACCGGATGATAGGCCACGTATTCACCCTGCACACACTAATTGACAAACAAACAAACCAAAACAAAGGCAAAGTCTTCTCGTGCTTTGTTGATTTCAAAAAAGCTTTTGACTCGATTTGACATGAGGGTTTGTTATACAAATTGATGGAAAGCGGTGTTGGGGGAAAAACATACAACATTATAAAATCCACGTATCCATGCAGTTAAAATTGGCAAAAAAACATTTATTTCCACGGGGCTGTGGGGTGAGACAGGATGCAGCTTGAGCCCCACCCTCTTCAACATATACAGTGGCAAGAAAAAGTATGTGAAGCCTTTGGGATTATCTGCATTTCTGCATAAATTGGTCATCAAATTTGATCTGATCTTCATCTAAGTCACAACAATAGACACACATAGTGTGCTTAAACTAATAACAGACAAATTATTGTATTTTTCTTGTCTATATTGAATACATAATTTAAACATTCACAGTGTAGGTTGGAAAAAGTATGTGAACCCCTAGAAGCTAATGACTTCTCCAAAAGCTAAGTGGAGTCAGGAGTCAGCTAACTTGGAGTTCAATCAATGAGACGAGATTGGAGATGTTTGTTAGGGCTGCCTTGGCCTATGAAAAACACTCAGAAAATTTGAGTTTGCTAGTCACAAGAAGCATTGCCCGATGTGCACCATGCCTCGAACAAAAGAGATCTCAGAAGACCCAAGATTAATAATTGTTGACTTGCAAAAAGCTGGAAAGGGTTACAAAAGTATCTCTAAAAGCCTTCATGTTCATCAATCCACGATAAGCCAACTTGTCCATAAATGGAGAAAGTTCAGCACTGTTGCTACTCTCCCTAGGAGTGGCCGTCCTGCAAAGATGACTGCAAGAGCACAGGGCAGAATTCTCAATGATGTTAAGAAGGACCATAGTGTCAGCTAAAGAAATCCAGGTATTTCCAAAGGGTTCACATACTTTTTCTTGCCTCTGTATTTCAATGAATTGGTGAGGGCACTACAACATTCTGCAGCACCCGGCATCACCCAACTAGAATCTGAAGTCAAATATTTACTGTTTGCTGACAATATAGTACTTCTGTTCCCAACCGAGGTCCTACAGCAGCACCTAGATATTCTGTCAGACCTGGGCCCTGACAGTAAATCTCAGTAAGACAAAAATAATGGTGTCAGAAAAAGGTCCAGTTGCCAGGACCACAAATTCCATCTATACACCGTTGCCTTAGAGCACACAAACGATATGTAGGCCTAAATATCAGTGCCACAGGTAACTTCCACAAAGCCGTGAACGTTCTGAGAGACAAGGCAAGAAAGCCCTTAAACGCCATCAAAAGGAACATCAAATTTGATGTACCAATTAGGATCTGGCAAAAAATACTTGAATCAGTTTTAGAACCCATTGCCCTTTATGGTTGTGAGGTCTGGGGTCTGCTCATCAACCAAGAATTCACAAAATGGGACAAACACCAAATTTAGACTCTTCATGCAGAATTCTGCAAAAATATCCTCTGTGTACAATGTAAAACACCAAATAATGCATGCAGAGCAGAATTAGGTCAATACCCGTTAATGATCAAAATTCAGCCATCTACTCAAACCTTGGCCCTCTCGTTATCAAGGTAAGCTGGTTTGCAACCTTTATCCTCGTAATTGAGGGAAACATGGTCAGTTGAGAAATTCTTAATGTCGGGGTTTTATTCGGGAGTTGCAGAAAAGGGCCTGTCCCAGGATGCCCGACCATAACTAGGCTCATGGGTGGTCCTCTGATTTAGTTAAACTCAAAAGGGAATTGGAGTTTCCTTCATTAAACAGTCCAAAATCACATTACACAATTTTACAAACAGTATCATCCTCAGTCATTCATGTAAACCCCATATCTGAGGCTAATATATAAACAGCGTGATGGTAATGTGGTCGTATAGTCTCCCATGAGTTTCGCCAAATTGTACCAAACGGACCAGTTTGTAGCTGGATTCTTCACCGATCTTTTATACCTTCTCCATAACATAAATGTTGTTCGGACCTCAGGTTCTGTGAGGTGGAAGAAATTCCTTTGTTCTCTAAGAAAATTCACTCTGTCGCTATACTGTGGCCATGAGGAGATAATCTCCTCCAGGAATTTATGACCTCTCTCTGACCACAGCAGCCTGTGTGTAGGAGACAGGGAGAGGGGGATGGGGCTTGTTGTACCAAAAGAGGGCAACGTCATGACAGGGGCAGAGTTCTAATCTACGGCAGAGATAGCCTGCAGAGTTCTGTCATACTATCCAGGTCTGTGCCCTAACAATTCGAGCTTCTACTTTTAAAAATCCACTTTTCCAGAAACAAGTCTCTCACCGTTACCGCCTGTTATAGACCCCCCTCAGCCCCCAGCTGTGTCCTGGACACCATATGTGAATTGATTGCCCCCCATCTTCAGAGTTTGTACTGTTAGGTGACCTAAACTGGGATATGATTAACACCTCAGCCGTCCTACGATCTAAGCCAGATGCCCTCAATCTCACGCAAATTATCTACCAGGTGCAACCCTAAATCCGTAACCATAGGCATCCTCTTAGATATCATCCTGACCAACTTGCCCTTTAAATACACCTCTGCTGTCATCAACCAGGATCTCAGCGATCACTGCCTCATTGCCTGCATCCGTAATGGGTCCGCGGTCAAACGATCACCCCTCATCATTGTCATACTCTCCCTAGAATACTTCAGCGAGCAGGCCCATTTCTAATTGACCTGGCCTGGGTATCCTGGAAGGATATTGACCTCATCCCGTCAGTAGAGGATGCCAGGTTGCTCTTTAAAAGTGCTTTCCTCACCATCTTAAATAAGCATGCCAATTTCAAAAATGTAGAACTAAGAACAGATATAGCCCCTGGTTCACCCCAGACTTGACTGCCCTTGACCAGCACAAAAACATCCTGTGGCGTTCTGCATTAGCATCGAATAGCCCCCCGATATGCAACTTTTCAAGGAAGGCAGAAACCAATATGCACAGTTATATGCACAGTTAGGAAAGGCTAGCTTTTTCAAACAGCAATTTGCATCCCGTAGCACTAATTTCAAAAGGTTTTGGGGCACTGTAAAGTCCATGGAGAACAAGAGTACCTCCTCCCAGCTGCCCACTGCACTGAGGCTAGGAAACATCCCCCCTCCCGCTTCTCCTTCACCCAAATCCAGACATCTGATGTTCTGAAAGAGCTGCAAAATCTGGATCCCTACAAATCAGCTGGGCTAGACAATCTGGACCCTCTCTTTGCAAAATGATCCATGATCTCTTTTGTATCGTCTGAGATCCCCAAAGATTGGAAAGCTGCCGCGGTCATCCCCATCTTCAAAGGGGGAGACACTCTAGACCCAAACTGTTATAGACCTATATCCATCCTGCCCTGCAATTCTAAAATCTTCGAAAGCCAAGTTAACAAACAGATCACTGACCATTTTGAATCCCACCGTACCTTCTCCACTATACAATCTGGTTTCCGAGCTGGTCATGAGTGCACCTCAGCCACGCTCAAGGTCCTAAACGATATCATAAACGCCATCGATGAAAGACAGTACTGTGCAGCCGTCTTCATCGACCTGGCCAAGGCTTTCGACTCTGTCAATCACCGCATTCTTATCGGCAGACTCAATAGGCTTGGTCTCTAATGACTGCCTCGCCTGGTTCACCAACTACTTCTCAGATAGAGTTCAGTGTGTCAAATCGGAGGGCCTGTTGTCCGGACCTCTTGCAGTGTCTATGGGGGTGCCACAGGGTCCAATTCTCGGTCTGACTATTTTCTCTGTATATGTCAATGATGTCGCTCTTGCTGCTGGTGATTCTCTGATCCACCTCTACGCAGATGACACCATTCTGTATACATCTGGTTCTTCTTTGGACACTGTGTTAACAGACCTCCAAACGAGCTTCAGTGCCATACAACAGTCCTTCCGTGTCCACCAACTGCTTTTAAATGCAAGTAAAACTAAATGCATTCTCTTCAACCGATTGCTGCCCACACCCTCCCGCCCGACTAGCGTCACTACTCTGGACGGTTATGACTTAGAATATGTGGACATCTCCAAATGCCTATGTGTCTGGTTAGACTGTAAACTCTCCTTCCAGACTCACATTAAGCATCTCCAATCCAAAATTAAATCTAGAATTGGTGTCAGGATTTGGCCAGGATTGTTCCGGTTTTGGCCACTAGATGCCCCATTGTGCTTTTTGACCCTTTTGTTTTCCCTTGTTTCCAGTTAGTATTTGCACCTGTGCCTTGTTTCCCTTGAATGTATTTAAACCCTTAATTTTCCTCAGTTATTTGCTCTGTGTTTGAATGTTAGCACCCAGCACCAGTGATGCTGTGAACATTTGTTGCTCCAGTTGGGATCTCTTGTAGTACTCTGTGTTTGTTCTCGTTTATTTATTTTTGATGATCTTTTGAGGCTTTTTTCTGCTGTACCTACCACCTTATGGATTTACCTTTTGACTTGGAGGATTACCTTTTTCTCTTGGAATTACTTTTGACGTTTTGGATCTATATTTTTGCCTGAAGAACTTTCCTTTTTACTTTATTAAAACACCGTCTCAAGTACTGCTGTGTCTGCCTCATCTTCTCGGTTCTGTCGACTATTAGTGGCTCAGTTTGCTAAGTGACTGTTTCTCACACCGGAGACCCAAGTTCGTAACTGGGTCTTGACAATCGGCTTCCTATTTTGCAACACAGCATTCTTTACTCATGCTGCCAAGCATACCCTCGTAAAACTGACTATCCTACCGATCTTTGACTTTGGCGATGTCATTTACAAAATAGCCTCCAACACTCTACTCAGAAAACTGGATGTAGTCTATCACAGTGCCATCCGTTTTGTCACCAAAGCCCCATATACTCCCCACCACTGCTACCTGTTTGCTCTCGTTGGCTGGCCCTCGCTAAATATTCATCGCCAAACCCACTGGCTCCAGGTCATCTGTAAGCCTTTGCTAGGTAAAGCCCCGCCTTATCTCAGCTCACTGGTCACCAAAGCAACACCCACCCGTAGCATGCGCTCCAGCAGGTATATTTCACTGGTCATCCCCAAAGCCAACACTTCCTTTGACCGCCTTTCCTTCCAGTTCTCTGCTGCCAATGACTGGAACAAATTGCAAAAATCACTGAAGCTGGAGACTTATATCTCCTACTCTAACTTTAAGCATCAGCTGTCAGAGCAGCTTACCGATCACTGTACCTGTACACAGACAATCTGTAAATAGCACACCCAACTATCTCATCCCCATATTGTTATTTATCTTCTTGCTCTTTTGCACCCCAGTATCCCAGTATCTCTGGGCATGACGAGGTACTCATAATGCCTTGTGGTGGTACTGAACGCTGTCTTCCACTCGTCTCCCTCCCGGATACGCACCAGGTTATACGCACTCCTGAGATCCAGTTTCGTGAAGAAGTGCGCCCCATGCATTGACTCAATCGCCGTGGCGATCAGAGGTAGCGGGTAACTATACTTAACCGTGATTAGATTGAGGCCTCTATAGTCAATGAACGGGCGTAAACCTCCATCCTTCTTCTTCACAAAAAAGCAACTTGAGGAGGCGGGTGAAGTAGAGGGCCGAATGTACCCCTCAGAGACATATGTATCCATAGCCACCGTCTCCGCTTGCGACAGGGGATACACGTGACTCCTGGGAAGCGCAGCGTCTGCCAGGAGATTTATCGCACAATCCCCCCGTCGATGAGGTGGTAATTTAGCCAAATCGGCATATTCTGGGGGGGGGGGGGGGGTGCACGGGTGGAGACCTGGTCTGGACTTTCCACCGTGGTAGCACGAACTGAAACCCCTACACACCTCCCTGAGCACTCTCGCAACCACCCCGTGAGAGCCCTCTGTTGCCAGGAAATAGTGGGGTTATGTAGAGCTAACCAAGGAAGGCCTAGCACCACAGGGAAGGCAGGAGAGTCAATGAGAAAGTGACTGATTCTCTCCTCATGACTCCCCTGCATAACCATGGCCAAAGAGATGGTGGCCTCCTTGATTAGCCCGGACCCTAATGGTCGACTATCTAGAGCGTGTAACGGGAAGGGTCTAACTATGGGAAAAATAGGGATCCCTAACCTAATGGCTAGTGCTCTGTCGATAAAATTCCCAGCTCCGCCTGAATCAATGAGGAATTTGGGGGAAATGTGGGGGAAAACTCAGGGAAACAAACAGGCACAAACAGTTGATCAACAGAGGACTCTGGATGAGTGTGGTGCAAACTCACCTGGGGTGACGCCAGAGTGCCCTGCCTGTTGCCTCGACGCCAGAGTGCCCACTCCAGCGCTCTTCCTGTGAGACAGGAGACGAGGGCGGCCACTCCCTCCCCTCCTGGGGGAGCTGGGTGCACACTGGCCGGGTAGATGTCCAGTTGTAACAAGAATCCCTGGCACTGTGCTGCTGTTCCATCATACTCCCTAGGAAGGGAGAGACGCATCCCACTGGAACTCTCTCTGGATGGGATGGATGGAGATAACCCCGAATGTATTGGTCGAGGCTTCCTGTCTCTCCCAGCGGTCCATGGTCTGGACAACGCGATCCATCATGGCACCAAGATTTTGTAACATGGCAGAATGTTCCTGGACGCGCTCCTCGACTCCTCTAACCGGGGTACCTGCTCCTGCTGACTCCATTGGTGTGGTGGTGTGTAATTCTGTCAGCATGTGTAAAAAGGCAAAGTCAGGTGCAGGAGATTAGTGTGATATAAACAGGCACACTTTATTAACGTTCCAAAACGGGAGCACAACATAAATAAAATGCGTTCAAAAAGCACGGAACATAACAAAAGTAAAGCTTGTCAAAAGACACCACAGCAACAAGAAACAATTACACACAAAACATGATGGGAAACAGAGGGTTAAATACAAGTAGCTTAATTGGGGAAATGAAAACCAGGTGTGTATGGAAACAAGACAAGACAAATTGATATATCAAAAATGGAGCGGCGATGGCTAGAAGGCCGGTGAAAACAAATCCAACGTTACTCTCTCGCGGGAAAAATTGGATTTGAAAAATAAGCCACAGGAGTTTTTTGACCGAGAATTAAGATGACCTTCGAGTAGTAAGACATGTATAAAAGCATCAGATACCATTAATAAGAAGGGGCTAGAAGCATCTTATGTGGTGAGCTAGGACAGGCAAGCCCCATACTATTATGAAGGACTTAATTCTTCCTGCAACCACAGTTGTTGCTGGGACAATGCTGGGGGGAAAGGCCAAAAAAACTACACAGACAAGGCCTTCATCAAACAGCACTGTTTCACAAAGTATTAGTGATATGGCAGGAGATGTTAAGAAACAATTACTGCTTCGCACACAAGCCAGTGAATTCTATGAGTTACAGCTGGATGAGTCAACAGACATTGCGGGCCTGGCACAGCTCCTGGTATATGTTCGGTACGTTTATGGGGGTCAATTAAGGAAGACCTCTTCTGCAAACCACTGGAAACCAGGGCAACAGGAGAGGATATTTTTTAAAGTGCTGGACAGCTTTGTGACATCAAATGCACTTTGGTGGTCAAGATGTGTTGGTATCTGTACAGATGGCGCAAAAGCCATGACAGGGATACATAGTTGAGTGGTAATGCGCGTGAAAGCAGTTGCTCCAGATGCCACTTGGGTACACTGCAGCATCCACCGAGAGGCTCTTGCTGCCAAGGGATGCCCGACAGTTTGAAAGACATTTTGGATACCACAGTGAAAATGGTTAACTTTGTTAAATGCAAGGCCCCTGAACTATTGTGTATTTTCTGCATTATGCAATGATATGGGCAGCGACCATGTAACACTTTTACAACATACAAAAGTGCACTGGTCATCAAGGGGCAAAGTATGGCACGTTTTTTTTTTAATTGAGAGACGAGCTTAAAGTTATCTTTATTGACCATAATTTTCACTTGTCTGAACGCTTGCATGATGACGAGTTTCTCACATGACTGGCCTAACTGGGTGATGTTTTTTCTCGCCTGAATGACCTGAGTCTAGGATTACAGGGACTCTCCGCAACTATATTCAATGTGCGGAACAAAATTGAGGCTATGATTAAGAAGTTGGAGCTCTTCTGTGTCTGCATTAACAAGAGCAACACACAGGTCTTTCCATCATTGTATGATTTTTTGTGTGCAAATGAACTCAAACTTACAGACAATGTCAAATGTTATATAGCGAAGCACCTAAGTGAGCTGGGTGTGCAATTCCGCAGGTACTTTCCCGAAACGGACGACACCAACAACTGGATTCGTTATCCCTTTCATGCCCTTCCTCCAGTCCATTTACCGATATCTGAACAAGAGAGCCTCCTCGAAATTGCAACAAGGGATTCTGTGAAAATTTGATTTAATCAGAAGCCACTGAGAGATTTCCGGATTGTGCTGCGCTCAGAGTGGAAAATGAGTTATGTGCATCCTTTCAAGCACACCCTTCTCATTAACCTGTGGTGAGTAATTCATTTGATGAACAAATAAGGTTTTATATGTAAGATGGCTAAATAAAGAGCAAAATTATTGATTATTATAATATTATTATTTGTGCCCTGGTCCTATAAGAGCTCTTTGTCACTTCCCACGAGCCGGGTTGTGACAAAAACTCACACTCATTCTTATGTTTAATAAATGTATTGTATAGTGTGTAGTGTATAGTGTGTATTGTATAGTGTGACCCCGGTGCTAGAGAGGGTATGCAGCTGGAGGTTGAATGTTTGAAGGGGTACGGCATAATAAAAGTTTTGGGAACCACTGCTCTAGAACAACTTTGGAGGAGGCTTATGGTAGAGAATTGAACAACAGCTCCTGTAGTCAGAATGCCAATTGCATGCTCCCTCAAAACTTGAGACATCTATGACATTGTGTTGTGACAAAACTGCACATTTTAGAGCGGCCTTTTATTGTCCCCAACACAAGGTTATCACAGCTGGTTGTGATACAGCCTGGATGATGATACAGCCTGGATGATGATACATCCTGGATGATGATACAGCCTGGATGATGATACAGCCTGTGCAATGATCATGCTGTTTAATCAGCTTCTTGATATGCCTGACATGTCAGGTGGATGGATTATCCCGAGTGGCGAAGCAGTCAAAGGCACTGTGTGTCAGTGCTAGAGGTGTCACTACAGACACCATGGTTCAAATCCAGGCTGTATCACAACCAGCTGTGATTGGGAGTCCCATAGGGTGGCGCACAATTGGCCCAGCATCGTCTGGGTTTGGCCGGTATAGGCTGTCTTTGTAAATAAGAATTTGTTCTTAACAGACTTGCCTAGTTAAATAAAGGTCAAATAAATGAATAATATATTGGCAAAGGAGAAATGCTCCCTATCAGGGATGTAATGTCACGTTCTGACCCTAGTTCTTGTGTTATTTCTTTGTTTTAGTTGGTCAGGACGTGAGTTGGGTGGGTATTCTATGTTTTGTGTTTCTAGGTTGGGTTTCTTGTTTGGCATGATATAGTTCTCAATCAGAGGCAGGTGTTAGTCATTGTCACTGATTGGGAACCATATTTAGGTAGCCTGTCTTCTGTTGGGAATTGTGGGTGGTTATTTTCAGTCTTTGTGTGTCTGTACCAGATAGAACTGTTTCGGTTGGTGTTTTTGAAGTGTTCAGTTTTCCATTAAAAAGATGAACACTATCCACGCTGCACTTTGGTCCTCTCTATCTCCAGACGACAACCGTTACATGTAAAAACATTCGTCCACAACATTTTTGAGAAATAGGGATTTTGTGAGTATGGAACATTTCTGGGATCTTTTATTTCAGCTCATGAAACATGGGACCAACACTTTACATGTCGAGCCCTCATGCTGCAGGGTTAAGCCATGTGAGAGACCAAGATGGTTCTCTGCAATAAAATATTTGACATCATGCTAATTGTTTTCACAATTAGAATATCTTTCTCAAATACAATGATCAAGAATAAGGAGTTGGCTTACCTTGTGAAAGTGAGGACAGTGAGAAGAGATTTCTGGCGTTTCAGGGCACATTTTGGTGGGGGCTTGGTTAGACGTTAACATCCAGCCTATTTCTACGCACATTTGTCATTTAAGGGCTTGTAAGTAAGCATTTCACTGTAAGGTCTACACTTGTTGTATTCGGCACATGTGACAAATACAATTTGATTTGTTGACGTTTTACTGAAGTGGAAGAAGACTTAAGTCAACCTAAACACATTGCCAAAGTAGTTGACGTGGGATTTGTTCTGTCAAACGGTATTTCACGCCTCGTGATTTATAAGAAGGACATAGCAGGAGGTAATACAATTAGGTAATAAAATTATATAACTCTGGGGTCACCATGATCTGGCTACTTTGATCGGGGGGCGGGGGGGTCTTTGCTGAGTTTCGGCAATCAAGGCTGAGAGGATGTATCCATTTTGAAAGGGCTGTTCTGCTCTTTGACCAGACCAAATGGTCGGACTTAATGTTTGTAACATCAGCAACACAATAGGTTGGTTGTCAGATCATGGTGCCCAAATGTCTGTGATGGAACTGAGGTTGGGTGTGTTGGTAAGATTTACTTTCTCCTATTCCAAAATATTTTATTAATAGTAGAGATGTGGATTTAAAATGATCCCAATCATGGTTAATTTATTTATAACCAGAGAATTGGGGTGATTTAAACACCACCAAACATGATTATTTTTTAAAGAAAGGGCCTGACATGAATGGAGCATTTCACAGGAGAGACAAATCAAATTTATTTGTCACGTGCGCCGAATACAACCTTACAGTGAAATGCTTACTTACAGGCTCTCACCAATAGTGCAAAAATTAGATGAACAATAGGTAGGTAAAGAAATAAAACAGTAAAAACACAGGCTATATACAGTAGCGAGGCTATAAAAGTAGTGAGGCTACATACAGACACCGGTTAGTCAAGCTGATTGAGGTAGTATGTACATGTAGATATGGTTAAAGTGACTATGCATATATAATGAACAGAGTAGCAGTAGTGTAAAAGAGGGGTTGGCAGGTGGTGGGTGGGACACAATGCAGATAGCTCGTTTAGCCAATGTGCAGGAGCACTGGTTGGTCGGCCCAATTGAGGTAGTATGTACATGAATGTATAGTTAAAGTGACTATGCATATTTGATAAACAGAGAGTAGTAGCAGCGTAAAAAGGGGGGTTGGGGGGGGCACACAATACAAAGTCCGGGTAGCCATTTGATTCCCTGTTCAGGAGTCTTATGGCTTGGTGGTAAAAACTGTTGAGAAGCCTTTTTGTCCTAGACTTGGCACTCCGGTACCGCTTGCCATGCGGTAGTAGACAGAACAGTCTATGACTGGGGTGGCTGGGGTCTTTGACAATTTTCAGGGCCTTCCTCTGACATCGCCTGGTGTAGAGGTCCTGGATGACAGGCAGCTTAGCCCCAGTGATGTACTGGGCCGTACGCACTACCCTCTGTAGTGCCTTGCTGTCAGAGGCCGAGCAATTGCAGTACCAGGCAGTGATGCAACTGGTCAGGATGCTCTCGATGGTGCAGCTGTAGAACCGTTTGAGGATCTCAGGACCCATACCAAATCTTTTTAGTTTCCTGAGGGGGAATAGGCTCTGTCATGCCCTCTTCACGACTGTCTTGGTGTGCTTGGACCATTCTAGTTTGTTGTTGATGTGTACAACAATTCAGATAATACATCTGGGTCCAGTGTGGCTCAGTTAGTAGAGCATGGCACTTGCAATGCTAGTGTTGTGGAATTGATTCCCATGGTGGACCAGTTCGGGAAAGTATAAAAAAATGAATGGATAAGATGTCTACAACTCACAAGTGCTTTTTAACCATCAGATTAAATTGGGAGACAAATATATGAACATATTCTCAATATTCACCAGAGACTTGTATAAAAAAACATGTAAACTCTTTATATATACTTATAATATAATATTATAGTGTCAGTATATGCAGCCTATGGGGAAGGGGGATACCTAGTCAGTTGTACAACTGAATGCCTTCAACTGAAATGTGTCTTTCACATTTAATACAAACCTTCTGAATCAGAGAGGTGCGGGGGTTGCCTTAATCTACACCCTTAATCGACACCCGGGGAACAGTGGGTTAACTGCCTTGCTCAGGGATTCGATCCAGCAACCTTTCGGTAACTGGCCCAACACTAACCATTAGGCTACCTGCCGCCCCGTATGGTTATGTAATCTATTGCATACATTTTACACATGCGAATAGTCCTTAAGCCTTTACACTCGTGGGAATTTGCCTATATGGTAGGGCTAAATTGAAATGCTTCTGACTGAATAAATATGAAAAACATATGCATGGTAGCAATTGAAAGGGAACAGTTTGGAGATTATGGGAATATTATTAGGCCAAAGTTGAGGACACAACAGTTCACCGGACACAAGACTGAATCCAAACATTACACTGTTGATTTTTACATGCATTTTACATGTACTGTACTTTTTGCCGCATTTGTTGATAACAAAATCTGAAAATACCATCAGTAACATGATAGCAATATTCCTGGAAAACTTGGGTCGGTGCAACATAAAACAAAAAATGACACGGTTTTGAGTGAGTGGACTAACTGGTGTGTCCAAGTGGCTACACACCTATCAGTTCCTAAGTCATTTCAATGTACTTTGACTCAAAAGGTTATAAAATATGATCATAAAGTGGAAATTCAGAGAAACAGATTGTAATTTTGGTGTGGATTGAAAGGACTGCATTCAGGTGTGTGTTCTGCGGTAAATTGTCTTCCCAATAGACAAACATAGGCTCATAGGCTCAGAACAACTCAAGGTATGGTGCCATGTCATCTTGTAACTGTACATCAAACAATGATAGAAAATATTGACACTGTATATGACATGAGTTTTTGATATGGAAATGTGAAGTGCACATTTGGACTCACAGGTCTTTGGCTTGCTTGTATGACATCAAAGCGATATTTATTATAGTCCTCAACGTCTCATCTTTCAAAATACACTGAGTCCTCTTAATTTACACCATTCCCCTCACTCATGTTGCAAAAGTTGTCCAATTAGCCGGAGGAATGGTGGCAACTTCTTGTCATGTGCGATGCTCAAGTTCAGAACTGCTGTCAGTCAAAGCCCTTACGATGCTGTGAGGCGCAGAGCCTGAGCTCTAACTTCATTTATATAATGTTACAGTACCGCCACTGCCTTCCAGTTTAGGTGATTATTAGTGCCCCAATCTGCCATTTTCAACCCTTATACGGGTACGAGTTTAAAGGGTTACCATCTTGGATAGTAGTACAGTAGTAGTATGTTACAAAGTAGTATTAGTGTAGATGTACAGTACTGACATATCTTGACAATGTAAATATATATTGTAACATCCTTTAAAAGCATAAAGCTACTTGTTTATTGTCAGAATGAGACTTTTGGATATGTGTAGTAATTAAAACATCGGTGTCTCCCTGTTTCACCATAGGTTATATTTCTCAACAGTTTAACATATAAACATTTCATTCCCCTGTACACGTTTATTTTTTGAGTATAAATATCTGAAATGGGGCTGCTAAGATAGCCAAAGTGTTGTCATGTCATATCCATCAAAAACCAAGGGTGGGTCAAAATTATTCCAAAGATGTGGTATGGAAAACCTTTAGTACTAAGACACTGGCGGATATATTAGAATGTTTAAAACAACTTGACCATGAAGACATTTCAGTCAATTAGGAATGGATTCCTATAAAGCTATCTAGTGTATAATGTAGCTGCACATTGTAAAGTCAAACCACTCAATAATACAACTTTTTATTGACATTCAACCTGTGAATGAAAATATACACAAAAGTTCTAAATGAAAGCATTCCCAAAACAAATCTTTAAAAAATGGAACTGTAAACAAAATCCATATCTCCACAATACCCTGAGGCTAATCGATTATAAAAAAACACAAATAAATCACATCAGCAAAATCTTTAAGAAAACTGTATATGCCTGTTCTCAGTATGGAACAACTTGAATTCAAATTGTATGAAACCTTTTGTGTTTTGTCTGAAGGATTGTTCAGTAGTGAATAATGAATTCAGCAGTGCGGTGAAGGGCCTGCAAAAACCTCCAACTAGATCGTTTATTGTGTGAATATTTATATTTGCTAGTGATGGGGACGGATATGGAAAATCCATCAAATACTGTAAATCAGATAATGACAGGCTCACCATTTTTTGTCTTCTTAACTACCATTTAATCCAACAGCAAACTAATGCAGACACACATTTCAAAACAGTTATTTTTGAAGTGCTGAATAGGAAGAAGAGTAGATGGGTAAATATACTTTTCCATACAGTATTTCACTATATCTTGACATGCACACATTTTTATAACATGGCAGTTTTACAGTTTTATTATCAAGTATATACAGTGCCTTCAGAAAGTATTCATACCCCTTGACTTATTCCACATAACAGTCTGAATTCAAAATTGGTTAAAAAAAATTGCACCCATCTAACCACAATACCCCATAATGACAAAGTGAAAATATTGCTACAATGATTACAGATAATCCTGAATGAATCGTGAGTAATAATGAAAGAAAAAGTTACAGACGCACAAATATCATACCACCCAAAATGCTAATGCTTATTGTAATGGTGAGAGGTTAGCATTTTTGGGGAGTTGGGGTGGGGGGGTCATATTTGTTCTTCTGTAACTTTCTCACTCATCATTATTCACGGCTCATGCAGGATTGTCCGTAATCATGGTAGCATCCTTAATGTAGAAGTGTTTAGAACCATATTCTATTCTTATTTACAATAAAAGTGATTCCAAAATGACACAATATATTATTTACCATTAATTTTCATTGGGCACAAAATAATCTGAAACGCAACCAAAACAAACAGCAAATGCATCCAACAAATGTGTAGAGTCACAAGTTTGATGTAGTCATTGTGTGCTAGGAATATGAGACCAAATACAAATACTACTTTCAAACACATATAAGTAATTTGCTACTTTAATGCGCGTAAGTGGATTGTCCTAATACTTTTGGTCCCCTAAAATGTGGAGACTATGTACAAAAAGTGTTTCTAAATGGTTCACCCGATATGGATGAAAATAACCAAAAATGAAAGCTGACAGTCTGCACTTTCACCGCATAGTCATTGTATCATTTCAAATCCAAAGTGATAGAGTACAGAGCTCCAAAAAAATATGAATCTGTCTCTGTTCCAATACTTTAGGAGCTCACTGTACGTCTGGGCAGTTTGATTAAGTAATACTTAATTAAAAAGTCAAGAGAATACTGAATTTTGAAAAACTGATACTTGGGCTGAATATGTATCCAAATTGAAAGAGTGATTAGGTGCAGTGAACATGTGACTTTGGGAATTTGTTTTGTTGTACTCAGTCAATTGAAAATGTGCTTAAAGTTTTGATGAGCTGATTTGATTTTTGTGCTTAGAGTTGTGAAAATGTTCCACAGACTTGTAGAATTTGCACCAATCCTGCAACTCCCAAGGCTATGTGAAGTCCAGACAATTGCTTGTTGATTCCCCACTGGACAAGGTGTGAATGACCTGGAAGGACTAAAGGAGTCCACGTGCTTCCCAGCCGAAATATTTCGGAACAGTTTGTGCATATATTATGATGACATTGTGACTTCGGCAAGGGATTTTTAATCAGCCAAAGTCGGCAGCCGAAGTCTATGCGCCCTCGTCAGCGATTGGTCAACAGTAGGGATTCTTCTATGAAGTGCCTGTCCTCATGCACATTCTTTCACTTGAGAAATACGGCACCAAACACCCTAGTCTGATGCCCTAAGATCTCCATAGCAAAAACTTCTAAATTAATGACAGATTTCTTGAGTTATTTTAGATTAATTCAGACTGTTTTGAGGCTACGGCAATCACACTTGTAGGCGATGTCATGGCGACGTTGGCTAGCTAAGCTCGTGCGCAGAAACACATCATTGGGTCTAATGGTCATCTCATTCCGAACTGCTCATGTACAGTCCGTCAAATCAAAGGCCCTCCTTCGATATAAAGTTGTTGGTAGGCCTGATCACTGACTGATGAGGCAGCCTACAGGGAGGAGGTCAGAGACCTGGCAGTGTGGTACCAGGACAACAACCTCTCCCTCAATGTGAGCAAGACAAACAAGCTGATCGGGAACTTGAGGAAAAGGAGAGCCGAACATGCCCCATTCACATCGATGGGGCTGTAGTGGAGCGGGTTGAGAGCTTCAAGTTCCTTGGTGTCCACATCACCAACAAACTATCATGGTCCAAACACACCAAGACAGTCGTGAAGAGGGCACGACAATGCCTATTCCCCTCAGGAGACTGAAAAGATTTGGCATGGGTCGCCAGATCCTCAAAAACCTCTACAGCTGCACCATCGAGAACCTCCTGACCGGTTGCATCACTGCCTGGTATGGCAACTGCTCTTCATCCAACCATAAGACGCTACAGAGGGTAGTACGTACGGCCAAGTACATCACTGGACCGAGCTTCCTGCCATCTAGGACCTCTATACTAGGCGGTGTCAGAGGAAGGCCCAAAATAACTCCAGCCACCCTAGTCAAAGACTGTTCTCTCTGCTACCGCATGGCTAGCGCTACCGGAGTGCCAAGTCTAGGTCCAAAAGGCTCCTTAACAGCTTCTACCCCCAAGACTGCTGAACAATTAATCAAATTGCTACCTCGACTATTTGCATTGACCAACCCCCGCTACTCACTGTTTATTATTTATGCAGTCACTTTACCCCTACCTACATGTACATATTACCTCAATTACCTTGACTAACCTGTACCGCCGCACATTGACTCGGTACTGGTACCCCTGTATATAGCCTCGTTATTGTTATTTTGTTGTTATTTTTTAACATTTTAGTAAATCATTTCTTAACTCTTATTTTCTTAAAACTGCATTGTTGTTTAAGGGCTTGTAAGTAAGCATTTCACGGTAAGGTCTAAAACCATCTGTTGTATTCGGTGCATTTGACAAATACAATTTTATTTGATTTACTCGTTCACTTCTCTCATTGACTTCTCAAATCCCTGCCTGGTCTGTTTCGCAAGTGATTATTGATGTCTCACAATGCTGTGCCTCTGGGTTTAGAAACTCTGTGGCAACACTCTATCTTAACTCCTCCTTCACATTTACTGGATTGGTTGAACAGTGCAGAAGAGAACATCCCCCTACCAGAATGTGGGGAATCTAGTTTCAGGGTTTATTTTATGCCTGGGGCATGTTCAGCAGGAAGCAACATTTTGGAAAGTTCAGATGGGCATGTTTGTTCAATATAGAATATTTCTACCTGACATACGGAATAACGTAGGCTATCTTGATGTAATTTCTATCTGAAAAATCAAGAACGTTTTTCAAATGAATGTGTCCCTGGCTACGTTGGTGAACTTGTTTACATGCGAATCTGCCCTCTCATTGGCTAGAATATTCCCGCCTGTTCCCGCCTCCTTTGCGGATATTTGTTCTCTTTGTTAGAACGTTGAGACCCGTCTCAGTATATAGATAGCCTCTGTTGATGATATACTGTCATCCTTGTGCATCTGACTCAGTTGCTACTGTATCAACTGTAGCCTACATTTAGGTTTGAATTAGATAACGTTCTGGAGATACTCTGATAAATGCCAGGTAGTAATGTCCTGTCAAAAAATAAGAAAGTTTAGCCATGCGTTATTGCAGAAAAGTAAGGCAGCTTCGCTTTGCAGGGGTTTAAAAACATCTGTTGCGTCTTATGGTAACGTGGCATCTAGAGGTCCGACCAACCAAATAGGAAAATGCTGCGAAAATGGTCAAAGTTGTGGATCAAATTCGGGTATCCAGGCTACAGGGTCCACAGCCATCCCAACTTCTCCATCACCCGCAAATCACAGACAAGTCGGAGGCAAGAAATTTAAGGAGGTGTCGCCGAAGTTTTCTGAAAGGGCATTCACTACAGCACCCAAGATTGACTCCAAGGTGTACCTTTGGTCAAGGTATAATGAGATGAAACGACTTGTGCACGGTAAGATGTTTTTATGTAATGTTAAAGCTCGCCTAATATATCGAATATTAGCCAGCAGATCTGACCCGCTCGCTTACAGCTGCACTAGGGTTAGACAGCATTACTGTTAATAGCCTATTAAAACTCCACTGAGGTAGTGTAAGATAAGGCTCAGAAAATGAGCTTCATTCCAGAGATAAGAAATGAGTTATACTCCGAATTGTCCCGTTTTCCCTTTATCCAAACTGTTAAACTTCGAAGATTGAACAACTTTTGTTTTGTCCTGAAACCTGTCCTTTTTGTCATAATGCTTGGTTGCAGAAGGCACAGCAGCCATTTTGAAATGGCAGTGTTAGCCCGAACAGCCTGTCAGGGTTGCCAAGTATAGCAAAATGTGTAGCCCAATGACTAATCAAAACCCAAGCACAAGGCTTGAAAACTAGCCCAAATGTTTTTTACTGCAGCAAGAGGGGAGTTGCCATATTTAGCCAATAAACACTTTCTCCATAACGTTATTGAGCGAATTGAGAAGGAATCTCGACTTAACTTCTAAAGACCATAAGAAGCTAAATTAGGGTTTTCCATCAAAATAATTAATATTGGGAGCTAACGTGACTAATAAAATAATTTAAATATATTGCAAGAGAAAATATAATTCACCCCTTTTAAACTTAAAAAACGAATATTAAGCTATTTTCTGGCCGTTGTGCCGTTATGTGCCAGATGTTAAGACTACAAACCGTTATAAATGGCCTATTTGGGAGATTGACTTGTCTTTTCAATAGGCATAGACTAGGCCTACTGACTTAAACCTGGATTTATGATTGTAATTAAACTTTTCCATGGTTTGGTTAGCTAGATGCAGGTAGCCTATAGCCCCTGATAGGCCTACTTCTAATTTCAAATAGCCTACACAGTAGCCAAGATATAAGATTCATGATTTAACAGCTTGCTTAGTTCAAATTGACAGACTAATTTATTCAACATGAATAGCGAGGAGATTTAGTGGTAAGAAGTGTTTCCATTGCCCAATAGCCTGCTGGAATAGGCTACTGAAGATGGGTTCGTAATTTCAATGACGTAATTAAATATTCATAATATGGATATTAACTGATCTGACTGGCTGTTACCTTCAATCTAATGCATTCTAAAAACAGCTGAACGGCAATTACGATAGAACTATGACCATGATCACAATCGATAACTTCCAATTTCATTAACTAAATTGCCCATTAACAATTGCATAATAACACAAGGCTACAACAGCAATAAACTGGCAATTTATTAAATGCAATTTATTAAATGCGTTTGCCAACTCCAGGTAGGCAACACAAGTGGCACAAATTGATTTGCAATGGCTCCAGTGATATCGTAATTTCAGTATATTTATTTTATAAAATGGTAGACTACAGTAGCCTACATAGGCATAGAAATTAATAGCCAACGGATGCAAATGTATCATTATCCACATTTAATGTCAGTTTCGTTGTGGACTTTTCCCCATAACAGAAGCATAACTGCCATTTGAAATTTCCACTCGTGCAGCGCTCGAAACCCAAGAACTGAGCATGCATGAAACCCTTTGCTTAATATGGTTTTCCATGAGCAAAGTCAACATTAGAATGCAGTTTAAACCACCTCCAAGCAAATTTAACTAATGCGCTCTAGAGCGTCTACAGGCATTTCCTGTGCTTTGTCACTGTTATTTATTGATGCGCGATCAGTTATAGCGCGTTAATATGTTTTATGGAAAAAAGGTTGGAAATGTCATTACGGAGACAGCTAATCTAAATAGCCTACCTACAACTGGTCAAGGTTTTCAGGATTTGCGCATGTGCTCTTCTATCTCCTCTCACTCACTTGACTCAGCTGCCTGCTGCAGCGCTCAGTCTCAATACATACACACCGCTCAGGCCCTCCCCACTCACTCACTCAGAAACAGGCTGCCTCACTGCCTGATAGTCTTCAGCAGCAGGTCACAGTGAAATATATATATTTTTAAAAATTGCCATGCAATTTAGAAGTAGCCCAAAACCCGCGGCCAATACATTTTCACCCGCGACGTCGTTTTGTTAAGTAGCCCAATTTTCAGGAAAACCGCAGACATGGCAACCCTGGCTCTTGTTGTTCAACGAGATGTGCCATTCCATAATGGTTGCTGTTGCTACTGCTAGTTAGCATGGGGACAAAAACAGTAGTTTACTTAAACGAGCAGTTCATTCTTTTTGGTCTAACAGTTGGTATAATGGGACAATTCGGAGCACAACACTTTTCTTATCCCTGGATTGAGGTACATTTTCAGAGTCATACCTCGTGCCGGCTTTGTGGATTCTTAATATACACAGGAATGCTGTCTGACCCTATTGCAGCTGTAAGCAAGAGGGTCGGATCTGGTGGCTAATAAATACGTAAAATCAGGGTTGATAGGAACATCATTTGTTCAAAAGACATCACTGTATCTTTGTACTTCCTGAAGAAGGCCATGCTGGCAAACGTGTCATTAAAAGAAAAATTATCCATTGAAAATGTCATACAAATATGAAGTTTCTTGATCCTTCTTGCTTTTTAAAATCCAATTATCCCCTTTTACCAAACATCACCTTCTATTTACAAAGACCTATTGTGCAACCTAGCAGCACTTTCCTTCCTTCTCTTTTCTAGGCTACTTGCCTAAAACATGTATGTTTTTTTGCCAACTGAATGTGTATTGGTGGGTGGGTTGTTTAGCAACAAAACTGATGCGTGTGCAACCTTAGAGCAGAACAGGCGGGGTTTGCGTAGAATCAAAGGATTGTTGCCAACATGTAAACTATACTGAACAAAAATATAAACACATGTAAAGTGTTGATTCCATGTTTCATGAGCTAAAGTAAAAGATCCCATAAATGTTCCATACGCACATTTGTGCACAAATTTGTTTACATCCCTGTTGGTGAGCATTTTTCCTTTGCCAAGATAATTAATCTGCTTGTCAGGTGTGGCATATCAAGAAGCTAATTGAACAGCATGGTCATTACACAGGTGCACCTTGTGCTGAGGACTGGTGGTCACACCAAATACTTACTGCTGTTCTGTTCCACTTCCCTACCTTTTTTAAGGTATCTGTGACCAATAGATGCATATCTATATTCCCAGTCATGTGAAATCCACAGATTAGGGCCAATTCATTTATTTAAATTAACTGATTTCCTTAAATTAACCGTAACCTAGTAAAATCTATGACATTTTTGTGTTTGTATTTTTGTTTCAGTGTATATTTCCTCTCCAAATCTTTATTGGAAAACATGACGAAATGTGCACAATGAGCACTTTTTGTCTCTTAAATACATTGTTACAGTTGTTGGTTTGTTAGCTAATTAATTTTAGACAGAGGTAAAATTACTTTTATATTGGATATTCGGTGGATATTCGGTTTTCTCTCATCAATAGCTCTTAATTAAACAAAGTGTGCCATGACAATGAAAATGATATATCCCAATTCAGGGGAGCATGGAGAATAGTCCATTGCTTTTTTGTTGTTGAAATTTAGATAGTTTCTTCCAGTTTTCAATCTTCAATTTTTTTCCTCATCAATCTACCCACAATGCCCCATACTGACAAAGCAGAAACTGTTTTTTAGAAATGTTTGCAGCTGCAAGAAAGAGGGTCGGATCTGGTGGCTTATATATAAATAAATAAAATTGGGTTGATTTGAACATTGTTTGTTCAAAAGTCATCACTGTATCTTTGTACTTCCTGAAGAAAGCCATGCTGCCAAATGTGTCATTAAAAAAACATTTGTTCCATTGAAAATGTCATACAAATATGAAGTGTCTTGGCCTCCTTGCTTTTTAAAATACAATTATCCCCTTTTACCAAAGAGCAGCTTCTATTTACAAAGACCTATTGTGTAACATAGCAGCACTTTCCTTCCTTATTTTTTCTAGGCTGCTTGCCTAAAATATGTATGTTTTTTTATCAACTGAATGTGTATTGGTGGGTTGATTGTTTAGCAACAAAACCGATGCGTGTGCAACCTTGGAGCAGAACAGGCGAGTTTGTGTAGAATCAAAGGATTGTTGCCAACATGTAAACTATACTGAACAAAAATATAAACACAACATGTAGTCCCAAAGTGTTAGTCCCATGTTTCATGAGCTAAAATAAAAGATTGCATAAATGTTCCATATGCACAAAAAACTTATTTTTCAAACTTTGTGCACAAATTAGTTTACATCCCTGTTAGTGAGCATTTTTCCTTTGCCAAGATAATTAATCTGCTTGACAGATGTGGCATATCAAGAAGCTGATTAAACAGCATGATCATTACACAGGTGCACCTTGTGCTGGGGACAATAAACAACCACTCTAAAATGCAAAGTTTTGTCGCAACACAATGCCACAGATGTCTCAAGTTTTGAGGGAGTGTGAAATTGGCATGCTGGCTGCAGGAATGTCCACAAGAGCGGTTGCCAGAGAATTGAATGTTAATTTCTCTACAATAACCACCTCCAATCGTTTTAGATAATTTGGCATTACTCATTTGTCATTTTGACTAGAAATTAGGGCTGCGCGATAAACATAAAGAAATATATAGCCTAGGCTATGCATTGACGGACCAGTTAAAAATTTTACTTTACCTTCTATAACATTATTTTTATTTTTTATTTGTTACATTAAAGCTGCAATATGTAACTTTTTGGGCAACCCGACCAAATGTACATAGAAATTTGAGTTATAGATCTGTCATCCTCACATAACCTTTTTCGGCAAGACAGATCTTCCAAAGTTGGTGGAGTGGCAATCTTTACCAAGGAACACCTTCAGTACTCGGTTGTCTCCACCAAGTCTGTCCCCAAACAATTTGATTTGCTGGTTTTACGCATTAAACTTTCAATAACTCTTTGTTGACTGTTGCTGGGTGTTATCGGACACCATCAGCACCGGCTTGTACCTGGCCCCTTACACTAAGTCTGAAAGGAGGCCTTTTGCCTTCTGGTAGGCCGTCATTGTAAATAATAATTTGTTCTTAACTGATTTGCCTAGTTAAATAAAGGTTAAATTAAAAGAAACAATTGAAAGTAAGTCTAAAAAACTGTAGATCTGTTCTATGTTTGCTGTTTCTATGCTTCCCATTATTAAGTTTCGTTTTTGCGTCTTTTACTTTTGGTTTTGAACACCACCTTCAAACAGCTGAAAATACAATATGTTTGGTTGTTGCAAATATATTTCACAGCGGTTTACATGCTACAATGATTTTCTACACTCTTAAGTGCTTGTTTTCACAAACTGAAATTAGACTAACTATTAGAATTTCAGCAACCAATAATTAAATAAATCATAATTCAGGAATGACCAAATCTAGATTTAACCTAACATGCCTACCACACCACTTGCGTCGCGTGCTTTGCAAAATATTTGTAAACATACGTTATTCAATTATTGCACCCACACTGCTCGCGCGTGCCAACGAGCGTCTGCGTTGCCAAGCGCTAAAATAGAAGTCAATTCTATTTGTGACGCTGAGCGCAGTGCAAGTCCTGGCTCTCCCATTGGTTTATCGAAGCAGATTATTATTTTCAATGACAGCCTAGGAACAGTGGGTAAACTGCCTTGTTCAGGGGCAGAACTACAGCATTTTTACCTGGCCAGTTCAGGGATTTGATCTGGCAACCTTTTGGTTACTAGACCAACGCTCTAACCACTAGGCTACCTGCCGCCAATTGTAAGATGAACTGAGTTCGGTCGGCTGTTGTGTAACTATGAAAGTTAGATGCCAATCGCCATATAAAGTCCAAAGAAGAAAAGGCCTGGAAGGAGGAGAGATGACTAGAAACGATTCGGTTGACCGTTTTATGCGTGGATTAATTGTCAGAGTAGAGGACCTTGTGCGTTCAGGTGAAATAACAAATAACAGTTTATATCCCATGACAAATTAGCTAGCAACTGCAAGCTAGCTAGCTAAATTGCCATAAATGTTTAATGCTTTTTGACCTGTCCCCAAATTAATATAATTGGTTCAGAGCTTGTTTTGATATTTCAACCTGTGTGTCGTGATTGTGTTTGGTGTGGGGGGACAAAATCAATTTGCGCGTGTCCGGTTTGGGTACGGTGTTAGCCTGCAGCTTTGATATGTGCTGAGAGAAGGACAGTGTACCGTCTAATCATGCTCCCAAGTACTTGTATGAGATCTAACCCTCAGAGGTAGTAATCACACCCCGGCGGGGAGAGGGGCATTCTTCTTACCAAACCATACTACCTTTGTTTTGGAGATGTTTAGAACAAGGTTAAGGGTAGAGAACTTGCTGGACACTAAGAAAGCTTTGTTGTAGAGCTTTTAACAAAATCCGGGGAGGGGCCAGCTGAGTATACGACTGTATCATCTGCATATGAATGGATGAGAGAGCTTCCTACTGCTTGAGCTATGTTGTTGATGTAACTTGATAAGAGCGTGGGGCCTAGGGTCGATCCTTGGGGTACTCCCTTGGTGACAGGCAGTGGCTAAGATAGCAGATGTTCTGACTTTATACACTGCACTCTTTGAGAGACGCAGTTAGCAGACCAGGCCAAAGACCCCTCAGAGGCACACTAGAATGGAATGGTCTACTGTATCAAAAACTTTGGCCAAGTCAATACAAATAGCAGCACAACATTGCTTAGAATCATGCTACCTATGGTAATCCAGAGAGATATTCCCTCATTATGTCAATCACAATTAATTTTTGTTCATGATCACGACATAAAATAGTTGTTTTGTCGAAGATCACGAGATAAACTGTATAAATAGGAGTGGATGTTTTGATGATAGATTGGCCGTATGGCTGAGGCGGCAGAGCCCATGGTGAGTCAGAGCATACATTTTTATTGATTGCTACAGTAAGGGATGGTACATTTCATGCCAACAATATGCCTTCATTTGTGTTTGGAGCTCATTATGAGTTTATAAGTTGGAATGTTAGCACGCTAAATGTCCCTGACTTTGAGCTAAGAGCTCACGCGCATTTAAGTTCTGAACAATGCCTGACAGACAGACCTGTCTCCCGGGCAGCACTGTCTCCCAGGCTGTGTGCCACCCCCAAGACCAAAGCCAATCACATGCAAGCAACAACACAGCTAATTTGGCTAGTCCTGTGAGCGAGCTAGCTAGGTAGTCTTGGTAGTTAGATAGATAGCTTGTTATCTATGCTGGTTGTTCGTGTGCATAACTGATGTTTATAATTGTACGGGACACTTCATGTTTTATGGATGCTATTGAATCTGATCAGTCAGGAACCCCCTGTAAATGTAAATATTTTCCATAAAACATGAGCTGTCCCTTTATAATTATACACATATCAGTTATGCAAGCTAACAACCAGAAAATATTTTATCTTTATTTCACTAGGCAAGTCCTCTTAGAGCTACCCCCCTACTTTTTTAAATTTCCGCCTGAAGACATACCCAAATCTAACTGCCTGTAGCTCAGGCACAGAACCAAGGATATGCATATTCTTGGTACCATTTGAAAGAAAACACTCTGAAGTTTGTGTAAATGTGAATTGAATGTAGGAGAATATAACACAATACATCTGGTTTAGATAATACAATGAAAAAAACATATGTTTTTTATTTTTATTGTTGTATCATCATCTTTAAAATGAACAAGAGAAAACAAACATTCAGATAGGATGATGAGGGCAACAGTACTTGTGCAAAGTTTCAGAATGATAACCTCCAAAATGAGTGTGCTACATGACATTTATCATGAAGTCACCCAGGTGTCCCACACAAGTAGCCCAAATGTACCCAAGTGGCCAAATTGGTGAAGTTATACATTTTGAATGGAATAACTATATACAAAATACCAAAATGGTATTCTAACGCACCCCCCCAAATTTTTTTGGAAAAAAAATTATTATATATATATACATTTACAAAATAACTCTTTCAATATTTGGAAGACCCTCAGTCCTCTACACAATATTGTGCTGCTGATGCCAGGTGCCATAGCACATCCATGCCTGCAGAATGAACCAGCTTCAGTGGGGGATGGACACCTTGGCACTGGGGGCTCCCATTCGGAGTCAGTGTCACTGTGAAAGAAAATGTTCAGTTAGAATAGTTTCACATATGAGCCCTGTATCAACAGGTATAATAAACATATATATATAGAGTACAGGGAACATAAAGTTGAATATATTATTATAGACCTACTAGATCTACTGTCTCATTTATATTATGACATTTCAGCTACATCTACTGTCTCTTATATTATGACAGACCAGCTAGATCTACTGTCTTTATTATATTACAACAGACCAGCTGTATCTACTGTCTCCATTTCACTTTGGCCATTGTTGTGGACCTGCCCTCCCCTCAACAGCCTCAAATAGGCTATTTCATTTCACAAATAATATTTTATATTATTAATTTCAAACAAGGGCATTAGCATGAGAAGATCTTACCAGTCCAAAACGATGTCCTCTCCGTTCAAAAAATATTCCTCCATTTGGGAATCGCTAAATTAATCGTCCTCGATCAATTTCTGTACATCTGTATATTTAGACTTAGATTTAGCTTTCCCTGACTTAGTCGCCATACTGATTGATATATAAACAGCTGAATATGCGCTTTACCAAAACAATACTGTGCGCAACATGCGTGGCTCCTTCCAGTATGAATCGTCAAAGGCGAATGAACCTCTTTACGCCGGAGTTTACTACATGGGCTGGTCTTCCAACACATAAACATTACATATTGCCGTTTACCTCAGCTCATTGGCCATCTACCCAGCTAGATTTCAAGACGATTAGTGGTCATTGGGTTCAAATACAGGCAATCAACGAACCAGCGGACAAATCATTGGTGCACAATGATGTTATTACTTGTTGTCTTCAAATCGGTTTCTTTCAGTCAATACATCCCGCGAAATGACCCATCAGGTTGGGTTGTGTTACAAACAAACCAGTTGATTGCAATGAAACCAAACATGACGGGAAAAGTCACGTTTTGTGTGTGTATTTACCTCGAATGTGTCGTCGAAAATGGAATGAGACGGAATTCACGACACAAGCGGTTCACAAAATGTTTCGTGTTAGGCTATAAAAATGGATTTGATCAAACAAAAGACCATTCATTGTGTAATAATGAGCATTGGGATTGCAAACAGAGGAAGATCGTCAAAGGTAAACAATTTATTTTATTGCAGTTTGTGATTTTGTTACGCCTGTGCTGGTTGAAATAGTTGTTTTTTATGGGGCTCTATCCTCAGATAATCGCATCGTATTCTTTCGCAGTAAATCCTTTAAAAAATAAATCTGACAACGCAGTTAGATTAGCAAGATTCTAGGCTTTCGAAACATGTGAGACACTTGTATTTTCATGAATGTTTAATATGACTATTTATGTAGCGATCACCATATGTTGTCGAATTTCATCCCACTACCGGGTTCGGTGCGCAGAGAGGTTAAGAACAAATTCTTATTTTCAATGACAGCCTAGGAACAGTGGGTTAACTGCCTTGTTCAGGGGCAGAATGACAGCTTTTTACCTTGTCAGCTCGGGATTTAATCTTGCAACCTTTCTGTTACTAGTCCAACTCTCTAACCACTAGACTACCTGCCGTAACAAGCTAGCTTGATACCTACCAAGACTACCGAGCTAACTAGCTAGCTCACAAGACTAACCAAATGGGCTGTTTTGTTCCTTGCATGCGATTGGCTGTCAAGACCGGCACGCAGCCTGGGAGATAGACCTCAGAAAAATAATTGTAGACCTCCACAAGTCTGGTTCATCCTTGGGAGCAATTTTCAAACGCCTGAAGGTACCACGTTCATCTGTACAAGCAATAGTACGCAAGTATAAACACCATGTGACAACGCAGCCGTCATACCGCTCAGGAAGGAGAGTTCTAGTTCTGTCTCCTAGAGATGAATGTACTTTGATGCGAAAAGTGCAAATCAATCCCAGAACAACAGCAACGGACCTTGTGAAGATGATGGAGGAAACGGGGACAAAGGTATCTATATCCACAGTAAAAATGAGTCCTATATCGACATAACCTGAAAGGACACTCAGCAAGGAAGAAGCCACTGCTCCAAAACCGCCATAAAAAAAGCCGTCTGGCTTTTTAGTTCGTAGTTTTTGGAGAAATGTCCTCTGGTCTGATGAAACAAAAATAGAACTGTTTGGCCATAATGACACCATCGTTATGTTTGTAGGAAAAAGGGGGAGGCGTGCAAGCCGAAGAACACCATCCCAACCTTGAAGTGCGGGGGTGGCAGCATCATGTTGTGGGGGTGCTTTTCTGCAGGAGGGACTGGTGCACTTCACAAAATAGATGGCAGCATGAGGAATGAAAATATGTGGATATATTGAAGCAACATCTCAAGACATCAGTTAGAGCTTGGTCGCAAATGGATCTTCCCACTGGACAATGACCCCAAGCATACTTCCAAAGTTGTGGGAAAATGGCTTCAGGACAACAAAGTCAAGGTATTGGAGTGGCCATCACAAAGCCCTGACCTCAATCCTATAGAACATTTGTGGGCAGATCTGAAAAAACGTGTGCGAGCAAGGAGGCCTACAAACCTGACTCAGTTACACCAGCTCTGTCAGGAGGAATGGGACAAAATTTACCCAAAGTATTGTTGGAAGCTTGTGGAAGGCTACCTAAAATGTTTGACCCAAATTAAACAATTTAAAGGCAATGCTACCAAGTAATAATTGAGTGTATGTACACTTCTGACCCACTTGGAATGTGATGAAAGAAATAAAAGCTGAAATAAGTCATTCTCTCTACTATTATTCTGACATTTAACATTCTTAAAATAAAGTGGTGATCCTAACTGACCTAAGACAGGGAATGGAATCTTTACTAAGATTAAATGTCAGGAATTGTAAAAAAACTATGTTTAAATGTATTTGGCTAAGGCTTCTGTAAACTTCCGACTTCAACTGTATATCTTTGGCCATTTTGAACAATAGACCACTTACTGCCCAAAATTGTAAGCACGGGCTCTTTAGATTATCCACACAATGCATTTAAGACAAATCATGAAGCTGGATCATGTTAGATTTTTTTTTTGTGTGTGTAATGTCTCCCCTTCCTTTTCTGCAGATTTGATTCCTCCAGGTGTATGTAACTTACTGAACCCCTCCACCATCTATGCCAACAATGAGGTTGACTTGGACGAAGTGGAAATCTATGGCTTTGATTATGACTACACGCTCGCTTTGTACTCCAACACTCTTGATACAATGATCTACAACACAGCTCGAGACTTCCTTGTCAAACACTACAAGGTTAGTTTGACAGAAATGTGATGCTGTTTGCCTCATATCCTCATACAAATGGTCATTGTGCACGTTGTTTATTGTTTGTTTGAATTTAAATTGTTACTTTTAATTCCCCTAACAGTATCCAGAGGGCATTAGCAAGTATGACTATATTCCCAACTTCGCTGCTCGTGGTCTCCACTATGACATTCAGAAGGTACGTGTTTTTATGGGTGTATAAAAGCTTTTAAACATTCAAAGTTTGAGAGTGAAATTAGAGTGAAATGGTAGTTCAGTCAATAAAATTATATTTTTTTCATGCAGGGACTGTTGATGAAAATTGATGCCTTCCATTACATTCAGCTTGGGACTGTATACAGGTGAGACACTTGCTGGGGGAATATAATGAAAACTAAAGGCCTAAACTCACAAAATCAAATTTTATTAGTCACATGTGCCAACTATAACAGGTGTAGTAGACCTTATGTGAAATGCTTACTTATGAGCCCTTAAACAACAATGCAGAGTTTTTAAAAAGTAAGTAAGAAAACGTTTTTGAATAAACTTAAGGGAAAATAGTAACACAATGAAATAAGAATAACTTTAGGCGTGCGTGCAATTGATTTTAGAATGCTTTGTTTTGAGTGATAATGACCCAACTGATGCCGGGCGGACAGTGAAAGCGCTGTTCTCTTTGACACTCCGCTCAATTACAACGTGTCTATTTTTGCTTTTTATGGCTGGAGTGTAGTCACACAAAACATTTTGTCCTCATTAAAACATTTTCGAGCTCATTTGAATATGAAGAGTTAGCTAAAGGTTGAGGCTTTACCATACATGCTAAATTTGACCAATTTATCCACTTCTGGAAACATCGCTATCAGCAAAGATGATTAGAGGTATAGACTATCCTGATAGCATACAGTCAATGCAAAAGCCAGAACTGTCATTGGGGGTGTATTTGCCGATTTTGAAAGAGAGGGAGATGAGAATTTACATTTTATTTCAAGGTAAGCTGTTGCAAAGTATAACTTTTTGGAGGGTGCTCAAAAGTGTATATTTATTATTCTCTAAGTTGCTCGCAACAGTAGCTTGCTACTGATGGTATTAACTATGCAGATACTAAACACAACTGACAGAGACTCATTCATTTGAAGTGCCAGAGACTTATCAAATCTGGCTAGCTACCGAGTGCACCACCAGCCAAACTAGAACCAGGACGATGTCCTCACTGTCTATTGATTTTACCGCTCTGCTCGTCCTGTCCTCTCCGCCCTCCCGCTTCTGTTGAGTTTTGTGCACAACGTTTTTTCTAATAACAATACTCTTTGCTATTGGTATGTCATGGATTCAATTCTGTAATAGAGAGACCATAATGAGAGATGTTGATTCCCACAGGGGTCTGAATCCTGTCCCAGATGAGGAGGTTTTGGAGCTCTACGGTGGAACTAACCATGTCCCTCTTGAGGAAGTCAGTGGCTTCTATGGAAAGGTCATTACTTACATTCTTCTACCTTAACATTTTCACACTTACCAACAAACAAGTGTGATCATTCTACAGTGGTCCCTGAATGCTTATTTTTAATGTCCAGTTTCGAATGAATCAGCATTTGAGCTGGCCATATTGTTTTTCACAGAAACATTTTGCACAAACACAGTCCTTACAAATTTATGTCCAGAATGTGACCAGTTTATTTTTGGATACAATGTTCAGACATTCACAGAAGTAGCTACAGCATAACACAATCATCAAAACCAGAAAATGTACGCTGGAAAGATTGACGTAACAGGTCATATTTTTATAACTCTCGGCTGACAGAAACTACATTATAAATGATCTAATAGCAATTATTATTTAACCAAAGATAATACAAGGAGACAAGATGAGTTTGGTCTGTTTATAGTATGCATATTGAAGGGGGTGTGTTGTCTACGTTCATTCACTTCCCTTCATTCACTTCCGGAAGTTTACCTGAAAGATGAGTGAACCATTCCTTCACCTCATTATAACATTTTTGGTTTGACAGACGTTTAGGTGACACCCAGAATGCATTGTATAATGTCAACAAACATGGCGCCACACATAGCTGGCAAATAGCTTAGCATTAGCTCATTATAAACAGTACAACCTTCAAAAAAGTATTGTACACACATCATAGGTGTCCATTACAATCAATGCAATAATCGGAATGCATTATTTGTCACCGGTACTGTGAATAAAACTGTAAGTACATTATGCCCCATACATAGATACATACATACATACATACATACATACATACATACATACATACATACATATTGTATGTGCCTACAGTAGAAACGACAACACGATATACCGAAAATAAGGAACTTACTTTGATAGGAACGCATGTCCAAAGTTATTATTTGTAAGGAAAACCAACATGTTCCAATTTGTGCAAGACTGTGCAAATGTCTGCATACTTGATCTGCGCAAACATTGGTGAAGTGCGTGGACTCTCGAAGAGAGAAGTTTGTCCGGCTCAGTAAAGCCTCATACATAAATTGTCTGCAACGCTGAAATTAGCTACTTCTATGTGAATTAATGAGGAGGCGGAACACAGCTCAATTCAAACTGTTGTTAGGAAATACAACTTGTTAACTGTCCTGTTGCGTAATAATCATATTTTGGAACAGTGAGTGAATTCTGACATCACGTGCATAAAACAACTCACACTGGGGTGACCGTTAGAGATATTTGGAACTCGTATGAAAAGGTTAACTGAAAAATAAGGACCGGAGACACTAAAATAGAATATATAGTGTATTCAGAAAGTATTCAGACCCCTTCACATTTTCCACATTTTGTTACATTACAGCCTTATTATAAAATGGATTAAATAGTTTTTTCCCCCTCATCAATTTAACCACAATATCACATAATGACAAAGAATGTTTGCAAATGTATTAAAAATAAAAAATGGAAATATCAAATGTACATAAGTATTCAGACCATTTACTCAGTACTTTGTTTAAGCACCCTTGGCAGCGATTACAGCCTTGAGTCTTCTTGGGTTTGACGCTACAAGCTTGGCACACCTGTATTTGGGGAGTTTCTCCCATTCTTCTTTGCAGATCCTCTCAAGCTCTATCAGGTTGGATGGGGAGCGGCGCTGCACAGCTATTTTCAGGTCTCCACAGAGATGTTTAATTGGGTTCAAGTCTGGGCTCTGGCTGAGCCACTCAAGGACATTCAGAGACTTGTCCCGAAGCCACTCCTGCGTTGTCTTGGCTGTGTGCTTAGGGTCGGTGTCCTGTTAGAAGGTGAATCTTTGCCCCCGTCTGAGGTCTTGTGCACTCTGGAGTAGGTTTTCATCAAGGATGAAACTTTGTACTTTGCTCCGTTCATCTTGCCCTCAATCCTGACTAGTCTCCCAGTCTCTGCCGCTGAAAAACATCCCCACGGCATGATACAGCCACCATCATGCTTCACCGTAGGGATGGTGCCAGGTTTTCTCCAGACGTGAGGCAGGCCAAAGAGTTCAATCTTGGTTTCATCAGACCAGAGAATCTTGTTTCTCATGGTCTGAGAGTCTTACGGTGGTGAACTAGAGAGTCTTAAGGTGGTACACTTTTGGTAAACTAGAAGCGGGCTGTCATGTGCCTTTTACTGAGGAGTGGCTTCCGTCTTGCCACTCTACCATAAAGGCCTGATTGTTGGAGTGCTGCAGAGATGGTTGTCCTTCTGGAAGGTTCTCCCATCTCCACAGAGGAACTCTTGAGCTCTGTCAGAGTGACCATCTGATTCTTGGTCACCTTCCTGACCAAGGCCCTTCTCCCCTGATTGCTCAGTTTGGCAGAGCGGCCATCATTTAAGAATGATGGAGGCCAATGTGTTCTTGGGGACCTTCAATCCTTCAATGTTTCCCTGGATCTGTGCGTCAACACAATCCTGTCTCGGAGCTCTACGGACCTCATGGCTTCGTTTTTGCACTGACATGCACTGTCAACTGTGGGACTTAATATAGACAGATGGCCACAAATGTGGCAGGCCACAAATGTGCATATGTCTGCTCAAACGGTCAGCAACAGACTCCATGAGGATGGTATGAGGGCCCGACATCCACAGGTGGGGGTTGTACTTACAGCCAAACACCATGCAGGACGTTTGGCATTTGCCAGAGAACACCAAGATTGTCAAATTCGCCACTGGTGCCCTGCGCTCTTCACAGATGAAAGCAGGTTCACACTGAGCACATGTGACAGTCTGGAGATGCCGTGGAGAACGTTCCTCTGCCTTCAACATCCTACAGCACCGGTTTGGTGGTGGGTCAGTCATGGTGTGGGGTGGCATTTCTTTGGGGGGGCCGCACAGCCATCCATGTGCTCGCCAGAGGTAGCCAGACTGCCATTAGGTACCGAGATGAGATCCTCAGACCCCTTGTGAGACCATATGCTGTTGCGGTTGGCCCTGGGTTCCTCCTAATGCAAGACAATGCTAGACCTCATGTGGCTGGAGTGTGTCAGCAGTTCCCGCCCGTTCCCCAGACCTGAATCCAATTGAGCACATCTGGGACATCATGTCTCGCTCCATCCACCAACGCCACGTTGCACCACAGACTGTCCAGGACTTGGCGGATGCTTTAGTCCAGGTCTGGGAGGAGATCCCTCAGGAGACCATCCGCCACCTCATCAGGAGCATGCCCAGGCGTTGTAGGGAGGTCATACAGGCACGTGGAGGCCACACACACTACTGAGCTTCATTTTGACTTGTTTTTAGGACATTACATCAAAGTTGGATCAGCCTGTAGTGTGGTTTTCCACTTTAATTTTGAGTGTGACTCCAAATCCAGACCTCCATGGGTTGATAAATTTGATTTCCATTGATCATTTTTGTGTGATTTTGTTGTCAGCACATTCAACTATGTAAAGAAAAAAGTATTTAATAAAAATATTTCATTCATTCAGATCTAGGATGTGTTATTTTAGTGTTCCCTTTATTTTTTTGAGCAGTGTAAAAGCAGTTTTGCTTTGTCGTTATGGGGTATTGTGTGTAGATTGAAGAGGGAAAACGTCATTTTAATACATTTTAGAATACGGTTGTGATGTAACTAAATGTGAAAACAGTCAAAGGGTCTGAATACTTTCTGAACGCACGGTATGTTTGAAAATCCGTGGAATTTGCTGCAATTGCCAAATTTCCATTCTTTAAAAGATAAAATAATGGTTAAAAGCCTGCGTAAAAGACTTGCATTAATGATCAGTTCCCGATGGAAATTGCTCTCTAAAATGTATATCCAATATCTGCAAAAAATTCATTAAAAAAATCGCCGGATTTGTTGTTGTGTTTTTTTTGCTGAGGCTCAGCTTTGTCTTCTATCCCGTTGAGCTAACGTTATCTTACAGGGTCCTGTGATGAAGCAGTTCATGGATGTTTTCTCCATCCCAGAGATGACTCTCCTGGCTGCTGCCAATGACTACTTCAACTCCAATGACATTGAATATGACCCTGGTCATCTCTACAAAGACGTTTCAGTGAGTGCATTCGGCAACAAAACATACCCACATTCTCACAAACTTGGAATCCACAGATAATACTGTATTTTAATTGAGACAGTCAAACTGAAACCAGCTTTGAACATGTGGGCAAATAACTGGTTCTGGAAATAGAGGCTTTTAACAAAAAATGCTTTTTGACTTAAATAATGTAACTAACTTAGTTGATTGCTGCATCCTAGCTCATAAGTAGTTGCACCAAAGTCAATATCTGTGAATGGTCCTTTTGTCTACCAGTGTGCAAGGCAGTTGGGAATGTGATTTTAACGTTGTTTGTTATGCTGTGCCGGTCGGTCAGTGAGCCAAAAGCGCTTTCATTCCCCCTTAATGAACAAGATGCATACTATTTGATCTTCTCATTCCGTTTAACGGGCAGCTGCACTCAAAAACAAACTTCTCTGGTTGAAAACGGACAATATTGCATCAATATTAGTCTAGTGTATATAGCACAATTTTGGTCATTAAGTCACTGTCTTCTAAAACTGACATTTGCGAAATTTAGGGAAGCTGTTACGGCACCGAAGCACTTTGCCACTCTCCAGTGACTTGATAAGATGATTTGGGCCGGACGGTAGCCTACTGGTTAAGAGTGTTGGGCCAGTAACCAAAATATCGCTGGGTCGAATCCCAGAGCCAATTAGGTAAATCTGTCTGTGCCCTTGAGCAAGGGCCCCACAAGGCTGCGTGCTCAGCCCCCTCCTATACACCCTTTTCAGCCATAACTGCGTGACCATGCATGCCTCCAACTCAATCATCAAGTTTGCAGACGACACAACAGTAGTGGGCTTGATTACCAACAACGACGAGACAGCCTACAAGGAGGAGGTGAGGGCACTCGGGAGTGTGGTGTCAGGAAAACAACCTCTCACGCAACGTCAACAAAACAAGGGAGATGATCATGGACTTAGGAAACAGCAGAGGGAGCATCCCCCCTATCCACATCGACAGAACAGCAGTGGAGAAGGTGGAAAGTTTTAAGTTACTCATTGTACAAATCACGAACAAACTGAAATGGTCCACCCACACAGACAGTGTGGTGAAAAAGGCGCAACAGCGTCTCAGGAGGCTGAAGAAATGTGGCTTGACACCTACAACCCACACAAACTTTTACAGATGCACAATTGAGAGCATCCTGTCGGCATCACCGAGGGCAAACTACCTGCCCTCCAGGACACCTACAGAACCCAATGCCACAGGAAGGCAAATAAGATCATCAAGGACAACAACCAACTGCTAAATCAGACTGCTAAACAGCAATCACTAACTCAGAGAGGCTGCTGCCTACATTGAGACACAATCACTGGCCACTTTAATAAATGGATCACTACTCACTTTAAACAATGCCACCTTAATAATGTTTACATACCTTACATTACTCATATCACATGTATATCCTGTATTTTATACCATCTCTTGCATCTTGACCTATGCCGCTCGGTCATTGCTAATCCATATATTTCTATGTATATATTCTTATTGAATCTCTTTACTTAGATTTGTGTGTGTTAGGTAGTTGTTATGGAACTATTAGATTACTTGTTAGATATTACTGCACTGTCGGAGCTAGAAGCACAAGCATTTCGCTATACTCGCAATAACATCTGCTGACCAAGTGTATGTGACCAATATAATTTGATTTGATTTGAGGCACTTAACCCTATTTGCTCCTGTAAGTTGCTCTGGATAAGAGCGTCTGCTAAATGACAAAACTGTACATTTACATTTGGCACTGTAGCACTCACTTCTGTCATCATGAAGAGCTTTGAGAGGCTAGTAAAGGATCATATCACCTCCACTTTACCTGACACCCTAGACCCACTTCAATTTGTATACCGCCCCAATAGATCCACAGACGATGCAATCGCCATTGCACTGCACACTGCCCTATCCCATCTGGACAAGTGGAATACCTATGTAAGAATGCTGTTCATTGAGTACAGCTCAGCCTTCAACACCATATTACCTCCAAGCTCAGCATTAAGCTCAGAGCCCTGGGTCTGAACATTGCCCTGTACAACTGGGTCCTGGACTTCCTGACGGGCCGCCCCCAGGTGGTGAAGGTAGGAAACAACACCTCCACTCCGCTGATCCTCAACACGGGCCCCACGTGGGTGCGTGCTCAGCCCCTTCCTGTACTCCCTGTTCACCCATGACTGTGTGGCCATGCACGCCTCCAATTCATTCATCAAGTTTGCAGATGACAGGCCTGATTACCAGCAATGATGAGACAGCCTACAGAGAGAAGGTGAGGGCCCTGGCGGAGGGGTGACAGGAAAAGAACCTCTCCCTAAATGTCAACAAAACGAAGGAGCTGATCGTGGACTTCAGTAAACAGCAGAGGGAGCACACCCCTATCCACATCGACAGGACCGCTTTGGAGAAGGTGAAAAGCTTCAAGTTCCTTGGCCTCCACATCACTGACAAACTGAAATGGTCCACCCTCAGAGACAGTGGCTCAAGAAAATCAGCTTGGCCCCTCACAAACTTTTACAGATGCACTATTGAGAGCATCCTGTCGGGCTGTATCACCGCCTGGTACGGCAACTGCATTGCACGCAACAGCAGGGCTCTCCAGAGAGTGGTGCGGTCTGCCCAACGCATCACCGGGGGCACAGAACCTGCTCTCTAGGACACCGACAGCACCCAATGTCACAGGAAGGTCAAAACGATCATCAAGGACGACAATCACCCGAGCTATAGGCTGTTCACCCCACTGAAGGCGAGGTCAGTACAGTTGCATCAAAGATGAGACCAATAATCTGTTTTTCAGTCTCTATCTCACAGCCATCAGACTATTAAATAGCCACGCTTCTGCCCTATGTACATAGACATGGGATTACTGGTCACTTTAATAATGGAACACTGGACACTTGAATAATGTTTACATACTGTATTTTACTGTATTCTAGTCAATGCCACTCTGACATTGCTCGTCCTAATATTTAGATATTTCTTAATTCCATTCCTTTACTTTGAGATTTGTATGTATTGTTAGATAATACTGTACTGTTGGAGCTAGGAACACATCTATTTCGTTACACCAGCAATAACATCTGCTAAATATATGTATGTGACCAATAAAATGTGATTTGATTTGATTTAGCTAATGTAGCATGCCTGCTCAATGTGCCTGCTAGCTACTAGCTAGCTTTATTGACAAACACAGAGATTAAATTTAGCTAGCTACTGAGTTTTGGCACTGATAAACAGAATGAAGCTTGTGCTTTATTTACAGTAGTTTGGCAGCTTGCTAATAAATAAGCTGTAGTTCTCAAATCAGTCCAGAGGGCAATGGCAGCTGACTCGATTGCAGTCTGCAGTGCACTAATAGTTTTCATGCAAATTATTTTACTTAAAATACTGCACCAAACATCATAGCTAGATGTAAAATTGTGCGATTAAGACCACACAAAAAACGTACCGATTAATGACTGTCACGTGTGCTCCCTCTCCGGCCTCTAGGTCACCAGGCTGCTCATTATGGCACACACCTGTCACCATCACCTCTTTGATTACCTGCCCTATATATGTCACTCGCTTTGGTTCCTTCCCCAGGGGTCATTGTTTCTGTCATGCCTGCGTTGTTCCTATTTTGTATTATGGTTGGTTTATTTATTAAAACACTCACTCCCTGAACTTGCTTCCCAACTCTCAGCACACATCGTTACAGAATAACACCTCACCTACGGGAAGCATCAGGGAGTGTTTTTCTTTTTTGTGTCAGGTGGAATGACGTTGGATCCGGGAGCCGCTACAGGCTTTCATGCCTCAGCCAGATCGCCAGGCTTCCTTGCCTCCGCCGGCTCGTCAGGCTCTCACGCCTCAACCGAATCGCCAGCCTCTCACGCCTCAACCGGATCGCCAGGCTCTCACGCCTCAACCGGATCGCCAGGCTCTCACGCCTGAGCCGGTTTGTCAGGTTTCTGCGCCTTGGCGGAGGCGACCAGTCCGCTCCTGATCCCCGGGATCGTCCCTGTGGTTGGCGTCCTGCGGCTGGAGCCGAACGCAACAGGAAGGGGGTACTGTCAAGTATGCTCGATCTCCGGCGTCTAGGTCACCAGGCTGCTCGTTATGGCGCACACCTGTCACCATCGTTACGCGCATTATGGCATTCACCTGGATTCCATCACCTCCTTGATTACCTGCCCTATATATATGTCACCCCCTTTGTTTCCTTTTTTTGTGGTTTGGTTGAGAAGGCTAATGCAAGCCTTGTTATGTAAAATTGCTGATTCAGAATGTCTGATTGGTTCTGAAAAAACTGTACTTCCCAGTTACAGAAGTACAGTAAGTGAGTGGCAAGATTCCAGGGATGCTAGCTGTTTATAGCAAACTATGCAACATTCAATTAATGTTCTCTCCCAAGAGAGAGAAGAGAACCATGTTGAAAAAACGTGTCTGGATAAATTTCCTTTTAGATAGGCGTAGAAAGCCATCAAAAGTGTAAATACAGAAGTCGAGTCAAGAATGTATTTAAACCTTGACCAAGACGACTGTATATAAGCATACTCAGGGAAAACAGTCAGCTCAACTGCTTATCCACTGTGTTTATTTTCCTAAGGATGCCATTGGAATGGTGCATATCAAAGGCTACATGTACAAGTGGATAATGCAAGACTTGGGTGAGATATACTATTATGTTTTTAAAATATTTGCTTCTAGATATAAATCTCAAATGTGTTTCTATCGGATGCTTCCTATATCACCCACACCCAGTTTGCAGGTTCTCTCAAACTGAATAGTGCGAAAAACAGTGTAGCAATTTAACAGTCCTGCAGATATTTGTTTTGGGTTATGATTAGGTAAAAAGCATATTTTTCAAGCCAGAAAACCATGGCCAAGTGGAAGTCAAGATAATTGATAAAACGTTACTAACATACTTTAAAGTGCAAAAATATTACCATACTTTTAAGTGAATTTAAAAATAATAGTACACATAACAATTTATAACCTTAAACCCTAGTTTTTGTTTAAATATGTGTTTACGGAGTTCAGGTTTGGCAGGAATTGAGAGAAGAACATTTTAGGACATATCTATCTCTTTATACTCTGCTCTCTCACAGTTTCAAGAAAAGTACTTTAAATGCCTTTATCTTTTGCTTAAATGCTACAGGACTGTTTCCAAATGGGAAAATCTGCCATTTTCTTCCAAGGAACAATACATTCTGATGGAAGTGGAATATTTAAATACTTTCGAAATGCTCTAGGGAAGCTCAGTCTGCTTCAGTTGGAATTGACCCTCCCCTCTTCTCATCTCCCTCCCACAGAGAAATATATCCTCAGAGGTGATGAGACATATGCAGTTCTACACCGTCTGGCAAGCCATGGCAAGAAGCTCTTCCTTATAACCAACAGCCCATTTAGCTTTGTGTGAGTGCCACCATCAACCAAACTGAGTTAATCAGAGATATACATGCAGGTTATTGATTTGTTCTCTGGGCACGTTCAGCTCTGTACATTATCTGTACCTTTCGTGGTTGTTGACTAACCAGCTTTTTTTCTTCATTTAGAGACAAAGGGATGAAATACATGGTAGGAAAGGACTGGAGGGACTTATTTGACATTGTCATTGTTCAAGCTGACAAACCACACTTCTTCAACAGCTGTGGCAAGTAAGTACACTGCATACCTTTATATTCCCAATCAAGAAGTGTCCAAATTCCGAAACTTTGGTCTTCACATAAATTCACAGAAAATGCATACTGTTAAGGTCATTCTGTGACCATATTTGCCACTTGCAGACCTTTCAGACGTTTGGATAGCAACGGGGACCTTCAGTGGGACAAGATCAAGAGCTTGGATAAGGGCCAGGTCTACAAACAGGTAGGAGTGTAGACATTACCCAGCAGTATTACTGTATACAGTATATGGAACTAAAGTGGCACGTTGGCTTGTACTGTCTTTTCCAACTTGGAAAATATATGGCTAACTCAAAGCGACTAACTCAGTTGCAGGATTTACCAGCATTGACTACTTGCGTAACAGATTGTGGTAATTTGTGAGATTCACAATGTCAAAACTGTATTTGTTCCTTTTATTGTGGGAAGTGAATGACGCATGATTGGACTGGCATGTTAACTCTTTAATCAACCTGAATGAAATGTCCAAAGTCTTGAGTTAGGCTGGTGTTACAAAGTTGGCCTTTGAAGCCTGTGCAAAGATGTTAGTCTTGTCCTTGAATTTAGGTCAGAATAGAATAGACTAAACTTTATTGTCCATCCAGGATGGACATCACCTTCCATTAAAAGGATCACATACATTCTCACATCATACACACTTAAACCAGTCAGTTGATCATACTAAAAACATAGGCCATACGTTCACTCACAACTGACCGCTGTCCCAACTGCACTGGATAGATAAGTACATATACGGATCAAATTTACGTTGCATTTAGTAGTCCAACAGCACAATGAATGAATGTTTGAACACGTTCTTCTTGGCCATGGGCATTCTGAATTGCCGGACAGAGAGAAGCCTCTCAAACTGAGGGTGTAGATGGTGGGAGGGGTCACCAATGACAGCCAGTGCCTTCTTTATGGTTGACTGCTCAAATGTGCCTGTGGTCGACCAATTACTTTGCTGGCTGTGTTTTACTATTCTGGTCAGTTTGCTTTTGCTCCTCACGCTCAGATTACCATACCAGACTGTCATATTGAACGTGTGGATGCTCTCCACCAAGCCGCTGTACACCCTCTCCAGAGCATCTTGGCTGACCCCAAACGCCTTCAAATCAGGCGATGTCTTGCTTTAAAACAAATAGTCTGCAGTCTCTGTAAAACTCAGCTTGTTATCAATTTGTTTCCCTAGATGTTTGAAACACTCAACCACATCCACTGGTTAGTCATTCAGAGAGAGTGGTTGGGACATTGGCAAGTTGTTGCCATTGATGATCAGCTCATTTGTCTTTTCCACATTGATGTGGAGGGTACTTGACCAGCATCATTCTTGAAGGCTTTTGATCTGTTTAAAATAGTTGTACCCATCTGACGTAGCATCTTTAAAAAAGAGTCCTACTAGAGCCATGATCTGCTATGGACAGGGTAAGGTGCTTACTAACAACCCTTTCCATGCATTGGGCCAGAAGGGGTGTGAGGGCCACAGGCGAAAGTAATTTGGCCTCTGACTTCTTAGGCACCGGTACAATGGTTGACACCATCCAGGAGTTTTGCACAGTACAGGTGCTCAGAAGGAGTTGAAACAGTTGTGTGAAGACTCCCTTGAGCTGGTCGACGCAGACCTTCAGTACTTTGCCCCGTAGTCCATCTGGGCCCGGTGCTTTCTGTGGCTTAATATGTGACAAGCATGAGGCCACCTCGTTCTCTGTTATCTGGACAGGATTTGGGGACAATCGATCAGGCTTGGTGATAAATGGATACTACTTTGATGAAATGACATGTATTGTTGCCTCACAGTTGGACATGTTAGCCATGCCGTACTTTCCCTCTAAGAACACTGCCAACATCATTGCCAGACTGACCCTCAAGGCCAATAATTGTCTGTTGCTAAAGCCTCTGCAGAATTTGATGGAAGACCACATCCATGACCACATAATTACTGTCATGTTATAGTTTTGCCAATCCACGTTGTTTGTCATATTTCCTCCTCTGTTAACTTCAACCATTGCCTGATTTAACTTAATAATAATTCCTTGTGACATTCATTACGCTGTCTCCTTGTTGTAGGGCAACCTGTTTGACTTTCTCAGGCTCACAGGATGGAGAGGATCCAAGGTGCTGTACTTTGGAGATCATCTGTACAGTGACTTGGCAGTGAGTCATACTATATTTACAGTACCAGTCACAAGTTTGGACACATCTACTCATTCCAGGGTTTTTCTTTATTTTTGCTATTTTCTACATTGTAGAAAAAACTATGAAATAACACATATAGAATCATGTATTAACCACAAAAAGTGTTAAACAAATTAAAATATGTTAATATATTAATAATAATTAGCCACCCTTTGTCTTGATGACAGCTTTGCACACTCTTGGCATTCTCTCAACCAGCTTCATGAGGTAGTCAGTCACCTGGTGTGCCTTGTTAAAAGTTAGTTTGTGGAATTTATTTCCTTAATGCCTTTGAGCCAATCAGTTGTGTTTTTACAAGGTAGGGGTGGTATACAGAAGATGGCCCTATTTGGTAAAAGACCAAGCCCATATTATGGGAAGGACAGCTCAAATAAGCAAAGAGAAATGCCAGTCCATCATTACTTTAAGACATGAAGGTCAGTCAATCTGGAACATTTCAAGAACTTGTAAGGTTTCTTCAAGTGCAGTCGCAAAAACCATCAAGCGCTATGATGAAACTGGCTCTCATGAGGACCGCCACAGGAAAGGAAGACCCAGAGTTACCTCTGCTGCAGAGGATAAGTTCATTAGAGTTACCAGCCTCAGAAATTGCAACCCAAATAAATGCTTCAGAGTTCAAGTAACAGACACATCTCAACATCACCTGTTCAGAGGAGACTACGTGAATCAGGCATTCATGGTCGAATTGCTGCAAAGAAACAACTACTAAAGGACACCAATAATAAGAAGAGACTTGCTTGGGCCAAGAAACATGAGCAATGGCCATTAGACCGGTGGAAATCTGTCCTTTGACAGAAATGTGAGATTTTTGGTTCCAACCTCCCTGTCTTTGTGAGATACAGAGTAGATGAACGGATGATCTCTGCATGTGTGGTTCCCACCGTCAAGCATGGAGGTGTGGTGCTATGCTGGTGACACGGTCTGTGATTTATTTAGATTTCAAGGCACACAACTAGCATGGCTACCACAGTATTCTGCAGCGATACTTCATCCCATCTGGTTTGGGCCTATAATTTGTTTTTTCAACAGGACAATGACCCAACACACCTCCAGGCTATGTAAGGGCTATTTGACCAAGAAGGAGAGTGATGGAGTGCTGCATCAGATGACCTGGCCTCCACAATCCTCTGACCTCAACCCAATAGAGATGGTTTGGGATGAGTTGGACTGCAGAGTGGAAAACCAGCCAACAAGTGCTCAGCATATGTGGGAACTCCTTCAAGGCTGTTGGAAAAGCATTCCATGTGATTGAAAGAATGCCAAGAGATTTCAAAGCTGTCATCAAGGCAAAGGGTGGCTGCTTTGAAGAATCTGAAATAGCAAAATGTAACACTTTTTTGGTTACTACATGATTCCATATGTGTTATTTCATAGTTTTGATGTCTTCACTATTCTACAATTTAGAAAATAAAAATAAGAAAAAGCCCTTGAATGAGTAGGTGTGTCCAAACTTTTGACTGGTACTGTGGTGGTACTGGTACTATGTCTGAATATTTTGGTGACTGATGCAGGCAGTGTGGATGTGATTTCTCCACACAGGAAATTGCAAACAGAAATTGACTTTGTTTTAAGGTCTGTGTCCCACATTGTGCTTACTGTAATAACCTGTGTCATGTTGTGGCTAGTCATTGTACTGGGCTGACTACTCATGCTCTTCTGCAGGACCTGATGCTGCGTCACGGCTGGCGGACAGGAGCCATAGTACCGGAGCTGGAGGTGGAGACCAGGGTTGTGAACACGGAGCAGTATGCCCAGGGCCTCACCTGGCTGCAGGCACTCACCGGTCTGCTGGAGCGCATGCAGGTACACTTATAGAGCTATAGGGTGTTCTACAACATAGAAATCTGCAAACTGTGAGGTTAAAGCAATGTTGCGTTTACTGGTTGGAAATCCCACTCATCGCTCATGGAGCAGCACCGCTCCACACTCACAGTGTGGGAAAAAATGCGTCTCAAAATTCGCTCCATTCATTAAAATCACAATTTAGCCAACACCCATCTATTTTTGTGACTGCCTTGACCTACCATATGGTTTTGAAGTATTAAAACCAAACCATATGATTTGAATGAAAATGATTTGAATAAACATGAAAAGGGGAATGTAAGAAGCGCTAATTTCAAATAGGCCACATGTCATATTATACAACATATAAACACTGTAAATAGGTGAGGAGCCAGACAGGGAGCCTAAGAAGGAACTAAAATGACTTATTTAGGCTGTATTATTTCAAGGCTATAGCCTACAAAGGAATACATTGTGAAGCATTTGCGAGTGTGACAGAATAGGCTGGTAGGGACATAAAGCGCTCAGCATTTAAACAACATTTTGTTGTATCATTATAGTCTATAAATTGAGTATATAGGCTGTGACTTAGAATTAAATGTAAAATGCCTTATTAGGCTTAGTCTACTGTGCCTTTTGAATTCATTTTTAGAAACACGAGTTTGGCAAGAGTCTGTGGCTTCAGACTCATGCGATGATGCCTGGAGAGCAGGCCAGCAGTGGAGAATATCCTCTCTGAGCTTGCAGAGCCTCTGGGGATGCTAAACACCCTTTTGGCCACTCTGGTCAGGCTGGGCAGAGATGCAGAGGTGTTTTATTTTGTATTTTTCTATAGGTAGGATAGGTAGGTCTAAAGGTTTTTTTCTGCCCACCTTGTTCCTTTCTTTTAGCATGTACACGAAGTACACCATCATGCTTTCTGGATACGCGTCTTTTCAGATTCCATAATGATTCTTTAGTTGTGGACACTACATCACCGCACTCCCCCTCTTGTTCTTGGTCCTCATCCTTGTAAGTCATTTTGATTTTGCAACTGTTTTATCAGTTTCTTTATTAAAATAATTTGAACTCCATGACAGTAGCTAAAGCAAGGGGCTATAGTAGCACACAAGTAGACTACAAATGCATGCTGGGCCAGGCATGCCCTGAGCATGTGAAGTGAGCGCTACTGGAGCGAAATTGGAGCAGGCTCCAGCCTTTGGTAATCTCGCTCAGCGCTCCAGTCAAATTGGTCATGCTCCGCTGCACATACTCTGGTCCCAATCAATTGTACCCCCACAATAATCACTACTACTACAAGCTAATATGATGATATTTTTTTTTTTTACCCATCAGCCATGCCATGTTTTTTTATGTTAAGATGAAAGTGTTCAAGTAAAAACATTTTTATTGAACTTGTTGCAGATGCATCGAGATCCAGAGTCAAAGAAAGTTCTGCAGGATTGGTTGAAGGAGAGAGAAGAGCTTCGGTGAGTCTAGTGTTAGTAGATATTATACACTAAATATACAAAAGTATGTGGACACCCCTTGAAATTAGTGCTTTCGGCTATTTCAGTCACACCTGTTGCTGACAGGTGTTAAACTCGAGCATACAGCCATGCAAACTGCATAGAACAGTGGCAGAAGAATGGCCTTACTGAAGATCTCAGTAACTTTCAATGTGGCACCATCACAGAATGCCACCTTTCAACAAGTCACTTCATCAAATTTCTACCCTGCTAGAGCTGCGCTGGTCAACTGTAAGTGCTGTTATTGTGAAGTGGAAATCATCTAGGAGCAACAATGGCTCAGCTGTGAAGTGGTAGGCCACACAAGCTCACAGAACGGGAACACCGTAGCGCGCAAGAAAAGTGTCTGTCCTCGGTTGCAACACTCAATACCGAGTTTCAAACTGCCTCTGGGAGCAACATCAGCACAAGAACTGTTCATCGGGAGCTTCATGAATTGGGCTCCATTGCCGAACAGCCGCACACACGCTTAAGATCATCATGCGCAATGCCAAGCATCAGCTGGAGTGGTGTAAAACTCGCCACCATTGTTATAGCAACAAAAGGGGGGACCAACTCCATATTAATGCCCATGATTTTGGAATGAGATATTCGACGAGCAGGTGTCCACATACTTTTGGTCTTGTAGTGTATGTCATAATATTCAACATTTAATTTATCAAGACCATCGGACAGCAAGTCAGACCTAAAGGATTTAACAAGCTTCGTACTGACCTATGAACTTCCTTTGACACTTTCTTTCATTTTCCCCCCTCACAGAGCTGTGACCAAGAACCTGTTCAACCCTCACTTTGGTAGCATTTTCCGCACCTGCCACAACCCCACCTACTTCTCCCGTCGCCTGTGCCGCTTCTCTGATGTCTACATGGCATCCATCAGCTGTCTGCTGAACTACGACCTCTCCTACACCTTCTACCCTCGTCGCACCCCCCTGCAGCATGAGGCTCCCCTGTGGATGGATCAGCTTTGCACTGGCTGCATGAAGACTCCCTTTCTGGAGGAGATGGCTCACATCCGCTGAGAGGGGCAATACAAGATCTCACAAACTGCAAACTGAATATGAAGATGCAGGAACTGAGGCTAAGCTGAGAGTAAGGAGGCATGGTGGACAACCCAGTAGAGGTTAAAGGTCTGCACGGATCATGAGTGGGGCGGCAGGGTAGCCTAGTGGTTCGAGCGTTGGACTAGTAACCAGAAGGTTGCAAGTTTGAATCCCCGAGCTGAAAAGGTACAAATCTGTCGTTCTGCCCCTGAACAGGCAATTAACCCACTGTTCCTAGGCTGTCATTGAAAATAAGAATTTGTTCTTAACTGACTTGCCTAGTAAAATAAAGGAAAAAGAGAGAAAAAAAGTACCCCCTGCTGTATGCCAGTAGGCCTACAGTAGTAGCATATCATAATTTCTGCCTATTCAAGTCACCCAATATCACTTGGTTGGCCAGGACATTTGACGGGTTTAGCTATTAGTTTTATTTTTTAGGTTAGTTCAGGTTGTAACTTGTTATCCACACCATGTACAAATGTATGTTTTTGATATCTGTCACATGATGACTTTTTAAATCTCATTTTAAACATGTAGCCTGTAACGGACTGATGTCATATAATGATATACAGTATCTTATGACCGCATCAGTTTGAGTTTTGATGAATGGATCTTGATTATTAGAATTTTTTACAAGTATATTTTAAGTCATTGGTGTTACCACCTTGAAAATCACTCATTACAAAGGACCTTGAGCATAGGGGCCTATATTAAAGGAAAGGATTAGTTAATCAAACCCTTTTAGTGTGTCGTAAATGTGAGGATTGAGAATTGTTTAAATAAAGTGTCATTGGTGTTGCATTGTGAGAAATTATTAATCATATCACTTTTGTAAATTATTTGAAAAGGGTTATTGACCATAGATTTGCATTTCTGTGGCCTCCATTTTATGAAAATCCTCAATTACCTAAAAGTTGGCATTGGTGTTACTGCTTCTACTGGTGGCACAATGTTATCATAATGGTCCAAATGTATTAAGCTGCCATATTAGTTTGTTTATAATGGGAAAATGTATCCAAATACATATAATTTAAATAGAAATCTACAAAAAATAAGAATTTGTTACAAAATGCAATACTTAAATGCCAACCCAAATCACAGAATGAAATTTTTAACTAAATGTGTTGTTTTTGTAGTAACTGAGCTTTCATGTCAGTTCCTGAACAGTACACTCCACCAAGGGAGGGAAGTATGGTAGGATGGTGAATTCAAGAATTGGAAAATCCTCTTGAAAAATAAATGGGACTTTATAATTATTTTATTTTGCTTACTAAATGATTATTTGAGGATTCCAGCTATATATCATATACATTGTACACTGAACAAAAATATAAACGCAAGGAGTTGGGCCCATGTTTCATGAGCTGAAATAAAAGATACCAGAAATATTCTATACTCACAAAAAGCGTATTTCTCAATGTTGTGCACACATTTGTTTATCACTGTTAGTGAGCATTTCCAGGATAATCCATCCACATGACAGGGTTGGCGTATCAAGAAGCTGATTAAACAGCATGATCATTACACAGGAGCGCCTTGTGCTGGGGACAATAAAGGCCACTCTCAAATGTGCAGTTTTATTACACAACAATGCCACAGGCGTCTCACGTTTCGAGGGAGCATGTAGTTGGCATGCTGACTGCAGGAATTTGCACCAGAGCTGGTACCAGAGAATTCAATGTTAATTTCTCATTTTAGAGAATTTGGCAGTATGTCCAACCGGCCACATGTAACCACACCAGCCCAGAACCTCCACATCGTGCTTCTTCACCTGCGGGATCATCCGAGACAAGCCACCTGGACAGGTGACGAAGCTGGGTTTGCACAACCGAAGAATTTCTGCACAAACTGTCAGAAACTGTCTCAGGGAAGCTCATCTGCGTGCTCGTCGTCCTCACCAGAGTCTTGAGCTGACTACAAGTTTGGCATCGTAACCGACTTCTGTGGGTAAATGCTCACCTTCGATGGCCACTGGCATGCTGGAGAAGTGTGCTTTTCACAGATTAATCCCAGTTTCAACTGTACTGGGCAAAAAATGGCAGACAGTGTGTATGGCGCGGTGTGGGTGAGTGGTTTGCTGAACAGAGTGCCCCATGGTGGCGGTGGGGTTATGGTACGGGCAGGTATAAGCTACGAACATTTTGCAATTTGAATGCACAGCGCTACTGTGACGAGATTCTGAATCCCATTGTCGTGCCATTCGTCTGCCACCATCACCTCATGTTTCAGCATGATAATTCCTGGAAGCTGAAAATTTCCCAGTTCTCCATTGCCTGCATACTCACCAGACACAAATTGAGTATGTTTGGGATGCTCTGGATCTACATGTAGGACAGCGTGTTCCAGTTCCAGCAAATATCTTGCAACTTCTCACAGCCATTGAAGAGGAGAGGGACAACATTCCACAGGCCAAAATCAACAGCCTGATCAACTCTATGCTAATGAGAACCTCCAAGTCAAAATTAACATAAACAAAGATTGTAAACTGACAAGATAGTGGAGTGACCACTGTAAAAATGGGAATGAATGTCTGCAAAGGCAGACAGGAAGAGGCGGGATCAGGTGAGAACATTCTAGCCAATAAGAGGGCAGATACACATGTAAACAAAAACAACAGGCACAACTCCAATACAAAATAGGTTTTCTCAAAGTTGCCGGAATGCCACGCCATTTATTTTTATTTCACCTTTATTTAACCAGGTAGGCCAGCTAAGAACAAGTTCTCATTTACAACTGCGACCTGGCCAAGATAAAGCAAGCAGTGCGACAAAAACAACAACACAGAGTTACACATTGGATAAACAAACGTACAGTCAAAAACACAATACAAAAATCTATGTACAATGTGTGCAAACGTAGTAAGCTTAGGGAGGTAAGGCAATAAATAGGCCATAGAGGTGACATAATTACAATTTAGTATTAACTGGAGTGATGGATGTGCAGATGATGATGTGTAAGTAGAGATACTGGGGTGCAAAAGAGCAAGAAGATAAATAACAATATGGGGATGAAGTAGATATTTGGTTGGACGGGCTATTTACAGATGGGCTGTGTACAGCTGCAGCGATTGGTAAGCTGCTCTGACCGCTGACGTTTAAAGCTAGTGAGGGAGATATAAGTCTCCAACTTCAGTAATTTTTGCCATTTGTTCCAGTCATTGGCCGCAGAGAACTGGAAGGAAAGACAGCCAAAGGGGGTGTTGGCTTTGGGGATGACCAGTGAAATATACCTGCTGGAGCGCGTGCTACGGGTGGGTGTTGCTATGTTGACCAGTGAGCTGAGATAAGGCAGAGCTTTACCTAGCAAAGACTTATAGATGACCTGGAGCCAGTGGGTTTGGCGACAAATATGTAGCGAGGACCAGCCAACGAGAGCATACAGGTTGCAGTGATGGGTTGTATATGGGGCTTTGGTGACAAACGGATGGCACTGTGATAGACTGCATCCAATTAGCTGAGTAGAGTGTTGGAGGCAATTTTGTAAATGACATCACCGAAGTCAAGGATCGGTAGGAGGGTAAGTTTGGCAGCATGAGTGAAGGAGGCTTTGTTGCGAAATAGGAAGCCGATTCTAGATTTAACTTTGGATTGGAAATGCTTCATGTGAGTCTGGTAGGAGAGTTTACAGTCTAGCCAGACACCTAGGTATTTATCGTTGTCCACATATTCTATGTCAGAACCGTCCAGAGTAGTGATGCTAGTCGGGCGGGTGCGGGCAGCAATCGGTTGAAGAGCATGCATTTCGTTTTGCTAGCATTTAAGAACAGTTGGAGGCCACGGCAGGAGTGTTTTATGGCGTTGAAGCTTGTTTGGAGGTTTGTTAACACCAGGCGAGGCAGTCATTAGAGAAACCAAGTCTATTGAGTCTGCTGCTAAGAATACAGTGATTGACAGAGTCGAAAGCCTTGGCCAGGTTGATGAAGACATCTGCACAGTACTCTTTTATCGATAGTTGTTATGATATAGTTTAGGACCTTGAGTGTGGTTAAGGTGCATCCGTGACCAGCTCAGAAACCAGATTGCATAGCGGAGAAGATACGGTCGCCTGCTTTGAAGAGGGGGATGACCGCTGGCAGCTTTCCAATCTTTTGGAATTTTAGACAATATGAACGAGAGGTTGAACAGATTAGTAATATGGGTTGCAACAATGGCGGCAGATAATTTTAGGAGGAGAGGGTCTAGATTGTCTAGCCCAGCTGATTTGTAGGGATCCAGATTTTGCAGCTCTTTCAGAACATCAGCTGTCTGGATTTGGGTGAAGGAGAAGCGGGGGGTTGGGGGGGCCCTTGAGCCAGTTGCTGTATCAGGGTGCAGAGCTGTTGGCCGGGATTGGGGTAGCCAGGTGGAAAGCATGGCCAGCCGTAGAGAAATGCTTATTGAAATTCTCGATTATCATGGATTTATCAGTGGTGACAGCGTTTCCTAGTCTCAGTTCAGTGGGCTGCTGGGTGGAAGGTACTCTTATTCTCCATGGACTTTACAGTGTCCCAAAACTTATTGGAATTAGTACTGCAGGATGTAAATTTTGTTTGAAAATGCTAGCCTTTGCTTTCCCACTTGACTGTGTATTGGTTCCTTATATCAGTACATTTATAACAAGCTAAACATTACCAAACTTCTATTTCGATCAAATAAGCCTCAAGTAGCACATTTTTCAATTCAATTTGTTGACCAAATTCAACATTCTCACATTGACCTCCATACAAAAAAATCCACACTTTCCAGGTGGGAAACTAGGGCATCATCTTTCTACGAAGAGTTTCCATGTTGGAAATTACCGTGTTCCGAGTTTCCTTAAACGCACCATCAGCAGCACTAAATGATGTAATGTATACGTGCGTCATATCCCGAGTTCCAGTGGTGAAAGCAGAAACTTCAATATTTTTTTGAGAAATTAAAAGTCCTCATTTGTTAGCAAGAAAGGCATTTGGGGCATTTTTCCAATTTTGAGCTAGAATGTTAACATCGGATTATTCTCAAATTCTGTAGTAAATTATATTTTCTGTTTCTTGTTACTCAGAACATAATCACGGAAATAATATTTGACAAATTAGCTTCAGTGAAGTACTGCAAATATGTGAATGAGCTTTTATTTTTAAACAAATTCCCGTCAAACAGGAAACAGATTTATCTTAAAGTCGTAGATGTACAGGTCTGGACAAAGCCGCGACTGAAAAACATGAGTCGCCGCAACCGTTCTCTTCCAATTTGACAAATGCCTATGTAAGAAAAATTGAATTGAATACAACAATCACGGGTCCAGTGGACTCCTCATCAACATGGCAACTGATGAGGAGAGGGGCGTAGTGCGTGTCAAAGTCAAGGTGAGGAATATGTGAACGATGGAATAGCTGCAGCTAGCTTGGGGTACCCTTTGGCATGTATCACATTTCCAGGTAGCTAGCTTTATTGTTATCACTGTGGCTGACGTATTTTGGCCATTTCTCGTTACATTTTGGTGACTTTTTCGTTAGCTTGTAGCAGTTTGAACTGCCATAATTTTCTTCTACCCAGAACAGTGCTTTGTTGTTTTTTTTAGCATTGATCCTGCTAACATCTAATGGGGATGGACCGTTATTCTGAACGTAACGCTCTTGGATCTTCTGACTACAAAAAGTAAATAATGTATCTATGAAAATAACGGATTAGGACGATTCGATTATTGACAATAGGTCTAACTAGCTACCTGCTGCTGGTGTTGATATGTGATCGTGCACCGGGGAAACAATTTTAAAGCAATATTGAGAGTCAACTAAACCCGCGAATCTTGACAGCTAGTTAGAATGGTTTATTGTGTTATACCAAATAATGAACTGTTATTCACAGGCAGAACCCCACAGTGACGTGGCTGGTTATTATACCGTTGTCGTGATGCTTTAGTAATAGTAGTGAGTCATTTAGTTAACATCGCCGTCATCACCAGATCAGCTCTGAGCTCTTGACTGAGAACTGGTAACACGTCATTTAGTGATATAAAAGGAAGCATTTCTACTCTCTTGTGACAAATATAGCCTACACCATTTTTTGATCTACGACCCAATCGTTACAAAAAAAGGTTAGTCTGCCATTGTAGAAGGTCAGTCTGCTATTTATGACATTCACCTTTGTTGTTGGCTTTTGGTAGCCTGGGTTAACTGAATTTCAAAACTTCATTCTGGAACCCAGGCTAGCCTTTTTATTGGAACTGAAGAATGACATTGATTCAGTCACACATGATTTACAGTGATGATATGAAATAGGCCTACAATGTACCTCAATTAATGTTTACATGATTGTTTCTCGCCTTCCTCAGAAGTGTGAGGGGATGCTACCAGTGGAGTTTCGCTCATTTGCTGTGGATCCTCAGATAACATCACTTGAGGTGCTACAGCACATCCTCATCCGAGCCTTTGAGTTAAATGGGTGAGGAGGAGCATCAACATAATAATGTCTACAGTGCTGTTGATTGACATGGCAAGCAGAATTGTGGAGGTGCATAAAAATGGCAGCCTCCATGCACTTTATTAAGTTTGCCCTTTTGTACATTGCTCTTCGTTTCTCTTTTTTTTGTATTGGCATTAGCACAGTTTACATGATCCCAATTTTAGCTCCAAGATGGCTGCAGTTTGAAAAAGTAGATTGTGCTGATTTGTTGGCGCATTGAACCATGTCGTGCGCCATAGTTTAAAAACTCCATGGATAGTGCTAAACCTTGACAGAATATCTGAATTCCACCATTATTTTGCACTTTCACCATTCTGCAGACAATATTAGAAAGTATTGTTTCGTGAGAAAGCTTTGCCTACAGTAAAGTTTGAAAAGGTTATGGATATGGAATGACTTGGATTGCCATGTTTTCTAGAATTGATATTAGCCTTTTAAATATTGCTATCAGCTATTTTCTTGTTTCCTAATTAGCAAACGCAACTTTGGAATAAGTTACCTATCCCGGGACCGTGGAGGTTTGGAAGTGTATCTTTCGCTCCTGTCTGACTGGGATTTAGATGCTGCATTTGTCAGTGCAGCTAAACCTTATCTACAACTCAAGATGGACATTAAGCCTGCTGAAGACAGTAAGCAGGCCTGTCAAACATTCTGTTGATGTGTTCCTATGGGTCACCACCTGAAGAACTTGTGTGTGTGCACGCTTTCATTCAGTATATGTTTTTGGGAAATGGGGTAAATTAGCTTGTGTTAAGTAGCTCCTATTGAAGCTTTTTTTGTTGTTGCAATGTATTTGTTGGCCTCTCCTTCATACAGTCCCATTTTACGACCATCTCGTTTACCCTCCTTCTTCCTTTTAGGTCCCGTTATGGAAGACTGGGACATAATAAGCCCCAAAGAAGTGATTTGTTCTGACCAGCTTCCCGGGGATAGGAGGTCCTTGGCGGCTGCTGCCCTCCCCTTCACCCAGTCCCTACTGTCCCAGGTTACTGACAACGCTCTCGCTCTTCACCCTGTCAGCCATCTTTTTTACCAGCCAGTCACTGCTGCCTTGAGTCAGGTCCTTCTGCTAATGCTAAATAACTCCAGTTCTTAGGTTAGTGTTGCTCCCAAAGACCCACCTGCGGTTTAATCTCTTGCTGTCTGTCTCTGTTCAGATGATGGGTCGAACACTGTCCAGAGTACAACAGGCCTTGAGCTGGTCTTATGGGGAGGAGGTGAAGCCTTTCAAGCCCCCATTGAGCGATGCAGAGTTCCACAGTTACCTCAACGGCCAGGGTCAGCTTTCCCGACCAGAGGAACTGAGGCTACGCATCTATCATGGTGGGGTAGAGCCTTCACTACGCAAGGTAACAGTGCATTCACTGAGAGATTCCAACAACTAACAGACAGCTATTTTAACCCTCGATACCAAAGCATTTCACAAATATAGTTGAAAGTACTAGAAAAGAAAAGAAAATCCCATAGTGCCGAATCTTAACTTGAGTGTGTTTAACTTAGACTTTCTCGTAACCATGCATTGGTGTCAATGGGAGATTTATGCAGACATTTGAGTTTGAGAAGGGCCCATGGTCTCCAAAACATTGACGGGAATTGTGTACTTATGGTCTTTGGATATTAATAATTTCCCGAAGTGTGAATTAGATGTGGGACTAAAGCATGTTTCACTTCAGAGTGTAAACAGAGTATCTATGTAGGTCATTCAATGTGGAACATGAATGTATGAGAAAATGAGCACAAAGAAATGCCATTTGAATGTAGAAGAGCGATATTGTTAAATTACTATACACTCACTATATTGTATGAACATAGATATTTTAGATAGTGAAGCTAAAACATTTAATTTGAATCTGAGGTGGCAGTACAGAATGTCACCTTTTATTTGAGGGTATTTTCATACATATCTGTTTTACCATTTTAGAAATGAAAGCACTTTATGTATCTTGTCCCCCCATTTTGAAGGTATCATAAGTATTTGGACAAATTCACTTATGTGTATTAAAGTAGTCAAAAGTTTAGTATTTGGTCCCATATTTCTAGCATGCCAAGACCACAACAACCTTGCAACATTTGTTTTGGTTGTTTTTCAGATGATGTTGTGCCCAATAGAAGGGAATGGTAAATAATGTATTGTCATTGTAAATAAGAATAGAATATGTTTTTGAACACTTTACATTAATGTGGATTCTACCATGGTTACGGATAATGATGAAAAAAATGCTAACCTCTCCTGTTATTGGCAATGTTGATAGGTTAGCATCTCTTGGGGGTATGTCTTTGTGCCTTTTAACTTTCTCACTCATCATTATTCACAATTCATTCATGATTATCTATAATCATGGTAGCATCCACATGAATGTAGAAGTGTTCTTTACTGTCGCCTCATATGAAACATTTGATCTAAAAATCCAAAATACTGGAGTATAGAGCCTACAAATTGCTGGTGTATATCCTACATGTCAAACCCCTTCTCTAATGGACAGTTTGTGGTAAAAAATAATTTCAGATCTGTCATTTCCTCTGTGTCCAGGTTGTGTGGCGTTACCTCCTGAACGTGTACCCCGATGGGCTGACCGGTCAGGAGAGGATGGACTACATGAAGAGAAAGACTAGGGAGTACGACCAGCTGAAGGGGGAGTGGTCAGCTAGGGTCAGTCCAGAGGACCTGGAGTTCATCAGGGGCAACGTACTGAAGGATGTCCTGAGGACCGACCGGGCCCATCCCTATTACGCCGGCTCCGAGGACAGCCCCCACCTCACCGCTCTCACCGACCTGCTTACCACCTTTGCCATTACACATCCACAGGTGTTGGGATCTATTTTTTTCCCCGTCCTCTTTGGTAGCCTGATGGTGGCTTTATACGGACATGTTTGCATTACTTTTACTTTCCTTGACATGCAGACATGCTAAGGGGTGTGGTGTTTATTAGCTCAGTGAGAACAAATATATGCTCAACGCTGGTGTTTGGCGTCTTCAATTCTGTCTATTTGCATTTGAGTTATGATTAGTAAACTCTGTCTGCTTGCAGTGATACAGTATATAGACAAATGTATGTGGACACCCCTTCAAATGAGTGGATTTGTCTATTTCAGCCACACCCATTGCTGACAGGTGTGTAAAATGGAGCTCACAGCCATGTAATCTCCATAGACAAACATTGGCAGAAGAATGGCCTTACTGAAGAACTCAGGGACTTTCAATGTGGCACCGTCATAGGATGCCACCTTTCCAACAAGTCAGTTTCTCAAATTTCTGCCCTGCTAGAGCTGCCCCGCTCAACTGAGTGCTGTTATTGTGAAGTGGAAACATCTAGGAGCAACAATGGCTCAGCCACGAAGTGGTAGGTCACTCGGATAGCCAAGTGCTGAAGCACGCAGCTCATAAAGTAATTGTCCGTCTTCGGTTGTAACACTCACTACCGAGTTCCAAACTGCCTGGAAGCAACATCAGCACAATAACAGTTTGTCGTGAGCTTTATGAAATGGGTTTCCATGGCCGAGCAGCCGCACACAAGCCTAAGATTGCAATGCCAAGCGTTGGCTGGAGTGGTGTAAAGCTCGCCGCCATTGGACTCTGGAGTAGTGGAAAAGCGTTCTCTGGAGGGATGAATCACGCTTTACCATCTGGCAGTCCGACAGACGATTTTGGGTTTGGCAGATGCCAGGAGAACGCTACCTTCCCGAATGCATAGTGCCAGCTGTAAAGTTTGGTTGGTGAGGAATAATGGTCTGGGGCTGTTTTTCATGTTTCGGGCTAGGGAAATCTTAACGTTACAGTTAACAATGACATTCCAGACGATTAAGTGCTTCCAACTTTGTGGCAACAGTTTGAGGAAAGACCCTTTCCTGTTTCAGTATGACAATGCCCCTGTGCACACAGCGGGTTCCATACAGAAATGGTTCGTCGAGATCGGTGTGGAAGAACATCACTGGCCTGCACAGAGACCTAAACCTCATTGAACAACTTTGAGATTAATTGAAACACCGACTGCGAGCCAGGCCTAAACTCCCAACATCAGTGCCCGACCTCACTAATGCTCTTGTGGCTGAATGGAACCAATTCCATATTAATGGCCAAGATTTTGGAATTAAATGTTTGACAAGCAGGTGTCCACATACTTTTGGTCATGTAGTGTATGTAATCCTAGTTTTTGCTGTGTTTTAATTCATTTCAACTCTGTTTCGTAGGTGTCGTATTGCCAAGGCATGAGTGACATCGCTTCTCCGATACTTGCCGTTATGGACAATGAGGCACATGCATTCATCTGTTTCTGTGGCATCATGAAACGCCTAGAGGGCAATTTCCGCCCGGATGGCCAACTCATGTCCGTCAAGTTCCAGCATCTGAAGCTGCTACTGCAGTACTCAGACCCCGAGTTCTACTGTTACTTGGTGTCCCGCGGAGCTGATGACCTGTTCTTCTGTTACCGCTGGCTGCTCTTGGAACTCAAACGGGAGTTTGCCTTCGACGATGCCCTGAGGATGCTGGAGGTCACCTGGAGCTCCCTGCCTCCTGATCCTCCCGAAACGGAAGTGGAGCTTTTTGGGCCTCCCCTAGAGACAGACCAGACCAGAATGACATCTGAGAGTGGTGTTGAAAAGAGGCCTGCTTTCACAGGTGAAGAAGAAGGGGAGCAGAAAGAGAAGCAGCGGAGACGACACATGTTGAGGCCTTCAAGAGAGGAGGCAGACGGCGGGAGAAAGATCGACATGGAGGAAGGAGAGGGGGAGGACAGAGGAGCCAGAAGAGAGGGTGAGGGGAACTTTGACATGCCTTACGTAGGAAAGGAGAAGGCGCACAATAATGCGCCTCTTCCTCCCTTTGAGAAGCAGACCAGTTTTGGTGAGTTCAAATACTACAATGCACGGAACAAGGACAGCTTTGATTTTGTGGAGAGAGACCCACCAGAGGGTCCTGTTGAGATGGAAGCCTCCTTGCACCCTGTATCAAGTCCACTGGCCCGGCAGGTCACCGAGGACAGCGAGGAGGATCCAGGGGAGAGGGCACCTCTTATAACGGATGATGACAAGTCCTCCAGCCCAGAGACGGAGGAGAGGAGCTCCCCTAATGGACAAACAGCTTCTCCGGTCTCCCCATTTCCTCATGGTCTGCCAAGCTGGAAGAATGGTTCCTCTCCGTCTCCAGGCTCCACTCCCTCCCCCTCAAGTTGGAGAGGTGCCCTCCCAGACACCCCGTCACCAAAGTACACCTCCCCCATTTTACCGAACGAAAGGGTTGAGTCGCCAGAGAAAGCCACAAGAGGATTTGCTTCCTTTGCCTCAGTGCCGAATGGAACCGGAGCTAACTCTCCCGCTACCCCCACAGGGAGGTCCTTGGTTTCCTCTCCCCTACTGACTAGATCATTGCTCTCTTCCCCTATTTTGTCCTTCGGGAGAGCTCTTCCTTCGCTGCCGGTCAGCACAGTGAACAAGTCCTTTCCCAGTAACCTCCCTTCTCCTTGCAGCAGAGCCTCCAGCACTGCGCCCAACACTCCAAATTCAACCAAACCAGAGAATACCACCATCAAACCGTGTTCCCTGCCACCGCCTCAAGAGTTTGGTAAAGGGAATCCTTTCATGTTGTTCCTGTGCCTGTCAATCCTGTTGGAGCATCGAGACCACATTATAAAGAACAGCTTTGATTACAACGAGCTGGCTATGCACTTTGACCGCCTTGTTCGGCGACACAATCTGGGCAGGGTGCTGCAGCGCGCCAAAGCCTTGTTTGCGGACTACCTGCAGAGTGAGGTGTGGGATTCGGAGGAAGGGGATGAGGTCAGCTCGGACTCGCCCACCACAGTCACTGCTGCTTTCCACTCCCCGCCCCCCTCTGCCACCAGGCCTCTTTTTACCCCTTTATCATCCTCTCCAAACTCCACCTATAACCTGGCTGACACCATACCTTCCCCTTCTTCACCTGTCTCCCTCTCTCCCTCCTCTTGACTTCTGTCACTATATCCCCAACACATTTACAGTACAATGAGTAATGGTTGCCTAGTCCAGCTGTTTGTCCCTTTTATTGTTGCTCATCTTATTTAGCTCTCCACCCATACCAGACTTGACTCTAGGAGGCTACTAATGTTAGTTTTTCATGTCTATGCTGTCAGTGTTGCTCTTCCCTCCATTTCCTCTAATCGACAAGTTCTCATGCTTACTCTTGCCTTGCTATGCACTCGTCCATTGAGTTTTTACTGTTTCAAACTTTTAGTTACAGGGATAATAATGTTTCAAATACCTTTTACCTTTATATGAGGGCCCAGGGCTGGAAACATTGTGTTGCCCACGGTTAACATGGATAAGAACCTCATTGGATAAGCCACAACTGTGTCTTCTTGACCAAAGAGCTCTAGCCAAAACTGGCACATTGATAGTCTGGACTTTTTAGCATAACTGCAATGTGTATGGTTACTGGTTCAAGCTCTGCCCCCTCTGTTCCCTGACTTGGCTACAGTTGGAGTGGGCGCTGGCCATTGGAAGTATGGAGAAATATGAACAGTATGAATGAGTCATGCGACTCCTCTTAAAAATGCCCTGTTGAGAATATATCAAATATGCCTGTATTTGACTACACACATGCCAGCATAGTGATTATGAGGACACTAACAACAGCAACTGAGCTTTGTAAAGGTTATATTCATGAGTCCGTAATTGCATTGTGTATCATTACATTTTCTATCAAAATCATTTAAATACTGTATCATTTTGGTGTTGCAAGGTCACATTTTAAATGTCAAGGTGAGATGAAGTTATTTTCTTTAGAAATACTATGAAGCATGTTGTGCCCCATAGGAATCTGAATGGCAAAGAAAAGTTAGTATATTGGGAGAGGCCTTATAAGAAATCAATGGGTTTCAGTACTGCAGTTTCATGGCCAGTTTCTGCATTTGCGCTCACAATTGACTGTTTGCTTTTGAGTCACACGCAACCACTATGATCTGAACAATATACTGTATTAAATGGGAATGTTTTGCTATTCAGGGGTTCAATGGATCATTTAATTGATAACAAACAATGGATGCACAAATTATGCGTTTGCCCTAGATCATGTATGACTGGTACATTGCACAATGTGCACATAGCTACTATATGGTGCTAAAAGATTTCATAAGGTATAGGATTCATCATGGCTTTATGAGAATGGTTTTAAATGTGTAAATTAATGTTATACAGTGGGGCAAAAAAGTATTTAGTCAGCCACCAATTGTGCAAGTTCTCCCACTTAAAAAGATGAGAGATGCCTGTATTTCCATCATAGGTACGTCAACTATGACAGACAAAATTTGAAAAAATCCAGATTTTTTAAATATTTTTTTAATGAATTTATTTGCAAATTATGGTGGAAAATAAGTATTTGGTCAGTAACAAAAGTTTATCTCAATACTTTGTTATATACCCTTTGTTGGCAATGACAGATGTCAAACGTTTTCTGTAAGTCTTCACAAGGTTTTCACACACTGTTGCTGGTATTTTGGCCCATTCCTCCATGCAGATCTCCTCTAGAGCAGTGATGTTTTGGAGCTGTTGCTGGGCAACACAGACTTTCAACTCCCTCCAAAGATTTTCTATGGGGTTGAGATCCGGAGACTGGCTAGGCCACTCCAGGACCTTGAAATGCTTCTTACGAAGCCACTCCTTCGTTGCCCGGGCGGTGTGTTTGGGATCATTGTCATGCTGAAAGACTCAGCCACGTTTCATCTTCAATGCCCTTGCTGATGGTAGGCTTTGTTACTTTGGTCCCAGCTCTCTGCAGGTCATTCACTAGGTCCCTCCGTGTGGTTCTGGGATTTTTGCTCACCGTTCTTGTGATCATTTTGACCCCACGTGGTGAGATCTTGCATGGAAGATTATCAGTGGTCTTGTATGTCTTCCATTTCCTAATAATTGCTCCCACAGTTGATTTCTTCAAACCAAGCTGCTTACGTATTGCAGATTCAGTCTTCCCAGCCTGGTGCAGGTCTACGATTTTGTTTCTGGTGTCCTTGCTCTTTGGTCTTGGCCATAGTGGAGTTTGGAGTGTGACTGTTTGAGGTTGTGGACAGGTGTCTTTTATACTGATAACAAGTTCAAACAGGTGCCATTAATACAGGTAACGAGTGGAGGACAGAGGAGCCTCTTAAAGAAGAAGTTACAGGTCTGTGAGACCCAGAAATCTTGCTTGTTTGTAGGTGACCAAATACTTATTTTCCGCCATAATTTGCAAATAAAGTCATTAAAAATCCTACAATGTGATTTTTCTGGATTTTTTTTCTCATTTTGTCTGTCATAGTTGATGTACCTATGATGAAAATTACAGGCCTCATCTTTTTAAGTGGGAGAACTTGCACAATTGGTGGCTGACAATACTTTTTTGCCCCACTGTATTTCACAGTTTTGGCCATATATGGTCACCCTTGAACTTTTCTTAAATAAATCCCTATTTATTCTCGAATAAGTTTAATAAAAAATTATTGGATTTTAAACCAAAGGACAAATTTAAGCATTCGAAGAAAATAACACCCTCTCCACAATAAAACATGGGGAGGTGTGCTACCCCTGGTACTGGACTTGAATGTGTTCAATACATAATGAACTCAACAGATTATCAAGGTGGTTTGGAGTGCAATGTTCAACCCAGTGTACAAAAACTGTCTATGTTAAATGTTGTGGATCTTCCAGCAGGTCAACAACCCGAACACACATCAGAAGCACGCTGTAATGGTTCAAGAAGAAACTCTGGACTGGCCAGCAAAGAGTCCAGATCTGAATCACATCTATAACCAATGACGAGATCTGAAAACAGCAGTTGGTGGAGGGCACCCCTCAAATATTGAAGAATTCGAGCAGTTTGCTGCTGAAGAGTGGGACAAATTGACAGTAGAAAGGAGCAGCAAGCTCATTGATGGCTACCAAGAAGCATTTGTTGGCAGTTACATTGCATTTTGAAAATATTCAGACCCCTTCACTTTTTCCACATTTTATGTTATGTTACCGCCTTATTCTGAAACGGATGAACTTATTCTACACACAGAGCGAAAACTTTAAAATGTAAAACATAAATAACATAAATACCTTATTTACATAACTATTCAGACCCTTTGCTTTGAGATTGTCCTTGAGATGTTTCTAAAACTTGATTGGAGTCCACCTGTGGTAAATTCAATTGATTGGACATGATTTGGAAAGGCACACACCTGTCTACACAAGGTCCAAGGGTTGACAGTGCATGTCATAGCAAAACCAAGCCATGAGGTCGAAGTAATTGTCCGTAGAGCTCCAAGACAGGATTGTGTCGTCACAGATCTGGGGAAGGGTACCAAATTATTTCTGCTTTCATTGAAGGTCCCCCAAAACACAGTGGCCTCATCATTCTTAAAGGGAACAACTTTGGAACCACCAAGACTCTTCCTAGAGCTGTACACCAGGCCAAACTGAGCAATCGGGGAAGAAGGGCCTTGGTCAGAGAGGTGACCAAGAACCCGATGGTCACTCTGACAGAGCTCCAGTGTTCCTCTGTGGAGATGGTTGTCCTTCTGTAAGGTTCTCCCATCTCTGCAGCACTCCACCAATCAGGTGGAAGCCACTCCTCAGTAAAAGGCACATGACAGCCCGCTTGGAGTTTGCCAGAAGGAACCTAAAGGGCTCTCTGACCATGGGAAACAACATTCTCTGATCTGATGAAACCAAGATTGATCTCTTTGGCCTGAATGCCAAGCATCACGTCTGGAGGAAACCTGGCACCCTCCCTACGATGAAGCATGGTGGTGGCAGCATCATGCTGTGGGGATGTTTTTCAGCGGCAGGGACTGAGAGACTAGTCAGGATCGAGGGAAAGATGAACGGCGCAAACTACAGAGAGATCCTTGATGAAAACCTGCTCCAGAACGCTCAGGACCTCAGACTGGGGTGAAGGATCACCTTCCAACAGGACAATGACCCTAAGCACACAGTAAAAACAACGCAGGAGTGGCTTTGGGACAAGTCTGTGAATGTCCTTGAGTGGCCCAGCCAGAGCCCGGACTTGAACCCGATCGAATATCTCTGGAGAGAACTGAAAATAGCTGTGCAGCAATGCTCCCCATCCAGAGGATCTGCAGAGAGGAATGGGAGAAACTCCCCAAATACAGGTGTGCCAAGCTTCTAGCGTCATACCCAAAAAGACTTGAGGCTGTAATCGCTGCCAAAGGTGCTTCAACAAAGTACTGAGTAAAGAGTCTGAATACTTATGTAAATGTAATATATATATATATATTTTTTTTTTAAATATATTTTTTAATTTTTTATATACATTTGTGAAAATGTCTGAACCTGTTTTTGTTTGGTCATTTTGGTCATCATCAATTTTAGAATAACAAAATGTGGAAACGTCAAGAGGTCTGAATACTTTCCAAAGGCATTGTGTCTTGCAAAAGTCTGTGCCACCAAGTACTATAGCTCTGGGGTGCCAATAATGTTGTCCATGCCATTTGTCTTAAGTTTACAATTTTAGTTTAGAAAATAAAGTTTACAAAAATCAATTGGTTCTGCAATGTTGGCAATCCAATAACCAGGTGTGGAGACCTAAAGCTTTTTTTTCAATTTCAACTTATTTTAGAAGAAATAGGGAATTAAAGAAAAGTGCAAGAGTGCCAATATATTTGTCTGGAACTGTATGGCGGGAGAATTCTCTTTTCCTGTAAGATATTTGATTGAGTGGTCAAGGTTTTCCTCTGAAGCGAAACATTCCATTGTGAATTTTATGGGCCACTTTCAACAGGACAGAACGTTGTGTAACATCCAGGTAGAAATATACTCAACAAAATATAAACGCAACATGTAAAGTGTTGGTCACATGGTTCATGAGCTGAAATAAAATATTACAGAAATTGTATGTATGCACAAAAAGCTTATTTCTCTCAAATATTGTGCACAAATTTGTTTACATCCCTGTTAATGAGCACTTCAACTTTGCAAAGATAATCCATCCACTTGACAGGTGTGGCATATCAAGAAGCTGATTAAACAGCATGATCATTACAAAGGTACACCTTGTGCTGGGGACAATAAAAGAACACTCAAAAATGTGCCCTTTTGTTACAACACAATGCCACAGATGTCTCAGATTTTGAAGGGAGCCTTCAATTGACATGGTGACTGCAGGAATGTCCACCAGAGCTATTGCCAGATAATTTAATTTTAATTTCTCTACCATTAGCCGCCTCCAACGTTGTTTTAGAGAATTTGGCTGTATGTCCAACTGGCCTAACAACCTCAGCCATATAGCGTTGTGTGGGTCATCGTTGTGAACAGAGTGCCCCATGGTGGTAGTAGGGTTATGGTATGGACAGGCATAAGCAATTTGAATGCACAGAGATACCGTGGTGAGATCTTGAGACCCATTGTCGTGTCATTAATCTGTCACCATCCCCTCATGTTTCAGCGTGATAATGCATGTCGCAAGGATCTGTACACAATTTCTGGAAGCTGAAAATGTCCCAGTTCTCCCATGGCCTGCATACTCACCAGACATGTCACCCGTTGAGCCTGTTTGGGATGCTCTGGATCAATGTGTATGACATTGTGTTCCAGGTCCCGCCACTTCGCACAGCCATTGAACAGGAGTGGGACAACATTCCACAGGCCACAATCAACAGCTTGATCAACTCTAATTCGGCCTGCTAACTGCTAGCTTGTCCAGCTCCGGCCCGCTAACTGCTACCTTGTCTTGCCCGGGCCTACAAACTGTTAGCTTGTTAGCACAGGCCTGCTAACCGCCTGAATCGCCACGTCCCAAACGCTCACCAGACCCATATGTACTTTCTATCTCTTTTGACTTTTAATTTGTTTATACCTTCCGGAAACCTGCCTCACCCAATGTGATACGGAATCGCTATTATTTTTTATATTTTTAGAACACACTCAAGAACCTCCAGAAGCTAACCAGCTAACTAGCTACAAGCTATTTAGTCATTGTTCGTTTTTTTTAAACCTGGATAACACTCGCCAGTCCAGCTTCCCTGCCCCATCCACCGCTGCCCCCTGGACACTGATCTCTTGGCTACATAGCTGATGCACGCTGGACTGTCCATTAATCACGGTACTCCATTCTGCTTGTTTGTTTTATCTGTTGCCTAGTCTACGCCATTTTACCTGCTGTTGTTGTGCTAGCTGATTAGCTGTTGTCTCACCTACTGTTTTAGCTAGCTTTCCCAATTCAACACCTGTGATTACTGCATGCCTCGCTGTATGTTTCTCTCAAATGTCAATATGCCTTGTATACTGTTGTTCAGGTTAGTTATCATTGTTTTAGTTCACAATGGAGCCCCTAGTTCCACTCTTCATGCCCCTGATAACTCCTTTGTCCCACCTCCCACACATGCGGTGACCTCACCCATTACTACCAGCATGTCCAGAGATACAACCTCTCTCATCATCACCCAGTGCCTGGGCTTACCTCCGCTGTACCCGCACCCCACCATACCCCTGTCTGCGCATTATGCCCTGAATATATTCTACCATGCCCAGAAACCTGCTCCTCTTATTCTCTGTCCCCAACGCTCTAGGCGACCAGTTTTGATAGCCTTTAGCCGCACCCTCATACTACTCCTTCTCTGTTCCGCGGGTGATGTGGAGGTAAACCCAGGCCCTGCATGTCCCCAGGCACCCTCATTTGTTGACTTCTGTGATCGAAAAAGCCTTGGTTTCATGCATGTCAACATCAGAAGCCTCCTCCCTAAGTTTGTTTTACTCACTGCTTTAGCACACTCTGCTAACCCTGATGTCCTTGCTGTGTCTGAATCCTGGCTCAGGAAGGCCATACCCAAATCAGAGATTTCCATACCCAACTATAACATCTTCCGTCAAGATAGAACTGCCAAAGGGGGAGGAGTTGCAGTTTACTGCAGAGATAGCCTGCAAAGTAATGTCATACTTTCCAGGTCCATACCCAAACAGTTCGAACTACTAATTTTGAAAATTACTCTCTCCAGAAATAAGTCTCTCACGGTTGCCGCCTGCTACCGACCCCCCTCAGCTCCCAGCTGTGCCCTGGACACCATTTGTGAATTGATCGCCCCCCATCTAACTTCAGAGTTTGTTCTGTTAGGTGACCTAAACTGGGATATGCTTAACACCCCGCCAGTCCTACAATCTAAGCTAGATGCCCTCAATCTCACACAAATCATCAAGGAACCCACCAGGTACAACCCTAACTCTGTAAACAAGGGCACCCTCATAGACGTCATCCTGACCAACTGGCCCTCCAAATACACCTCCGCTGTCTTCAACCAGGATCTCAGCGATCACTGCCTCATTGCCTGTATCCGCTACGGAGCCGCAGTCAAACGACCACCCCTCATCACTGTCAAACGCTCCCTAAAACACTTCTGTGAGCAGGCCTTTCTAATCGACCTGGCCCGGGTATCCTGGAAGGACATTGACCTCATCCCGTCAGTTGAGGATGCCTGGTCATTCTTTAAAAGTAACTTCCTCACCATTTTAGATAAGCATGCTCCGTTCAAAAAATGCAGAACTAAGAACAGATACAGCCCTTGGTTCACCCCAGACCTGACTGCCCTCGACCAGCACAAAAACATCCTGTGGCGGACTGCAATAGCATCGAATAGTCCCCGTGATATGCAACTGTTCAGGGAAGTCCGGAACCAATACACGCAGTCAGTCAGGAAAGCTAAGGCCAGCTTCTTCAGGCAGAAGTTTGCATCCTGTAGCTCCAACTCCAAAAAGTTCTGGGACACCGTGAAGTCCATGGAGAACAAGAGCACCTCCTCCCAGCTGCCCACTGCACTGAGGCTAGGTAACACGGTCACCACTGATAAATCCATGATTATCGAAAACTTCAATAAGCATTTCTCAACGGCTGGCCATGCCTTCCGCCTGGCTACTTCAACCTCGGCCAACAGCTCCGCCCCCCCCGCAGCTCCTCGCCCAAGCCTCTCCAGGTTCTCCTTTAACCAAATCCAGATAGCAGATGTTCTGAAAGAGCTGCAAAACCTGGACCCGTACAAATCAGCTGGGCTTGACAATCTGGACCCTCTATTTCTGAAACTATCTGCCACCATTGTCGCAACCCCTATTACCAGCCTGTTCAACCTTTCTTTCATATCGTCTGAGATCCCCAAGGATTGGAAAGCTGCCGCAGTCATCCCCCTCTTCAAAGGGGGAGACACCCTGGACCCAAACTGTTACAGACCTATATCCATCCTGCCCTGCCTATCTAAGGTCTTCGAAAGCCAAGTCAACAAACAGGTCACTGACCATCTCGAATCCCACCGTACCTTCTCCGCTGTGCAATCTGGTTTCCGAGCCGGTCATGGGTGCACCTCAGCCACACTCAAGGTACTCAACGATATCATAACCGCCATCGATAAAAGACAGTACTGTGCAGCCGTCTTCATCGACCTTGCCAAGGCTTTCGACTCTGTCAATCACCATATTCTTATCGGCAGACTCAGGAGCCTCGGTTTTTCGGATGACTGCCTTGCCTGGTTCACCAATTACTTTGCAGACAGAGTTCAGTGCGTCAAATCGGAGGGCATGCTGTCTGGTCCTCTGGCAGTCTCTATGGGGGTGCCACAGGGTTCAATTCTCGGGCCGACTCTTTTCTCTGTGTATATCAATGATGTTGCTCTTGCTGCGGGCGATTCCCTGATCCACCTCTACGCAGACGACACCATTCTATATACTTTCGGCTCGTCTTTGGACACTGTGCTATCTAACCTCCAAACAAGCTTCAATGCCATACAACACTCCTTCCGTGGCCTCCAACTGCTCTTAAACGCTAGTAAAACCAAATGCATGCTTTTCAACCGGTCGCTGCCTGCACCCGCATGCCCGACTAGCATCACCACCCTGGATGGTTCCGACCTAGAATATGTGGACGTCTATAAGTACCTAGGTGTCTGGCTAGACTGCAAACTCTCCTTCCAGACTCATATCAAACATCTCCAATCGAAAATCAAATCAAGAGTCGGCTTTCTATTCCGCAACAAAGCCTCCTTCACTCACGCCGCCAAGCTTACCCTAGTAAAATTGACTATCCTACCGATCCTCGACTTCGGCGATGTCATCTACAAAATGGCTTCCAACACTCTACTCAGCAAACTGGATGCAGTTTATCACAGTGCCATCCGTTTTGTTACTAAAGCACCTTATACCACCCACCACTGCGACTTGTATGCTCTAGTCGGCTGGCCCTCGCTACATATTCGTCGCCAGACCCACTGGCTCCAGGTCATCTACAAGTCCATGCTAGGTAAAGCTCCGCCTTATCTCAGCTCACTGGTCACGATGGCAACACCCATCCGTAGCACGCGCTCCAGCAGGTGTATCTCACTGATCATCCCTAAAGCCAACACCTCATTTGGCCGCCTTTCGTTCCAGTACTCTGCTGCCTGTGACTGGAACGAATTGCAAAAATCGCTGAAGTTGGAGACTTTTATCTCCCTCACCAACTTCAAACATCAGCTATCTGAGCAGCTAACCGATCGCTGCAGCTGTACATAGTCTATTGGTAAATAGCCCACCCTTTTTCACCTACCTCATCCCCATACTGTTTTTATTTATTTACTTTTCTGCTCTTTTGCACACCAATATCTCCACCTGTACATGACCATCTGATCATTCATCACTCCAGTGTTAATCTGCAAAATTGTAATTATTTGCCTTCCTCCTCATGCCTTTTGCACACATTGTATATAGACTCCCCCTTTGTTTTCTACTGTGTTATTGACTTGTTAATTGTTTACTCCATGTGTAACTCTTTGTTGTCTGCTCACACTGCTATGCTTTATCTTGGCCAGGTCGCAGTTGCAAATGAGAACTTGTTCTCAACTAGCCTACCTGGTTAAATAAAGGTTAAATAAAAAAAATTAAAAATAAGATATACTGCATGAGGAAAATAGTGGTCACACCAGATACTGACTGGTTTACTGATCCACGCCCCTACCTTTTTTTTAAAGGTATTTGTGACCAACAGATGCATATCTGTATTCCCAGTCATGTGAAATCCTTATATTAGGGCCTAATGAATTCATTTCAAATGACTGATTTCCTTATATGAACTGTAACTCAGTAAAATCTTTGAAATTGTTGCATGTTGCGTTTATATTTTTGTTCAGTGTATATTATGTAGAACAAACCTGGCTCTGACATGTAAAATAACATAGGCATCATGGAAAAATCCTTGTCTCCAAAAAGTACACTTTTTTTGGAGATCTCTTTCCAATTCTTGGGAGTCATGTCAACTCTTTTCATGACATTTCTATCTGCAATGTTTCGCAACGTTTGCCTACTGAATGTTGGTATCATGGTTTCATGTGCAGTAGCATTGGAAATGTGGTCCTGATACACCATGTAACAAGAAGAGGACATTACATCATTTTGTTGTATAGAGTAAGCCTATATGGAACCTCTTTGCAGTGAAGTGCCTTATCACCAGAAGTAATTGTGTACATGTAGCCTTGATTTATGTTAGTTTTTTTGTGAGCTTGATACTCATCTTTATTTACTCCACCAACAAGGCTTAATTATCTTCATATTGAACAGCTTGTGTGTAGCCAGTAATGTTGATTGATTTCTTTGTGGGACCTACCAAAACCACAGAGTCCTTGTGAAACATTTTTTAAGGGTACTGTAAGTGCTATGTATTGGACAAGGACAATGAGAATGTGGGTTAAAATATTTTGAAATGCCAATACCCAGCACAAAATGCCTTCATCAAGTGAAGTAGTACATTTAGCTTTAGGTGTAGGGAAGACAGGCTAGAGAATAGGTTGAATTTGTGTATACAAGTATTGTCTATAAGTCATTTCAGTGAGTGTGAAGTCCTGCAGGCATGCTGGACACATTTTGAAATAGAGCATAATCTCATAATATACTGGAAACATTTTCATAGATTCTAAGTAATCATGTTGACTGTATTTTCGATTTTAAATCTTATTAATACCAAGTGTAGATGGTGCCATGGACAATAATAAATACTGCATATTTTAATGAACCAGACAACAAAATCATGATACAGTGCCTTGAGACAGTATTCATACCCTTTGACTTATTCCACATTTTGTTGTGTTACATCCTGAATTCAATAGATTTATTTTCTCACCTATCTTCTCACACTACTATTGCACACAGTGAGTCCATGCTATTTATTATGTGATTTGTTAAGCACATTTTTACTCCTGTATTTATTTAGCCTTGCTATAACAAAGGGGTTGAATACTGATTGACTCAAGACATTTCAGCTTTTCATTTTTTATTAATATGTAAACATTTCAAAAAAGATAATTCCACTTTGATATTATAGGGTATTGTGTGGGCCAGTGACAAAATAAAATCTACATTTAGTTCATTTTAAATTAAAGCTGTACCAAAAAATGTGGAAAAAGTCAAGGGGTGTGAATACTTTCGAAGGCACTGTATCTATCTAGATTAGTGCCATGGAAGAAAGCATCTTATTTTATGATGAAAATGTACACTGAACAAAAATATAAACACAACATGTAAAGTGTTGTTCCCATGTTTCATGAGCTGAAATAAAAGATCCCAGAAATGTTCCATACGCACAAAAGCTTATTTCTCAACTTTTGTAAACGAATTTGTTTACATCCCTGTTAGTGAGCATTTCTCCAACACGCAATTGGCATGTTGACTTCAGGAATGTCCACCAGAGCAGTTGCGAGAGAGAGGTAATGTTAATTTCTCATAAAACCTCTCCAACGTCATTTTAGAGAATTTGTCAGTATGTCCAACTGGTCTCACAACCACAGATCACGTGTATGGCATTGTGTGGGTGAACGGTTTGATGTCAAATTTGTGAGTGCCCCATGGTTGCAGTGGGGTTATGGTATGGGCAGGCATAAGCTATGGACAATGAACACAATTGCATTTTATCGATGGCAATTTGAATGCAAAAAGATACCGTGACGAGATCCTGAGGCCCATTGTCGTGCCATTCCTCCACCTCCATCACCTCATGTTTAAGCATGATAATCCACAGCCCCATGTCGCAAGGATCTTTACACAATTCCTTGAAGCTGATATTATCCCAGTTCTTCCATGGCCTACATACTCACCAGATATGTCAGCCATAGAGCATGTTTGGGATGCTCTGGATTGATGTGAACGACAGTGTGTTCCAGTTCCAGCTAATATCCAGCAACTTCACACAGCCATTGAAGAGGAGTGGGACAACATTCCACAGGCCACAATCAACAGCCTGATCAACTCTATGTGAATAAGATGTGTCGCGCTGCATGAAGCAAATGGTGGTCACACTAGATACTGACTGGTTTTCTGATCCACGCCACTACCTTTTTTTTAAGGTACAGTACAATGAGGGAAAAAAGTATTTGATCCCATGCTGATTTTGTACGTTTGCCCACTGACAAAGAAATGATCCGTCTATATTTTTAATGGTAGGTTTATTTGAACAGTGAGAGACAGAATGACAACAAAAAAATCCAGAAAAACGCATGTCAAAAATGTTATAAATTGATTTGCATTTTAATGAGGGAAATAAGTATTTGATCCCCTCTCAATCAGAAAGATTTCTGGCCCCCAGGTGTCTTTTATACTTTGTTACCTGTATAAAAGACACCTGTCCACAAAAGCAAGCAATCAATCAATCAGATTCCAAACTCTCCACCATGGCCAAGATCATTGAGCTCTCCAAGGATGTCAGGGACAAGATTGTAGACCTACACAAGGCTGGAATGGGCTCAAAACCATCGCCAAGCAGCTTGGTGAGAAGGTGACAACAGTTGGTGCGCAGTGGTTAATGGCGCTGTACTGCAGCGCCAGCTGTGCCACCAGAGACTCTGGGTTCGCGCCCAGGCTCTGTCGTGACCGGGAGGTCCGTGGGGCGACTCACAACTGGCCTAGCGTTGTCCAGGTTATAGGGAGGGCTTGGCCGGTAGGGATATCCTTGTCTCATCGTGCACCAGCGACTCCTGTGGTGGTTCGGGCGCAGTGCGCGCTAACCAAGATTGCCAGGTGCACGGTGTTTCCTCCAACACATTGGTGCGGCTGGCTTCCGGGTTGGATGCGCGCTGTGTTAAGAAGCAGTGCAGCTTGGTTGGGTTGTGTATCGGAGGACGCATGACTTTCAATCTTCGTCTCTCCCGAGCCCGTACGGGAGTTGTAGCGACAAGACAAGATAGTAGCTATTAAACAATTGGATACCACGAAAAAGGGGTAAAATTCAACAACAACAAAAAAAATACTTATTTGTTTTTTAAATATTGGTTCTGAAATAACATCCTATTGGTGAGCCAACTTGCAAATGCAGAGTTTTTTAAAACTTATTTATAAGGAATTCTTATCACTTTACAAAGTTGCCATTCCCTCAGGTATTGCTTTATTATTCAGGAATGTGTCAATACCTGACCCTCAGAGCCTACCTTCCATTAACCCTGTTGACTCATCAGTAGGAAAGATTTGTTTATCTTTTGGTCCATTCAACAACAGAGCAATACGATCCTTGTTTCAGCAGGATTTTGTTTCTATACCTTATGTCATGCCTTATTGGAATGGTTTGATTGATGATATCTGTTGGAAAAAAGTTTGGATGTTGCTTATTTATTAACAAAATTAAGGAAGTTTCCTTTAAAATTGTTCATAAATATTATCCTGCCAACCACTAAATGAAGATGTTTAAGGAAAACATAAACTCAAATTGTACCTTTTGTAATGAAAACGCAGAAACAGTGGTGCATATTTTTTGGCATTGTGTTCATGTAAGGAAACTGTGGCAAGACATCAGTAGATTTATAATTGAACACATTTATGAATATTTTACACTATTGTGGAGAGATGTACTACTTCGATTCTTTACCTACAATAGAAAAAGCTGAAACAATTCATGTAATTAATTTCATTATTCTTTTGGCCAAATCTCATATTCACAAATTTAAATTTACAAACGAAACACCACATTTTATTACCTTACAAAAATAAATTGAACTATATTTTAAGACAATTAAATACTCTACTAACAAAAAAGCTGTCAGAATTATAAGTGTATGTATGTCCCTTAAGGTCCTTGTGTAATGTGATATTGTACCCCCAAGCCCAATTGTCCTTTGTATACTATTTATATATACTTGTGTTCCAACATGTACTTCCTGTATGGATGTGCTGTTAATTAAAAAAATATATAATAATAAAAAATAATAAAAATACAACTAAATTTAAATAAATAAATATCCCCGGATTGGTCTATTTAGTTTGCCTCCAAGCGTTCCCGTAAATCTCGCGATGTTGCGTCTCTGGGTTTAGAAACTCTGTGTTTATAACGTCATTGTTCCATCCATATACGGGCCGGGTGTTGTGAATATAAAGTGAGAACAGAACGAGAGAGGCAACCTTTCTATGTAGCTGGCATCAACGCAGGTAGTGCAAAATAAAGTCAAAACACCCATCAGGTAACGTACCGGTGTTTTGCAAAGCATTAAAAGGACAGTTCCGCGAGACTGCTACTTAGGAAAAATCAACTGCCGAAACCAGGGATCGAACCAGGGACCTTTAGATCTTCAGTCTAACGCTCTCCCAACTGAGCTATTTCGGCCACGATACCAAAACAGAAAACTGGCATGAGTAAATCGACTTTCTGTTATTATACATTACCGTTACATACCCACTGATTCTGGAAGAGTATACGTTATAAGTGCCCCATGAGCTTAGTTCAACTGTCGTACACCATCAGAACCCAGAATATAAGATTGTTTTACTTAATTGTTCGTATACAATGTCATTGTAAACAAGCAATGTAAAGCCTCAAAACATGGTTTATGTTGATGTCATGGCTCTGGCTTTGAATTTTAGAGTGAATACATTTCTCCAATCCCATGCATCAGCTTTTTACCAAAACAATTGAAGGGTTTTACCAAAACAGTCATCGCTATTTTTTGAATGGCAGAGTTCCCATTAAACATTGAAAATATGTTTGGTAATGTACCCAGGGGCACAAGTTTGATTTTAGAAGTGTGGGGTCATAATAAAATAATACAAAATTATAACATATTTTTTAGGGGGTAGATCAGCTTTAATATTGCAGATAGATTGAGTATACCACATCAGTCACCAGCTGCATCAATAAGTGCATTGATGATGTCTTCCCAAAAGTGACCATAAGTACATACCCCAACCAGAAGCCATGTATTACAGACAACATCTGCACTGGGCTATAGGGTAGACCAATTGAGACTCACCCACAAAACTTGCATTTCAGAATTTTTGGTGGCATTCCTAATCCAGGATTCAGACACGGCTAGGACATCAGGGTTGGCGGAGTGTGCTAAAGCAGTGAATAAAGCAAACTTAGGAAGGAGGCTTCTGATGTTAACATGCAAGAACCCAAAGCTTTTACGGTTGCAGAAGTCAACAAATGAGAGTGCCTGGGGACACACAGGGCCTAGGTTAACCTCTACATCACCAGAGGAACAGAGGAGGACTTGAATGAGGGTACGGCTAAAGACTATAAGAACTGGTCGTCTAGTGCTTTGGGAGCAGAGAATAAAAGGAGCTAATTTCTGGGCGTGGTAGGGGTATATTCAGGGCATAGTGTACAGAAAAGGGTATGGTAGGGTGCGAGTACAGTGGGGGTAAACCTAGGCATTGAGTGACGATGAGAAAGGTTGCATCTCTGGAGGCGCCAGTTAAGCTAAATGCGGTCTCCACATGTGTGGGGGGTGGGACAAGGGGGCTATCTGAGGCATGTTGTGCAGGACTAGAGGCTCCGCAGTAAAATAAAACAATGAGAGCTGCCCTAAACAAGGCATATTGACATTAGAGAAAGGCATAAAGCAATCACAGGTGTTGATTGGAAGAGCTAAGACAACAACGGGTGAGACAACAACGGGTAAACAGCTAGGACAACAATGGGTAAAATGGCGATGAGCGGGAGACACGGCATTCAGGAAGCTAGCAATCCGGGTCTAGCAGAAGGATCATCACCAACATCTGCAACGCAGAGGCCGGTTGAGAGCACATCGGCCGAATTACGCCAGCAGACCAGTCTTGATGGATCGGCGAGGCTCCGTGTCAATAAAGGGTCCAGGCCAATTGGCAAGAGAGGTATTGTAGGTGGTGTACTTCGTTTGCTAGCCGGGAGATGGGCCTAGCTCGAGGCTAACTGGTGCATGCTTCTGGACAAGGGCGTTAGCCACAATAGCCACTTGGCAGCAACTAGCTAGCTGCGAAGATCCGGTGTAATTAGTAAGGAACTCCCCTCACGTGGGTGTCTAGGTTTTAATTGAAAAGCCCTCCGTGGAATGAGTATGACATGCCTGCCTTAAAGGTTAACTCTCAACCCCTACTTCAGCCTTTGCCAAAAACCCTTCAAATTTGCAAAAAATCCATTCTGGGCTGCGTTCAGTAAGCTTTCACGTTCTGGAATCTTCAATTGAACGGAAACGGTGCTGTACTGAACAACCAGTTGAAAAACGGGAAGGGGTTGGTTTGTGGAACGCTGTCAGCATGGCTACTGCCCTTTAAATACGTCACTCATTGCTTCAAGCCACACCTCGCCACCCCCAAACAGGAGCAAATGTACCTCAATGTCTTCAAACACATACAAGAACGATTTTGGGAAACGTGTCGTTCAGTACAAACATTCAAGCAAACTGAACACACCTCAGGTGAGAAGTTGTGGGTAGGGGGAATTGCTCATAAATATTTATAAATTAACGTAGTTGTACATGATCCCAACATTTTATCATTAAAGCATTCTTAACAGAAGTCCACTGGCACGCTCTGATAATACAATTACCTTTATCTCACAGTGGTAAAGCTTAGAGTTCTATCTATTGCCACTTATGGTATACGTTTGAATCCCCCATGGGGCTCGAGAAAAAAAGTGTGCTCACATTTAGGAGGAAAAGTGCAGTCATCACCTTGAAAATTAAAATGAGTGGCTCAATTCAATCCACCACGCATTGCAGTATTTAAGAAGTAGCTAATTTTCCAATGGTCAAATTAACTCAGATTGGTTTTGGGTAGTGTATAAAAACCTCCAACTACTACCAGGGCGACCCCTCTCACAGGTATACTTTCCCTTTTCAGAATTAGAAGTGTGTGGGCATGGGATGAATATTGTAAATAAAGTATTTGGAGAAAAAAAATATCTTCCCCATGTGGGATTAGTACTCGCAACTAAATATTTTTAGAACTAACCTGGGGCGGCAGGGTAGCCTAGTGGTTAGAGTAGCAACCGGAAGGTTGCAAGTTCAAAACTCCCAAACTGGCAAGTCTTTTGTTCTGCCCCTGAACAGGCAGTTAACCCACTGTTCCTAGGCTGTCATTGAAAATAAGATTTTGTTCTTAACTGACTTGCCTAGGTAAAATAAAAAAGATAGACCACAGCCTGTCATTTCCAATTGTGGGCAGAACAAGCAAGGAGGTGGACAGAATCAAGCATGAGCAAGAGAGCTCCTTTTGGCACATGCTAGTATGTATTTGCATACAGTGCATTCGGAAAGTATTCAGACCCAGTGGCTTTTTCCACATTTTGTTACGTTACAGCCTTATTCTAAAATGGATTAAATAACATGTTCCTCATCAATCTACACATGTCACGGAACTTTCATTAATCACACCTGGCCCCTATTACCAGTGATTAGTAATTGTATAAGTGTGTCTTTGGTTTACCATTGTCCTGTCGATTATTGTTACTATGTCTGTTGGTTCGTGTGAGTACCTGTGCTGTGTATTTTGGCTTTCGTACTATTGTGGATTTTGCAGATGATTACGCGTCTCGTCTCGCACTTGTGTACTCCTCGCTTTTGTTTGGGTTTCAACCCTGTGTTTTGTATAGTGTTTGTTTGGTCTTCGTCCAGGTGCCTTTACACAGCACACCGTAAGTTGGGTGTAATAACAAACCCTATTACGCATTCCTGCGCCTGTCTCCCCACCCTCATACCAACGTGACAACACACAATATCACATCATGATAAAGCAAAATAAGGTTTTTAGAAATATTTGAACTGTATTAAAAATTAAAAATGAAGTATTCATGAAGGCCAGCATCCCGGAGTCACTGTTGACGTTGAGACTGGTGTTTTGCGGGTACTATTTAATGAAGCTGCCAGTTGAGGACTTGTAAGGCATCTGTTTCTCAAACTAGACACTCTAATGTACTTGTCCTTTTGCTCAGTTGTGGTTAGGCCAGTATGCGCTGTACTGTGAAGGGAGTAGTACACAGCGTTGTACGAGGTCTTCAGTTTCTTGGCAATTTCTTGCATGGAAAAGCCTTCATTTCTCGGAACAAGAATTGACTGATGAGTTTCAGAAGAAAGTTATTTGTTTCTAGCCATTTTGAGCCTGTAATCAAAACCACAAATGCTGATGCTCCAGATACTCAACTAGTCTAAAGAAGACCAGTTTTATTGCTTCTTTAAATCAGGACAACAGTTTTCAGCTGTGCTAATATAATTGCAAAAGGGTTTTCTAATGATCAATTAGCCTTTTAAAATGATAAACTTGGATTAGCTAACACAACATGCCATTGGAACACTGGAGTGATGGTTGCTGATAATGGGGCCTCTGTACGCTTATATAGATTTTTTTATATTTTTAAATCAACCGTTTCCAGCTACAGTAGTGATTTACAACATTAACAATGTCTACACTGTATTTCTGATCAATTTGATGTTATTTTAATAGACAAAAAAATTGAGTTTATTTCAAAACAAGGACAGTTCTAAGTGACCCCAAACTTTTGAACGGTAGTGTAGGTCCTGGATGGCAGGAAGCTTGGGCCCAATGATGTACTGGGCCGTACGCACTACCCTCTGTAATGCCTTACGGTCAGATGCCTAGCAGTTGCCATACTGGGCGGTGATGCAACCGATCAGGATGCTCCCGATGGTGCAGCTGTATAACTTTATGAGGATCTGGGGACCCATGCCAAATATTTTCAGTCTCCTGAGGGGGAAAAGGTTTTCTCGTGACCTCTTCACGGCTGTCTTGGTGTTTGGACCATGATAGTTTGTTGGTGATGTGGACACCAAGGAACTTGAAACTCTCAACCCGCTCCATGACAGCCCCATCAATGTTAATGGGGGCCTGTTCGGCACAACTTTTCCTGTGGTCCATGATCTGCTCCTTTGTCTTGCTCACATTGAGGGAGATGTTGTTGTCCTGGCACCACACAATGTGTTATGCATGAATGAAGTTTTCAATAATCACTACAGTTAATGCAATGCTGCATTTGAAATTAAAAGACTTCATAGACTGTTCACTTCCTGTCAAGGAATTGCTTTAATGTCTTTTATTTCTTTAGGAAATTACATTATTATGAAACGTGTAGTCATAATAAACTACTTTGTGTTACTACTGGTTCATGAAGGCTGCATAGACATATGTGACCAAAAGCAGTGAAATCACATAGACAATTCAATGTGTCATTTTCTAAGTTGACAATCCTTATCCCCCTCCAGGCTTGTGTTTTGATCAAAAGACTCTGAAAAAAGTCAGACATTTAGAGATTGCATTAGAGCTGACCAAAGTCCATTTAAAATTGATATTGCAACTGTGAAATCAATGTTAATGATAAGGTATTACCTATGTGTCACATAGAGGAACCTTTATACAAGCCAGAGTCTCTTTTGTGTCCTTCAACAGTGTGCAGTTCACTTTTGGCTTCCCTTCAAAATATGCTTTAGCCTTAATAGGATACCCTATTGCCTCCCTGGCATGGAAACAAATAGCAAATAAAGAGTTAGATTCACCCAATTTACACCTGACACACCAAACAATAGCAGAGTGCACAGATTTCACACCGCACCAGATATTATTGAATGTGCCACTGAGCCCAAGCAATGCCTAAATCATGTTTAGCCTACTTATTGAGAGGCATAATAGTAGATACACACAAATTACTTGGTTAATCAGTGTGTAATAACAGTATACTATACAGTCTCCTTACGGGTATTCTGAGAGATTAGGTATGCACTTGCGTTCTCTGGTCCTTTTGACTCCTTCTCCACAGGGGGGCTCACAATGACTCCACTCACTCCATTCACTCAATTTACTATCAACTAAACACAAGCGAAGCATTATGTGAGGAACATAACTTCTTAGCCTACTGGTCATGAAATCTGATTTGTATTCAACTATCACTGAAAAACAATGCAACACTTGGATTGAATTAAAGTTGAAAGAGGTATCAAATCAAACACAGCTCAATCAATGGAGAAAAAAATTAACTCACAGTAGCAAGATTTAATGTCAAAGCAGGGCCTGTAGTCTGTGATCTTTCCTTCACACGTCAACCCACCAAAACCTGTGTGTTCACACCATCTTTGGCGTCTTTGCTGTCCACCAATTTTTCGACACTTAATGTTTCCTCTATTAGATTTACATTCTTCCCATGTCCCCCACTGCGACCACTGACCATCCACTGTGGAACAAAGAAATAACTATTATCCCCATGGGAAGTCTTTCAGTTCTTAGGAGGGCTTGAAGGATACAATGGTTTCACTACTGAATACCATATACAGTGTTACGAAACCAACTAGCTAGCCTACAGATGTTGATACACTCGCTATGTCTAGGGGTCCTAGGACTAGCTAAATGGTCTGTAACCTGATTTAATCTGTGCATTTATGTGAAAAGTAAAAGTATGCGGACAGCATGTGCCCCCAGGGGACAGCAACCTTAACTCGGTCCAGGGCCAGCACCGTCTTGAACCCCAGGTTGGCCAGCCAAGGTGATTATCATTTGTTCAGTTTATGGTGACGAAAATAATTATATACAAAAAGAAAATAACAAAAAAACAAAACTAAAAAGGTCACGCAAAACAAACACTGGCAGGCCGTACCTGTGTGCTTATCAAGGCCTCGCACAATACTTGGACCCCGTTACCGCTGCCACCTAGAGATGTGGTGTGGAAGGGTGCTGTCTATCTTTTGCGAACACTAAACTACGCCCATATCATAACAACAGTAATAGTATTACTGTTAAAGTATATAATATTAGAATTAAAGTGACTAAAATAAACATCTGACCTCAGTTGTGTGAAAGCTATAATCCTCTCAAGAGAGGCTAAGTTTGATCAAATGACTCATTCACTAAAAACAACATTAGAGGTTAATAATTGATGAAATGGGCATAGGGAATGGGTTGTTCTCTGGCTGTCAGTATTTTACCTGGGCAATGGTTTTTGGTATTGCAGATTTGTGTGTCTTTATTAGATCCAGAGCAGGGCAGACCTCCATGTTTAGTGGCTGGGTTGTCACACTGTCTGAGCATTTCATTAACCCCAACCCCACAGGTAACGGAGCAGGAGCTGGGGGGGCCCCACGGTCCCCAGTTACCATTCACTGTTGAGGATAATCGGGAGGTTTGTTTGACATACACTATGAGTACATGTTACTGCTACATTCTGTGTATGAATACAAGCAATAGCTTTATGATATCAGTCAGAACCTCAGAGGAAAATTGTATTGCTTTGCCATGTCATTTACCAGGACATGAAGGAAGCTCATCACAGGTCCTAGTTTCGCTCCCTAACCCAGGGCATTCATCACCAGGGGGCACTGAGGATGGTGGTGGATTGGAGCATGATCTGTAGCGCCGCTGTGTAGGTCTGGGTAAATCCTCCCTTGCACAAGTGCCTGAGCATGGCTGCCAACTCTCCCAGTTTGACCAACCACCATGGGCTACAGTCGAAATAGGAGGTGAGTGGTGAAAACATGTCAAACTTGTATCATGTATGGAGATGGTTATTGCATTACGTGAAGGAATAGAGTGTGTCTAAATCATGATGGTCTTTACTTGGACAGACGCGATCAACCAAGCAGTGTTCCTCCTCTTCACTTGGACCTTCGCAGCTGCTTCCACATCTAGGTGGTGGTTCGGTGCATGTCCTCATTCTCTTTCTCATGCCCTTCTCACAAGTTGCTGAACAGGGCTGCCACTCACCCCACTTGCTCCATTGTCCATGTTCTGTACAATTTTCAGCAAGATCATCAAAAGAGGCACAAAATACCTTGAGTTCAGATATTATTGAATGTATGTTCCCTGACTGTTAGAAGGGGTCTGTACCTGGACAACAGTCTGGCTCAATGCAAACTTTGGTCTCTAACGTTAGTTTCTGAAGCTCTTCAAGGCTACTCTTCAGAGTACATTTTCCACGTCCCTGGCATTCTCGCCGTCTCTGCGAAACTCCCTCCTTACAGGGGACAGAGCAGCGGCCCCAAGGAGTCCATTCAGACCACGAAGCTGGGCTACAGGTGACATAAAACACACCATATCACATCCTGCACTGGGACATTGTCGTCCAAATCTGAAACCAATTGAGACTCACCCACAAAACTTGCATTTTCCATCTGCTTCAATGTAGCCATAGTGAGGGTTAAGACAACAGTCTTCAATTGTCACCTCTCCCAGGAGATTGCCACAATCCCCATTATCAAACCTGCTGTAACATTTCACCTCCTGTGATACTGGAAACATATAGATTGAAGCAGTGACTAGAACAATCATTTTTTCTAGCATTTTATCATATTATTAAAAAGTAACGTGATGTGTCTAACATAATAGTGAAGTGTTGTATTCACAACTCAATATACTAAATATCACATTTAGTTTACTGATGTTATGAGGTTGAAAATAAATATTTATTTTTAAACAACAATAATAAAGTCACTGACCTGATTCCCTGAAGGTGATCAGCAAAACCAATGAAGTCCACAACACCTGGACCATTTCTCTGTCGGTCTATGCCTAGTATTTCTTACTCTAGCTCTCTGTCCACTCTCACCTAGCAGGCTTCTCCAGAGATACTGTATATAATGACGAGATGGTATTGTCTCTGCCCTAACAATGGGAGTCGTCCCAAAGGCGAATAAGGCAGGTGATCTGCTCTGCATATTAGTCTCTCTATGATTGGTCTACTTATTGCTGTATTCTCACAGGAGTGGGCCCTCTCACTTCACCTCTTCCCTCTGGTTTATGTTTCACTTTATTGGAATTTGGAAACAAATAGGAAAGGCATGCATCCCATTCCCGTAAGGTTAATAAACTCATGCCTCCCTCTGACCATCATGACCTTTTTGCAGCATTGTTACGCAATTGTTGCACAAAATGCCAGATGCACTATGTTTAAGGATCCACCCAAATCTAACTGCCTGTAGCTCAGGACATGCATATTCTTGATACCATTTGAAAGGAAACCCTTTGAAGTTTGTGGAAATGTGAAATGAATGTAGGAGAATATAAGACATTAGATCTGGTAAAAGATAATACAAATATATATATATATATTTTTTTGTACAATCATCTTTGAAATGCAAGAGAAAGGCCATAATGTATTATTCCAGCCCAGGCGCAATTTAAATTTTGGCCACTAGATGACAGCAGTGCATGTGCAACGTTTTAGACTGATCCAATGAACCATTGCATTTCTGTTCAAAATGTATCAAGACTGCCCAAATGTGCCTAATTGGTTTATTAATAACTTTTCAAGTTTACAACTGTGCACTCTCAAACAATAGCATGGTATTCTTTCACTTTCATAGCTACTGTAAATTGGACAGTGCAGTTAGATTAACAATCATTTCTGCCAATATCAGATATGTCTATGTCCTGGGAAATGTTCTTATTACTTACAACCTTATGCTAATCGCATTAGCCTACGTTAGCTCAACCGTCCCACGGGGACCCACCGATCCTGTAGAGGTTTTAAACATAGAAGACTTACAGACTTTAGGCAATATAAAAGACGAAAGTGAAATAAAAAATATGTAATCAAATAGTATAAAAGCGACAGGCAGTGTATTAGAGATACCATACATTCTGAAGACAGTCATTCTAATCACTGTATGAATGAAGCAATCTGGAAATATATGAAGCAATTTTGGCAATTTGCCCAATAATAGTGCATAACGTTTGCCTTTAAAAAAAAAAATTGTAATTTAGCAGACGCTCTTAACCAGAGCGATTTACAGATCATCTAAAAGGTTGCGAGTCGAGATAACCACAAATCATAGCCATAATAAGTTAAACTTCTCAAAGCCTTTATCAGCAAAGTCAGTGCTAGTAAGAAAAGAAAAGTGCGGTTGTTAGTGCTAGAAAGGCAAAGGTGCTCGTTTTTTCCCGTATTTTTTTATTTCGTTGAAATCTTGAATTTGATTCAATATTTGCTCAACAAACATTGCACCTCATAAGAAATATATTTTCGCAACTAACTGCCTTATCTCATTATTTCCAGTAGGCTGTGCTCGTGGTAGGTGACATCCACTGACAGCAGACACATCCCGCCCAGTAGGCGGCGATCAATAACCTCTTTTGAAATGATCTGCTTCTGTTCCACAAGCTGAAGAAAAGGGCAAAAAATTCCGGTGCCGGGTCGACACGACAGTGTTGCCCTGTCAAAATGCTCGCCCGGTTGTCACGGTTTAGGCCTGCCTTGGCCCGTTTTCGCACAAATCCGGCGTTTGGGGCTCGGTTCGTATCGCAATCTCCACCCTCGGGTGCTGCTGGTTCGGCCACTGTATCGGATTTGCAGCCCTCACGTGCCACGGAAAGTCATGGACACGCAGAGGTCAGCGCGTTCGAGAAGGTGAGTTGGTTCTGAATCTAAACGGAAATACCATACTCTTGCTAGCCAGCTCATATCTGGTATTATTGACAATATTACACATTCAATGTAGTTCGACTTAACGATACACATTCCTTCAGTCAAACATAGTGAAGTATTTAGGCACTAACTGCACTCAGGTGTAGCAAATACTAGCTAGCAAACAATCCAGTGTAGCATGAAAGCATAATAACTATCTCAAATCTCTACAGAATCGAGATTATCATGGGTTCTCTCAGGATCCTGTCGTTGACGAGTGGAACATGAGGATGGCCTTCTTCTTTGGCATCTCCATAGCTATTGTGGTTGGGGGTACCTTCATCCACTATTTACCAGACCATGGGTATGTTTAAGCACACTGCACATCCCTCTTTGTTACTTTGTGGCTTGATCTTCATCACTTGCACAATGATGCAAGTAGGTGCAAAATGAGTAAGTGACAACTGAAAAGCCGAGCTACAGTAAAAATATAACACTGCTAGGAGGACCCCACAAAAAACGAGCTAGATGAATGCAACCAAACTACACTGATGAATGTTTTATAACAGATATTTTCGGTTAAAGGGACATTCCAAAATTGCTCTACTTCATATTCATCATCAAAACCACCACCACATAAACATGTGAATATTGCACGTTTCTATGTTTTGTAGTAAAAAAAGAGGAAGATAAGTCTAGGGACTTTTAAATATTCATCATCTCCAGCACAACCTCAACATATGTGAAAACTGCACATTTATGTTTTGTAGTAACATCATCAACCAATTAGTATGCAATGCACACGGGGTGGCAGGGTAGCCTAGTGGTTAGAGCGTTGGCCTAGTAACCGAAAGGTTGCAAGTTTCGAATCCCCGAGCTGACAAGGTACAAATGTCGTTCTGCCCCTGAACAGGCAGTTAACCCACTGTTCCTAGGTTGTCATTGAAAATAAGAATTTGTTCTTAACTGACTTGCCTAGTAAAATAAAGGTAAAAATAAAATAAAACAAAACACTGTTACTACAAAACATAGAAATTTGAAGTTTTCACATATAGTTGAAGTCGGAAGTTTACATACACTAATGTTGGAGTCATTAAAACTAGTTTTTTCAACCACTCCACAAATGTCTTAACAAACTATAGTTTTGGCAAGTCTGTTAGAACATCTACTTTGTGCATGCCAAAGTAATTTTTCCAACAATTGTTTACAGATTATTTCACTATCACAATTCCAGTGGGTCAGAAGTTTACATACACTATGTTGACTGTGCCTTTAAACAGCTTGGAAAATTCTAGAAAGTGATGTCATGGCTTTAGAAGCTTCTGATAGGCTAATTGACATGAGTCAATTTGCAGTTTACCTGTGGATGTATTTCAAGGCCTACCTTCAAACTCAGTGCCTTTTTGCTTGACATCATGGGAAAATGAAAAGAAATCAGCCAAGACCTTAGAAAAAATTGTAGACCTCCACATGTCTGGTTCATCCTTGGGAGAAATTTCCAAACGCCTGAAGGTACCACGTTCATCTGTACAAACAATAGTACGCAAGTATGAACACCATGGGACCACGCAGCCGTCATACCACTAAGGTTACACGTTCTGTCTCCTCGAGATGAATGTACTTTGGTACGAAAAGTGCAAATCAATCCCAGAACAACCGCAAAGGACCTTGTGACGAGGCTGGAGGAAACGGGTACAAAAGTATCTATAGCCACAGTAAAATGAGTATTACATCGACATAACCTGAAAGGCCGCTCAGCATGGAAGAAGCCACTGCTCCAAAACCGCCATTAAAAAAGCCAGACTACGGTTTTCAACTGCACATGGGGACCAAGATTGTACTTTTTGGAGAAATGTCCTCTCGTATGATGAAACAAAAATAGAACTGTTTGGTCATAAAGACCATTGATATGTTTGGAGGAAAAAGGGGGAGGCTTGCAAGCCTAAGAACACCATCCCAACTGTGAAACACGGGGGTGGCAGCATCATGTTGTGGGGGTGCTTTGCTGCAGGAGGGACTGGTGTACTTCACAAAATAGATGGCATCATGAGGCAGGAAAATGATGTAGATATATTGAAGCAACATCTCAAGACATCAGTCAGGAAGTTAAAGCTTGGTCGCAAATGGGTCTTCCAAATGGACAATGACCCCAAGCATACTTCCAAAGTTGTGGCAAAATGGCTTAAGGACAACAAAGTCAAGGTATTGGAGTGGCCATCACAAAGCCCTGACCTCAATCCTATATAAAATGTGTGGGCAGAACTGAAAAAGCATGTGCGAGCAAGGAGGCCTACAAACCTGACTCAGTTACACCAGCTCTGTCAGGAAGGATGGGCCAAAATTCAACCAACTTATTGTGGGAAGCTTGTGGAAGGCTACCTGAAACGTTTGACCCAAGTTAAACAATTTAAAGGCAATGCTACCAAATACTAATTGAGTGTATGTAAACTTCTGACCCACTGGGAATGTGATGAATGAAAAAAGATGAAATAAATCACTCTTATTATTCTGACATTTCACATTCTTAAAATAAAGTGGTGGTCCTAACTGACCTAAGACAGGGAATGTTTTTATTAGGATTAAATGTCAGGATTTGTGAAACTGGGATTAAATGTATTTGGCTAAGGTGTATGTAAACTTCTGACTTCAACTGTATGTTGATGTTGGGGTGGTGCTGGAGATGAATATGAAGCTGACACTTAAAAAAAAGGCCCTTTCCTGATGTGAGGAGACTTACCATACGACAGTTGGCGATGTGACCAGAGTGTACTGAGGGCCAGCTTTATGCAAATCATCAGATGTTCCTGGGGGGGGAGGGAATACTTACAAGATAGCTTTGACACATGCTGTTTGGAAGAAATGGGCCGATCTAGGCAATGCCTGAACAAAAATACAATTTTATTGGGCAAATTGTACAACAATTTCATAGGTTTTACTGAGTTACAGTTCATGTAAGGAAATCAGTTAATTGAAATGAATTAGGCCTTAATCTATGCACTTCACATAACTGGGAATAAAGATATGCATTTGTTGGTCACAGATACGTAAATAAAACATTTTTAAAAAGGAACCAGTTGGAGAGAACCATGCAGCACGACATCTCCTTCGCATAGAGTTGATCAGGTTGTTGATTGTGGCCTGTGGAATGTTGTCCCACTCCTCTTCAATGTCTGTGTGAAGTTGCTAGATATTGGTGGGAACTGGAACACACTGTCGTACACTGATCCAGAGCTTCCTGAACATGCTCAATGGGTGACATATCTGGTGAGTATGCAGGCCATGGAAGAACTGGAACATTTTGCGCATCCAGGAATTGTGTGCAGATCTTAGACATTATCATGCTGAAACATGAGGTGATTGTGGCGGATGAATAGCATGACAATGGGCCAGGATCTCGTCACGGTATCTCTGTGGATTCAAATTGCCATCGATAAAATGCAATTGTGTTCGTTGTCTGTAGCTTATGCTTAAAAATACCATAACCCCACTGCCACCATGGGGCACTCTTTACAATGTTGACATCAGCAAACCACTCACCCACACAATGCCATATATACGGTCAGCCATCTACCCGGTACAGTTGAAACTGGGATTCATCCATGAAGAGCACACTTCTCCACTGTGCCAGTGGCCATTAAGGTGAGCATTTGCCCACTCTGTTACGACTCTGAACTGCCGTCAGGTCAAGACCCTGGTGAGGACGACGAGCACACAGATGGGCTTCCCTGAGACGGTTTCTAACAGTTTTTGCACAACCAAATTTCTGCACACAGATTCATCAGCTGTCCAGGTGGCTGGTCTCAGACAATCTCACAGGTGAAGAAGCCAAATGTGGATGTCCTGGGCTCGTGTGGTTACGTGTTCTGCGTTTGTGAGGCCGGTTGGACATACTGCCAAATTCCTTAAATCAATGGAGATGGCTTATGGGAAAAAAATGAATATAATTATCTGTCAATAGCTCTGGTGGACGTTCCTGCAGTCAGCATGCAAATTGCACGCTCCCTAAGAACTTGAGACATCTGTGGCATTGTGTTGTGTGACAACTGCACATTTGTGTCCTTTTGTCCCCAGCACAAGGTGCACATGTGTAATGATCATGCTGTTTATTCAGCTTCTTGATACGCGAACCTGTCAGGTGGATGTATTATCTTGCCAAAGGAGAAATGCTCACTAAAAGGGAAGTACACAAATGTGCACAATTTGATTAAAATATGCACAAAAAGCTTATGTATAACTTTTGGGTTCTTTTTATTTCAGTATCCAGTTGATGTGGGGTAAAGGAGCATACTTATCATAGCACAAATTCACATTTTCTTTTGGAAAAGTATTTTTGAATAATAGGGTTTCAAAAGGACATTTTAGTCATTTAGCAGACGCTCTTACAGTAGTGACTGCATATATTTTTTTTCGTACTGGTCCCCCGTGGGAATCAAATGCAAAACTCTGGCATCGCAAGCACCATGCGCTACCAATGGAGCTACATTGGACAATAAGCTGTATTACAATGGACTGATGGAACTTTGGATAGTAGACCAGTCAATTCCACAAGTCAATGCTGCGTTCCTGGACTCCAAAAATGACACCGGTGCATATAGATGTCGGAATTCAGATAGGACGAAGACATCCTAAAACAATCTAGTTTTTAAAACAATGGCGTGACACGGTTCAATGCACTGATAAATCGGCACCGTCTACTTTTTCCTTTTTTCAAATTGATGGCATCTTGGAGCTAAAATGGGGATCATGTATACTGTGCTAATGGGATTCATTTTTTTTGTATAATGGAGAGCAATGTTCACTATGGCAAACAACTGTGCTATATTGAATTGATCATCAAACACAATTTGATTAGTCTTTTTGACCTGTCTTTTTCTCACCAGTATGAGGCAGTGGGCCAGGAGGGAAGCAGAAAGGTTGATCACACAGAGGGAGGCTGCAGGTCTTCTTCTTATGGAAGAGAACTACTATGACCCAAGCAAGATTGTGCTACCAGGAGCCGGAGAGGAGTAGGATGTACTATAAGAAGCTGTTCACTGAATGTTTATTTCTAACTTTTTTCTTGTCAGTAAAATGTAATAAATGTCTTCCACACCATTGATCATTATTTTGTAGTCAAACTGAATAGCCCTAGGTAGCAACTGACTAGTGATGACAATGAAATAGTATGATAGTCAAACTACTGCAGTAATTGCTCTGCGAGCCCCTTGTACCTGCCCTGGGCTATATCTCCAATGGATGACACCACAGTAGTGAAAGTGTAACATCATCATGCACCACCTGCAAAGAATATTACAGTAGGAGATACCATCTCCAGGAAGTCTGGAATACATTGACAACACAATGATGACATGGGTGCACAGTAGTCATCAGCAATGTGCTGGTTATTGACAAACTTTAATTTGGTCTAATCACCATTTTGAAAGAAAAAGACATGGCTCTAAGTACCTACTGGTAACTAAGCAAGATAATGCACGTAACTGTGATGAATCAAAGCCTCACTGACAGCTGTTGTGCAGTATGTCCACGCTGAAGCATTCTGTATTAAACCTGATTGTCAGTCTTCAAGGATGCTCAAATTTGTCCACAGCACCTTATCACAACACATTCAAGGATAGGCTTCAGTTAAGCTCTTATGAAACTACCTAAAACGTCAAAGTTCCACCCCTGATTCTCAAATAGGGGACAGGGACCAAATCTAGTCCACAACATATTTTCATGTTGCTGGTTTAACATTTAGTAGATTAAGAGAGAGCCATTACAATTTGTAAAGATTGTGTTACAAAAACTATTTAAATATGTGCACGCATGACTAAGTCGCTTTGGATAAAAGCGTCTCATGAAAGATGTTCGTTATATGACTCAGCGCAAGAGTTCTCTACCCCTGTTAGGGAGATGTTATGATGTTCAGGTGTTGCATGTCATCGACTGTGCAGTCGTGCGCATCAGATCGCTATGGTCATGTTCCCCTGTTCGAACATTACTGATATATGCCAGATCTTACAATGATGCCTGGTTAGGTGTTTAACTTATCAACTAACCACATATGTTATAGCAATCTGGTGCACGACCGCACAGTCGATGACGTGACACGCAACCATTGGTTGATGCATGCAACGTCTGAGCAGGGGAACACGACCATGATGTGGTTAGCTGATTTGTTCAATACCTATCCAGGCGTTGTAAGATCTGGCATGCGTGTGCAATGTTGAAGGCTTTTCAATTAGCATGAGAAACATCTCTGTCCCTATTTCAACCATAATATTCCCATTGACCTTCATGATGCTGTCTCTACAGAGCATAAGCAAGCAATAACGTTTATACTACAATCACTTGACGTCACAACGCCTATTATTGATTTACTGCCGTATACAATTTTGCTTTGACCCCAAAATATCCTTACTTATTGTTGAAACCATATGGCTGGGGGAAACCTATCCACTCTTCACTTCCGTTTTTCCATTCACCGGTATACGTTTATCGAGTTGTTGGCTTAAATATCTGTCACTCATTAATTTGATGTTTCCTATTGGCTGGAGATCACGGGCTTAGGCGGATGTTATCGGCGTGGCACACTGTTGGGGCCGGATTGAAGGGTCGGACAGGAAAAGAGAGGGAAGGCGAGGACATCTGTAACGAAAACGGTACTAAAACGAGGAAATGTAACCTATTTATAACTTTGTTTGCTCACCTTGAAAATATATCATTTATTTAGTAAATATTTGAATGAGGCTTTAAATTTGTTTTCTGTAGGCAAGATGACATGAGGCTATAATACGAGAGACCGCTATTAGCTAACATTAGATAGCTACACTAGCTAGCATTAATGACGGAAACGAACGAACAATTGAAGTGAAAAGACTCCTTGTTTCAGACACCATCAGCCAGAGTTGGTCAGGAAAAGCTATCAGGTCATCATAGGCAGGTATACAGTGCTATCATCACCGTTGTGAAGTTAGCAACACACTGGTCTGGAAGCTAGCAACTCTTCGCACTTGCCAGTGCCTGGGCAAGACCTCTTGCTTTCCTGGGCAAGATCTCTAGCTTTCTAGCCAACTTGCTAGCCACCACTGACAAGTGACTTAATTTTCATAACCGTCGTCCACCGACCCAGCACATGTTACACTTGGGTGTTTTAAATGGGAAAATCGTTGTAACTAGCTATTTGTTTGTCCAATTAGCTAGTTAGTAGTTTGGGTGCGGCGTTTTGTTGTTGAGGCCATCCAGGTGGTGGCAAGCAGTGTCTTCTGCAGGTAGACTTCTCTTGGCTAGTTGTGATAGTGTCACTAGGTATTATGGCTAATTTCATGTGAACATGGAACAAAAAAAGTCCATACATGTATTTTACTGAAATTCAGTAGTTAGGCCTAGAAAGATGGCCAGTATTGGCGTTTTTATCTAAATTTCTAGTATTGGTTATTTGCGAAATAATTAACCAAGCGTTGGTTATCATAAATGTTTGGGTTTACAGGCCTCCAACAGTAATTGACTGAAAAGCACTGTGCAATGTTGCCTAACGAATCATACTGTGATACCCCTGGTTACACAGTCTGGGATTAATGCCATGCATTTGTTTGGAAAATGTCTACATGCTAGAATGTTGAATACAATTTAATTTGAATTTAATCTACCGGTTGTCTGTGTGGTTTGTCCTTTTGCTGATAGGAATTTGCGGATAGGAATTTGAGAAAAGTATCTACAGGGAGGTATAATTAAACCGACAACCATGTAAACACCTGCAAGACTTAGGGTAGTATGCATGCATTGCGGGCATGTCCTTCCGTCTTGTGCCCATGCTTCAGGTAAAGAGAAAACAATCCAGATCCACGTTTTGATGTCGGTTTAATAATACTTTCCTGTGAATAGTTAGTCAATTTTAAAGGTAGAAGGACAAAATCAGCGCACAAAGGGTAGAGTAAGTTCAAATGAAGATTATTCAACATTCTGACTTGTAAAGGGACTGTTTGGTATTGAGTGGAAGCTTCTACACTCTGATTCGTAGAGGCAATGTAGCCTCTTCGCTCCAGGAGACTTGTACACATTGGGCTCCCATCGCTGAAGGCTACATCCCTTATCCCCGAAAACATATTCATCAGCCCTTTACCTATTTCCAAGAAATTTCCCGTCACCGAAGGCAAATCTATAGCCTCATTCGGAATGCCTTACAATGGTTATACAACGTTTTCCAGAGCTTACCAAATTCATTCCATATTTCCCTAAAGGTGCAATGGGATCACGCTGGGATCTTGCATAGCAACTATTAGGGACTAGGGAGTGAGCTTCGGGAAATGTGGTTTTAAACTTATTTTACCGAAGTAGTAAACACATTGTATAACCCATACCGACTGGTAAGGTATTACAGTTTATAGATCTTACTTCAGTGACCTTTTTGTTTTTAGGAAATGGGTCAACCCAGAGGACTGGTAAATATGTTTAGGGGGATATGGGATGTAGCCTTCAGTGACGGTAGCCCACTGTGTACAGGTCTCCTGGAGCAAAGGGGCTACAGTGGGGCAAAAAAGTATTTAGTCAGCCACCAATTGTGCAAGTTCTCCCACTTAAAAAGATGAGAGGACTGTAATTTTCATCATAGGTACACTTCAACTATGACAGACCAAATTAGAAAAAAAATCCAGAAAATCACATTGTAGGATTTTTTATGCATTTCTTTGCAAATTATGGTGGAAAATAAGTATTTGGTCACCTACAAACCAGCAAGATTTCTGGCTCTCACAGACCTGTAACTTCTTCTTTAAGAGGCTCCTCTGTCCTCCACTCGTTACCTGTATTAATGGCACCTGTTTGAACTTGTTATCAGTATAAAAGACACCTGTCCACAACCTCAAACAGTCACACTCCAAACTCCACTATGGCCAAGACCAAAGAGCTGTCAAAGGACACCAGAAACAAAATTGTAGACCTGCACCAGGCTGGGAAGACTGAATCTGCAATAGGTAAGCAGCTTGGTTTGAAGAAATCAACTGTGGGAGCAATTATTAGGAAATGGAAGACATACAAGACCACTGATAATCTCCCTCGATCTGGGGCTCCACGCAAGATCTCACCCCGTGGGGTCAAAATGATCACAAGAACGGTGAGCAAAAATCCCAGAACCACACGGTCAAAGGTTAATGAAATACAAATGGTATAGAGAGAAATAGTCCTATAATTCCTATAATAACTACAACCTAAAACGTCTTACCTGGGGATATTGAAGAGTCATGAACCACCAGCTTTCATATGTTCTCATGTTCTGAGCAAGGAACTTAAATGTTAGCTTTCTTACATGGCACATATTGCACTTTTACTTTCTTTTCCAACACTTTGTTTTTGCATAATTTAAACCAAGTTGAACATGTTTAATTATTTGAGGCTAAATTGATTTTATTGATGTATTATATTAAGTTAAAATAAATGTTCATTCAGTATTCTTGTAATTGTCATTATTACAAAAACATTTTTTTTTAAATCATCCGATTAATCGGTATCGTTTTTTTTGGTCCTCCAATTATCGGTATCGGCGTTGAAAAATCATAATCGGTCGACCTCTAGACTAAACTGCTTGGAGTTACCCTGGATTGTAAACGGTCATGGTTAAAACATATTAATACAACAGTAGCTGATGGGGAGAAGTATGTCCATGATAAGGTGCTGCTCTACCTTCTTGACAGCACTGTCAACAAGGCAGGTCCTACAGGCCCTAGTTTTGTCTACTGTTCAGTCGTGTGGTCAGGTGCCACAAAACAAATTTGCAATTGGTTCAGAACAGGGCAGCACAGCTGGCCCTTGGATGTACACAGAGAGCTGTGATTAATAATATGCATGTCAATCTCTCCTGGCTCAAAGTGGAGGAGACATTGACTTCATCACTGCTTGTATTTATGAGAGGTATTGACATGTTGAATGCACCGAGCTGTCTGTCTAAACTACTGGCACACAGCTCGGACACCCATGCATACCCCACAAGACATGCCACGAGGCCTCTTCACAGTCCCCAAGTCTAGAACAGACTAGGGAAGGTGCACAGTACTAAATAGAGCCGTGACTACAAGGAACTCTATTCCACATCAAGTAGCTCGTGCAAGCAGTAATATTAGATTTTAAAAAACACCTTATGGAACAGTGGGGACCTTGAAGCAACACAAACATATTCACACACACACACACGATAGCATACGCACTATACATACACGTACATATGGATTCTGTACTGTATATATGTGGTGGAGTAGGGGCCTGAGGGCACATGGTCTGTGAATGTATTATAATGTTTTTAAAATGATATAAACTGCCTTAATTTTACCTGATTCCTGGAAGAGCTAATGGGGATCCATAATAAATACAACATTTTTACCATGAAGGCCTGATTCACGCATTCTCCTCTGAACAGTTAATGTTGATGTCTGCTACTTGAACTCTGACGCATTTATTTTGGTTGCAATCTGAGGCTGGTAACTCTAATGAATTTATCCTCTGCAGCAGAGGTAACTCTGGGGCTTCCTTTCCTGTGACGGTCCTCATGAGAGCCAATTTCATCATAGCACTTGATCGTTTTTGCGACTGCACTTGAAGAAACTTTCAAAGTTCTTAATGTTCCATATTGATTGACCTTCCTGTCTTAAAGTAATGATGGACTGTCTTTTCTCTTTGCTTATTTGAGCTGTTATTGCTATAATATGGACATTGGCTCAAACGCATTAAGAAGGAAAGAAATTCCACAAATTAACTAAGGCACACCTGTTAATTGAAATGCATTCCAGGTGACTACCTCATGAAGCTGGTTGAGATAATGCCAAGAGTGTGCAAAGCTGTCATCAAGGCAAAGGGTGGCTACTTTGAAGAATCTCAATATTTTGATTTGCATAACTTTTTGGGTTACATGATTCCATATGTGTTATTTTATAGTTTTGATGTCTTCACTATTATTCTACAATGTAGAAAATAGTACAAAAAAAACCCTGGAATGAGTAAGTGTGTCCAAATTTCAAATCAAATTGTATTGGTCACGTACACATGTTTAGCAGATGTTATTGAGACTGTAGTGAAATGCTAGCGCTTCTAGTTCCGACAGTGTAGCAATATCTAACAAGTAATATGTAACAATTCCACAACAAATACCTAATACACACATCTAAGTAAAGGAATGTAATAAGAATATATAAATGTATGGATGAGCAATGTCAGAGTGGCATAGGCTAAGATGCAATAGATGGTATAGAATACAGTATATACATATCAGATGAGTAATGTAAGATATGTAAACATTATTAAAGTGACTAGTGTTCCATTTATTAAAGTGGCCAATGATTTCAAGTCTATGTAGGCAGCAGCCTCTGCTGGCTGTTTAACAGTCTGATGGCCTTGAGAAGCTGTTTTTCAGTCTCTCAGTCCCAGCTTTGATGCACCTGTACTGACCTTGCCTTCTGGACAGTAGCGGGGTGAACAGGCAGTGGCTCGGGTGGTTGTTGTACTTGATTATCTTTTTTTTGCCCCCGGTGATGCTTTACACGTGGTCTGCGGTTGTGAGGCCGGTTGGACGTACTGCCAAATTCTTTGAAATGACGTTGGAGGTGGCTTATGGTAGAGAAATTAACATCAAATTCTATGGCAACAGCTCTGTCCTGCAGTCAGCATGCCAATTGCACGCTTCATCAAAACGTGGGGCATCTGTGGCGTTGTGTGACAAAATGGCACATTTTAGTGGCCTTTTATTGTTCCCAGCACAAGGTGCACCTGTGTAATGATCATGCTGTTTAATCAGCTTCTTGATATGCTACACCTGTCAGGTGGATAAATGCTAACTAACAGGCGTGGCAGGTAATGATTAGAGCGTTGGGCCAGTAACCGAAAGGTTGCTGGATTGAATCCCCGAGCTGGCAAGGTAAAAATCTGTCGTTCTGCCCCTAAACAAGGCAGTTAACCCACTGTTCCCCGATAGGCCGTCATTGTAAATAAGAATTTCTTAACTGACTAACCTGTTTTTATTTATTTATGTAACCTTTATTTAAACTAGGCATGTAAACCAATTTTGTGCACCGCATTTGAGAGAAATAAGCTTGTTGTGCTTCTGGAAAATGTCTGGGATATTGTATTACTACATATTGTCATTTTTTTTTCCTACAAATTTTGATTTGCTTGGTTGTGTTGCTATATTATCACTGTGAAATACAATAGGTTTTCAATAACATATTTGCCACTTTTTTTGCTGGATTTTTACATTGTCTTGCAGATGGCTGCGATCCGTAAGAAGCTGGTGATCGTGGGAGATGGTGCTTGTGGGAAGACCTGTCTGTTGATAGTCTTCAGTAAAGACCAGTTCCCTGAGGTCTACGTACCTACAGTGTTTGAGAACTATGTGGCAGATATTGAGGTGGACAGTAAGCAGGTGAGATTGTACGTTTAGTTACACAGTTTGCCATCAAGACACACTTTGAAGCACCCTTTTTATGTGGATGTCCTGTGGTTTACACATTTTGATAGGTAATAATTTATTCAGAGACAATTGCAGTTTGGCCAAACAGCAGTGTAACTGTGAATATCTGCTCTCCCTGTGAGTTCTAGGTGGAACTGGCCCTCTGGGACACAGCCGGACAGGAGGACTATGACAGACTAAGGCCTCTCTCCTACCCTGACACTGATGTCATCCTCATGTGCTTTTCCATAGATAGTCCTGACAGCTTGGGTAAGACCTTGGTGACTGTAATATTCATATTTGTCATACATGGTGAATGCAACAAATTATCGTATCACTTGCAGCAGTTTCCTAAAATGATCCTGTGTCTGAAACAGAGAATATCCCAGAGAAGTGGACCCCTGAAGTAAAGCACTTCTGTCCAAATGTGCCCATCATTCTTGTGGGTAATAAGAAGGACTTGCGGAATGATGAGCACACACGTCGGGAGTTAGCAAAAATGAAGCAGGTACAGGATGCATTATGAATTCTTATTATGTAATTTCATCAAGTAGACTCATTGCCCTGATCCATTGATGATATTGTTTTATTTAACATTGAAATTGAACAAACCATGTGCATTTGTTTTAAAGTGGTTGTGCTGCCTTATAAGCTACCTTCACTTAGTGTACTGTTGTCTAATTATACACCGGTTGAGGTTTTTGTTTTGTTCAGTTGGTTTATCCAACATGCTAGTTACGTTTTTGTTTGGCTTGTTGTAATGATTGGTGGTTTAGTTGTCAAAGGATGCCAACCATAGAATGCCTCTGAACACGTTTCCAACTCTGACACAGGAACCAGTGAAGCCAGAGGAGGGCCGGGACATGGCTAACCGCATCAACGCGTTTGGCTACTTGGAGTGCTCAGCCAAGACGAAAGACGGTGTGAGGGAGGTGTTTGAGATGGCCACCAGGGCGGCACTGCAGGCCAAGAAACGTGGCAAGAAGAATGCCTGTCTCCTGCTATAGAGAGCTGGGGAAAGACGGGAGGGGAGGGGTAAATAAATCAGGCCAAGGAAAATGCTGCACCCCTCTGTCTCCATCTGTGGAAGGGTGGGGGAGGTTCGAGGTGTGCAATGGAGAAAAATATAATTAACAAGGCCTAAGGAAATGGAGAAGGTCAAATGTAATGAAAAGGGGAGTTTACATTTTTAAGGCCAAGGTGGCCGTCAACGGCTTTCAGTATAAGATTATCGTATGGTTAAGATTTTTTATTGGGTCTTGGATGACTAGAAGGGTAGAGCAAAAAACACTATCTCTGGTAAACTTATGTCTGAGCGTGGTAGTGATCTCTGAGGGACAGGATAAGATTGGTGTTCTTGATCGGGTCAGAAACCCCAGCGCTATTGGCCTGGTTCATAGAGCGGAGCATCATCAGAGAAAAGGGGGAATCAGTTTCATTCTGATGTAATATGTTCTGACTCTCTGTGACCTCCTTGGCTTGCAGTGTGTCAGTGCTTGTCTTTAATTTCTGTCCAGCCATACCATAGGTGTTTATTTTCTTTGTTCTCCCTATGGATAGACTAACCCTATCCTTGTGTGGACCAGCACCTCCTATCATATTATTGGTCCAATCACATTGTTCACTTGATACAAGCAATTTTGATTTATTTAAATAGCTAAATGTTTTTATTTGCCTTTGACTATAGAATTCATATTAAAATGCATACAATAATGATACCAACTGATTTTTGTTAGTTTTATAAGCCTGTTCATAAATTGTAATGAGAAATTATTTTAGAATTTGGTTTTGTCACAAGTTGGGCTCAAGTCAGATAAAGATGTACATTTGATGTGGACTGTCAGACACGGGTTTGAAAGGGGAGTATGACTTTTGCATTAAGTGATACTAAGTTTAGCAAATTTTGGGTTTTGCAAATTTTGTATTTTCTGCTTGCAGATTGTTTTTGCCTGCATGCCAGGCTGTTATTGGGAGTGAGTTTTAAGTGTTGACCTATCTCACTCCCTCCAGTCCACCCCACACTCCATGTCTTTCTAACAACTGTTGATGATGGCTTATCCTATATCAGTTATGCATATTTAGCAGATCTAGTAACTTTAGAATGAAAGTTTAAGAATAAAATGCTTAAGGTAATTCATGAATAAGAATAAGATGTCAAACTATTAAATACAAGTAACTTCAAAAAGATCTCGTTCATTTGTGAGGGGGGAGGGGTGTTGTATACAAATGCATCCTCACATTTCCTCAGTCCTTTTAAATGTACTCTAAGAAAATACATTTATAGGGAATGATTGGTTGTATCGTTCTTTCATGATTCATGCCTTGACACAATCACAAGAAAATGTAAGACTTAAAAAACATTTCACAGAATAGATCAAGGCATCTAGGAAAAGAGTGGGTTTCCTGACGATGTCACCATTGCATAGTTTTCACTTCAGTATTTACAAAGTGTGGTATAGTCCGGTAACAAACTCCTTAATAGGGCTCTGGAAAAAAAATGCCATTTGTCTTGAATCCTCTGCTGTTGTTGGTGTTTAAAGAATTGACAATTGTACTACTGTTAATCTTTAGAACTATACTGAACAAAAATATAAATGCAACAACTACTGAGTAACAGTTCATACAAGGCAATCAGTCAATTTAAATAAATAAATTAGGCCCTAATCTATGGATTTCAAATGACTGGGAACACATATGCATCTGCTGGTCACAGACACCTTAAAAAAAGTAGGGCCGTGGATCAGAAAACCAGTCAGTATCTGGTGTGACCATTTGCCTCAAGCAGCGTGACACATCTCCTGCGCATAGAGTTTATCAGGCTTTTGTTTGTGGTGTCATGAAGTTGGCCTGTGGGTAAGGTTTATGACCCCCCCCCCCCCCCCCATAAATACCTTTCTCCCGTCTCTCGACTCTCCTGAAGAACTCTTGAATAGCCTTTGAACAGAGAATCTGGGAACATCAAACGGTGAGGGGAAAGGAACCATATTTCGGTAATAGAAACAGTTGAAAATATGTGTTGGTACTTAATGAATAGGATGTCAGTTCGGTTGTCATTTGAGACATGACTGATGACAGGATGACATAAACTGTATCTGGGAAAGTCTACACATTCTAGTTATCAGATTCACATGGAATTGTGCAATTTAAATGTTTGAATATGAAACTATTTGTGAAAAGATTAAATGTAATTTTAGCTTCCAAATGAGAGAATTGGGTTTTCATAAGTTGGAGCTCTGCTCAATCAGTGGCCCTGTGAAGAGACATGGGTTATAAAGTATGAAACACACCCTTCTCTCCCTCCACTATATAAGCCCTTTGACGAAAATGTAACCTTCTGTTCCGAGGACAATAGGACGATGGTCCATACATTAAAAAGGACTAACATGTCAACTACAGAACTAAGCCAACCTCAGCGTGAGCTTTGGTTGTGAATGGTATGAACTTTGAACTCTTATTCACTAAAGAAGTGAGACATCCTAGCCTGTTGAGTTAGCAACAGCAGCTGTAAATGTGGGCTAGGAAAGGGAGGACAACGTATCCAGTCTAACACACAACGAAGATATTACAACGTATCCAATTTACCACCAGAGACAATATTCCGAGGATAGGAAGATCTTTGTTGGCCAGCATCTACGACCAACCTACCGAAGCACAGCTCAGAATAAATATTTATTGCATTTTCCTTTTCCAAATAGGTGGTAATTTAGAATGCATAAGATACTGTATTTACGAAAGCATGGCTTCTCCCTTTGTTCCTCAGTCTTCCCGCTCTTTCACTCAAACCCAACCCCCTTTCCTTTGTGTAACCAGCCATCATGTCGGCTCCATCCACCAGGGACGTTTTCTATATGACATAATTTGCATTCTGTGTATATGTAATTCTGTGTGATCAGTTAGGTATTTAGAAAATAGATGATTAAACCCAATTTTGTATTGCTGAGTCAACTTGTTAGCCAGGGTTCGTGAAGATAACCAAGAATTTACAACTTTCAGATGAGACTGAAATAAGGTGCCGATTAATATTGACTGCTAATTGATCTACGTCTATAAGGGTTTATTCTGAAGATAAGAGCTCTATAAACACTCTTTCGTGGTGCCCCGACTTTCTAGTTAATTACATTTACATGATTAGCTCAATCAGGTAATATTAATTACAGAGAAAGGATTTTATAGAATAGCATGTCATATCACTTAATCCGACATAGCCAAAGACACGACAGTGTCCTGTGGAATGTTGTCACACTCATCTTTAATGGCTGTGCGAAGTTGCTGGATATTGGCGAAACTGACACACGCTGTCATACACTTAGATCCAGAGCATCCCAAACATGCTCAATGGGTGACATGTCTGGTGAGTATGCAGGCCATGGAAAAACTGGGACATTTTCACCTTCCACGAATTGTGTACAGATACATGGGGCTGTCCATTATCATGCTGAAACATGAGGTGATGGCTGCGGATGAATGGACCTCAGGATCTCGTCATGGTATCTCTGCACATCCAAATTGCCATTGATTGTGTTTGTTCGTAGCTTATGCCTGCCCAACCCATAACCCCACTGCCACCATGGGGCAGTCTGTTCACAATGACATTAGCAAACCACTCGCCCACAAGACGCCATACACGTGGCCTGCATTTGTGAGGCCGGTTGGATATACTGCCAAATTCTCTATAACAACTTTGAAGGCGTCTTATAGTAGAGAAATTAACATGAAATTATCTGGCAACCGCTCTGGTGGACATTCCTGCAGTCAGCATGCCAACTGCACGCATATTTTTGTTCAGTGTATGTTATCCTGTGTCATTTGTATACTGATACAAACCTGTGTCGGGTTGTATGAAGGAGTGTCCGATGAAGTCTAGGACCTCCATGGCACAGTTGGGCTTGAAGTCATCACTGACCAGCACTTCTTTCACCTGAAAACAACACATTGTAGGCCTACTTGAATTCCTTCTTTATGGGCCAGACATAAGAACCATCATGCAGGACTTGAGGTGCTCAAAAGTAGTGGTTGACCTTGTCCATGGAGTAGAGGTAGAACTCTTGTACCTCCCCTATCCTAAGCTTGAACTCATGAGGTAGTGGCCTAGTCAAACACAAAAGGGCTTTCTGGAAACACCCCCCCATCCTCATAAGTATAGCTATGAGAGAAGACACAGGGGAGATTGAAATACTGTGGATTAGAATGTAGGCCTATGTAAAAGCATGCAAAGAGACAGCATTCTCAATGAGACACTGCAGAGTGCTTGCCACTCCTGTTGAGGCATCAATCACCTCACTGCTCACATGGCACGCAGTTTCTGGTATGTCTGCTGGGATGCAGGCCTCCTGCTCACACTCCTTGATAAGGGTGTTTTCACACTGATACCTGCTACTAGACCCCCAGCTGCATGAAAATATGGTGGACGAGCATTATAAGCCACAGTTTGCCATTCACTGAAAATATGTAAAATATCAAATCAACAAGTGCTGACCAGGATGGCCCGTTTTTACAGGGTAGGTATGCTTGGTCAAGGATCATCATCCCACCCACCTCTGGAGTTCCCCATTTTCATCCTGACAGTACCCATTAATATGGACTCCATACCGTTTCACTCCAAAAAGGCATACAAAGACAATGTTAATGGGGCATGCAATGGCAGGGAAATTGTTTCTATTGTTATTGTCTAGGCAAGGCCTTACTTGCGGCCGATATCTACGTACACATTAATGAATCATTTTCCTGCCTCATGATGCTATGTGGCTTATAAGAAATCCCGCTATGCCCTCAGATGAACCATCAAACAAGCAAAGCGTCAATATAGGATTAAGATTGAATCCTACTACACCAGCTCTGACGCTCGTCGGATGTGGCAGGGCTTGAAAACTATTATGGGCTACAAAGGGAAACCCAGACGTGAGCTGCCCAGTGACGCGAGCCTATCAGACGAGCTAAATGCCTTTTATGCTTGCTTCGAGGCAAGCAACACTGAAGCATGCACGAGAGCCCCAGCTGTTCTGGATGTCTGTGTGATAACGCTCTCGGTAGTCGATGTGAACAAAACCTTTAAACAGGTCAACATTCAAAAAGCCGCTGGGCCAGACGGATTAACAGGACGTGTACTCAAAGCATGCGCGGACCAACTGTCAAGTGTCTTCACTGTCATTTTCAACCTCTCCCTGACCGAGTCTGTACCTACATGTTTCAAGCAGACCACCATAGTCCCTGTGCCCAAGGAAGCAAATGTAACCTGCCTAAGTTATTAAAGCCACGTGGCACTCACATCAGTAGCCATGAAGTGCTTTGAAAGGCTGGTCATGGCTCACATCAACAGCATCCTCCTGGACACCCTAGACCCACTCCAATTCACATACAACAGATCCACAGATGACAAAATCTCATTCGCACTCCACACCTCCCTTTCTCACCTGGACAAAAGGAACACTTATGTGAGAATGCTGTTCATCGACTACAGCTCAGCGTTCAACACCATAGTGCCCATGAAGCTAATCACTAAGCTAAGGACTCTGGGACTAAACACCTCCCTCTGCAACTGGATCCTGGACTTCCTGACGGGCCGGGCCGCCCTCAGGTGGTAAGAGTATGTAACAATACGTCTGCCACGCTGATCCTTAACACTGGGGCCCCTCAGGGGTGTGTATTTAGTCCCTTCCTGTATTCCCTGTTCACCCACAACTGCGTGGCCAAACACAACTCCAACACCATCATTATGTTTGCTGATGACACAACAGTGGTAGGCCTGATCCCTGACAACAATGAGACAGCCTATAGGGAGGAGGTCAGAGAACTGGCAGTATGGTGCCAGGACAACAACTTCTCCCTCAATGTGAGCAAGACAAAGGAGCTGATCGTGGACTACAGGAAAAGGCGGGCCGAACAGGCCCCCATTAACATCGACAGGGCTGTAGTGGAGCGGATCGAGAGTTTCAAGTTCCTTGGTGTCCACATCACCAACGAACTATCATGGTCCAAACATACCAACACAGTCATGAAGACAAAACCTTTTCCCCCTCAGCAGACTGAAAAGATTTGGCATGGGCCCCCAGATCCTCAAAAGGTTCTACAGCTGCATAATCGAGAGCATCCTGACCGGTTGCATCCCCGCCTGGTATGGCAACTGCCCGGCATCTGACCGTAAGGCGCTACAGAGGCTAGTACTAATGGCCCAGTACATCACTGGGGCCAAGCTTCCTGCCATCCAGGACCTATATAATAGTAATGTCAGAGGAAAGCCCAGGAAATTGTCAGAGACTCCAGTCACCCAAGTTATAGACTGTTTTCTTTGCTACTGCACAGCAAGCGGTACTGTAGCGCCAAGTCTAGGACCAAAAGGCTCCTCAACAGCTTCTACCCCCAAGCCATTAGACTGCTGAACAATTCATAAAAATCGTCACCGGACAATTTACATTGACCCCCCCCCCCACTTGTACACTGCTGCTACTCGCTGTTTGTTTGTTACCCTATGCATAGTCACTTCACCCCCACATACATGTACAGATTACCTCAACTAGCCTGTACCCCTGCACACTGACTCGGTACCGGTGCCCCCTGTAAATAGCCTCATTATTGTTATTCTTATTGTGTTACTTTTTATTATTACTTTTTATCTTAGCCTACTTGGTAAATATTTTCTTCTTCTTGAACTGCACTGTTGGTTAAGGGCTTGTAATTAAGCATTTTACGGTAAAGTCTACACTTGCTGTATTCGGCGCATGTGGCAACTAAAGTTTGATTTGAGATCTCTCCATACACATTAGTGGAGTGTCGCAGACTCTGGGCATTACTTCATAAATCTATAGAAGAGGCACAAATATATAATTTTAAGTGTATAAATGTCACATTTCTGAGTTTGGTTTAATTCTCAGAATATATTATAGTGCACTTTCCCTCTCATCTCATCTCTCCATCCTTTCAAGACGGTCAGTGAGCCTTCCCTCCGAAGTGACAGAATCTACAGCCTCTGACCTCCTAAAGGAGTCACATTTTTGGCACAGACTAATAGCGCCGCCGTGTGGTGGATTGAAGAGGTTGGAAATGTACTCAAAATGGACGCCACTTTTGCAAGGCACCCGACCAACTTGCTCTCCTCCCACCCCAAACCGAAGGAAAGTGGTGCGACTGGAGCCTGGGTAACACAATCAAATGTTGCCTTCTAGAGAGATGCGTTGTAGTATAGGCTAGAATGATAACTAGTAGTAAATTCGCTATTAAACACACATAGCTAGCCACAGCTTGTCATTCCCTCCCATATACCACAATAGTTTCACTCTAAACTGGCGAATAAAAGTTATTCATTCCGCGAAGCACCTGGAGCATTTGAGGATTTGAGCATTCCAGGTAGTCATTATTTATTTTTACCTTGGTTGCTTCCACGAGTCCAATGCTATTACGAATGGTACAATTTAGACAACAATATGTTATGATTTCATTAGCTAGTAATATTTTCAGTGTGGTGAATCTGATGTTGCCTACGTCATATATTATCTCATCAGCGCATTGATTTGGCACAAAACCAGTGACGAATATAAACATTGTGCAAAAGACGCGCATGATTCGATACATCTCCATTGGTTGAAACCAGCTTCTGTAGCAGATGCGTTCTCGGATGCCCTCTGTTATTTTGACTTTTTCACATGGGCTCTGTCCTGTAAACCCACCCAAGAAATGAAGATACTTAAAATTTTCCATAACATATTTAAGCAATAAGGCACGAGGGGTGTGGTATAGGGCCAATATAGCACGGCTAAGGGCTGTTCTTATGCATGAAGCATCGCGGAGTGTATATTGGCCATATACCAGAAACCCCAGAGGTGCCTTATTGCTATTATAAACTGGTTACCAACGTAATTAGAACAGTAAAAAAAAATGTTTTCTCATACCCATGGTATAAGGTCTGATATACCAACGCTGTCAGCCAATCAGCATTCAGGCCTCGTACTAATGTGAGATATTTAATCTGTGTGTGTGTGTGTGTTTCACACAATGATAAAGTGATACCTGGTGTTAACCCCTGCAAATCTTGGAATTTGTCACTTATCTCAAGAGCCTTACCAGGCCTATATTGTGCCCTTTATACAGCAATGACCCATTGTGCTATGGGATCTTGGTGGTAGTAGCAAATATTCAAACGATAACTTTGAAGACCGAAGTGGAGAAGGGTTCCATGTGAACAGCAGTTGAACATGGGTCAGTCGTCCTAAGAGATGGGCGAACACCGTTCGGAAGGGAGGGGCAATGGCCTCCGTCGCTATTCCTTTGTTCTACAATACAATGCAATTCAATACAATAACATACAATACAATGGTGATAAGCAATCCTGTTGATATCAATTTGTTTGAATTGAAGACTCATCTGGATTACTGAAAATCTTTCTTTATTGAAAATATACAGTATTGTGGAGAAGAGTGTTTCCTCCCCTAGGTTAAAATTTCAAATAAAATATTATAGGATTATGGGGGGTTAAATCAATTTGTAGTTCAGAAATTCACTTCAAGGACATAACAAGACCTATTATCTTTAAGGTCCCTTAATAATGCTATGGATAAAAACTAGACCACATTCAAGATGTCAACCAAGGCCGATACACATTGAGGATATAACACATGTTTAGTGGTAGATGGAGCCAAGCAGAAAGAGGTTTTTATTTCAATGTTGTCCAACGTATTCAGGCAATAATGTGATGGTCAGAGCTAAGAGGAGGTATGAGTATTTTCCCGGGCTGAGAGTTCATGAATCTTTGGAGTCCTTTACTCAACCCCCTTCATGAATTCCAGGAACTCTGTGGAAGAGAATGACACCCACAGCTCATGATGGACAATTTCTTATTGACTGCCTGGATTTGAACTGTGAAATGTTTTGAATGGATTACCTAGACTAGTGTCATTGGTACATGTAGCTGACAAAAACAAACTAACAATTACACATTCTGGAAGTCCCAGCCTGATCTTTTGTCTAAAATTATTACTGTTGGACCTCTTGTCTTACCATCATAATCAATCTTTCCGTCATTATTTTTGTCTCCATCCTTCATGAGCTCTTCGATGTCATCCTCAGTGATGGCCTCTCCAGTTGACTCCAGCATGGTTTTCAGCTCCTCCAAATCAATGTAGCCATCTCCGTTTCTGTAAGCAGCATCAATGAGTACACATATCCCTGACAACATTGACATTACTTTTTTAGTTTTCTATATTTTTGTCTTTATAGGTTCTTGGCAGAGTAAGCACAAATGTTTTTTGGCAGCCACTTTGCTTGATATTAGCCTTACTTGTCGAACATGCGGAAAAGTTCAGCCAACTCCTCCTCTGATTTTCCTTTGCTCTCCTCCTTCATGCAGCGCACCATCATCACCAGGAACTCATCAAAGTCTACTGTCCCGCTACCTGTAACCCCCCCAACGCACGCACGCACGCACGCACACACACACACACACACACACACACACACACACACACACACACACACACACACACACACACACACACACACACACACACACACACACACACACACACACAGTGTCTTAATGCTGAAACATAGTAATGTGATGACTTCAAAATTAACATTTCATACCAGTCTGAAAACTATGTATGAACCACTCCTCAGGCTACCTGGACCTAATGACTTTGCCTAAGGTTAATTCATATTGAAGTGAGGGGATGTAGTATTGTGTGTTGATATGTTTGTATCCATGGTGACGCACCATCCTCATCCACCTCATCTATCATCTCCTGCAGCTCCTCTGGGGTGGGGTTCTGCCCCAGCATTCTCATCACTTTCCCCAACTCCTTGGTGCTGATGCAGCCGTCCTCTGCTCCCTGACATGCAATGTCAAAGGCTGCCTTAAACTCTGTGGGGACATAGTGGTGAGAAGCAGATTAAATGGATCTTATGGGTATTACTAGTGCTTCTCCACAGACATGAATGATGCAAAATTACAAAAACCAAGACTCACCATTTTTCTGCTCTTCTGTTAAGTTCTCAACCTGAAGGGAACAGTAGGGAAAGTTACATATTGTATGCAATTTACTCACGTTGATAGACATGGTATAGTACTTTTGAACTCATCTTAGTCTACTTTATGTGCCTAAATTATGCAGATTGGTTTGCCTCTTTGACATTTATGTTTGACAAATTGATGACTCATAGTTGGACCACACTGGAGGCCATTGGTGGCCATTTCCTCATTGTCTTGTCTCTCTTCACCTTGGTATGCAGTCAGCCCTGAGCCCTCACAGTGTGTAATATATTCCATCAGTACCCCAGCCCCTTCTCCCTCTTGTTGAACTCAGCCCAAAACCTGTGGAGCACAGACCCCTACCCATGGTGCAGTCTGACTGAAATGTCACGCTGCTTTCTTCACCTCCTATTCTTGTATTGTGGCGAGGGGGGCTCTGGCACAGATTCTGCTGACAGACATTTGTTTGAGCCGACAGCTGTCTACTCTCTTCCTCTTCCTAACTGTCCTTTGTTCTATGTTGTCAGGCAGAGAAATGCCAGAAATCCCATCTAACCTCACATTACGTCATCTGGGTACTCAGAAAAGATAATGCTGAGCTCAAATGTTCATAATGTCTTGGCAATGAGCTTTTTGTTGTGCAGTTCACATTTAATCGACCTTTTCAGAATAGCTGTCCTCATAGAACATGGCCAACTTTGTGTTTAACCTTGATGAATCTTGGCACTTGTTAGTTGTTCATTGAAAAGATACAATGTTGAATTTCCATTGACTTTACAACTCTCTTGGTGAGATCATTTATTCATACACTGTGAACTCTAATTTTAGAAGGACAATGACCTTTTTCTCAGAGGGACAATAATGGTCAACACATTCAGAAAAGTTCTGCTGGCCCTTCTTGATTACTCTCCTCTATAAAAAGATGGTGTTGAATGACACTTTCACATGAGTTGCTTTCCCATCATATGACCATGTTTAGTTGGGTCTTGACACTCAATATTACTGCACTTACTTTGACCAATCAACGTCAAGGTGGGAACATGTCTATGTGACTACCAATCCCTTTCCTTTGACGAGTACTTGGTTTGTCAAAGGTACCTTGGGTATACTGAAATCATAATTAACAACTCGGTAGCTCTCGTGAAATATATCTTGAATTGAGGTTGACTGGTAAAAACATTTCTCGCTTCTCACAGCTCTTGAACGCGGATTAGGGCTTTTTGACATCATCAACGTCTAATTCAGTTGAACAACTAGAGATGACTTTCCTCAGGGCCCATTAACCTCTAATCACCTCTGGCTTGTATCCAGAGAGTGTACTGTAAATATAATGTGAGCTGGAGCATATAGCCATTGTGTGAAATGTGTTAAACATAACACCACAGTCATGACGGGCTGTTATTTTCACATATTCATGTTGACCTTGTGCCTGAACAGATATACCCCCGTCCACAACCTGAGCCAACAAACCGGCAAGAAAAGGCACGTGATTTCATAACAGTGCCTTGATTTTTACTCAGCCGCAGTACACCCAGGTACGCCAATGAATGAAGATTGAGATCATTAGTCCCTCCTTCCTCCCTAGTATATCAGATGAAGACTTCTAGCTGACCTCAGCCAATTGATTCTAACTGTAATGTGAATGTGCGGTGAAAAAGACGGTCTATTATCCCAGACAAAAACCTTCTGGCATCCTCCTGTGTCAACTGACCCCACAACCTGCAGGTTTTGTCCCTGTGTCTGTACTCACCGCTGCCTTGTATACATCATCCATGGCTGCTGGCCTGACTTTGTCTCTGTCTCAGTCACTGGAACACACTGACGCTCCCACAAACGCCTCAGACACAGGACAAAGGATAGAAGCAACACCTGCCCCAGCCTTTATTGTTAGGGGCGTGTGGTGTTTAAAAAAACTTCTGACCCTCTCTCTGCGTCATCCCACTGTTCTCATCAGAAGAGAGAGAGAGTGAGAACTATAAATAGAGGACGAACCGAGATGGTCCAACAATAGGAGAGCCTAGGCCACAGCACCTAAATTGGTGATATTTATTGTCTCCAAGCTAGATCTGGAGCAAATGGAGCAAAAGTTTTTTTAAGGATATCAAATCAATACACTTCTTTGTATTTCCCCCTGCGGTTGTTCTGGACATTTTTTTTGTGAAAAATAATGATATTTCACAGACAAGATTTTGTGTTTGTTGGGGATTTGGTGGCCTTTCTACACTGTGGTCTGTGGGGAAAGAATCAGTGTCTTCCAGCAGGGATCCTGTACTTCTTATGTGTTGTACCTGTACCTTTATCTCTCATTCGGCTATGGAGATAATAGTGTATGAAGTTTTGTGCCAACAAAAAAGGGGTTAAATATGTGTCATAAAAATATACAGTTGAAGTCGAAAGTTTACATACACTTAGGTTGGAGTCATTAAAAATCAACCACTCTTAAGGGCGCTGTACTGCAGCGCCAGCTGTGCCACCAGAGACTCTGGGTTCGCGCCCATGCTCTGTCGTAACCGGCCGCGACCGGGAGGTCCGTGGGGCGACGCACAATTGGCCTAGCGTCGTCCGGGTTAGGGAGGGGTTGGCCGGTAGGGATATCCTTGTCTCATCGCACACCAGCGACCCCTGTGGCGTGCCGGGCGCAGTGTGCGCTAACCAAGGTTGCCAGGTGCACGGTGTTTCCTCCGACACATTGGTGCGCCTGGATTCCGGGTTGGATGTGCGCTGTGTTAAGAAGCAGTGCGGCTTGGTTGGGTTGTGTATCGGAGAACGCATGACTTTCAACCTTCGTCTCTCCCGAGCCCGTACGGGAGTTGTAGCGACGAGACAAGATAGTAGCTACTAAACAATTGGATACCACGAAATTGGGGAGAAAAATTCAAATGAAAAAAAATAATAATAATCACCCACTCAACAAATGTAAAAAAAAAACTATAGTTTTGGCAAGTCTGTTAGGACATCTACTTTGTGCATTATAATTCACTGTATCACAATTCCAGTGGGTTAGAAGTTTACATACACTAAGTTGACTGTGCCTTTAAACAGCTTGGAAAATTCTTTAGAAGCTTCTCATAGGCTGATTGACATCATTTGAGTCAATTGGAGGTGTAGCTGTGGCTGTATTTCAAGGCCTACCTTCAAACTCAGTGCCTCATTGCTTGACATCATGGGAAAATCAAAAGAAATCAGCTAAGACCTCAGGATAAAAATTGTAGAGTCTGGTTCATCCTTGGGAGCAATTTCCAGATGCCTGAAGGTACCACGTTCATCTGTACAAATAAGAGTACGCAAGTATAAACACCATGGGACCACACAGCCGTCATACCACTCAGGAAGGAGACACGTTCTGTCTCCTGGAGATGAACATACTTTGGTGCGAAAAGTGCAAATCAATCCCAGAACAACAGATAAGGATCTTGTGAAGATGCTGGAGGAAACAGGTACAAAAGTATCTATATACACAGTAAAATGAGTCCTATATCGACATAACCTGAAAGGCTGCTCAGCATGGAAGAAGCCACTGCTCCAAAACCACCATAAAAAAGACAGACTACGGTTTACAACTGCACATGGGGACAAAGATCATACTTTTTGGAGAAATGTCCTCTGGTCTGATGAAATAGAACTGTTTGGCCATAATGACCATTGTTATGTTTGGACGAAAAAGGGGGAGGCTTGCAAGCCGAAGACACCATCCCAACCGTGAAGCACGGGGGTGGCAGCATCATGTTGTGGGGGTGCTTTGCTGCAGGAGGGACTGGTGCACTTCACAAAATAGATGGAATCATGAGACAGGAAAATTATGTGGATATATTGAAGCAAGATCTCAAGACATCAGTCAGGAAGTTAAAGCTTGGTCGCAAATGGGTCTTCCAAATGGACAATGACCCCAAGCATACTTCCAAAGTTGTGGCAAAATGGCTTAAGGACAACAAAGTCAAAGTATTGGAGTGGCCATCACAAAGCCCTGACCTCAATCCTATAGAACATTTGTGGGCAGAACTGAAAAAGCATGTGAGAGCAAGGTGGCCTACAAACCTGACTCAGTTACACCAGCTCTGTCAGGAGGAATGGGACAAAATTCACCCAAGTTATTGTGGGAAGCTTGTGGAAGGCTACCCGAAATGTTTGACCCAAGTTAAACAATTTAAAGGCAATGCTACCAAATACTACTTGAATGTATGTACACTTCTGACCCACTGGGAATGTGATGAAAGAAATTAAAGTTGAAATAAAAGATCAAAGAAATAAATAATTATTCTGACATTTCACATTTCTAAAATAAAGTCAGATTAAATGTCAGGAATTGTGAAAAAAAACTGAATTTAAATGTATTTGGCTAAGGTTTATGTAAACTTTCGACTTCAACTGTATATATTTCCTGAGCTTTGTTATATTTTCTTCAAAACCTTATTCGTAATGATTTATTTTTTTAAAGTTTGTTTAGCCATATATGAATGTGTTATTCAATGGGTTCCCATGGTGCCTTTACAAAGAATTCATACCCCTTGACTTATTCCACATTTTTTTGTGTTATAACCTGAATTCAAAATGGAATAAATTATATATATTTTTCTCAGCCATCTACACACAATACTCCATAAGAGCAAAGTAAAACATGTTTTTGGGAAATGTAGCACATGTTTAGAAAATGAAATACAAGAATATCTCATTTAGATAAGTATTCACACCCCTAAGTCAAAACTTTGTAGAAGCAATGGCAGCAATGACATCTGTGAGTCTTTCTGGTGAAGTCTCTAAGAGCTGTCCATACCTGGATTGTTCAACATTTGCCCATTATTTTTTTCAAATTTCTTAAAGCTCTATCAAAATTGTTGTTTATCATTGCTAGACAACCATATTCAGGTCTTACCAGATTTAAGTCAAAACTGTAACTTGGCCACTCAGGAACATTCACTGTCTTCTGGTAAGAAGATTTTGCCTTGTGTTTTAGGTTTTAGGTTATTATCCTTATTTCATCTCCCAGTGTCTGTTGGAAAGCAGACTGAACCAGGTTTTCCTCTAGGATTTTGCCTGTGCTTAGCTCCATTCCATTAGTTTTTATCCTGAAAAACTCCCCAGTACTTAACGATTACCAGCATACTCATAACATGATGCAGCCACCACTATGCTTGAAAATATGGAGAGTGGTACTCAATCATTTGTTGTATTGGATTGGCCAATTTTTTTGCAGTGTTACTTTAGGTCCTTGTTGCAAAGAGGAGGCATGTTTTGGAATATTTTTATTCTGTACAGGCTTTCTTCTTTTCACTCTGTCAATTAGGTTAGTAATTGTGGAGTAACTACAATGTTGTAGTCTTCAGTTTTCTCCTGTTACAGTAATTTCCCTCTCAAACTGTTTTAAAGTCACTATTGGCCTGATGGGGACATCCCTGAGCGGTTTCCTTCCTCTCCAGCAACTGAGTTAGGAAGGACACCTGTATCTTTGTCGTGACTGGATTAATTACACCATCCAACTTGTAATTAATAACTTCACCATGCTCAAAGGGATATTTAATGTCTGCTTTTGTTATTTTTACCCATCAACCAATAGTTGTCCTTCTTTGCGAGGCATTGGAAAACCTCCCTGGTCTTTGTGGTTGAATCTGTGTTTGAAATTCACTGCTCGACTGAGGGACTGTCACACCTGCTCCCGCTCTCCCTCCCTGGTGCTCGAAGGCGCCTGGCTGCCCTGCCCTACGCACTCCTGCCACCATCATTATGCACACCTGTTTCCCTCGTCACACGAATCAGCGATTTATTTGACTCACCTGGACTCAATCACCTGCTTTCATTACCTCCCCTTTATCTGTCTGTTCCCGAGGTTGTTCCCTGCTTCGGCATTATTGTCCTTTTGTTTCCCCCGTTCTGACGCTGTTCCTGTTCTGTCACTTGTCCGTTCTGTCACACCTCAGCCAGTTTGCCAGGCTCCCACGCCTCTGCCGGTTCTTCTGGCTTCTACGCCCCAGCCGGCTTGTCCAGAGCCCGTGCCTCGGCAGGCCCGTCAGGCCCGTCAGGCTCGCTTAGGTGGGACGCCGGGTGGCGCCCCTAGAGGGGGGGTACTGTCACGCCTATTCCCGGCTCTCCCGCCGTGGCTCTCGAGGGTGCCAGGCTGCCCTGCACTACCTACTCCTTCCACCATCATTACGCACACCTGTTTCCCTCTTCACGTGCATCAGCGATTAATTGGACTCAACTGGACTCAATCACCTGCTTTCATTACCTCCCCTATATCTGTTTCTTCCCTAGGTTGTTCCCTGCTTCAGTATTATTGTCGCTTGGTTCCCCCTGTTCTGACGCTGTTCCTGTTCTGTCACTTGTCCGTTCATTAAATGTTCAACTCCCTGTACCTGCTTCTCATCTCCAGCGTCGGTTCTTACAGGGACCTTACAGATAAATGTATATGTGGGGTACAGAAATGAGGTAGTCATTCAAAAATCATGTTAAACATTATTATTGCACACAGAGTGAGTCCATGCAACTTATTATGTGACTTGTTAAGCAAATGTTTACTCCTGAACTTATGTGGACTTGCCAAAACAAAGGGGTTGAATACTTGTTGACTCAAAACATTTCCACTTTTCATTTTAAATAAATTTGTAAAAATAAATCCACTTTGACATTATGGGGTATTGTGTGTAGGCCAGTGACAAATTTTTTTGAAATTGAATCCATTTTAAATTCAGGCTTTAGCACAACAAAATGTGGAAAAAGTCAAGGGCTGTGAATACTTTCTGAAGGCCAGTTTCGATCTATGAAATTATGTTTCTTGGTACGAAAGGACCGGAAAGAAAGACACGCAGGGTTTTAACCCACAACTCTGCCCTGACAAGGCAGTGTAGTAGACTAGTTTTACTAGTGTCTTATGGTTTTACTAGTGTCTTATGGTAGACCATTCCATTCTTGTGGGCCAGCTAAGGCGTATTGGTGTCTCTTAGGGGTCTTTGGTCTGGTTGGCTAACTACCTCAAAGTGTGCAGTGTGTAAAGTCAGAAAATCTGCTGTCTCAGCCACTGCCTGTCAAGTGGCAGAGTGGTTGTGCGGTTGACTTGTTCTGTTTGAGTCCCTCATCGGGTAATAATGATTAACTATAAGTTGAGTGCTGCAACAGTGAAGCCCTGCCTATCGTAACCTGTATTAATGTCCTCAAAATACACCATGTCAACACAGAGGCATCAAATATACATTTCATTTTAATTGTTTAAACTCTTCATATTCTGTAATCGTCCAAGATTTTTTTTAAAGCAATCATATTAACATTGGAGTGTATTGGTCTGTACGTTCCCTAGATTCTTGATAATCCTATATAGATGTATAATATGTTTATGACATATATACAGCGAACTGGTAAAATCAGCAAAGAAAGAGGCAGGTGGAGTCATTATGACAACAGATACTGTACATAGATAAATCTATTTTGGATGCTTTGTGTCCTTGACTGGAAATAGTGCGCCTGCACCAACATTTCAGCTGTCAGAGAGAGAGAGAGGGAGAGAGAGAGAGAGAGAGAGAGAGAGAGAGAGAGAGAGAGCATATGGTATGGTGATAAATCTGCTATTGTCTGCCAGCTGGATTATAGGTCAAAGGTCAAATTTCTTATTCTGACCTAAAATATATAGACTGTAAATGATGGTTATATTTCTGGAGATAAGTGACCACAAACTGCACTGAGGCAAACTGGTTATGTCAGTTTCTTCACATAACATGTGTGTGAATATATGTTTGATGTGATCATAATTTCTTTGAATGTAGTGAGGTTTCAGGTTTCTTTGTGTCTTGAGCCAAGATAAGCTTCATATGGCTGTATTTATTGTAACTCTGTCGGCAGCAGCGTAGCCTAGTGGTTAGAGCATTGGACTAGTAACCGGAAGGTTCCGAGTTCAAACCCCCGAGCTGACAAGGTACAAATCTGTCGTTCTGCCCCTGAACAGGCAGTTAACCCACTGTTCCCAGGCCGTCATTGAAAATAAGAATGTGTTCTTAACTGACTTGCCTGGTTAAATAAAGGTAAAATAAATAAATAAATAAAATAAATGGTAAAACATTTCTGAAAGTGCTATGCCAGGCCTTGAGTAAAAATACTGTTTTGAAAGGTGTGTGGCAAATGTGACTAATTATAATGAGGATGGATGGATTCAGTTACTGGATTCAGTTACAAGCCTATTTCTGACCTTTTTATCCTGTCTCTCCTTTATGGGGAGGTTCCCATTGCTTGGAAGGCAGCCACTGTTTGTCCTTTATTTCAAATCAAATGTATTTCTATAGCCCTTCGTACATCAGCTGATATCTCAAAGTGCTGTACAGAAACCCAGCCTAAAACCCCAAACAGCAAGCAATGCAGGTGTAGAAGCACGGTGGCTAGGAAAAACACCCTAGAAAGGCCAAAACCTAGGAAGAAACCTAGAGAGGAACCAGGCTATGTGGGGTGGCCAGTCCTCTTCTGGCTGTGCCGGTTGGAGATTATAACAGAACATGGCCAAGATGTTCAAATGTTCATAAATGACCAGCATGTTCGAATAATAATAAGGCAGAACAGTTGAAACTGGAGCAGCAGCATGGCCAGGTGGACTGGGGACAGCAAGGAGTCATCATGTCAGGTAGTCCTGGGGCATGGTCCTAGGGCTCAGGTCCTCCGAGAGAGAGAAAGAAAGAGAGAAGGAGAGAATTAGAGAACGCACACTTAGATTCACACAGGACACCGAATAGGACAGGAGAAGTACTCCAGATATAACAAACTGACCCTAGCCCCCGACACATAAACTACTTATTTAAAGGGGTAGATCCAGCTGATCCTAACTGTTATAGGAATATTTTTTTTCCCTGTTTATCAAAAGTGTTGGAAAAACTTGTCAATAATCAACTGACTGGCTTTCTTGATGTCTATAGTATTCTCTCTTGTATCCAATCTGGTTTCCGCTCAGGTTACGGATGTGTCACTACAACTTTAAAGGTCCTCAATGATGTCACCATTGCCCTTGATTCTATGAAATGTTGTGCTGCTATTTTTATTGACTTGGCCAAAGCTTTTGATACGGTAGACCATTCCATTCTTGTGGGCCAGCTAAGGCATATTGGTGTCTCTTAGGGGTCTTTGGTCTGGTTGGCTAACTACCTCAAAGTGTGCAGTGTGTAAAGTCAGAAAATCTGCTGTCTCAGCCACTGCCTGTCACCAAGGGAGTACCCCAAGTCTCAATCCTAGGCCCCACGCTCTTCTCAATTTACATCAACAACATAGCTCAGGCAGTAGGAAGCTCTCTCATCCATTTATATGCAGATGATACAGTCTTATACTCAGCTGGCCCCTCCCTGGATTTTGTGTTAAATGCTCTACAACAAAGCTTTCTTAGTTTCCAACAAGCTTTCTCTACCCGTAACCTTGTTCTGAACACCTCCAAAACAAAGGTCATGTGGTTTGGTAAGAAGAATTCCCCTCTCCCCACAGGTGTGATTAATACCTCTGAGGGTTTAGAGCTTGAGGTAGTCACCTCATACAAGTACTTGGGAGTATGGCTAGATGGTACACTGCCCTTCTCTCAGCACATATCAAAGCTGCAGGCTAAAGTCACATTTAGACTTGGTTTCCTCTATCGTAATCGCTCCTCTTTCACCCCAGCTGCCAAACTAACCATGATTCAGATTACCATCCTACGCATGCTAGACATAATTCATAGATCGGCAGGTAAGGAGCTCTCGAGGGGCTAGATGTTCTTTACCATTCGGCCATTAGATTTTCCACCAATGCTCCTTATAGGACACATCACTGCACTCTATACTCCTCTGTAAACTGGTCATCTCTGTATACCTGTCGAAAGACCCACTGGTTGATGCTTATTTCTAAAACCCTCTTAGGCCTCACTCCTCCCTATCTGAGATATCTACTGCAGCCCTCATCCTCCACATGCAACACCCGTTCTGCAAGTCACATTCTGTTTAAGGTCCCCAAAGCACACACATTCCTGGGTTGCTTGTCTTTTCAGTTTGCTGCAGCTAGCGACTGGAATGAGCTGCAACAAACACTCAAACTGGACAGTTTTATCTCAATCTCTTCATTCAAAGACTCAATCATGGACACTCTTACTGACAGTTGTGGCTGCTTTGTGTGATGTATTGTTGTCTCTACCTTCTTGCCCTTTATGCTGTTGTCTGTGCCCTATAATGTTTGTTCCATGTTTTGTACTGCTACCATGTTGTTGTCATGTTGTGTTGCTACCATGCTGTGTTGTCATGTGTTGCTGCCTTGCTATGTTGTTGTCTTAGGTCTCTCTTTATGTAGTGTTGTGTTGTCTCTCTTATCGTGATGTGTGTTTTGTCCTATATTTATATTTATTTTTAATCCCAGCCCCCACCCAGCCCCCCAGGAGGCCTTTTGCTAGGCCGTCATTGTAATTAAGAATTTGTTCTTAACTGACTTGCCTAGTTAAATAAAGGTTCAATTTAAAAAATAACCACATGTTATTTTGTGTCTGGAATTATTCCCTTATTGTGGCAACAGATACTGCACATAGGTTTGGGTACTTAAAACATATATATGGAGACAAACGTTCTATAACAGTGACAGATGGTAAAAGTAAAACAAAAAATATTAAGTTAATTGTGTTGCAAACCAGACTTGATTCTCACATGGACTCAAATAACCTTTCTGTGTTTCTCTGTCAAGGTTCAATTGAGGTCATCCTCTTAGCCAATCACCTGCTTAGTAAAAAGGCACTGTGAAAATATTAAATATTTCAGAATTCTCAGACCATGTAGTACATTTGAAGGTGTAAGGACAGATGTATTAATTGTTTGCACCTATTGTTATAACAAAGCTAACCCATGTTTTCTATACTAGCTGTCCGGCTTTTCCTTCTCACAATCTTTCATTGACCAGTAAATATCTGGGCCCATATTCAATAATCGGCCCAAAGTAATAGCACTGATCAGTTTAGCCTTTTAGACAGGGGGGACTTGATCCTAGATCAGCACTCCTAAGATTCTTTATGAATGTCACACCCTGATCTGATTCACCTGTCCTTGTGATTGTCTCCACTCCTCTCCAGTTGTTGCCCATCTTCACCATTATCCCCTGTGTATTTATACCTGTGTTCTCTGTTTGTCCGTTGCCAGTTCGTCTTGTTTGTCAAGTCAACCAGAGTTTTGTGTCTCAGCTCCTGCTTTTTCCAGTCTCTTTTTTTCTCACCCTCCTGGTTTTGACCCTTAGCTATCCTGACGCCGAGCCCACCTGCCTGACTCTCTGCCTGCCCCTGACCCTGAGCCTGCCGACCTGTACCTTTGCTGGATCTACAGAACGCCTACAACCTGGTGCGGATACGGGAAGGGGACGAGTGGAAGACCGCCTTTAACGTGGCCAGCGGTCACTACGAGTATCTGGTCATGCCATTTTGCCTTACCAACTCCCCAGTTGTGTTCCAGGCTCTGGGGTATCAGCCCCCGCTCTTCCCCGAGCAAGAGGAGGTCGGCATACCTTCTGGCCAGATGTTTGTCCGCTGCTGTCGTCGTACCTGGAGGAGAGCGCGGTCGGCCCTCCTCAAGATCACCTCCAGGTATCGACGACAAGTCGATCACCATCAGACCCCGGTATCGTCTTGGGCAGAAGGTATGGTATGGCCCCTCTGCTGTTCATCTTCTGTTGCCCCGTACCCTTCGTATACATCCCACCTTTCATGTGTCCAGAGTCAAACTTATGTCTCACAGCCCTTTGTCTCCTGTTTCCTGTTTATCCGTTGTCAGTTTGTCAAGTCAACCAGCGTTTTGTGTCTCAGCTCCTGCTTTTTCTAGTCTCTCTTTTTCTCGCCCTCCTGGTTTTGACCCTTGCCTATCCTGATTCCAAGCCCGCTTGCCTGACCCTGAGCCTACCTGCTGACCTGTACCTTTGCCCCCCTCTGGATTATTGACCTCTGCATACCCTGAGCCTGCCTGCCATCAGGTACCGTTGCCCCACCTCTGGTTACTGACCCCTGCCTGCCTTGACCTGTCTATTGCCTGCCCCTTTTGGATTATTAAACGATTGTTTATTCGACGTGGTCTGCATCTGGGTCTTATCTTCATCCTTGATAATGAATACGGGTCCAGGTGCAAACGTTGAACTAATGCAATCATTGAGTAAATCTGATCCTATAAGTGTCTAGGGCGTATGCTGAGATGACAGTCTGTTTTGCTCTTGGTTGGCCATGCAGCAGGTCTGCAGGTGTCTGTTTCTATAAGCAGGATGATGTAGGAGTGTTTGGTATTTACTCACTCTGAGCGGTTGGTGTCTGGCACACCTTTTTAAATCTCACAAACAGGATTTGGACATCACAATGAAGTAGGAGTAGGATAATTTTATGTGGTTTTGAGAAATTAGACATGAAATGCAACCAGGGGTCATACTGGGAGAAATAGTACAGACAGACAGTGACAGAGGTGGTCCAGAATGCAGTAAGTGTTGCTGCAATCATATCACACTCCACTCAAAGATAAGGTTAAGTTTTTATGTATACTAAACTGACTATATCAGGATACATGAATCGACAGTGTCGACATATATTGTGGTTGTCTTAGTTACAAAAAAAGTGTGTGTAAAGAGAGATGCAAGGCCCTGGTGACACTACAGGGGGAAAACCATGCGGTCAAGCAGGGTCGAAAAGCAGAGGGAGAAAAGTCCAAGAATTTCTCAGGAGTGTGGTCTCTGTGTCTCGCTGTCCTGCTGGCTGGTAGTGGTTGGTGGTGGGGTGGGCTAGGGAGGTGTTGGACACAAAGCAACCTTTCATTCTAGCTGGACTCCGATTGGAGAGCTTGGAGAGTTTTTTAAAATTTCTTTCTGGCCACACAGCACAGTGGGCTATACTTCTTCTGGCCCATAGCCAATGGGAATGGGCCTTAGATAAACTGTCTGTTTGGGCTGTCAGAAAGCACTCCGCTGGTTGACATCACAGTAATTATTTGACACCTCCAATATGCAGTCTCTGACTGGACCTCCTCTATTGGTTTGTTAGGTATACCATGGGCTGTGGGTGGAGAGGAGAGGTAGGTGGTTTCTTAAAGATGAATGAAAGGGGGTCTTTGTCCTGACATTTTTTAACTTTTATTTTTTTTACCCACTCCCCTGCTTCCTCTCACCACTCCTCTATCCTCTCACCTTTTGGGGGTTTTCTGGGGTGTGTGGCCAAAAATCATGTCCTGGGGATGAGAGTCTATAAAAGCCATTCAGGAGTTGAGATTCCTCACACTCACTTTGAAAAGGTTTCTGTCCAAAAGGAGGCTGACCAGGAGAGTCCATGGCAGAGCTGACCATGAACAGATTAGCGCTCCTATTTTTCTGCTTATATGCAACAGCCTCACTAATTGATGGGAAGCCCAGCCATAGAACAGAGAAGCCCAGGAGCTCCAAACCCGTGGTAGCAGCTGACTTACCTGATCCGGATAACACTGATGATACTCTCCGCCCTGGTAAGTTTTCTTGGAAAAGGATGGTGGGGGCAACATGCATGCATACTTCACAGTGCTTCTAGTTTTTGTGATTACAGTGTGTTCTCCCAAGTCAAGGGTGGTCCACCATCCTTCAGAAAGAACTGCACTGAGTTTTCAAAGACAGAGTGTGGTGCATATAGTTTTATTTAGCATCAGTTTCATGTAGACTTTATCTGTGGATCATGTGTAGTTTGGGTGAGTAATGGTGTGTTTGTGTGTGTCTGTTGTTCTGTCTGCCTTGCAGGTGTCAGCGGGCAGTGCTCAGTGAATGGGATGTTCCTGTTTGACAGGGCCATGTGGTCACCTCAGCCCTGCTCCGTGTGCCAGTGTCAGAGGGGAACTGTCAGCTGTCACCCTGTCCCCTGCGGCGGTAGGCATTCAAGTTGTAGATTGTTATGGAAGGATTGTAATCTTATTTGTGGTTATTATATTTAATGGCAGCTTTTTAGTTGAAATGTCCATGCTGACTAAGTGTACAGACTGATCAGGCAATGGAATTGTGTACATACAGTACCAGTCAAAAGTTTGGACACTCCTGCTCATTCAACGGTTTCTTTATTTTGACTATTTTCTACATTGTAGAATAAATAGTGAAGACATCAAAACTATGAAATAACACATATGGAATCATGTAGTAACCAAAAAAGTGTTAAACAAATCTAAATATATTTGAGATTCTTCAAAGTAGCCAGCCTTTGCCTTGATGACAGCTTTGCATACTCTTGGCATTCTCTCTACCAGCTTCACCTGGAATGCTTTTCGAACAGTTTTGAAGGAGTTCCCACATATACTGAGCACTTGTTGGCTGCTTTTCCTTCACATCCCAAATCATCTCAATTTGGTTGAGGTCAGGTGATTCTGGAGGCCAGGTCATCTGATGCAGCACTCCATCACTCTCCTTCTTGGTCAAATAGCCCTTACACAGCCTGGAGGTGTGTTGGGTCATTGTCATGTTGAAAAACAAATGATAGTCCCACTAAGCGTAAACCAGATGTGATGAAGTATCGCTGCAGAATGCTGTGATAGCCATGCTGGTTAAGTGTGCCTTGAATTCTAAATAAATCACAGCCAGTGTCACCAGCAAAGCACCCCCACACCATCACACATCCATGCTTCACGGTGGGAACTGCCCATGTGGAGGTCATCCGTTCACCTACTCTGAATCTCACAAAGACACGGCGGTTGGAATCAAAAAATCTCAAATTTGGACACATCAGACCAAAGGATAGATTTCCACCAGTCTAATGTCCATTGCCCGTGTTTCTTGGCCCAAGCAAGTCTCTTCTTGTTATTGGTGTCCTTTAGTAGTGGTTTCTTTGCAGCAATTCGACCATGAAGGCCTAATTCATGCAGTCTCCTCTGAACAGTTGAGAAACTTGTAAAGTTCTTGAACGTTTCCGGATTGACTGACCTTCATGTCTTAAAGTAATGATGGACTGTCATTTCTCTTTGCTTATTTGAGTTGTTCTTGCCATAATATGGACTTGGTCTGATGCTAGTACGAACTCGAACCCAGGCGCAGAGAAACACAGCAAGCATAGGTAAGGGTAAATCCAGAACATTTGCTTAGAGTCTTAACAGAAACAAGGCAGCTGTACAAGTGCATACAAATTAAACATTAAACCTAAGCAAAGATACAGACTACCTGAGGAACCTAAATAACAAGGCAACCAAGTGAACAGAGAAGGTAATTAAGCACAGGTGAATCCAATAAGTAACAATCAGGGTAACCTGGAAACTAGAAAACAGGGTAAGGGTGCCCTCCAGCGGTAACCTAAGGAAACAGCAATCAAATAACACAGAAACTGTGACAAAATTAACTTTTAACAAGGTACACCTGTTAATTGAAATGCATTCCAGTTGACTACCTCATGAAGCTGGTTGAGAGAATGCCAAGAGTGTGCAAAGCTGTCATCAAGGCAAATATAAAATATATTTTGATTTGTTTAAATTTTTTTTGTTATTACATCGTTTTGGTGTCTTTACTATTCTACAATGTAGAAAATAGTAAAAAATAAAGAGAAACCCTGTGATGAGTAGGTATGTCCAAACTTTTGACTGTTACTGTTATATACTGTATAAATATGAATGTAACATATATTGCCCTCTTCCTCAGGTTCAAATAACCAGCAGACAGTGGCTCCCAAAGTCAAGAAATCCTCCTCTAATGCAGAGAAGAAAGAGGGGATTCCAAAGCAGAAGAAGAGTCTCCAAAGGACATCAGAAGAAGGAGGAGCAGGACGTCAGAAGAAGGAGGAGCGGCATGTTACTCCAGTGAAAGTGGTGGGTGCCCATGGGAAATGGTGCCCATGGGAAAATGAAGAGGGCAATTCTATAGGAACTGCACAGCAGATGAACTAACAATGCTTTGACTATTGTATTAATGTTTTGCCTATGACTGAGTATTGACTGACAGGGATTTTTGGAGGAATTTAATATATATCATTTAATATATTTTGTGTGTGATGTCTATATTGTATAGGTTGCTGTTGTGAAATCCATGGCCACCCAGAACAAAAAACAAGAAGTAGCAGTGAAGAAACAGGAAGTGGCTGTGAAGAAACAAAAAGTGTCTGTGAAGAAACAGGAAATGGTTGTGAAAACAAAAGTCAGGAAGACCGAGGTCCCTGTGGCCAAGAGGCGTGACCCGAAGATAAACAAAGACAGCCTTCCATACCTTCCCTACGATGATGACGATCACGATGACCATGACCACAGCGAGCATGACGACAATGACGACGATGATGATTATATCATCAGGGCCACCGGAAAACCCACCATGAGGTTGGCACCAATGGGGAGACCAGTCACCATGGCGACTGGCCGACTGGCTACTACCACCACTAGGAGACCCATGGTGAGGGGGCCGGGACGTGCTGTGGTCACATTCCCCAGGAGACACAGCATCATGGAGTCTCTCCCTGCTGGCTGCCTGCTCTCGGAGTCTCTGATCGCCTGTGGCAGCACTGGCATGGTCCACATCCCCATCCTCTCAGACCAGGGGGTCAAGACCCTCTATCTGGCAGGTGAGGATATACAGGGACAATTAGCAGAGTCAAGAGGGGGGACAAGAATCTGAGTTCAGGCTTACTAAAATAGGTAACTATGTTTAATAAGTTGGAATTTTGGGAAGGCAAAGGTTTTACGTTGTGTGCGTCAATGCAATCAAATGTCCTTTGCGGTGTTTACACAGTTGCATATATAAACATATTTTGTACACAAAGATACTGCATAAACATTAAGGCAGGTGCAATGGCATGTGAACCCAGGCCTTTCTCTGTTTGAGGAAACTGGGTCAGCTTGTGTTCTATTCTTTTATCAGACAATAAGATCAATAAGATCCCTCCCCGGGCGCTGGCTGGGCTGCCCAACCTGGAGTGGCTGGACCTGAGCAAGAACAAGCTGGACGACTCCTCAATCAGCCCTGACCTGTTCCAGGTGAGTCTGAGAGCATCATTCATGTCAACACATTTGGCTTTAGTTCCAGTTGGACCTCTACTGCGCTCCCAGACCCACCTACACATCTCAGCCTCAAGTTACTTCAGGGCTCTATTGACCATTATCATGCTGCATTACCTGGATTCTTCTCAGCCTGTTATAATATGATAGAATTTAAACATGTACAGTGGGGCAAAAAAGTATTTAGTCAGCCACCAATTGTTCTCCCACTTAAAAAGATGAGAGGCCTGTAATTTTCATCATAGGTACACTTAAACTATGACAGACAAAATAAGAAGAAAAAAATCCAGAAAATCACATTGTAGGATTTTTAATGAATTTATTTGCAAATTATGGTGGAAAATAAATATTTGGTCACCTACAAAAGTTGATCTCAATACTTTGTTATATACCCTTTGTTGGCAATGACAGAGGTCAAACGTTTTCTGTAAGTCCTCACAAGGTTTTCACACACTGTTGCTGGTATTTTGGCCCATTCCTCCATGCAGATCTCCTCTAGAGCAGTGATGTTTTGGGGCTGTTGCTGGGCAACACAGACTTTCAACTCCCTCCAAAGATTTTCTATGGGGTTGAGATCTGGAGACTGGCTAGGCCACTCCAGGACCTTGAAATGCTTCTTACGAAGCCACTCCTTCGTTGCCCGGGCGGTGTGTTTGGGATCATTGTCATGCTGAAAGACCCAGACACTCTTCAATGCCCTTGCTGATGGAAGGAGGTTTTCACTCAAAATCTCATGATACATGGCCCCATTCAAATCAAATCAAATCAAATGTATTTATATAGCCCTTCGTACATCAGCTGATATCTCAAAGTGCTGTACAGAAACCCAGCCTAAAACCCCAAACAGCAAGCAATGCAGGTGTAGAAGCAAAATATCTATACGTTTCTCAGTATGCGGCCTTGCTCTTTCTGAGGTAGGGATTGGATTATTTTAAACGGTTTGTTAGTGAATGTGTTACTGAAACATTCATTCTTTCCTTTACACGGATCAGTTGTCCTGGTCCCTTTGCAGAAAAACAGCCCCAAAACATGATGTTTCCACCCCCATTCTTCACAGTAGGTATGGTGTTCTTTGGATGCAACTCAGCATTCTTTGTCCTCCAAACACGACGAGTTGAGTTTTTACCAAAACGTTATATTTTGTTTTCATCTGACCATATGACATTCTCCCAATCTTCTTCTGGATCATCCAAATGCTCTCTAGCAAACTTCAGACGGGCCTGGACATGTACTGGCTTAAGCAGGGGGACACGTCTGGCACTGCAGGATTTGAGTCCCTGGCGGCGTAGTGTATTACTGATGGAAGGCTTTGTTACTTTGGTCCCAGCTCTCTGCAGGTCATTCACTAGGTCCCCCCGTGTGGTTCTGGGATTTTTGCTCACCGTTCTTGTGATCATTTTGACCCCACAGGGTGAGATCTTGCGTGGAGCCCCAGATCGAGGGAGATTATCAGTGGTCTTGTATGTCTTCCATTTCCTAATAATTGCTCCCACAGTTGATTTCTTCCTTACCTATTGCAGATTCAGTCTTCCCAGCCTGGTGCAGGTCTACAATTTTGTTTCTGGTGTCCTTTGACAGCTCTTTGGTCTTGGCCATAGTGGAGTTTGGAGTGTGACTGTTTGAGGTTGTGGACAGGTGTCTTTTATACTGATAAGTTCAAACAGGTGCCATTAATACAGATAACGAGTGGAGGACAGAGGAGCCTCTTAAAGAAGAAGTTACAGGTCTGTGAGAGCCAGAAATCTTGCTTGTTTGTAGGTGACCAAATACTTATTTTCCAGCATGATTTTCAGGATTTTTTTTCTCATTTTGTCTGTCATAGTTGAAGTGTACCTATGATGAAAATGACAGGCCTCTCTCATCTTTTGAAGTGGGAGAACTTGCACAATTGGTGGCTGACTAAATAGTTTTTTGCCCCACTGTAATATTATGTCACAGTGTGGTGTTACAGAATAGTACAGGTATGTGCATGTCACAGTCATTTAAGTTATAGGTAGTGCCTAATGTTTAAACAAAATGATCCATCTTGTAGTTGGACTGCTAGAACTTTTGCTGTCTCCCGGGTAGCGCATAAGAACAGACGTTTAAACTGGCCCCATCGAGGCGAATGTCAATTAGTTGTTGCAATGACCCTGGGAATATTGTCGGTCAACAGACAAGCCACAACTAAAAACAGATCAGTCATTTTTGGCAAGGCATCCTAAGTGGTGCAGCGGTCTCTTGAGTGGCGGAGCGGTCTAAGGCACTGCATCTCAGTGCTAGAGGCATTACTACAGACGCTGGTTCAATTTCAGGCTGTATCACAACCGGCCGTAAGGTGGCGCACAACCGGCCCATAGGGTGGCGCACAATTGGCCCAGCGTCATTAGGGTTTGGTCGGGGTAGACCATCATTGTAAATAAGAATTTGTAATTAACTTACTTGCCTAGGTAAATAAAGGTTAAATAAAATATATATTTTTTAAATGTACCTGTTCCCACTAAGGTGTCAGAGTTCCTGATGCCAGGAGCTCAACGTACTTAAAATTCCCTTGAGAGAGCATTAGTGTTTATTAACTACTTCGCTTGCAGTACATCTCAGAGTTGGACAGACTTGATAACAAAACACATCACGAAAAGCACTTCATGTATAAGACAAAGAGTGGAATTCAATCAAATCACCACTGGGAGAACTGCCATTGCTGGGAAAAATCATATTATTGCACCATTGAAAAATACTATTGTGTACTAATAAGCCTACTGGCCTGTTACAGGGTATAATACTTGCGTTGATTATTCAACTGGTAGTTACGCAGGTTATACTGGTATAATGTCATAGGTGTAAGGTAACATTGCAGTTCTTGAGCTTGGACGTGAGAGAGAGAGAGACACTGGTTAAATCACGCTTAGCATTCTAATGTTCTAATGTGTGGAGATTCTTGGCTTGTTTCAGAACCTGACCCAGCTGAGGAGGTTGAATTTAGATGGCAACAATCTGACCAAAGTCCCCTCGATTCTACCGCCGTCCCTGGTGGAGCTTAAGATAAATGACAACAAGATCCTGGGCCTCACACCTAGCAGCTTTAAAGGTATAGGAAGGTGGAGTTTGCAGAGAGAGAGTATATGTACAAAGTTTTGTTTGTTCAAGCTTAGCTTGCATCTGAGCACCTACAGTACTATTTCAAGTGACCTCAGATAGGATGTTCAGATTAGCACATTAGCATTGTTGGCGTAGCTAATTTAGCAACGAAAATCAGCAACACAAGTCAAATTACATTGGATTATTGTATGTAGATATTATATATTGATATTGTCATGTTGGGATTTGAAAATGTGTCTCTCCTCAGGTTTGTCCAAATTGCTGACACTGGAGCTTGAGGACAACCACTTCCACGATGGGAATGTGTCACCTTTGACCTTCCGGCCCCTCAAGAAACTCATCTATTTGCGACTGGAGGACAACAAGTTCCGGGCCATCCCCTCTGGGCTTCCTGTGACCCTGCAGGTCAGTGATTGGACGAGGTGCCTTTGATGTCACTATAGTGAGCATGCAGGAGCCACTGATATGCAGTAGCCTCAGTTATACAAAGGAGCATAGCTCTCAGACATTTGAAACATCACCTTATTTGAAATAAGTTTTGGGATAGTCCACAGACTATGAGAGGTTTCAGATGTTTGACTAAACATATTATTTTTGGTAATTGCGAGCTAGGTGCACATACAGTGCATTCAGACTTTTTCACACTTTGTTACATTACAGCCTTACTCTAAAAATGATGAAATTAATTCTCCCTCATCAATCTACACACAATACCCCATAATGACAAAGTGAAAACAGGTTTTTAGATTTTTTTTGCATATTTATACACATTTAAAAAACTGAAATACCTTATTTACGTAAGTATTCAGACCCTTTTCTATGAGACTCGAAATTGAGCTTAGGTGCATCTTGTTTTCATTTATCATCCTTTAGATGATTCTACAACTTGACTGGAGTCCAGCTGTGGTAAATTCAATTGATTAGACATGATTTAGAAAAGCACATACCTGTCTCTATAAGGTCCCACAGTTGACAATGCATGTCAGAGCAAAAACTAAGCAAAAACTAAGCCTAAAAACTAAAACTAAGGTCGAAGGAATTGTCCGTAGAGCTCCGAGAAAGGATTGCGTCGAGGCACAGATCTGGGAAAGGGTACCAAAAAATGTCTGCAGCATTGAAAGTCCCCAAGAACACAGTGGACGCCATCATTCTTAAATGGAATACGTTTTTTCCACCAAGACTCTTCCTAGAGCTGGTCGCCGTTCAAACTGAACAATCGGGAGAGAAGGGCCTTGGTCAGCGAAGTGACCGATGGTCACTCTGACAGAGCTCCAGAGTTCCTCGGTGGAGATGGGAGAACCTTCCAGAAGGACAACTATCTCTGCAGCACTCCACCAACCAGGCCTTTATGGTAGAGGGGCCAGGCGGAAGCCATTCCTCAGTAAAAGGCACGACAGCCCTCTTGGAGTTTGCCAAAAGGCACCTAAAGGACTCTCAGACCATGAGATACAAGATTCTTTGGTCTGATGAAACCAAGACTGAACTCTTTGTCCTGAATGCCAAGAATCACGTCTGGTGGAAACCTTACACCATCCCTATGGTGAAGCATGGTGGTGGCAGCATCATGCTGTGGGGATGTTTTTCAGCAGGAGAGACTGGAAGATTAGTCAGGATCGAGTGAAAGATGAACGGAGCAAAGTACAGAGATCCTTGATGAAAACCTGCTCCAGAGTGCTCAGGACCTCAGACTGGAGCGAAGGTTCACCTTCCAACAGGACAACAAACCTAAGCACACAGCCAAGACAATGCAGGAGTGGCTTCGGGACAAGTCTCTGAATGTCCTTGAGTGGCCCAGCCAGAGCCCGGACTTATACCCGATTGAACATCTCTGGAGAGACCTGAAAATAGCTGTGCAGCGACTTGTAGCATCATACCCAAGATGTCGTTGTTTTTGTATTTAAAAAAATAATACTTTTTTTTTATAAAAAACTGTTTTCACTTTATCATTATGGGGTATTGTGTCAATTGATGTGGGGGAAAAACAATTTAATCAATTTTAGAATAAGGCTATAACGTAACAAAATGTGGAAAAAGTGAAGGGGTATGAATACTTTCTGAATGTACTTTATATTATTAACTCCCAATCTGTAGTGTGTAGACTAGGTAGGTCCCCCTCACCCCCCTAACAACACGAATACTCAAAGGGTTTGCGGTTTGTATTCTCAGGCACTTCACCTGTCGGATAACAGAATAGAAGAGGTGCATGAGGGGATCCTCAACAAGACCGTCAACCTCAGGTTTCTGGATCTCAGTCATAATAGGATCCGGGAGGACCGCATAGCCCCAAGGGCCTGGATACACTTGTTGTAAGTCCCAACAACCTCTCTCCGTTCTTGCTTTTGCAGCATATAGGAGGTTATTGTCCAGTGTAAAGATTACTGTTACTCTGGTTTTGAGCTCCACCTTGAAGGGAATGTTGGAACACATTTTATTCCTATTTCTGATCTTGCAGAAAAGTGACCTCAGTATTTATTTTTTGAATGCATTGAATATCATTTTTGTGTAACAAAAGTTTTTGTAAAATGCATGAACATCAACATGATTGCGTACAGGATTCTTAAGCAAAAGTTTAAATGGTTAATTTATCTGACACTCTGTGTCTCCCAGTTTCCTGGCAATAACGAGAGGAAAATATCATTTTAATTGCATCTTAGAAGAAAAAGGAGAAAAGGAAAAACAAGAGAATTGAGGGCAAAGCCACGGAGGTCATTGTTTTGGGGCATGCTGATGTGGCTGGCTAGACAGCGGCGCAGCAGACACAGTCCAGCTTTATGATAGGTTGTAGAGAGTCAAGCCCAAAGGGAGGGACTGCTGGCCAACTGCCTTTGTGCTAAGGCTCTTAGTGGTTTGAAATTCCTACAATGTTGTGAGACAAATGTGATGGATATGATGGAACCCTCTGGTCAAAGATGGAGAAAAGGGAAACATTGAACCAGCCTTCTAAAGAAAAGGTGGACTCCAAATATAGTCCTAAGATTGAAAAAGTCCCCTTTTAACTGGAGACATAATACAGTACATTACCTTCTATCTCTTCATGTCTTCGAAACTTTTCACATATTGAGCAAAAGATCTCCCTGTATTTTCCCCACCATTTCAGAAAGTTGGAGTCGTTGGACCTGTCGCACAATAAGCTGGTGCATGTTCCCTCCTTCCTCCCTGTGGGTCTACAGCAGCTCCACCTGCACCACAACCAGATTGAGCGGATCCCTGGCTACGTGTTTGGCCACATTAAACCGGGACTGGACCTTCTTCACCTGTCCCACAACAGGCTGGCCAACGACGGCATTGATGATGTGTCCTTCCTGGGCCTGTACAACTCCCTGACTGAACTCCTACTGGACCACAACCAGCTTCGCTCCATCCCCAGGGGGCTACTGAAGCTCAAGAGCCTGCAGCTCCTCCGCCTCAACCACAACGTTATCAGGTAACTCAACCAAAACGTAATCAGGTAGGTCAACCGCAATGCTATCAGGTAATTCAGCCGCAACGTTGTCAGGTAACTCGGGGGCAACATTATCTAACGTAACTAACTTCACTCTATAAAGCAGTTCTAGGTTTTACTTGTGACTTTAATCTTGCTTGATACAGTCCTCTTCCTCCCATTTGGAGATGAAACAACTTTGAGAAGAGCACAGTTACCACTAACCATAATGGCACATTCAGACCTGAAATTGCTATTGTGAATCTCAACGTGTAATTTATGTTTCTCTCTCAGTCGTTATTTCCTTTAGCCGGATCAAAGGTTGTTCTGTCTTGTCTGAGTATCTGTCTTTCTGTCGGTGGTAACTGAATGTCCGTCTTTTTCTTTCCTCCCTGCAGATACGTTCCTCTGAACTCTCTGTGTGACATGCGCCAGAGTGACGACTCGCCCCTAGTCTCCGTTCACCTGGAGTACAACCTGATTGACAGGCGTCTCATCCCGCCCACCGCCCTATCCTGCATCAAGACCTACCACAGCATCATACTACGGCCCCAGAGTAACGAGGAAGATTACCACCATGAAGATTACTAGTACCCCCCCCCCCGTCAGTTTGTCCTGGGTTACACCTTGTCTGCGTTTCTCATTACATAATTTCCTCTGAGTCCGTCTCTTATTGTGATTAGCTTAGTCAGACTTATGACACCCAAGCGTTATGCAACAGATGAAATTAGACTTCTATCCTAAGTCTGACCATAATTCTAGGGCAATGTTTATGCAACCAGCCCTTTGTCAGTGGGCTTCATTATCACAATGAATGAGAACGATTGTGTGTGTTTTTCCTGTTTTAAAGCCTCACTCTGTAAAGCAGTTCTAGGTTTTACTTGTGACTTTGACCTTGCTTGATACAGTAGCATGTATTGAAAGAAAAATAATGTGGTTACCAAGGGAAACCCAGGTAGCTACTTGACAGTAGTGAGAGCCAAAGATGTCCAGGTGCCCTCTATACTAAACTCACTGTTTTGTTGTTTGTACAACTGTTTCAACTTTGTGACAAACTTGTGTAATGAAAAATTGTGAAAATAAAAAAATCTTAGATAATTGCTGGTCATTGTCTATGGTAACTGTAAATAGTCTTAGTACCTCCAATAATCTGCCTATGTAGCACTGGGTAGAGTGTTGCGGGGTATTTTATTCTTAGTGGATTCTGTATTTGCCCTATTAGTGCTGTGATAGTACTTTTTATTTTATTTTGGCCTTATACAGTAGCTTAAATAAAAATGTATGTAAATAGATCTCAAACGTTGAATCAAAATAAGTTTAAAATAACTAACATCTCTTTCTCTCTCTCTCTCTCTCTCTCTCTCTTTCTGTCAGACACACGCATAAACACACAATGAAGCAGCAATGAAAAGGGGACTGGACCAATTTTGGGTTATGGCTTAAAATACTTGTTTTTTTCCTTTTGGTAACTACTTCTGTGGTTTTTAACAGGTACTGTGCAGAGCTCTGACTCTGCTGGCAGACGGACTCACAGATAAAGGATCATCACATGGAATAAAACACGTATCCTGTATATCACTTTGAGGTTGAATTCATCCTTATTTCATTTATTTGTATCTTTCATTTATTTTGTAAATAATTTTTAGTTTTTCCAAGAACTGAAACGGTAAGTGTCTTAGTAAATATATTTGAGCTTCTATTTGAGTTTCTTGACCTACAGATAATAGTATATTCAGTATGGTTTACAATAAGAGGACTATAATCTACAGCTTTATTATACGGTTCCACAGTTGGTTTAACATTCTGCATGTGAAAAAAAGATTGATTTTTAAAGTAATATTTGACATTTGAAATGGACTATTTAGCTTTCAATGATTTGTTTAAGCCTTCTGGGGGCTACACAACCCTACCTTGTCTACACATTCTATATTCCTTTTATTGGCCATATTTAATAAATGGATCTTGTGACAGAACAAAGATGAGGATAATATCACAAACATTAAAAACTCATAGCCACCCCATACTGTAGTTAAAGGCCTCGCTGCAGGGAAACAAGTCTATTACAAAATTATTGACTAAGCAAATAAGTAATTATTGTGTACATCATACATCTCATTCAATGTATTTAGAGATTCTCATGCATATGTATTTAGAGATTTGACACTGCTGATATAGATCATGTTTGGGGGAAAGAGTGCTATGACAGAGTGGGTCTATAAAAAACCTTGCCTGAGACCAGCCAGTTATGTGGCTTCTGGGGCCTTACTGTGGTAAAGGATGTGGGAGTGCTAAGGGAGGGAGTAGGCCTTTCACAACACGTGGCAAAGGCAAGGAAATGCCAGTTCCACAGCAAAGGCTCTTTGCACACATGGAAAACCCTCTGAAGAAAAAAACATTTCAATGTTCTTATTTTCATCAAGAATCCTCTAGCTAAAGGTTTATCTGAGATTATCCCAAATTACCTTAGGGCATCTATTGATAGTTTGCATTACAATCCTGCTAAGAAATATTGACAGATCACACACACTGTACTATATTGTACTATATTGTACTATATTACACAGACTTATATGTAATGCCGGAATTGTCTTTTGCTATATGTTACTGGATCTGAGATTTTACCATTTTAATGCATAAATCAAAGAAGCCACAGCCTCAGCTAAAAGCAAATAATTAATGAGAGCAGATGTCATAGTTACAGACTCAAAGACCACATAGTATCCATGGTCCATGATTTTACTGCCTCTATACCAACCACAAAATTGATGGGAAGAATAAGATTGGCTTTTAAGAGAGAACGCCTATGACAGATCACATCTTGAGATTGAAACCTAACAAATAGATGTATGAAACCCAGAGTGTATTTCATGCTTTGTCACTGGCTACAATTGCTTTTGGACTGGCTTTTGCTTTGGAGTGGCAATGTTGACAATGAGATTACTCTGTCCTGGAGGAGTGAACTGTAACACAATGTAAGTTATACTGCCCTACAAAGGCAAACACAGTAACTACGAATTTGGTCAAAAGTATTTGATCTGTTGTAATGGCCAGGTATATTATCTGAATAATGTGGTATTTAGTTTCCTGACACAAGAACAAGTCAGTTGATCAGAATATATCATGGAGTATCAGAAACATTGAAGTTACGTAGTTACTGTGTTTTGCATTTGTAGGGCAGCATAGCGTGTGTGTGTGGGCAACTCTCCAATTGTAGGCTACAGGAATTATAGCTAGATAGTTGCTGAATTCATAACTGTGGCACTTAATTGACTGCTGCTCATTTCTGTGTGCTTTTTTGTCTTCCCCTTGTAATTTCTCTTCAACTAAAGGCCTAGCCATGCTTCCCTTCTCTGTTGTCCTTCTCCTGCTGTGTGCCACGCCTCTTCCCACCGCCTCTGTGGCCCTGCCCTTTGAGCAGAAGGGCTTATTGGACTTTGGGAAGAGCATCGATGTAGAGGGGCTGATGATGATGATGATGAACGATGAAGAGGAAGGCTCAGCGGTTGAGGAATACTATAAACCAGAACAGCCTACGTGCCCATTCGGCTGTCAGTGTAACCAGAATGTTGTGCAGTGCTCTGACTTGGGTGGGTGAAGAGATACAATGTCACAATATTATAATATCATATTGTCTCCAAATGATTCTTTACACTGAACATACAATTGTTAATGTGTAGCCAGCAGTCGCACATCTGCACGTTGCTTTTTAGTGCTACGTGGAGTCATGGCCATCTGGTTTCTTCTTAATTATATGGTGACAGCTGAGCTCACACATAAACAACAATATACTGTATGGGTACAAACCACAGCCCAGAGCATTACTCAGCATTGACCAAATTACAGCATGACGATAAATTCTAACTTGTGGATTTATCCTCATATAACCTTAAGAGTGAGAACACACTGTGTGTGTCTGATATTGTCATGATTCATAGATTTTCATAAAAATGTAAAGAAGCAATAACACAATATATTATATTGCAACTGATTTCTTATCATTGTGAACTGACCAAATGTGGTAAAGTGTATACAATAAACTAGGTAAGTTAATCTCGTAGTTTCTATCCGCAGGTTTACACTATGTGCCATATGACATCCCCCCGGAGACCAGGCTCCTGGACCTTCAAAGCAACCAGATCACTGAAATAAGAGAGGGTGACTTCAAGGGACTCAGTAACCTCTATGTGAGCACCAACAGTCAAAACACAAATGGTGGAAGAGAGTTCTGGCATTTCAATAGAAGGAAACATCACTTATCTGTCTTTGCTTTCTTCATCGTATCCTAACTAAAAAAGAGGCATACTTTTAATGACGTGTCTTCAAATTATACATTGTATAATATAGGGGTTGTTCTTGAATTGCGGTGGCATTTGCGTCCCTTGCATTTGCAACCATGAAAAGCACTTTCAAATGACAAAGAGTTACACATCATACATGTTTTTGTTTATATTGAACTAATATATTTATATTAAACATAATGCAAGTTCTTTATACTGCAAAACCTTATGTTCATGCATTGTTTAAAGTACTTAGGGTAAGCAAATTGGTTTGTCCCAGTAGTGATGTGCAGAGTTGTGGTGACATGTTTTGGGAATTTAGAGATATCCATCTGTTATTTTCAAAAATAGAAAGTGAACAAAATGATTTAATACTATTGAATAGATCAATGCAAACAAAGAAGGCTATTCAAATACCTTTTTACTAGTATAATGTCAAACTGCTATTGGGGAAGGGGTACATATATTAAAGAAAATTATTAGCTAATCACACCCTTTCACTATGTCACAAATTTAAGGATTCCATTGATAATTTGGGGTGTCTAAATCAAAAGTGTCCCTGGTGTTACTCGATTCAAATGAAGGGAAATAACACTGTGAGCAAAATGATTAATCATATAATTTTAGTAAATTGTTTTTTAAAGGGTTAATGACCTTACATTTGAGGATCTGTGGCCTCCATTTAAGAAAATCCTCAATAAACAAAAATGTCTCATTGGTGTTAGCATCATTGGTGTTACTACTCCTATTGGTGGCACAATGGTATCCTAATGGTAAAACATATTTAAAGTAATTAAGCTGCCATATTAGCTGATTTAGAATGAAAAGATGTACACAAATACGTTTAAATAAAAAGTTTATATTTTCCAAAATTCCATGCCTAAATGCCACCGCAATTCAAGAATTAACTATAGATAACACATTTATTTTGGGTAGGGGTGGCTGGTCTCCTCATGACCTATGCCTCCTTTCTCAGGCTTTGGTGTTGGTGAATAACAAGATCTCCAGGGTGCACCCTCGGGCCTTCATGCCCCTCAAAAGGATGCACAAGCTCTACTTCTCCCACAACCAGCTGACGGCCGTGCCCAAGAACCTGCCCTCTTCCCTGGTGGAGCTGCGCATCCATGACAACCATATCAAGAGGGTGGCATCTGGGGCTTTCTCTGGCCTGGGCAGCATGAACTGCATTGGTGAGATGGCAAGCTATAGTTATAAAAGACCTTATGCCAGATTTACTATGTGTTAGCACCAGATTTATTCTGTTTGGAAACACCATAACACATCTAACATCTTAATGTCTTTGAAGTGTAAATCTAGCCGCTTGAGTACTGGAGCAGGTTGTGGCATTGACTTAAAACACATATTTTTCTTCCTAAGAGATGGGGAGGAATCCTATTCAGAACAGTGGTTTTGAGCCCGGAGCCTTTGATGGACTTAAACTTACCTTCCTTCGCATTTCTGAGGCAAAACTCACAGGCATCCCTAAAGGTAGAAAACATGACAACCTTTATAATCATTTTCTTTGGAGTGTTCTGTGAAGCTGCAGGGCAATATTTGTTTCATTGCTACTTGCCACATATTTCCACTGAAAGTCCTTTGAATCAAGCGGCACCTGTTTTCCCTCTCCATCTAGATCTCCCTGAGGGTCTACATGAGTTGCATTTGGATCACAATCAAATTCAAGCCATTGAACTAGAAGACCTAAGACAATATGAGAGTTTGCACAGGTACGTAGCTTTACAAGAGGGTGTTCAATGTCGGAGAGTTTCTAAAACGTATTAAATTATGAATTTATGAATGCTGTAGATGAATGCTGTAGATGTTCACTACTTATCTTCAAATGTAAAAAAAAAAACATGTAGAAAATAAACAGCGGCCTACCAGGTGGCGCAGATGTCTAAGGCACTGCATCGCAGTGCTAGAGGCGTCACTACAGACCTGGGTTCGATCCCGGGCTGTATCACTACCGGCCATGATCGGGAGTCCCATAGGGCGGCGCACAATTGGCCCAGTGTCGTTTGGGCTAGGGGACGGTTTGGCCGGGGGGCTTTTCTTGGCTCATCGCACTCAAGCACCTCCTTGTGGCAGGCCAGGTACCTGCAGGCTGACTTTTGTCATCAGGTGAACTGTTTCCTCTGATATATTGGTGCGGCTGGCTTCCGGGTTAAGTGGGCGGGTGTTGAGAAGCGCAGTTTGGCGGGTCATGTTTCGGAGGACGCATGACTCGACCTTTGTCTCCCGAGCCAGTTGGGGAGTTGCAGCGATAAGACAAGATTGAAATTGGGGAGAAAAAGGGAATAAAATACAAAAAATAAATAAAAAGCATTTAAGTAACAACAACATAAAGGAAGAGTCATTGTCCGAGTTGCACAAAATAAATAACGTCTGGTATCATTGTGATAGTAGCACCCTCTAGTGGGTTTACCCTTCATTGTCTCATCAATCACTCGATTTCGATGTGTGTGTGTGTGTGTGTGTGTGTGTGTGTGTGTGTGTGTGTGTTTGTGTGTGTGTTAGGTTGGGTCTAGGCCACAATCACATTCGTCACATTGAGCATGGCAGCCTGTACTACCTGCAAAACCTGAGAGAGCTGCATCTAGATAACAACCGGATCCCCAATGTCCCTGGAGGCCTTGCTGGAATGAAGTACCTGCAGGTAAAGTGTGGAGGGGGTTTGTGAAGCAGCATCAATCACATCGACATTGGTGATTTCACTTGTTATCTTATGTTTTTATGATGATAACAGTTGATATATGTAATGTTTTTAAATAGGTGGTCTACCTTCACTCCAACAACATCAGCCAGGTTGACGTGAATGATTTCTGCCCTAATGGCTTTGGTGTCAAGAAGACTTACTACAACGGGATCAGTCTCTTTGATAACCCAATCAACTACTGGGAGGTGGTGCCGGCCACCTTCCGCTGTGTCAGCAACAGGATGGCTGTACAGTTTGGCAACCACAAAAAGTAGTACATGAGAGGCACCAGCTGTAGGGTAATACATGCAACTCAGATACAAAATAAATAACTTTGTTACACAGTTAAAAAAACAATGTATTGATAGAAAGAGCCTGATGTATGGTAAAAGATAAATAACTAAAACATAACTGAAGTTTGTTTTGCATGCATGGAGTGGGTGATATTGTATATTGGAAAGAAATTCATCATCCACATAATTTCAATCAACCAATCAAATGTATTTTAATACAAATTTTTTTTTTAAATATTTGTTACTTTCAATTCAGCTGGATCATAGCAATTTGGGATTCTCTGTGATTTTGTTTTTTTGTTTGTGTTTTATCTCAAATTACCTCTGACCTGACAACTGATCTCAAATATTTGATATAGAAGAACAATACACACTGACAGTTGAAAGCACCTTCAGAAGAATCTGTCTTATAAATGTTGTTGAAAAAATGTTGTTGTCATGATGTGTTTGCAGAATATTGGAGCTGATTTAGAATATATTTTGCATACCCTTTATTGAAATTGAACTAAATTAATGTCATGTCGTGGAGATTCTACACAGGGACACTCAAAGTCAATCTTAAATTAATCCTTGTTTTATTAACAGCATGCTGGAGAGGTCACAGTCAAACTTAGATGCATAAAATATCAGCCTGAAGTGAGCTCCGCTGGGGCAGTCCCATTAGATCACTTATATACTTACAGACAAGTTAGATTTCCATGATTTAGCTTATTCATCATTCATAATTAATTCATAATTAATGTTTGGTTCATTCATGTGACCGACCAATACCTCACAAGGCTTCTTCTCTCCAAGCTGAGACCTTGAAACTGAGATATCCCTTTCTCAAAACAAGGTTCTGGGCCTACTGCCAAATTGCAGATACTGATAATGAGGATTCGTTCAATCAGTCACATGCATGAACACAGAAATTGGTTATTAGAAAAGCACAACCAATAAAATGTTCCATCACTTATTTCTCATTCTCCCTGTTTCATTAGGCCTACATTACGACCAGAGCCGGCTACAGACAATGATCAGCTAGGCTAGGGAGACATCAGATTTTCAACATTTTGATGGCATATTTATAATTATATAAAATATATGCAACACATTTTTCACACAACCAATAAACAAAGCATACCGACTTTGGGAGCTTCAATATCATGGTTTGCGTTTTCAACACCACAATAAATAGGCTATGTAAATCTCGACTAATGGAAAATACATCCCTCCCTACCTTGTATGCCTACCCAGTATCGAAGGCTTGGCTTGACAATCTCCGAATGTCATTCAACTTTTTGGTGTTTTGTAATAGATGCCTCTTTCCATTCATCAAATGGCCGCTGCAGTTTGGATTGATTGATTTGATTTGTCAGTTTAAAAACATTCATATATCCACATGGTACAAAGATTTTTAAAAGTGACCGGGATTGCACAAAAAAAAATCGGGGACTTATTTCTATTGTGGTCCTTATTTTTTACATAAATACAATTACATACTGTAGATACAGACAAAAAGAGGTTATATTGTTCACACATTAGCCAGCTTTTGACATTCTTTTAAAAAGTGGTTATGGTTGGTATGGCTTTGAGATGCTGTGGTAGATTGTTCCACTCAACAGCGCCGGTATATTAAAATGTGTTCTTACCAGATAAAACAGTGAATATTAGAGTCTCAGGTATTATGCTGGTGGACATCTCTAACAAATGAAAAAGACACTGAACAAAAATATAAACGCAACATGAAAAGTATTGGTCCCATGTTTCAAGAAGTGTTGCATATGCACAAAACCTTATTTCTCTCAAATTATGTGAACACATTTGTTTACATCCCTGTTAGTGAGCATTTCTCCTTTGCCAAGATAATCTATGCACCTGACAGGTGTGGCATATCAAGAAGCTGATTAAACAGCATGACCATTACACAGGTGCAATGCACAGCCCCATAATGCACACAATTCCTGGAAGCTGAAAATGTCCTAGTTCTTCCATGGCCTGCATTCTCGCCAGACATGTCATCCATTTTTCAAATTTAATTTCACCATTATTTAACCAGGTAGGCCAGTTGAGAACAAGTTCTCATTTACAACTGCGACCTGGCCAAGATAAAGCAAAGCAGTGCAACACAAACAACAACACAGAGTTACACATGGGATAAACAAACGTACAGTCAAAAACACAATAGAAAAATCTATGTACAGTGTGTGCAAATGTAGTAAGGTTAGGGAGGTAAGGCAATAAATAGGCCATAATGACGAAATAATTACAATTTAGCATTAACACTGGAGTGATGATGATGATATGCAAGCAGAGAAACTGGGGTGCAAAAGAGCAACAACAAAAAATAACAATATGGGGATGAGGTAGTTGGGTGTGCTATTTACAGATGGGCTGCGTACAGGTACAGTGATTGGTAAGCTGCTCTGCCAGATGATGCTTAAAGTTAATGAGGGAGATATGTCTACAGCTTCAGTGATTTTTGCAATTCCTTCCAGTCATTGGCAGCAGAGAACTGGAAGAAAAGGCGGCCAAAGTAGGTGTTTGCTTTGGGGATGACCAGTGAAATATACATGCTGGAGCGCGGGGAACCAGTGAGCAGAGATAATGCGTGGCTTTACCTAGCAAAGACATAGATGACCTGGAGCCAGTGGGTTAGGCGACGAATATGTAGCGAGAGCCAGCCAACGAGAGCATACAGGTTGCAGTGGTGGGCAGTGTATGGGGCTTTGGTGACAAAACGGATGGAACTGTGATAGACTACATCCAATTTGCTGAGTAGAGTGTTGGGGGCTATTTGCGAAGTCACGGATCGGTAGGATAGTCAGTTTTACGAGGGTAAGTTTAGCAGCATGAGTGAAGAAGGCTTTCTTGTGAAATAGGAAGCTGATTCTAGATTTAATTTTGGATTGGAGATGCTTAATGTGAGTCTGGAAGGAGAGTTTACAGTCTAACCAGACACCTAGGTATTTGTCGTTGTCCACATATTCTAAGTCAGAACCGTCCAGAGTAGTGATGCTAGGCGGGCAGGTGCAGGCAGCAACCAGTTGAAGAGCATGCATTTAGTTTTACTAGCATTTAAGAGCAGTTGGAGGCCACGGAAGGAGTGTTGTATGGCATTGAAGCTCGTTTGGCATTGAATGGCATTGAAGCTCGTTGTTAAAACAGTGTCCAAGGAAGGGCCAGATGAATACAGAATGGTGTCGTCTGCGTAGAGGTGGATCAGAGAATCACCAGCAGCAAGAGCGATATCATTGATATATACAGAGAAAAGATTAGGCCCGAGAATTGAACCCTGTGGCACCCCCATAGAGACTGCCAGTGGTCCGGACAACAGGCCCTCCGATTTGACACACCTCCGATTTGATACAGTCTATCTGAGAAGTAGTTAGTGAACCAGGCGAGACAGTCAATTGAGAAACCAAGGCTATTGAGTTTGTCGATAAGAATGAGGTGATTGACAGAGTCGAAAGCCTTGGCCAGGTCGATGAAAACAGCTGCACAGTCCTGTCTTTTATCTATGGCGGTTATGATGCACCCATGACCAGCTCGGAAACCAGATTGCATAGTGGAGAAGGTACGTGGGATTCAAAATGGTGGGTGATCTGTTTGTTAACTTTGAAGACTTTAGAAAGGCAGGGCAGGGTGGATATACAGTGGGGAGAACAAGTATTTGATACACTGCCGATTTTGCAGGTTTTCCTACTTACAAAGCATACTATATCATTGTGTTTACTTGATAGCTACCTACACAAATAGCTAGCTAGAACAAAGTGTTAATAACATAAATTCATTAAAAAGATTAAAAGCAATACAAATAAGTTCTCCAGTAGGCATCTACTGTAATTTTTTATCATAGGTACACTTCAACTGTGAGAGACGGAATCTAAAACAAAAATCCTGAAAATCACATTGTATGATTTTTAAGTAATTAATTAGCATTTTATTGAATGACATAAGTATTTGATCACCTACCAACCAGTAAGAATTCCGGCTCTCACAGACCTGTTAGTTTTTCTTTAAGAAGCCCTCCTGTTCTCTACTCATTACCTGTATTAACTGCACCTGTTTGAATTCGTTACCTGTATAAAAGACACCTGCCCACACGCTCAATCAAACAGACTCCAACCTCTCCACAATGGCCAAGACCAGAGAGCTGTGTAAGGACATCAGGGATAAAATTGTAGACCTGCACAAGGCTGGGATGGGCTACAGAACAATAGGCAAGCAGCTTGCTGAGAAGACAACAACTGTTGACACAATTATTAGAAAATGGAAGAAGTTCAAGATGACGGCCAATCACCCTCGGTCTGGGGCTCCATGCAAGATCTCACCTCTTGGGGCATCAATGATCATGAGGAAGGATAGGGATCAGCCCAGAACTACACGGCAGGACTTGGTCAATGACCTGAAGAGAGCTGGGACCACAGTCTCAAAGAAAACCATTAGTAACACACTACGCCGTCATGGATTAAAATCCCACAGCGCACGCAAGGTCCCCCTGCTCAAGCCAGCACATGTCCAGGTCCATCTGAAGTTTGCCAAAGACCATCTGGATGATCCAGAGGAGGAATGGGAGAAGGTCATGTGGTCTGATAAGACAAAAATAGAGCTTTTTGGTCTAAACTCCACTCACCGTGTTTGGAGGAAGAAGAAGGATGAGTACAACCCCAAGAACACCATCCCAACCGTGACGCATGGAGGTGGAAACATCCTTCTTTGGGGATGCTTTTCTGCAAAGGGGACAGGACGACTGCACCGTATTGAGGGGAGGATGGATGGAGCCATGTATCGTGAGATCTTGGCCAACAACCTCCTTCCCTCAGTAACAGCATTTGAGATGGGTCGTGGCTGGGTCTTCCAGCATGACAATGACCCGAAACACACAACCAGGGCAACTAAGGAGTGGCTCACCTGATCAAGAACTACAGGAAACGTATGATCTCTGTAATTGCAAACAAAGGTTTCTGTACCAAATATTAAGTTCTGCTTTTCTGATGTATCAAATACTTATGTCATGCAATAAAATGCTAATTCATTACTTAAAAATCATACAATGTGATTTTCTGGATTTTTGTTTTAGATTCCATCTCTCACAGTTGAAGTGTATCTATGATACAAATTACAGACCTCTACATGCTTTGTAAATAGGAAAACCTGCAAAATTGGCAGTGTATCAAATACTTGTTCTCCCCACTGTAGGTCTGTAACAGTTTGGGTCTAGAGTGTCTCCCCTTTGAAGAGGGAAATGACCACGGCAGCTTTCCAATCTTTGGGGATCTCAGACGATACAAAAGAGAGGTTGAACAGGCTAGTAATAGGGGTTGCAACAATTTCGGTGGATCATTTTAGAAAGAGAGGGTCCAGATTGTCTAGCCCAGCTGATTTGTAGGGATCCAGATTTTGCAGCTCTTTCAGAACATCAGCTATCTGGATTTGGGTGAAGGAGAAAAGTGGGGGGGGGGGGGGGTTGGGCTTATTGAAATTCTAAATTTTCTTAGATTTATCGGTGGTGACAGTATTTCCTAGCCTCAGTGCAGTGGGCAGCTGGGAGGAGGTGCTCTTATTCTCCATGGACTTTATGGTGTCCCAAAACGTTTTGGAATTAGTGCTACAGAATGCAAATTTCTGTTTTAAAAAGCTAGCCTTAGCTTTCCTAAGTGACTGTGTATATTGGTGCCTGACTTCCCTGAAAAGTTGCATATCACGGGGGCTATTCGATGCTAATGCATTATGCCACAGCATGTTTTTGTGCTGGTCAAGGGCAGTCAAGTCTGGAGTGAACCAACGGCTATATCTATTCTTAGTTCTACATTTTTTTGAATGGGGCATGCTTATTTAAGATGGTGAGGAAAGCACTTTTAAAGAACAACCAGGTATCCTCTACTGACAGGATGAGGTCAATATCCTTCCAGGACACCCGGGCCAGGTCGATTAGAAAGGCCTGCTCGCTGAAGTGTTTTAGGGAATGTTTGACAGTGATGAGGGGTGGTCATTTGGCCCCGGGCCCCTTACAGATGCAGGCAATGAGGCAGTGATCGCTGAGATCCTGGTTGATGACAGCAGAGTTGTATTTAGAGGGCAAGTTGGTCAGGATGATATCTATGAGGGTGCCCATGTTTTACTGATTTAGGGTTGTACCTGGTAGGTTCCTTGATCATTTGTGTGAGATTGAGGGCATCTAGTTTAGATTGTAGGACGGCCGGGGTGCTAAACATATCCCAGTTTGGGTCACCTAACAGTATGAACTAGTAAGATAGATGGGGGCAATCAATTCACATATGGTGTCCGGGGCACAGCTGGGGGGCTGAGGGGGGTCTATAATAACAAGCGGCAACAGTGAGAAACTTATTTCTGCAAAGGTGGATTTTATAAAAGTAGAAGCTCGAACTGTTTGGACACAGACCTGGATAGTATGACAGTAGATTGCAACTCTGCCCCCTTTGGCAGTTCTATGATGGAAAATGTTGTAGTTGGGAATGGAAATTTCAGAATTTTTGATGGCCTTCCTTAGCCAGGATTCAGACACGGCTAGGACATCAGGGTTGGTGGAGTGTGTTAAAGCAGTGAATAAAACAAATTTAGGGAGGAGGCTTCTGATGTTAACATGCATGAAACCAAGGCTTTTACGGTTACAGAAGTCAACAAATGAGAGCGCCTGGGGAATAGGTGTGATGCTGGGGGCTACAGGGCCAGGGTTAACCTCTACATCACCAGAGGAACAGAGGAGGAGTAGGAGAAGGGTACGGCTAAAGGCTTTAAGAAGTGGTCGTCTTGTGGGTTGGGAACAGAGAATAAAAGGGGCAGATTTCTGGGCATGGTAGAACAGATTCAGGGCATAATGTACAGACAAGGGTATGGTAGGATGTGAGTACAGTGTGGGTAAACCTAGGCATTGAGTGACGATGAGATTGCTTGCATCTCTGGAGACACCAGCTAAGCCAGGTGATGTCTCCCGTGTGTGGGGTGTGTGACAAAAGAGCTATCTAAGGCATGTTGATCTGGACTAGGGGCTCTACAGTGAAATAAACAATAACTAACCGAAATAGCGGAAGACAAGGCATATTGACATTAAAGAGAGGCATGTGTTGCTGAGTGATCATAGGGTCTAATGAGCAGCAATAGGTGAGACCGGGAGCCGTTCGGTAGTCGCCACTATGCTAGGCGAGCGGGAGGCAAGGCATTCAGAAAGCTAGTGGGCCGGGGATAGCAGAAGGGTCTTCGGTGACAACGCAACGGAAAAGCCTGTTGAAACCACATCGGATGATTACGTCGGCAGACCAGTCGTGATGGATCGGTGGGGCTCCGTGTTGGCAACAAATGGTCCAGGCCAATTGGCAAAAGAGGAATTGTAGCCCACAAATTAGCGGGTATACCTCTTCGGCTAGCCGGGTGATGGGCCTAGCTCGAGGCTAGCTCAAGGCTAACTGGTGCTTGCTTCGGGACAGAGGCGTTAGCCAGCGGTAACCACTCGATTGCAGTTAGCTATCTGCGATGATCTGGTGTAATGGCCCAGAGCTTGAGGCAGGAATCCGGTGATGTGGTGGAGAAAAGCAGTCCGATATCACGCTGTGCAGACTGGCAGGTGTCGACCGAGCTAAAGCTGGCTGGTGACCGAGCTAAAAGTCAAGTTTGCTAGACGTGGCTAACAGTGACTACTAGCTAGTAGCTAGTTAGTTGGCAAGCTGCTGATGGAAGTTCCACTTATAACGAATAAAAATAGCAGATCCGTACCACAGTGGGTGGGGAGTTTTGCAGGAAAGTATATTTAGATCATTGAACATGTTTGGGATGCTCTGGTTCGACGTGTACGGCAGCGGGTTTCAGTTCCTGCCAATATACAGCAACGTCACAGAGCCAGAATCAACAGCCTGATCGACTCTATGCGAAGCAGATGTGTCGCGCTTCATGAGGGAAATGGTAGTCACACAAGATACTGACTGGTTTTCTGATCCATGTCCCTACACAGGTGTCTGTGACCAACAGACCTAATTCATTTATTTAAATTGACTGATTTCCTTATAGGAACTATAACTCAGTAAAATCTTTGTTGCATGTTGTGTTTATATTTTTGCTCAGTAAAGTTGGATCGGTACTTGGGGGCTGAGTCCATGATAATTGTGTGGAGCAGACCTAGCTGAATTAATAATACAATTTTTTCCACAGATAGCCAGCCTAGCTGCTTAAAATGTTCAACCACCAGAAGAGCGTGAGGGGTAATTTAAGTACAATTCTTACAAGCTTGTTTTGGCTGGTCTGTAGCTTATACTTGAGATGTTTGAGGTTGCTGGTGAACCATGATGTGCAGGCATAATCAAAGTGGCACTGGACTAGTGCACATGCCAGACTCCTTAGGGTGTATATAGCTAGGTTTCCATCCAATAGTGACAGATTTGCATGTGAATATTCAAACATCTGCATAAAGATAATACCCACTCTGGTATAGGCACGTGCGCTCGAGCCAACAGGTCGCAGATACAGTGTGGGTATAACCTACATGATGAGATTATCATGGACACTTTTGTTCATAATAATCTCATCATGTAGGTTATACCCACACTTTATCAGCGAGATAATTTTTATTTGCAAAACGGCAGCCATCGATCATCATGTCACCAGAATAAGACCCTCAATATTTATTGAAAAGCGCATCACCATGCACTTTCAACACCCTGTGAAGTTCATCATAATTTATTTAATCAAGCCTAATAAACGGCATGCTTTAACATAATGTTGTGACATTTTTTATCCAACATGTACAGTTGAAGTCGGAAGTTTACATACATCTTAGCCAAATACATTTAAACTCAGTTTTTCACAATTCCTGACATTTAATCCTAGTAAAAAATCTCTACTTTAGGTCAGTTAGGATCACCACTTTAGTTTAAGAATGTGAAATGTCAGAATAATAGTAGAGAGAATTATTTATTTCAGCTTTCATTTCTTTCATCACATTCCCAGTGGGTCAGAAGTTTACATGCACTCAATTAGTACTTGGTAGCATTGCCTTTAAATTGTTTAACTTGGGTCAAACGTTTCGGGTAGCTTTCCATAAGCTTCCCACAATAAGTTGGGTGAATATTGGCCCATTCCTCTTGACAAAGCTGGTGTCATGACGTTGGCCTGTGGGTAGGTTTATGACAGTCATAAATACCTCTTCCCCCCTTTTTCCTCTCTACCCTACTGATGTGAAATTTGAAAACCCCTTGGTTAACATAGGAACATCAGAAGGTGGGGGGAAATGAACTATATTCTGGTAATCTGACCAATTGAACATATGCGGTCGTACTTAATGAATATGATGTCAGTTCGGTTGTCATCTGAGACATTCTCATCAATGATAAGATGACATAAACTCTACAGTGGAAAGTCTGCAAATTGTAGTTATCGGATTCACATGGAATTGTTGTTCAATTTAAATGTTTGAATATAAAATTATTGGTGAAGAGATTAAATGTAATTTTAGCTTCCAACTGCGAGATTTGGGTTTTCATACGGTTAGGGCTCTGCTCAATCAGTGGCCCGCCCCTGTGAAGGGACATGGGTTATAAAACAGAAGCTTCTAAAGCCATGACATAATTTTCTGGAATTTTCCAAGCTGTTTAAAGGCACAGTCAATTTAGTGTATGTAAACTTCTGACCCACTGGAATTGTGATACAGTGAATTATAAGTGAAATAATCTGTCTGTAAACAATTGTTGGAAAAATGACTTGTGTCATGCACAAAGTAGATGTCCTAACCGACTTGCCAAAACTATAGTTTGTTAACAAGAAATTTGTGGAGTGGATGAAAAATGTGTTTTAATGACTCTAACCTAAGTGTATGTAAACTTCTGACTTCAACTGTACTTTCCTCACATAGAAAGGTTGGATGGAACCCTGGTTAATGCCAAGCCATTTTGAGGATGCTGGAATTATATTTTGGACAAATGTACACATGCCTATAGGAGACTTATGGTACATTTTAAAAGTTAAATGACGCTTGGATTGGAGAGGAAGCAGAGCGCATCTCAGTATCAAAAGTAAAAACACTGCCAGACTGACCTGCTACTGTGCCTTTCTAGACCTTATAAACTGTCGAGAGTAGACCACAACTGATCCAAATGGAATTAAACATTCAAATCACAGGGATTACTCGTTGTTATTCATGACATTTTCACTGCAGCCTAGAGTAGAATGTTGTACTCCCTTCAAAATAATAAGGCAATTGTTCATTGCATTGTGGTGTTGTAGGCTAGTCTAGGTAGGGTTATTGTATTGTCCCTAAACAAGATATTCTAGGGGAGCTTTTTGAGCTGCGTGTCTCATGTCTTCAATGTTCTTTCATGTGCAATGTTGCATGGGATCTTTAGTGACCACAGAGAGTCAGGGCACCCGTTTAACATCCCATCCGAAAGATGGCACCCCTACACAGGGAAATGTCCCCAATCACTGCCCTGGGGAATTTTATTTTAGACGAGAGGAAAGAGTGCCTCCTACTGGCTCTCCAACACTACTTCCAGCAACATCTGGTCTCCCATCCAGGGACTGACCAGGACCACCCTGCAGAGCTTCAGAAGCAATCCAGCAGTGGGATGTAGCAACTGCAGATTGGCCAATGTGGTTTGATTTCTACTTAGCCTATTGCAGATCTGAACAAATTATCCATCTACCACTTCTGTGGATAGAGGGCAGGCTAGACAGAATAGACACTATATTGATCTATGGTATTGTGAAAGTTAGCAGTCGGAAAAGTGTGGGGCATAAGGGAAGTACCAAAACACCTTGATATAGGGGAGGCGCATGCAAGCCGATGAGTAAATTTAGCTAGAATGCAATAAATTATATAGTAAAACCTGCAAAAGAGTGAATGTAAACCAGGGAAAAAAATGTAATACCCTCCTGTGCACAATTTTTTTTAAAACACACAACCTTGCCGAAAGCAACAATAAAAAGTTTGGATGGCAAACCCCCCCAGTAAATGTCGAACTGTCCCTAATTTGTAAATAAACTTCATATCACCCATCATAACCCAAACACATTAATCCTGTTTTTGTTGTCATAAACAAACAATCCATCTCATGTAGAGAAACATGTGTGTTTTTACCTAGCCAACTGTGTTTAGATCAAAGATTACTTCAAGAGAGAGAACTTCGAAGAAGGAAAGGAGTGTCTGGTTTACAAGAATTCTAACGCGAACCGAATTTGAGATTTACTCGTCTAAACCATTGTAACCCGGATGTTAATACTGCGTAGTGTACCGGATGTTCTTTCATTTTAGCTGAGATACGAAAATGGGCATGCTAATTGTTAGCCTCGTGAAAGAGTGTGAAATTATACACTTTAATTGTGTTTTCTGATCTTGAAGGAGCTAGTTAAGGGTTCAACCAAAAACGTTGAGTAAGTATCTACGGTATTTCAAGTTAAATGACTTTGAATCAAGGTATTAACTCAAGGAAACGTAGCTACGGTAAGCATCAATAGCCAGGTAACGTTATCTACTTTGCCAAAGTTAGCCAACTAGCATAAGCGACCAAGTCCTTGTTAGCTAACTAGCTTTTTTGAAAAACTAGTTAGTTACTGGTGGTGTCGTTGATGACTAAACATTTTTGTTGCATTTTGTGTGTAACTGAAATATTTGGCTAACTAGTTCATCTAAATTTAAACTAGTTGACGTAACTAACGTTAGCTGGCTACGTTTTCACAATAACAAGCTGCTTATTTGTAACACGGTGGCTATCCAGTTAGCTGCATGGTTTAACCAGCTAGCCATTTAGGGTTAGCGACAGTCAACAATGTCATAATGTAGGTAGCTAGTTAGTACTCAGCTAGCGTTATCTAGCTGGTCATTACTGTTTACAACAAGCTACGCTAGCTTCCCAACTGTTGTGATTAGTTAGCGGTAGCTTAGTTGAGGAACGCCTCAATGTAGCCAGTTTTCCGAGGCGGAGGTGAGTATTGATAACTGGTAGCGCAATTATCTAACAACATTGGGTCACCATCAGTCGATACTTGTGAACATGTCAATTCTGAAAACGCTTACATATACCTGTTTGTCCTGTACAACTGCAGTCTATCCGCGGGGTAAGAGTTACTGACATTCATACTTAAAAACTTTGATTCCCAACCTTTTTCGTTTACTGTAACATCAAGTACATTTTGCTCTGCCCAGGGTACCTTTGAAGTACCCCCTCATGTGCACTTTACCAATAAGCCTATGGCCTCATGAGTCTTCTCAAGTACCCCTGGTTGGGAAACACTGGAATACAACAACCGACGTTTTCCTAATTTTGTGTTGCTCAACTGGAGACGTAGCGGTGGTGACTGACGTACTACATACACAGATATTCAATTGGCACAAGCGCATTCACGCTAAATTGAACTCCCAGGAAAATTCGGTGTTTGCGTTCAATAATAAAAATTTTAAAAAAGTATGAATTTCAACACATAGTTACAGGTAAGCGTTTTTCAGTTAGACATTCCAGCGTGTCTTTTGCAGTCACTTTGCGTTTATGAAAATGTACATTTCATAAGGATGTGGTAGCCTAAACCTACCGGTGACGTTAAAACTAAAATGTATAAGGTAATTTCGTCAAATTTGTGAGGCTCATCAGTTGCTTATTCAACATATTTGCAGCTATTTCACTCAATCCCGTTTTAAGTCTCCCTTCCCAGCTGTTTTACATTCCCTGAGACGAACCAGAAATATTCCCAGATTTTTATAAAACAGCCACCATCTGCTCTAATGTATTCACGAAACCGCAATTAAAGAACATCTAATCTATATTCCCAATTAAACTGATTGAGATCAAACGATTAGAATGCAGACACATTTTTTACATTTCACTAGTAAAACACGATTGACATTGGTCATGCAATGGTCTATTTTGACATTTATTATGCCTAATTTGGTGTTTGAGGGTAGCCTATTAAAAATATAAATGTTGGGCATATGCAAACGTTGCAATTGAAGGATGCATTTTTATGCATATTCTATAAATATATTCAATAAGCTACATTTGTAGGTACAACCTTTTAAGAAATTATGATAAAACCATTAACATTTGGCGGGGTGTGCTAAATGTGTGCTACCAAATGTTTGTATTTATGTAAGCTCACACTGTCATGCAAAATCATTCTGTTGTCCTGCATTTGTGTATTTTAAATGTGGTCACTTCAGGTGTGAATAGTGTTTTGTCCCTCCTTTTCTTGTAGAAAAGCAGTTGAAGTATTCAGACACAACACAGAAGTTGTTGGGATCGTCCACCCCTAACACAGTGATGACCTCACAGCAGCATTCCCTCCCCAATGCAAATGTCAACCCTCCCCTCCTCATCCCCCAGAACTCATTAGCTCACCCGGGTAGGCCTCACATTCATCCAAACCAGCTGGACTCTACTCAGAGTAGTGCTGCGGGGCACCCTGCCTCCCACACAGGTCTGATGGGCGGTGTGGGGTCCTCGTCGGTGGGGACCTCCAGTGGAGTTGCAGTGAATAGGGGCACGTTGGCCTCCTGCACTAACTCTGCCTCCTCAAGGACGCCCTCGTCAGGACGCTTTGAACCCTGGCCCGAGGAGGCCGTAGACAATGCTTACGGCTTGTACTCACTGCACCGCATGTTCGACATAGTGGGGGCCCAGCTCACGCACCGCGATGTGCGAGTGCTCTCGTTCCTGTTTGTGGATGTCATTGACGAGTATGAGCGCGGTGGCATCAGGAGTGGCCGGGACTTCCTGCTGGCTCTGGAGCGCCAGGGGCGATGTGATGAGACCAACTTCAGACACGTCCTGCAGCTGCTTCGCATCATCACACGGCACGACCTGCTGCCCTACGTCACACTCAGGAAGAGACAGACCGGTAAGTGTTGGTTTCCTTCTCAAACTTTGCCTTTTTCAGACCCACTGTCATTTTCTATAAAAAAAAAAATGAAAGACCAAACGACATCTAATGGTGTTGAGACCGAGAAACGTAGATTCCCCATCTGCAAAATGTTATGTTGTCAATCTCCTAAATGTTATTCCGAATATTTCTCTCCACTTCTCGCAATCTTGAAAACACACTTTCTAGTCCCTTAGTTAACAATCGACAGTTTACGTTAAATTGAAATATTTTAAGTCACTAACCAAAAGCCTTCATGTGCTTTACATTTCAGTGTGCCCAGACCCAGTGGATAAGTACCTGGAAGAGACGTCGGTACGTTATGTGTCCCCCAGAAGAGGAGGAGAGAGCAGGGAGGCTGCACCCCACAGAAGGACAGGTGGGTTTGACTCTGCATGTATACAGCTACATATATACAGTATACTGAAGTATGTGGATACTGCTTCAAATTATTGGATTCGGCTATTTCAGCTACACCAGTTTCTGACAGGTGTATAAAATTTAGCACACAGCATGCAAACGCCATAGAAAAACATTGTCAGTAGAATGACCTTACTGAAGAGCTCTGTGACTTTCAACGTGGCACCATCATAGGATGTCACTTTTCCAACAAGTGAGTTAGTCAAATTTCTGCCCTGGTAGAGCTACCCTGGTCAACTGTAAGTGCTGTTATTGTGAAGTGGAAACATCTAGGAGAAACAATGGCTCAGCCGCGAAGTGTTAGACCACAAAAGCTCACTGACCGCGAAGTGCTGAAGCGTGTAAAAATTCTGTCCTCGGTTGCAACACTAAAAAACTGCCTCTGGAAGCAACGTCAGCACAAGAACTGTTCGTCGGGAGCTTCATGAAATGGGTTTTCATGGCTGAGCAGCCGCACACACGCGTAAGATCACTATGCGCAACGCCAAGTGTTGTCTGGAGTGGTGGCTCGCCGCCATTGGACTTTGGAGCAGTAGAAACGCGTTCTCTGAAGTAATTAATCGCTTCACCATCTGGCAGTCTGACGGACTAATCTGGGTTTGGTAGATGCCAGGATAATGCTACCTGCATTACAGTGCTAACTGTACATTTTGGTGGAGGAAGAATAATGGTCTGAGGCAGTTCATGTTTCTGGCTAGGCCCCTTAGTTCTAGTGAATGGAAATCTTAATAATACAATGACATTCTTTGTGGCAAAAGTTTGGGAAGCCCTTTCCTGTTTCATCATGACAATGCCCCTGTGCACAAAGCAAGGTCCATATAGAAATGGTTTGTCGAGATAGGTGTGGAAGAACTCGATTCGCCTGCACAGAGCCCTGACCCCAACCCCATTGAACACCTTTGGGATGAATTGGAACGCCGACTGCGAGCCAGGCCTAATCGCCCAACATCAGTGCCTGACCTCACTAATGCTCTTGTGGCTTCATGAAAGCAAGTCCTCACAGCAATGTTCCAACATCCAAAGCATTCCCAGAAGAGTGGAGGCTTTTACAACAGCAAATTGGGGGGGGTGGGTTTGGAATGACATGTTTGACGAGCAGGTGTCCACATACTTTTGGTGATGTAGTGTATGTGTGTTGGGGGAATTAATAGAATTGGTGGAAATAGTGACATAAATACATCTGTAAATGTCTTTGCCCCTCACTCTACTAACAGGTCCCCAGCCAGTGATCTGCTGTTCTCCATCGGGGACCCAGGTGGGCCCTTCCCGCACCAAGCCAGGCCCCCCATTACCCAGCCGCAAAAGAAAGAGGGCCTACGCCACAGGTGACTGCAGGGAAAAGCAAACCTGTGGTAAGGGCATTTTGAGTGTGTATCATGAAAGCACGGAAGAAAAATACTTCTTAAGTAACTTTATGCTTTCAAAGGTTGTATCCTACTTTTTGTCAGTTATTTCATGACAATGAATGACAAAGGACTTGGCTAAAGCACATGCATACAGATCTGTGCCAAATTATACAGACGCTGATTTAAAAATTAATGATTGCGTCATGATTCATTGACAGTATAATTTCCAATAGATGGCACACCTCTTCCTCTGTGTCACCCCTCCCCTTGTTCTTCCCTATTCACCCCACACCCCTGCAGACATCCGCCTACGAGTGCGTGCTGAGTACTGCCAGCATGAATCAGCGCTTCTGGGAAATGTTTTCTCCAACAAGCAGGAGGCTCTGGAGAGGCAGTTTGAGAGGTTCAACCAGGCAAACACTATCCTCAAGTCCCGGGACCTGGGCTCCATCATCTGCGACATCAAGTTCTCGGAGCTCACCTACCTAGATGCTTTTTGGCGGGACTACATCAACGGCTCCCTGCTGGAGGCCCTGAAGGGTGTCTTCATCACAGACTCACTCAAACAGGCAGTGGGCCATGAGGCCATCAAACTCCTGGTCAATGTGGATGAGGAGGACTATCAGGCTGGCCGCCGCAAGCTGCTCCGGAATCTGGTCACAGGAGTGGGGGCAGGGTCTGCAGCTGAAACCGCAGCCGCACTTGGAGGGAGCAGAGGGACTCCATCCTAGAAATGCATGCGTCTGCTGCTTTTAGCAGAGGGGGAACCCGTGTCCCGAATAAGAGAACTTGACTTCATGGTGAGGACAGGAGCAAGAAAAGTGAAAAGGCTGTTCTGTTTCAGGAAGAAGTGTGAGGGAGAATGCTGGGTGCCCTGCCCTTTCATCTATGAAGGGAATGTGAAATAAAAGTGATCCAAAGCAAGTGAGTTAGGAGATGTGGAACACAGACCGAAGAGAAGTGCTTTGAAAGTTGAAGGGCTTTGTTCTTTCTGCTGGAGGGACAATGCTAATATTTTCTATTGTAACTTGACTATAAGTGAGTTGACTATAAAATCAGATTTTACATTTTTGTTTTCACACATCTATTTCCCAAAAAGTGTTTATGAAATGTCCCCTTGTAGACTTTCTTCACATGGCTATAAGCAGGCAAGTCACTGTTGGGACATTTTGCATTTTGTTTATTGCCAGGCTAGGACAGAATCCTTGTAAGCCAGAGACATTACCATCATACAATTATTTGGTCGTAAATAAGTCTGAAATTTTCTCACTGCTGGTACCTTGCTGTCAAATGAACAAGTATTGTGAACCAAATCAACAAGAATGATTCACAATATTTGTTCATTTGACAACAAGGTACCAGCATTTTGAGAAGGGAAAAAAATATTAACCTTACTGAGAAGTGCTTGAAAATTGTTGCATCACAAACATACATTCAACAAAATATAGAATGCAATTTTTTTTAAAGCGGTAAGTCATGTTGAAGTCATTTTGCTCCCTAAATACTGTATCTGGGCAATTCCACGGTAGCAGTAACACTGAGACGTCGATATTTCACTTTAAAATGTATGCCAAACAAAAACCTATGATTACAAAGTTAAACAAAGCATACAACTCTATGCACAAGAACTTGTTTTAAAAATTTCCGCAGAACATTGCATATGCTAAGTTTGGTAACCGAATTACAGCACAAATTGTCATTCTGTTACCAAACTTTGCATCGGCACTGTTCTGTGTTTTTGTAACATTTTCAGTTGGAATTGTAAAAATAGGCATAGAGTTGTAAGGTTTGATTAATTTTGCAATCGTTGGTTTTTGTTTAACGTACATTTAAAAAAGTCTCAGTAGCTATGTTTCCATCAACTTGTCAAGTGAATTATATATATTTTTTCTGTCGACATTTACAAAGTTTGCATAGAAAATGGGTGCGACAATTGCCTGCTATGGTGCGTTTCCATTTAACTGTTGTGTGTATTTAAAAAAACAGCTGGGCGTAATGACGGCACTTAAAAAAAAATATGAAAGTGTTGAATAAAAATGAAATGGTTGAAGTGTTTCCATTATCCATTTAGGCAAATTGCGCGTGACTAAATTGGCGACAGCCTGTATGCCCTCCCACCTATCTGTTTCATGTCTCAGGTAGACCAAGTTATCTGGATAGAATGCAATAGTTGACCAATATTTGCCGTAGTCTTTTTTTATATATTTTTTTTGGGGGGGGTACATTTTACCCCTTTTTCATAATATCCAATTGGTAGTTAGTCTTGTACCATCGTTGCAACTCCCGTATGGACTTGGGAGAGGCGACGGTCCAGAGCCCTGCGTCCCCTGAAACAAAACCCTGCCAAGCCACACTGCTCGCTTAACCAGCCGCACCAGTGTGTTGGCGGAAACACAGTCCAGCTGGCGACCGCAGTCATCGTGCAAGCGCCCGGCCCGGCACAAGGAGTCGCTAGAGCGCGATGGGACAAGGATATCCCGCCGGCCTAACCTGGACGACGCTGGACCAATTGTGTGCCGCCTCATGGGTCTCCCGGTCGCCTGCGACACAGCCTGGGATTGAACCCATGTCTGTAGTAATGCCTTTTGCGCTGCGATGCAGTGCTTTAGACCGCTGTGCCAATCGGAATGTCTTATTTGCCATATTCTAATCATAATCGTGCCAATGTAGCGCCACAGTCCGTGCCATGGTGACTCCTGTAGATCTGTAATAATTGGATGGTGAAACTTGCATCCAGAAAAGCAGGGCAAATTTTGAAAGTCAAAACAATCCTTGTTCTGCAAAGAAACATTTTTTTAATTGAAAAATTGATTTAGCAAGCAGTAGGCATTTACAATGAAATGTGGAGTGGAGCTTTTATAGTTACGTGTATCACATGCCTGCATACATAAAAAATTGCCAATCATAATTCATTTGAAAAAGTTTCCATAATTTGTTGTAATAAATAAAGTTAGACGACAGAAAAATCCACCCATGTCGAACGGATAATAATTCTCATATCTGCCGTTTCCATTACACGTGGCACATTCTTTTGATGTGACATTGCTTGGTCAATGGAAACCTGCCTCGTGTCACTTACCGTACTGTGGAATTGCCCGTCTACTCTCCCGTATAAAAAAATGTTAAATTGTATTCACCCATGGCTCAGATTTCTTACTGATTTTGTATGTCAAAATTTGCATTTAATTTGAAAAAAATGCTACATTTATTCTTTAAGCAATTGTTTTGTTATCGTTATATTTGTGAGAGGTACAACCTCTCTGTCTCTTCTAAATCCACATGAAATCAATCATCTGTTTAATATACCTTTTTTGATGTCAATGTAAATTATCATGAATATTCGCCTCTAATAGAGAAGCAGGTTGGCATTTATTGTCATGAGTCTTTAACCAGGAGACAGCGATTCTGCAGAGGTCACTATAGCTGGCATAGCCACAAAGTCATAAGATCTGATTTTAAACCTAACCTTAACCACACTGGTAACCCTAATGCCTGACCTTAAATTAAACCCAAAAAGCAAATATTTGTTTTCATGAATTTTTCAATATAGCCAATTTTGACTTTGCAGTTGGCCCATCTAGTGGAATTTACTCTGACATTACTTACATTAACCAATCAGGATTAGACATGTTATTTTGGAATTTGAAATGGAAAAAATACTAATTTAGAAAATGAAATGCATAAATCAAACTTTCAGAAAAAGAAAGACAACGTTTTGAGTTGATCAATATTGATTCAGTACTATCTTTGATCTGCTTTCCAAGTCATCTCAAATTTTACTACAGTTGCTCATTTTGTTTCGTGCAAATGTTCAAGACCAAAATAATTGGTGATTTATTTTGGACCAAATTTTCAGGGCATGTCTGCGTTAAGGATTCTATTATGTTTGGCTGGCATAGATTCATCTTTGTCCACAGTTCAATAGCCTACAATCAGACACAATTTAGCATGGTTAAGTGCTACCCCAGTTAAGAGCCTCCGATACTTACTTTAGGAAGTTAACATTGAGCAAAGACTTCCATTTGAATATTTAATACAGTTCCCCTCATTTTGTAATTTGTTGGTAAATTAATGTTATAGATGAGCATTTTTCGCACTTTTGCAGAGCAGCCATTAAATGTTTTATGGAAGATGAAACCGCTTTCAAAAATCACTCTTGATTTTAACTCTAGTTAATAAAATGATCAGTGACATTCCCCTTTACATGGTCATTTAATAAAATAGCTAGTCCTAATTGGTGCTAAAATCTTATCTTGGTACATAAAAGGTTCTGTCTGGTAGTTTGAAGTAAGAATGCTAGAAATTAGGGTTGTTTAGCAATTTGACACATGCCATCTTTTATTTTGGGATCAGTTTTACTGCTACCTTTTCTTGCTAACCCAATTATCTTTAGATAGTTGTATAAAAAAGTCCCCTCGGCCAACTGAAGTTATTGAGGAGTTTCCCATACCAACCCTTGGGCACATGTCAGAAAAGGACACACCACACTCTAAAGCCACTGTTACGATGGGATATGTTTTTCTAATGGAATATAGCAAAGTTGCAAACTGGTATCTATTGTACGCAGTGCACAAAAAATTAGGAACACCTTTCTTATTGAGTTGCACCCCCTTTTGCCCTTAGAAGAGTCACAATTCGTCTGGCATGGACTCTACAAGGTGTCGAAAGTATTCCACAGGAATACTGGCCCATGTTGACCCCAATGCTTCCCACAGTTGTGTCAAATTGGCTGGATGTCCTTTAGGTGGTGGACCATTGTTGATACACACGGAAAACTGTTGTGTGAAAAACCAGCAGCATTGCAGTTCTTGGCACCTACTGCCATACCTCATTCAAAGGCACTTAAATATTTTGTCTTGCCCATTCACACACTGAATGACACATACACAATCTATGTCTCAATTATTTCAAGGCTTAAAAATCCTTCTTTACTCTGTCTCCTCCCCTTCATCTACACTGATTGAAGTGGATTTAACAGGTGGGATCATAGTTTTCACTTGGTTCACCTGGTCCGTATGTCATGGATGGAGCAGGTGTTCCTAATTTTTTGTGCACTCAGTATATAGGTTCTGTATTAGTTTTTAAATATCTGACTTAAGATAGATTGCATGTCTGATCATGATCCCCAGAAACTTGAGACAACTTTTGTAACCTGTAGATAATTAATTAGGTTATATTTAATTTGCTTTGCAAATTTTTTGCTGCATTTTTCTTGCGTAGTGCAAGCAAATGGGACTGTTCATAAATTGGAGAGATGTGTATTGTCAATACCATACAGCTGATGGGCACTTTATTTTTTTAACTGTTTAAAATATTTAGCTGTACCACACAAACATTAGTCAAATCCACCACTCAGAAATCTAGGACATAAAAGCAAAAAATGCATCACATTGTTGTCGACCATTTTATTTTGTAATTATTTTGTGTTGACCAAGAAAGAGATTGTGGTATTATGTGAATATGAACATGGTTATAGGTGATGGGTACATTTTAATGTCTGTAAAAAAAAATAAAGTTCTTTAAAAATCTATTAAAATGTTGTATTAGCAATATTGTGACATTGACAAGATTGCATTGATTTAACATTTGCTAAATTGCTGTTTTTATTTTATTACAAGAAAGAGTGATTGATTAATCATCTATAGTCTGATTTTGACAAAGTTTCATGCCCATTTGTCTTGTAGTGGATTTCAATTGCACCAGATAATTTGAATGTACTGTAGAATGTAAAACAAATTCTTCAGAAATTACTGCACTTTTTCCTTTTTCTTTCGGCAAAGAGCCCTGCCTATAACCTTGCAAGTCATTAGCGTTAGTAACAGGACAGAGACTACAACAGTCAGGAGAAGTACCAGCACATCCACATTGTGGTAAGCATACCAGGGCATCTTGTAGGACTCAGTGCGCAAGTGTGCTGCACCCTTGTGTCTCACAGCAAATTCTAGCCAGAAAATGGCATTGTCCATTGGTTTGAGAGGTGTATCATGGTGGAGCTTTGACATCCTGCGCATATTGTTTCTATAGTGCTTCCTGTTGTCCAGGATGTCTGTCAGTGCCTGTGTCATAGGTTCCACCTTTAGGGTTGTCACCTCGAGAACCTTAGCCACACCCCTGGCCTGTAGACGCAGCATGTTGTCAAACTGGTCAAAAATTAGAGGAAGGCCTAACATGGGAACCCCATGGTAGATGGCCTCATAGATCCCATTGGTGCCCCCATGTGTCACAAAGGCTCTAGTTTTGGGATGGCCCAGTAGGTCATTCTGAGGCAGCCAGTTCACCAACAGTGTGTTGTTGCCTAGAGTAGAGGGCTTCTCTCCCGTGTGTCTCCACACCACCTTCTGAGGCAGGAGGGCGAAGGCAGCGGCAATGACCTCTGAGATCTCCGGTAGGAGGCTACCCAGCAGACTCCCCAAAGACATGACCACAACCCCATGTTCCCCCGAGCTTTGCATAAATGCCTCTAACTCTGCTGGCAAAGGCTTAGAAGGCTTACACTGGAAGCCCCCCATGTAGACCACGTTGGGCATGGTGGGGCGTGGGAACTCGAACACAAAGTCCACTCTCATCAGCCATAGGTCAGCCCCTTGAATGAGAGAATAGATGTTGGTGTTTGGATCGATGAATTTGTTGATCACACCCTGGTATAAGGGTCTTGTTATGCCATAATCAATATAAAGAGCGATTCCATAATGCAAGAAGTTTTTCAGTTTGTTGGCAAAACTCATTTTATCTGTGACCAGTGACCCGATAGTTGGTATGTAAGAAAGGGGCGAAGGTGCAATTGCAAAGTGTCCCTCTGCATTAGTGATCCAACGAACGTTAAGCACAATAGGAAGACCCAAGTAAGTCCCTAATACAACTCCTCCTGCAAATCCAGGATCAGTCAACATTAAATCAAAGTTGGCTGCCTTCAGCTTCTCCATTAATTGTTTGTCCTCCATGGCTAAGAGGGCCATTTCAGCACTGCTGCGATGGGCCTCCTCCAGCAAATTAATAGTCTCTTTCTGTAGCTCAATAAAGGATAAAACGGAGCGCTCTCGTGTCCATATCTCCAGGCTCCTCTTCAGGAAGTATGCCATGTACTGTGGGTCCTCCAGTCTGCTGGCCCTGGGCACCGGCACTGTGACGGAGGAGTAGTGGGGAGCGTGTTCAGGGACGTACCAGCTGGTGGACGAGCGGACCACCATTAAAGAGTGCCCCCGCTGGTGCAGCTCTCGCAGGAGGATGTCCATGTTGAGCCAATGGCTGCCGTCCACAGGGTACACCAGGATGTTGCCAGCATGGCTCTGAGCTGGGAACACCCACAGGAGACAGGTCAGGAGGAAGAGAGCAGGATCTGGAGGGAAGCAAAGTGGGGCTGCCACGGTGACTAGCATGGTTTGTCTGGAGAGGACAAAGAATGTAACAAATATTGTTGCTTTCTGTGTTTGAACAGTCTAAAAGTGTTTTCATCCACCACACACACACACACACACACACACACATTAAGTAATGTGACTAGTTGTTTACTATCTCAAACATGAATTCAATGCATTGGTTGCATATGTTCTTTTATATTTTAGCTACATTGGCGGTAACAGACTGCCATTGATAAAAAGATAAATCAGTGAGATGCTGCAACTTTAAGATTGCCCGGCAGAAGAGGATATGAAGCAAGCTAGGCAGATATGTTGGTGAGGCCATTATTGAGAATAAATAGTAGTTAGGCCAAACACAATTGATTCACTGTTTAATGGATTAACCCCCCAGAAAAGTGAGGCAAGTGAGAAAAAAACATGAAGTGGATAAGGAATAACTTTAGCACATTGTCCTAGGCACTTGTGCAGGCTCTAGGCCTAATGTGAGCTTCAAAAGTTATATTATTCCATGGGAAAACCTACACTATTTTTCTTAAAAAGAGTGCAGATGTTACAATGTTTTTATAACCATGAGAAATTAAACACAATGGGAAGTATAACTTGTGACAGTTTCTTTATTCCTGATTATAAAAAAGTGCAATCCAATCTCCTAATTGAATGTGATGCATAGGGCAATAGAGGAAACTACTTTAAAAAAAACTAATTACAGAATGATTGACAATACATGTGTAATAAAATAAATGTTCATGTATAATAATAAGTTAATTACCTGAATGCATCTCTATAGCCTATAGGCGAAATAAACAAAATATCCATACAAATATGATTAGGCCTGTCATAGACTAGGTCTTGAAGAAAGAGGGTGAATCAAGTTAGGTCTGCCAAATTAATGTTAAAAAAAATACACATATCCAGCCGTAGAGGATAGCCTATCATCATCAAAATGGGGCGGCAGGGTAGCCTAGTGGTTTGAGCGTTGGACTAGTGACCGGAAGTTCAAATCCCCGAGCTGTCGTTCTGCCCCTGAACAGGCAGCTAACCCACTGTTCCTAGGCCGTCAGTGAAAATAAGAATTTGTTCTTAACTGACTTGCCTAGTTAAATAAAGGTTAAAAATAAAATAAATGTTGTTTATAACATGCACAATTAGAGGCATCAATCTATAGAGCTAAAGACTAAATTCGAGCCCAGTAACTTTGCTCAACACATCCTCCTTCGATTGTCTCGTCTGGCTGCCCCACCTTGGAGAAGTCATATCATATCATGGATCTGCGCGAAGCGTGTGCGCACTTCAAACGCATTCTGTCTTGGTGTTATCAGTTGACCTAGTACCGGTAAAATGTAAATTATGAATCGCAAATCACCATACAGCTAACACACTTCGATTTCATCAATCATTTTGACTTCAATTTGGTTGTCTAAAATACTATCAGCTTGCACTGCGTCTTTGCTGATGAATATATCTGAAATTGATGCATTTAAATGACTGTTTGTTTATAATGAGGAACGTCCCACGTTTAACCTGGACACATAAATAGTTCGATGACGTTGTTGTTTCGTCTATTAATCACTTCTAATATATCTGAAATTGATGTATTAACCATGCATTTAACTGACTGTGTTTTTATAATGAGGGACGTCCCATTATAGTAGGCATTTGGCGCTGGCTTCAGCCATGACAGCATGAGAGAAAAAGTAAACATCGGCAAGTGATCTGCAGATGCGAGCCTGTGTGTTTCACTGTCTCGAAGCTCGAACATGATCTGAGCACGTGATCTGAGGCTGTTTGGTCTCTTGAGCTTCAATTTGGGAAAGCCTCAAAGGAGAGCGGACAGTGCATTACAAGCAAATCATACATTGCCCATATATTTGTGGGGTGTGGAGAAAAGTAAGGCGGGGGGCATCCGTTAAACAGTAATTCAACTTTGGCCGGCCTTAGATTATAAAAAGCGAGACTAGCATTCAAATAGCAGTAGTTGTTGTCCGGTGGAGGCACTTCAGAGGAGGAAGGGGAGTACCATCCTCCAGTGAATTTCATTTTAAAAAATGGTTAAACATTTAAAAGGTTATCCTTTTTAGATAAAACTATACTAAATGTATTTACGTCACCAAATCATTTATTAAACACAGTTTGTTTGCATTGAAGGTCTACAATAGCCTCAACGGCACTCTTTAGGGTAGCACCAGGGTGTAGCCAGAGGACATCTAGCTTCCGTCCTCCTCTGGGTGCATTTACTTCATTACAAAACCTCGGAAGCTCATGGTTCTCCCCCTTCCATAGACTTACACAGTAATTATGACATCTTACGGAGGACTTCCTCCAAACTATCAGAGCTCTTGCAGCATGAACTGACATGTTGTCCACCCAGTCAAAGGACCAGAGAACAAATCAAGTACTGAAAGCATAAGCTACAGTAGTTGACTCAAAGAGAGAAAGACAATAGTTGAACAGTTTTTAACAAATTAATTTCTTCCAAAATGAAAGACAAGAAGGAGAGAGAGATTATTATTTTATTTTTTTACTTTAAGTTTCACTTAGCTAGCAAATGCAGCTAGTGAGCTTAGCCTACTCAAGCACCCTGCTCAAACAAAGGGATGCTATGTTAGCTAGCTGGCAATGACTATCCAACACAACACTGGAACTCCTCCAAGTCAAGGTAAGCTTTTGGTTTGACTAATTTATTGCCACCGGTTTAAGTGCTAAACTACTTACTGACTACACTAACGTTACTGCATGATCGTAGCGGGTTTACTAACGCATTAGTTGTATTAGCTATGTTGACTATGATGTTACTTTAGCTAATATGGTGACAACGATGTAGGATGTGTGTAGAGGTTAAGATATGGTTTGGCTTGGAAAGGTTTTTTGTCTGGTCACGTACAACTGATGTGTTGTGGATTGAAATCCACAAGCAAAGGGAAAAGGTGAGAGGAGGAGAGCGCATAGATGCGAGAAGGAATACAACATGGCTGCTATGAAAGTGAACTGTCTTTACACGTGATCAGGGGTGTATTCATTCCGTCGATTCTGTTGAAAAACCTTAAACAGAAGCAAACGGAACAAAACGGGAATATACAAACCTACATTTGTCCTATACAAACTCTGGTTTGCAACTGTTTGACTAATGATTACACCCTACATCAGCTAGATACAGGCAAGAGTGTGCAAGGCAGTATTGAATGTGTCACTGTTTGTCCATGTGTCACTGTCTGTTGCCTCAACATTTTTCTCTCAAACTTCTGTCGCCTCAACATTTTCTCTCAACCTGTGTGCACCTACGTTGTAAACTTTCATTCATAGGCTCGGTTGTAGCAACTTCATGATAAGTATAGAGAAAATTTGAGTGTCATGTAGTAGCCTTAATCTATCGTAGTTAAATTGAACTGGGTGAATGGAATATGAATGACAGTCATCCAATACGCTGTAATAGATAAATAAGGCCATGCTCATGAAAAATATATATTGTCCTCCCTCATCTTAAACTGCACGGACTGCCACTGTTGTAGTCACGGTGTACACTTGAACTGAAGTTGGATCCCTTCCTTCACCTGACACCAACCTTTGTGTGAGCCACAATGGACATGGCCAAACAAGTTTTTACAAGATAATGGACTTTTATGTGATGATATACACTGCACATAGATATCTCATTCAGTGTAATCAGAATTTAGTTGTTTGAAGGAGGGGAGAACAATGTGCTCATAAATGTAAAGCTCTTTAGGCTTGAGGATGTTATGTATAGGTACCAGTATACCTTTGTTACTCATTTGCAGAAAGTCATAACATTTTGCATCCACTTGTGTAACGTAACTTTCCCTGAACCCAAAGTAGGGGCGGCTCTGCAAAAAGCAGGGGTTGGACCACATTTATTTGAAGTTATTTGGTACAGTATTATGGATATTTTTTTTCAAAGAACAGAATGTAACACACACACATACTATACCAAAATAAAAGGCCACATCTTACCTTGGGTAGGAAGATATGAGCACCTTGTTGAAAGTGGCCCCAAAAAGTCCCTTTAAGTATGAGAGTACTTTGAAATAGGGATGAATATCTCCAAGGCAAAGAAAAATGCAATCCTGTCAGTGGCTGTTTCTTCACTACTGCTCAACACAGTTTTTCGGAGACTACTAAAACAAACACATATGTTGCACTTTGACACACCACAGGAAAAGTACAAATGAACTTTGACCCAAATATGTGACATTGTCTGGGCCATAGCCAAAGGAGAGAAGGTGTGCATGATCTGAAGCATGTGTTCTGGAATATAATGCCTGCCCCAAAAACAGATTATGCAGAGGGGATTATGTACAATTCATTCACAATGACTCAGCCTCTCATAATCCAAAAACAATGTGATCATGAAAAGTGCAAGATACAAGATTTATTTCCATGCAAGTATATTCCTTCATAATTAAATATTGTTTCAAAACCAATAGTAAAAGCATTAGCAGTTCTATGATCTCTAAAGGGGAATTATATATCTAATATTGTCACGATCGTTTGAGCAACGTGCAGCGTGATCTGGGTTCCACATCTTTATTTAGTGAAATGCACAAAACAATAAAGCAAGAACGAAACATGATGACAATGGAGTGCTGACATATAACTACCCATAAACAATATCCCACAAAACAAAGATGGAAAAAATGCTACTTAAATATGATCCCCAATTAGAGACAACAATTACCAGCTGCCTCTAATTGGGAATCATACAAAATCACAACATAATCAAAACATAGACAAACAAAACTAGAACCCCACATAGAAATAATAAGCTAGACTAAACCCAGAGTCACGCCCTGACCTACTCCACCATAGAAAATAAGGGCTCTCTATGGTCAGGACGTGACAGTACCCCCAAAGGTGCGGACTCCGGCCGCAAAACCTGAAACCAGCATCGGGGGAGGCTTTGGTGCGGGACGAAGAACCCGCTCATCCTGCGGATCCAGCTATGGACCCAGGCTGAACACTGTGCCTGGACTGGACCTAGATACCAAGGAAGGCTCCTGCCATGGAGCGGGACTGGACGCCGTGTCTGGACTGGGCATCGGCGCAGAGGAGGGCTCCTGCCATGGAGCTGTACTGGACGCCGTGTTTGGACTAGACATCGGCACAGAGGAAGACTCCTGCCTTGGAGCTGGACTGGACACCGTGTTTGTACTAGACATCGGCGCAGAGGAAGACTCCTGCCTTGGAGCTGGACTGGACACCGTGCTCGGACTGGGCATCGGCACAGAGGAAAGCTCCTGCCCTGGAGCTGGAGGTTCCGGACCGTGGACCGTCGCAGGAGGTTCCGGGCCGGGGACCATCGTCAGAAGTTCTGGACTGGGGACCATTGCCGGAAGCTCTGGACTGGGAATCGTCGCCTGAAGCTCTGGACTGGGGAGGCGCACTGGAGGCCTGACGTGTGGGGCCGGCACAGGTGGCACCGGACTGGTGACACGCACCTCAGGGCGAGTGCGAGGAGCAGGCACAGGACACATCGGACTGGGAAGGTGCACTGGAGACCTAGTGCGTGGAGCCGGCACAGGTGGTGCCAGACTGGTGACACGCACTTCAGGGCAAGTGCGGGGAGCAGGCACAGGACGTACCTGACTGGGAAGGCGCACTGGAGGCCTAGTGCGTGGAGCCGGCACAGGTGGTGCCAGACTAGTGACACACACTTCAAGGTGAGTGTGGAGAGCTGGCACAGGACTTACTGGGTTGTGAATGCATACTGGAGACCTGGTGCGTGGATCCGGCACAGATTTCACCAGACTAATAGCACGCTCCTCAGGACGAGTATGGGGAGCCACTCAGGTGGCATTAAACTGATGACACGCTCCTTAGGGCAACTGTCGTGCATCTCCCACCAACTCAACAACTCTCTCCGCTCTTTCTCCTCCAATACCTCCATCCACTCCTCTCTGACGTTCTCTGACTCTCTCCTTTCACTCACCTCCAGTTTCTCCCTCTTTTCCCAGACTGGCTCTGGTTCACTCCTCAGCTCCGCCAATCACCCCATGTGCCCCCCCCCCAAAAAAATTTGGGCTGTCTTTTGGGCTTTCTCTGTGGATGCAAACCCCGGCGTCGTCGCTGTCCTCCCTTCTCTCCTTGCGTCCCCCGCCAAGGAAGGCGATCCTGTCCTGCCAGGATTTCCTCCCAAGTCCAGGATCCCTTCCCGTCCAGAATCTCCTCCCAAGTCCATGTTACCCTCTCCTCCTGGGAACGCTGCTTGGTCCTGTTGTGGTTGGATATTCTGTCACGTTCGCTGGAATAATTATCGGACCAAGCTGCAGAGTGATATTGTTTTCCACATATTATTTATTAGAAACGCACAAAACAATAAAGCAAGAACGAAAGGAAGGTGATGACAATAGAGTGCTGACATATAACTACCCATAAACAATATCCCACCAAACACAGGTGCAAAAAAATGCTACTTAAAAATGATCCCCAATTAGAGAACGATTACCAGCTGCCTCTAATTGGGAATCATACAAAATGACCAACATAGACAAACAAAACTAGAAGCCCCACATAGAAATACTAAACTAGAGTAAACCCCCAGTCACGCCCTGACCTACACCATAGAAAATAAGGGCTCTCTATGGTCAGGACGTGACAAACACGCAATTTGCGCATCACCAGTTAGAAAACAGCTTTGCATAAAGCGTTTTATGACTGGCTTGAACTGAGTTATTGTGGGTGGCATTATATTTCTGTTATATATCTAACATGCAATTTGCGAATTACCAGTTAGAAAACAACTTTGCATAGAGCTTTTTATGACGGGCTTGAACTGAGTAATTGCGGATGGCATCATTTTTTACTTTTTTAAATAAATTGTTTTCCCCCTGCTTTATTCTCTCATTTACATAATGCATGTGCATGAATCGTAATTTAGAATTGGGTCCTTAGTGAAAAGGAAGTTTCATTTTAAGGTGTAAGTAAGTGACCCCACTATCTATCATGAAACAGGCCTACACCTCAAGGAATTGAAAGTGGGAAGAGGAAAGCACCTTGAACATACTCATTTGGCTCTGAAACAACCATTTCCCAATTAAATTCATTATTTTTTCCAAATCTTGTATTCCGTTTTGATAAACAGTGTGTTAGTCTTATTCCTAGAGAAGATGCCTTCATGTGGTTTCTTCAAATAGTAATATTCACGGGTGTTATATAATGTGTATTCAGTGATAATAAATGCCACGTTTTGTTAGATATCAGTTTTTTTCTTTGTAGGAATCAGGTGACACACAACAAAAGGTAACAAAATCTGTCTATAAAAAGGTTCATACATGACAATACACTCATTCTCAACGTTGATCATGACTCTTACACCCAAGCGCAAGTGGTATGTAGCATTTGTGATTGCAGGTGAGCGAACTGTATTTTAACAATACCATTTATTAATATTTATGTTAACTATTTATGAATGTGTTTGTCCCATATGAGCAAATAGTGTGTTTCACAAAATACTTAATGCACAATTCATATTGTGTGTACTACATGTATACACAGGGCTCTAAGATTTCATGTAGTAGTTTTGTGCATAGGTTCTCAGCAAATAATAATGTATTTAATATTATTGGATTAATCGACAATCGTGACTCTACTCACTAACATTTCCATTGTATAAACACCCTATTGCTTTGCGGAAGAAACAGCACTGTGAGGTATATGACTACTAATATCCTGGTCTACTTTGCTTTCCAATTAATCTGTTAACTAAAAGCAAATGAGAACTGAAACACGTCCGCATCCATCTCTTATCAACTCACACAGACACAGGACTTTTGACATGGCAATACAATATAACATCTTTACCTCATTGTATGTTTATCATTATTTTCCACTCATGTAGTTGTTTGCACCAATGAAGGAGCATCTCGAGTTCTAGATAGAAGTAAGTATAGTGAAGCAAACTTGCAACTAATTCTGTTATTAAGTTTAATAAAAATACAACATCAAATGTACAGTGCCTTGCAAAAGTATTCACCCACCTTGGCATTTTTCCTATTTTGTTGCATTACAACCTGTAATTTAAATTGATTTTTATTTGGATTTCAGGCAATGGACATACACAAAATAGTCCAAATTGGTGAAGTGAAATGAAAAAAAATTACTTGTTTCAAAAAATTTCAAAAAATTAATAAAAAATTGAAAAGTGGTGCGTGCATATGTATTCAACCCCGCTCATATGAAGCCCCTAATAAGATATGGTGCAACCAATTACCTTCAGAAGTCACAATTAGTTAAATAAAGTCCACCTGTGTGCAATCTAAGTGTCACATGATCTGTCACATGATCTCAGTATATATACACCAGTTCTGAAAGGCCCCAGAGTCTGCAACACCACTAGGCAAAGGGCACCACCAAGCAAGCGGCACCATGAAGACCAAGGAGCTCTCCAAACAGGTTAGGGTCAAAGTTGTGGAGAAGTACAGATCAGGGTTGGGTTATAACAAAAATATCCGAAACTTTGAACATCCCACTGAGCACCATTAAATCCATTATTTAAAAAATGGAAAGAATATGGCACCACAACAAACCTGCCAAGAGAGGGCCGCCCACCAAAACTCACGGACCAGGCAAGGAGGGCATTAATCAGAGAGGCAACAAAGAGACCAAAGATATTCCACAGCGGAGATTGGAGTATCTGTCCATAGGACCACTTTAAGCCGTACACTCCACAGAGCTGGGCTTTATGGAAGAGTGGCCAGAAAAAAAGCCATTGCTTAAAGAAACAAAATAAGGAAACCCATTTGGTGTTCGCAAAAAGGCATGTGGGAGACTCCCCAAACATATGGAAGAAGGTACTCTGGTTAAATGAGACTAAATTTGAGCTTTTTAGCCATAAAGGAAAACGCATTGTCTGGTGCAAACCCAACACCTCTCATCACCCCGAGAACACCATCCAGTGAAGCATGGTGGTGGCAGCATCATGCTGTGGGGATATTTTTAATCGACAGGGACTGAGAAACTGGTCAGAATTGAAGGAATGATGGATGGTGCTAAATACAGGGAAATTCTTGAGGGAAACCTGTTACAGTCTTCAAGAGATTTGAGACTGAGACGGAGGTTCACCTTTCAGCAGGACAATAACCATAAGCATACTGCTAAAGCAACACTAGAGTGGTTTAAGGGGAAGCATTTAAATGTCTTGGAATGGCCTAGTCAAAGCCCAGACCTCAATCCAATTGAGAATCTGTGGTGTGACTTAAAGATTGCTGTACACCAGCGGAACCCATCCAACTTGAAGGAGCTGAAGCAGTTTTGCCTTGAAGAATGGGCAAAAATACCAGTGGCTAGATGTGCCAAGTTGATAGAGACATACCCCAAGAGACTTGCAACTGTAATTTCTGCAATAGGTGGCTCTACAAAGTATTGCCTTAGGGGGGTGAATAGTTATGCACACTCAAGTTTTCTGTTTTTTGTCTTATTTCTTGTTCGTTTCACAATAAAAAAATATTTTGCATCTTCGAAGTGATAGGCATGTTGTGTAAATCAAATAATACAAACCCCCCCAAAATCTATTTTAATTCCAGGGCAATAAAATAGGAAAAATGCCAAGGGGGTGAATACTTTCGCCCAGCCACTGTAGTTCCAAGATGACAATCATACACTGTAGTTCCTAAATATGTGACTATCATATAAATACCCAGTCACTTAATGTGGGACTTAACAAAACAATTAATTTCCAGCCTCCACAGTCAGTGCTGGAGGAGTACGTTTAGTGGATGGCCCAAACAACTGCTCTGGCAGGGTGGAGGTTTATTATGCAGGCCAGTGGGGTACAGTGTGTGATGATGACTGGGACCTGCTGGATGCCAAGGTAGTGTGTAGAGCGCTGGGCTGTGGGGTGGCGCTGGAGGCCCCGGACCAGGCTCACTTTGGCCAAGGCAGAGGGGAGATCTGGCTAGATGATGTGCAATGTTCTGGGAATGAAGAGGCACTGCTTGGCTGCAGCTCAGATGGACTGGGGTCACACAACTGTCGACATTCTGAGGATGCAGCAGCGATATGTGAGGGGCATTCAGGTAAGTGTGGGGTTGAATCTTCTCAGAAGATTTATCTAAACTACCAACACCAGCCAGGGGCTTGTGTAATGCTACCATTTTTCCTCTCTCTCTCTCTCTCTCTCTCTCTCTCTCTCTCTCTCTCTCTCTCTCTCTCTCTCTCTCTCTCTGTCTCTCGCTCTCCCTCCCTCTCTCTCTCTCTCTCCTACCATCTCCCTTTATTTCTCTCTCCCTCTCTCTCTCGCTCTCTCAGGTCCATCCCCTTCAGATTTCCATTGTGAGTAATTTCAAAATTATTCCCCAGACATCAATTCAACGTATATTTCAAGTTGGTTTAACGTAGTTTCATTGTAATGATGTGTAAACAATGTTGATTTAAACAGTGCGTCCCCAGTAGGTCTTTATGTTTCAATTCCAGAAAACCTCACTATATGCAAAGAAATTATAGTCACATCAGATATCTTGTAAATTCACACGTCCTGAGAAGAAACCCTTTTCTGCAAGGGCATATCGACAGACTTTTCACCTAGTCAACTCAGGAATGCGAACCACAAACGCTATTACCCGCTTGGCTACCTACCGCCTTTAACCTTTGACAATGGTAGATGCTATCTGTCTTTCCAGCAGTAGTTGAAGAGGAAAGATTCAAATCAAATTTATTGGTCACATACACGTGTTTAGCAGGCTGCTCAGCAAGGAAGAAGCCACTGCTCCAAAACCGCCATAGAAAATACAGACTACGGTTTGCAACTGCACATGGGGATAAAGATCGTACTTTTTGGAGAAATGTCCTCTGTTCTGATGAAACAAAAATAGAACTGTTTGGCCATAATGACCATCATTATGTTTGGAGGAAAAAGGGGGGGCTTGCAAGCCGAAGAACACCATCCCAACCATGAAATACGGGGGTGGCAGCATCATGTTGTGGGGGTGCTTTGCTGCAGGAGGGACTGGTGCACTTCACAAAATAGATGTTATAATGAGGCAGGAAAATTACGTGGATATATTGACGCAACATCTCAAGACATCAGTCAGGAAGTTACATCTTGGTTGCAAATGGATCTTCCAAATGGACAATGACCCAAACATACTTCCAAAGTTGTGGCAAAATGGCTTAAGGACAACAAAGTCAAGGTATTGGAGTGGCTATCACAAAGCCCTGACCTCAATCCTATAGAAAATTTGTGAGCAGAACTGAAAAGGTTTGTGCGAGCAAGGAGGCCTACAAACCTGACTCAGTTACACCAGCTCTGCCAGGAGGAATGTGCCAAAATTCACCCAACTTATTGTGGGAAGCTTGTGGAAGGCTACCTGAAATGTTTGACCCAAGTTAAACAATTTAAAGGCAATGCTAACCAATAAGAATTGAGTGTGTGTAAACTTATGACCCATTGGGAATGTGGTGAAAGAAATGAAAGCTGAAATAAACCATTCTCTCTACTATTTTTCTGGCATTTCACACTCTTAAAATAAAGTGGTGATCCTAACTGACCTAAGACATCTAATCTTTACTAGGATTAAAGGAATTGGAATTGTGAAAAACTGAGTTTAAATGTATAGTGGGGCAAAAAAGTATTTAGTCAGCCACCAATTGTGCAAGTTCTCCCACTTAAAAAGATGAGAGAGGCCGGTAATTTTCATCATATGTACACTTCAACTATGACAGACAAAATGACTGAAAAAAATCCAGAAAATCACATTGTAGGATTTTTTATTTATTTATTTGCAAATTATGGTGGAAAATAAGTATTTGGTCAGTAACAAAAGTGTATCTCAATTATTTGTTATATACCCTTTGTTGGCAATGAAAGAGGTCAAATGTTTTCTGTAAGTCTTCACAAGGTTTTCACACACTGTTGCTGGTATTTTGGCCCATTCCTCCATGCAGATCTCCTCTAGAGCAGTGATGTTTTGGGGCTGTTGCTGGGCAAAATGGACTTTCAACTCCCTCCAAAGATTTTCTATGGGGTTGAGATCTGGAGACTGGCTAGGCCACTCCAGGACCTTGAAATGCTTCTTACGAAGCCACTCCTTCGTTGCCCGGGCGGTGTGTTTGGGATCATTGTCATGCTGAAAGACCCAGCCATGTTTCATCTTCAATGCCCTTGCTGATGGTAGGCTTTGTTACTTTGGTCCCAGCAGGTCATTCACTAGGTCCCCCCGTGTTGTTCTGGGATTTTTGCTCACCGTTCTTGTGATAATTTTGACCCCATGGGGTGAGATCTTGCGTGGAGTCCCAGATCGAGGGAGATTATCAGTGGTCTTGTATGTCTTCCATTTCCTAATAATTGCTCCCACAGTTGATTTATTCAAACCAAGCTGCTTACGTATTGCAGATTCAGTCTTCCCAGCCTGGTGCAGGTCTAGGTCTACAATTTTGTTTCTGGTGTCCTTTGACAGCTCTTTGGTCTTGGCCATAGTGGAGTTTGGAGTGTGACTGTTTGAGGTTGTGGACAGGTGTCTTTTATATTGATAACAAGTTCAAACAGGTGTCATTAATACAGGTAGCGAGTGGAGGACAGAGCCTCTTAAAGAAGAAGTTACAGGTCTGTGAGAGCCAGAAATCCTGCTTGTTTGTAGGTGACCAAATACTTATTTTCCACCATAATTTGCAAATAAATTCATAAAAAATCCTACAATGTGATTTTCTGGATTTTCTTTTCTAATTTTGTCTGTCATAGTTGAAGTGTACATATGATGAAAATTACAGGCCTCTCTCATATTTTTAAGTGGGAGAACTTGCACAATTGGTGGCTGACTAAATACTTTTTTGCCCCACTGTATTTGGCTAAGGTGTATGTAAACTTCGGACTTCAACTGTATATGTCAGAGTGGCATTGGACTAAGATACAGTGACATATATAGAATACAGTATATACATATGAGATGGGTGATGCAATTTTTACACACAATTACAGTGACTAAGATACCGAAGAATAGTACAGTTTATATATATATATGAGATGAGTAATGCAAGATACGGAGACATTATTTAAGTGTTTCATTTCCTTAAAGTGGCAAGTGATTTCTAATCTATGTCTATAGGCAGCCACCTTTGATGTGCTAGTGATGGCTGTTTAGCAGTCTGATGGCCTTGAGATAGAAGCTGGTTTTCAGTCTCTTGGTCCCAGCTTTGATGCACCTGTACTGACATGGATGATTTTGGGGTGAACAGGCAGTGGCTCGGGTGGTTGATGTCCTTGATGATCTTTTTGACATTCCTATGGCATCGGTGCTGTAAGTGTCCAGGAGGGCGGGAAGTTTTCTCCCGGTAATGCGTTGGGCAGACCGCACCACCCTCTGGAGAGCTTTGCAGTTGTGGGCTGTGCCGTTGCCCTATCAGGCGGTGATACAGCCCAACAGAATGATCTCAATTGTGCATCTGTAAAAGTTTGTGAGGGTTTTAGGTGTTAAGCCAAACTTCATTAGCCTCCTGAGGTTGAAGATGCGCTGTTGCGCCTTCTTCACCACACTGTCTGTGTGGGTGGACCATTTCAGTTTGTCAGTGATGTGTACGCCGAGGAACTTGAAACTTTCCACCTTCTCCACTTCGGCCCCGTTGATGTGGATAGGGGAGTGCTCCCGCTGCTCTTTCCTGAAGTTCACGATCATCTCCTTAGTTTTGTTGACATTGAGTGAGAGGTTATTTTCCTGGCACCACACTCCCAGAGTCCTCACCTCCTTCCTGTAGGCTGTCTCATCGTTGTTAGTAGTCTAGCCTTCTACTGTTGTGTCGTCTGCAAACTTGATGATTGAGTTGTAGGAGTGCATGGCCATGCAGTCATGGGTGAACAGGGAGTACAGGAGGGGGCTGAGCACGCACCTTTATGGGGCCCCAGTGATGAGGATCAGTGAAGAGGAGATGTTGTTTCCTACATTCACCACCTGGTGGCGACCAGTCAGGAAGTCCAGGACCCAGTTGCACATGGCGGGGTTCAGACCCAGGGCCTCGAGCTTGATGATGAGTTTGGAGAGTAATATAGTGTTGAATGCTGAGCTATAGTCAATGAACAGGTATGCCTCTTGTCCCGATGTGACAGGACTGGACAGTGTGCAGAGTGGTGGCGATTGCATCGTCTGTCAATCTATTGGGGCGGTAAGCTAATTTAAGTGGGTCTAGGGTGGCAGGTAAGGTGGAGGTGATATGATCCTTGCCTAGTCTCTCAAGGCACTTCATGATTACAGAGGTAAGTGCTACGGGGCTATAATTATTTAGTTCAATTACCTTTCCTTTCTTAGGTGCAGGGACAATGGTGGACATCTTGAAGCATGTAGGGACAGCAGACTGGGATAGGGAGAGATTGAATATATCTGTAAACACACCAGCCAGCAGGCCTGCGCTTGCTCTGAGGACACGGCTAGGGATGCCATCTGGGCCGGCAGCCTTGCAAGGGTTAACATACTTAAATGTCCTACTCATGTCGGCCATGGAGCAGGAGAGCCCACAGTCCTTGATAGCGGGCCGCATCGGTGTCACTGTATTATCCTCAAAGAATCGAAGAAGGTGTTCAGCCTGTCTGGAAGCAGGATGTCGGTGTTCCTGGTTTTCCTTTTATAATCCGTGATTGTCTGTAGACCCTGCCACATACGTCTTGTGTGTGAGATGTTGAACTGGGACTCAACTTTGTCCCTATACTGACATTTAGCCTGCTTGATTGCTTTGCAGAGGGAATAACTACGCTGTTTGTATTCCGCTACATTCCCAGTCACCTTGCCATGGTTAAATGCGGTTCTTTGCACTTCCAATTTTGCGCAAATGCTCCCTTCTATCCACAGTTTCTGGTTGGGGTAGGTTTTAATAGTCACAGTGGGTACAACATCTCCTATGCACTTCCTGATAAAATCATTCACCGTATCGTTATATGTGTCGATATTATTTTCTGAAGCTACTCTGAACATATCCCAGTCCACGTGATCAAAACAATCATGAAGCGGGGATTCCGATTGGTCAGACCAGCGTTGAATAGTCCTCATGACGGGTGCTTCCTGTTTGAATTTCTGCCTGTAGGAGAAAGATGTAATCGTGGTCCGATTTGCCTAATGGAGGACCGGGGAGGGCCTTATATGCACTCTGGAAGGTAGTTTAGTAATGAGAGAGTTTTAGCAGCGCGAGTACAACAATCAAGATGTTGATAGAATTTCAGGAGCCTTTTCCTCAAATTTGCTTTGTTAAAATACCCAGCTACAGTAAATGCAGCCTCGGGATATGTGGTTTCCAGTTTACATAAAGTCCAGTGAAGTTCTTTGAGGGCCGTCGTGGTATCAGCTTGAGGGGGGAAGTAGGCCGCTGTGGCTACTATTGAGGAAAATTCTCTCGGGAGATAGTACCGTCAGCATTTGATTGTGAGATATTCTAGGTCAGGTGAACAGAAGGACTTGAGTTCATGTATGTTATCACAGTTACACGATAAGTCGTTAGTCATGAAACATATACCGCCACCCTTCTGCTTCCAGGAGAGATGTTTGTTCCTGTCGGTGCAATGTACTGAGAACACAATTGGCTTTACAGAGTCAGATAGTATGTCTCGAGAGAGCCATGTTTCTGTGAAGCAGAGTGTGTTACTATCCCTGGTGTTTCTCTGAAAAGCAACTCTTGCCTTGAGCTCATCAACTTTATTATCCAGAGATTGGACATTAGCGAGTAAAATACTCAGGAGTGGTGGGAGGTGTGCAGAAGACCGCCTCGAGTACCTTAATTACTCTGGGGAGAGCAAACAAAGGATGTGCTCCAGGGAAGTCGTAATCCTGGTCGTAATGCTGGAAGTTCTGGTGAGTTACCGTCGCTCTAATATCCAATAGTTCTTCCCAGCTGTATGTAATGACACAAAATAATTCCTGAGCTAATAACGTTAAAAAAATAGTACATAAACAAACAAAATACTGCAAAGTTGCCTAAGAGCTAGTCGCGATGCTGCCATCTCCGTCGGCACCATCATAACACCATACCATACTCGTTTTCTCTCTCTCTCTCTCTCTCTCTCTCTCTCTCTCTCTCTCTCTCTCTCTCTCTCTCTCAGGTACATACCCTTCAGATCCAGATTCCCATTGTGAGTAATCTAAAAATGATTCCTTACTTTGTTTCAGTTGCAAAACAAGTCATAATATGTATTTGTAAAACAAAAAGTCGGTGCCCGTTACAAGTTTCTTCCTTTCCCTTCCTCTTAACTCAAACAGCTGACTTGACAGTGCGCCTAGTTGATGGTCCCAACCGCTGCTCTGGCAGGGTGGAGGTCTACCAGGATGGAAGTTGGGGGACAGTCTGTGATGATAACTGGGCTGTGCTAGATGCCCAAGTTGTATGTAGGGAGCTGAGCTGTGGACCAGCCACAGAGGCTCCTCACCAGGCTCACTTTGGTGAGGGGAGTGGCTCAATCCTATTGGATGATGTGGCGTGCATGGGAAGTGAGGGATCTTTACTGGAATGCAGCTCAGGAGGGATAGGAAACCATGACTGTGGCCATGATGAAGATGCCAGTGTAACTTGCATGATGGGTAAGTCTCAGTCTACAATTACAGTAGACAAAAATAGTTTATGTTCAGATGAATTAAGGATAATTTAATACCTGTTTTTCACAATATCTCACTCTCATTGTCAATATCCCTTCTCCATATTTTCCTATTTTCATAACCTTCAATTCAAGAACAAGAAGATGCATTTAGAAACAGTAAGATAAATTCCATACAACTATATTATACGTGTGTCATTGGGGGCGGTGTGTGATGATGACTGGGACGTGAGCACTGCTGACAGCTCCACTATATGTGGGCAATCTATTTATTTATTTTTTACTAGGCAAGTCAGTTAAGAACAAATTATTATTTACAATGACGGCCTACCTCGGCCAAACCTGGACGACGCTGGGCCAATTGTTCGCCGCCAAACCCCACCACTGGTGTGCATATCCGAAGAGCTCTATTTTCATGTAATCCAACAAATAACAACACCTGGAGTTTGCTAAACGGCATTGGCACTTGGATTAGAACCGGTTCTTTGGTCAGATAACATGAAAATAGATCTCTTTGGCCACACACACCAGTGGTGGGGTTTGGCGTCGAAATGAAAATGCATGAGCAGAAAGGAAGCCCAGACTTATTGTAAAATATGGTAGTGTATTTTTTATGTTATGGGGCTATTATGCTTCCACTGGTCTTGGGGCCCTTGTTAAGGTCAATGGCAAATAATCCTGGAGCAATAGGAAATGTGAATTATTATGTGCATTATACTTACTTTTCATTTTTGAAGAAATTGTTAAATATTTCATAACGGCAAATCAAGTCTGAGATTTCAAAATGAAAATTGCAAACTTCAGAAGCCTTCTTAAACCTCAAATAAACTACAAGTTCTACATTTCCTGCACTGCAGGAAAGTTATCCTACAGCAGGGTGATCAAATTAAGATCCTTTTCCATCAGTTTTCAACTCAACGACAGTCCCACACCCTGTCATCTTCACAGTTCTACCTGTCTATTACAGATGGCATTTCCAGAGTGCGTCTGGTCAACGGTCCCAACAACTGCTCTGGTAGAGTGGAGGTGTTTGACTCTGGCCAGTGGGGTACAGTGTGTGATGATGACTGGGATCAGAGGGATGCTCAGGTGATGTGCAGAGATTTGGGCTGTGGAGAAGCACTAGAGGCCTTTGGATCTGCCAGGTTTGGAAAGGGCAGTGGCTCCATCTCTCTGGATGACTTGGCCTGTTCTGGCTCTGAAGACTCTTTGTTGCAGTGTCCCCACAGTGGACTGGGTAACCATGACTGTGGCCACCATGAAGATGCAGGAGTCACCTGCGCTGGTGAGATAAATGTTTGTGGCAGGACGTTTATACATCATTATATTGTATATGTTGGTAATAGGGCTAGTGTTACACTGTAAAAACCAAATTCTACAACAGGTATTTCTGTAGACATCCAGCCATTGAACTCCCTGTGGACTTTCCTATTCTCTTTTTGCAGTATTGGCTCGATCTAATACGGGATCTTACTTTATTAGCTGGATCAAAACCATGTATAAAAAAACCTAGCGCCATATTCACTAATGATGTCCTTTAAAAAGAATTCCTTCAGTGTAGAGGAACTAGTCAAGTTTGCACTATTTTGCCTTTGCTTTTTGCAATGTTTATAAAGCTATGGTATATGCAAAGAAAAACAATGAAAAATTGATGAAAAATGCACTCACCTCAGTATTGTTCGTTAACCCAATTGTACCTTAATAAAGCGAACAGGGATGCACCTCATTTCTAATCAAATCACTTAGTAAATGGAGTTAACAGTTATCTTTGTTTACAGGTCCTACAGAGAACAGCAGCATTTCCAGAGTGCGTCTGGTCAACGGTCCCAACAACTGCTCTGGTAGAGTAGAGGTGTTCCACTCTGGCCAGTGGGGTACAGTGTGTGATGATGACTGGGACCTGCTGGATGCCAAGGTAGTGTGTAGAGCACTGGGCTGTGGGGTGGCGCTGGAGGCCCCGAACCAGGCTCACTTTGGCCAAGGCAGGGGGGAGATCTGGCTAAAGGATGTGCAATGTTCTGGGAATGAAGGGTCACTGCTTGGCTGCAGCTCAGATGGACTGGGGTCACACAACTGTGAACATTCTGAGGATGCAGCAGCGATATGTGAGGGGCAGTCAGGTAAGTGAATGGTTGAAATTTCTCAGACAACTTATTTAAACTACCAACACCAACCAGGGGCTTGTGTAATGTTACAATTTTTTTCCTCCCTCTCTCTTTCTCTCTCTCTCAGGTTCATCCCCTTCAGATTTCCATTGTGAGTAATCTAAAAATGAATTACCACTGGGCACAGACAATGTCTATTTCACATTGGTTCAACGTAGTTTCATTGTAATGATGTGGAAACAATGTTGATTTAAACAGTGTGTTCCCAGTGGGTCTTTACTTTGTTTCAATTGCAGAAAACCTCACTATATGCAAAGAAATTATGATTCACACATCATGAGAAGAAACCCCTAACTGACATAACCAGTTTGCCTCAGTGCAGTTTGTTTTCACTTATCACCATAAATCTGAGCATTGTTTATGGTCGGTATATTTTAGGTTTGAATAAGAGATTTACATTTACATTTGAGTCATTTAGCAGACACTCTTATCCAGAAAGACTTACAGGCGCAATTAGGGTTAAATGCCTAGCTCAAGGGCACATGAACAGATTTTTCACTTAGTCGGCTTGGAGATTCAAACCAGAGACCTTTCGGTTACTGGCCCAAAGCTCTTAACTGCTAGGCTACCTGTCTCCCTTGACCTGGGTCCTGTAATTCAGCTGGCAGACAATGGCAGGTGCTGTCTGTCTCTCCAGCAATAATTGAAGGGGAAAGATTTAACACCATACGATATTCTCTCTCTCTCTCTCTTTCTCTCTCTCTCTCTTTCTCTCTCTCTCTCTCTCTCTCTCTCTCTCTCTCTCTCTCTCTCTCTCTCTCTCTCTCTCTCCATCTCTCAGGTCCATCCCCTTCAGATTCCCATTGTGAGTAATAAAAAAAGTATTTTTTACTTTATGTTTCAGTTGCAAAATGAGTCATAATACGTATTTGTAAAACAAAAAGTTAGTGCCCATTACACATTTCTCCCTTTCCCTTCCTCTTAACTCAAACAGCTGACTTGACAGTGCGCCTAGTTGATGGTCCCAACCGCTGCTCTGGCAGGGTGGAGGTCTACCAGGATGGAAGTTGGGGGACAGTCTGTGATGATAACTGGGCTGTGCTAGATGCCCAAGTTGTATGTAGGGAGCTGAGCTGTGGACCAGCCACAGAGGCTCCTCACCAGGCTCACTTTGGTGAGGGGAGTGGCTCAATCCTATTGGATGATGTGGCGTGCATGGGAAGTGAGGGATCTTTACTGGAATGCAGCTCAGGAGGGATAGGAAACCATGACTGTGGCCATGATGAAGATGCCAGTGTAACTTGCATGATGGGTAAGTCTCAGTCTACAATTACAGTAGACAAAAATAGTTTATGTTCAGATGAATTAAGGATAATTTAATACCTGTTTTTCACAATATCTCACTCTCATTGTCAATATCCCTTCTCCATATTTTCCTATTTTCATAACCTTCAATTCAAGAACAAGAAGACCCATTTAAAAACAGTAAGATCAATTCTATACAACTATATTTTAAGTGTATCATGCGGGGCAGTGGGGTACGGTGTGTGATGATAACTGGGACGTGAGCCCTGCTGACATGGTCTGCAGACTGCTCCGCTGTATGTGGGCTATAGATGCCCCCGTATGGGCCTGGTTTGGTATGGGAGATGGTATTCCCATTCTTCTGGACAACATGGAACAGAGGAACCTCTCTTTGACTGCCCCTCTGATGTGATAGGTCAGTACAACTACATGCATCCTGAGGATGCGAGTGTTGTCTGCTCAGGTGAGATTTAAGGGGAAGTTCCATATTCAACTGTTAGATGATTCCTGATCCTGAAAGTAGTTTGTTTATTGGCCAGGAGAACTGTAATCTATGTTTCAGTTTTCTTTAAACAGCCACTGCAACCTTAAGCTAATTTAAAACGCAGGTAGCTTTATTTTTTATATAGCACATTTTAAGGTTACATACAATGGGTTCCAAAATGTTTTGACAACCTTGATAAAGATGAGAAAAAATGACTGTATAAAATAAATAATTAAAATACTAAGCTATATTGTTTCTTTGAAATTATGTTATTTTATACTAATAAAACTGCTCAGGGAAAGAGATTTTGTTCAACAAGTAATACTTTTTTCTCTCAAAAGGTCAATACCTTTCAATACCTCACACTGTGAGGATAACTGCACTGACCCTTTTTCTAAAATGGTTTATGAGTTGGAGAACACATTGGGAGGGATCTTATACCATTACTCTATACAGAATCCTTCCAGATCCTTGACTTATGGACAGCCCTCTTCAATTGTTTTAGTATTTTACCCCCTTTTTCAATCTTGTCGCATCGCATCAACTCCCCAAAGGGCTCGGGGAGAAACGGTCAAGTCATGCGTCCTTCAAAACAATGTCCCACCAAATCGCGCTTCTTAACCCAGAAGCCAGCAGCACCAATGTGTCGGAGGAAACACTGTTCAACTGACGACCGGGGTCAGCCTGCAGGCAGCTGGCCCGCCACAAGAGCGCGATGAGCCAAGTAAAGCCCCCCCAGCCAAACCCTCCCCTTATCCGGACGAGGCTGGCCCAATTGTGACACCTCTAGCACTGTGATGTAGTGCCTTAGACCGCTGTGCCACTCAGGAGGCCCTGCGCTCTTCAATTTAAACCACATGTTTTCATGGAAAATGTCGATTTTGTGGCCAATTTATAATTTCTTTGTGGATTTTGCTGTGTGTTTGGGTTTATTGTCTTGCTGGAAGACCCACTTGCAGCCAAGTTTCAGCCTCCTTCACAGGCAACCATGTTTTTGACTAAAATGTCCTGGGACTGGGTAAAGTTTCTGATATCATTGACCTTAATTAACAAGGGTCCCAGAACCAATGGACGCAAAATAGCCCCATATTATCAAAGATCCTCCACCATATTTTACAGTACATACTGTAAGGGTTATTTTCTGCTCATGCATTCTATTTTCGACACCAAACCTACCACTGGTAGATTATTACATATGGGAAGAACTATTGGATATCAGAGTGGCGGTAACTCACCATCACTACCAGCATTACAACCAGGAATACGACTTTCCCGAAGCGGATCATTTGTTCACACCACCCAGAGCAATTGAACTGATTCCAAATAGCGACCCAAAACAACGCATGTGAAAAAGAGGGACTGGAAGTGGTCTTCTAGTCCAATTTAGGGGAGCGCACACCACCCTGCACTTCCGAGTATATTACTCGCTAATGTTCAGTCCCTGGATAACAAAATTCACGAGTTCAGGGCAAGGGTTACTTTCTGAAGAGACATCAAGGATTATAACATACTCTGTTTCACGGAAACATGGCTCTCTCGGGATATACTGTCAGAGTCGGTCCAGCCATCTGGATTCTCAGTTCATCTCGCCGACAGAAATAAACATCTCTCCGGGAAGAAGAAGGGAGGGGGTGTATGTTTCCTGATTAACGACTCATGGTGTAATGGTAATATCATACAGGAATCAAATCCTTTTTTTCACCCGACCTAGAATACCTCACAATCAAATGCCGACCGTATTATCTCCCAAGTTAATTCTCTTTGGTTATTGTCCCAGCTGCGTATATCTACCCTCAAGCCCATACCACAACTGCCCTCAAGGAACTTCACTGGACTTTATGCAAAATGGAAACCATATATCCTAAGGCTGCATTTATTATAGCTGGGGAATTTAACAAAGCAAATTTTAGGAAAAGGCTACCTAAATTCTATCAGCATATCAACTGTAGTACTTGCGCTGGAAAAACACTCAATCATTGTTATTCCAACTTCCGGGATGCATACAAGGCCCACCCCCGACCTCCTTTCAGCCAATCTGACCACAACTCCATTTTGCTCCTCCCTTCCTATAGGTCAAAACTCAAACAGGAAGTATCTGTGCTAAGGACTATTCAACGCTGATCTGACCAATTGGAATTCACGCTTCAAGATTGTTTTGATCACGCGGACTGAGATATGTTCTGGGTAGCTTCCGAGAACAATATTGACGTGTACACTGAGACGGTTACTGATTTCATCAAGAAGTGTATAGGAGATGTTGTACCCACTGTGAATATTAAAACCTACCCTAACCAGAAACTGGATAGATTGCAGCATTCGCGCAAAACTGAACATGCGAACCACAACAAAGTAGTCATTCCCTCTGCAAAGCAATCAAACAGGCAAAACGTCAGTATAGAGAAAGTGGAGTCGCAATTCAATGGCTCAGACATGAGACGTATGTGACAGGGTCTACAGACAATCAGGCTACAAAAGGAAAACCAGCCATGTCATAGACACCAACGTCTTGGAACCGGACAAGCTAAACACGTTCTTTGCCCGCTTTGAGGATAACACAGTGCCACCTACATGGCCAGCTACCAAGGAGTGTGGGCTCTCCTTCTCCGTGGACGACGTAAGTATGACATTTAAACTAGCTAACCCTCGCAAGGTTGCCGACCCAGACGGCATCCCTAGCCACGTCCTCAGAGCATGCGCAGCTGGCTGGTGTGTTTACGGACATATTCAACCTCTCCCTATCCCAGTCTACTGTCCCCACATGCTTCAAGATGGCTACCATTGTTCCTGTACCCAAGTATACAATGGTAACTGAACTAAATGATTATCGCCCCGTAGAACTCACTTCTGGCATCATGAAGTGCTTTGAGAGAATAGTTAAGGATCATATCACCTCCACCTTATCTGTCACCCTAGACCCACTTCAATTTACTTACCACCCCAATAGATCCACAGACAATGCAATCGAATGCTGTTCATTGACTGTAGTTCAGCATTCAACACCATAGTACCCTCTAAGCTCATCATTAAGCTTGAGGACCTGGGTCTGAAACCCGTCTTTTGCAATTGGGTCCTGGACTTCCTGACGGGCTGTCCCCAGGTGGTGAAGGTAGGAAACAACATCTCCACTTCGCTGATCCTCAACACTGAGGCCCCACAAGGGTGCTTGCTCAACCCCCGCCTGTACTCTCTGTTCACCCATGACTGCATGGCCATGCACTCTTCCAACTCAATCATCAAGTTTGCAGACGACACAACAGTAGTATGGTTGATTACCAGCAACAACGAGACAGCCTACAGGGAGGAGGTGAGGGCTCTGGGAGTGCGGTGTCAGGAAAATAACCTCTCACTCAACGTCAACTAAACAAAGACTATGATCATGGATTTCAGGAAACAGCAGAGGGAGCACCCCCCTACCCATATCGACAGGACAGCAAAGGAGAAGGTGGAAAGTTTTAAGTTCCTACGTACATATCACTGACAAACTGAAATGGTCCACCCACACAGACAACTTGGTGAAGAAGGTGCAACAGCGCCTCAACACCTTAAGAGGCTGATCAAATTTGATTTGATTTAATTTGGTGTGTGTGGCCAAAGAGCTCAACTTTCATGCCATCCAACAAATGTAAACACCTGGAGTTTGCTTAATGGCATTGGCACTTGAATTGGAACCGGTTCTATGGTCAGATGACATGAAAATAGAGCTCTTTGGCCACGCTCACCAGTGGTGGGGTTTGGCCTCGAAATGAGAATGCATGGGCAGAAAAGAACCCCATACTTATTGTAATATATGGTGGTGTATTTTTTATGTTATGGGGTTATTTTGCTTCCACTGGTCTTGTGGGCCTTGTTAAGGTCAATGGCAAATATTCCTGCATCAACATGAAATGTTAATTGTTATGTGGATTAGAAATAATGGACATTTTTGTCAGGGTTGATACATTTTTCAGAAGGGAAAATCAAGTCTGAGATTTCAAAGTGGAAATTACAAACTTCAGAAGCCATCTTAAACCTCAAATACACTACAATTTCTACATTTCCTGCATTGCATGTTATCCTACAACAGGGTGATCTAATTAAGATACTACATCTGTATATTTTCTACAAAGTTTTTAACTCAACATCAATCCCACACCCTGTCATCTTCACAGTTCTACCTGTCTATTACAGATGGCATTTCCAGAGTGCGTCTGGTCAACGGTCCCAACAACTGCTCTGGTAGAGTGGAGGTGTTTGACTCTGGCCAGTGGGGTACAGTGTGTGATGATGACTGGGATCAGAGGGATGCTCAGGTGATGTGCAGAGAGTTGGGCTGTGGAGAAGCACTAGAGGCCTTTGGATCTGCCAGGTTTGGAAAGGGCAGTGGCTCCATCTCTCTGGATGACTTGGCCTGTTCTGGCTCTGAAGACTCTTTGCTGCAGTGTCCCCACAGTGGACTGGGTAACCATGACTGTGGCCACCATGAAGATGCAGGAGTCACCTGCGCTGGTGAGATAAATGTTTGTGGCAGGAAGTTTACATATCATGATGTTGTCTATGTTGGTAACTGTACTTACATTTGTGACACAAATCCTATTCAAGTCATGGTACTGATATTAACATTTTTCCCACATCATGTTCAAATCATCTATAGGTGACTTTGTTGATTTTCACAATACATATTAGATACTTTCGGATGATTTGGACATGATGTACAAAAAATGTCGTTGCCAGGATTTGGATGGATTCGTTCCACAAATTCTAAAACGTTAGCATTTGTAAAACAATCCCAGGGAAATGAACCAAAGCATGGATTTCTGTCAAACCTTGTTCTTTATCCTTTACAGGATAAAGAAACCAATTTAATTTTGTACTATGGGTGAACTATCCCGTTAAGCAGAAATCAGTCAAGAAGTTGTTGCTAGCTCATACGTAGATGCTGTGTAAAAGTCTGTGTGAAAAGTAATACTTTTGATCATTTTAATATGTGGTGACCCTATGTGTCAATGTTTCACTGTTTTTCTCATTTTAGGTTCTGCTTCCGGGGCCTTCTGAATGCATGTAGTGTAGAGCTCTCATCCATCCAGTCTAGTAGTAACAATGGTCAACCATAGATACTGTATGTACATTCAAATTCCATTTCTATGATACCACCTCTCTCCTCCTGGGACATGCTGGTGTGCAAATCAAACACACTAATAAAAATACAGTACGGAAAACCATTATCTGTAACAATTGAATTCTGACCAGAGGGGATTTTCTTGCTTTCAGCAAGGAATGTGGCATCCAACTATTTAAAATCCTGCCTCATGTATCATTCATAAAAGCCCTCTTTAATGACACAATGCCAAGAAGGTTGCTGTGTCAGAGTTTCCAGACTGAGAAGGTGAAGACAACCCAGGCCAGCCAAGCCCCAAAGGCCTTCTAAATTTGAACTCCAATATAATTCAAATGCAATCACATGAGGTATAAGATTAGTATGCATAAGGTGTTGAACATTATTTGTGTAGTGTTGACAATACTGTAACGTCAATTAGGAAGTGAACTGAAATACAATTTTAAAAAATCATCAGAGAAAATAATGGGCAATTTTTTATTCATGGTTTTAATTTAAATTCATTACATGATATTTAGACATTTAAAAGTTTGTGTTGACATTTTTCTAGTTCTACTAAACATTGTATTTGTTATGTCCCTTGCATAGTTTGGTTTCTACAAGTAACAGGACCTTGAGTCATATTACCAGGCTAGTGTACTGTGAATTATTATAATTGACTCTATCTTGGATTAAATCAAAGTAATGAATACTGTATTGTTCTTCCAAGGTATTTACCATTTCTTTATTTTCTTTGGGATTTTACCCATATATTCACAAAGTTGCAAGAGTAAAGTTCACCTGCTAAATTCCTCTCCATCCACTCCATCAATAGAGAGCAACAATAGGTCATTGTTAGATGATCAAGGTATCTAATTAAGCTTTACAATATAGGCTAACTTGAACATTAGACTTTTCCCAAAATATCAATAGGAATATATTTTTCATTTTACATTCTTATTGTCCTCCTATTTCTCACCCACAATCACCATAATGGTTTCACATTGTCACGTTAGGCTTATGGGAGGTGCACTGCAGTTCAATGAATTAACATTAGTCAGACAATCACATTTATGACATGAAAGAGGCCCAGCAACTCAGCTCATTTCACAGGGAGCCTTAATAATCTCTATTTAGATTCTGAATATGCAATCAGGCAATTCCATTTTATGCCAGAAGAGGGATACAGTCCAGTTGTGGTGTGCTAGAGCCGGCAGATCTCAATTCACATCTGCTACAATTCTGATAGGACATTTAAAGGATTTCAAATTAATTAATTGATTGTGTAAATTGTTGTTTGGGCTTTACTTTTAAAAAATATGGTCTCTTTTTATAGAGGGATGAAGAGACCAAGTGTATGCCAGACTCATGCAGGTGAAGGTCATGGACTCAATAACTTCCTTCCTCCTTCCTCTTCCTTCTTCCTCACCCCACTCCTGTGTTGGCACTGGGCTATGTTTTATTAATGGGGAAGTCGCTGGCTACATGGCTACCTCTATAATTAATGTAGTTTAGCATTAGAAGGCAATGTGTTCTGGGGAGAAGGACAGGAGAAATCTGATTATGATGAATGGACAGTGCATATCAATGAGACCAGAGAAACAACCTGTCATTTAGTCTATGTGTAAAAAACTACGTAACACTATATGCTCTGATTGTTTATTACATGTTCTGTAGACAAAATGCTTAGCTAATTATTATGATGATAATAAAAATATTTAATTGTGATGAGGCAACATAAACATGTTACAGAGCTGTTTTCAACGTAGGGCTATCAAGTAGCTTATATAGGCCTATCTACCTCCATGAATTGATGAAAGTCATTCTGATTATTATTTATTGTATGATGATTTGATTATTATTTTTTATTATATTGACATTTTGTTTTACCAATGGCTGTCTAAAGCTCAGACAGTCTATATAGGGATATTAGTACCAATATTCTGGACTAACGTGGTTGTAAAGTCTGGGTGAGCAAGGGGAGGGGTTGCAGGGAGGGATAGCTAGGAGCGTCAGCTCGGCAGTTGCAGCATCCATCCACCCCTCCCACTCCTACCCGTCGCATAGAACAGCCCATTTTAATGTTGCCATCATCATAGGACGAGTGCGGTAAGCGAGGAATCGTTTCAGCATGTAGACCCAAATTCTTGCTCACCAATTGGAGCTTATGCTGTATAATCAATTAGAAGAAAAAATTACAGCAACGAGAATAATTGGGACCAACGACCAGAATACCAGTAATAATATCAAATAGCTACCTGCGGTCCTTAACCGTTAATTTATGCAAACACGCTAATATCTGCCTTCCATCATATAATTTTATTCCGCATTAGAGGAATTCCACATAGACGTCTGCACAATTCCGTGCTATACATTGTTATCTCATGACCAGAAACAACAGATGGAACATCACGTCGGTACAGTCTACATCCTTCAAACGTTTTTGTCTGTCGGATATGAAGCGAATTTAAAAGTAAAGAACATTGGATTTCCTGTTTTTCGAAACTCTCCTTTGACGTCCTTGGACATGGCCGGGTGAGTCTTTTTTTAAATCTCAGTTCAATGGTGGTCTATCATTATGGTGGACTAAGGATAATATGGCATCAAAATGCCTCATGATATTGGAGTGACCTGTGAAAATGGCGAATATTTGCACCATTTATTAGACCTAGGCCTATTATTATAGCCTATACCTTTCTCGGTAGAACACTAGTATTGATAGCAGTCATCCAAAATATTATGGTACAGGTAAGCTATGAGATAAAATGTATTCATGAATCCAATATAGTTAATTGGCTACGTAACCTTTATCAATACGACATGCTATAAAACATTTATTTGTCAGTTATTACAGGCAATTATAATTTATTACCGAGTAGACTAGGTAGGCTACATTAATGTTGTGTGCAACAAGAATAGATTATTATTCATAGTAGGGCAGCATTGCCATCTGGAATATATAAAATCCCGATTTGGCGTATTCTGGGAATAGGGTATAGGCTTACGGGTCACTTCTATGATTTTTATGAGTATGCCGTTATTTTATGTCTGAATGAGTCAAATCCGTGCACAGAGATAAATTAGTCCGCAAATGAGCCAGTCAACACGGTTATAACCTTGTAGTAGGCCATCTCACAGATTAAATGTAGCACATTCACTCGGGCAAAATTGTATAATTTTCCCACCATAAAGAAACACACTATGTTCCAATCGTATTTTTTCATGAGCTGCAATTCCTCTGAAATCTGTTGCCTCGAAAATATGTTCTCATTCATATTGGGCCCATTATATCCCCATTCACCTCTGGAAAAACTATTATAAAAATTATGAATATAAGGAAAGGTGTTATTTCCCTACTTTAGTGTGCATTTCTATCGTAAGGGATGGATATCGCTGTCATAAGAGAGAATTTGTGCAGACCAAGGTTAACACTGATATCTGAAGGTTACAAGTAAAGGGCATGGTGGATTTTGACAATGTACTAAAACATGCTCCGTCTTGCAAGGGAAATTTAGGATTTTTTAAAGTTATGATATATAAACACATATGTTTCCATTCACATTTTGATACCGTGGAAATATAAAAACATCTTAATAAAGCCTACTCCTTCGCGCCACGATGGAGGCAATTTTCGCCTCGCATCACTCGGAGGAGAGTATCCTCTGTATCCCAGATCGCTGAGCATCATGGCTGTGCGCGTCGCCTTGGTAAAAGCCCATTCTAGACATGGATTGGCTATTTTCATGCGAGCGTCACGACGCTCGTTTAGGAGACTGTACTGTGATAACAAATATTTTCTGGAAATGTGTTTAACCTTAAACATGTTGTTGGGATTTTGATGATTCCTGGGCCCATATAGCAAGTATAAAGGGAATGCAATTCACTGTTTGAAGATGAGGAGGAGAGGGGTTATTATGCGAAGGTCATTATACAATACTCAGAATAGTGTAGGTCTGATGATGCATTACCTACAGGCTTGTAAAATTCATGAGGAGACAAAATAATCAGATAATTCCATGCACACCTTTAGATTATTTGCAAATGCCTCTAAAACATTGAATAGGTCCTAAAACGTATAAAATCATGATCATGATCGTGATTACAATTTGATGCCAAGATTCAAGGATGTAACTTAGAGTCATAGATAAAAAACATTATGAAGATATTGTATATTTGCATGGGTTTTCATCCCAGTGCCTTTCTCCTCCTATTTTTAGTATGAACATTCATTGCGGTTAAATATGTCCTCCTGATCAGAGAGCCAACCCGCTACTAAGCAGTTAGAGAGGCCATAACATCCTAAATCAATAAACTAAAAATCAATAGACTTTTTATAAATAAATTATACCTGTTTTTTTGTTTCGTTTGATTTGTGTCCCAGTGAGGGAGGGGGTGGGATGGCAGCAACTCCTATTGGCTCATTAATAATTCTCTTTGGTGCAAATTATAGACTACATTTTTATGATAGAGTGAAATCCTGTCAAGATGCTGAAATCCTTACAATCTGAGAGTTCTTTTCAGACTTAGGTTTATTGTAGCAAATGTTGACAACTCAACATCTAGATAGGGTTTAATGATGTAAGAATATTCCCTACAAAACCCATCTTCTCCATCTTCTCCAGCCTTTAGGTGAATCCTACACAGCACCTGCCAAAGCATCTTTCTCTTCACCTCCAAACGCTTGAGCCCTTCTTTCTGTTTCTCTCCTTACAAATATCTGTTTCTATGGATTGGTATCCCCCTTATCATTTTGTTTGATTCTCTTTTCTCTTCTGGGGTTGTGAGACAGACCAGATTAAAGTCTTTGGTGGAATAAACCCCCAACAAATCACACAACAAAAACATTTCCAAATGTTCTTCCACACATGCCCTGATATGGAGAATCATAGAAGGGGCAAAGGAGGGAGTGACATGGGGGAACATTAATCTAAAAATCACATAGTCAAGCATTTCCTACCCGGGCCTATCCTGGCCGATCCTGGCCTACCCTGGCCCTTTTCAAAGAAGTCCATCAGAGAATCATTGTTTTTTGAAGAATCAATACACTTCTATTACCACACATTATCATGGGGGACTTAGCCAATAGTTCGGTGGAGTTCAAACCCAAGAAGCGAGGTAGTGGAGGGGGAACAGAGGTCAACCATGCAGGGGACTTTGGGGCCACCCTGGAGGACCTGCGGGACCTTATGGAGCTGAGAGGTGCAGAGGCCATTCAGAAGATCCAGGAGAACTACACGGACACAGAGGGCCTCTGTCAGAGACTGAAGACCTCCCCAGCCGATGGTGAGAGTCTCACTCAGACACACCACTCTCAGTGACATACTTCACTGGAAACATACAATGCACTTTATTAGTCTACCTTACTAATAAAATTCAAACCAATAGGTCAAATCAACTGGATTTTTTATGAACAACCAGTTGATGATATTTTATGCTATAGCGCCACTGCCATCTTGTTTGCATAGATGGTTTCTACCAGATGTCCTCATTTGTACTGTCCTCATCCGCCTGGTTTTCTATCTGTATTTGTGCATTCCCAACTCAGTCTGCCCGAACAGGCTTTCATGTTATGTTGCTAAGCTACAAAAGCATCAGCAATCTGGTGGGTGTGAGGCAGAGAGACAGACACCTCCTCTCATTCATCATGGCCTCCTGCAGCAAACATAAAATAGTCCTGAGGAGAGATGTTCAAACCACTATATGAGCGTTAATGTTTTCAGGGTATTGCTTTATTTTCACCATTATAGTTTAAAATGATGTCATTTGTCACTTTTTAGATAATGTTAAATTATACAAGCGCCTATGATTCAACAAACTACTAATATCGGCACACTTTTATGATGATTACAAAACTATTTTTATAATTCAGTAGAGATAAATGTAGGCTGTTTCAGTTAGAGACATGAAGGGGAATTTGTTCATGAACCTTTCATTACCATGGCAACTGTGAGAATATTGTCTGAATGAGTAAAATGTGACTTTTCACAGAGAGTCAGATTAATTATTCATTTGCATATCTCATCGCCCTGAAATGTTCCTACTCACGTGTCTTTTTATCACCAGACTGTTTCACACATCATTTCTGAATTCGGTTATAGTGCGACTACATTTTGACTACCCCCCAAATGGGATTGGGTGAAAAAGAGACAGAGAGAGAGAGAGGGAGAGAGAGAGAGATGGCTGGGTTGACAGTAGCAGCAGGTGATGTTTGGCAGAGGAGGACATGAGGTGGGTGTGCCAGAGCACACACCCCACAGAGAAGCAGACACACACTGACTTAGCCATCTGTGCCATTCCCACCCCATCTATCTCATTCTACTAAAAGAGCACCCAGCACCCAGTGTCAACACTCAAACATTTATATGTCTGTTATATGATTCATATGAGTGAGTCTATTGCAATGTATTTACAGAAGTAATTGAAAGATGGTTATGCTGTGTTTTGTCTGCTCTAATGTAGACATTTTGAAAGCATGTTATTTTAATGCTCTGTCATAAATGTAAGAAACATGGCCTAAACTGTAACTATCTCAAGTTCTATGACCATGTCCTATATAATGTAATGACTGTTTATGACAACAGTATTTTTTATGGCCAGTTTCTAATATGAACCCTATTATGAAGTGTTACAGACTAATTTTCTGAAGCATGATTTGTTGAAACGGATTCCGATTCATGGCAGAGACCTACAATTTGATAAATGTTTGGTCGTTTGTAGGCATCCTGATAAAACATCCAAATAACGTTTCACTCTACAGTAATCTTCAACAGTTCCTTAACTACCCACTTACCTACTGAATTCACACAAGACTCTGATACCCTCAAATAGTGTTTTAAATGAAATCCAGTGAGGTGGATGAAGGGATGCCATGCACCATGTTCAGTAGCAGCATTCCCTGTCCTCTCTAGGCCTATCGGACAACCCGTCAGACCTAGAGAAGCGTGGCCAGGTGTTTGGCCAGAACTTTATCCCTCCTAAGAAGGCCAAGTCGTTCCTGGAGCTGGTCTGGGAGGCCCTACAGGATGTAACTCTCATCATCCTAGAGATAGCTGCCATCATCTCCCTCGCACTGTCCTTCTACCAACCGCCTGGAGAGGAGAGCGAAGGTAGGTGTGACTGACTGTCCAGGTATCAGACTTTGGCCTTCCGCATGCCTTAATAAAGCATTAATTAGCCCTCTGAGCTAAAGCCTAGGCATTAGCTATGGGAGTTAACACAGGTTTTCAGTTCTCTCAGTTAAGGTAACTCATCAGGTGAGCGGAGTCCCCTCTTCCCTCACTTCTCTGCCCTATCTCTCTCTCTCTCTCTCACCTCTTTCTTTCTCTCTCTGCTCTATCTTTCTTCCTATTTCTCTCTCTCTCTGCAGCGTGTGGGAATGTGGCATCCGGTGCAGAGGACGAGGGCGAGGCGGAGGCTGGCTGGATTGAGGGCGCGGCCATCTTGCTGTCTGTCGTCTGCGTAGTGCTGGTGACGGCCTTTAACGACTGGAGCAAAGAGAAGCAGTTCCGGGGGCTGCAGAGCCGCATTGAGCAGGAGCAGCGATTTGCCGTGGTGCGGAATGGCACCGTCATCCAGATCCCTGTGGCTGAAATGGTGGTTGGGGATGTGGCTCAAATAAAATACGGTCAGTCCAGGATCAGGAGAAGTCCCCTGATGTAGTATACCTGGTTGGACTATCTATGTAGCTACCTGTGTATAATGCATTTGTAGTTCCTTTGACTGTATCTTACCGAAGGTCTATTAAGAATCAAACATTCATAACAGCTCAACTATAAATGCATAAATAATACATTAAACATATCTGGTTTTGTGTAGATTCCTATTAAGCAGTCATAACGATGTTTGGATCCTTATAATTCCTTATAGATCCTTATAAGTCTCTGGTCCCTTGTCTCCTCCTGCTTCCACTCCCACACAGGTGATCTCCTGCCTGCTGATGGGATACTGATACAGGGCAACGACCTGAAGATCGATGAGAGCTCGCTGACCGGAGAGTCTGACCATGTAAAAAAGTCTGTTGACAAGGACCCCATGTTGCTGTCTGGTGAGTTGTTTGCATATAATACAGTAGTCATGTTACAGTTGGGCGAAAGAGGCCATGCCAGAGGTGTTTGCCTCTGTGCAGTATATTTGTGTGTGTCTCTGATCACAGAGATAGTAGATTATGTAAACCAGCTAGTAAGCTAGCTAGCTAGTTAGCTATGCTGTTGAAACAATCTAACTAGTCTTTGACCCGTGATTGGAGTTTGTTGTGCTGCTGACACCTGCCTCTTAAGCATACTATCAAATTGAAACCTTCCCTTTTACTGGCTGTGATATGACACATGCAACTCAAAACAGAGCCACTACTTACACTACCGTTGGGCGCCAGTAGCTTCTGCCTGCAGGATGAGTGCTGTCAGTGGGCAGAGGAGCGGGGGAGGGCGACTTTGTGTCTCTGTGTGCTGGCTGCAGTGCCGAGAGGGGAAATCTCATTGCCTCTCCCAGTGAGAGAGCGACTCCTCCCTGTTCCCTGGAGCCTGACAGGGCTAATCGGATTGTAGCCCCTGGTCAGCATCCTGAGCACCGGGTCATGAATCCATTAGACCCACAGGGGACCCTCACTCATCCTCTACCCAATAATGATACTCGGAACTGGACTCTGCTACTCACTCCATAGGTCCACCAGGCTAGGTCTATGCAGAGATCTAAATTAATCATGCTGTTGTGATGGTGATGTAGCAGCCTAATCCACATTGGTGATGGTGCAGAAGATCAAATATTGAAAGAATTCAGCTGCAGGTTCAGCAATATGTATGATGTGATTTTATCAATCAATATACACAATTCCCTTGTCTTACCATTGATTGTTTTTTCCCCAGTATCTGTCACACTTACCTCTCGAGGTGCTCATACATCACTTGATGTTTAGGCCACCACACATTGGATGAATGCAAACTCTGTAAATGCTGTGGAATCTTTTATTTATTTATTTTATTTATTTAATCTTTATTTAACCAGGTAGGCCAGTTGAGAACAAGTTCTCATTTACAATTGCAACCTGGCTAAGATAAAGCAAAGAAGTGCAACAAAAACAACAACACAGAGTTACACATGGGATAAACAAATGTACAGTCAATAACGCAATAGAAAAATCTATATACAGTGTGTGCAAATAAAGTAAGGAAGTAAGGCAATAAATAGGCTAAGAGTGGCGAAGTAATTACAATTTAGCAATTTACACTGGAGTGATATATGTGCAGATGATGATGTGCAAGTAGAAATACTGGTGTGCAAAAGAGCAGAAAAATAAAAATACATTTGGGGATGAGGTAGGTAGTTGGTTGGATGGGCTATTTACAGATGGGCTGTGTACAGCTGCAGTGATCGGTATGCTGCTCTAACAGCTGACACTTAAAGTTAGTGAGGGAGATATAAGTCTCCAACTACAGTGATTTTTGCAATTCTTTCCAGTCATTGGCAGCAGAGAACTGGAAGGAAAGGCGGACAACTTAGGTCGTGGCTTTGGGGAGGACCAGTGAAATATACCTACTGGAGCGTATGCTACGGGTGGGTGTTGTTATGGTGACCAGTGAGCTGAGATAAGGAGCTGGGGAGGGCTATACCTAGCAAAGACTTATAGATGACTTATAGATGACCTGGAGCCAGTGGGTTTGGCGTGGGTTTGGCGACAAATATGTAGCGAGGACCAGCCAGCGAGAGCATACAAGCCGCAGTGGTGGGTAATATATGGGGCTTTGATGACAAAACGGATGGTACTGTGATAGACGGCATCCAATTTACTGAATAGATTGTTGGAGGATAATTTGTAAATGACATCGCCAAAGTCAAGGATCGGTAGGATAGTCAGTTTTACGAGGGTAAGTTTGGCAGCATGAGTGAAGGAGGCTTTGTTTGCGAAATAGGAAGCTGATTCTAGATTTAACTTTGGATTGGAGATGCTTAATGTGAGTCTGGAAGGAGAGTTTACAGTCTAGCCAGACACCTAGTTATTTATAGTTGTCCACATATTCTAAGTCAGAACCGTCCAGAGTAGTGGTGCAAGTTGGGCGGGCGGATGCGGACAGCGATCGGTTGAAGAGCAGGCATTTAGTTTTACTAGCATTTAAGAGCAGTTGGAGGCCACGGAAGGAGTGTTTTATGGCGTTGAAGCTCGTCTGGAGGTTTGTTAACACAGTGTCCAAAGAAGGGCCAGATGTATACAGAATGGTGTCGTCTGTGTAGAGGTGGATCAAAGAATCACCAGCAGCAAGAGCTACATCATTGATGTATACAGAGAAAGAGTCGGACCGAGAATTGAACCCTGTGGCACCCCTATAGAGACTGCCAGATGTCCGGACAACAGGCCCTCCATTTTGACACACTGAACTCTATCTGAGAAGTAGTTAGTGAACCAGGCGAGGCAGTCATTAGGGAAACCAAGGCTGCTGAGTCTGCCGATAAGAATGTATCAGTTCCAGTTAAAATACATTCACTTTACTTGTTATAACCATTTTCATGCTGTGGTTTAGTGCACAGGTTCATAACAGTCCCAAGCCATTACATATGTAAGCAATCATCAACATCAAACATATTTAGCAGTATTCTGAGCTATTCCACTCCCTGGTATTAGGCAGTGTGAACACTGTTATTGAACAACTCCTGGTCTCTTGTGATAAAGTATTTTAATTAATGGGAACATAATGGAGCTCTGCTGTACAAAAGTAATTAGATCACCGGTCAGTAGGCGAAACAGAGGAAAGTGACCTTACTCAGTGATTAAAAACACAAACTGCAGTAGCTCCAGAGTGTAATTGGTGAGTGTAATTCTGCGTTGCCTCTGGATTCCAACCTGCCTTCCCAACTGCACACCACACTCAAGCCACCCATGCAAAACTCTAGAACAAGAGTCGAGCTTGTCACTCCAGGAATGAGAATTGGCTTTTAGGTCTCAGCGAAGATGACGTCACTGTGTAATGTGAACTTAGCAGTCAACTATGTCTACATCATAGAAATAAACACAGATTTTTCCACAATAACCTTCTTTGAACAGCATATTGATTGCAAACAATATTAATGGAAATTCTCCCTTCTGTTTGAGGTGCGACATGATTAATACAGTGCATTCGGAAGTATTCAGACCTCTTCACTTTTGACACATTTTGTTATGTTACAGCCTTATTCTAAAATGTATTAAATCATTTTTTCCCCTCATCAATCTAAGCACAATACCCCATAATGACAAAGCAAATTTATTCAAAATAAAAACAGTACCTTATTTAAATAAGTATTCACACCCTTTGCTATGAGTCTCAAAATTGAGCTCAGTTGCATCCTGTTTCCATTTATCTTTAAAAAAAAAAACATTTTTAACCTTTATTTAACCAGGCAAGTCAGTTAAGAACACATTCTAATTTTCAATGACGGCCTGGGAACAGAACGACAGATTTGTACCTTGTCAGCTCGGGGGTTTGAACTCGCAACCTTCCGGTTCCTAGTCCAACGCTCTAACCACTAGGCTACGCTGCCGCCCCATCATCCTTGAGATGTTTCTACGTCTTCATCGGAGTCCGCCTGTGGTAAATTCAATTTATTGAACATGAGGTCCCACAGTTGATAGTGCATGTCAGAGCAGAAACCAAGCCACGAGGTCAAAGGAATTGTCCGTAGAGCTCCGAGACAGGATTGTAATAAAGGCACAGATCTGGGGAAGGGTACAAACAATTTCTGCAGCATTGAAAGTCCCCAAGAACACAGTGGCCTCCATCATTCTTAAATGGAAGAAGTTTGGAACCATCAAGACTCTTCCTAGAGCTGTCCGCCCGGCCAAACTAAGCAACGGAAGACGGAAGCCACTCTTCAGTAAAAGGCACATGACAGCCCACTTGGAGTTTGCCAATAGGCACCTAAATACTCTCAGACCATGAGAAACAAGATTCTCTGTTCTGATGAAACCAAGATTGAACACTTTGGCCTGAATGCCAAGGGTCACATCTGGAGGAAACCAGGCACCATCCCTACGGTGAAGCATGGTGGTGGAAGCATCAAGCTGTGTGTGTGTGTGTGGGCTGGGGTTCAGTGGCAGGGACTGCAAGACTAGTCAGGATCAAGGGAAAGATGAACGGGGCAGAGTACAGAGATCCTTGATGAAAACCTGCTCCAGAGTACCCAGGACCTCAGACTGGGGAGAAGGTTCACCATCCAACAGGACAACGGCCCTAAGCACATAGCCAAGACAATGCAGGAGTGACTTCAGACAAGTCTCTGAATGTCCTTGAGTGGCCCAGCCAGAGCCCAGACTTGAACCCGATCAAACATCTCTGGAGAGACCTGAAAATAGCTGTGCAGCGATGCTCCCCATCCAACCTGACAGAGCTTGAGAGGATCTGCAGAGAAGAATGGGAGAAACTCCCCAAATACAGGTGTGCCAAGCTTGTAGCGTCATACCCAAGAAGACTCAAGGCTGTAATCGCTGGCAAAGGTCCTTCAAAAAAGTACTGAGTAAAGGTTCTGAATGCTTATGTAAATGTGATGTTTCTGGGGGGGGGGGGGTTCAAAAATTGGCACAAATTTCAAAAAAACTGTTTTTGCTTTCTCATTATGGGGTGTGTAGATTGCTGAGGGAAAAACAAACAAATTTTATAATAAGGCTGCAACGTTAAAAAAATGTGGGAAAAGTGAAGGGTTATTCCCATGTCTATTTAGGAATTTCATCTTTGTATCCCTTTAGGAACTCATGTGATGGAAGGCTCAGGAAAGATGCTAGTTACGGCTGTGGGAATCAACTCTCAAACTGGAATCATCTTCACTCTACTGGGGGCTGGAGAGGGGGAGGGGGAGGATGAGAAGAAAGACAAGAAAGGTAAGATAATAAGACAGGCTGAAAGTGTAATGTCATTAAGACGTTCGGTATAATTTTTGTGAGTATGAAGCAAATATAGTATATTTGAAACACAATACCAGGGATGCTTAAAATGGATATGAAGAGTTTCGTTCCAAAACGCTATATATCCATTTTCAGAAATGTTAGTAAATTAGCTTTTTTTAAGAACTTATTTAAAGTGATTGGTGTGTTTTTTTTTCCATATCTAATCATGGCATGTTCAATGACAGACAGGTATTTGTTAAAAATCGATCAATTGATGGTTTTATTTCAGAGAGACAATCACATTTTGTTGCAAAATTAGATATATCCTCCTCCATCTCAGAGACAAAAGTTAATAATAATTACATTAAATAATTACAACTGTACAAATGATACATTTGTGACATACATTTTTTGTTATATCTTTTAAACTGTATCAATACAGTAATATGAGATCTGTGTTCTTGTCAAAAGTAGTGTGCTATATAGGGAATAGGGTGCCATTTGGGACGAGGCCTAACTCTAGCCAAAGACTGTAACCTCAGGCTAGATTTATGATGAGTTGAATTTATATGTTAATTATACAGGATATGAACAATCCATTCCAGCTAAACAATGGATATACAGTTGAAGTCGGAAGTTTAAATACACCTTAGCCAAATACATTTAAACTAAATTCCTGACATTTAATCCTAGTAGTAATTCCCTGTCTTAGGTCAGTTAGGATCACCACTTTATTTTAAGAATGTGAAATGTCAGAATAATAGTAGAGAGAATGATTTATTTCAGCTTTTATTTCTTTCATGACATTCCCAGTGGGTCAGAAGTTTACATACACTCAATTAGTATTTGGTAGCATTGCCTTTCAATTTTTTCCAATTTTGGGTAGCCTTCCACAAGCTTCCCACAATAAGTTAGGCAAATGTTGGCCCATTCCTCCTGACAGAGCTGGTGTAACTGAGTCAGGTTTGCAGGCCTCCTTGCTCGCACACGCTTTTTCAGTTCTGCCCACAAAATTTCTAAAGGATTGATGTCAGGGCTTTGTGATGGCCACTCCAATACCTTGACTTTGTTGGCTTTAAGCCATTTTGCCACAACTTTGGAAGTATGCTTGAGGTCATTGTCCATTTGGAAGACCCATTTCCGACCAAGTTTTAACTTCCTGACTGTCTTGAGATGTTTCTACAATATAGCCACATAATTTTCCTGTCTCATGATGCCATCTATTTTGTGAAGTGCACCAGTCCCTCCTGCAGCAAAGCACCCGCACAACATGATGCTGCCACCCCCGTGCTTCACGGTTGGGATGGTGTTCTTCGGCTTGCAAGCCTCCCCCTTTTTCCTCCAAACATAACGATTGTCATTATGGCCAAACAGTTTTTTTTCATCGGACCAGAGGACATTTCTGCAAAAAGTATCATCTTTATCCCCATGTGCAGTTGCAAACTGTAGTCTGGCTTTTTTATGGCGGTTTTGGAGCAGTGGCTTCTTCCTTGCTGAGCGGCCTTTCTGGTAATGTCGATATAGGACTCGTTTTACTGTGGATATAGATACTTTTGTACCTGTTTCCTCCAGCATCTTCACAAGGTCCTTTGCTGTTGTTCTGGGATTGATTTGCAGTTTTTGCACAAAAGTACGTTCATCTCTAGGAGACAGAACGCGTCTCCTTCTCGAGCGGTATGACGGCTGCGTGGTCCCATGGTGTTTATACTTGCGTACTATTGTTTGTACAGATGAACGTGGTACCTTCAGGCGTTTGGAAATTGCTCCCAAGGATGAAAGAGACTTGTGGAGGTCCACCATTTTTTTGTAGAAAGTAGATGTCCTAACCGACTTGCCAAAACTATAGTTTGTTAACAAGAACTTTGTGGAGTGGTTGAAAAACAAGTTTTAATGACTCCAACCTAAGTGTATGTAAACTTCCAACTTCAACTGTATATCGTTTTGCAACAAAACTAATTTTAATACACATCTAAAATATATTAACCAAAATATGAGACCAGTGATATTTTACACACCCATAAGCATTCACTTCTGATGAAAAAACACAAATGTAAAAAATGTGTGCATATAACGTTTTGGAAATGAACTTTTCATATATACATGGATGTATTTACATATGATTGACTCACAATGTCTGTTTCTTATACTGTATATACACAGACATATGTATATAAGTATCATGCATTGGCAGTTTCAATAGGTGTATTGAAGAGATGCTCCATTAAGCTGTGTCATTCAAGGCCTGATGTTCCTTCTGCTTATGAGAAAGAGAGAGCAGAGCATCTCTGAACTGTACAGTGTGCATTTACAGTACATGGGCAGAGACTTTTCTCCTCCCTGTCTCCCTCTCCTTGATATGAAGAGTGGTAGCTAGCTGCTTAATAATTATATCTAAAAGCATAGGAGTCTGCAAAGCAATCAATACTTGAATGGAAAGAGGGAGAGCAAGATGGGGATGGGGTTACACAGAGGGGGGAGCCTCTGGTTAGGACGAAGCTTCACAATGAAGACCACAGAGAGACATGATGCAATGGTTTACTTATTTGCTGCTCCTGAGGTCTCATACATTCATTTTTTTCATTCCTTGTTTGTTGTTTCTGTTGCTCATCCTTTTTACTGTTTTGATTGTTTTTGTCTCTTAATTTGATAAAATCTCTTATTGTCCCTGTCCCTATCTCAAATCCCAAACCACTATCTCATCAGAGGGCAATAATACCCCTGCAGTCGAAGCAAAACAGATCAGCATCACGAATGGTAGGTGTTTCCCCTACTAGACTAGTTAGATTGGTGAAGGGGTTTGCTAGAGATATTCCATGGGACTCCCATGGGAAATTGTGGACCCCTAATGTAATTGAAAAAAAAAAATAACAAACTGTAAAATATTTTGAAAAGTAAGTTTAACATGTTTAAATAAGTCGTTGCGATTTCTTCACACGTTTCTGTCACTTTCATTTTGTCTATTCATTTTCCCATTCGATTTTTACTCCTTTAGGGGGGTTAAAATGGGAGCAATGTTTGCCTCCCATGCAGCAATATGTCTGTCACATTCAGATGTATCAGTCTAGATATTTCTCTCTCTCTCACCTAATCTCAGGTAAGCAAGACGGGACACTGGAAAAGAATCAGAACAAAGGTAAGAAACAGGGGGATTCCAAAGCAGAGGAATCATCCAGGATTTCAAGTAGGCTACTTTATGTAAATCCTTTGGGGAACTATGCAAACAACAGAAGGCATGAGGTAATCATTTATACAAAATATTTTAAAACATTTTACTTCTCAAATAAGATGGAAGCAAATATCTTGATTTATGTTGAAAACATATTACCTGTACGTTTGATAATAATGGGTTGTATGTTTACAGCCCTTTTCATTAGGTATCATAAGTGCTTTACATCCTGTTACAGTTGCATACTGTAGCTGTAGAACCCACCTGGGGGAAGCATGGCAGCCATTTTGTGCCGATAACGCCCACTAGACCTCTTGTGCTTTTCTCTAACCGTCCTAACCACTCCCTAACTTTGTGACAACCCCCAACCTTAGCCAAGAAACAGGATGAGGCTGTTGCCATGGAGATGCAGCCCCTGAAGAGCGCTGAAGGTGGGGAGGTGGAAGCGGAGAAGAAAAAGGGCAACGTGCCTAAAAAAGAGAAGTCTGTGCTCCAGGGCAAACTCACTAAACTGGCCGTGCAGATCGGGAAGGCAGGTGAGGGCTGATTCTAAACGTTCAGCATTCATAATCAATTTTTTGCTGTCCTGCTTGTTCACTCTGACTTGACCTGTGTATGCACAAGGTTGGCTAGCAGTGCATACTCTACTACCGACAAACTCTTCACATTGTTCTTTGATCTAAGTAGCCATGTCTGTGTGTCTGTCTGTCCTCTTCCTCAGGCCTGGTCATGTCAGCCATCACAGTGATCATCCTGGTGATGTACTTTGTGATTGAGACCTTTGTGGTGCAGGGCCGGGAGTGGCTCACTGAGTGTACCCCCGTCTATGTGCAGTACTTTGTCAAGTTCTTCATCATCGGCGTCACAGTGCTGGTGGTGGCTGTGCCTGAGGGGCTGCCACTGGCTGTTACTATATCACTGGCCTACTCTGTCAAGGTAAGGGTAATAAACTGTGTGTGTGTGTGTGTGTGTGTGTGTGTGTGTGTGTGTGTGTGTGTGTGTGTGTGTGTGTGTGTGTGTGTGTGTGTGTGTGTGTGTGTGTGTGTGTGTGTGTGTGTAGACTGCTGTAGACATTATGTGACAATCATGTTAAATCATGTTTTTGCTCGAATATCCCCATATGGCAAAATCAAGGCACGATTACACTATACTATATACTGTACATGCAGCTGAATTGTATTGTAGTTTCTCAGGTGGAGGCCTAACAGTAAGATCCATCTCCATCTGTTTCCTCCTCCTTCCCTGTAGAAAATGATGAAGGACAATAACTTGGTGCGCCACCTGGATGCCTGTGAGACCATGGGCAATGCCACGGCCATCTGCTCCGACAAGACAGGCACCCTCACTACCAACCGAATGACCGTGGTGCAGGCCTACGCGGGCGACCAGCACTTCCACAAGGTCCCACACCCTGACCAGATGAATCCTAAAGTGCTGGACACGCTCGTCAATGCCATAGCTGTCAACAGCGCCTACACCTCCAAGATTATGGTGAGAGGGTGGATTAGGAAAGATCGATAGATACTTGCACATTGTTGAATGCTCCCACATTTTTATTGTGGATAATGTCTGCAATGCGGAATGGTAAAGGGACACAACTTTATCTTTTCTGGTTATTTTCTGGTTAACGTGCAAAGACATTTACATCTTTATTGGCCATTTGGATGGAAATGTATTTTGTTCATGTTAACCCAACATATATAAACCATTCATAGAATTCAGAATTTACATACAAATTTACATACAAATGTGCGTTTTGCCCAGTCTCCTATTCTGTCTTTTTCTTCCACACGTATTGAGCAAAAACATGGTATCTTCATCTTTTATCCCTTAGCCCCCGGATAAGGAGGGAGGCCTACCCAAGCAGGTGGGCAACAAGACAGAGTGTGCCCTACTTGGCTTCATCCTGGACCTGAAGAGGGACTATGCCCCTGTGAGGGAACAGATACCTGAGGAGAAGCTCTACAAGGTCTACACCTTCAACTCTGTGCGCAAGTCTATGAGCACGGTGGTGCAGCTGCCTGATGGATCCTTCCGCCTCTACAGCAAGGGGGCCTCTGAGATCCTGCTCAAGAAGTGAGTCTGACTTTCAGGCTGGAGATGGCCTGCCTTGTCTGCCTGCCTTGTCATGACAAGTAGGAAAAGTATTTTCCCTATGAATCACGCATACAAATAAAGGGCTCCATTCAATCCCTATTGCTGAAGCTTGATAGAATTGTAAAGGTAGATTCCGATTGAGCCCAACATATGCAGCATTTACCGTGAATGCAGTCTCTAACGCGAGAACATTGGTCTTTAAATTTAAATCACGCTGTAATGCGGAACTTCCGCAATACGGATTGAATAAAGCCCAAAGTTGGATTTGATAGAGGCTACAGCTTTGATAGAGAAAGGGGTGGTAGTGGCCTCAAGATAAAGTGGGCCTTGAATGAGAATTGATGATCAAAACAAAATGACAAACATTAATATTGTGCCCTAACATACAGAGCATCTGTGTCCTGACTCTCTGTCTGTTAGATGCTCCTCTATCATGGCTGGTGGTGGCGATCCACGGGGTTTCCGCCCGCGGGACAGGGACGAGATGGTGAAGAAGGTGATCGAGCCCATGGCCTGCGACGGCCTGCGCACCATCTGCGTGGCCTACAAGGACCTGCCGGCCAGCCCTGAGCCCGACTGGGAGAACGAGGCTGGCATCGTCAGTGACCTCATCTGTATCACAGTGGTGGGCATCGAGGACCCTGTCCGCCCAGAGGTAACCAAGACCTTACGCAGAGGGATTCTCTATTGGGGTGCATTTGTTTTCACAGATGTAGGTAGATTTGGAGTGGAGTTTTTCCACAGGGATGACAATTGTCTGTTACTTGCTCTTCATTTCAAGTGGATAATTCTGTTGAAAAATGTCTAAATAAGAACTTGTAAAAACCTAGGATTAGAGTGGGGAGAAGCTTGCCCTTATGGAAGGGTTGGCACAGTAGGATGACACAACAGGTTTTGTTATACTGTAGGTATATAGTTATAGGTATTGTAATCTCTCATGGACAGACGCACATAACATAAATGGCACCGTAGCGTCTGTCAACAGACTGGAATGCGACAACTAACAAGGAACATTGTTCCAGTACCTTGATTTTTTGTCACTGATCATTTTGACAAATCACAATGTTGCAAGATTTTAATTCTGGGTTTCCAAATGATAGGTTTTGTTATAGTTGTAGGTTTAGTAAATATTCAATAATTTCTCTGTAGTATCATGTACATCAGCGAGTAAGAGGGTGTGCCAAGGCTTTAGCAAAACTCTGGTGTCTTTTCTAACCAGGTCCCAGATGCTATCAAGAAATGCCAGCGGGCAGGTATCACCGTGCGTATGGTGACAGGTGACAACATCAACACAGCACGCGCCATCGCTGCCAAGTGTGGCATCATCCAGCCTGGGGATGACTTCCTGTGTATAGACGGGAAGGAATTCAACCGACGAATCAGAAATGAGAAAGGAGAGGTAGAATTCATCATTCATGTGTTGTTTGATACTCTTTTACTGACAAAAAATGCAAGTGCCCTGACTCAATTCATTAGCTTCAATAACTCAGTGTTACAAGACTCAACAGTTTCTGTGGATACCCCTATAATACAATCTTTATTTCTTACAGGTTGAGCAGGAGCGCATTGATAAGGTTTGGCCCAAACTAAGAGTTCTGGCTAGGTCTTCACCTACAGACAAACATACACTGGTCAAAGGTGGGTCAGAGACACTCCACTCAAAGCTACAGCACGATTTTTGTAAACAGATGGTAAACCATGCAGCTGTATAATTTCCAATGATAACTTTCTCTTCCTGCAGGCATCATAGACAGCACTGTACTGGAGCAGCGGCAGGTAGTGGCAGTGACAGGGGACGGGACAAACGACGGACCAGCCCTGAAGAAGGCCGATGTTGGCTTTGCCATGGTGAGTCATGTAAATGATGATTATGATGAGGATGATGATGATGATGACACCCATCTCTAGTAATTTTAGTACATTTGGGGAGATATTAAATCCCATACTTATCACTACATTTCACTAAATGTACCCTATGTATTTACAATATAGTTACATAGGCATGGTATGTACTTTAGTATTGTTACATTAGTACTTACAGTACACTACTACTATGTAACTATCATACACATAAGTAGGTATTACTGACATGTATTGTTTTTTAATGTGAGACCTGTGAATACTTTTCAAAGCAGTGTACATTTAAAGTGGCTCTTTTTTGTGACTCTGTGTAGGGCATCGCTGGTACTGACGTAGCCAAGGAAGCCTCTGACATCATCCTGACTGATGACAACTTCTCTAGCATTGTGAAGGCGGTCATGTGGGGCCGCAACGTCTATGACAGCATCTCCAAGTTCCTCCAGTTCCAGCTCACTGTCAACGTGGTGGCTGTCATCGTGGCCTTCACCGGTGCCTGTATCACACAGGTACTCACTCCATCTCTGACTCTCGCACTCCACACCACAATTCACTGTTGTGTAAATTACAAATGGACCACTTACTGTAAGTAACTCACTAGGAAATGGTCAAAGATATACACTACTGTTCAAAAGTTTGGGGTCTCTTATACATTTCCTTGTTTTTGAAAGAAAAGCAATTTTTTTGTCCATTAAAATAACGTCAAATTGATCCAAAATACGGTGTAGACATTGTTAATGTTGTAAATGACTATTGTAGCTGGAAACGGCAGATTTTTTATGGAATATCTACGTAGGCGTACAGAGGCCCATTATCAGCAACCATCATTCCTGTGTTCCAATGGCACATTGTGTTAGCTAATCCAAGTTTATAATTTTAAAAGGCTAATTGATCATTAGAAAACCCTTTTGCAATTATGTTAGCACAGCTGAAAACTGTTGTTCTGATTAATTAAGCAATACAACTGGCCTTTTTTAGACTAGTTGAGTATCTGGAGCATCAGCATTTGTGGGTTTGATTACAGGCTCAAAATGAAGAGAAACAAAGACCTTTCTTCTGATACTCGTCAGTCTATTCTTGTTCTGAGAAATGAAGGCTATTCCATGCGAGAAATTGCCAAGAAACTGAAGATCTCGTACAACGCTGTGTACTACTTCTTTCAAAGGACAGCGCAAACTGGCTCTAACCAGAATAGAAAGAGGAGTGGGAGGCCCCGGTGCACAACTGAGCAAGAGGACAAGTATATTAGAGTGTCTAATTTGAGAAACAGATGCCTCACAAGTGCTCAACTGGCAGCTTCAATAAATAGTACCCGCAAAACACCAGTCTCAATGTCAACAGTGAAGAGGCGACTCCAGGATGCTGGCCTTCTAGGCAGAGTTCCTCTGTCCAGTGTCTGTGTTCTTTTGCCCATCTTAATATTTTATTTTATTGGCCAGCCTGAGATATGGATTTTTCTTTGCAACTCTGCCTAGAAGGCCAGCATCCTGGAGTCTCAACGTCACTGTTGACGTTGAGACTGGTGTTTTGCGATGACCCCAAACTTTTGAACGGTAGTGTAGGTAACGGTCTACGGACATTCCAAACAAGCTTTAAAGCTAAATGATCTGTCCCTACCTCTCTCCCTCTTTACCTCTCTGCCTCTCTCCTGGTTACCTCCCTCTCTCTGCCTCTTTCTCTCCCTCTACCTCCCTCTCTTCTCCATACCCCCTCCCTCTCTCTCCCCCCTCCAGGACTCTCCCTTAAAGGCTGTCCAGATGTTATGGGTGAACCTGATCATGGACACCTTTGCATCCCTGGCCCTAGCCACCGAACCACCCACTGAGTCCCTGCTCCTGAGGAAGCCTTACGGCCGCAACAACCCCCTCATCTCCCGGACTATGATGAAGAACATCCTGGGCCACGCCATCTACCAGCTCACCATCATCTTCACCCTGCTGTTCGCAGGTACGCACAGCGGAGGAGGAGGTGGGAGACTGGAGACTAGGGGGAGGGTAGGGGCCTACAGGTGGGGGTGGGGGAAGGAGACTGGAGATGGGAGCAGGGACCGAGACTTTAGATGGGAGGAGGGATGGAGACTGGAGATGGGAGGAGGGACGGAGACTGGAGATGGGAGGAGGGACGGAGACTGGAGATGGGAGGAGGGACGGAGACTGGAGATGGGAGGAGGGAGGGGACTGGAGAAGGGAGGAGGGTGGGAGACCGGAGATGGGAGGAGAAACAGAGACTGGAGATGGGAGGACAAAACTGAGACTTTAGATGGCAGGAGGACAGAGGCTGGAGATGGGAGGAGGGATGGAGACTGGATATGGGAGGAGGGATGGAGACCGGAATTGGGAGGAGGGATGGAGACTGGAGATGGGAGGAGGGATGAGACTGGAGATGGGAGTGGAAAAAGAGACTGGAGATGGGAGGAGGGATGGAGACTGGAGATGGGAGGAGGGATGGAGACTGTAGATGGGAGGAGAAACAGAGACTTTAGATGGGAGGAGGACAGAGGCTGGAGATGGGAGGAGGGACAGAGGCTGAAGATGGGAGAAGGGATGGAGACTGGATATGGGGGGAGAAACTGAGACTTTAGATGGGAGGAGGACAGAGGCTGGAGATGGGAGGAGGGATGGAGACTGGATATGGGAGGAGACTTGGAGACTGGAGATGGGAGAAGGGATGAGACTGGAGATGGGAGGGAGGGATGAGACTGGAGATGGGAGGGAGGGATGGAGGATGGAGATGGGAGGAGGGATGAGACTGGAGATGGGAGGGAGGGATGGAGGATGGAGATGGGAGGAGGGATGGAGACTGGAGATGTGAAAAGGGACGGAGACTTTAGATGGTAGGAGGACAGAGGCTGGAGATGGGAGGAGGGACGGAGACTGGAGATGGGAGGAGGGACGGAGACTGGAGATGGGAGGAGGGAAGGAGGGTGGAGATGGGAGGAGGGACGGAGGCTGGAGATGGGAGGAGGGACGGAGGCTGGAGATGGGAGGAGGGACGGAGGCTGGAGATGGGAGAAGGGACGGAGGCTGGAGATGGGAGGAGGGACGGAGGCTGGAGATGGGAGGAGGGACGGAGGCTGGAGGTGGGGGAAGAGGAAGGGAGGGTGTAAGAAAAGGCAATAGTGAGGGACAAAAACGTTGAGGAAAAACAGTCATGGAACTGTAGTGCTCTATTTAGCTTGTAGCATTTTACATGATCATTTAGTATACCTTTGCTTGGAAGTAGGAAGTATATCTTTAACTACATGTGACTCTATTGTCCACTTATCTTTTTTGTGTTCCTCTCCATCTCAGGAGAGAAGATCTTCAACATTGATAGTGGACGCAACGCCCCTCTGCACTCTCCCCCCTCCGAGCACTACACGATCATCTTCAACACCTTTGTGCTCATGCAACTGTTCAACGAGATCAATGCCCGTAAGATCCACGGTGAAAGGAACGTTTTTGACGGCATATTCCACAACCCTATTTTCTGCAGTATTGTGCTGGGGACTTTTTTAATGCAGGTAAGAGGACCATAAGTGTTTCCTTCTTATACGTTCAGGGATGGGCAACTTTGATGGGGGTGAGGACCGCAAAAAATCTGAACTCATCACGAGGGGCTGTAGTTGATGACAGGTCTATGTGCCCACATCCATACCCCTCTGCTATTCTAACTCGCAACAGTAAATTCAGACCCCGCATGAGTTCCGAGGGCTTTCAAAAGGGGAGCATGCGGCCCACTAGCCGCCAGTTGCCCATCCTTGCTTTACATTATAGCAATACTAGTCATGTTATTCAACCATGTCATATACTGTACCTAATAATCATTACTACTTAATTATTGTCGCACAGGATATGTTGTGCTAACCAATGGCAACCACTTTTTGGGATCAAATATTTCTCATCCTGTGTCTTGTTCTGTACAGTTTGTGATTGTGCAGTTTGGGGGGAAACCTTTCAGCTGCACACCGCTCAATGTGGAGCAGTGGCTGTGGTGTCTGCTCGTGGGAGTAGGAGAGCTGCTGTGGGGACAGGTACTTATGCTGGAGTTCATGTGTAAATGTGTTACCCAAACTGTGGTTCTACAGTGGTTTTGTGTCAAGAACTAATTAAAGTCTTTGACACAGACAAACCCACATATCCATAACCTAGTCTTTAGTTGGCTTTTACACAAGAAGGACTGCCTAACATGCTGACCAGACTGCACGCATGTTGATTTTGTCCACCCACACCAGACGCGATCAGGACACGCAAGTCCTGCCTCTCCCGTCTCCTAATTGGTTTTTAGGAGCCTATACCCATGTGGGTGATTGAAAGACGAACTGAGGTTCCCACTCCAGTCCAGTTGGTAGTGGTAATGCACCTTAAATTTGGTTGCCAACCGCCATATAAAGTCCAAAGAATAAGAAGAAGCCTGAAGGAGGAGAGATTCCTAGAAATGAACTCGGTTTACCCTTTCATCTATAGATTAATTGTTGGAGTAGAGGACCTTGTGCATTTCAGGTAAAATAACAACCCAATGTTTATATCCCAGGACAAATTAGCTAGCAAAAGCAAGCTAGCTAGCTAAATTGCCATGAATGTTTAATGCTTTTCAACCTGTCTCCAAATTAATATAGTTGGTTCAGAGTTCGTTTTGATATTTCAACCTGCGTGTCCTGATCATGTCTGGTGTGGGTGGACAAAATCAACATGCGCACGATGGTGTACGCAGACGTTTGGTCAGCATGTAAGACCCACCAGACTGAAACCCTTTGTTTTACAAGTTGTGTTCTTCTCCTTGTCAACTAACACTGACCCTGACCCAAACAGCTCATCACCACGGTACCCACCAGCCGCCTGCCCTGTCTGAAGGAGGCTGGTCATGCGCTCGGTAAGGAGGAGATGATTGATGATGACATGGCAGATGATGAGCAAGAGATTGACCATGCCGAGAGGGAGCTGCGTCGAGGGCAGATCCTCTGGTTCAGGGGCCTCAATCGCATTCAAACTCAGGTACAGTGCCATTCCCTGTCCCTTGTCTTTCTCCAACAAGGGCTGTACTGTAGTATGTACTGTACTGTCCTATGAAGAGGAGGATTTTTTGCTTGCTTGACTCATCTCTGTTGATTTGTGTCTCTCTTTATTCACCTTTTGATGCCTTAATTCATTTCACCACAATTAATTCCTTGTTTTTTTATATGATATGAACACAGTGATGTGAACAGAGTAAAACATGCACGTAATATTCTCATTCAAAAAAGTTATATTTTATGAAATCTTATTTAAAATACAATGGGTTTGGATCATTCTGTCAGATACCAAAGATGTTTTCCTATACAGAGCCTTCAGAAAATATTCACACCCCTTTACTTTTTCCACGTTTTGTTGTGTTACAGCTTGAATTTTGTGTATCTGCCCTACACACATAAAGTCAAAGTGGAATTTTGGTTTTATATATATTTTTGTATTAATTAAAAATGAAGTGTGTGTAACCCATACTGTACAATTATCTGTAAGGTCCCTCAATCAAGTAATGATTTTTCAAGAACAGATTCAACCACAAAGACTAGGGAGGTTTTCCAATGCCTTGCAAAGAAGGGCACCCAGTCACTACAAAGATACAGGCATCCTTCCTAACCTTCCTTCCAGTTGCAGGAGAGGAAGAAAACCGCTCAGGAATTTCACCATAAGGCCAGTGATGATTTAAAAACAGTTACAGGGTTTAATGGTTGTGATATGAGAAAACTGAGGATGGATCAACAACATTGTAGTTACGCCACAATATTAACCTAATTGACAGAGGGAAAAGAAGGAAGCCTGTATAGAATCAAAAATATTCCATAACATGCATCATGTTTGCAACACGACACTTAAGTAAATGTGGCAAAGAAATTAACTTTTAGTCCTGAAAATAAAAATAGCTAACAGCTAAGCACAGGCAAAGTCCTATAGGAAAACCTGGTTCAGTCTGCTTTCCAATGGACACAATGGACACTGGGAGACAAATTCACCTTTCAACAGGACAATAACCTAAATCACAAGGCCAAATCTAACCAAGAGACTTGCTAACCAAGATGGCATTGAATGTTGAGTGGCCAAGTTACAGTTTTGACTTAAATCGGCTTGAAGATCTATGGCAAGACATAAAATGTCTGTCTAGCAATTATCAACAGCCAATTTAAGATAGCTTGAAGAATATGGAAAAGAATAATGGGCAAATATTGTACAATCCCAGTGTGCAATGCTCTTGAAGACTTACCCAAAAAGACTCACAGCTGTAATTGCTGCCAAAGTTGTTTCTAACATGTCTTAACTCAGTGTTTTATTTTGTATAAATGTTCACAGAGTATTTTGTGTAGATTGAAGACAAAACATTACAATCACATTCATTTTAATCCCACTTTGTAACACGGCAGAATGTGTTGTGTTACAAGGTTTCAAGGGGTGTGAATACTTACTGAAGGCACTGTGTTTATCGATAGGACAAACATAGTTATGTATATTGTTGTAATCTATGAGTCATTTTGATTCCATTGCATGTTCAGATTTCTCACTAAAATACTTTTTTCTCCTTCCTCATGTCATTGCTATTATTACAGATTCTGTCATTATTTTTTATGTACCCTTTGTTCATTGTTAATCAATCCTAAAACAAGTATATGAAGTATTTTACAAGTGTTGTAATTGTTGCCTTTCTTGTACACACACCAACATCTAGATGAGACATAGAAAACAATTACCGGTCCATATTTTGAGGGCAACATCATTGATTAAAAACAGAGGTCTAAATTGGATTAGGTTTGTCTATTAAAATGCCTTTTTGTATCTAATACATGCTTTTGATACCTCCATAGTGGAACATGACCTCTACAAAACTACAAGTTCCACTATACCATCCCTTTAAACGTGATTCATTCTGTGTGCTGGTTCCCTCCGATATGCATCACAGGGCCCCCTACCAACTGACATGAGTTACTGCACGACTGTCATGTCCTCTCTTTAATATCCTCTCTCTCTTCTCCAACAGATGGAGGTAGTGAGTACCTTCAAGAGAAGTGGTTCCTTTCAGGGTGCTGCGCGACGTCGCTCCTCAGTTCTCAGCCAACTCCATGACGTAACCAATATTTCTACTCCCACTCACGTAGTTCTCTCCACTGCCAATGCAACTGGTGCGCCTGGGAGTGAGTTTCTGCCATCCATTAACGGCACACAACAAAAAACAGTCCACTCACCATCATCAAAATGAGCATGTTGAAATGCACCTTTGCCTGCCCAGAAATACAATTAAGCATCAAATATATGTGTGTTTGTCTATGTCTGTGTTTGTGTGTTGGGGAGTGGGGGAGCCAACACTGAGGCGCCTGACCCACTGACCTTTTCATTTGACTTTTTGTTGTTGTATTAGTTGTTAATTTAATATTTCTTTACATCCTTTTCACTACTACCTCATGATCTTAGTCCAGGATTCAATCAGAACCGTGCTAGCCGACAACCGCATGACTCTTGTTCGAGTGTCGGGCTGCATACTCGTTTGTCTTCGTAATTCAGTATAGACTACTTCACTTCTTCAAACATGATCATTAGCTGGCCAGCAGTATTTAATGAATGCATAAAGAATATAATTGTTTTTTTGTTATATTTTTTATGTGTGAAGATTTTATAGTCCTGAATGTTTTCTAATTTATGCTTTTCTAATGCACAAATAAGGAGAACGTAGGCTATGAATTTCTTTGAATGATTTTACATTTGAGTGTCATTCTTTTTATCATTGATATAGTCGACACATGAAATCTCCATTTTGAACTACTAATGTGGTAGGGAAAGAAGGGGTGGTTTTTGACAATGACCGTCACTAATTTGACAGCTCATACCCCAGTTATACCTCCAACACAGCCTGAACAAGAGCCATGCGTTTGTCGGCTAACACGGGTTACCCTTAATCTGATTTAATCCTGGCCGTAATCTATTTCGTTATCTTGCTGCTTTGTTTGGCTTGACACAGTCTGTGATCAATTGTGTTTCAAACTGCCCAGAGAAGACTGTCTGTCTGCTCCTTATTTTCAATGAGATCGACATTTTATTCAGAGCATTACAATGACGCAGCCAATTTCTGAGATGACAAACCAAGGTAAAAAGGGACACACAAAAGAAAAATAGTTACATTTATTTTCCAGTGTAAAGTTGTAAACCTTCGAGTATAACCTGCAACAGTGACATTTCTGAGATATCTGTTTTTGGTCACCTTACCAATAAAACAATTTCTCTGTCCCTAGGTTCCATCAGACTGCCAAATAAGGATCTGCAGTGTTGCTTTGTACAAATAACTACCCTCATTTTACTTGCTTTCTTTTGTTCTCTCTTGTTGTAGGTTCTGCATCTCATGAAGGAAGACTTTTTTATTTCCTTTCTATTTCCTAACATATGCCTACTTTTTTTGTGTGTTTTTTTGTCAGGTGTAGATGATTAAAAGACTAATTGTGATTTGATTGTGATTAGATCTCCCTGATCACCTCTGGTGGTAGTCAAGAACCATTGTATCTGGATATCAATCAAGTGTAAACAGATCTGGATGGTCAAACCATTTAAATCATCATTATATCGGCCACTAAAATCATTGACCGCTAGCACCATTGACTTATAGCATCAGTAATCATCTTAAAAAATACATTAATTCATATTATTGTGAAAGAATGTTTGTCAAATAATTAGCATACAGGGAGGCACCTGGAAATCTGGTCAAATTGTGGACACAGTTGATGGATAAGAGACACATTTTTCACCATGTATAGACACGACAAACATTGATCAGATAGTGATTGGATCCTATTGATCAGGTCACAAAACCCACATGTTAGCACAAGGTGTAAACCATGCAAGAGACAGGATTACACATCAGACTAGATTGTATTTGGGTGTAAAAGGTGTGATCTGGATGTTTTTCTTTCCTTTGATATGTTGACTTTGAAGGAGGTTCATTTGGATGTACGTGGTGTAATTGGTATAATGCAATATCCATGCATTCATCCAACCAACCCACATAAAAAAAACAGTCCCTCAAGTGTTGTGCATTTTGCCTCATTTCCATTAAGGACTTCTTTATTTATTTGTTTCATTTATAAACAGCTCCAGATTACCTTGTCTATAAGGACGATTAGTAGACATCTAAATGTAGGAACTCTAACTTCTAACTCTAACTATAGAAGCAATTTGCGTTGATCCAAGCAATGGCTTTTACTTATTATTTTGCTCTTCAGCTTTATAGATACTTATCATTTCCCCTTAATGTTCTTTACTTTCCAGACAGTGTGGTTGTCAGTTCAGGGATCATAGGTAGCTCTCTATGGGCTGTATCCTAACTTGAGATCCATACGTGTGCAACACTCCAAACACACTTCCCAAATTAGGAGTCTGACCTATATGTTTATTACCACAATGTCTGTTTTCCTTGTCCTATGTTTCTGTTTCTATGTTTTACCCCTGTCCTAAACTTCTCATGCTTTATGAATACTATGGAACACATTTACCTGTCCTAAATTTATCATGGCTTTATGAAGACTATGAATCACACTCACCTGTCCTAAATTGCTCATGGCTTTATGAAGACTATGAATCACACTCACCTGTCCTAAGTTTCTCATGGCTTTATGAAGACTATGAATCACACTCACCTGTCCTATGTTTCTCATGGCTTTATGAAGACTATGAATCACACTCACCTGTCCTAAGTTTCTCATGGCTTTATGAAGACTATGAATCACAATCACCTGTCCTAAGTTCCTCATGGCTTTATGAAGACTATGAATCAAACTCACCTGTCCTAAATGTATCATGGCTTTATGAAGACTATGAATCACACTTACCTGTCCTAAGTTTCTCATGGCTTTATGAAGACTATGAATCACACCCACCTGTCCTAAGTTTCTCATGGCTTTATGAAGACTATGAATCACACTCACCTGTCCTAAATGTATCATGGCTTTATGAAGACTATGAATCACACTCACCTGTCCTAAGTTTCTCATGGCTTTATGAAGACTATGAATCACACCCACCTGTCCTAAGTTCCTCATGGCTTTATGAAGACTATGAATCAAACTCACCTGTCCTAAATGTATCATGGCTTTATGAAGACTATGAATCACACTTACCTGTCCTAAGTTTCTCATGGCTTTATGAAGACTATGAATCACACTCACCTGTCCTATGTTTCTCATGGCTTTATGAAGACTATGAATCACACACACCTGTCCCATGTTTCTCATGGCTTTATGAAGACTATGAATCAAACTCACCTGTCCTATGTTTCTCATGGCTTTATGAAGACTATGAATCACACCCACCTGTCCTAAATGTATCATGGCTTTATGAAGACTATGAATCACACTCACCTGTCCTAAGTTTCTCATGGCTTAATGAAGACTATGAATCACACTCACCTGTCCTAAGTTCCTCATGGCTTTATGAAGACTATGAATCAAACTCACCTGTCCTAAATGTATCATGGCTTTATGAAGACTGTGAATCACACTTACCTGTCCTAAGTTTCTCATGGCTTTATGAAGACTATGAATCACACCTACCTGTCCTAAGTTTCTCATGGCTTTATGAAGACTATGAATCACACTCACCTGTCCCATGTTTCTCATGGCTTTATGAAGACTATGAATCACACTCACCTGTCCTATGTTTCTCATGGCTTTATGAAGACTATGAATCACACTCACCTGTCCTATGTTTCTCATGGCTTTATGAAGACTATGAATCACACTCACCTGTCCTAAATGTATCATGGCTTTATGAAGACTATGAATCACACTCACCTGTCCTAAGTTTCTCGTGGCTTTATGAAGACTATGAATCACACCCTTCCTGTCCTAAGTTTCTCATGGCTTTAATGAAGACTATGAATCACACTCGCCTGTCCTATGTTTCTCATGGCTTTATGAAGACTATGAATCACACTCACCTGTCCTATGTTTCTCATGGCTTTATGAAGACTATGAATCACACTCACCTGTCCTAAATGTATCATGGCTTTATGAAGACTATGAATCACACTCACCTGTCCTAAGTTTCTCATGGCTTTATGAAGACTATGAATCACACTCAAATTAATCTGATCACTAGCTAAATGTCTTGGTTTAGAAAAAGGACTCATGAAGAAAATCCTACATTTTGTGTCAGGGTTGGGATCATTTCAACTGAATTCAATTCAGGAATGGAATGTACATTGATGTACATTGATGGATGGTCCATTATCTTCACTGAGAATTGTTTTACCAATTCATGAATTTAATTTCCTCCTTGTTCCCTGAATTGACCGAGTGGAAATTAATTGAGCACAACCTTGACTATCATTAATACCCGTCTGTCCTCCCCTCCAACATCCTCTCTTCCTTTGTCTAGTGTCATTCAATACGTCTGGAGCGTCCATGGGATTCAACCGCCACCGCAAAAAATCAGGCATTCTCATTTTCTTCTCAAAGTTAGGTGGCCCATTTCAAAGAAACCAAATGAATACATTGACTTGAATAATATTTCATTTTCAACAGCTGTTTGGTATTGACCATTGTGGGACCTATACTCGAAAGTTTACAACTTCCGCAAGGGGACATTCATTCAGAGGGTACCTAAGAATGATGTGTTTTTCTAAATCATTTACTTAATGGAAACAAACAGCTCTTAGGAGAGAAAAAGAATTAGCACAAGTCAACCTTAACATTGTCTCTGTGTTGCCTCACTCCCTCTTCACAACATGGTTATTGGGTCATGTCGCTTCTTGTCCAAGATCTTTGTGGTCATTTTCAGAGGTAGAATGGGTATTTTTTTAGTTGTGCTTGCTACAAAAGTTGGCCTTTTTGGATGTGCTTGCTGAAGAAATGTTTTTTTATGGCTATGCTTGCTGGGGGAATAAACAAACAAATCTTATTGTTTGTGCATGCTGAAGTACAGTACACTGAGCACACAGAATTCCTAATGCTCCTAATGCTCATCCATACCTCTGACTTTCGCGCGAATCCCTCTTTTTAAATCAGCGTATGATTTAAACAAGGGTTACTTGCATGTACACTATATATACAAAAATATGTGGACACCCCTTCAAATTAGTTGATTTGGCTATTTCAGCCACGCCCGTTGCTGACATGTGTATAACAGCAAGCACACAGCCATGCAATCTCCATAGACAAACTTTGGCAGTAGAATGGCCTTAATGAAGAGCTCAGTGACTTTCAAAGTATCACCGTCATAGGATGCCACTTTTCCAGCAAGTCAGTTCGTCCCATTTATGCCCTGCTGGAGCTGCCCCGGTCACCTGTAAGTGCTGTTATTGTGAAGTGGAAATGTCTAGGAGCAACAACGGCTCAGCGAAATTGTAGGCCACGCAAACTCACAGAACGTCACCGCCAAGTGCTGAATCGCATAGCGCATAATAATTGTCTGTCCTTGGTTGAAATAGTCAGTACCGAGTTCCAAACTTCCTCTGAAAGCAAATTCAGCACAAGAACTGTTCATCGGGAGCTTCATAAAATGGGTTTCCATGGCCGAGCAGCCGCATGCAAGCCTAAGATCATCATGCACAATGCCAAGCGTCGGCTGGAGTGGTATAAAGCTTGCCACCATTGGACTCTGGAGCACTAGAAACACATTCTCTGGAGTGATGAATCACGCCTTCGCCATCTGTCAGTCCGATGGACTAATTTGTGTTTGGCGTATGCCAGGAGAATGCTACTCGCCCCAATGCATAGTACCAGCTGTAAAGTTTGTTGGAGGAGGAACAATGGTCTGGGCTGTTTTTCATGGTTCAGGCCCCTTAGTTCTAGTGAAGGGAAATCTTTACACTATAGCATACAATGACATTCTAGATGATTCTGTGGTTTCAACTTTGTGGCAACAGTTTGGGGAAGGCTCTTTCCTGTTTCAGCATGACAATGCCACCATGCCCAAAGCAAGGTCCATACAGAAATAGTTTGTTGAGATCGATGTGGAAGAACTTGACTGGCCTGCACAGAGCCTTATCCTCAACCCCATCGAACACCTTTGGAATGAATTGGACTGCAAGCCAGACTTAATCGCCCAACATCAGTGCCCGACCTCACTGATGCTATTCTGGCTGAATGGAAGCAAGTCACTGCAGCAATGTTCCAACATCTAATGGAAAGCTTTCCCAGAAGAGTGGAGGCTGTTATAGTAGCAAAGGGGCGTCAACTCCATATTAATGCCCATGATTTTGGAATGAGATGTTCGACGAGCAGGTGTCCACATACTTTTGGTCATGTAGTGTATCAAGTTAGGATTCAGCCCGAAGTGTCCATCACAACATAATATGATTGCATTCATGTTCACATACTTATTTGCTCTACATCAAATTCTCCGTGGGAATGAATGTATTATTATGATTTGATTATACTTCACAATATGCACATCTCTTCACAATTTAGGACCAGTCATAGCAATTGCAGGAACACCTTATTTATGTTTTCCTCATTAACAATATTAAAGTCAACTTCACCATAATGCCTTTAAGACCTATGTTGAGTTCTGTGTCAATGGGTCCTGACTTTGAGTGGATGAATAACCCGTCATTTGTTATTATTTTTGTACAGGGACAGGGGTACACTCTTAGAAACAAGGGTTCCAAAAGAGTTCTTTGGCTGTCCCCATAGGAGAACCCTTTTTGGTTCCAGGTCAAACTCTTTTGGGTTCCTTGTAGAGCCCTCCGTGGAAAGGGTTCTACTTGGAACTAAAAGGGTTCTACCTGGAACCAAAATGGGTTATTCAAAGGGTTCTCCTATGAGGACAGCCAAAGAACCCTTTCAGGTTCTAGATAGTGATTTTTTTTCTAAGAGTGTAAGTTGTGGCTGGACACAGAAAAACTGGTGGTATATCATACATGTTTCACATGCTTATTATGTGACTATGAGGAAAAGTGTTGATACATTTGTTCTGACATTGGAGGTAATGGTTTGTTGTTCAACACTTGCAATTCCAGTGTGGTGACTATTGTGCCTTATGAAATACAACCATTGTCTACTATATTGACATGTTTGTACTGATCTGGTTGACTGTATTAATGTCCTTAAATCTAAAACACCTGACTTGAGATATACCCAAAACAACTTACAAAGTACATGTTCAAGATATTCAATAGAAAGCTACAATTCACTTACAATAATTATTTTTAAAAGTTGAACTGATTAATTCACATACACTGTTATTACTGTGGCTGGTCTGTATTGCGGATGATTTTCCCTTTGATTTACTGGTGGCAAGCAGCATTATGGCTCATTGGACATTGCAACAGTCAGTAGATACAGTAGCTCATCCAACTGCGCCCATAAGCATTTTCTTCTGCATCAAGACAATCTCATGCACGACCACATTGAATGTGTTTTTTTGTACAGCATGGCAGTAAATGAGGCTCTCACATGATCAGCCTGTCAGCATGTCAGTGGTTGTTTGGTTTGCATACTGGTCTCAATCCCATGCTCTGTGTTCTAGTTGTTTCACCTGTCCTGTATGTACGTCTTATAGCTCTGTACAAAAAGGTTTCTATATATGTGTGTGCGCGTGCGCGTGTGCGTGTGAGTGTGTCAGACAATGTTGTACATCCATCAATGAGTATTTGATACATTTAAAATGTCTTATATTGAACTGACAACAGCAACTTTGATCTTTCATTATTTAAGTTACCTTTTCATTTGTTTTACTTCCCCTAAATTGCTTTAAAGTTACAGAGTATTCCCAGACGGACATGTACATATTGTACAAATACAGTAGGCTTAATCCGGTCAGTGAGGCATTTCAATTCATAGGTAATTGATTGCCTTTAAAGAGACTGTACAGAAATGTTGCCTCTGGGCATGCTCCTGAACAAAAGGGGTTCCATAAATCAGGGTTTCCCAAACTCGGTCCTGGGGGGAGGGTCCTGGGGGGAGGGACCGAGTTTTGCCCTAAATGGACAAAAATAATATCTAGGAATTACCTCAATGGACAGAAAGAAGCACACCTGCCCACACCCAGGCAAACCTACAACAATAAAACTTTTGACTAAGAATTTAACTAACATTAAGTGGAATTTTCTGAAGAATCAAAAGTTGTTTGAAACTTTTTCAGGTAAGTTTAGTCAGATAAATCTGCCACTGTGACGCTTTTTAAATACTAAATCTCTCTCCACTTGTTTGTCCCATCTATTCCCTTTTCCGTTCCGCATTTTCCCCCTTGTATGACCATTATTATACCAAACTCAACATAGATCCAAGTGGTGAAAGCATTCCGTAGTCCACTTTATGATGGCATTGAGAAGCCGGAATCCAAGAACTCCATCCACGACTTCATGGCACACCCGGAATTTCTCATCAATGACTCGGTCCACAACATCCCCTTGATTGACGAGACAGACATTGAAACCGAAGAATCAGAGCGCTCAGACTGCAACAACGTTCGCCTGGCTCTTCGCCAAGCTCCTCCCCTTGCCAAGCCCCCTCAGCCACCCTCTCGCCACCGCTCTGCCTCCCGCCCTGCCCCCTACCGCCAGCAGAGCCTCCCTGTTACACTCAACTGCAACAACAACGCCACTGCTGCTGCTGAGAATGGAGATCATCTGACCCCAAAAGATGCAAGACTACCAGCTGCTTCTCTCTGCCGCCCCGCCAGCCCATTGCACAACGTGGAGACCTGTTTATAACTACGATCTGGGGACATGGTTGATAAGAAGGGAGAGGAAACACCAATGACTTTGATGGACATGGATGTAACCCAACAAAGAGGGAATGAAGATGAACTGGACACGGAAAGAGAAAGTATTACCTGGAAATGACATTGTATAGACCAATGGTTTTATGGATTGTTTCATTGCCCGACCTTTCCCTCCACAGCCACTGCTTTTAGCCTCACTGCTTCAAAGCACTCTCAAATCCTCTCAAAAAGCTCCACAGTCCAACGATGCTAACCCCACCAGACTCTGATAAAGACACTTTTGAAATGTATATCTAGGCACGCAATAGAGGAGTGATTGGTGTAGTAGAGACAAGAATGAACTGGAATTGATTATTTTCCTTTTGGTTGAAATGATGAAAGACTCAATGGAAAGTGGAATGGGGTTAATTCATTCGGCTTTTTAAAAATATTATTGTCCAAATTATTACTGTTGTTATTACTACTGCAATTACTACTACAATTATTATATTCCAGTTAATGACGCTTCATTGATTAGCTTTATCTATCCATGTATGTATGTATGATGTATGTTTGTATGTATTGTTTGTTTGCTTAACTGCTGTGTGTTTGTCTCCTTGTATTTCTGTTTTTATATACTCCTTCTGGTCATGTCCTTCTTTTCCTTTTCTGTGTTTACATGTGTTGTGTATGTCTTGAAAAAGAAAAAAAGAAATATAACTATAGAAATACATTTATAAACACATACAACAACTTCAAAACACAAAAAGGTAACAATATAGTACATCTGCTATTAAAACAAAGTCACAAATTAAAAGTAGTACTCATGGTTTTGGTTCTTCTCTTCATGTAGATATGTCTTGAATTAAGTTATTCATTTGGACACTACCATGAACAGAGGGGACAACTTAACTATTACTTAACTATGAGTATTCAAAATATTAAGTTGCGCATAAAGATTAAAGGAATTTATTTAAGTGATTATTTTATTAATCCCTGTTCATTCTCTTTATTTTTGTTTTTCATAACACAAAATGAAAAGGAAATTATTACTTTATGTACTTTAGAATCCATCAAACAATATCAGTGTGTATGTTTTATGTATTTCTACTCGACTATGCTTTACTGCTGTCAACTGTGATCAATAGTGACAGCTTTTTCACAGGGGCATAGAATAGAACTGAGGTATCTGTAAGGTGTATTAACATTTTTTCTGATGTGAGCCGCAATTGATACCAATGCTGTTTTGCACTAGTCTGACAAGCTACTACTGTCAACCCAAAACATCCCAGGTAAGTGTAAAATCATGAACATTTATATTTGAACAAACTTCCTCTTTAAACTCCAAGAAAACACTGTGTAACAGACCTACCAGAGCACTGTGTGGCAGTATAATGACCAGGTGGTTGATTCCGCTTCACCATGAAATCAACACAAATAGGATGACTGCCAAGGTATGATAAAATACTTTTTTATGTGTTCTCCATATAACAAAACTCACTTTGGTTTAACACCGGTCGATGATTCAAACTTTACAGTAGAAACCAATCACTTAGAAGAATGGTATTGGTATTTTTCATTATAAACATAACATAGTGTTACCTTAAATTGTTTGGTACAAACTTGATAAATCATTGAACATTAAGCAAAATGTAGATTATTTAAACCATTTGTTTGTGTCTCTGTCTCTCTGTTCTATCTCTGTTCTTCGTACTCAGTGTCTGTCTCAAGGCTGACTGTCCCAGAGCTGCTGTCGGAGCAGGGTGAGGTGGTTGTGTCGTAGCGTGCGCAGCTCTGTGAGTCTCCCCAGCAGGCGAGCGAAGCGCTGGGCTCCCTGAGGGCCCTGGGCTCCATACCGGGCTCCGCACACCCTGGACAGCAGCTCCATGGTCAGCTCCTGTAAGCTCTCCACACACACCACCGCCCGCAGCGACGCTTCGTCTGCTAACAGAGCCAGATGACAGAGTTGGTCGTCACTATCTGGCCAAGCTAGAGGAGATATTCAGACATGCTTGGAGGAAAATGATAAGTCAATAAAGAGTGTGTCTTTATCAACTAAACATCTTGTGTTATAGTATTTAAAATAAATTAACAAATACATTTAGCCTTTTATACAGTAGTGTGTCAGGCATAGAGAGCCAGTCACCTGAGCATAGCAGTGCTGTAGCAGTGAGCAGGGCATATTCAGCCTCTGTCACCCCCAATGCAGCCATGCTGTGGAAGAAGTTGAGCACCGGTCCTAGCAAGTCCTCATTGACTCCTGCACACAGACAGACTACCTAAGACTCAACATGGAAGGAAACAGTACAAAACCCAATTTCCCTTATTTTTCACTGTACGCTTGCTTCATTTTAATATATTTAAAGGGATAGCTCACTATTTTGAAGTTTTAGCATATTTTCTACCCACCTGGGGTGTTGTGGTTTCATCCAAACAGTTTTTAGTTTTTTTGCCTGTTATTTATCAAAGTCCAGATTCTCGGACTAGGATTTTTAAAGCCTGTAACAATACTAGTGGAAAATAAGATAAAATGTCAAATAAACTATCCCTTTAACTTGAACCTCTCTTCAAATAGTACTGTAAATAAAGCTCATAAGATGGGATACTATGGTGGTGAGTACACTATTTAGATAGGACAGTGTGCCTTACCTGAGTTTACAGGGCCGGTCCCACTATGAATATTTTCCTTGGACTCTAAGGTTTTCAGCCAATGATGAGTTGAGATGTTGAAAGGTTGTAGTGCTTGTAAAATAAAATAAAACAATGAGCTCTCTGGCATAATCGGCCCGGTTCCATTTCCATCCCTAGCTCCTACCTTTTCAGTACACAGTAAATCAAGGAGAGTTGGAATCATAGTGTTCACTGGAGTTATCTTAACTATCTCATTATATTTCCCAGCATGCTCTGTTGCGGGTTGATTTTTATAATTATTTGTTTCAATATCTGTGTTTGTTTTCGCATGTACTTTGATTGTTATTGATCTTATGCTACACAAAGATATATAACTTACATTTTTCTAAACAAATCTAATCCGTAAGAGGTTACTGAGATGGTTATTCCAGTTTAGGTGATCTAGGTGTTCTCAATATACTCAGTCTTTACTCTGATAATCATTCTGAATGCAGGTTGCGGGTGATGAAAATATTAAATTGTTGGATAGCCTCGCTAGAGATCACTAGACATCACTTAGCAAGCCAGCATAACGTAATCATTTACTCAAAAGGCACACTGGGAAATATGCAAATAAGGCTTTACACCCTACAGTAAAAGGTAATGAACTGCTAGAGTAATGTACTCTGATGGAGTTGATTGTTAATTTAAAACACATAAAAGTGTGAAATGGCATGTAGTTACATTTAATCAACTCTGAGAGTTTAATGTGATTGGATATGTACTCTATTTAGTGGATATGTACAAAACAAATTGTAATCTACCCCATGACCAGGTTGGTTTTAACAAAAACTGTGGTTGGAACCATTAACCCCCAAATGGTGTTGAATGTGACCCCATGGGAGTTAAATGAACTCTTGTAATTGTACTGTGTAGCATGCTGAAATGGAGCCAGGACAAATGAGTCAGTCACCCACAAGCCTCATGTTGGTGTGGTGGTGTCAATACCTGGGCTAGAGGCTGCTGGGTTCTGGGTGAACTGCTGAGCTGATAGCAGAAACATGACTTCCACAGATGAACTAGAGAGGAGGGTGGTCTGGTCCGAGCAGTCCAGGAGCTCAAAGCCTACATGGACACCAGACACTAGATTAGTTTACACAGACAGACTCTCAGAGTGGCCTCAGAGAGAGAAACAGGGCTGTTTTTAAATTTTTATTTATTTAACTAGGCCAGTCGGTTATGAACAAATTCTTATTTACAATGACGGCCTACCTCGGCCAAACCCTAACCCGGACAACGCTGGGCAAATTGTGCACCGCCCTATGGGACTCCCAATCAATGCCGGTTGTGACACAGCCTGGAATTGAACCAGAGTCTGTAGTGACGACTCTAGCACTGAGCTGCAGTGCCTTAGACCGCCACGCCACTCGGGAGCCCTTTTGATTTTGGTTTTGATATGAAAACATATGGTAGGTGAAAGCAACATGGTGTAAGCTTAGCAGGTATATGCTTTCCATATCACTGCAGAAACAAGAAAGGAGAGAAAGCTTATGTATGAGGTGTGGCCCAACTCACCAGGTACACTCTTGGCGAACTGCAGCAGCCTCTGAGAGGGAGGGCATGCCATGTCTGTTAGTCTGTCTCCACCAACCTCCGTACAAGTCCACTCAAACACCTGCAGAAAAAAACGGCCTGAATAAACTCTCAATGAGATTAGTAGAAAAATTACAACATATCTTTAAAATCTCAATCCACAGACAACAGAATTACTATTCTTATCAGCGACCCACCCTACAGTGTGTAGTGTCCTGCGCACTGTACTGCCGATGAGCCTCCACCATCCTGTCCAGCACATGCTTCTGTTCTACTGACAAATTTGCAGACACTACCTGTAACAGGAAAACATTTATTACAAACAGATCATTTGATGGCTGAGTGAAATTACCCCACAGGGCACAGACGTCAGTTCAGCGTCTAGTTTTGATTTACATTTGGATGATGTGGAACAAAATATGTCACCGTGTCATTGGATTTAGGAAATTCCCTTACGCTGAGGAACTTTGGCAAATCCAATCTGGGGCATATACATTATGCCGAGTCTGTTGCAAAACTTTTCTTAAACAGAAGCAAAAGGAACGAAATGGAGAGGGACCTACCTGAATTGTCTAATATAAACTCTTGTTTTGCTCTATTGGCTTCTGTTGGGTTCTTAACGGTAAACTGTTTCCGTAATAAATATGCCCCAGTTTTTCGCACTGATTTATCGTCATCACATTGAATGTTTTGGTTGAAATTAAGTGAAAACAACGTTGATTCAACCATTGTTTGTCCAGTGGGACCATTCTGACACAGACTTGGAGTATAAGCAGCGTCGTATTACAGGACACACCAATTAGAAATCAGTCAAAAGTGTTACAGGTTGCTGGTCCATCCTACTATTAAGAGGCCATTCCAAAGACCTATGTAATGTTAAAATAAATTGATCTGCGACATCCCCCTGACGGTCCCAGAACTTAAACAGGAAATCCAAGAAAGTGATCTGGGAGAGGGCCACCTATGAACAAAAGTAAGGAACAGATCTGTGGTTCTCCATTGATACAATCCATCTGACAAGATGATCATCCAAGGGTCTGTAACTATCTAGACCCTTCGATATTTGATCTTGGTGTATTTTTCAAAAAGCGTCAGGCTACAATGTCCTTGCCGTTCAGAATATCCAAGAAATGTAACACAATGGCGAAAGGTCAGAAAACTAGATGAGAAGGTTTGAATGTAGGAGGAAAAGAGAAAGTGATGTACCTGTCCTGATAGCCTGCTGGTGGAGCTGACTCTTCTGCTCCCCATGTTCTCCTCCTCCTCAGGCCCTCCTCCTCTGTGTTTGGTCCCCTTCCTCAGCCTTTTGGACTGGCACTGCACCTCTGTCAGCAGACCTGGCAACACAATTGCCTCTGTCAGACTCACATAGGCAAATATATTTATTTACTTATTGTTTATTTACACAAAGCTATTGAGATCATACACATTTTTCCAAGGGATCCCTGTACAAGGTATTTTGGTTGTCTTTGCAATTAAATTATGTCCGCCTGGCTATAAATTGGAGATATGAAGATTCAAGATTCAAGATCTTATTGTTAGCTTACTCTGCCTCTCTTCAAATGATTGACATTGCTTTCAGCTAAATACAGTTTCAAATATCCCTACAGCCTTTTTGATATGGTATGTTCCCCTCACATTCAGCCAGCATGCCCACAGCACGACATTTCTGCAGCCGGCAGTCCTGGCACTTTCTCCGCATGTACATGTCCATCTCACAGCCTCCGCCACTTTTACACCGGTACACTGCTTTCTTCGTCACACTCCTTCGGAAGAAACCTGAAACACAGGAGTATCACAACCTCTAGTTGGGGTCCATTTCAATTCAAGTCAATCCAGATAAAGACGTTTTTTAAATTTAAATTCAAACCCCATATTCAGACAGATACCGGAAGTGACGGGCTCTGTGATAAACTTTCAGGTTGACCACCCAAATGTTGTTGTAAACATTGACGAAAACACTGCCTCCCCTACCTTTGCAGCCTTCACAGGTGAGGGCGTTGTAGTGGTAGCCAGAGGCTTTGTCCCCACACACCACACACAGCTCATCCTGGCCCCTCACCCTTCCTCCTGGACCCAGCCTGGTCCTCTTGACCAGGGACAAACCTCCCCCACCTCGCCCCTTCCCCAGGCTTCCACACTGGGGCTCCGGGCTGGGCTCGCAGGGAGTGTCCAGGCAGTGGGGGCTGTAGGGGTGGGTGGAAGGTGGGTGGAAGGGCTGGGAGGACGGCGGTCCGTAGACAGAGAACTGCACATTGATGGGGCTGTACTGCTGCTGGCTGAAGGCTAGGCCCTGTAGGTCTGGCTCCTGGAAAGGGTAGCCCAAAGGGTCCCCCAGCACATCTGTGTGATGAGGAAATGACACAAAATAAATGGATTTGGTGCTTTGATCCTGAACCCACCGGTTAAGTTTAAGTGCCCCACAGGGGTGGACCTAGGAATGTCTAGTGGCTAGCAAAGAGGATCCACCAGAGCCATTATCCCAGTCACACTGGTTTCAAGTCAAAGTGCATCACAAGAATGTGATCGTTGTCCACCATCTTACGGGATTCATGCATGACTTAATGTATTTTATTGGTCCTATGGGACTTAATAAAACAACGTCAGAGCGAGACCTTGTGAACCAGTTTGGACTGTGGAAACAGGATGCAGCTGAGAGGTTACAGGGGCATTTTACCATTTACATATTTTTATAGAGTTTTATTCAGTATTTTATTGCCGCGTAGATTGGTGTCTGATGATGTCTTATGAGCGTAGCGGGGGGAGGGGCGGTGGAGCTGTGAAGCATTTAGCAAATGTCCCGTCTCCACAGAGGGAACATGTGTCACCATTGGTCACAGATCAGCCCTAAATCAGTCACTCTGATCAGAAGGACCCACTTCCATAAGTTGAGTCTCTTAGCGTTTTATTAGTTCAGATAAGAACTGAAATAATGAGAGGTTATTTCTTTTAAGCACAAAAAAAATGGAATGATTAATGTCCATCCTTTCTCAAAATGCATCAATACTACTGGATGTATAAGTTACATTGTACTTAGGTGCACATCAAGTGTCTTCATACCATATCAGCCTGGATATTCATCCATAGCTATGAGCTCTTATAAGATGTCCTGACATGTACTGAACACCACAGTGACCTCTAGAATCCAACCTATGACCCTTCCTTTCGGAACAACAACACTCACCCTATCCTCAGCCACAACCCGCCTCACCCCTTCTCTTTTAGAACCATGACTCTCTCTATTTTTCCTCCCCTCTATATCCTTTTCTCTCTCTTTCTCTCCATCACCACTTTCCTCACGCATCCCGTCTTCCCTCTACGTCTCACAGATGTTTCCTGTCCTGGCGAGGATGGAGGCCAGTACTGAGTTTGTGCTTGCGTGACAACGCTGTGGTGAGCTCTGTTTGTAAACCGTTTCAGCACTATGTAAACACCCAGGCCTCCCTCCCTCTGTCCCACGCACACTAACGCTACCCCCCATTATGTAGCCATATCATATCCACCGCTCAGCCAGGAGAGGAGAGGACCACAATGTGAAGAAGCCACATAATTAGGGTTAGGTCACAACACTCCACTGCAACCATTATAAATAGGCCCTAGTTCCAATGCAAATTCTTTGTTAGCTAACATCCCGTGTACTGGAAATGTGGCAGGCTATCCTGTAAGTATTTTCCATTCAGATTTATTTAATAAAAACAGTTGCTTCTAAATGTATAAGGTTATGCCCAGACTTTATGTATTCTTGCAAGTCTCCCCCTCTAATCTACAGGCCTATGGCACTACAAATGATGATAACAGAAAATGATAACAGCATAAACATATAATATAAATGAAATATAAATGTATAATCATGACATTTTGATTTGATTAGGTCATCACCACACAATTACAGAGCATGTATCAGGATACATTGTGTTTGGATAAGCACACCATCAAATCGGACTAGATTGCTTTAGTATAATTGCAGAGTCCAGATAAAAAGAGTCCCTCACCGTAGTACTGCAGAGGCTCGGTGATGCCATATCCATCAGAGGCAGAGAGGTAACCACCGGCAGACATGGTCATCTCCGACTCACTCCACTCTCTCATCTGGACAGCTGATCCACAGTCAGTCTCTGGGAACACCCGCTTAATCTATCAACACACATACGGGGAACCACACACCTGAGGAATCTGCAACTCTCCAAACATTTCTTTATATCAATGCTTGACGACAGGTCTCCTCAGTCTCCTAGCTGTGATATCATTGCCTATTTTAAGCTGCGCTCTGAGATGCAAACCTAAAGGTTACTGTTGTCCACAGTGAAGGCGTGCAGCTGAAGTCTGTGGCAGTGCGATGGATCTCTGCTCCTTTGGGAGGCATCAGGGGGAGACGAGGGACAGAGAGGAGAGTGTGAGAAGAAGAGAGAGGTTGGACTCAAGTCCAAACAGCTGTCCTGGCTTGGAGTTCAGAGGAAAGAGAGAGGTCCCCTGTCATATGGGGGCCTGTCCCTGGTGGGGAGCTTAGGTTTGGCATGGGTGGATGGATCCCACCCCACCACGGACCAGGAGTTCACAGAGTGGGATCAATGAGTTAGCTGGAGCTGGCAACTCACCCCAATCTTGTCTCTGTACCAACATAACTGGACATGACCAGTGGTCAATCTTTATAATATTTATAATTTTTGATACCTTTAATACTCTTCCCCATCTACACTATATACTATTAGTATGCTGTAGTTACTCTTCCTGGGTAAGTAGTGTGTGTGTGGGTGTGCATGCACGGCCGTTTGCATGCTTATTGTACGAGTGTGCATGTGAACACAATAGTGTGTATGTGTTCATGTGAATGACTGAGTGTGTTGTGTATGTGTCTGAGAGTAAATGTACGTGGATATGTGTGTACATGTGTATGTGTGTGTGTTGTAAGAGTGTGTGTTGTAAGAGTGTATGTGAAAGCTCATCTTTGCGGCCCCCAGGGAGTGTTTACTCGGATTCTGTTTGCTCTGTTTGTGTTGCAGTTAATATTTGACACTAGTCAGGTTTTGAGTTTGGGAAACTCGCCCCCCCCCCCCCCCCCCCCCTCCAAAGTTGACTGGGTCATGTCGAGCCCTGACGAAAGAGAGAAGACCCTAGATTTGCCCTAACCTCTCCCTGATGGGGTTTGACATGTAGCATGATTCTAGCAAACGAATGGTGTCCTTCCCACCCTGACCCCATTCCTCAACTGTCAAATTACACTGGCCTGTCTGTGAACCAAGCCGACCAACGAGCAGCATTTCATTCAATTATCTACCCCACGTGCTGAGCGTCTGTGCTGAGCAAGCAGTGCAAAGGAGAAGGTACACCATAGGTAGGATGGATTTACAGTATGCACACATGCATAACATTGAGTATTAACAGTGATAATAGTTATGGTGACTATTTAGTTATGTTTCACTACTTCATGATCGGGCATGCAGTCCTCTGTTCATCTCTAATGGGCGATTCCAAGCCAGGAAGGCCCAAAAATATTTAAAACCCTTTAAAGACCAATGCACGCCTCTTGTAAGACAGTATGATCCCTGAACCGCAGATGATACAGACAACATCTTGGTGTCATTATCCTCTCTATAGTGTGCTCTAAAATATGGAGTGTGTCTAGATTCTGAAATAAAATCACATTGATTTATTCATCATAAAAAATATCTCAAAGCACCCTTTTCGATTTAGCCAATTTTTTGGACATATTGTTTGGAACAACATAGTCTTCAAACACTTCACATTTCCAGAGTGGTGCTCTGCTACCTTTGAAGCAAACAAAGCAACCTCAAATTAACATTGTGTCGTCTTTGGATCCAACTAATCTCACTTCATCTGGTACCTAGGCACAACTGACTAGCTAAGGTCCCCGATTGATAGAAATCCCAAATACACTAATGTCATTATTACATTTGTTTGAATTTCTTTGTCATTGTACAATTACCTTAACAAATCCCAGGAGAGGCTTCTGTTGTCATATTCCTCTGTCACGTGTACTGTTGCATTAGTCATGTCTTCACAAAGCTTGCTACCCCTTATACTGTACTCTACCTCCAAGAGAGTGAGAGAGCATGATAACGGAGGGAACGCAAACACTACAGTGGATGTGTCTGCGCATTCATTCATTTCCCTCATCATAATGAGTGATGGGGACCATTTCTTGGAGTGTATACATGTGGCCATGGATCTTCTAGTGTGGCCCAGTTGTCACTGTCGGACAAGGGCCTGAGCATGTACATCCCCAAGGGAAGCGTACTGGAGGAGGAGGGTAAGGGTGTGATAAACACATTACCCTTGATTCACTCAACATTTGGACTGAAGGCTGTAAGCACACAATAAATATCTCTCTTTCTCTAAACCTCTAGTACGTCTTCCCAGCTTGGCTCTTTATCACTGCACACTGTTTGCTGGTAGCCTGACTCAGATAGCACAGTGTTTACTGATTTAAACAGGAAACTGACGCTTAGATTAGAGTGGCCTTGCAGGGAGGGCCAGGGGATGGATTTGTGGTTAAAGTCCAGTGCTAAAATAGATCACATGATTTGTAAATACTTGTAAATACTCTAAATGTTACTACAGTTAATGCGAATTGACTAGACCGTTGTTGTGAAATGTGAAAAGGAACATAAATGCTTGCTTAGTACATCACATTTTCACCTCTTGAAGTTATCGCCCTAACTAGATCCAAACAGTTTATAATCTGTTTTAGAAATACATTCTAGGAACGCAAAGCGAGGCGGCCATCTCTGTCGGCGCCGGAACTCTGAACATACTGAACATATTAACATAATATACACAATGAAAGTCTTTGATTTCAGCTTATCTGTTGTTGCTTTAGAACGCTTGAGCCATTTTCACTATAGTACAAATGCAGTTTTCAGAAAATGTTTCTCTCTCAAATGGATTCCAAAGAATCAAGATGTTTGTTTTTCCCCCCTACTGTACTGTAGATGCAAGCCTACTAACTTAATTTTCCTTATCCATTACTTGTTTGTAACAGCAGGTCTTAAAAACATTTACAAACGAGTTAGGATACTGTTGTCATGACTAAACGGACACAGAATCAAGTCAAAACACTGGCTTGACATTGTGGCAAAAATATTTGTAAAAGTCCAAGTGTAACCACCAAACCTCTTGAACCTATCCAATGTCAGTTCCTTAATGCGTGCATCAATAATGTGTCTTTTTTTAAATGAAGACTTAGTTGGAGTAAATTACCCTTCCAAAGCACACTGTTAAAACTTCTTAAATCTCTCTGTAAGTCCGTAAGATAAGATGCACTATGGCACCTTGGCACTTCATCTATCAGGTAGCAGGTTACTCAGGAGAAGTAGGACAGCTAAGCCTCTTCACATCAACAAGACAACTTCACAGCAACAATCAACAAGGAACATGATAGGTAAAACTACGTTTTTCAAATACACAGTCCATAGTAGAGTTTGAATAACGGATCAAATTGAAATAAAATTATAATTATACTCTTCATCGAGTAAAATGTATTAAAAAGAGTGATATGAGCTCACCAGTGGTGGTCTTCTCCTCGTGTGCTGACTTCTGATAGCCTCCTGATTTTTCCTCCCCTTACATTTGTAATGTTGACTGCAGTTCAGCCTCTGGCATTCTACACTTGCCAAACACGCACTCGTACACAATCACAACCGCGCACACACACACACACACACACACACACACACACACACACACACACACACACACACACACACACACACACACACACACACACACACACACACACACACACACACACACACACACACACACACACATACGCAAACTTTCTCTCTCAATCAAGAGACAGTCACTCACTCATGCACATTACCTTGCTTAGGACCCAATATCAGAAACATTGTATGAGGTGGATAAGGATATTAGATACCATGGATGTCTTTCAAGAAGACAAGGGGCACTCAAAGTAGATTTTGCACAGGTATCTATGCAATATGTTATTATAATGGTCCTTTGTAGCTCAGTTGGTAGAGCATGGCACTTGTAACGGCAGGGTAGTGGGTTTGATTCCCGGGACCATTCATACGTAAAATGTCGCTTTGGATAAAAGAGTCTGCTAAATGGCAAAAGGTTATTATTAAACTGTGTAATGCATGCAACTATTTATAGAAAGGAGTAATGCCTGAAAAAATATATATGCAACTACCACTATGCACTTCTACAAAGGTCACAGTAGGCAAACCTTACAATTTAGCTCAAGTGAAAGCATCACTTTCCTGAGAAAATGCACACCTTGCTTTGGCCTACTCCATAAGGTGAAATCTTAAACAATAGTTGATACACCCCTCAATGAATTGCATTATGTTAAACTAGAGAGCATAGAGGGATATATAGGAAGTATGCGGAGTGGAGGGGAATGTGTGTGTGATGGTGTGGGCTCTGGCCCTGCAGTGAGAGAGAGCAGGCTCATTAAGACATTCCCAGTATTGTGTGTTTATAAACAGCCTCTTGTTCGTCCCAGTGATGGATGATGGCCCACTATCACTGGCTCTTCCTGCTGCCCTCTGTAAGAAGCCCTGGGACTGCCTAGGAACACAACCTCTTTGCCACTGTTTCCCAACCGACTACAACTACATGCACGCACACACTCCTACTCCCTCACTGTCACTGCATGAGATCAGCCCCCCACACAGTTCATCTCCTTTTAGAACCCATCGTGATAGTTTTGTTCTGACCTTTCCTCCCTCGCTGGGTGGGCCCTCAATGTCACTTATATGTGTGTACGTGTGTGAGGGAGAACGTGTATGTGTGCGTGTGTGAGAGGAGGGTTTCTCAGGGTCAGAATTCCATGACTAGTTTTTTTCAATAACAGGACAGTAATAACAATAACTGCACTAATAAAGAGAAACAACATGGCTGTGTCTTCCAGGAACATTAGTGTCAGTGACAGATCTACCAGGGTCCCCCAGGGTCTACCAGAGTGTGGAGTGGAAAGGTCAGAGGTCAGCTTGACCTCCACATGACATGATAAATTAAGGTTGAGTGTACAAGGGGTAAAGTCAAGGTTACAGTTGGGTAAAATAGTGACATTTCATGTTACTATTGAAATACAAGATAGTATTTAAAGGGTGCTGCATTGCATCTATTTCTAGATGTTTGATTATGAATGTCTTAAAAATATACTTTATTTTAGTTTTTACAATCAACAGTAAAATCTACAACGTACATTTTCATAGACCCACTCCAATTTGCTTACACAGACGACGCAATCGCAATCGCAATCACACTGCACACTGCCTGATCCCATCTGGACAAGAGGAATACCTATGTCAAATCCACACAGACACACACATATACATACACACACACATATACATATACACACATATATATATATATATATATATATATATATATATATATATATATAGAGAGAGAGAGAGAGAGAGTATTATATATAGGAGTATTTTTGTTTGTAATATCCACACAGACACACACATATACATACACACACACATATACATATACACACATATATATATATATATATATATATAGAGAGAGAGAGAGAGAGAGAGAGAGAGTATTATATATAGGAGTATTTTTGTTTGTAATAAAGCCCTTTTGTGGGAAAAAAAAATCATTCAGATTAGCTGGGCCAGGCTCCCAAGTGGATGGGCCCCTGCCCAGTCATTGGAAATCTATAGATTAGGGCCTAATGAATTTATTTCAGTTGACTGATATCCTTCTATGAATTGTATCTCAGTAAAATCGTTTAAATTGTTATATGTTGCATTTATATTTTTGTTCAGTATATATACAGTACCAGTCAAAAGTTTGGACACACCTACTCATTCAAGGGTTTCTTTGTTTTGACTATTTTGAAAAAAAATTGTGAAGACATCAAAACTATAAAATAACACATAAGTGTTAAACAAACAAAATATATTTTATATTTAAGACTCTTCAATTTAGCCACCTGTTGGGGGTTACCCTGGGGGTCGGGTGTGGGGCTACACCAATGCCATGATTATTGTATATATGAGATAACCTTTGTATGCTTGCAATGCGCAATGATGAAAAAATACTGGGTAATGGAGATGTACTGCTTTAGTTCTCAGGCTGAGGACTAAAGCACCTGCTGATAGTCACACAGCCTCAAGGATGAGATAGTAGAGTGAGAAACCACAGTCTAGACATGTTTTTCTCATCTTAGATCATCTAACAAGGCTCCCTACATTTTATCAGCATATCGAACACGTGACCCGGGCTGGCAAAATTCTGGATCATTGCTACTCTAACTTCCGCGATGCATACAAAGCCCTCCCTTACCCTCCTTTCGGCAAATCTGACCATGACTCCATTTTGTTGCTCCTAGCCTATAGACAGAAACTAAAACAGGAACCCCCGTGCTCAGGTCTGTTCAACGCAGGTCCGACCAATCTGATTCCACGTTTCATGATTGCTTCGATCATGTGGACTGGGATATGTTCTGAATAGCCTCAGACAACAACATTGATGTATACGCTGATTCAGTGAGCAAGTTTATTAGCAACTGCATCGGTGATGTTGTGCCCACGGTGACTATTAAAATCCTCTCCAACCAGAAACCGTGGTTTGATGGCAGCATTCACGCAAAACTGAAAGCGCGAACCACTGCTTTTAATCATGGCAAGGCGACTAGAAACATGACCGAATACAAACAGTGTAGCTATTCCCTCCGCAAGGTAATCAAACAAGCTAAGCGTCAGTATAGAGACAAAGTAGAGTCTCAATTCAACAGCTCAGATACGAGATGTTTATGGCAGGGTCTACAGTCAATCACGGACTACAAAAAGAAAACCAGCCCCGTCACGGACACCAATGTCTTGCTCACAAACAAACTAAACAACTTCTTTGCTCGCTTTTAGGACAATAGTGTCACTGACACGGCCTGCTACCAAAACCTGCGGATTCTCTTTTATCACAGCGAAAGCGAGTAAAACTTTTAAACGTGTTAACCCTCGCAAGGCTGCAGGCCCAGACGGCATCCCTAGCTGTGTCCTCAGAACATACACAGACCAGATGGCTGGTGTGTTTACGGACATATTCAATCAATCCCTATCCCAGTCTGCTGTTCCCACATGCTTCAAGAGGGCTACCATTGTTCCTGTTCCCAAGAAAGCTAAGGTAACTTAGCTAAACGACTATCACCCCGTACCACTCACTTCTGTCATCATAAAGTGCTTTGAGAGACTAGTGAAGGATCATATCACCTCCATCCTACCTGACACCCTAGACCCACTCCAATTTGCTTACCACCCCAATAGGTCCACAGACGACGCAATTGCAATCACACTGCACACTGCCTGATCCCATCTGGACAAGAGGAATACCTATGTAAGAATTCTGTTCATCGATTACAGCTCAGCATTTAACACCTTAGTACCCTCCAAACTCGTCATTAAGCTCGAGACCCTGGGTCTCGACCCCGCCCTGTGCAACTGGGTCCTGGACTTTCTGAGGGGCCGCCCCCAGGTGGTGAGGGTAGGAAACAACATCTCCACCCCGCTGATCCGCAACACTGGGCCCCACAAGGGTGCGTTCTCAGCCCTCTCCTGTACTCCCTGTTCACCCATGACTGCGTGGCCATGCACGCCTCCAACTCAATCATCAAGTTTGCAGACGACACTACAGTGGTAGGCTTGATTGCCAACAATGACGAGACGGCCTATGGGGAGGAGGTGAGGGCCCTCGGAGTGTGGTGTCAGGAAAATAACCTCACACTCAACGTCACCAAAACAAAGGAGATGATCGTGGACTTCGGGAAACAGCAGAGGGATCACCCCACTATCCACATCAACGGGACAGTAGTGGAGAAGGTGGAAAGTTTTAAGTTCCTCGGCGTACACATCACGGGCAAATTGAAATAGTCCACCCAAACAGACAGCATGGTGAAGAAGGCACAACGGTGCCTCTTCAACCTCAGGAGGCTGAAGAAATTTGGCTTTGTCACCATAAACACTCAACACTCAAACATTTACAGATGCACAATCCAGAGCACCCTGTCGGGTACGGCAACTGCTCCGCACACAACCATAAGGCTTTCCAGAGGGTAGTGAGGTCTGCACAACGCATCACCGGGGGCGAAGTACCTGCCCTCCAGGACACCTACACCACCCGATGTCACAAGAAGGCCAAAAAGATCATCAAGGACAACAACCACCCGAGCCACTGCCTGTTCACCCCACTATCATCCAGAAGGCGAGGTCAGTACATGTGCATCAAAGCTGGGGCCGAGAGACTGAAAAAGCTTCTATCTTAAGGCCATCTGTTGTAACTCCCCATCCCGTGTCCGGGATCGTTGTCATCATCTGACACTAATTAGCATAACGCAACGGACATAAATGTTACTAGAAAATATTCCTATTCATGAAATCACAAGTGAAATATATTGAAACACAGCTTAGCCTTTTGTTAATCACCCTGTCATCTCAGATTTGGAAAATATGCTTTACAGCCAAAGCAAGACAAGCATTGGTGTATGTTTATCGATAGCCTAGCATAGCATTATGTCCAGCTAAGCAGTAGGCAACTTGGTCACGAAAATCAGAAAAGCAATCAAATTAAATAGTTTACCTTTGATGAGCTTCGGATGTTTTCACTCACGAGACTCCCAGTTAGATAGCAAATGTTCCTTTTTTCACAAAATATTATTTTTGTAGGCGAAATAGCTCTGTTTGTTCTTCACGTTTGGCTGAGAAATCGACCGGAAATTGTGGTCTTGAAAACGCCGAAAAATATTCCAATTTAGCTCCATAATATCGACAGAAACATGGCGTCTCACAGTACGGACATTGCCCTGGCCACATCTGCAGTCCTCATGCCTCCTTGCAGCATTTTTTAAAATATTTTTTTATATTTTACCTTTATTTAACCAGGTAGGCAAGTTGAGAACAAGTTCTCATTTACAATTGCGACCTGGCCAAGATAAAGCAAAGCAGTTCGACAGATACAACGACACAGAGTTACACATGGAGTAAAACAAACATACAGTCAATAATACAGTATAAACAAGTCTATATACAATGTGAGCAAATGAGGGGGTGACTAGAGAGATATACCTGCTGGGGCGTGTGCTACAGGTGGGAGAAGCTATGGTGACCAGCGAGCTGAGATAAGGGGGGACTTTACCTAGCAGGGTCTTGTAGTTGACATGGAGCCAGTGGGTTTGGCGACGAGTATGAAGCGAGGGCCAGCCAACGAGAGCGTACAGGTCGCAATGGTGGGTAGTATATGGGGCTTGGTGACAAAACGGATTGCACTGTGATAGACTGCATCCAATTTGTTGAGTAGGGTATTGGAGGCTATTTTGTAAATGACATCGCCAAAGTCGAGGATTGGTAGGATGGGCAGTTTTACAAGGGTATGTTTGGCAGCATGAGTGAAGGATGCTTTGTTGCGAAATAGGAAGCCAATTCTAGATTTAACTTTGCATTGGAGATGTTTGATATGGGTCTGGAAGGAGAGTTTACAGTCTAACCAGACACCTAAGTATTTGTAGTTGTCCACGTATTCTAAGTCAGAGCCGTCCAGAGTAGTGATGTTGGACAGGCGGGTAGGTGCAGGTAGCGATCGGTTGAAGAGCATGCATTTAGTTTTACTTGTATTTAAGAGCAATTGGAGGCCACGGAAGGAGAGTTGTATGGCATTGAAGCTTGCCTGGAGGGTTGATAACACAGTGTCCAAAGAAGGGCCGGAAGTATACAGAATGGTATCGTCTGCGTAGAGGTGGATCAGAGACTCACCAGCAGCAAGAGCGACCTCATTGATGTATACAGAGAAGAGAGTCGGTCCAAGAATTGAACCCTGTGGCACCCCCATAGAGACTGCCAGAGGTCCGGACAGCAGACCCTCCGATTTGACACACTGAACTCTATCAGAGAAGTAGTTGGTGAACCAGGCGAGGCAATAATTTGAGAAACCAAGGCTGTCGAGTCTGCCGATGAGGATGTGGTGATTGACAGAGTCGAAAAGCCTTGGCCAGATCAATGAATACGGCTGCACAGTAATGTTTCTTATCGATGGCGGTTAAGATATCGTTTAGGACCTTGAGCGTGGCTGAGGTGCACCCATGACCAGCTCTGAAACCAGATTGCATAGCAGAGAAGGTATGGTGAGATTCGAAATGGTCGGTAATCTGTTTGTTGACTTGGCTTTCGAAGACCTTAGAAAGGCATGGTAGGATAGATATAGGTCTGTAGCAGAGTGTCCCCCCCAGAGTGTCCCCCCCTTTGAAGAGGGGGATGACCGCAGCTGCTTTCCAATCTTTGGGAATCTCAGACGACACAAAAGAGAGGTTGAACAGGCTAGTAATAGGGGTGGCAACAATTTCGGGAGATAATTTTAGAAAGAAAGGGTCCAGATTGTCTAGCCCGGCTGATTTGTAGGGGTCCAGATTTTGCAGCTCTTTCAGAACATCAGCTGAATGGATTTGGGAGAAGGAGAAATGGGGAAGGCTTGGGCGAGTTGCTGTTGGGGGTGCAGTGCTGTTGACCAGGGTAGGAGTAGCCAGGTGGAAAGCATGGCCAGCCGTAGAAAAATGCTTATTGAAATTCTCAATTATGGTGGATTTATCAATGGTGACAGTGTTTCCTATCTTCAGTGCAGTGGGCAGCTGGGAGGAGGTGTTCCTATTCTCCATGGACTTTACAGTGTCCCAGAACTTTTTTGAGTTAGTGTTGCAGGAAGCAAATTTCTGCTTGAAAAAGCTAGCCTTGGCTTTTCTAACTGCCTGTGTATAATGGTTTCTAGCTTCCCTGAACAGCTGCATATCACGGGGGCTGTTCGATGCTAATGCAGAATGCCATAGGATGTTTTTGTGTTGGTTAAGGGCAGTCAGGTCTGGGGAGAACCAAGGGCTATATCTGTTCCTGGTTCTAAATTTCTTGAATGGGGCATGTTTATTTAAGATGGTTAGGAAGGCATTTAAAAAAAATATCCAGGCATCCTCTACTGACGGGATGAGATCAATATCCTTCCAGGATACCCCGGCCAGGTCGATTAGAAAGGCCTGCTCGCTGAAGTGTTTCAGGGAGCGTTTTACAGTGATGAGTGGAGGTCGTTTGACCGCTGACCGCAGGCAATGAGGCAGTGATCGCTGAGATCTTGGTTGAAGACAGCAGAGGTGTATTTAGAGGGGAAGTTGGTTAGGATGATATCTATGAGGGTGCCCGTGTTTAAGGCTTTGGGGAGGTACCTGGTAGGTTCATTGATAATTTGTGTGAGATTGAGGGCATCAAGTTTAGATTGTAGGATGGCTGGGGTGTTAAGCATGTTCCAGTTTAGGTCGCCTAGCAGCACGAGCTCTGAAGATAGATGGGGGGCAATCAGTTCGCATGCCTAAGGCACATTCACGCAGATGAGCAGGGACCCTGGGCATCTTTCTTTTGGTGTTTATCAGAGTCAGTAAGGCCTCTTTAGTGTCAAATCAAATTGTGCCCGCTGAGAAAAAGTTGTGCGTGGCAGTGCAGAGGAACGTCAGCGGGTGAATTTAGATGGAGCCCTTGGAAAGATGATACCCCAAATTATTATTCTCGGATATAAATACTATGTTATATCAACAAAAAACAGATTTCAACTTGATAACATGCGGGAAGAAAATGACAGACAGGCGCAACATCTTCCAAATTTGTTTGACATTTGAAGCTGCACAAAGAACAGTAAGTCGTGGATAATATAGCCGACACCTATATAATTCATAACTTTGCTAGTGTAGCATGTTGGCTAACATAACATTAAATCAATGAGTCTCCACACAGTCAGTCAGTGCGGGAACGTGATCATTGCACCCAAGATTGAGCTACAAATGGTTAGGCAGTTGGTAGCCTAAACCCTGCATGATGTCAATGGCTTTAGGAACAGCAGTAACATATGTTAGCCTACTGTATCCATGAATATCCATGGAAATATAAAGTTTATTTGGAAAGAAAGAAATATTTTTAAAGCATTCATGATTTGCATAAATGTAATATATTAACTATTACTCTTGTTAAAAATATGAAATGGTATTACATTTGGTGAAGAGCATGTTGTGACTTGTTTAGGACTCAAAACTCTGTCACACCCTGACCATAGAGAGCCCTTGGGGTTCTTTATGGTGCAATAGGTCAGCTTGACAAGGGGGTGTTCTAGTCTAGAATTTCTATGTTGATGTGAGTATGGTTCCCAATTGGAGGCAGCTGATGATCGTTGCCTCTAATTGGGGATCATACTTAGTGTGGTCCTTTTCCCACCTGTCACGTTCTGACCATAGTTCTTGTGTGTTTTCCTTGTTTTAGTGTTGGTCAGGACGTGAGCTGGGTGGGAATTCTATGTTGTGTGTCTAGTTTGTCTGTTTCTGTATTTGGCCTGATATGGTTCTCAATCAGAGGCAGGTGTTAGTCATTGTCTCTGATTAGGAACCATATTTAGGTAGCTAGTTTTGTGTTGGGGGTTTGTGTGTGATTATTTCCGTGTCTGTGTTTGTTTCACCACACAGGACTGTATTCGGTTTTCACATTTATTGTTTTGTATATTTGTAGTGTTTTCTCGGTATTCGTCTTTATTAAAGATGTTTAACCCTAACCACGCTGCGTTTTGGTCCGCCTCTCCTTCCCAGGAAGAAAGCTGTTACAACACCTGCGTTTGTATTGTTTCATTTTGGTTTAGTGCTTTGTGCGCTACGAACTTCACGTTCGTTTATTCTTTGTTGTTTTTTGAAGGTCCACTTTAATAAATATGTGGAACTCTACTCACACTGCGCCTTGGTCCGCTCATTATGTATACGACGAACGTGACAAACTCAAAGTTTAGGACTTGAGACTTGTTGGTCTTGACTTGAGACTTGACTCGGACTTGCCTGTCTTGACTTGGGACTTGACTTGGGACTTGAGTGCTAAGACTTGAGACTTACTTGTGACTTGTAAAACAATGACTTGGTCCCACCTCTGGTAATAAATATCAAAGACTCAAACCATCTGCCTCCAGGGTCTTGCCTTGTGCCCTTATACCATGACAGATTCAACCAAAGGCAGTGTAGAGACAGTGGGTCCCACACCAATTAAACATATTAGTCCTAGAACATATAAGACTAAGTGTAATGTGATAAGTCACATAGTCAAGGGAAGGCAAGCCAGTAAGAAGAAGAGTAATAAGAAGGTTACCATACTGTCAGCCACTATATTGGGACTAATTCGGATTGAAGGACAGACGTTTTATGCTCAAAGTCAGTTGAAACAGTTGAAGGGTAAATGGGTGGCGGAACAAGGGAAAAGAGAGACCCAGGATGTGGGCCCCTTCATCCTACAGCTCCCCACCTTATGAAGATAAAGAAGGTATGGAAGTGAGAGAAGGTTTATACCCTTTAATAGCTACTGGTACAAAGGTAATTTATTAAGGGGAAACTAATGAAAGGAGGAGAGGGTGAGAGTCTACAAATGGAAAAAAAGAATAGAATAGACGCAGAAAAAAGTTTCAGTAATTGGCGAATTGCGGAATTAGGGTCCACTGGGTCCTCGTCAACCCCTCTAGGAAACCCAGGCAAAGACAAAGACAGGAAGATTCCGCATATGGTCAACAGTTCATATAAGGGCAGTAGTGGACCCTGGGATCCAGAGAAGGACTGGGAAACAGGCAGTAAGAAAAATATCTCATACAAACCAGTGAGAATTGCCAGACATATGATGGAAGATCAAAGTTTGGAACGAGTAAAAGAATAGTGTGTTTTCAAAGAACAATGGAAAGACTTAAGGCGTAAAGTCTGCGAACACCGAAAACAACTGAGGGATTTACAGGATGACAATTCTGAGGAAAACAGGAGACAATATGACAAACTAAGAGAACAACTCACGGAAGAGGAAAGAATGGAAGGTGATATAGAAGAGAAAATGGAAAGAATGAAACTGGAAGAGGAAACATGTAGAGGGGCAAATGCATGCCGAATAGAAGCCCTGGAGTTTTGGCGATATTGCAATTGCTGCTAAATCCCTACCAATAATGTCGAAAGGAGCCGAAGTCTGGATAAGAGAATTTGAAACAAGGCAAGGCCACCAGACCCTATGCCTTGGAGATATGAAGGCAATTTTATCCCGGGCGTTCACCCATGGACAGTTCACTGATGTAATGATCCGTTGTGGGTTAATGAATCAACCCGCTGAGCTGGAGTTAAGCCAGTGCACACAACACCTATGGGACTCCTTGAGCGATATGCAGGGTTTTGTATTGTGACAAATGATAGAATCCCTCACATACAACAACCATTACCAGATACTTTCTCAGCTCAACAGCCTGAACTTTTGGCACTAACCACTGCCTGTAAACTGGTAGAAGGAAAAAGGATTACAATTTTCTCTGATTCTGCTTATGCAATAGGGGTTTGTCTCTCCTGGTGTGGTGTCTGGAGAAGTAGGGGTTTTCACAATGCTTGAGGAAGTCCTATTCGTAATAGAAATAGGGTTTTAGATCTCTTGGAGGCTATGATGCTGCCCTCTGCTTTGGCTATTGTGAAGGTTGCTGCTCACACTGGGGTGAAAGATTTTGTGAGTATGGGTAACGCAATGGCAGATGAGGCTGCTAAATTGGCTGCCTCAAAGTATCATAGCCACTCCATGTTCTTCTCTGTTACTGTTGGGAAAGACACTGACGATTTGGCATCTAAACAGGCTTTGGATGTCGGTTCTCATTTGGTATGGCAACAGCGGGGTTGTAAACTTGACCCCATTTCTAGAATTTGGAAACAGACTGTCTGGCAGACAGTATTCAGACCCTTTGCTTTGAGACTCAAAATTGATCTCAGGTGCATCCTGTTTTCATTGATCATCCTTGATATGTTTCTACAACTTGATTGGAGTCCACCTGTGATAAATTCAATAGATTGGACATGATTTTGAAAGGCACACAACTGTCGATATAACATCCCACAGTTGACAGAAGATGTCAGAGCAAAAACCAAGCCATGAGGTCGAAGGAATTGTTGGTAGAGCTCCGAGACAGGATTGTGTCGAGGCACGGATCTGGGGAAGGGTACCAAAACATTTCTGCATCATTGAAGGTCGCCAAGAACACAGTGTGGCCTCCATCATTCTTAAATGGAAGAAGTTTGGAAACACCAATCAGGGGAGAAGGGCCTTGGTCAGAGAAGTGACCAAGAACCTGATGGTCACTCTGACAGAGCTCTAGAGTTCCTCTGTGGGGATGGGAAAACCTTCCAGAAGGACAACCATCTCTGCAGCACTCCACCAATCAGGCCTGGTGGCAGAATCATGCTGTGGGGATGTTTTTCAGTGGCAGGGACTGGGAGACTAGTCAGAATCGAGGCAAAGATGAACGGAGCAAAGTACAGAGAGATCCTTGATAAAAACCTGCTCCAGAGCTATCAGGACCTCAGACTGGGGCGAAGGTTCACCTTCCAACAGGACAGCAGGATTCTTCAAAAACCAGGGATCTAACACTAATACTAATACGCATTGTGTGGAATGCTAAACCAAACAATGGACGGATCTAAAAGAAAAAGTAAACAAAAGGACGATACCACAACTTCAGGTAAGATACTGTATTTATTGTTAGCCCACTTTTACGAATCTGACTCACTTTGAAATGTTAGTTTTCTTGCGTAATAACACAGTGGGCCTAAATTTATTTGTGACAGAAATGTAAAACAAACTATCATACATAATTACTAATATAATTTTCTATATTGTGTTGGCTTTAAGGACCTTAAAGACGACAAAATCAACTTAAAGACGACAAAATGTTGTTACTCGTAGGGAGTGTTTCAAGACTGGAGGCGGACCCCCACTAAGACCAGAGACAGATGAGCTGGGGGACTTTTTCGCCCTGGATCATTGATAGCCAGCAACCCCTGGAACTCCTGATGATGACAATCTGGACAGTTCAGGTGGAAGACCATTCCAATCCTCATTTCGTTGGACACATTCATTTAACATGTGCCATCCCCTGTAATGTTTTCAGTCATCTCTTTCACTCCCATAATACAAATTATTTAATGCACTCAACTCTTGAAGAAATAATGTCTGTAATGCAGTAATATAATCATTTTCTAGAGGCAGATCACCATAGCTTGGAGGGAATAAGCGCAACCTAATGTATTTAAAAGAAGAGCATGATACACTATACATAGAAAGTATGTGGTGTTGGTAAAGTAGCGGTATTGCTTTAAAACACCGAGGTGCATTATGGGTAACGTAGTAAGGTAACTTTTGATGCAATTGTGTGTGACGGGGATGTAGCCGAACTGTGAGCCAGGCTCTTTTTCTCCGTTAGCCCACTATTTTATTTTGTCATTCGGACTACCTCAAATTATGTACAAATTTTAAAAGTGAAGTTCTTCTGTGGAATTCTAGACTAACTCTTCATTAGCAGCGGATAAGATCCCCAAATGCGGGAATTACCCCAGAACATCCGTAAATTGAGCAGGCTCTGAGCCGTCCCGAATACGGTCTGGAGGCGAGGCAGGAAAGATAACGGTGTTCCCTCTGCGCTCGGGTGCGCAGTTGTCCGATACGGTCACGCAGCTCATCCGGGACTACTGCGCAGAATAAACTGAATATCAGCCATAAAGAGAAGCACGATATTGAATTTCACTCAACTTTCCAGAGCAGTGGTCACCAACCGGTCGATCTCCAAGTCATTCCTATTCAATCGCCAAACATTAAATGTAAAAATGTGTTCCTATTTTTTTTTATTCGTCTTGGGCTGTTGACGGTAGGTGCACCTAATTCAGCTGTCTTGTGCGCTAGGTAGGGGAACTGTTGCCATTTTAACCATTGCACGTGTCTGAAGTTACAACCTCTGCATTCCCGGCGAGCCTTGAGAGCAAATCAAGTGCACTATATGGTTACCCACCGCTAGCCAATCGGATGGCCCAGATTACGGTGTCTGCAGTAACCTAGTAGGCATAAAAGAAAACTACAGCAAAGTTGATACTGTGAGATTTCAAAACGTTTAAAACGATGACAAGAGAGAGGCCGTCAACGAATACAGCAAAGAGCGTCTGTTTTTTTCAGTGAGTTCGTGTTTTACTTCTTACTCAGCATTATTCAACACTTTTATAAACCACTTCCTATTTCCACTCAGCGCTACAAAAAGCACTGCGTTAGTAAAGAATGAATAGGAAAGTGAATATATAGGTTTGCGTTGTAGTTATTATTAGCAGCTTGAGTCTTTTTTAATATAAAGGAATATTTCACTTTCTCTGCTCATAGGAGTAACAACGTGAATTTGTGCATGAGGCACAAATTATGGGGTGTGACTCATCATCCAATTGGTGTCCCTTTTTGGTCAGTGTCAGTGGAGGAAAGGGAGAGCGGAGGGATGTTGCAAGGCGGACCCTCAGTCTGCTGCTCTCCCTCTGCCGAGACTGACCATCAGATGCAGGCACCATCAGCCCAGTAAAATATATTTAAATGTATGCTTCCTCAGCTGTGCATCACAAGTAATACAACAGCGGGGGCGGAAGATGACTCATTGGCTGACAACATGGTAACGACTGGACCGGAAACGACTACGAGTAATGAGAGCACAGCACAAGAGAACACCACAGCAACTGTCACAAGTTCTGCTGCAACAGAGGGCCACAAACAGATGCAGGTATGTGTCTGTGGTTGGAGGAAAGTTACATCACACCATGGGTTGAGGATCCACCAGGGGAAGAAGGGGTGTTTGGGTAAAGAGAGACAGAGGCCTCGCATTGATTACTTTCTGCGAAAGCGATCAAATCAGTCGAATGAAGCACAGCAACTGGACGCAAACCATAGTTTGCAGTGCATCAGTACCACTGTCATGGAGGACGTAAACTCAAGCACCGAAGTAACAACTGAGGTGGAACCAACAACAGTAGTGGAACTCACCGAGCCTCCCAGACCTGCAGTCGAGAGGAGACTACCAGGGCACAGACCATATGTGAAGTGGCCCGGCGCCAGTGACAAGAAGTTGTGGGAAACAGTGAATACTGACCTTACCTTGACCCTCGAGACACTTCGAGGCACAGTGGAGAAGAAGTTGGAGAGGATGGGGGACATTATCTATGAGTACGGGACAGAAAGATTTGGAGTGGAAGAGGCAAAAGGCGGGAGAAAGGTTCCAACCCCACCAGTTTCCAGGAGGCAACAAGAAATCAAGCGCCTCGTTCAAGAAAGGCGACAGCTTAAGAAACAGTGGAAGAAGGCCTCGGAAGTGGAGAAGGAGGGCATAGAGGCACTTCAGGCTGATATCAAAACCCGGTTGGCATCCCTCCGTAGAGCAGAGAACCTACGGAAACGCAGAAGGAAGAAAGAACAAACTAGAACTCGATTCTATAAAGATCCCTTCAAGTTCCTTAAAAGTCTCTTCACGAAGGAAAAAAGTGGAGCTCTAAAAACAACAAAGAAAGACCTAGAGGAGCACCTGAGAACAACAAACTTTGACTCAAAGCGACATGAACATCTGGCCATCCCATCAGATATCCCACCCATTGAACCCCCGGAACATCATATTGAGACCAGCCCTCCGACATGGAAAGAGGTGGAAAACACAGTTCGACGGGCAAGAACAGCATCAGCCCCGGGGCCAAATGGAGTCCCGTACAAAGTGTATAAGAACGCACCAGACGTCCTGAGGTTCCTCTGGAGGCTTATGAGAACAGCTTGGAAAAATAAGATAATACCCAAAGTGTGGCGTAGGGCAGGCGGGGTCCTGATCCCTAAGGAGAAGGATGCAGTGAACATCAGCCAATTCCGCCCAATCTCCTTACTGAATGTCGAGGGTAAAATCTTCTTTAGGGTCATTGCCCAGAGGATGGCCGAGTACCTGCAAAGGAATGCGTACGTCGATATATCTGTACAGAAGGCAGGAATATCAGGGTTCTCTGGCTGCTTGGAACATTCCAGCATGATCTGGCACCAGATCCAAATGGCCAAGGTGGAGAAAAGGGACCTCCATGTAGTCTTTCTCGACCTCGCCAATGCATTTGGATCTGTGCTCCATGAACTCCTGTGGTCTGCCTTCAGATTTCTTCCACATACCGGACACCATCACAACCCTGGTGAAGTCGTACTTCCAGGATCTGCAGTTCTGCTTCACCACCTCAGAGTTCACCACCTCATGGCAGTGCCTGAATGTAGGTATAATGGCAGGATGTACCATTTCTCCGTTGGCATTCATAATGGCAATGGAGGTTATCATCAGATCCTCAAAATGGGTTGCTGGTGGACAGCGAGTCGACTCTGGTTTCCGCCTCCCTCCACTCAGAGCCTACATGGACGACATTACAACATTGACTACCACTGTCCCATGCACCAGGAGACTGCTCAGAAAACTCGAGGAGAACATCAGCTGGGCCCGTATGAAGATTAAACCATCCAAGTCACGCAGCATCTCGATTGTGAAGGGAGTACTCTCTGACCTGAAATTCTTCATCGGAGATGACCAAATCCCAACAGTGTCTGAGCAGCCGGTAAAAAGCCTTGGAAGGTGGTATGATGCAAGCCTGAAGGACAAAGACCAGGTGCAACAGCTGCGTAAAGACATCAGTAGTAGCCTACAGTCCATCGACAACACCCAGCTACCTGGAAAGTTAAAGGCCTGGTGTCTGCAGTTTGGTCTCCTACCCCGGGTGTTGTGGCCCTTAGCAGTGTATGAGGTTCCAATCTCAACAGTGGAGAAGATGGAAAGAGGAGTCACAGGCTACTTAAAGAAGTGGCTCGGAGTTCCACGATGCCTTACCACCATCGGCCTCTATGGAGATGGTGTCCTCAAGCTGCCCCTCACCAGTCTAACAGAGGAATTCAAGTGTTCAAAAACCAGGCTCCAGATGACACTGAATGAATCTCGAGACCCAGTGGTGAGCAACAACGCGCCGACCTTGGCAACTGGGCGCAAATGGAGGCCAGGAAAAGCAGTCCAGGAGGCAACAGCAGCCCTCAGACATGCTGACATTGTGGGTCATGTTCAGCAAGGGAGAGGAGGCCTTGGGCTAACTAGCCGTGCTGCTTGGAGTAAGGCCACTGCACCAGAGCGGCGGAAGATGGTAGTGCAGGAAGTACGCCATCAGGAGGAGGCTGCAAGGTGGGCCAAGGCAGTCTCTCTTTCCAAACAGGGACAGTGGACTCGATGGGACAGTGTGGAGAAGAGGAAGATCAGCTGGAAGGATCTGTGGGCCATGGAAGCGAGGCGGTTGAGCTTTTCCATCAGAGCAACATATGACGTCCTTCCAACTCCAGTTAATCTTCACCAATGGTATGGTGAAGATCCGGACTGTGCCCTCTGTTCCATGCCAGCCAACCTCAGGCACATTCTCACGGGGTGTAAAACAAGCCTCACCCAAGGACGCTACACTTCGCGTCACAACCAAGTCCTTAAAAACCTTGCGTCCGCCCTGGAGGACAAGCGAGCTGCCACCAACTCCCTACCACCCCCAGCAGCATCACACCCCTTACGGACAAACTTTGTCCGCGAAGGGGCTAAACCACCGAAGCGCGGCTCGACACCATTAGAGCGAGACCAGCTGCGCTTGGCCCGCGACTGGAAAATGCTAGCTGACATTGGCCGGCAACTTGTGTTTCCTCCGGAGATTGCAACCACCACCCTAAGACCTGACATGGTGCTCTGGTCCCGTTCGCTCAAGAAGGTCTTCATCATTGAGCTCACAGTACCCTGGGAGGACTCAGTAGATGAGGCTTATGAGCGAAAACATCTGCGCTATGCCGATCTAGCTGCCGAAGCACGGCATCATGGCTGGAACACAGAAGTCCGACCAGTGGAGGTGGGCTGCAGAGGTTTTGTGGCAACATCTACAACCAGACTGCTTAGAGACCTTGGAATTAAGGGCCAGAGCCAGCGTTCGGCAATCAAAGCTGTATCGGAGGCGGCAGAAGGCAGCAGTCAGTGGCTCTGGATGAAGAGGAAAGACCCCAGCTGGGCCCCGAAGTGAGAGGGCCAGGAGGTATGCGGTCAACAATGCTTGACTCAGGGAGGAGGACGCCCCTGCCATGCATAGTCCCATGGGATGTTGGCTATCATCAACAAGGCAACTCCTATGACTAATTGGGAATGGGACGCAAGCGTAGGATTGATCACCCTGTCGCTGGCCGCCTTTGGGGAGGGTGTATAGTGTGAAAGGCCGAAACACCCTAGGAACCAAAGGTACACTACTGATGATGCGCTCCCCAAATTTCACCAGGCTCACTGTTCATTAACTCTTGGAAGTGCTTGCACAAAGGATAGTAACATCTCATCCTGTGTTCTTGGAATCAACAAGGGATCGATTACCAGTGTGATCATATGCCTACCTCAAATTTTGAAATATATTTTGTGAAATGGCCCCAACAACAGTGCATTGGCAGGGCAATTCAAGTATAGCCAATATGCAGTGATAATGTATTGAGCCTATAGCTTACTACATAAACCTCATTGCTACAGTACCATTTTTTATTAGTTAATGTTGCATAGGCTTACATTTCTGTTTACATTTTTACTCAAAGTGATCTTGACTCAGAAGAGGTTGGTGACCCCTGTTCTAGAGTTTTCCCTGTTAATACTATCAATGTTTCCCTTTACAGTGCAATTGTGATTGATTCAATGCAATATTAGGCACTTTCAATGCAACTTACAGAAACAAAAATAACTGCAAGAGATTTTGTTATAGGGAGAATGCATCGGAGTAGGATTCTATTGTATTGACACGCACGACTCAGCCAATAAGAGATGCATATATGGATCTGTGCCATTTACTTTGAACTGGACTGTGTTTACAGCATAAGCGGTCTTGAGTAGATGCGCTGGTTTTGAGATCAAAGCAAGAGCTGCATGTCAAGTGTGTACATTTTGTTCATATCTGTTGGTAGTTAGTGAGTTATTAGTCAAGTTATACAGTGCATTCGGAAAGTAATAAGACCGCTTGACTTTTGCCACATTTTGTTACAGCCTTATTCTAAAATGTATTCAATTTTTCCCCTCATCAACACACAATACCCCATATTGACAAAGCAAAAACATGTTTTTAGACATTTTTGCAAATGCAAATAAAAAACTGAAAAATTACATTTACATAAGTATTCAGACCTTTTACTCAGTACTTTGTTGAAGCACCTTTGACAGCGACTACAGCCTCGAGTCATCTTGGGTATGACGCTACAAGCTTGGCGCACCTATATTTCAGGAGTTTCCCCTATTCTCCTCTACAGATCCTCTCAAGCTATGTCAGATTGGATGGGGAGCGTTGCTGCACAGCTATTTTCAGACCTCTCCAGAGATGTTTGATCAGGTTCAGCCACTCCTGCGTTGTCTTGGCTGTGTGCTTAGGGTCGTTGTCCTGAGCAGGTTTGCTAATCTTTCCTCTCGATCCTGACTAGACTCCAAGTCTCTGCTGCTGAAAAACATCCTCACAGCATGATGCTGCCACCCCCATGCTTCAACAGAGATGGTATTGGCCAGGTGATGATCAGTGCCTGGAATTCCTCCAGATGTGACTCTTGGTATTCAGACCAAATAGTTCAATCTTGGTTTCATCAGAACAGAGAATCTTGTTTCTCATGGTCTAAGAGTTCTTTAGGTGCCTTTTGGCAAACTCCAAGTGGACTGTCATGTGCCTTCTACTGAGGAGTGCCTTCCGTCTGGCTACTACCATAAAGACCTGATTGTTGGAGTGTTGCAGAGATGGTTGTCCTTCTGGAAAGTTCTTCCATCTCCACAGAGGAACTCTGGAGCCCTGTCAAAATGACCATCGGGTTCTTGGTCACCTCCCTGACCAAGGCCAATCTGCCCCGATTGTTCAGTTTGGCCAGCTCCAGGAAGAGTCTTGGTGGTTCCAAACATCTTCCATTTAAGAATGGAGGCCACACTGTTCTTAGGGACCTTCAATATTGCAGAAATGTGAGACAGGTGTGCGTCTTTCCAAATCGTGTCCAATCAATAGAATTTACCACAGGTGGACTCCAATCAAATTGTAGAAACATCTCAAGGATGATCAATGGAAACAGGCTGCACCTGAGATCAATTTCAAGTCTCATAGCAAAAGGTTTGAATACTTAAGTAAATAAGGTGTTATTTGTAATACATTTTCTTAAAATATAAAAAAAAAATGTTTTTGCTTTGTCTTTATGGGGGTACTGTGTGTAGTCTAAAAAAATAAACATTTTAGAATAAGTAACAAAATGTGGAAAAGTGAAGGGGTCTGAACACTTTCCAAATGCACTGTATATGAAATTCTCATGTTTAATGAATTGGATTATATAATCTTTAAATCCAGTCAAAAACAGTATAGGATATGGAAGGCAGCAAATGACATCACTTTCTCAGCATATCGAGCAAACGATCAGAGTTCCATAACCATTTTCAGTTTCATTTAAAAACTTGATTTATTATGCAACCCATTGAGTGTGTGGGTGAGAAATAAACAAACATTTATGAAAATGAAAAAACACACATCCCAGCAAATCATTTCTTCTAAAATGTAGCAGTATATTGGGAATGAGACACTATCAATGTGATAAAATCTTAAATCACCCAAATCCTTGCTATGCATCAGTCGATGGTGATGTATCACCATGTGTTTAGGGAACAGATCAAGAAAAGGAAAAAAAGAAAAACAGGACCATTCCATCACCAAAAATCTTTAGTGAGCATCATGATATGCTTACACTGAACAAACAGGTCAAGTCTCCAGATCTGAAACCATACCAAAGTAATAATATATATTTTTAAAAAGGGCACATGGAAAATGTAATCCAGTCTCCTTTTCACCTCATTTAGCACACGGTAATCTCACCAAAAGGCACATCTCAATAGGTAGTCTAAGTAACTCATTACTTATCCCATGTACAAATACTTATGCAATCACTTAAAAAAAATAAAATTAAAATAAATTCGCTGGAATACACCTTAGGCAATTGATGTAAATGATCAAATATAATTAAAAAGTACAGTACTTCAGACATTAACACTTTAGTTACAATAAATCCACATGAACATATTAAGACACTAAGATTTCCATGTCTTTGTGTACTCAGAAGACAGGTGAAGTGAACTGCAAAAAATATTTCTAGTTAAATCATCACTTCTGAAATACAACAAGACTTTTCCAATACAACCAGAAGAGGGTTCCATGCAGTGACAAGTAGCATCATGATTGTCAGAACAGGTTTGAAGCAAACTACAAGTGTTTATTGAGTAACGGTGGAACGGCATGTCACTAAAAGATTAAGAGCCATTAAGAACAGTAAACTACAGCTGCACCCCAATGAACAATGTGGAGTCTCTCGAAACATTAAAAATGACAAAAAACAGATCGTATATATAACAAATACAACTATAAAATCTAAAAGAAAGGGATATCCTGTGTTTGCCAAAACTGTTAAGGAATGTGAATTGAGAGTCCATTTGGTGGGGATAAGTGTCTGTCTGTATTGCTAGATCCAGCACCCAGGGAATAGTTTCATTTGTCCAGCAGAGCAGCTCTCTCGCCGTGCTGCGATTCCAACTCTAGAGGGGCATTATTGCGGTATATCAAGAACTGTATGGAGATCTGATGCTGCGAGTCAAGGGAATTCAAGAAGTTCATGAAATTAAATAAAAATTATATTCTTTAAAAAGGCACTGGAAAGGAAATGCATCCCAGACTACAGGCTTAGATATAGGATAATGTACAGGTACATACTTACAGCATACCAGTCACAAACCAACCTGAACCAATTGCCTTTAGGTAAGTTCATTACGGTCATTGTAATACAAGGACCGAGCCAAAAGCACAAGCTAAGTGTTAAGTCAAAGCAGACTAAAAGTTACAAGTACACATGTGATTGAAGAGACCAGAGGCACAGCAGGCATTGTAATGAGAAGGATACCAGCAGGTCTAGAGAGAGGGTGCCCAGGCTGCCGACGAGCCAGGGCAGGTGGTGGATGATGTAGCTTCCCTCTCCCTGGCCCTGCTCAGGGTTCTTCAGCAGCACACTCAGGCCGTACATGGTGTTACCCAGGATGACCAGGGCAAACAGAAAGTAGGACACACCCTCCGTCGACTTTCTTGTATACTACAGAGAGATAGAAAATATCCATGCAGCACTTTTACAGGTAGGAAGCCTACCCAGTACTCATTCACTCAACAACCCTTCCCAAACGCCCCTTCTTCAGACTCACATTAATGTGCATCTGTGGCATTCTGGAGCAGAGGTAGAGCACTGAGGATATGGAGCCAATGATATACCCAATGATCTCCTTGGTGCTGAAAGCCTGGACACAAAAAAAAAAAAAGTTTGCATGTCACGCATAACATTTAGCCAGGGGCCAGTGTCATATCAACACAAATTACATTAGCATCCACTGATTGCTTAAAGACCACTTTTCACCTTAATACCATCCACAGTGGTTGACAGCAAGGCCCGCCCTTTAAACCCAGAGGGGACCACATCCTGTTGGGACGCAGGTAAGGCCATGAGGCTGGCAGAGAAGCCCAGGACATAGACCACACCCACCACATTTAAGACCAACCTGCCTGGGTTGAGAGAGAGAGAAAAAAAGGGCTTAGTCTTCATTTTTGGAAGACGCTGCCTCAGCAAACTCCTGCAACAATGAGTGGCTCCGTCATCAGCTGCCACAAAAATAAGGAAACAAAAACAGAATGTTGTGGTGATGCACAGTATTGCTGACATCAGTATTGGGTCATTTTTTACATTGGACAATAAGTGGAAAAAATGCAACACCAATGTAGAAAAATTTGGATCTGTTAAGTGTACTAAAACAAAAACAAAGTTGGGGACTTTTACCATCACAAGGTCTAGTATCGAGAAGTGTTTCGCAACACCAGCCTAATCCTAGGGAGCCTCTATGTAGACGAGAACAGTCCAATCTGAAGCTATTCCCATGCTAAAATACACACCTGTTAGGTTCACTGAAACGTTAAATAACTAAGCCTATATTCAATTTAAACAACCTTGCAATGTTTTTTGGCATAATGAGACATTTTTTACAAAGGTGTCTTGGAAAGAACATTACCCTGTCATTTGTGTGTGTGTTAAACTGCAGTGTTTCCCAACTCCAGTCCTCAAGTACCCCCAACAGTACACATTTGTTGTAGCCCAGGACAAGCACACCTGATTCCACTTGTCAACTAATCATCAAGTCCTCAATGAGTTGAATCAGGTGAGTTTGAATCAGGTGAGTTTGTCCGGGGCTACAACAATGTGTACTGTTTGGAGTACTCAAGGACTGGATTTTGGAAAGACATACACACACAAAGGCCCCTCGATTAATAGTCAATGGGTGGAATGTACAATGACCAGTGTCCTTGATTTATTACTGACAAATGTCACAGCAGATAATTTGACAAAAACAAACCCACTGTTATTCATCCTGTTCTTAGCCACATAGTAAAAGTACATTCCCAGCATAAATATGTCAGCCAGGACATAATACACTGCTGTGTACATCTGTATGAGAGAAGGGGGAGAGAGAGAGAGACATGTCAGGGGTGGACAAGGGGAATACTTATATGCCGAACATTAAAACATCATTATCTTTACATCAGTATCTTGATGAGCTGACAATTTCAGTTTATCCTTATTCTCATTTTAGACTGACACTAAAACAGTTTTATTATTTTTAAACCATTTCAGCAATATTGGACTGCCCCGACAGCCATCACTTACCTGTAGCGGAAGTTGGTCAGCTAAGAATGAGCCTACAAGATTGCAGGAGTCACCCCCCAGCCACAGCAGCAGAAACCAAATGGACAAGGCACTGTCCATATTCCCACTCTTACAAGAGTTGTAGTACTGCCTGCAACCATGAACATAACAATAGGAAGAGTAACAGTGCTGTCCTTAAGTCAGAAATAATGTAAACCCAATCAAGACTTACGGCAGAGAAGAGACCATGAAGCACATTATTGACAGCAGACCCAGGATTACACTGGCCATGTCCCTGGCGTCCTGGGCACATTCCCGCAGCCCTTCCCAAACCCATATTGACCCATTTGGGCACACAGCGCTGAAGTTTCCATCAGTGTTCCATCCAATAGACACCAGCGTGAGGACACCATCAGCCGACCCCAAATTCAGACTCATTCTATGCACAGAGGAAAGGGTTAAACGAGTTAGACAAAATAGCTAAATAAGCAATAAATTACAGGTAGGTATGTGCTTATTATTTCTGTAGGTAAATCTTGTTTATACCTCAGTCTCAAATGTTACTATCTGCTATGGAATTCAGAGTCGAGTGACCTCGGTTTGAACCAAGAATGGACTGACTGTTTCCAGCTGGGCAATAAAACAAGTTGCTAGCTTACATTTCCTTGCTTGTTAGCCGGCTGCCTCCTCAAGGTTGTGGCTGATTCAAACGTCTAAAACAAGGTAACGCCGGTAGAACATTCAAAATACTGATCTTACCTGATTCTCGGACAGTTATTGTAGTGTGTCCAGGAATCAACGTCTGTTTGCCGACTGGCTTGCAAAGACAAAGAAAACAGGCATAGACGTAAAAACAATAGTTTTCGGAGTGACCTAGCTAGTTATGATTGGAAGATGATCTCTAACGTCAGGGAAAAGGCGGAGCTAGACGGCAGATTGAGGGAGTTCTATTAACCTGAGCCGCCGTGCACCGTGAACGAGCAAAAGCGGTCAGTGAGGAGCGCCTTTCTCAAATCGAACCGTAATATGCGCTGCTCGAACATGTTAACGAGGCAGTATAGTGCATAATTTAGAAACATATATTTTCAAACTAGTTTTCATTGGGGAGGCAGATAAAGCGTTTTTATCAAAAGCAATCTCTGTTGCATCTGAAAACACAGAATCCTACTCATTACCCCAAGTGCTTAAACGAATACTTGGCAATGAGGCCATTTATCTATTTCCGCAGTCAGATGAACTCGTGGATACCATTTTATGTCTGTGCGTCCAGTATGAAGGAATTTATAGTTTCACGAGCAAATGCTAACTAGCGTTAGCGCAATGACTGGAAGTCTACCTTAAAGCTAGTTAGCAACTTCCGCACGCAGACATAAAAATGGTATCCATGAGTTCATCTGACTCTGGGTAAGTAAATAAATGACCTTATTACCAAAATCCCTAAGTATCCCTTTAACTAGCTCTCAGCAGTTACATTCGCCCAGTGTTGCCTCCATTGAACTACAATTCCGACCTTGTGTTAATGTGCGAGCAAGCATCGGGGTTCTTAACAAAACACCCTCAGTCAGAAGAAACTATCATCAATATGCGCTAAAGCAGCCAGGGTCTATGAATGGGGTACTCTTTAACCTACAGTGCTTCACTTCTGTTTTGAGCCGACAGTTGGCCAGAGATGGACACCTTGCTGGCTCATGCACGGAAGGTAAACCGAATCCCCCCCAATATGTATGTAATAAGGGACCTCGGTTAAATAACAAATCAACAAAATTTTAAGTTTCCAAGCTATATCACAAAAATACACGCTTTGCATTTTTTCAAAACACTGAAAATTAAGACCATAATGGTGTCTTAAGGTGGCGTATTGCTGGCACTCAGATTTGTTTTGTATAAAATGATTACGAGATACTGTAAAATCATGTTATGAAATAATTCAATAACTCATTATAATGAAATAATCCATTATCTCGTTATTGTGAGAAAGATCACGTTATAACGAGAAAGATTACATTATTACAAAAATAAGCAGGTTGCACATTATTACGAGAAATAGCCTTTGTTATGCTGAAACGATAGCATAGGCTACATGGCATGCACATATTGCCATTATAATTATTGTTTATTTTTTTAATTGAACCTTTATTTAACTAGGCAAGTCAGTTAAGAACAAATTCTTATTTACAATGACAGCTAACCCCGGCCAAACCTGGATTCGAACCAGGGACTGTAGTGACGCATTTTGCACTAAGATGCAGTGCCTTAGACCGCTGCGCCACTCGGGAGCCCTTAATGGGGAGCCCATGATGTCCGGTTTGCTTGAGTTGATCAACTTTTATTTTTCTCTTCAATTTGAGGTATTGGGAGATATTAGTGTTATTGAGCAATATAGATGGTATTGTCATTAGTTTACCTACATTGTGTTGAGTTATCGACGGCTCTACAGCACACGGAAAAAACACAGTAGCTAGCTTTTCCTTAATTATTAACTGGGCAGACATGGGACACTTAATGGATACAAACTAATGCATCTTAAATACATCCAAACAGCTTATGTGGTGACCCACAGTCAGGCGTTTACTTCACATTCTAGACCCCCATGGACTGCGCATTTGGGCGGAAATCTCTGGTAAAGAGATTAACTAGCTACTTTACCTTCACAACCAAGAGGACATAAAGGAACAGTTTAGGTAATTGTCATTTTTGTCTTGTACTTTCACATTTGGAAGGTGCTTTGAAACAATTATCTAGCATGATTATATATTTTCTAGCACAACCAGCCCATTAGCTAGCATGCTATATCTGAATGATGCACTGAAATGAGGTACTCTCAAGGGGATCACAATAGTAGCTAGCTATGGCTATTCTCAAAAATAAGCACTGTGCTAGGGCAACAAGTGAGTAAGAATCCCGGATGTCTCAACTCCTCCCTTTCCTCTACGCGAAACATACTTTTTTTTAAATGTACAGACGTGTAGCCTAAGCCGGCATTGTGGGAGACAAACCAGCTGTCGAGACTCTTGTCTAGAGAGACTACTATCTTATGTATTATTGATTGATGACTGTTGGAACTGGCTAACAAACAGAAAGTGCCAGTGGCTTTAATCTTGTAATTGAAAGAGAAACTTGTAATACAATTATATATTTTTGATATAGTGTTGTTTGGTCCATTGTAATGCTCAGAAGTCATGACCCAACTCAATAGGTGGCCTGTCACGATCCAGTCTTCCTATGGTTGAGGTGTTCCCCCTCAGTAAAAAGGAACTGCCGTAGTCTGGTAGTGGTGCCATTTTTGGTAACCCTATAGGCGGCAGGTGTTACGTAGTCATATGGCCAATACTGTATTCTGTAAATATAATTACAATATAGACTTGTACTTGCTCTTTACAGAAGTTCTGTGCATCTTATGTTGGAAACCATATTCACGGAAACCTAGTTGCAGACTACTTATAAAATTGTAACCTGTTTCATGAACACCAGTGCTCTTTTAGGACAAGAATGACCAGCGTAACCTTAAGGACAATGTCTCCATCACAGGTCCCCAAGGGTAATGTTATAGTAAGGGTATATCATTAACATAACTTGTGATGGTTTAAATGTTCAGATTGGGCATGTCAAATCAATGAACTATATCAACGTTTTTATTTACATTTTACCTCACAACCTTTTGATAGGAAAAACTTGATCTGCATTGAATGTAGGACTTTTACCCTTGTGAAGTAAGATGTATCTTTAAAAGTATTGACTCAGGCAACAACTTTATTGTTCAAGCAAATATGGTGTAAATGTAAGAGACAAACCAACTTTACGTCCGTCCCCTCGCCCTGACCTGGGCGCGAACCAGGGACGCTCTGCACACGTCAACAGTCACCCTCGAAGCATCGTTACCCATCGCTCCACAAAAGCAAGGGGAGCCTCTACTTCAAGATCTCAGAGCAAGTGACGTCACCGATTAAAACACCACTAGCGCTAACTAGCTAGCCATTTCACATCGGCTACATAAGCAGTACTGGAGGGGCAGAGCAAGCAGGCGGGCTTCCTTCAACTTTGGGGATACATTGAGGGTGGAGTTTCAGTCTCCGTCTGTGCAAGGGGTGAAGCCAAAGATAGTTCACTCAGGCTGTTTACCATTGTCTACTTAAGGGGGTGGCTCGCCCATTGACACCCAATGCGATAGCAGCTGGGTCAGGTCTACTTAGTTCATTGACTTCAATTGAAACAGAAAAAAAATAGGGAGTGGGATGTCTCGCTTCCTCTTCAATCTCTGGTGAAGCTCTTCATTCACCTGGCTACCCAGAGGTTATGCGTTAGGGTGCAGTTGAGGCCACTATAAAGTAGATGGGAGACAACGTGGTACCTAAGGTGGAGAATGGGAGCTTAATGGGATGGGAAGGGAGAGGTGGGTACCTGTGAGTCAAGTGTTGTCAATATAAGGTCAAGTCAAATGTGAGTGTGTGTGTCTCTGCCTCACTGCCTGTCAGTCAGTTGCTATTCAAAGCATAGTCTACCTCGTCAGTAGAGCGTTGCATGGTGATGAACATGGCTCCTACTTCGGCTGGCGGACTTCATCCTGGCATTAACGATGGTCAGCAGACTGCATCGAGGGGTGAAGGACAGCAGGAGGATCTGATAGGTGCTCATCTCTCCTGTAATAGATGTGTTGAATGCAGAATAACGTTTCTCTCATGGTGATTGGATGTCAAATAAATTCTTGCCAGTAGTTGAGAAGAGCTGCTGCTGCTAGGCTAGTCCCAGATCTGTATGTCCACTCACCCACATCTACTAATCATTGTCCAGGGGTAAATCTGAAGTTATAGAAGGAATGATGGAGAGAGAATTCGCCATCAGAGAAGGAGTACTGATCTAGGATCAGGTCCACTCGGCCCATATAATATTTATTATGATCTTACATTTTGCAAATTCTTAGTCTGGATTGTTCTCTTGAGCCAAAGTGGACCCTGTACATGAATGAAATATTATTCATACTGTAAATCCATATGTACTTGTACTAGCTAGCACTGTAGTACCTAATATAGGATACTTGTATCAGTTGTTATAAATTAACTTCATGAAAATTAGCTCCAATAAAGTTGCCCTCCAGTGGCCACCATGACTCCTCCAGCCACATCTGGAACTCCAAGAAACACACACAGAGCTGGGCAAAATAAAGAAATGCAAAATACATTTAGCTATTCATAGGTTGCACCTCTGTCACGGGTTCGCGTCATGCCATTTGTGGAGGTAGTTTTAGATGGCCAAATAAGGAAGCCCAGTGGCCGGCAGTGGGAGAAGATGAAACGAGATGGATTTTGGCCGGCATTCTGCGCATTTTCTCATCGATGAAACATTTGATCTCAATACAGTTTTCTGTTCCCAAGACTAGAATATGCTATGAACATAGTGGACTACTTTTGTAGACTTTAACCTTTGCCAAAGTAAAAAAAATCACGTTGTTTAGAAGGAGTGCAACAGAGACCTGTTATCGCACACGTCACAGAGTAGGCGTTCCCTAATGGAAATATGCAGATAAATGCTAGAACGGGCTAGGATATTGCTAGCTCGTGCTTGGTTCTCCCCTCTATGACTAATTTGTTCCCATTGGAAACGACAGGCTGTGGTCTATCTTGGTGTAGTTATACAAATATGTCGTCAAATGAATGGCAATGTCGTTAGCTAACAAAGTTCGTCAACAATAGCCAGCAATGCTAACTGTAGCTAGCTCAAATCTGAGTTGGTATCCCCTCAATTTTAGCTAGGTAAAGGTTATACATCTAAAGTCATTCTGACATCCAAATGATGATGACCCTAATAATCATTTGACTCCTTTTGAAATGTCATATTTCCAAACCACTGTAGTGCACTTTTGATTAAATTAGCGCTCATTGAGTACGCTTGATCAGTCGGAAATAGTTCTGATAGGGGACTTGCTTGTTCTTGAGAATAGCCATAGCTACCATAGTGATCCTCTCGAGTGGCGAATTTCAGTGCATAATTCAGATGTAGTTTACTAGCTGGTTGCGCTAGAAATATTAGTCATGCTACCTAATAGCTTCAATGTACCTTCCAAATGTGACATTTCAGGTAGCTACTAATCCCCTTTCCAAAGATTCAGGTCCAAATGTAGTCCATGGGGATCTAGAATATGAAGTAAACGTCTGACTATTTTGGGTCACCACCTGTTTGGAACCATTTAAGATGCATTAGCTTGTATCCATGAAGCTTTCCAAGTCCGCCCAGTTGATCAAGGAATAACGTCGAGGTCCGATAATTTTTTTAATGTGCTGCACAGCCATAGAGAACTCCGATTTCCCTACAATGCATGACACCATTTATTTTGCTCATTGACACTAATATCTCCTAATGCCTCAAACCGATGAGAAAATACAAGTTAATCAACACAAGCAAACTGGACATAATGTCAACCTGTGCAAGAGAGGAAGACAAGCGTGCCAAGTAGCCTATGCTAACGTTTCAGCACAATAAAGGCCATTTCTCAGTTATTTATTTTGCAATAAATACATCTTTCTCGTTATAACGTGACTTTTCTCATAACGAGTTATTTAATTATTACCTAATGTGATCTAATTTCGTAATAGTCATATAAAAAAATATTGCTGAGTGGCAGCAATATGCCACTAGTATTTTATACAGCTGAAGTTCACTGCAGCCACATTTCTGCTCGAAACACGTGCCATTTTCCAGCGATTCCACCGGTTGCATGTCACTGCAGGTGTATCTCACTGATCATCCCTAAAGCCAACACCTCATTTGGCCGCCTTTCGTTCCAGTACTCTGCTGCCTGTGACTGGAACGAATTGCAAAAATCGCTGAAGTTGGAGACTTTTATCTCCCTCACCAACTTCAAACATCAGCTATCTGAGCAGCTAACCGATCGCTGCAGCTGTACATAGTCTATTGGTAAATAGCCCACCCTTTTCACCTACCTCATCCCCGTACTGTTTTTATTTATTTACTTTTCTGCTCTTCTGCACACCAATATCTCTACCTGTACATGACCATCTGATCTTTTATCACTCCAGTGTTAATCTGCAAAATTGTAATTATTTGCCTACCTCCTCATGCCTTTTGCACACATTGTATATAGACCCCCCCTTCGTTTTCTACTGTGTTATTGACTTGTTAATTGTTTACTCCATGTGTAACTCTTTGTTGTATGCTCACACTGCTATGCTTTATCTTGGCCAGGTCGCAGTTGCAAATGAGAACTTGTTCTCAACTAGCCTACCTGGTTAAATAAAGGTGAAATAAAAATAAAATAAAAAATAAACTGAAGGCTCCAGTGCAGATAATGCAGTTGAGCCTGTGCACCCATATGTAGACTTGATAACAAATGTCCACATGGCAGTTGGGGGCGGGCCACAACCTGCTGTATCTGGGCTATTGGCCATAATTAGCTAAAGTGGGCATGCAAATAATCCATAGCCAACCCTGCAGTAAATCGTGACATACTCACAAAACACAGTTTGGGACAAGATCGACTTCATTAACAAATGTACTCATATAGATGCCACATAGGCCATTTGAAACCAGAGAAGTTGGTTCTTAGGGGAAGTTGACCTTAACAATTTTTTTTCTCAGCCTGAAATGAAGTCTTGTCTTGCAACATTGATATCAATACTATTTACAGGAAATATTTGAACATATTTTATTTATTGATGAAATACCTAACAAATCACTGGTTTTTCCTCATTCGTTTTCTCTTATTTACAGCAGGTCAAATATTTCAACAAACATACAACAAATACTTGGTAGGTAATTAATGTCAAACTTTATAGTCCATCAAGATTAGGGGAAATAGGAGTTTCAGATACTTTATAAAGCAAGTTTCACAGATTTACAAACATAAATGATAATAGAAAAAAAGACGTATTATTCATTTAACTACTGCAAACAAAATTATACTTTAAAACAAATCATACTTTAAAATCTGTACAAGCACTTTCTTAAACATCCATAAAATTGCCACAGAAGAGGAAATGGAGGTCTTTAAAAAGTCCAGTTTGCCGGAAACACAGATTGATTTAATTTCTATTTTACAATAACTCTTTAAAAAGAGGAAAAGGATGAAATAAACCTGTACATTTGTACAATAGGTCCTGCATTTTACGTATGTGGTCTTAAAGGGAAAAAAAGCAAAAAACATGAGATGAGGAAGACAAAATCCTTTCACTTCTCTTGACCTTCTCTTTTCCTCTTTTAACACAATGATTCTCACTTGATGTGCATCGGCTTTTCATCCGTTTTTAACCGCTTGCGTTTAGGCTGCACAAACTCATCCTCTGAGTCTTCTGTGAGATCCGCCTCCTCTCCCTCTCCAGCTGGGGCCTGGGTCTCCTCGGGAACCTCTGGTACCTCGGGCTCCTCTGGTACCTCAGGGAAACTCTCATCTGGATAGAGCTCCAGCAGCCTCTCCTCAAAGTACAAACTCACAGCTTTCCCTGCCTCCGCCACCTCGGAGTCCGCCTGCCGGGAGGGAGGGAAGGAAAGAGGGGGAGAGTATGAGGAAGGGCGAGGTGGGGTGTGCGGGTACCATTGAACAGGAGGGATGAATGGGTAAGGAATGGGAGGAGTACATTAGTGGGTTAACATTCCTAGTGGCAGAGTGGGCAGCTGAACCTTTACCCTCCATGTGTATTAGAAACAGCTTACCTGCACATTACTCTGTTTCTCCTCATCATATACCTGGATTATTCGAGACATCTAAAAAAGGGGCGATAACAGTACAATAAAATACAAAAAAGCAGAAGGGGAGGGGGGGGTTTCACAGTACAGACAGGTTATAGGTAACAACCATGTGTACCGTCACTACCCTAGGTCTTTGGGCCTAAGGAAAATACATTCCTTAGTGAACTTGTGTCCAAATATGGTTTGTGTCTGTCAACCCTCCATAAACTTGTTTCACTTACTGAGGTTGCAGCTTACAGTCATTGGGTAAATCTTGTCATTACATTTCCAAGCTAGTCTAGTCTATGGTCTGTCTTTACCTGGCTGCTTCTGCCTGCTGAGAGAATTCTGAACAGCATCCATAGCCTTGCTCTGGGTCCTGGCATATTCCTGGGAGTGACAGCTTTCACTTTCTCTCCCTGCTAAATTGTTTAGCTTGATATTTCCTATCCTTGACACTGACAGTTCCTTCACTAATACCTAGTAAGTGTCCTTGGAAATCGTAACTTATGCATAAGTAGCATATATGGCACATTGAGCTGAACTGCTGACTATGTCAACTGCAGCCAATAGGAAATGTTTTAACGTCACTATCACAACTCAGTTCCTCATTGATTTTCTCAAGGTATCATATTGTTTCCCTCTGTTCCATTTCAAATCAATGTTGAATACCAACCACTTTGTAAATTACCTTTCCTCCTAAACACATCACTTGAAAACATGTTTGACACTATATCAAAAGGTCCAATTCAGATACACGTTGACTTACAAAGCCAAAGATGACAATCCCACACACATGGGACAAGTCTTTTGCATTCAAAAAGTTAAGTATTTGGATTAGTATCAGATTTAAACTATTCATTATTACACTAAAAAGTAGAATGTAGCTTCTTTTTTTTCTTACAACCAAATCTAATTTTGATGTAAACAGCATCTTAAAAAAGGTACCAGACCCTTTTCGTGCAATTTCACTTACCACTAACCAGCGCTTCATTTCCTTATTCTCTTTGTGGAATATGTGGGCTCTGACAAATATGAACAAAGGCTTCAAAATCACCCAAATTAGTCATTTTAGAAACAGAAAAGCTATTAGTATATTGTTGCAGGTCTTTACATGTTGTACACATGAAATTGTGGCATTCTGAACTTAATCCACAACGTTATATTTCATTTTGTTGCAAGTCGACTGCTACGTCCATTATACAGGTAACTGCCAAAGTAAAAGGAAACACTTGAGTAAATGAGGGGTATAAAGTATATTGAAAGAAGGTGCTTCCACACAGGAAGTTCCAGACACTTCTAGAATTTATGCCAAGGTGCATTGAAGTTGTTCTGTTGGCTCAACACCCTATTAAGACAATGTTGGTGTTTCCTTTATTTTGGCAGTTACCTATAGCAGCAGGCTACACTGAGAATGGAACAGCTGAATAGGGGAAACAGCTCGAGTCGCACAAAATGGAATATAATGTTGCAGATAAAGTTCGGAATGACAATTTCATGTGTTCAACATCCCGAAGACCTACATCACTATACTGAGAGCATTTCTGTTACTAAAAGTACGCATGTGGGTGTTTTTAGAGCATTTGTTCATGTTTTTTCAGAGCCCCCATACCACACAACGTGGATGAGGAAACATAAATATTTTTGCAGTACATTTCTCAAAAACAAGTGAAATCGCAAAATGTATTATTTTTTGAAGGGTCCGGACCATTCTATAACATTTGGTTGTAAAAAAGCTAAATTCTGCTTTAAGATCCAGGACTTGTGTGGCACAGTCAATGACAACTACACTGAACAAAAATATAAACGCAACATGTCAAGTGTTAGTCCCATGTTTCAAGAGCCAAAATAAATAATTCCAGAATTTTTCCATATACACAAAAAAACGTATTTCTATTAAATTTTATGCACAAGTTTGTTTATATCCCTGTCAGTGAGCACTTCTCCTTTGCCAAGATATATCACCCCTGTCAGGTGAATGGATTATCATGATCATTACACAGGGGCACCTTGTGCTGGGGACAATAGCTTCTGACAAGGGGAACTGAGGAGTATTTCTGTTTGTGATTTAAAGCCCTTTTGTGGGGAAAAACTAGATCTGATTGGGTAGGTGTGCAGCCATGCGTGCCAGTCATGTGAAATCCATAGATTAGGGCTTAATGAATTTATTTAAATTGACATTTCCTTTTGTGAACTGTAACTCAGTCAAATCTTTGAAAATTGTTGCATGTTGTGTTTATATTTTTGTTGATAGAAACAGTTAGCTATAATGAATACAGACAAAAAGCAACCCATTAGCTGTTTAAAGGGTCATCTCTGCAAGAAAGTTATTTAGAATGACAAATCTCTGAACTAATATATTATGGCAATTATAGTCAATGCTTTATAGGTTTGCTTGTTTTGTTAACTCCTCAGTAAACAAATCAAGAAGTCTTATGACAGCAGACTATCCCACTACGTACAAAATAACTGACCAGAAAGACATTACATTAGTGGCCATGAAAATATTCAGGTTAGAAAAACAGCTAATTAGTTTGGCAACACCACATTCACAACAAACAGTATAGTGTGAGTACACAGTAACTGCATTCAGTCATCCAGTGTTAATCCCTGTGGGTGCACAAATCCATGCCAAACAGTGTGATAAAGATCAACCTTCTGAATAATGTATTCCCACTGTCAGCATACAGTATTAGTGTGCATGTGGCCTCCTGCATCCATTCAACTATCAATCAGCCCCCTCCCCTAGTTAAATAAAGGTTAAAAATAAAAAATAAACCATATTTTTTATTTTTATCTCCTCATGCCTGGAAGTCATGCCCACTCACCTCATTGTACTTGGCACAGTTGCTGAAGACCAGGCGCACATCCGAGACAAACTCCTTCGGGCTCTGGTAGTGTTGGACATGCTTCAACTGTAGCTTCTGTTTCACCAGGGTCAAGTCCATGGGCTTCTTGATGATCTTGTAGTAATTAGGGATCTGGTGAGAGGGGAACACTGTGGTTTGAGAGCCATATTGGTTCATTCATTTAACATACAGAACATTATGGTTATAGCCACAATGATTATGTAATGTGGTGCTGGGTGTATTGGGCAGGGTCAATAAACCAATCAAATGTATTTATAAAGCCCTTTTTACATAAGCAGTTGACACAGTGCTTTTACAGAAACTCAGGCCAAGACCCCAAAGAAACCAATGGTAAAATAAAGAACACAGTGGCCAGGAAAAAGGTCCCAAGAAGGAAGAAAACCAGGAGGCTGTACTCAGTAAAGGAGAAGAGTATATTTGGCCATCAAGGTCAGATAGAATAACGGTGGCATTGCCTTTTACATGCTTGAGATACTTACAGAGGGAGGGACAGGCTCCTGGAACCCCTCACTGAGATCATGGCAGAAAACATACAGCAGGAGGCGCTCACACCTCTGCAGGGAGTGAGAGATAGGGGTGGTGGTTATGCAGGAGAACATTACACAAGTCCTTATCATTCCTCAGCTAGAGAGAGAGACTGAGGCATCTGTCCCAATGTCTGAACACAGCAAATAAAAATGGAAGGAGTCTGGCTTCATGACTACAAACATACTCAATACAAGTTGCCAGGAACTCACATACTCCATTTTAGTCATTTAACAGACGCTCTTATCCAGAATGACTTGCAGGAGCAATTAGGGTTAAGTGCTTTGCTCAAGGGTACGTCAACCATTTTTTTTTACTTAGTCGGCTAGGGGATTCAAACCAGCAACCTTTCGTTTACTGGCCAAACGCTCTTAACCGCTATGCAACCTTAGAGAGCTGTACTGCCTTCATTCACACTGATTCACTCCTCAAATATAAGGGCATCTAAAGTAGGGCTCTACAACTCTGTTCCCAGAGAGCTGCCTTCCTGTAGGTTTTCGCTCCAACCCCAGTTGTAACTAACCTGATTCAGCTTATTAAACAGCTAATTATTATTACCATCAGGTGCGCTAAATTAAGGCTGGAGCGAAAACATTCAGGGCGATATCTCTCCAGGAACAGGGTCAATGAAAATTCACTGATGTACGTAGTGAGGAAATGTATTGAAATGGCAGTGGCAGTAGAAACTACTAATCCTACGGAAAGTCCTTCCAACTTTAAGCAGGGAAAGACCTAGGTGTGGTGTGTCAAACTTATTCCATGGAAGGCCTAGTGTCTGCTGGTTTTTCCTTTCAATTAAGACCTAGACAATCAGGTGAGGGGAGTTCCTTACTAATCAGTGACCTTCATTCATCAATCAAGTACAAGGGAGGAGTGAAAACCTGCAAACTCAGCCCTCTGTGGAAAGAGTTTGACATGTTCTAGGTATTACAGGTGGATGGCTCCACTGACCCTCTGGTCCTCAGGACTCAGGCCCTGCTCACTGTTGTCCTTCTCGTCACGAGGCTCATCGTCAGGCTGGTACTCCATCTCCGGGCTTGCCAGGCTCCGGCAGAACGTGCACATCCACTCACCACTGAGAGGGGAGAAACAGAAAGAAAATGTGAAGCAATAATCCAGATATATAGACATGGGAAAATGATAGCTGATGTATAGCAAGATATCAGCATCCAATGTAAAAGGCTTGGAGTTAAAGGTGCTATATAAATGAAATTCATTCTCATTCTGACATCTACTGTAGTCAACGCCGGCCGCGCATCCGGGGCTCACCTCGGGGAGCACTTCAAGGTGGGGATGTGACAGGTGATGTGGAAGACTTTGGGGCAGCGGTCGCAGCAAAGCAGCTCTCCCCCGTTGTTGCATACAGCACACCAGTCCTCGTTGGGGTCGTCCTCCTTCCCTCCTGCCCCGCTCTGGTTGGTCCCCTGTGCAGTGCGTGGAGAACGCAGGGCAGCGGATGCGGCTCCCTTACCATTGGTCAGCAGTGCGGCAGAGGCCACAGTGGATGTGCTGCTGGTGGTGATAGGGGCGTTGCCAGGCCTGTTGGCCCCACTGCAGGCCTCCTGGTCCTGGGGCTCAGTTTTGACATGCTCCCCCACCTTCTTGAGGATGTCCTGGACAGAGGAGCCAGAAGTCACAGAGCCCAACACGGGGAGAGGGGGAGTACGTCTGCTCTCTGAACTACTCATCTGTGGGACAAAACACACACACAAGAACAAAAAACTGGGTTAAGTACATTTAGAATTCTGGTTTAGCGTCAAGAAGTGAGGCCGAAAACCTCTGTTGTTCAACAAACAAGCATCTTATATAGATAGCCTCAGGTAGACCGATACCTGCTAGATATAAACTTAGCAAAAAAAGAAACATCCTCTTTTCAGGACCCTGTCTTTCAAAGATAATTCGTAAAAATCCAAATAACTTCACAGATCTTCATTTAAAGGGTTTAAACACTGTTTCCCATGCTTGTTCAATGAACCATAATTAATGAACATGCACCTGTGGAACGGTCGTTAAGACACTAACAGCTATAAAAACTTAGGGACACTAAAGAGGCCTTTCTACTGACTGAAAAACACCAAAAGAAAGATTCCCAGGGTCATCAGCATAAACGTGCCTTAGGCATGCTGCAAGGAGACATGAGGACTGCAGACGTGGCCAGGGCAATAAATTGCCATGTCCGTACTGTGAGACGCCTAAGACAGCGCTACAGGGAGACAGGACGGACAGCTGAACGTCCTCGCAGTGGCAGACCACGTGTAACACCTACACAGGATCGGTACAACCGAACATGACACTTGCGGGACAGGTACAAGATGGCAACAACAACTGCCCGAGTTACACCAAGAACGCACAATTACTCAATCAGTGCTCAGACTGTCCGCAATAGGCTGAGAGAGGCTGGACTGAGGGCTTGTAGGCCTGTTCTAAGGCAGGTCCTCACCGGCAACAACTGGACCAGACAGGACTGTCAAAAAGTGCTCTTCACTGACTAGTCACGGTTGTCTCAGCAGAGGTGATGGTCGGATTTGCGTTTATCGTCAAAGGAATGAGCGTTAAACCGTAGCCTGTACTCTGGAGCGGGATCGATTTGGAGGTGGAGGGTCTGTCATGGTCTGGGGCAGGCAATCTCAACGCTGTGCGTTACAGGGAAGACATCCTCCTCCCTCATGTGGTACCCTTCCTCTTCCTGACATGACAATGCCACCAGCCATACTGCTCATTCTGTGCGTGATTTCCTACAAAACAGGAATGTCAGTGTTCTGCCATGACCAGTGAAGAGCCTGGATCTCAATCCCATTGAGCACATTTGGAACCTATTGGATCGGAGGGTGAGGGCTGGGCCATTCCCCCCAGAAATGTCCGGGAACTTGCAGTTGCATTGGTGGAAGAGTGGGGTAATATCTTACAGCAAGAACTGGCAAATCTGGTGCAGTCCATGAGGAGATGCACTGCAGTACTTAATTCAGCTGGTGGCCACACCAGATACTGACTGTTACTTTTGACCCCCCCCCTTGTTCAGGGACACATTCAATTTCTGTTCGTCACACATCTGTGGAACTTGTTCAGTTTATGTCTCAGTTGTTGAATCTTATGTTCATACAAATATTTACACATGTTAAGTTACCTGAAAATAAACACAGTTGACAGTGAGAGGATGTTTATTTTTTTGCTGAGTTTAGATCTTGGTCTAGCAAGCTAAAAGGAGCTGAAAGAGCTGGGCAGTTAGGTGTGTTACCATGCACGCGCTCCTCCCTCCATCCTTCCCTTGTTCCGTTTTGACGTTGGAGGTGGTGGTTCCCGAGAAACCACACTCCTTCTCAGCTCCGGGCTCCTGCTTGACTTTGACCTGCTGTTCGATTGGGCCACTTGCTGGCCCTGGCCTACCCGCAGATCCACAGCTTATGAGACACACACACAAAATACCTCCCTTACATAAATATATGTATAACTATGTATGCCAGTGAGATTAATTGTTCAGGAGTGACTAGCTTACTCAAATGGTTCAGTATCTGCAATGCTACCTTCTACCCATCACAGTTTTATGTAATAGTGTCATTTTCTCATCATTGTCTCACAGTAATGCAAGAGCCCTTGTGTTTGAGCAGACGTCTAGTGCTTGGCCTGTGTCATTACCTGCCCCTGCTTCCTGTGCTGGACGTACTGGATGGCCGCACAGGCGTGTGGGAGTTTGATAAGCCTACGGGTGGGAGATAGACAGTGAGCAAGGATGAGGCAGTAATATAGAAGTCATGTAAGAAAAACCATTTCTTCGTTAAACATGATAGCCATGACAGTGATTTGAGCAAATGATTTAAAATCATAGATTGGATTGAAGCTGTGTGTGAAGAAAGTGTTTGTGCTCGTTGTAGTAGAGTCGTCCTCCAGTACCTGAGGAGCCAGGGGAGTGTGTGGAGGGTCCGTGGGAGAGGTTCATGTTCCCGGGGGGCCCCAGGCCCAGCTGAGGGTATGTGCTGGCTAAGATGTAGCGACTCAGTAGGGCATCCAGGCTGCTGGAGCCCGCGTCTTCCAGCTGATGGCGCCACAAACATCCAGCCACAGGATAACACTGAATTAGTGGTCATTTTTAGTTCACCTTGTGAACATTTCTGATGAAGTATCGCCATGTATATGTATGAGCACCACATTTGATTTAATCTAAGTTGAGCCAGGTTCCGTTCCGCTTCCTACCCCCTTCAATGAGCACAGATAGGTATAAAGCAGTATGGCAGAAACTATACTGAACAAAAATATAAAAACACAACACGTGAAGTGTTTCGTGAGCTGAAATTAAAAAAAAATCTCATTTTGCTGGTTAGTGAGCATTTCTCCTTTGCCAAGATAATCCATCCACCTGGCAGGTGTGGCATATCAAGAAGCTGATTAAACAGCATGATCTTTACACAAGTGCATCTTGTGCTGGGGACAATAAAAGGTCACTAAAATGTGCAGTTCTGTCACAAAACACAATGCCACAGATGTCTCAAGTTTTGAGTGAGTGTGCAATTGGCATGTTGACTGCAGGAATGTCCACCAGAGCTGTTGGCAGAGAAATGACTGTTAATTTCTCTACCATAAGCCGCCTCCAACATCGTTTAAGAAAATTTGGCAGCACATCCACCCGGCCTCACAACCACAGACCACGTTGTAACCACGCCAGCCCAGGACCTCCACATTTCTATCTGTAATAAAGCCCTTTTGTGGGGAAAAAACTCATTGATTGGCTGGGCCCTGGTCCCAAGTGGGTGGGCCCAGTCATGGCTGCACCCCTGCCCAGTCATGTGAAATCCACAGATTAGGGCCGAATGAATTTATTTAAATTGACTGATTTCCTTATATGAACTGTAACTCAGTAAAATCTTTGAAATTGTTGCATTTATATTTTGTGCAGTATACATTGAATATTCATCATATTACTCATACTTATCCATTCCCCTCAGATCTACAAAAAGCAAAAGGGTGGGGGCCAGGAGAAAGGATGAGAATGGAAGCAGGCATGGTGAGATTTGGAAGTGCGTGACATGTGCCTGGTCCCAGAGGGCTGTGTGCACCTGAATGGGGGGGATGTTTGGTAGGCATGGCAGGTTCTCTGGGTTGGTGACGGAGGGGATGAGGTCGATGGCGCCCACTATGGGGCTGGCGGGGCCACGGTGGGCATGGGCGCTGGCCATGCTGGCACTGGTGGGACTGGTGGGGTTGGCAGCGCTCACGTTGTGGAGAGATGCCACTGGGAAGGGTCCAGCATGACCTGGGTTTGAATGCTACAGGGACAGAGAAGGAGGAAGTCAAAAACTAGAGATTTTCGGCAGGATTGAATATTTATTAATTGTTTAATTCTACCAGGTCTACAACGTGCTGAAAGGTCATTTTTGGAAGCATAATCACGAATCATGCCCATGCAACAAGAAACACGACTAATAGGACTGTGACGATACCAATATCGCAATATTCTTTCTATGGCAAAAACACAAAGCAGACCGAACTATTTGGTCCTTTAAAAACCTGCTGTATGTAAAATATAGTGTGCTATAGCTAGGACAATAAATAAATGTGACTCGAGACAACATCATGATGTTTGCTTCCAACATTAGGGATGTTTTCCTTAAGACGTTAAATCGGCTTTGCGTTTTGTTTCCTTGCCACGATACCAACGAGTATCGCGATACTGGTAAAGTCCCGGCCGTAACGACTACCATTCACGTATAAGTAGAAAAAGTGCCAAACCCCAGTGAGATGTAACAAACGAAACCTGTGGTCGCTCATCTCAGAATCTACAGTCATCTAAACACAAAAAGGTACCCATACATACACAGTGAAAATCCTACTACCAAATGGCAACAGTTGTGCCAATCAGTAGTACCGGTTTCTGCATAAAACATATTACATTTTAGTCATTTAGCAGGCGCTCTTATCTAGAGCTTACAGGAGCAATTAGGGTTAAGTGCCTTGCTCAAAGGCACATCAACCGATTTTTCACCTAGTTGGTTCAGTGATTCGAACATGGGACCTTTCGTTTACTGACCCAACGCTCTCAACCGCTAGGCTACCTGCCGCCCTATTGTTTACTGTATATGTGATTGTTCTTGTTTATTATTTTATGGATATCATCTTTGGATGTGTTGACTGATCAATTTCCCTTTTGTGGAGTAATAATGTATCTATACCTCAACTCAATTCATTAAATATTTTTATCCCCTCAGGGACATAATGCAAGTGGTGTAGTCTGACCTGTCTCTGCAGCTGGGGCTGCATCATGGGGGAGTATTGCTGGCCGTTGGGCATGCGTGGCTGGGCGCTGGAGCTGGGCATGCGGCCCTGTCCCGGGGGCAAGCGCAGGTGGTGGGGGGGGTACATGTTGGGCCCGCCGTTCATGGGGCCCCTCTGCTGGGCCTGCATACTGATGAGGCGCGGGGGCTAGTGAGAAGACACAGCAGAGGACAGGCAGTTGTATTTTCGGGTAAAAGTATAACTCATGAACAAAATCATTATAGCAACAGATAATATTCAGTACTATTATAGGTCCAAAAAAAACATTTAACCTGGGTTGACTAAAGCACTTCCGAACAGTGATGTAGTGGGTGGGTGGGTAAATGCTGATCACTGTTCACAGTGAGTAAATTAACACTTTCAATATTTTCAATGCCTTTTTCCACAATAAGTGGATAAATGCTTGTGCAAAATAAACTAAGTGAGTAAGCGGTGTTAAAATGCATTTACCCTCCACTACACCACTGCTATCGATGAGAACAATGGTACCCTAAAAACATAAAGACATTCAGTACTCCTCAGTCTACCTGCTGCTGTACCATCTGAGGTACAGCCTGCCTGGGATGCTGCTGGGACATTTGGGAGGCAATACGCATCTGTTCCTGGATCCTCTGTTGGTGTTGCTGCTGTTGTTGGTGCTGCTGCTGTTGGTGCTGCTGCTGCTGCTGTTGTTGTTGGTGCTGCTGCTGTTGTTGCTGCTGCTGCTGTTGTTGTTGTTGTTGCTGCTGCTGCTGTTGTTGTTGGTGCTGCTGCTGCTGTTGTTGTTGTTGGTGCTGCTGCTGCTGTTTCTGCTGGGCGAAGGCTTGCTGCTGCATGTGCTGCTGCCGGAGCTGGGCCAGATTGATCTGCCCGGGGCTTTTGCCGTGGCCTGGGTGGCCGTGGCCCGGGGAGATGGGCCCCACCATAATGTTGGGAGGGTGCTGAGCCTGGGGCATCTTCTCGATCACCAGGTTCCCTACAGTTGGGGGGTGAGAGAGGAGAGGCTAAAGTAAGTGACTGAGTGTATGTCTATGTCAAACCAATCCATCAGCTGTAGGTAGTCTATTCCAAACCAAACCATCAGCTGTAGGTAGTCTATGCCAAACCAATCCATCAGCTATAGGTAGCTTATGCCAAACCAATCCATCAGCTATAGGTAGCTTATGCCAAACCAATCCATCAGCTATAGGTAGCTTATGCCAAACCAATCCATCAGCTATAGGTAGCTTATGCCAAACCAATCCATCAGCTATAGGTAGCTTATGCCAAACCAATCCATCAGCTATAGGTAGCTTATGCCAAACCAATCCATCAGCTATAGGTAGTCTATGCCAAACCAATCCATCAGCTATAGGTAGTCTATGCCAAACCAATCCATCAGCTATAGGTAGTCTATGCCAAACCAACCCATCAGCTATAGGTAGTCTATGCCAAACCAACCCATCAGCTATAGGTAGTCTATGCCAAACCAACCCATCAGCTATAGGTAGTCTATGCCAAACCAACCCATCAGCTATAGGTAGTCTATACCATACCAACCCATCAACTATAGGTAGTCTATATCAAACCAATCCATCAGCTGTAGGTAGTCTATACCAAACCAAACCATCAGCTATAGGTAGTCTTTACCAGTCCCCTAGACATTACCGTGTCAAATGATCTGCCATCCTACCACGATGCAAAGGATACAAGCGTAAAAAGAAAAAGGCACAGACATTTAATGCACCGAGTCCAAACTGTGAAACTATGCCAAACAATCTGCCAATCTTGTGGTCACCATTGGGAAGCACTATCATCAGTGTGCAGGTAGAGGCATATCTCCCGTTCTATGCAATGCTTTATACTGTACCATCGGTGGCCAGAAACAGACTTCCCTGCATATAGAGTAGTAAATCCTCTCACCTAGGTTGACCACGTTCTTGGCCCAGAATGTGGGGTCACAGAAAAAGCGAACAGCTCCGTTAGCCTGAGGCACTGGTTCCAGTCCAGCCTTCAGGACCTTGCGCAGCTGGTAGATGATCTGCAGACACATATGAAGATATTGGGATGTTATTGGTTTGCAGATACTTTATAGACTATAGTTTATAGAGAGGATCAATTTAGGATAGGGCAACTTCTGCATATTATAGTTCACTCTTTGGCCTTTGTGGAGAATAGGTTATGTGCTAGCTTTTCCTGAGACTGTTTTTGTGTATGTTTATCTGTTCTCCGTACCAGCCTCTTGCTGTAAAGCAGGGCGGTGCTGCTGCCGCTGTTAATGGCAGAGTGGGTGAAGTTGAGCACATGGAGGATCTGCCTGGCCAGGTTGGCGATGTCTGTCTGCTGGGTCAACAGCTTCATGCTCCTCTCCTTAGTCACACTCTGGAGGACCATGGGACAAACGGTAGGGAAAAACATTACCAACAGGCATCCACCCGCCTATGTAATTAGGGTAAAGGCTGAACCCTTTTTTATTAAATTAAAACAGTATCCAAGTAATGTCACAGAATAAACTTCACATCATATGGCAATGTAGGAGCCAAATTAAGTTCATAGTGATTCTTTGGTATTCATTCTTCTCAATACATAGGCCTCGACAATACACTGAGGGACGGTTTACCGAACCCTAGTCTTGGATAAAAAATCTCCATTGAAAGGGTGTTTTAGTCCAGGACTAGGCATAATCTGTCTCTAGGCCTGAAAGCATAATGAGTTGAGTTCAAATGCATTCCTTGCATAGGTACCATGATGGCCTTACCTCAAGCTGCTGCAGTAAATACTTGCCCTTCTTGTTGATTTCGTTGATAAGAGTGAACACGGCTATCTTGATGTCATGTTCCACCTTCTTATGGGTATCAGTAACTTCCTTTATCCTGGATGGAAACGGGGATGGAAACAAGGACACTCAAACTAGAGACACACTAGTAAACAATAAAAGAGCACTTTACTTCTCAACCCATAAACAAAGCCCTTATGAAATCTCTGTAGGGTGGGGAAGTGGCCCCTAGATGCTGATCTTGGGTCAGTTTAGCCTTTTCCCCACCTATGGTTAAGATTAGGATTGGAGAACGGGAAGATGATTCTAGATCTGTACCTAGGGGAACGTTCACCCTGCAGCTATGAAGTCACCAAACAAGCCCCGTTCACAGGAGAGATGGGAATGCTGCTGTACCTGCTTGTCACCTGAGAGTGAGAGTAGTGAACATAGGTCTTTTTCTCCTGCAGTTTGACCATGTGCGTCTCAATGATGCCTTTCTGGTTCTGGAAGGCCTCCTCCAGAAACTGGTACCTGAGAGAAGAGAAACTCTGTTCAGCAAGGAACACCAAGGCTTAGATCACTGGACTAGATTGCTGTTTTTCTCATTGTGCCCGATCCTCACTGGATATGTGTGAATGTAACACAAAACCAAACTTATTACCATCCACCACCGACCAGAATTCACTACAGATTTTGATTTCCTATTCTAAAGATCATATGTTGTCTATGCAGTACTGCATGTCCTACCGGTGCTCCTTATGCTCCAGCAGTTGGCAGTCCCGGCAGGTGAGTGTGTCACAGGTTTCACAGAAGAGTTTCAGGGGCTCCTGTTTGTGGATGGGACAGAACACAGGCCTCTGTTCCGACACACCTACAGACTCTACAGAGACCGAGAGAAACAAAAGGAAGTATGAAAGAGAGAGCAATAACAATATTTTTTAAATTTGTTTTTAAGAGTGAAAGAACATGTGAGATAAAGAAATACATTAATTAATACAGAGTATAGTACTGCAGGTCAGCTATACTGAGAACCAGCAGGGCCAATCTACTACTACTGGAGCACTGACTGATTCTGCAGCATGTTACCATGACAACAGCCAGTCAGCTGTGAAGTTATAAGGCCTGGATAAACTACAGCCATCCTAAGAGTCACCAAATGCCTACACCAGAGCCTTCTACTTGCAAATAGAAACCTCCGATCTACAAGTCCAACTAGGCAATGTCAAATTGTCACTTGATATTCTAGGGTATCCATCACATATTGTGTTTAGGTTTGTTGGACAATTTACCTTCAGAGACATCCTCTTTCTTGCGGATTTTGTGGTCCTTGGTGATTTTGACCCTCTGGTGAGCCTCGATGCAGGTTTTGCACAACCACTCTCCACATTCTGCACAGAACCCAATGGTATCGGCATTGTCCTCACAACTGGTGCACATCTGAATGAGACAAAACACACAACGCCACTTAGATACCTAACTTTGGCTAGATGCAGCTGATAATGAGGGAGTTGTATTAAATCAACCATCCACTTGAACTTAACTGAATTAAATTAGAGTTAAATTGTGGTATACCTGTGCAGATTTTTCATCTGAAGTCTTAGAGGCCTCGGTGGTGTCCTTGACAAAGTAGTTGTCAATGATGTCACTTTGTTTGCAGTCTTGACAACAAACTACACACCGCATGACATTCACTAGAGTAGACCGAGGAAAGAGACAAGATAGAAGCACTGGTTAGGCCTATAGCCTAAGTGGTGAAATTGACAAAGAAATCATTTGAAATCAGCAACAACAACAAAAAACTATTTTCTCACTAATAGTTTGCATACAGATACTACAGAGGTCAGAGGCAATTCAAAAGGCCTGTGTAGAAAAGAGATGGATGCAACCATCAAGTTGGATCAACTACTTTTAAACTTTTGGCAACTTGTCCCAACCACAAAAAAAATTGTGGGGATGAAAATGAGTTTTATTGCATCTACAATCTGAACTGTGGGGGTAGCTTTGTTTAAAAAACGTCTGCCATGTCAGTTCACCTTTTACAATTGGTTGGTGCTTAAATCTATTAATAATAAAGATGCTACAACTGAATTGTTAAGTACCATAATAGCGGACTATGAAATACATTATAGGGTCTAAGTAGGTGGGTGCTACACATTGGTGGAGGATGAGGCAGTTCCCCTTTGAGGGTTGGGATTATAAATCCATTCAATTATCATATTCACCCCAATATTTCATATTATTTTCAAGATTTCTGAATAATGACAGATTAATATATTCATATGAGACACACAAATCAGTGAACTGTATCAAAAGTGGGCAATGATGTGATGAAAATACATATCCTTCTGCTAAATGTTGAATACATAATCCTTAACTGCTCCACCCCCAAACTTAACTCCTCTCAACTCCCTTAAACCCATTAATTACATTTCCGAGTACATTACTGGATGCAGCACAAACCAGCTCAATCCAGTTTGAGCCAGTCTATACCGGCTCATGCTGCACACAGCCGGTTTGGTGTAAGCCCCAGCTGCAAGGGGCTGTGAGTGATTGGCTGTGAGTGCAGCTGAAAGGGTTTAGGAGACCACACCACCAAGACTGATCTGCCACTGCAGCTGTGAGACTTTGAACTGAGGCAAGTCAGGGCGCATACAAAACACATACATGCAGTGCACTGCATAAAAATTGTATCGAAATAGAATTTCACATTTTTCAAAATCATGGTCTGTTATTGTTACATTATACCATTTATATGACCTAATAGGTGAGGCAGAATGTCATGCATGAATGTTTGAATATAACCTAGAAAAGCAGACTAGGGGAAATATGAAAATGGCCAACTTATTAAATAGACATAGCCTAATTCTGTTGCACCTGTCATGCCTGACCTTTCGAATAGCCTACATGTATATGATGCTGACAATCTTGTACCATTAGTTCACATGTTTGTTTATTTAATGGTTAGGCTGTACTGCTACATATCTACATGGAATCTAAAAACAGATTCCACATTCAGACAATTGCCTTGAGGGCAAGGCAAATAAACCAAAATATAACATTGTATGATTGGCCTAATACTTCATTTAGGCCTATGATTATAATTTGAATCTTTGTAAATAAACAGTGTGTATCTTCAAAATATGTTTAACACCATGATATCGATCTCATGGACTGCATCCATAGTTCAATCTTTAACTGTGAGTGTTTACATTTCCCCAAAACAAATTCATCAGCTGAATGGAGTCTATACCAAACCATCAGCTGTAGGTAGTTTATACCAAACCAAGTGGCAACCCCCCCCCCCCCCCTAGACTTAGTGCAAATAAAGCAATATGAGCTGGCATTGTAACGAGTTAGGTCTAGGTCTATTGTTCTTATTTAGGAGTTTATTTAAGTTTTACATCAAATTCATCAAATCTTAGCCATGTTGATAAGACAAAGTGGGTCATAATAGAAAAAAAGAACAACCCTTGGATAGTTCTGACCACAGTGGCCAAAATACCATAGGCATCGAATAGAAATAGACTGGTCCCAGATCTTTTTCTTCTCGTTGGCACTCATTGCCTTCTGGAAAATGCCATTATGACACATCGGCCTACACCTGGTCTGGTCCTCCTAGATCTGTTTTTGAATATTGCAGCCAACCCCCTATGGTCATTGTCAATGCCAAAAGTTTGGCACATCAACGACCATAAGGGGATGGCTGCAATACGCAAACAGATCTTGGAGGACCAGACTAGGTGTAGGCCGATGTGTCATAATGGCATTTGAGAAGGCAATGAGTGCTGGCAAGCAGAAAGGGCAGTGTTCCTGGGCATTATCAAATGTATCGTAATGGTTAGGGATCAGACATGTTCAGCCCATGGCCTAACTACATGGTCTGTCCACATGTCCACCCCTAGAAGGTCCCAACTATAATGGAAAACATTTTACCTTGATTTAATGCCAGAAATCAATGCTGGAATTGTGTTCTTGGTTGGCCATTATCTAGACCTAAGCATTTACTTACCCATAAAATGTATGTAAATTAGTTTTGAATGTCAGTAGTTAGCCTAAGGTTAATGTAACAAAATCTGGTTTACTAGAATTTAGTATTGATAGTCAAAGTAAATAGTAATCCACAATTGTGCCTAGGGAAAAATAGGCATGGACTAAACATTACATAAAACTGCAAAAAGTTGGTTAGTTGACTTTGGACATTACTGTGTAGGTGAATTGAATCTGCAAAATGCCAAATAATTACACCTGGAAAGCCAATAATTTATTCTCAGCAGAAATCAAGATCACCATGTTTCATCTGTCATTTGATTTGTCAATGGCATTATAGGTCTATGTATAATACATATAAAATAATTAGGTGGATGCCTATATTGTCCTATTACACGTGTATATTATACACATGTATGAATGCAAAATATATTTTTTGCAAATCCCAACTCCACATGATGTGTGTTAAATGCCAAGATTTTTCACCTTGTCGGTTCCAGTATTCAAACTAGCTACCTTTCGGTTACTGGCCCAACGCCTTAACTTCAAGGCTACCTACACCTATTCTGGTGTAGTTGTCATGTGATCATGTTGTGCGGATGGACAAACCTCCCACCTTGAGAAGGGACGGTGAAACTGAATTTTGGGTCCTAGGCCAAGGCGCTTTACTGATAAGAGAAACTGAGAATAATTATATTCTGTTTCTGGCAGTTGGGGCACATGTGACATTCAATATGAATCTTCTTCTGGCATAAACGAACCATGCAACTCTATGTACATTTACTTGAAAGAGCAGTGCAGACGTTTAACTTTACAATCATTGTTTTTTGTTTGACACACATTTTAAAGCAAAACATCCGAGTCTGGGTGTTACCTTGGAATAGCCCATAGCCGGCCTATCAGGCCCAGGGGCTGTTGCCTATTCAGTATGCTGTTGTATTACCATAACTAGATTAGGGCCATTGTGAAACATGTTATTGTAAGAGTCACAATATGAGTAATATATATATACACTATCTCCAAATCCCAGCTATCAGTGAAAATCAATATTATTATGCTTGCTGACCATTTGGCAGCTGCATGGTACTCAACGTTTATACATAATTGTTGATACTTGGTACCTACACTACAGTAGCTAGCAATTGTGCATCCCCTGCCCACTTCAAGGTAGACTACACTCACCTATGTGGGTGTCTGGCTGTCCGTTCGGCCCAGGCACCTGTACGGTAACTTGTCGCTCTGGCAGTGGGATACATTTCAAGCAAAATGAGTGAAGACACGGTAAGAGTTTAGGTTCACAGTCACGGGTCTGGAGACTTTGTTTACACACAGCGCAAGTATCCATAAGGTTTATTGGGATGACGGGGTTGGCTGGTGGAACTGTTGGAGGTGGGGACATATCGGTTGTGAGTGCTGGTGAGGTTCCAGCAGTATCCCCAGCAGCCGAGGACTCGGTTGTCCCCCCATTGGTGTTCCCAACTGGGCTGCTGCTAGTGCTGCCTTCTCCCACTGCGCCCGCGCTGTTGCTGCTAGCGTCCCCTCCTCCGCTAACGTTAGCGGGTGTAGGCACCTGGGAAATATTCTCCTGGGATTGTGAATCCTCTCCTTCTTTCGAGTTCGACTCTATGACAATCACCGCATTCACATTTTTCAATTCGGTTGTCCCACCATTGGTGTTCCCAACTGGGCTAACATTACTGCTAATGCTGCCTTCTTCCCCTGTGCCCGCGCTGTTGCTGCTAGCGTCCCCTCCTCCGCTAACGACGTCGTTAGCGGGTTTAGGCATCTGAGAATCATTCTCCTGGGATTGTGAATCCTCTCCTTCTTTCAAATTTGTCTCTATGGCAATCAGCGGATTCACATCTTTCAATTCTGGGTCTCCGCTATCCTCTCCCTGAGGTTCTGAATCTAATTTGGAAGAGCTCTCCATATCCTCTTCGCCTTTGTTGTCCGCCATCTTCCTTCCTCTTTGAACCGCAACCGGCAGGACGTCCTACGTACCGAGTAAAAAACGTGTTGTCTACGTCATTACGTAATTCACGGTCTTTATCTTTGACTGTGTCAATAACAGAGTATAAACATTCCAAAATAATTCGTAGGACCCAAATATGACAGGACATTTTAATGTTTGGATAATATCAAAGTAATGCTTTACATTTCCAAAACATTTAAAATATTAAAATAAAAATCTAATCTCATGCACAAAAAAATTAGCATTTGCTTAGTTTAGTCACGCAAAAAAAATATTAGGCCTGACTCATTGTCATATGACAGCAGGGAATTCTGCAATAGAGTACCACAGTATGAGTCATAATACCTAGCGGTCAATCAGGGATATGGTTCCATTCATTTTCCCACCATTCCTTTTCCCATACGGGATTTTAGAAACACTAAAAAAGGGTTGTTTTATTTGGGCTTACCCTGGCGTGACGTTTTGATAACCGTGTAGGTCTCTCTAGGACACTCTAGGAGTAAATAGAGCCGAATATACTGATAAATCACCTTGTTTGAGATTTACATGGTTATTAAATAATCACACCAGGGTAATCCTACACGAAACACAGCCCTTATTTTAAGTGTTTCTAAAATCCCTATTGGGAAAAAATAATGGTGAAATTACAATTGGAACCAATTCCGTTTGACTGCCAGGTTTTATTGGTATTATGACTATTTACTCGTGATTCGAAAATGCTAATTAGCATGGAAGTAGACATCATGCAAAACTACAAATCCCAGCAAGCTCCTGCATGTCATTTCTGACACCTTTGCTAACGGGTAATGTGTCAATTTAAAACTTGCACAAGACGGCTCATAGAATTGTCAATTTAAAGAAATGTAGCCAATTTATTCATTATACTCAATTTAGTTAATCCAGAGATTCTTACTTTTGCCTCGATTCAGCAGTTTTGTCCAGATTATCATGGCATTTGTAGTTTATGATAGCCACATTAGCGTTTCATTTTGGGGGGGTAAATACAGGCAAATAAATTGATAAGTCTCATTGTCTTGGCTTTTTACAGGCAAGAATCAGGGCCCATCTGTTGGTGGTACTTTTGACAGTAGACATAAACAATCCATGAACAAACACACATGTTTCAACATCATTTTATTATAAGTCGATTTAAAAAAATAAAAAAATAAAAATCTTATTGTATCACAAATGTTCTAAACATGCTAGCATATGGGAAGAAATCATGTGCATTTGGTAGACAGCATCATTAGTTATGCTTAACTCTACCTCAATTTAGAACTACTTAAATTGACAAACATTTAAAAATTGAACAGAGTTTACATCTTAAGTGATCTCGAGGTACAATGAAAAAGTTCTTTACACGGCCCATGGTTTTTCAATGGTCACTGTCTGACACTAATGTAAAGAAACTGTGGAGCCAAGGAAAATATGTTCTTCTGAAAGTTTGGAGAGTCCTTTTCTTTTCATGTTGGTTCTCAGCTGCAAGCTTAACATTTTATTTTTTTGTAGAAGGGGTCTCGCACAAGGCTTGAGTTCTAGAAGTCCTGTCGAATATTTTCCTTGTTCTCGTCACCCTGTTGCTGTTTGAGCTTTCCAACTTCATTCTCCAACTGGACGATGGCACGTTCAATCTCATAGTTCTTACTTACGAGGGACACCCAACTGTTACGAGAGATAGCAAGAATTTAAAAATCATTGACAATCATACCACATTTAGAGAACAGTAATGAAAAATACAACATTTACAGAACTGACTTTGACTCCAGCTCTCTCAGCTTGGCCCCGCCTGCAAGCTGATCATTCTTTCGTTGCCAGTTCAAGTCCTGAATCTGCTTTCTGCCAAAAAATAACACAAACAGAAAAGGCTGTTAAAAAAAACATTATGCAGAAGCTTGTTGACAGTATGTGTCAGACTCTTTCCAAAACTACAACTAAACAAGCTAACCATGAATGTGATACATGACTTGTAAATCGTAACAGAATGTTTTCACACCATTTACTTACCTACATTTCTGTAGTTCCTTTTGAGCCAATTCAATCATAAAGGCCAGGTTACTGTAGAGTGAAATAATGACCAATATTAAGGCAATGTCAAAAAGTTCCTGTGAACCTATACTTTACTCTTCAGGACAAGTATGTGTTAAAAAAATAAAAAAAACAAGGCAGCAGCCACTGACTCACTCATTGTAGACCTTCCATGCGTTGGTGCCATAGTGTGCCATGAGTTCCAGGTTCTCAATGCGCACTGCCTGATGCTCCAGCTGAGCCATGGAGTTGTTCACACAATCCTGCCATGCAGTGATGTCATTCTTCTGCCCTGAAGATGGAGCAGGAAGCTCATATCTGCACAGGTTAAAAATAAAACAGTTGGGTATACACTCAGGACAACGAGGGTTTAAATGCATCACTTTCGAACTGAATGTGTGATTGAATGTTTTAGCAAAAAAAGTCTGGTTAAAAAATATTGCTATGTGCAAAAGAGTAGACTGGGTTGACCTCTTCATGCTGAGAAGTTCCAGAGGCTGCCGGGCTGCTAGCCTCTCAAACTCGTTCCTCATGATTTCAGTCTGATGGGTGATATATAAGCATTAGTATTTGCTTCACATAATGTAATTCTAGAGCATCACAGTTGACAGTCAAAATCCATAAGCATGACATTATGTGCATATTAATTTATGGCTTTTTGTTTTAATAGAATGTGGAACATGTAAGTGATACTTACTTCAAAGGTAGTGAAATCAGGTGTGGGTATATAACTGAGATAGTTCTTTGTAGGTCTGTATCTGCGAGTCTCCTCTTCTACCAAGGCTGCAGCCTGTGTATGGAAATGAATACATATGAACAGACAGCATAGTACTACAGTAACTAGCTAGACTCGTACCTCTTTGGGGCGGCAGGGTAGCCTAGTGGTTAGAGCGTTGGACTAGTAACCGGAAGGTTGCAAGTTCAAACCCCCGAGCTGACAAGGTACAAATCTGTCGTTCTGCCCCTGAACAGGCAGTTCCACTGTTCCTAGGCCGTCATTGAAAATAAGAATTTGTTCTTAACTGATCTTGCCTAGTTAAATAAAGGTAAAATAAAAATAAAATTTGAGGGGTGACCTGGCTAGCTAGCTACTGTATGTTATTGTACGTTAGCCGATGATGGCGGTTGCTTGAGGCATGATTCTAACACGACCAGATTAGCAAGATAATACTTTTTTTATTGACAGTAGCCTGGTAACGTTACTTTGCTTCCATGGCTTACTCATGTCTATCATAGGTCCTTGGGACGTCACCCCATTTTACGTTGACATTTTAGTCACTTAGTAGACGCTCTTACGCTTTGATCACACCGATAGTGTTATGGTACACCAGCAGTACATTCATTGTTGCCATCCCAATAAAGTTGACATGTGAAATGATTAAGGTTAGGTAAGGGACGTTCTAAGGATCCCTGATTGAACTAACTATGTCAGTTACTTGCCTGTTAGCTAACTATAGCTAGACTAGCGAACGTTAGTCAGCAACTGATAACTATGCCCATAGAGCAGATACTTACCGCCTCTCTGACGCCAGCTGCATCATAACCCTGGTCAAAATACGGCAGGGCGTCTACAAATACTTCACCAGCTACTGATGAAGTTCCAGACATATTCAGTTCAGTTGTTTGTTTACTAGCTAGCACCGCTAACTAGCTAGTTGTTTTAGCAGCAAAACAACGCGGTCATTACTAGTCACCACAGCCACAAAGTCATAAACCCCGCCATTTATATAATTTGTCTTATCATTTCAAACCTAACCCCTCTGCCAACATCAACCCCAACCTTAAATTATGATCAAAAAGCAAATGTTCGTTTTCATGATTTTTTACGATACAGCCAATTTTAACTTTGTGGCTGTGCTAATTTGTGGAATCCTAACAACGTGGCCGGCCCGAAGATTTTTATAACTAAATCAAGATAGACCACAGCCTGCCGTTTTCAATGGGAACAAATTTGTCATAGAGGGGAGAACAGGCAAGGATGTGGGCCGAGCTTAACACGAGCTTGCAAGATCCTATTGGCGCGTTCTAAGTATCTGCATATCTGCATATCTGTATCTGCATATTTCCGTTAGGGAACGCCACCTCTGAAGTGCGCGTGTGCAATAACTAAATTCGCCTTTGCACTCCTTTTAAATAACGATTTTTTAAAACTTTTGCAAAGGTAAAGTCTACTAAACTTAGTCCACTCTGTTCATAACATATTCTAGTTTTGGGAACAGAAAACTGTATCGAGATCAAATGTTTCATCGATGAGAAATTTTGCACAATGTCGGACAAAATCAATCACGTTCCATATTTGGTAATGAGTGGAAACGCCAAAAGTATGCATCACATTTATACATCCGGTGAAAAATCTGTCTCATTGTTTTATCTGTGGCCACTCGCTCCTGCTGTCTTCCGGGAGGCTGAACATATTTTCCATTGGCGTTTGATGGTGGCCTTTGGTTTTACAGCGCTCCCTACGCCCTGGAGTAGTTCTTTATCTAAATGAGTTTTTCATATGATTTGCATCCTGAAGTAAGTGTTTATTATGTAATAGTTTATTTAGGTCAGTGTTTCCCAAATTCGGTTCTCAGGACCCCAAGAGGTGCACGTTTTGGTTTTTGCCCTAACAGTACAATGCTGATTCAAATGATAAAATATTGATGTTTACTTGAAATCAACTGTGTACTGCTATGCCAAAAACCAAAATGTGCAGAGTTTGGGAAACCCTGGTTCAGGTCATTAGGACTTATTAACACAAAAATAGCATGCCATTAGGAAATAAAATATAAAAATATGTTGTTGGTGACAGTAGTGGAGACATGAATGAATACCACACTCACATTTAGTACGAACACATTTATTTAAAAAAAATGTATGGTGGACATTTCACTTGCAATTTTTTAAATATATATACATAGTACCAGTCAAAAGTTTGGACACACCGACTCATATTTTTTTTTATTTTAAACTATTTTCTACATTGTAGAATAATAGTGAAGACATCAACACTATGAAATAACACATGGAATCATGTAGTAACCAAAAGTGTGAAAAAAATCCAAATATATTTTATATTTGTGATTCTTCAAAGTAGCCACCCTTTGCCTTGATGACAGCTTTGCACACGCTTGGCATTCTCTCAACCAGCTTCGAGGTAGTCACCTGAAATGCATTTCAATTAACAGGTGTGCCTTGTTAAAAGTTAATTTGTGGAATGTATTTCCTTCTTTATGCATTTGAGCCAATCAGTAGTGTTAGAAGATGGCCCTATTTGGTAAAAGACCAAGTCCATATTATGGCAATAACAGCTAAAATAAGCAAAGAGAAACAACAGTCCACCATTACTTTAAGACATGAAGGTCAGCCAATGCAGAACATTTCAAGAACTTTTAAAGTGTCTTCAAGTGCAGTCGCAAAAAACATCAAGTGCTATGATGAAACTGGCTCTCATGAGGACCGTCACAGGAAAGAAAGACCCATAGTTACCTCTGCTGCAGAGGATAAGTTCATTAGAGTTACCAGCCTCATAAATTGCAGCCCAACAAATAATACTTCAGAGTTCAAGTAACAGACACGTCTCAACAGCAACTCTTCAGAGGAGACTGCGTGAATCAGGCCTTCATGGTCGAATTGTTGCAAAGAAACCACTACTAAAGGACACCAATGAGAAGAAGAGACTTGCTTAGACCAAGAAACACGAAAAATGGACATTAGACCGGTGGAAATCTGTCCTTTGGTTTGATGAGTCCAAATGTGAGATTTTTGGTTCCAACCTCAGTGTCTTTGTGAGACGCAGAGTAGGTGAACTGATGATCTCTGCATGTGTGGTTCCCACCATGGAGCATGTAGGAGGAGGTGTGATGGTGTGGTGCTGCTTTTCTGGTGACACTGACAGTGATTAGTTTAGAATTCAAGGCACACTTAACCAGCATGGCTACCACAGTATTCAGCAGCGATACGCCATCCCATCTGGTTTGCGCTTACTGGGACTATCATTTGTTTTTCAACAGGACAAAGACCTAAAACACATCTCCAGGCTGTGTAAGAGCTATTTGACCAAAGAGAGTAATGGAGTGCTGCATCAGATGACCTGGCCTCCACAATCACCCGACCTCAACTCAATTGAGATGATTTGGGATGAGTTGGACCACAGAGTGAAGGAAAAACAGCCAACAAGTGCTCAGCATATGTGGGAACTCTTTCAAGACTGTTGGAAAACCATTCCTCATGAAACTGGTTGAGAGAAAGCCAAAAGTGTGCAAAGCTGTCAGGCAAAGGGGTGGCTACTTTGAAGAATCTCAAATATATTTAGATTTGTTGAACACTTTTGGTTACTACATGATTATTCTACAATGTAGAAAATAGCAAAACTAAAGAAAAACCCTTGAATGAGTAGGTGTATCTAAACTTTTGAGTTGTACTGAGATATGTGTATATATATATATAATATATATATATATATATATATATATATAGCTGAAGTCGGAAGTTTACATACACTTAGGTTTGAGTCATTAAAACTTGCTTTTCAACCACTCCACAAATTTCTTGTTAACAAACTATAGTTTTGGCAAGTCAGTTAGGACATCTACTTTGTGCATGACAAGTCATTTTTCCAACAATTGTTTAGATTATTTCATTGAATCACTATTCCAGTGCGTCAGAAGTTTACATACACTAAGTTGACTGTGCCTTTAAACAGCTTTCTGGAAAATCCCAGAAAATGACATGGCTTTAGAAGCTTCTGATCGACTCAAATGATGTAAATTAGCCTATTGGAGGTGTACCTGTGGATGCATTTCAAGGCCTACCTTTACACTCAGTCTGGTCTGGTACATCCTTGGGAGCAATTTCCAAATGCCTGAAGGTACCATGTTCATCTGTACAAACAATAGTACGCAAGTAGAAACACTATGGGACCACGCAGGCGTCAAACCGCTCAGGAAGGAGATGTGTTCTGTCTCCTAGAGATGAACGTATTTTGGTGTGGAAAGTGCAAATCAATCCCAGAACAACAGCAAAGAACCTTGTGAAGGTGCTGGGGGAAAGAGGTACAAACGTATCTATATCCACAGTAAAACGAGTCCTATATCCACATAACCTGAAAGGCCGCTCAGCAAGGAAGAAGCCACTGCTTCAAAACCGCAATAAAAAAGCCAGGATACGGTTTGCAACTGCACATGGGGACAAAGATGGTACTTTTTGGATAAATGTCCTCTGGTCTGATGATACAAAAATAGAACTGTTTGGCCAAAATGACCATGACCTGTTTGGAGGAAAAAGGGGGAGGCTTGCAAGCCGAAAAATACCATCCCAAACACGAAACATGGGGGTGGCAGCATCATGTTGTGGGGGTACTTTGCTGCAGGAGGGCCTGTTGCACTTCATAAAATAGATGGCATCATGAGGTAGGAAAATTATTTGGATATATTGAAGCAACATATCAAGACATCAGTCAGGAAGTTAAAGCTTGGTCGCAAATGGGTCTTCCAAATGGACAATGACCCCAAGCATACTTCCAAAGATGTGGCAAAATGGCTTAAGGACAACAAAGTCAAGGTATTGGAGTGGCCATCACAAAGCCCTGACATCAATCCTATAGAAAATGTGTGGGAAGAAGTGAAAAATCGTGTGCGAGCAAGGTCTACAAAACGGACTTCATTACACCAGCTCTGCCAGGAGGAATGGGCCAAAATTCACCCAACTTATTGTTGGAAGCTTGTGGAAGGCTACCTGAAACATTTAACCCAAGTTAAACTATTTAAAGGCAATGCTACCAAATATTAATTGAGTGTATGTAAACTTCTGACCCACTGGGAATGTGATGAAATAAATAAAAGCTGAAATAAATCATTCTCTCTACTGTTACTCTGACATTTCACATTTTTTAAATCAAGTGGTGATCGCAACTGACCTAAAACAGGGAATTCTTACTAGGATTAAATATCAGTAATTGTGAGAAAAAAACAGAGTTTAAATGTATTTGGCTAAGGTGTATGCAAACCTCCGACTTCAACTGTGTGTGTGTATGTATATATATATATATACACACACACACACTGTACAATAGTTCAAAAGTACTTCAGTCAATAGGATTGAGGTGTGACTAGTTTCTGGTTCTCTGTTTATGGCTTTCTAAACCCACATGGGAACATGTTTTTATCAAACTTTGTGAAGCGCTTTCATCTGTCATATCAAATTGCTGAGGTATTCAAACAGGTTCATACAATGTCACATTAAGTTCACAATGCGAACAATGCACAAGAGTAGCATTGTAAACAAAATATTTTGTTACAGAATTGAGCTATTCAAAATCTGTTAGAAATGTCAATATAATGTATTATCTTAATGATCCAAACATTACTTGGAACAATTGTCAAGGACATCAAAATGTCAGGGAAAAGATACATTAACCTCAGTTTAAAAACTGATGTCATATTTAAAGTTACAATCATGCACACAATACAATTATTCTTACATTGTTTTGTAACAGAGATCTGAAGGGTAAAAAGAGTAACCTACCTTATTTTTCTCCAACTAGACAAGTTCAAAACTAAATTTAAAAAGAACTATATCCATAATACTTAGAGCAAATACTCAAAACACTTGATTAAAACCAAACATTTTAAAAATTAACAGCAAAAACAGAAATAGGCACGGGTTAGTTTTGTAGCTGAAATGTTTTGTGTTGCTCCTGCCTTTCTTCTGCCATGTCAAGTCTTCATCGAAACGTGTTTGCACATAAATGCAAATTTCCAGTTTTCCTCCAATTACAGTCACACTTCCTTCTGCCATGGAGTGCTTTTAGGGCAATACGAAGAGTGGTCGCAAATGGGTCTTCCAAATGGACAATGACCCCAAGCATACTTCCAAAGATGTGGCAAAATGGCTTAAGGACAACAAAGTCAAGGTATTGGAGTGTGCGAGCAAGGTCTACAAAACGGACTTCATTACACCAGCTCTGCCAGGAGGAATGGGCCAAAATTCAGCCAACCCGAGCCCTATACAGTGCCGTGCGAAAGTATTCGGCCCCCTTGAACTTTGCGACCTTTTGCCACATTTCAGGCTTCAAACATAAAGATATAAAACTGTATTTTTTTGTGAAGAATCAACAACAAGTGGGACACAATCATGAAGTGGAACGACATTTATTGGATAGTTCAAACTTTTTTAACAAATCAAAAACTGAAAAATTGGGCTTGCAAAATTATTCAGCCCCTTTACTTTCAGTGCAGCAAACTCTCTCCAGAAGTTCAGTGAGGATCTCTGAATGATCCAATGTTGACCTAAATGACTAATGATGATAAATACAATCCACCTGTGTGTAATCAAGTCTCCGTATAAATGCACCTGCACTGTGATAGTCTCAGAGGTCCGTTAAAAGCGCAGAGAGCATCATGAAGAACAAGGAACACACCAGGCAGGTCCGAGATACTGTTGTGAAGAAGTTTAAAGCCGGATTTGGATACAAAAAGATTTCCCAAGCTTTAAACATCCCAAGGAGCACTGTGCAAGCGATAATATTGAAATGGAAGGAGTATCAGACCACTGCAAATCTACCAAGACCTGGCCGTCCCTCTAAACTTTCAGCTCATACAAGGAGAAGATTGATCAGAGATGCAGCCAAGAGGCCCATGATCACTCTGGATGAACTGCAGAGATCTACAGCTGAGGTGGGAGACTCTGTCCATAGGACAACAATCAGTCGTATATTGCACAAATCTGGCCTTTATGGAAGAGTGGCAAGAAGAAAGCCATTTCTTAAAGATATCCATAAAAAGTGTCGTTTAAAGTTTGCCACAAGCCACCTGGGAGACACACCAAACATGTGGAAGAAGGTGCTCTGGTCAGATGAAACCAAAATTGAACTTTTTGGCAACAATGCAAAACGTTATGTTTGGCGTAAAAGCAACACAGCGCATCACCCTGAACACACCATCCCCACTGTCAAACATGGTGGTGGCAGCATCATGGTTTGGGCCTGCTTTTCTTCAGCAGGGACAGGGAAGATGGTTAAAATTGATGGGAAGATGGATGGAGCCAAATACAGGACCATTCTGGAAGAAAACCTGATGGAGTCTGCAAAAGACCTGAGACTGGGACGGAGATTTGTCTTCCAACAAGACAATGATCCAAAACATAAAGCAAAATCGACAATGGAATGGTTCAAAAATAAACATATCCAGGTGTTAGAATGGCCAAGTCAAAGTCCAGACCTGAATCCAATCGAGAATCTGTGGAATGAACTGAAAACTGCTGTTCACAAATGCTCTCCATCCAACCTCACTGAGCTCGAGCTGTTTTGCAAGGAGGAATGGGAAAAAATGTCAGTCTCTCGATGTACAAAACTGATAGAGACATACCCCAAGCGACTTACAGCTGTAATCGCAGCAAAAGGTGGCGCTACAAAGTATTAACTTAAGAGGGCTGAATAATTTTGCACGCCCAATTTTTCTGTTTTTGATTTGTTAAAAAAGTTTGAAATATCCAATAAATGTCGTTCCACTTCATGATTGTGTCCCACTTGTTGTTGATTCTTCACAAAAAAATACAGTTTTATATCTTTATGTTTGAAGCCTGAAATGTGGCAAAAGGTCGCAAAGTTCAAGAGGGGACGAATACTTTCGCAAGGCACTGTATCTAAGACTGTGGGCCTATGTGCCAAACACCATTATGTTCTGATCGATTCAAGTACATATCTATATCCGTGACATCATTTGCACACGTCTTGGCCAATCCCGCGGAAGATCCTCATCTTCTCCTACAGAAGCATTTTCAACCAGACCGCTGACATTGTCACTTCTTCGGTAGGAATTTCATCCCTGAAAATAAAATGGACAAAATGATTTACCTATAGAACTATTGTAAAGTAGACTTGTGACTGTAGAGTGTGTATAAGATGTATGGATTGAAGGTAGAAGCAGAAGTGTTTATTAGTTTAGTTCAATTGGGGGATCGGCGGTAGGGTTTGCTGGGAATAATAATAAAGGTATATTCTTTTAAAAAGTATGTATGTCTATATAGGTATGTGTATGTATATATGTGTATACATATGCATGCGTGTATGGATATATATATTTACTGGGGCAACCATAGTAGTACGGCGCCCCTGGAGCAAATTAAAGTTAAGTGTCTTGCTCAAGAACACGTCTACAGATGTTTCTTCTTGACAGCTTGGGTATTCGAACTAGCCCTTTTGGTTACTGGCCTGCCGCCCTAGGCTACGCTACCTGATGGACAGATAGGGCGGGGGACAGTCACTAATAATGTAGATGGTGTTAAAATGAAGATGCGAGTGAAGAATGCTTCAAGAATTGGCTTTCTATACAATTACCCTATATCCAACACATGGACAGAGAGACAAGGGGACTGAAAGGAGACATTGTTTCTTCAATGTTTTGGCGGCGAGGCCCTTTTCAAGATGAATATGTAGTAATAGGTCACCGAGCTTGGAAATATATGTAGTAATAGGTCACCGAGCTTGGAAACAAGGAGTAGTTAACAGGACAGCCCAGGGAAACTCACATCATGCAAGAGATGGCCTACTACTGATGTGAAACAAGGCAACTGGCTACCCGTGTACTGTGATTCACCTATGCCAGGGATGCGCAACTGGTGGCCTGCAAAATACATTTTGTTTTTAGGGGGGACGGGGGTATTGGTGTCAGTCAGTGTCTCAAATTACCATTGAGTTAGAATAGTAGAATGTACAAGGTTCAAAATATAAATTTGGTTGTGCATCAGCTGTTTTTATCTTGTTATGTCAGTCACTGACAGTCACACAATTAGCCTATGTCAGCAAAAACTTTTTTTTTTAGATTGGGTAAGTTAGTCTAACAAGGGCCCCCAAAAGGCTAGGGCCTGTATAATACCATTCACTAAGACTACACTATGTACTTTCACTCTGACTGCATATGTGGGTTTGCAGACCTGCGTGCCACTGCAGCACCCCATGATGAGTTCCAATTTTTTTGTGGCCTCCACCCCCATCAAAGTTGAACATTCCTGGCCTATGCAATAAAAATGGTTGTTGTCGAAACTAGCCAACAATATCAGCAGCCCAATAGGATCTCGGAGTAAGAAAGAAGCGAAACTCCATAGCTACTACTATTAAATAGTCTCACTATATGAACTTGGATTACAGTCAAGCTCTGGTATGTGTGAAATCATCAAGTTGCATTAATATTCAACACTGTCACTTGGAACGCAGACATGCACAGACAAAGTGTTCCTCATACCCTATTCAGTTGCGTTTTGGAACCACACCTATCTTTCATGAGTTGCAATTAAATACACACCTGTTTGACAAATTTGTCCGTACATAAATCCACAATAAGCACCTAGAATGCAAAACAGAGACAGAACCTTTAAATTATCAATGACAAAATGAACGCAGGTCAAATGTATTGGGCTTTGAATTAGACGTCGGTGACTTTCTACCATTAACTGTTGGTAAGTGTTTGCAGATTGATACGGCAGTTTGTTAGTCCTACTGTAAAGACGTTCATAGAACTACCATTAGGTGGCAGTAAAATACTTTATTAAACAGGTACTCAGCGAAATGACATTGCCACGAATAGCACCACAGATATTGAGATGAGCGAGATGCAACAATTCGCTCTCACACAGGTCACCCACAGTATCTGCGCATGTGCAATGGTTCGCCAACATCACGCTGAAACAGCGTGGTAGCCACAGGACCAAAACAGCGGAGAAGTTGAACCTTGCGCTTAATCTCTCTTAGTTGTTGTGAAAATTGACCCCCTATGCGGTTTACTTTCTGCATCTACATCATATCGCGGAGTCTACCTTTAAGTATGGTAAACAACTGTGCGCAACAGAATTCTGTAACCCTAACCCTATATCAAAGAACTAGTCAGTCGGGTACTTGATCATCAATTCTGACAAGATAAAAAATGTTTTCCTTTGTAGCATGGCCATCTAGTGACTAGCCACTGGGAATCAGACGGTGACCTTTGTCACTGACCTCCTCTATGGGCAGCTCCAGAAGTTTGGGCAGGCAGGGCGCCAGCGCCCCCATGAGGAAGGGAGTGGGAGAGCAGCTGATGTCTAGCATGCTAGCGGGCAGCACAGGCACAAATGTATGCTGCCAGGTGAACGGGTAGAGCAGCGCCAGCGCGGCATGGCCACAACGAGATAGCACACTGAAGAGAAGAGAGAGGGATGAAGAGATGATCAACTCCTGAGAAGAGGCACCCACTTTACAGACAACGCATGTCAAGGTAGGGTAGCCTAGTGGTTAGAGCATTGGACTAGTAACCAGAAGGTTGCAAGTTCAAACCCCCGAGCTGACAAGGTACAAATCTGTCGTTCTGCCCCTGAACAGGCAGTTAACCCACTGTTCCTAGGCTGTCATTGAAAATAAGAATTTGTTCTTAACTGACTTGTCTAGTTAATTAAAGGTTAAAAAAGTAATATATATATGGAGTCCATATGGTCTGTATAATACTATGTACTTTTACACCGGCCAACAGGAGAGCAAAGCACACAATACATTCCTGGACCAGTGCTCAGTTATTTGACCAAATAAAACTCTTACAACAATAGTTGATTTCTGGGCAGAGACATTGCACATGATTGCAGATTTTGTTGACATAGTGTCTGCAATAAAGAGGTAGGAACTTAACTAAACGTTGTCACTTCCTCTTGTTACTAGATTTTTTTATTTGTTTTGCTCGAATCCTTGCCTACTTTTGAAAAAGGTCAAATATAATCGAGGAGGTGAGGAAACAAATGTGCTTGTATGAAATGGGACTCTCCTCCACTAGCACGTCATCATGCAAATTTGGTTTGCAGGGGTTGAATCCCAAAATAAATGTGTAAAGTAGTAAAAATGTTGCTAGTTGTGCAAAACATTTAATATGTAAAAGGATAAGTAGTGTATCGTTTTCAAATGTGTACATGCTTTTCTCCTTCACGAAAAGAGCTGATTCAAAGAGGTTGTTGCGGATTTTGAAACATTTACAGGCTAGCCGCCGGGAGAATACACTTGTGCTTCCTAGGCGGGAGGAGACTATCGAGAAGAGGAAGACACTCCTCTGTTCGCCTATTAATGAATTGACACTCTCCTACATACGACGACCACTTTGCAGTTTCTGGGTCACAGAGGAGAGGACAGACTTTTGCCCCATCTCCCCCTGTAGTTACTCTTTACATGGAGTCCTAGAGGTCCTCTTAGTGGTGTGATTGTGTTACCTCATTTCCTGAGCCTGGGAGGAAGCTCCTGAGTGTGATGGTGCGTCCAGAGGCGGGAAAAGGAGCCTCCATGACGCTACGCATGAAGGGGGACACCAGGGCTGGACAGATCTCCCTGCGCCTCTCTACCTCCTCCAAGATCTGAAAACACACACACAGTATATTAGTGTTGCATGGTATACCGTTACCACTGTAATATCACGGTACAAAAACGTCATGATACCAACATTTTAGAATCCCGAAGTACTGTTTCATATGATACTACTGATTTTTTTCTAAAATGTTTGAACTGAAGCAACCACTAGTCTGTTGTATGTGCAGGTCCAATAATATCCACTTCACTTTCATGTGCATATCACGTGTGGCAGCTGTAATCAGCCAGCCGCAACCCCTATCAGTTCCTCACCTGCTTCTCTCCGTCCACTTTTCATGCGCGTCTATTCCGCCGTCATTTAAAATATATATATCATTTAGCAGTGATAGCGAGGGGGGATGCAGACCCAAACGAGTCTTCAGTTGTTACATTTGTAACATTGGAGCAGCGCGCAAAGCGAGCAATGTTGACACATTGTATAATTTCGTCGCCTGTTATAACCAAGAGCACAGACCAGTCTAAGTAGACTAGGCAAGGTCACTGTCATGCAGCCTCTCAGTGTCAGAGGGAAAATGGAGCACTGCTTTGTGACATAATTGATTGCAGCTTTACAGCAAAGAAAACAGCTTGTCTCTAGCCTAAACCATTTATATATATATATATTACCGGACATGCCTTTTTCTTTCTATTGGGATTCACATGCATTTTATATAATTTCACAAACCATGGCACAGGCCGTTTGAAACTAATCCAGGGTCGCTAATTATTGGTTTGATAACAAACGTTTTCAGTCATGTTACCTAACAACAGCTAACAACCTGGTAACATGACAGTAGGTTTAGGCAAATTTGATTGGCAGAGGAAGAAAGGAAAACTGTACTACTCATGAGATGTGCTTCAAAAGGTAGGATTCATTCAGGCCTAATGTAAGTAAACTATATCAAAAATATATTTCTTTCTGGTGTTCCTTCAATTCTGTTTGGTGCCTAACGTTTTCAAAATTCAAAAAGGCACTCGAACATCTGAGCCATCTCCTCTGCAGGTGCACGGTAACAGTTGAACAAGATGAGAAAAAATAAGAAATCCGCTCACTGCTCGATAGGATCGCTGCTCTTTAATAAGCTGATGCAGCACTCCATCACTCTCCTTCTTGGTCAAATGGCCCTTGCACTGCCTGGAGGTGTGTTTTGGGTCACTGTCCTGTTGAAAAACAAATGATTGTACCACTAAGCGCAAACCAGATGGGATGGCGTATCGCTGCAGAATGCTGTGGTAGCCATGCTGGTTAAGTGTGCCTTGAATTCTAAACAAATCACTGACAGTGTCACCAGCAAGGCACCCCCACACCATCACAGCTCCTCCTCCATGCTTCATGGTGGGTACCACACATGCAGAGATCATCAGTTCACCTACTCTGCGTCTCACAGACACGGAGGTTGGAACAAAAAATATAACATTTGGACTCATCAGACCAAAGGACAGATTTCCACCGGTCTAATGTCCATTGCCCGTGTTTCTTGGCCCAAGCAAGTCTCTGCTTCTTATTAGTGTCCTTTAGTAGTGGTTTCTTTGCAACAATTCAACCATGAAGGCCTGATTCACGCGGTCTCCTCTGAACAGTTGATGTTGAGATGTGTCTGTTACTTGAGCTTTATTTGAGCTGCAATCTGGAGGTGCAGTTAGTTGCCGATTTCTGAGTTGCAGTTAACTCTAATGAACTTATCCTCTGCAGCAGAGGTAAATCTGGGTCTTCCTTTCCTGTGGCGGTCCTCATGAGACAGTTTCATCATAGTGCTTGATGGTTTTTAACAACAGCACTTTAAGAAAAAAAATTCTTCAAAGTTCTTCAAATGTTATGGATTGACTGACCTTCATGTCTTAAAGTAATGATGGACCCTCATTTCCCTTTGCTAAAAATAAAGAGAAATGAGTAGGTGTCCAAACTTTTGACTGGAACTGTACACTGAACAGTGTGATGTTCTATGCAAACATTGAATATAAGTGGGAATTTAAGTGGGAGGTTTTTGGAGAACATTTAGAAAGAGCTAGGCCACAGATTCTTTTTACACCGTAGTATCGCAATACTACTCGGTACTGTGATACTTGGCCTGGTATCGTATAGTTTGTCAAATGTTGCCTTCGTGACAAGCCTACAGTATATAACTCCATAACTACACCCCTAAACACAAAGAATATCCTGATGACAAGTATCAACAAGGGACTACACCAGGATTACATAACATACTAGCAGCTTGCTTCATTGTCTACGATTTTCTTTATTTATTTACAATAAATTCACACGACTCGAAAAATGGGTGGAACATAACACATCCTAAAATAATTATTAATGATTAATTATTTGATAATTATTATCATTCTCAAAACACACCATTCTGATTTGCTAAGACATTTTAATAGACTTTAGTTTGAACCCTTTGAATCTATGTGTACAAGCAGGCTAAAATGTATTTTATAAACTGGTTTGAGCCCTGAATGCTGATTGGCTGAAAGCCATGGTTTTAATTACTTTGGTAACCAGTTTATAATAGCAGTAAGGAACCTCAGGGGTTTGTGCTACAGTGCATTCGGAAAGCATTCAGACCCCTCAACTTTTTCCACATTTTGTTATGTTACCACCCCCCCAAAATCTACACACAATACCCCATATTGACAAAACAAAATCAGTTTAGACATTTTTGCAAATGTATATAAAAAAATCGAAATATATATTCACGTAAGTATTCAGACCCTTTACGCAGTACTTTGTTGAAGCACTGTTGGCAGCAATTACAGCCTCGAGTCTTCTTGACACTACAAGCTTGGCACACCTATATTTGGGGAGTTTCTCCCATTCTTCTCTGCAAGACTTGTCCCGAAGCCACTCCTACATTGTCTTGGCTGTCCTGAAGCCACTCCTGCGTTGTCTTACTGTTGTTGTCCTGTTGGAAGGTGAGCCTTCACCCCAGTCTGAGGTCCTGAGTGCTCTGGAGCAGGTTTTTGATTTAACTGTCATATGACATAGGGAGGAGACAGGCAGATATAAGTATATATATATATATATATATATATATATATTTTAATTGATCATAACTCACACATGACAGACAGACACTCATGACAGTTGTGGTTTTCAATTGTACAGTTCTGACTCAGTGTACTTTGCTCAGTTCATCTTTCCCTTGATCCTGACTAGTCTTCCAGTCCCTGCCGCTGAAAAACCTCCCACAGCACGATGCTACCACCACCATACTTCACCATAGGGATTGTGCCAGGTTTCCTCCAGACGTGACGCTTGGCATTCAGGCCAAAGAGTTCAATCTTGGTTTCATCAGAACAGAGAATCTTGTTTCTCATGTTCTGAGAGTCTTTAGGTGCCTTCTGGCAAACTCCAAGAGTGCCGTCATGTGGCTTTTATTGAGGAGTGGCTTCCAGCTGGCCACTACCATAAAGGGCTGATTGGTGGAGTGGTACAGAGATGGTTGTTCTTCTGGAAGGTTCTCCCATCTCCACCGAGGAACTCTAGAGCTTTGTCAGTGACCGTTGGGTTCTTGGTCATCCCCTTACCAAGGCCCTTCTCCCCCGATTGCTCAGTTTGACCTGGCAGCCTGCAAGGAAGAGTCTTGGTGGTTCCTAACTTCTTCCATTTAAAAATAATGGAGCCCACTGTGTTATTGGGGACCTCCAATGCCACAGAAATATTTTGGTACCCTTTCCCAGATCCATGCCTTGACACAATCCTTCCTCGGAGCTCAACGGACAATTCCTTCGCCCTCATGGCTTGGTTTTTGCTCTGACTTTTTTGCTCACTGTCAACTGTGGGACCTTATATGGACAAGTGTGTACCTTTCCAAATCATGTCCAATCAATTGAATTTACCACAGGTGGACATCTCAAGGATGATCAATGGAAACAGGATGCACCTGAGCACAATTTCGAGTCTCATAGCAAAGGGTCTGAATGATAATGTAAATAAGGTATACTTAAAAATAAAAATAAATTATACATTTGCAAACATTTCTAAAAACCTGTTTTCGATTTGTCAATATGGGGTATTGTGTAGATTGAGTATTATTTGTTTAATCCATTTTAGAATAAGGCAGTATCGTAACAATGTGGAAAAAGGGAAAGGCTCTGAATACTTTCCGAATGCACTGCATATGGCCAAAATACCAAGGCAATGGCTGTATCGAGGCACACAGCGTTGCGTGTGCATAAGAACAGTAATATATGGCAGGTAGCCTAGTGGTTAGAGCGTTGGGCCAGCAATCGACAGGTTGCTAGATCGAATCCCCGAGCTGACAAGGTACAAATCTGTCGTGCTGCCCCTAAACACTGTTCCTAGGCCGTCATTGGAAATAAGAATTTGTTCTTAACTGACTCGCCTAGTTAGATAAAGGTATATATATATAAACTCAACAAAAAAAGAAACGTCCCTTTTTCAGGACCCCGTCTTTCAAAGATGATTCATAAAATTCCAAATAACTTCACAGATCTCCATTGTAAAGGGTTAAAACACTGTTTCCCATGCTTGTTCAATGAACCATAATTAATGAACATGCGCCTGTGGAACGGTCGTTAAGACACGAACAGCTTACAGACGGTAGGCAATTAAGGTCACAGGTATTAACACTAAAGAGGCCTTTCTACTGACTCTGAAAAACACCAAAAGAAAGATGCCCAGAGTCCCTGCGTGAATGTGCCTTAGGCATGCTGCAAGGAGGCATGAGGACTGCAGATGTGGCCAGGGCAATAAATTGCAATGTCCGTACTGTGAGACGCCTAAGACAGCGCTACAGGGAGACAGGACGGACAGCTGATCGTCCTCGCAGTGGCAGACCACGTGTAACAACACCTGCATAGGATCGGTACATCTGAAATTCACACCTACGGGACAGGTACAGAATGGCAACAACAACTGCCCTAGTTACACCAGGAACGCAAATCACTCCATTAGTGCTCCGACTGTCCACAATAGGCTGTGAGAGGCTGGACTGAGGGCTTGTAGGCCTGTTGTAAGGCAAGTCCTCACCAGACATCACCGGCAACAACGTTGCCTATGGGCACAAACCCACCGTCGCTGGACCAGACAGGACTGGAAAAAAGTGCTCTTCACTGAAGAGTCACGGTTTTGTCTCACCAGGGGTGATGGTCGCATTCGCATTTATCGTCAAAGGGAATTAGCGTTACACCGAGGCCTGTACTCTGGAGCGGAACCAATTTGGAGGTGGAGGGTCCATCATAGTCTGGGGCGGTGTGTCACAGCATCATTGGACTGAGCTTGTTGTCATTGCAGGCAATCTCAACGCTGTGCATTACAGGGGAGACATCCTCCTCCCTCATGTGGTACCCTTCCTGCAGGCTCATTCCTGACAATGCCACCAGCCATACTGCTCGTTCTGTGCGTGATTTCCTGCAAGACAGGAATGTCAGTGTTCTGCCATGGCCAGCGAAGAGCTCAATCCCATTTAAGCACCTCTCGGACCTGTTGGATCTGAGGGTGAGGGCTAGGGCCATTCCCCCCAGAAATGTCCGGGAACTTGCAGGTGCCTTGGTGGAAGAGTGGGGTAACATCTCACAGCAATAACTGGCAAATCTGGTGCAGTGCATGGGAAGGAGATGCACTGCAGTACTTAATGCAGCTTGTGGCCACACCAGATACTGACAGTTACTTTTGATTTTGACCCCCCCTTCGTTCAGGGACACATTATTACATTTCTGTTAGTCACATGTCTGTGGAACTTGTTCAGTTTATGTCTCAGTTGTTGTATCTTTTTAGTTTCATAGAAATATTTACACATGTCAAGTTTGCTCAAAATAAACGCAGTTGACAGTGAGCACGTTTATTTTTTTTGCTGAATATTACATATACACACACCACACCACACGCCTTATTGCTTAATTATATGAAGAGTTTAATCACACTGCTGGTTACCTTAGCAAACAGGTTGAAGCAGCCCAGCCTGCTTACAATGCAGTGAACTTCAGGCAGTCTTTTCCCCTTTCCTCTTGGCTAAAAGGCACAAATAAACACAGAAATCAGCATGAAAACCAACCCTGCCATTCAGTATCAACAATGTTATTGCAACGCTGTATCAACGCTGACATTCCAAAACAAACACTCAGTCCAGACCATAAAATAGTCAAAATAAACAACAGCGCAATACATTTAAAACACACAAATCTAACATTAAATGTACAGTCATGAATTTAACACGTGGACAAATAGGAAATTATGTTTAGTTTGGGACACTGATTCAGAGGTTTTACGGCCTATGACTGTAGTATATCCCTTAGAGATGTTGCGTAAGCACTTTACTGCCTAGTCCTCACACACAACGTAATGACTCATTCACACACACTCACCAGGATCTTACGACAGTAACAAAAGCACCGGCTGCCATCCTCTCCTGTCAAGACAAAAGAGAAGGTTTCACTACAAAGACGGATAAAAGCATAGACAATAGGACAGGGATGCACAAAGTGATAGAGTTAAGCAGTGTTCTCGTGCAGTCTCCCTTGGAGGAAAAGACAAAGCATGGCATATGAACTGCAATCATGTTCCTCTTTGTCTGAATCACTAGATAATCTCCCTTTCATTGGACATGTCTTGGACTTAATTCTTACATCATCATATAATAACTTCATTTTAGCACAGTAATTATTACAAAAACGTAGCTACTTTTGAAATGTTTTACCTGTTCCAATGCTCATATTAAGTGGTTGTATGCATATTTATATTACATGAATACCCTTATTGTAACACCACTGCTACATACTGTGACCATAATGTGAATGTGACAGAAGCTTACCTGTGCAGGTGTCCAGAAGGCCGCCCGTCCTGAGAGTCTGGGAAGCAGAACATGGGAATGGCCTTCAGCCGGTCGTCGGCTTCACGGGAGTGACGGGAAGACTTCTCAAACTATAGCGGTTAAGAAAGGATAAAGATACAGAGCGTCTAATTTTACTCCCCGGCCAGCAAAACAGAAACAATAGTACAATGGTAACTAAAAAAACTCAACATTCTGGGGTTTCCTTTGAGCTGAGCCCATCCATGGTACATCAAGCAGTATTTCCCCTATACAAAAATGTGTAAGTGGGTCTATCCGCCTAGCTCTGTTGCCCCCATCTGAAAGAGGTTGGCTTTAATTGGTTTCAATTGACAATAACCTTGTTGGGAAACTGTTGCGTGATCTCAGGGGTGTAGGAGTTTAAAGAACTGAAAGAGCTGCTGTTGCTGGAGCTGGATCAGGTCCCTCTCCAGGGAGCTGTAGACTGGCCTCCGCTTCAGCGTGGACTGGACATAGGCCGAGCGCCTGGACCCTCCTGGTGGAGACAGTGAACATTTTTCAAAATACCTAATAAGTGAATCTGGTTGGGAACTCTCTTTGATTAAATGGTAATAGAATGTGATCAAATGTGAATGGAAAATGGATGGATCTATATGAGTGTAGACGGCATGGGACATTGACTGAACTCAACATTCTCAAAATGTCAGCCAAACATTTATTTGGGAGTGAAAGTTCACTTTAAATATGAATGACAATTTGACAAGTAGCAGGTCAATGCTATAGTAGTACCTTTAGTGTTGTCCTCTGGGTCACTTTCAGTTCCACTGGTCTCCTCTGTTCAGAGAGCGAGAGAGAGAGTGAGTGTACGCATGCGAGATACATAGACAGAGAGAAAAAGCGAGACAGGAGTGTAATAAAGGGATGAAAGAAAGAGACATCATAGGAGACTGACAGTGTCTTTGTACTGTATTTGTAACAGTGATGTAATAATGTATCTCAAAACTACGGGTCTTTACAGTCAGTAGTTTATCTACATCTTCTAGACAAGTTGAAGGGTAATAATTGTCATACCACGCGCTGAACCTCCCTGGCTCTTCACTCTCTTCTTCCCTCGTTTGGTGTCGAAGATCACATGAATCTTGTTGACATACTGCATCACGGAAACCACACACACACACACACACACACACACACACACACACACACACACACACACACACACACACACACACACACACACACACACACACACACACAGATATATTGATCTGATACAAATAAAAATCATGTCTGGCCACTTAAACTAGTAATAAAATTGTGGCCAATCAAATAAATGTGATTTAAGCACACTTCCTTGTTGCACTGAAAAATGTTGTTTTCTAATGGGCACTGGTTTGGTTTGGTTTGGATAGGGCCATCAGTCAAGTTTCAACTTGAGTAGTAGAATGAGTGACCTGGATCCAGAGCCAAGCACACAGGAAGCTCAGACATCTCCAAATTGACCAGGGAGTGTAGGCCTACAACACTAGCTTGGCTTCTTTATGTGTAGTCATGCAAACAGACCAATCCACCTAATAGCATGCTTTTCCCACTCAGAGTCAAAATTACATACAACCGCCGTAGTAGTTTGAGGAAACACAATTTCCACTTTGTAGAAAACGCTTATGAAATGCTTGTGTGTTTACCTGAGGCAGTCTGTGTGTTTTATGGATGGTTGTGGGTCGCTTGGGTAAGGCAGGTCTAGGGGGGGGCTTCTGTAGGTGAGGATTGTGTCGCTGCCAGTGAGTCCTTCCTCTCCACCCACAACGTGAGAGGCTTGGGAGGAAGCTGCGACACAGGAGACAAGGTGTTAATGAAAGATTAAAGCATGTTTAAAAATATATATATATTATACTAATTGTTTCACATTTCCTGTAACAGCTGTCATTACTACCTTTGGGGTGAGAGGGTTCTTGTCTCTGTGCCATGGTCCAGGGTCGGGGACGAACAATGGGGAGACACATAGTAGGAGACGGCTTGACATCCTCATATGTGTTGTCTCTGGTCAGGTGTTCAGCTGGACATGGTCAAAGGTGAGGGAGATAGATGACTCTGAGGCTCTGCTGAGGTATTTCTTCCCTTCTCCCAGAACAACTTGTCTCCCTCCAGCCTCTGCCAGAAGCCCCTTGAGGTATAGAAATTCCCTGGGGGCAGGCTCTCTCCATGGTCATCCACTGACAGAGGTAGGTGTTTGGTCAACTTAACTTCCAGCACACCACCCACATTCAGTTCCTCATTGTTGGGGATTATCCTATCTAATTGGAAAATGTTTGTAGTGTCTGTTGTAAGAGATTGCAAAGGTATTGCAGTTGAAGTCTTACTGAAACAAGAGTGTTTTTGAGGGGGATCCAACTTTCCGTCCACCTCTCCCCTCTCCTCTTCCCTGCTCTAGGCCCAAAGCCAGCATGGAGAGAGGGGGCACACTGCCAGCTCACCCTCACTGCATGGTTGATGTAGGCATGAAGGCCCTTCCGGTGTACAGACAGACAGTGTTAAACACAGTGAGTCTGTCCTGCGATTGGTTTAGCCACAGTAGCCTATTGAAGGCAATGAGTTTTACAGGGGTCTGTGTTCTATCCTTTTCTTTTTAAACCACTCTTCCTTTAAACAGAGTCTGCTCTTTTCCCTCCTTTCCTCTTAAAGAAAGACCTGCAAAGCAAAGGACACAAGTTACTTATCCGTTAACGCTTCAAAACAAGTTAAAACACTCCGAAGAGAAAGCAAAGAGAAACCTGTCGAAGAGAATGTACAATCTAGTGAGAAGGACAACACTATTTCAACAGCACACTCCTGATGTAGTGGAAGGCGTACGGGATGTGTTTGGCTGGAGGAAGCAGGAAAGGATAGGCTCCTGTCAAGGTCAGTAGCCAAAAATAAAACCCGGAGGAGAAAAGAAGGCAACAACAGGAACAAGGCGCTGGAGCTTTTAGCAGCCAGAGGGGTGTCTGTCAGTCAGTCTGGGAGCCCCCCCCCAGTCCCATCATTAACCACAGCTGTCCCATTACAGAACACCATGATAGATTAAAACATTTGATCTAATTTACTCTTATCTCAAACATCTCTTTCAGTGGATGAGGAAGGACAGATATTTCAAGTATGCTTATGCCGACTTCAGCACATCTAGGCCTTAAAGCCGTGAAAACATTAACTGAAGATAGGAGCAATTGATGGACAAAGGGCCCGTGACAAACAATTAAGATAAATGATTGAGCATTCCGGTTAATCCATATCACAACCACAGTAATGTTGTATTACTGTAAAATGTGTTATATATTGCTATTCCTATTTGATAGGAACAGACAATTCAAACATTGACATTTTGAGTCCTTTACAGTGAATTGCTCCATATTGGGTTTAGCTTGTGCTAAAACTACAACTGAACAGTTTGGCATGCGATACTCATATTCATGATCTTGCACAGCCCCCTCATTGTATTGTGAGGCCCAAGTCCCTATGTGAAATCTTCCCTAAATATATTCAGACTCCTGTTCCGGGCAGATTCCTTTCCAATTTAGTTACCGTACTCTGTTTGCTGGAAGCAAAGTTCTTGGACACGTTGCACATTTTTTTGAAAGCTGAAAGCATTTAGAAAAGGGAGACATGGTGAAATTCCAGTGCTGCTCATGATAATAATAATTATGTGCTGCATTCCAGCAGAGCCAGCTAGGAGGAGGCTAGGGAATCAATTTGACCAGAGACAGTCGTCATTCAGGCTCCGCAAATTATGCCTTTTGTTTGGTTTGACATAAATCAATGGGTTAGCCAGCTAACTTTGATGAACCACCAGAAACTACTATTGATTTTCTGGTTAATTAAGAAAGCTAAACTTAGATGTGTTTTTGGTTGTTGAGTCAATGAGACCATGTCCATTTAATGATTATATTTCAACAACAAAAAAGTTGTTTCAGAACACTTAGGCAAGTTAGCTGGCTAACTTATAGAACAAAAGCCAACAGATGGCAATAATGAGTCGTTTATCTTACCATCCAAATGCATTTTACGCAGCCGGCAATACATTATCCACTAAGGATGCATAGGCTTCGGTTTGAGTCCAGGCTGCATCACATCCGGCTGTGATTGGGAGTCCCATAGGGCGGTGCACAATTGGCCCAGCGTCGTCTGGGTTTGGCCGGGGTAGGCCGTCATTGTAAATAAGAATTAATTAAATAAAGGTTACATTTAAAAATTAAAAATTGTATGGAGGTCAATGAATGGCTTTTTTTCTACATGAGGTTTATTTGATCGAATATACGTTTTGTAATGCTTAAGTTGTTACAAGTGTTCCTCATAAGTAGGACATGTGACATGCCGGCAAATTTGCCTCGAGTTGCCTCGAGATGGCTATGTTAAAGAGGCGACAACCAATAGACAGAGAAAAGGCAACTGTGTGTGAGAGCCAAACGCTTGCTGCATGAGTGTACCAAACTGCAGACTAAGAATGGAATCCTTGACAGAAAGGTTGGTTAGTCATCACTAGAACATTCAAGGCCACTGTCTTGAAACACCTACATAATGACATGGGGCATGTGAGTGCAGATAAGGTTACTCACCTGGCGAGAGAGCAATTTTATTGGCCATTTATTCAACAAGAAGTTGAGCACTATGTCACAAAGAAATGTAGTTGCATCAAGCAAAAAATACCAAATGTGCCACGGAAACCTCCAATGGGCAAGCTCACATCAATTGCTCCCTTTGAGTTGGTCTCAAAATACTGTTCTACGTGTGTGTGTGTGTGTGTGGGAGGGGAGGGGGGATATGAATACATCTTAGTATCAGTCGATAATTTCACAAGGTTTACACAGACCTACGCCACCACAAGTCTGCAAAGACAGCAGCGGAGAAAACCGGATATCCTCAAGAGGCGCCACCACGATCAAGGCTGGGAATTTGAAAACAAACTCTTTGGAAGACTTCAGGAGCTGGCAGGGGTCGGCCACTCCCGCACAACGCTAGATCCTCCTCAGGGAAATCTAGTGGAACAGATTAATCGTACGCTGCTACAGATGCTTCCCACTCTTCCTGAAGAAAATGAATCACAATGGAAAGACCACTTACCTCATATCGTACATGCAAACAACTGCACTCGTAACGAAGCAACAGGCTTGTCACCACACTTCCTTCTCTTTGGCCAGCCACCTCGACTGCCCATTGACCGGTTGTTTGGCCTCAATCAGACTGATGAACAGGTGTCACACCCAGTCTATGCTCAGAACTGGGCCACCAAAATGTAGGAAGCTTACCGAGTTGCATCTGAAAACAGTCAAAAGTCCTCGGCTAAAAGCACAAGACACTACGACCATGGTGCAAAGGCAGTGGCCCTCCAACCTGGAGACAGAATCTTGGTGAAGAATATGTCAGAGAGAGGAGGACCAGGCAAATTGCAGGCCTACTGGGAGGCAGGGTGGTAGAGAAGATTGGGAAGGACCAGTCTACAAGGTGGAAAAGGAGAATGGTGCCACGGGCATCAGAGTGCTCCATCGCAATATGTTGATGTTAATGAATGACCTATCTGTGGCACATGAGACCTTGGAAGAGAGGAAACAGCCTGCTTGAAAAATAACGTCAAACACAGAACGTGGAGGAGATGGGGATGAAACTTCAGCAGACTGATGAGGAGGAAGCCATCTGGTCCCAAGGAGTTAACCCAGTTGCAAGCACCCAAGACCCAGACAAAAATCCCTGACAGAACAGGTCTATGCGTTTCATCCCCGTTTTCAGGATACAGAAGGTATGAGAACATGGAGCAAGGATCAGAGATCCTAGAAGAACCAAACAATGAGGATGGGGTCAATGCCAAAGGGAGAGAAGATCATGTGGAAAGGAGATATGATGCTCCCAAAACTCAAGACAATGAGACAAAAAGACAATCTGACACGCTGATCCTCAACACTGGAGCTCCACAGGGGTGCATGCTCAGTCCCCTCCTGTACTCCCTGTTCACCCACGACTGCATGGCCAGGCATGACTCCAACACCATCATTAAGTTTGCAGACGACACAACAGTGGTAGGCCTGATCACCGACAACAACGAGACAGCCTATAAGGAGGTCAGAGACCTGGACTGGTGGTGCCAGAATAACAACCTATCCCTCAACATAACCAAGACTAAGGAGATGATTGTGGACTACAGGAAAAGGAGGACAGAGCACGCCCCCATTCTCATTTCAGGGGGCTGTGGTGGAGCAGGTTGAGAGCTTCAAGTTCCTTGGTGTCCACATCAACAACTAACTAGAATGGTCCAAACACACTAAGACAGTTGTGAAGAGGGCACGACAAAAACTATTCCCCCTCAGGAAACGAAAAAAATTTGGCATGGGTCCTGAGATCCTCAAAAGGTTCTACAGCTGCAACATCGAGAGCATCCTGAATGGTTGCATCACTGCCTGGTACGGCAATTGCTCGCCTCTGACCACAAGGCACTACAGAGGGTAGTGCGTACGGCCCAGTACATCACTGGGGCTAAGCTGCCTGCCATCCAGGGCCTCTATACCAGGCAGTGTCAGAGGAAGGCCCTAAAAATAGTCAAAGACCACAGCCACCCCAGTCATAGACTGTTCTCTTTACTAACGTATGGCAAGCGGTACCGGAGTGCCAAGTATAGGACAAAAAGGCTTCTCAACAGTTTTTATCCCCAAGCCATAAGACTCCTGAACAGGTAATCAAATGGCTACCCGGACTATTTGCATTGTGTGCCTCCCCCAACCCCCCTTTTTACGCTGCTGCTACTCACTGTTTATCATATATGCATAGTCACTTTAACTATACATTCATGTACATACTACCTCAATTGGGCCAACCAACCAGTGCTCCTGCACATTGGCTAACCGGGCTATCTACATTGTGTCCCGCCACCCGCCAAACCCCTATTTTACGCTACTGCTACTCTCTGTTCATCATATATGCATAGTCACTTTAACCATTTCTACATGTAGATACTACCTCAATCAGCCTGACTAACCGGTGTCTGTATGTAGCCTCGCTACTGTATATAGCCTGGATTTTTACTGTTGTTTTATTTCTTTACTTACCTATTGTTCACCTAACACCTTTTTTGCGCTATTGGTTAGAGCCTGTAAGTAAGCATTTCACCGTAAGGTTGTAATACTGTAATACCTGTTGTATTCGGCGCACGTGACAAGTAAACTTTGGTTTGATTTGAATGGTTCCACATGTATGAATGACCTCACTGATTCAGATCAGCAGTGCGTATAGGAAGGGATGGATGTCAGAAGATACCAACAGACCCAAAAACCAAGGGGCATACTAACCTATGGCACACTTGGACAGCCAGCCTACCAGGTGTGGAGACCTAACATCTGAAACCTATACAGAACACCTATACAGAACCCACTCAGTTACAGACAATGAGTAATGTCAGGAGACACAATTTAAAGAGGGGAAGCGTGTAACTGGTTGAAAATCTTTTAGTTAGAACTAAAAGTAAAGGGGATACTTTCTTATTTTTGATGTCAGGCATTTATTATGCAGTAGTAGATGCAATTACAGCCAGGACACAAGAGGGTACTCTAACTTTTGTGTTGGTTTAGGAATCAAGGGAGTTCTGAGCTGGCTTCATTATTAAAACAGTGTCACTTTTCCACTGCAGTTCAGATTACTATCCTACTGCTCTCAGGTCCCCATTCTGAGGGTAGTAACATATTTTCACTATCCATTGAATACAGGCGTTGACTTCGACCACATCATCGAATATTCCAAAAAGGATTACAATAATGAGATGTATCCACCAATCCAAAGGATAGGCGGGAGCTAGACAGCACGCTGTGCAGCTTTGTGGACAAAGACTCCCATTTTTGGGGCGGAGAGACAAGTATCTTGTCAGTATATCCATAATCTTTGCTCAAAACGTATTGTAATGATACAGGCAGGGAGCAGGTCTCAAACCCTTGACCTTCTAGCCTGAGGTCTGGCGCGCTATCGACTGTGCCGCAAAAGCATGCTCGTGCGTCGATTTCCGCTAAACCCAGGGTCGTTACAGTATCTAGCTACAACCAGCAGGTGTAAAAGAAAAAGCACCCTTGATCTGATAGTTTCAACCAGATTGGCTGAACGTGATGCACACCATCCGAAATTAACATTTAGCCACTAGCATGGTGCTGGAAATGGTGTTTCATATGGAAAGTATGAATATTTTCCCCGTTTTATTTTTCTTATCCCCATTAAATAAAGTTTCTGAGGAAATTGAAGCCTATGCAGCCTGAACGTTTAATGTTTTAGGTACTAACTGGTCCACTAGGGATAAGAATGTATTGCCGGCTGCATATAATGTGTTTCTACGGTAAAATGAAACGACTCAATATCGCTATCTACCGGCCTTGATATAGCTAACTCATTGATCTTGCTTTGTAGTATACCTCTCTGATCTCAGGCCTGCCATAATTTATTTGTAAATTCATGAAGAGAGGAGTTGTGCTGTTTACATCCAATTAAGATTATCCTAACCAGGATATTTAATTACATAGATTAACTCAACAAAAATATAATCATCACACCGTGCATGGTTTGTTGGTGAATTAGCTGAAATTAAGATAATTCTTAGGACTTTCTTTCAATAACACCAGCACTCATTTTCTATTAATTGATTGTGACAGGATCAGCAGCAATACGTTACTGATCATTAGTAGCAGCTCATCAGCAAAATAAAACATGAGACCAGATAACGGGGACACCAAGCAAAACGCCTAATCTCTGAGTTAATATTTTGCTTTACTTTTAATCCACTGAATCGTAGGAAAATATATTAACGTTACCAGTGTGTTGCTTTCGAGGTCCGCTTGCAGCAAACCCAACTTCTTAAATAGCAAATCAAGTACTGTAAGTAGCAAATTAGACCTGTTCCCTAGGTTTAGTTTTCGACATCAGTATTACCTAAATGTTCCGTCTTAGTTGACTCATTACAATTGTTTCCCACAGAAGCAAATCACGATGCCTTCCAAATCGGGCGTTCCATTTCAGTCGCTAGTTAGCCACACACTAGTCATAGTTAGCTGATTAGCCGCTAAAGATAGCAATAGCTAACTACTGTATCACCAAAATGTCTTATTTTAGACCAAAACATTATGTTTTCTTCCAACTACCGTCCACCAATCTTGGACAGCAAGGAATAAGCAGGCACCAAAAAATTAGCTAGTGGCACAACTCGAACCAAGTGAGAGTTTTTAGGGGGCTCCATATTGATCCTGGGAGCTAAAACGTCACCAGCTCCTGCTGTCATCGACGACTGGATGGAGGAGGCAGATTGACACAATCACAGGAATATGTCATTTGTATCCCCTCTGAAATAAGCAATTGACGGGGCAAGGGCATCAATTTAAGCAAATCAATTCAGTCATGGTTTGGTTTGACAAAAGAGATTCATACATAAATCAAATTAAACCATTTGACATTTTATTTATTTGTTTTAAATCCTTATTGTAATTGTGTCATCCCACAATATAGCACATTAAGCATGAAATGTGTTTTCACATAAACAAGTAAAAGACCAGTGAAACCAATTAAATGAAAAGATGGAATATGTTACATTTATGTTAAATTAAACATATGTTAAATTTAACGGTGTTGAACACAGCCACGAGATAACACTAAAAGCACACGACCCATTCTAATAAATAGACCATGTGGTTTGCCATGGAGAGAACACTAGTACACAATAAGGGTTTGTCTTAAAGAATCGATACATTTAGCAGGGGCTGTCAACATAAAACATTAAATCTAAGATTTATCAGTCAGTCTTCAGACCCTCCTTGATGAGGTTGAGCTCATAGCACAGTGTCTCGTAGCGATAGGCCATACGGATCTGGGCGACATTGGTCTTGCGGATGTCGTTGCCCTCAGGGCCCTCCTTCAGATAGTCGGCACCCAGAAAGTGAGTCTTCTCCTGTAGATAAAAACCCAAGGCAACAAGGTTCAGACGAAATGTAGCCATGGCAGTCTACGACAGTGTTGTGTAATCCAACACATTGCTTTATTGTGTATTGTAACGTAACAAAATGCTTGAAAAGCCTGAAATTAACCATGAATCATGGCATGTCTTGGTAAAAATATTTACAGTTGAAGTCGGAAGTTTACATACACCTTAGCCAAATACATTTAAACTCAGTTTTTCACAATTCCTGACATTTAATCCTAGTAAAAATTCCCTGTCTTAGGTCAGTTAGGATCACCACTTTATTCTAAGAATGTGAAATGTCAGAATAATAGTAGAGAGAATGATTTATTTCAGCTTTTATTTATTTTATCACATTCCCAGTGGATAAGAAGTTTACATACACTCAATTAGTATTTGGTAGCATTGCCTTTAAATGATTTAACTTGGGTCAAACGTTTCGGGGAGCCTTCCACAAGCTTCCCACAATAATTAGTTAATTTTTGCACATTCCTCCTAACAGAGCTGGTGTAACTGAGTCAGGTTTGTAGGCCTCCTTGCTCGCACACGCTTTTTCAGTTCTGCCCACACATTTTCTACGGGATTGAGGTCAGGGCTTTGTGATGGCCACTCCAATACCTTTACTTTGTTGTACTTAAGCCATTTTGCCACAACTTTGGAAGTATGCTTGGGGTCATTGTCCATTTGGAATACCCATTTGAGACCAAGCTTTAACTTCCTGGCTGGTGTCTTGAGATGTTGCTTCAAATATATCCACATACTTTTCCCACCTCATGATGGCATCTATTTTGTGAAAGGCACCAGTCCCTCCTGCAGCAAAGCACCCCCAAAACATGATGCTGCCACCCCCGTGCTTCACGGTTGGGATGGTGTCTTCGGCTTGGCATTGTTTAAAGTGGCTAGTGATACATTACATCAAGATGCAGTAGATGGTATAGAGTACAGTATATACATATGAGATGAATAATGTAGGGTATGTAAACATTATATGAAGTGTCATTGTTTAAAGTGGCTAGTGATACATTTATTACATCCATTTTTCCAGTGGCTGTAGTAGAGTCAGTATGCTGGCAGCAGCCACTCAATGGTAGTGATGGCTGTATAACAGTCTGATGGCCTTGAGATAGAAGCTGTTTTTCAGTCTCTCGGTCCCAGCTTTGATGCACCTGTACTGACCTCGCCTTCTGGATGATAGCGAGGTGAACAGGCAGTGGCTCGGGTGGTTGTTGTCCTTGATGATCTTTTTGGCCTTCCTGTGACATTGGGTGGTGTAGGTGTCCTGGAGGGCAGGTAGTTTGCCCCTGGTGATGCGTTGTGCAGACCTCACTACCCTCTGGAGAGCCTTACGGTTATGGGCGGAGCAGTTGCCGTACCAGGCGGTGATACAGCCCGACAGGATGCTCTCGATTGTGCATCTGTAAAGGTTTGTGAGTGTTTTTGGTGATGTCGATATAGGACTCGTTTTACTGTGGATATAGATACATTTGTACCTGTTTCCTCCAACATCTTCACAAGGTCCTTTGCTGTTGTTCTGGGATTGATTTGCACATTTCGCACCAAAGTACGTTCATCTCTAGGAGACAGAACGCATCTCCTTCCTGAGCAGTATGACGGTTGCGTGGTCCCATGGTGTTTATACTTGCGTACTATTGTTTGTACAGATGAACGTGGTACCTTCAGGCGTTTGGAAACAGATTTGAAGAGGTCTACAATTTTTATTCTGAGGTCTTGGCTGATTTCTTTTGATTTTCCCATGATGTCAAGCAAAGAGGCACTGAGTTTGAAGGTAAGCCTTGAAATACATCCACAAGTACACCTCCAATTGATTCAAATGATGTCAATTAGCCTATCAGAAGCTTCTAAAGCATTGACATAACTTTCTAGAATTTTCCAAGCTGTTTAAAGGCACAGTCAACTTAGTGTATGTTAACTTCTGACCCACTGGAATTGTGATACAGTGAATTATAAGTGAAATAATCTGTCTGTAAACAATTGTTGGAAAAATGACTTGTGTCATGCACAAAGTAGATGTCCTAACCGACTTGTCAAAACTATAGTTTGTTAGTGGTTGTGGTTGAAAAACAAGTTTTAATGACTCCAACCTAAGTGTATGTAAACTTCCGACTTCAACTGTATATATATATACTGACAATTCAGGCCACAGTGTGGATAAATTGTGGGTCTCTGAGGCAGTGTAGTGTTTATCCTGTTTGTCGTCTGTTGGGTTTGTTACCTCATTAGACAGGCCACTCTGCAGCACACTATTCCTGGAGATCTCACACATGTCACAGGTGCTGAGCTTGAACACCTGGGCTGCAATGGCGTACTCCTCCATCAGGGGCTCCTGAGGACACAGTCAAAGCAGAGTGAGCTGGGCATCTTGCTTACTGTCTATCAACCATTGCCATTTTGAACTTAAAGGTTAAACCAATGAACGGCACCCTAGGTCAGTTGATTGGCACATAATGCACCAACATGAACCAAGAGAGCCCCAAACATACATATCATCCTACACAACACAGACAGTACCGGACGGGAACCCAGTTTGGCCTCACCTTGGTGTAGTGGAACTGCATAGGGTCATCAGTGGACAGGGAGACGATCAGGCCCTTCTTGAGGAACTCCAGAACAGGATTCTTGGCATACTCCAGGAAGAGACTGTTGTTGCTGAGTGGAGACATGGCAATGGGAATCTGGGCCAGGAAGTAGAGGTACTGCAACACGGGGCTCTGTTGGGTGGGAGTGTTAAATACAAACATCAACATTAAGACCGTAGGAGTTAGTTGTGTCATGTGTTGATGGTGCCAAAGAGAGAAGGCTATTTTGTTTGGAGAGGTTACTGACCTTCTTGAGATTGAGGCCGTGAGAGATGTTGTCAGCGGTCATGAAGGAGGCCAGCAGATGGGTGACGGCTCCAGCCTCTCCACAGTGGGGCCTGAACTGGAAGGTGTTCATTCCCCTAGCTCTAGGAAGCAAACATAAACACAGACTCAGAGACAGAATGATGGCCATGCACTCTTAAGACACTGATAATGACATATCATGTTTGATTTTTACTTTTTCTGAAACAATTTCTTGAAGGACATGTGGATTGTGATTTGACATGTGATACTCACTTGCGTAGCTGGTTGATCATAGTGATGTTGGCATACATGTAGTAGATGTAGTAGCTGTAGGAGGGGTTCTTGACAATGTCCCACTCCTCTGGCTTGGGGCTCTTGGTGCAGAACATGTGACCACTGTGCTTGGACTCGTCATCCACACTGTCGAAACCTGTCACCTACAGAACAGAGAAAGATGGAGAATTAAGAGATTGCCTTGATATTCAATGCATTTTCGACATACCAATTTTTCTTTTTATAAAGTGATTGAAAATGTCAAATTTAAAAAATCTAATTTCTCCCAGGCTGGAGAACAATCATGAATTAGGACATTCGAGTGAAATACCCCTTGAAATTATAAAAATAAAATGTAAACCTCCTTTATCCCTGGTCTCTCATGCCAGTCTCACTCACATGCTTGAGGAAGATGCTGAGCTCAGGGTTGGCGTGGGGTTCGATGGTGGCCTGGAAAATAGGCATGAAGATGTTCTCCAGCATCTTTCCAAAGTGGGGCACAAAGTTCCTGCCTCTAAAGATGTCACTGAGGTGGAAGTACAGAGAATGAGCAGTTAGAAGTTAGTCAGACATTATTCTAAATGCACGAATATCATTATTTAGAGAGCCGTTGAAAAATATATTCTGTTCAGGTTTTGTTTTTTACTTTGAGTGCCAACATGACGCTCATAAAATAGTATAATTTTTGACTGTGTTTGCCAAACAAGTATTTCTAACACTTCCTGAAGAATCTAATGGTAAAAAGGGTACAGAAAGAGGGAAGTACATTCACTGATGAACAGAGGGATAGAACTTACTAGATCCTGGGCACTTGAATCATCCACTTGAGTTGAGGGGAGAAGACTCTATGCTTGTTGAACCAGCCAGAGAGCTTGGTCCACTCGTTCGGATTACAGCCATAGATGGAAAGACGGGGCTCAGCATATTGGTACCTGGCATCCTCCAGGTCAGATGCCACTTCCTGGGTGCGAAAAAAATTGAGAATTAGCTGATTGTAATTAAGCAGTGTTTACAAAAGGGATACTAACTCAGGCATAGCAATCTAACCTTAATGATCCTGGCAAAGTACTCTCCATCGATGTGGTTCTCTGTTTTCATGTACAGGTCACGCAGCTCACTGGCTCCCACAGGGTTGTACTTGGCATTGAACTTGTCAAAACGCTGAAAGGTTTGTCTGCCCTTGAGAGAAGAGGGTGAGAGAAGCATGTAAGACCAGGGAATGTACACACTGGCAATGGAAAAATAATACAAATATCAAAGCTGCATATTGTTTCACTATATGCATTTGACTATATAAGCAATCTACGGCTTCTGCCAAGAGGCCGGGAACTTTATTACACAGGAGGTCGTATCACACTTTCACTTTGGCCACAGGACTGCATTTCCCATTTGAACGCTACGCTAGCTAGAGGTAGGACTCACAGCGTGCACATCCAGGGAATCGACAGTGAGATCATAGGGGTGTAGGTTGAGGTTGGCAAACAGTTCCTTCATGGTCACATCTTTGCCCTTAATATTTTGCACTACACGGTCAGCGTCCACCCTGTATGACTTCTTGATGAAGCGCAGGAGGTGCTTCTGGTTCATGCAGGCAGCTGCATGGATGTGGGTGTCTACCTACAACAGCACACACAGGAGTTATGAGAAAATATAGTTATGAGTTACTTACAAGTTATTATGAGTTCTCTTTGTGGTGTACTGACACTGCTTGAACAACAGGGGGAGCAGAGCACACAACATTTGCTCTTTGCGAGCAGAAGCGGAAGTCGCACCCAGGTTGTAGGAAGTTAAAGTAGCCTACTCTAAAGCCCATAGACGTCTTTTGCATTCACAAATATAAGATATCTGTTGAAAGGTCTTTTTTGTAATTTTGTTATTGCTGTCATTTTTATCAATGAAACTGGTGTAACAGGGTGAATATTTCCCTGTTACAGGCAGTTCTTTTCAGTGTTGAATGTGCTCTGTGATTGACCATGTCTAGGGCCCTACTTTTAGGTGCAGAAATGGAGGCACTGTGCTTTTACGTTCATGACTAGGGAGGATACAGCTTATGTCAAATTGATGCCAAAAATGTGTTTTTTTGCCAAAAATGCCCCAAATTTGATTTTCCTAACTTTAATCTAATTCTCCTAACCGGCTACAAAAAGTACACTCTGACAAACTGTATACTACCTGCCAAAACCTGCTTTTACTGGTATTTTCAGCAGTATCCACTATTGTTGCTACAGGCAGAAAATCCTAGTAATTGTTCTGTAATTTCCAATCAATAAATCAATGTCTGGTTGTGCATGTGTGTTAAGCCAGCACCTTAACCATTACACCAAGAGGTCTTAGGTTTAATAAGCTAGGCCAATACTAATATGTTTTGTAAGGTGGCAGCTGTCTACCTTCCTGCAGTTGTAGAAGTCCCTATGGGGGTTCAGCTTCAGCTCCTTCATCTCCTCCATCTCGTTCAGCATCTCATGCACGTTGAACTTGGACATGAGGAACTTCAGACGACGGTGACTGTATGTCTTACTGCCACCCAGGAAAGACAGACAAAAATGTCATGTGGATCTTGTAAAGTTGTTAGGCATTTCATGGTGTGATATGTAGTCCATATGTTGGATTATTTGTTCAAGACAAGCCCTAAGGCTGCATTTATACAGGTAGCCCAATTCTAATCTTTTGCCCAATTATTGGCAAAAGCTGATCTGATTGGTCAAAAGACCAATTAGTGGAATGGAAAAAAAAGATCAGAAATGGTCTGCCTGTGTAAACGCAGCCTAGCTCACTTGATGCAAGTGTTTAAGCAGGGTTGGATCAAAAGCCACCACATACACACTACTGTGACTCTGCTGGGTTGGAGTTAACCTCGCTCCCAGGTTATTGCATACAGCACATATTACCACATTCATAGATGCTAACTACCTTTAGCGTCTATTGATGAAGGTATCCTCTTCTAGGGAGACTTATGTGTTAAAATGCTCGATGCTCTGTCTGAACATGAACATGCATAGCTTGTGGAACATATCTTTGATATCAGCGAGAAATCATTTTTTTAAAAACAATTACTACACACCTTTATAGAGTTAGGACCTTATTAAGGAGTAACGGTAGGCTCGCCTACACTCCTTAAGAGTACATTCTTGGACTAAGTGCAGATAAGCATAGGACATAGTCCCGTGAGCTCAGTTGGTAGAGCATGGCACTTGCAACGCCAGGGTTGTGGGTTTGACTCCCATGGGGGCCTCGTATGAACAAATAGGAAAATGTATGCACTCAAAGTCGCTCTGGATAAGCACGTCTGCTAAATGACAAAAAATGTAAAAACATCAACGTTTAAAAGTTAGCTTAGTGGGAATGACAACAGAATTCAATGGGTGTGACCTGCCATTAATACAGGTAACGAGTGGAGGAAAGAGGAGCCTCTTAAAGAAGAAGTTACAGGTCTGTGAGAGCCAAAAATCTTGCTTGTTTGTAGGTGACCAAATACTTATTTTCCACCATAATTTGCAAATAAATTCATAAAAACCCTACAATGTGATTTTCTGGATTTTTTTTCTCATTTTGTCTGTCATAGTTGAAGTGTACCTATGATGAAAATTACAGGCCTCTCTCATCTTTTGGGAGTGGGAGAACTTGCACAATTGGTGGCTAACTAAATACTTTTTTGCCCCACTGTATAAGTTATCCTGTACGAACCTTTGTGCTGAATACATTACGTTGTTACAGGTGTCAAGCTTATGGGCATGTGGCAGCAGTGTGTAGGAGGGAGGTTCCTAGGTGTGAGAAGTATGCAGAAGGGCATGAAACAAAGGAATGTATAGCATTGGGGAAAGTAGTGGTATGTGTTAATTGTAGGGGTGCCCATGGGGGTGGGGGTCAGAAATGTCCTGTGTGAGAGAGGCAGGTTGAGGTTTCCAGGGTTAGAGTAATGCAGAAGTTGTCATATGCTGAGGCAGTGAAGAAAGCAGAGGAAGATGGGTCAAAGAGGAGGGATCCTGGGAGGAGTGGTGTGAGTAGTAGATCTGTACCAGTACAGAAGGATAGGACAACAAGTGATATATATTATTCCGTAAGATTGGATTTTTTGCATTTACAGCAATGGTTATCAACTGTCCTGCAGGAATGGAATGTCACAGAAAATTGAGGTTGTGGTGGCAGCTGCAGAGAGGTATTTGGGTGTGCGAGACTTGACATCAGAAGAGTTACAGGGTGTGTTAAGTGGTGGTGTCCCATCCTTTCAGGTTGTTGGCCTGAGGTAGGACTTCATAGATTTAAATAGTAGAGAAGTGTGGTGTCCTTTTGTATTATTTGTATTTTTTGTGAGTGTAGTGTTAGATGGTAGGGTACTTTATTTATTTATTCTTTCAAGCAAAGTATAAGGGAGTTGTACTCCAGTCTAGTAGGTGGCAGTCATGCAAAATGTATTGGATGCCAACCGCCGTTAGACCTCATCGAATAAGTTCTGTATTGGCTAACCAAGGCCAAGTTTTCCGCTTTGGTCCACCAGACTCTTCGCATTTGGCCGGAAGTGTCTTGTCATGAGATTAGGTTGGAGTTGACCTCTCATTGTGCAGTAAAACTCACGTTGGGCCCTGTGCAATCAGAGCAATGAGGAAGTTCATGTCGTCGATGAAGGTTTCGTAGTGGGGGGCGGGCATGTTCTCGATGGGTTTGTGTTGGTCGGCCTCTGCTGCGTCTTTGTACACGTAGATGACACCGTCCTTCATACGCGCTACCCAGCTCAGGTTTTCGGGCAGGCACTTGGTGTTGAAGGGGTCCTCGCCCTCCTTGGGTGGGGATGTGAAGACTGGCAAACAAAATGGTAGCTGTTAGATACTTTCTTGTCAGTAATCATCTGTCACGAGAAACTACTGCATGCATACCCCAGACATTTACATTCACACTTGCCAGCCAATTCACTTACCTGGTTGCACGGAGTGTTCAGGCATAAAGGGCTCTCCCTCAATGTCCCTCAGGTACTGGGATGTGGTGAGGGGGAAGCGCTGGTAGGCCAGCCTCATGTACTTCTCTCTGATGGTCAGAGCACGGTACACACCCTTACAGGAAAGCTCAAAGTCATCCATGGTCACCTATGAGTAGCGAGGGGAATGATGGAATAAGTGCCCTGTTCCAATACTTAAAAAAAAATAATGCATCCTTCCATCCCTTGAAGTAATCACTGATCTAACACAAACGGATAATTGTCAGCAAGTTGTCCGTTTACAATGGGACCAAATAATTTGATAATATTCATAAGTGGGTTATGTAGTAATGCTGAAGTTGGCAGAGGGGAAAGTGAACAGTTTGATAAGCAGGCCCCACGTCCTCCTTAAGATTTCTCTCTGTAAATGTCAGAGACATTTTTTAAACTTAAACCCAGGCATCTGCTGTGGGCTCCTAGTCTCCAGTGTAGAGGGATCTATTCCTTGGGGAGGCTTCCCTACAAGAGGTTAATGACCCAGACCCAGAGACACACACTAGCCATAGTGGTCAAGTTCACACCCAAGCCACAAGACATTTGCTGCTTTTTGAGGGGGAGAGGGAGGAGGCAGCATAGATAGTGTGTTATGTATGAGTTTATGAGCGGGTCCATCCTGTTGGACCAGGTCTCTCTTGCAAAGGGGATTTGATCTCAATAAGTCTAACCTGGATAAGAGAGAAACATAGGCAACATAGCTAAGATATAATACCCCAGAGGCGTAGTCTCCAATGATGGCCACTCTCTGGAAGTCAGGCACTTCTAGGTAGGTTGGGGTGTCCATCAACACCTCCGCCACAGGGGCCAGCACCTTCCTGGCCTGGTCACTCATGGACTGAGGCAAAGTCATGGTGCGACACTTTTGTAGTCTCTTCTTACTGCCGAGCGACAGGGGAGGTGACAAAGAGGTGACAAAGCGTGGATTTAGTGATAAGGTAAAGGGCGAGACTATATGGACATGCCTGGTACACCCAAATTGATGACATATGTCACCCAGCTGAGACGAATGGATTCGGTTCAGTAAGTCATACCGTCGTCTTGATGAGCCCATCCCAGCTAGTTAGTTTATGCTGGTTAGCTGGCTTGGCAACAACAGCAGCATGGCGCTAGATAAAACTGCTAATATAAAGTGATATTTAGTTCAATCGGCGAGGGAGAAATAACTTGTATTGGTCACCATCTGGATATCACCGTGACATGCCAATTAAAAGTTCTACAGCTGCACTATCAAGAGCATCGTGACCAGTTGCATCACTGCCTGGTATGGCAACTGCTCGGGATCTAACCGTAAGGTGCTACAGAGGGTAGTGCATACGGCCCAGTACATCACTGGGGCCAAGCTTCCTGCCATCCAGGACCTATATAATAGGCAGTGTCAGAGGAAAGCCAATAAAATTGTCAGACTCCAGTCACCAAGTCATAGACTGTTCTCTCTGCTACCGCATTGCAAGCGGTACTGGAGCGCCAAGTCCAGGACCAAAAGGCTCCTTAACAGCTTCTACCCCCAAGCCATGAGTCTGCTGAACAATTAATAAAATGGCCACCGGACTATTTAATTTGACACCCCCTCTCCATTTGTTTTGTACACTGCTGCTACATTGACACTCCAACCTACATGTACAAATTACCTCAACTAACCTGTACCACAGCACACTGACTCGGTACCCCCTGTAAATAGCCTCGTTATTGTGTTACTTTTTACTTTAGTTTGGTAAATATTTTCTTAACTCTTCTTGGACTGCACTGTTGGTTAAGGGCTTGTAAGTAAGCATTTCACAGTAAGGTCTACACTTGCTGTACTCGGCACATGTGACAAATAAAGTTTGATTTGATTAGCTAACGTAACGACAAGCTGGTGCGAATGACCAGTGCAAAGGTCTGTTTTCGAAGTGCTTCCCACTGGGCATTTGTATCACGTCGCTGGCGGTAGCTAATGTCATTAGAACGACTGACTGAATTGAATTTGTTCATCACCATTCAAGCGTGACATAGAGCTTGTTGTAGTCCTAAAAACCGGAAACGAGTTACCTCTGGTTCGTTCAGCCATTCCTATGGTTTTTGAGATAAACGCCGAGGTTAACACAGGCTTAGGAAATCTTATAAGTTTTGTCCTTTAATATAAGTCAGTTACCATGACCTTTATGAATTATGAAGCCTTTGTACTTTACGTGCTTTTCACAATTACGTACATGCTTCAAAATTCACAAATAGTTACGTTATCTGATGAAGTTGATCATAGAACAAAACGTATACGATCCAAGCCTGTGTTTACCACAGAAATGAAGGCTATTCCATGAGAGAAATTTACAAGAAACTGATGATCCCGTACAACGCTGTGTACTACTCCCTTCACAGAACAGAGCTTTATCAAACTAGACACTCAAATGTACTTGTGCTCTTGCTCAGTTATGCACCGGGGCCTCCCACTCCTCTTTCTATTCTGGTTAGGGCCAGTTTGCGCTGTTCTGAGAAGGGAGTAGTACACAGCATTGTACGAGATCTTCAGTTTCTTGGCAATTTCTCACATCGAATAGCCTTCATTTCTCAGTTCAAGAAAAGACCGACGAGTTTCAGAAGAAAGTTCTTTGTTCCTGGCCATTTCAAGCCAATAATTGAACCCACAAATGATGAGGCTCCAGATGCTCAACTAGTCTAAAGAAGGCCAGTTTTATTGCTTCTTTAATCAGAACAACAGTTTTCAGTTGTGCTAACATAATTGCAAAAGGGTTTTCTAATGATCAATTAGCCTTTTAAAATGGTAAACTTGGATTAGTTAACACAACGTTAACACAACGATTAGTTAACACAACAGGAGTGATGGTTGCTGATAATGGGCCTCTGTATGCCTATGTAGATATTCCATTAAAAAAATCTGTCGTTTCCAGCTACAACAGTCATTTACAACATTAACAATGTCTACACTGTTATTTTAATGGACAAAAAATGTGCTTTTCTTTCTATAACAAGGAAAAACTTTTGAACGGTAGTGTATATAAGTTGATGAAATGCCATCTGCGTCCACTTTTATCAGGAGTAAACCCTCTATTTCACATCTTCCTCTCTGCTAATACCCACCGTTTCTCAGTATCTTCTTCAGTCTGCAGGTGGTAGGCCATTTCCTGTTTAAGGATGGGACAGTCATCTTGCTCTTCAAACAAGGAAATCTCATCGCGGACGCCCTCACCTTTGGTCTCAGATGCAAAGACTTCCTCTGCAAAGGCACGCATGTGCTCATCGGTCTCTGGCAGAAACATTTACAAACGTGTTACAAACACCGTTTTGATGTAAGGTAATAGCAAGTTACTAAGTGTGCACTTTTCTTATGTCATATGCCACATCACATTTTGTTTCCCAAAAGCTTTTAAGTGCACTACACAGGACATGATGCAATGAAATGGACAACATGGAGCGCTGACCTGAAACAAGCACTGAACATGAAACAAGCTATCAACAGCATAGATACAACAGGTGTGAATGATCAAGAAAGCTAGGATGGTCAAATCCATTATGATTTAAATTATTGGTTGAAATGATCTTGTAAACAACAAGGTAGTACCACAGAGGGAAACATTAGACATACCTTACTGCAGTTGAAAACACTCTCCAGCAGCGCATGCTTTGTGTGTGTATAAGACCAAGCAGAACTTGGTCCAACGTCAACTCCCACAGCTCTGATCACTAGCTTGGACTGGTAACACAAGGTTCCATGCACACAGAGCTACAGTAATCCAGCACAAACAATAGGGCCCGACGACTCACATAAACACTCAAAGGCTTGCTCTACTGATACATCAAATTTCTACAGTACAAACAAAACAGCCTTCTAGAGCCAAACAAGACAAAAGGCTGTGATACTACACAACTGCAGAAACTCTTGGTCTATCTAGTTCATGGAGTCAGAGTATCTCTGGACTCAACAAGGCCCAGAAACCTCATTCGCCATCAGACTGATACATTTATTGACTCATTAATTTGTCTAGCATCCACTGCAAACTCTATTCTATGACAAATAAGTGAGTGAATGAATGTTGGCAGTCACACATTTCAATGGTGGGACATAGACGCAGGGTCAGGCTACTCTAGGATTGCTGTCTTCTTCTCACCCTTCATACTTACTTTGACCTGATACTGCATTCCACAGCAGGAGAGAAGAGGATAAACCAAAAGGCAACCAATGAAACAAAATAAAAGTCAGGTTACGGATTAAATTAATGAGTTCGATAATGTTAATACACATTAAAATGAATGAGACACCCTTCCCTGGTCTGTTTTATTTGATCAAACGACGGAAAACCCTTTTCCCATTTAGAGATGCAACATGTAACCATCCAAGGATTCAGCATGAGATAATGAACATAATGATAGTCAATTGAGTTAACTCATGAATGTGTTGATGAAATACTAACAATGAATCACAACATGACTGAAAAGACACAACAAAATCAACTAAAGTGGCAATGGATGTTTATCGAAGTTAAACATTAATTAACAAGCATGAAATTACTTACAGAAGTAAGGCAACCGGTCATTGTTTTTGGTAGAATATGAATCACGATATTTAGGGAACATGTTACGTTTAAATTAAGGTTATTGCAAAACAGTATGTCATGGTTCTAAAATAGTGGTCAGTCAGACACTGGTTCATTTTTAATGTTAGATGGTTCCTCCCCCTGACAGTAGCATATGGGCCAAGATTAACTGTAATCTATGGTTTGTTTGTTTTTTACCAGCTATTAAAAACGTAAGTTAAATTTAGCCAATGCTAGCTAAAATCAAAATGATACTGACCTCTGCCTGCCCCGACCCTGCCTGCTGTTCTGTACCTTACTGACTCTGCCCAGGATTACTGACCTCTGCCTGCCCTTGACCTGTCATTTGCCTGACCCCTATTTTGTTAATAAACATCTGTGAATCGAACTGTCTACATCTGGGTCTTATCCTGAGCCTTGATAGTACGAACTGGCCATGACTGACCCAGCAGACTCGGACCAGCTCCGCAACGCCATCTCCTATCTAGGAGCCACCACTGGGAGACACAAGGAGTTACTTCGAGATCTTATGGAAGGATTCCAGACCTTGGCGGAATGCCATGACCATGCCTTGAATACATTGCTGGAGCAATTCTGCAGATTTTGTGTTAGGCAGCAATGCCCTCTTATGATTAGAATGACACTCAGTAACTTGTTAGTCTTACAGGGTGCTGATGGTGATGATACAGTTCTATTCAGTACCGGTATTCCAAGGAAGACATCACATGACCCAGCTGTTTAACATAATGTTTGGATAACAATAGCTCAGAAGATCAGAAATGGGCAACTTGTCTAAACACAGCTTAAAAGGCATCACACACATACAGTTGAGTCGGAAGTTTACATACACTTAGGTTGGAATCATTAAAACTCTTTTTTTCAACCACTCCACAAATTTCTTGTTAACAAACTATAGTTTTGGCAAGACAGTTAGGACATCTACATCTAATGACACAAGTCATTTTTCCAACAATTGTTTACATACAGATTATTTCAATTATCATTCACTGTATCACAATTCCAGTGGGTCAGAAATGTACATACACTAAGTTGACTGTGCCTTTAACCAGCTTGGAAAATTCCAGAAAGTCATTGCATGGCTTTAGAAGCTTCTGATAGGCTAATTGACATCATTTCAGTCAATTGGAGGTGTACCTGTGGATGTATTTCAAGGCATACCTTCAAAACCAGTGCCTCTTTGATTGACATCATGGGAAAATCAAAAGAAATCAGCCAAGACCTCAGAATTGTTTTTGTAGTTCTCCACAAGCCTGGTTCATCCTTGGGAACATTTCCCAAATGCCCAAAGGTACCACGTTCATCTGTACAAACAATAGTACGCAAGTATAAACACCATGGGACCATGCAGCCGTCATACCGCTCAGGAAGGAGATGCATTCTGTCTCCTAGAGATGAACGTACTTTGGTGTGAAAAGTGCAAATCAATCCCAAAACAACAGCAAAGGACCTTGTGAAGATGCTGGAGGAAACAGGTACACATGTATCCACAATAAAACGAGTCCTATAATGACATAAGCTGAAAGGACGCTCAGCAAGGAAGGAGCCACTGCTCCAAAACTGCCATTAAAAAAGCCAGACTACGGTTTGCAACTGCACATGGGGACAAAGATCGTACTTTTTGGATAAATGTCCTGTGGTCTGATGAAACAAACATAGAACTGTTTGGCCAAAATGACCATCGTTATGTTTCGAGGAAAAAGGGGGAGGCTTGCAAGCTGAAGAAAACCATCCCAAACAGGATGCACGGGGGTGGCAGCATCATGTGGGGGTGCTTTGCTGCAGCAGGGGCTGGTGCACTTCACAAAATAGATGGCATCATGAGGAAAGACAACGATGTGGATATATTGAAGCAACATCTCAAGACATCAGTCAGGAAGTTAAAGCTTGGTCACAAATGGGTCTTCCAAATGGACAATGACCCCAAGCATACTTCCAAAGTTGTGGCAAAAATGGCTTAAAGACAACAAAGTCAAGGTATTACATATAGAAAATGTGTGGGCAGAACTGAAAAAGCATGTGCAAGCAAGGAGGCCAACAAACCTGACTCAGTTACACCAGCTCTGTCAGGAGGAATGTGCCAAAATTCACCCAACTTATTGTGGGAAGCTTGTGGAAGGCTACCCGAAACGTTTGACCCAAGTTCAACAATTTAAAGGCAATGCTACCAAATGCTAATTGAGTGTATGTAAACTTCTGACCCACTGGGAATGTGATGAAATAGATAAAAGCTGAAATAAATCATTCTCTCTACTATTATTCTGACATTTCACATTCTTAAAATAACGTGGTGATCCTAATTTTTACGAGGATTAAATGTCAGGAATTGTGAAAAACTGAGTTTAAATGTATTTGGCTAAGGTGTATGTAAACTTACGACTTCAACTGTCCACATGCATATTGGTCCACATCCATGTTCAATGTAACATATAGTCATGTCTATATGTTACAGAAATACTGGACCTGGGAAGACTCCCCAACACTCTGAAGTATTTTGTAATTTTGGATTGCTTGTCCATAGGTAGAGGTTCAAATTACGCCTTAATGACTTCGTATTAAAGCTGTCAAGCCAATTCTCTGCCCACCAATTATAACGTCAGAGTGGTACTAACAGACAAACAAGTGCCTCAATGGGAATTTATCACCTGAACAGTTGGCTAGTCTGTGCTCATGCCACAAGACCTGGTGTGACTGGATTTGTCAGGCAACATATCAAAGCTTTCTGATATTGAGTCAAATTGAGATTAGGAACTTTTATCCTGTATAAATCTTTACAATTAACATTTCTGAATGAATTGTCTGAAAGAAAAATGATTCTGATAAAACACGAGGGGACAAATCAGCAGAGGTAAGTGACCATCAAATTTGAGTTACCAACACATATTTAGAGTTTGACGTTCACAATAAAATATGGGTAGTCCATTAAAGGTCAACTGCCCTTTACTGGCCTATGTGGCATCGATAGGAGCCAAACATTTATTCTAGTGTCAAAATGTACTACAAAGTGTAAATAGGATAATTTTGGTCATAAAGTCAGTCTCGTCCAAAACGGAGTATGGTTAGTCACTGCTTCATGACTTACTTGAGGATTTGGTTTGGATTACAATTATGTCAACAATTAATTCCCCCTTTTGCCTATTAACATGTGTGGTGGTTTTCTGTTAAAAGACAACGCAGGTTCGCTTCGCATGGCCCGGTGCCCCGGGTGGGCAGAGACCTCTCCTTAGGATGACCAATGGAATGGTCAAAAATAAGCAAACCCAGTCCACCCAGGTCACGCAAAATGAACTTGCTAGCATTTCTTAATGATCGTTGTTGAAACACTAGGTTAAATCAGGAAGTGCAGTCACCCTTTAATAACAAGCTTTTAAATAAATATAAACCCTGGAAGATTATGATTAGAGCGAGAAATCATTGTACTTGAATAAAGGCTATTTACGAAAGAACTACGTTTTCATATATAAAATACTGCACTCTGGAAATCTGTGTTCTACTGGCTACAATGCTGCATGACAGGACTACCAACAATCTCAGGCCTGGGCATGGCTTGGAAGTGGGGCAGCAGTCTGTCAATACAATGGCAGTGGCACCCACCAGACGACTCACCTGGCATATTGACTTTAGGCATGGTTCCCTTCCACAAACTCGATCCCTGAGGCCTGGCAAAGCTGGTCAGCTACTGGACTGGTGTAGCGGGAAGTGTGGAGCCCTCTGCCTCTCCAATGCAATATGAAACTGTGCTTGCGCTGTGTAACCAGAGCTTGCTGTGCCCACACTGGATGCATGGCAGAGGATTCCGCGTCACCACTCTATTTTAAGTTTTAACATGCCAAGTCTCACTGACAAGTACACATAGCGGGAGAGAGGGTGAGGGTCTGGTGTTACAAGTTCAAAAGCACACACTCATTTGCGTCACTTGAGTGGGTTGAGTCACTGGCGTGATCTTCCTGTCCGGGTTGGAGCCCCCCATTTGGTTGTGCCGTGGCGGAGATCTTTGTGGGCTATACTCGGCCTTGTTTCAGGATGGTAAGTTGGTGGTTGAAGTATCCCTCTAGTGGTGTGGGGGCTATGCTTTGGCAAAGTGGGTGGGGTTATATCCTGCCTGTTTGGCCCTATCCGGGGGTATCGTCAGATAGGGCCACAGTGTCTCCCGACCCCTCCTGTCTCAGCCTCCAGTATTTATGCTGCAGTAGTTTGTGTTGGGGGGCTAGGGTCAGTCTGTTATATCTAGAGTATTTCTCCTGTCTTATACGGTGTCCTGTGTGAATTTAAGTATGCTCTCTCTAATTCTCTCTCTCGTTCTTTCTTTCTCTCTTTCTTTCTCTCTCTCTCGCCCTAGGACCATGCCTCAGGACTACCTGGCCTGATGACTCCTTGCTGTCCCCAGTCCACCTGGCCGTGCTGCTGCTCCAGTTTCAACTGTTCTGCCTGCGGCTATGGAACCCTGACCTGTTCACCAGACGTGCTACCTGTCCCAGACCTGCTGTTTTCAACTCTCTAGAGACAGCAGGAGTGGTAGAGATACTCTGAATGATCGGTGATGAAAAGCCAACCGACATTTACTCTTGAGATGCTGACCTGTTGCACCCTCGACAACCACTGTGATTATTATTATTTGACCCTGCTGGTCAACTATGAACATTTGAACATCTTGGCCATGTTCTGTTATAATCTCCAACGGGCACAGCCAGAAGAGGACTGGTCACCCCTCATAGCCTGGTTCCTCTCTCAGTTTCTTCCTAGGTTCTGGCCTTTCTAGGGAGTTTTTCCTAGCCACTGTGCTTCTACACCTGTATTGCTTGCTGTATGGGGTTTTAGGCTGGGTTTCTGTACAGCACTTTGTGACATCAGCTGATGTAAGGGCTTTATAAATACATTTGATTTGATTTGAGATCGCATGATTTTATGGGTGTGTGGATCCATTTCCATCATGCAATGGTCCTGCTTGTCTTGCACTGCAGAATTGACATCCTCCACTCCCTGACAGGGTAAGGGTTAAAACATGTAAGAAAATGTTCACTGAGGAAAAGATAATGTAATCTGAAGTATAAAATATTCTCCTTTCGCCCACTGTCACACTCTGAAAGGGTGCCAAAACTCAACAAAATAGCTTAATAGGACTTAAACTTGCTCAGCAAAGTAAACCAATCTGACAAGATATTTTTACAACATAAAGGACATATTGAGAATAAACAAAACATTCTGAAATGTATTTTGAGTAACCTTGAAAAGACAAGTTAACACATATCTCCCAGTTTGGAAATTTGTTTGGAGTGGCAGCTCATGGAAGCTTCTTGAGGACATCGGGTTTTTTTGTACACTTTTGAGATGGTACTGGGATAGAGGCCAAGAACACACTGAACAACTGAGCCCCTGCCCCAACCTCATGCCCGAATCTCCAATGCCACCCCCTCCCCTCCCCCAAAGACACAACCAATCTATTTAGAGAATGCAATCCCAAATGTCAAAGCTTATTTCCGTGTGCAGCCAGTTAAAGACATCAAGTCAGAGAGATGAGGAGGGAGGTGTGCAGTGGGGGGCACTGGGTAAAGAGAGGAGGGAGATGGGCAGTGGGGGGCACTGGGTAAAGAGAGGAGGGAGGTGTGCAGTGCGAGCATTGGCACAGCAGTTTCCCCTATACTCTAAAAAGGAATATCAGATCATATAAAGGACTGATCCCTGGCCCCAACTGGTCATTTTGAAGCAGATTACCAATAACGACAAACATGAGTTCTGTACGCATTATTGGCAAAGTTATATTAAACTGCACTCTAAACAGGACGTCTTGCACATCACAAGTAGAAAGTTGTTGAAGTGAAAACAAAGATTCACTAGAAGTTGACAGAGATGACATCCTGCCAAATAGAGGCAGTGGGAGGCGTTGGGTAGAGAGGCGGGAGGTGGGCAGTGGGTGACATTGGGTAGAGAGGAGGGAGGTGGGCAGTGGGGGACATTGGGTAGAGAGGAGGGAGGTGGGCAGTGGGGGACATTGGGTAGAGAGGAGGGAGGTGGGCAGTGGGGGACATTGGGTAGAGAGGAGGGAGGTGGGCAGTGGGGGACATTGGGTAGAGAGGAGGGGGGTGGGCAGTGGGGGACATTGGGTAGAGAGGAGGGGGGTGGGCAGTGGGGGACATTGGGTAGAGGAGGGAGGTGGGCAGTGGGGGACATTGGGTAGAGAGGAGGGGGGTGGGCAGTGGGGGACATTGGGTAGAGGAGGGGGGTGGGCAGTGGGGGACATTGGGTAGAGGAGGGGGGTGGGCAGTGGGGGACATTGGGTAGAGGAGGGGGGTGGGCAGTTGGGGACATTGGGTAGAGGAGGGGGGTGGGCAGTTGGGGACATTGGGTAGAGGAGGGGGGTGGGCAGTGGGGGACATTGGGTAGAGGAGGGGGGTGGGCAGTGGGGGACATTGGCACAGCAGTTTCCCTTAGGACTGATTCCTGGCCCCAACTGGTGATCTTGAAGCAGATTAGAAATAACGATACACATGATCTCTTTTTGCATTATTGGCAATGTGATATTTATTACATTTTTTATTTATAACCTTTATTTAATAAGCATATACAACAGAGCACAGCCTTATGAACAACGGTTTCCTGGAAATATTATGTCCAAAATGAGACAAGTCCTGAAAAAATGTATGTCACAATTTCCCATAAAATGTTTAAGCTATAGCACTAAAGAGCCACACTAGCCCAACATACATCATTATGCGAGAATAGTACCAATTAGCCTATTGCATATCTTGTATAGAGGGCCCATATTTTTGTACCTCAACATTCTGGAGTTAAGTTTACCATCTCACTTCTAAGCAACAAATCACAACTGTCAGAATTTGTTATGAACAATGCAACTGAACAACCAACTTCCCAAAAAACTGAACAATTGATATCAAGAAGTAGTCTTTTAATTTAGGTTAGATTTAATTCTATTACATGAAATACAGTCCTCTAATCTTCTACTTAACACTACTGATTACAGCTCAGACACCACTTAGATTCAAGCAACCAAGTGCAAACAAACACATATGAACAAACATGACCTCTTTCAACTATCTGTCCTCCTGGTCTGTAGCTCACCATTAAGCTATGAGGCTGGGAGCAGCTGTGGTTTGCGTTGCAGAATGGGAAGGGTTCTAATTTTCAACTCTCACATTTCTCCTAACATTAACCCGTCTTGGGAGGAGGGCCTGGCAGGCTGAAGAAAAATTTGACAACAGGTGTTCCACTTCTTTTACTCCAGCAGTTTACATTATGTATTTAGTCTAGTGCACATTCTAGCCTAATTCACTCCTGTCCCACAACTATCCAAAACAAAAGCACATGTAGCCTACTTAAAATAATATACAACCTCAGTCCCAATAGTTTTGGCACAGGAGTGAATTAGAATGTGCGCTAAACACAATGTAAACTACCCATTTTTATTTGCTATACAAACGACTTATCTGTTGACTAATGAGACAACCTTGTGGGGTGACCGAGTTTAGATATCCAACAGCATATTTTCAGTTCAAGCTTCATTTGTACAGTGCGAGCCATAGAAATAGAATGGATAGAGTGAGTGTCCCCATTCAAGTCAAATATGACATAATAGGTGGATTGGTGGCCATTGGGAGTGTACACATAGGAGCAAAGCAGGAAGTAAAAGCAGGAATTGTACCCATCAATCTGTGCTGTAATTTGTTGAATCAACTCAACATTACAAAAAAATACTTTCCATTGCATGAGCCACATTTGTTAGCATCATTTCAATGAACAATCTACATTACCATGGAAATGATTGCATCACAATTCCAGACAGCCATTGCGAGTGTACCACATGAGTTTACCAGTAAAATTGCCAGGATTAGAGGTTCCAAGCCTGTTCTATTGATTCTATTTCTATGGTATGAGCATCCTATTCAGTTGAAAGTGTTATTGGCAGTAACAAAATGTATTTAAGAATATCCATTCCCTACAACATCTAATCAGAGCACTAGTTTGGATAACTTGTCAGGGGTGCTGTGGAAGTACATTTACAAGCATTTTGCTGTCAAGATTCATGATGAACAAGTGTCAGTAGCTAATAAGGGATTACTGTACTGTTCGACAAGGCTGGAGACTCAAAACCCAAAAGTATTTGGTCAATCGAAGGCAAATCATATAACAGTTGTGGAATGCTCTAGAACTTGGCGTACTGGAGCTTTGGACAGTTTACCAGACTGTTTATATTTTCTGTTCCGATAGGGATCCCCCTTCCTGTCAGAAAGATACACAAAAACACCCAGAGCCAAAAATATCTGACAGTTTACTGATGCAAGTGAACCAATGTTGATAGTATTTGGTTAGCTCGAACAAACTAAGTAGCTAAGAGTTTATGTCAACTTGGATTTTAATTTATACCCAAATTAGACTATTTATTTTTCTTGACGCAACAATGCCATTTTGAAAATAAATAACACAATGCATACAAAGTTGTCAATTTATCCATTGTATTCAAGTATCGTAAAAGACAAACAAAATGCCATTTTAAGCATAAATATAGCAAACCTACTGATAAACTTTCCGAGTCTAATCTGTGCAATTTTCACACAGATCAGCCCTCAATCTTTTTTTGAGAGGAGTGGGATAATAAACTTCCCTGCAGTAGTAGTTACCCAAGGGAATTCAAATTGGCCTTACTCACTCCACGGTGCTCCTCACAAGACCGTTTCCATCCCTTTCAGAGCATTGTGCCTTCAGTATAGTGGACGGCTCCCAGCATCGGATCTAAGAGGTAGGTAGCAAACTTTATTCACAGTCTATGCATGTGATATTCTGGCATCGGAACCAACAGATTATTCCAATTATCTTGAGAAAATGTCCAACTTCGAACCATCTACTTTTGACGCCAAATAGGTGAATTTTGCTGGCAACTGGATGCTTTGTTCATTAATGCCTTTGATAACATTTTATACAACTATTAAGTTTTACCCTCAATATATGAATTGTTTGTTTACATCCTTCAGTATCGTTAAGCATTATTTGAAAATACTGTCAATTCCAACTCGATGATTGCATTAAACTTACAAATATGTCATTTTGACTGCCCTCAAGACACAAAGCTGGCCAAGACAGTGAGCAGACAAACTATTTACAGATAATGGTAATGAGGGTCATTAGTCTGTCTCCACCACTTCCCCTGTTTGTACAGTAATGGAGGCTCTTACCTAGAGATATCAGCACCTACAGTAACGCTTCATTTTGTTCTCATTCCTTAATTTTCTGAATACAGAATAAGAATGGAGGTTAAGGTATCAGTGGAGGGAGTCCCACGTGTTGTCTGTGGAGTTACTGAGAAAACCACATGCCAGGAAGTAGTCATAGCTTTGGCTCAATCCCTTGGTGAGAACACATCTGGCGGCATTTACATTTTAGGGTCTCATTTCACTGTATACTTTACTTAATTTCTCATACAAATCAATCTTTTCAGGTAATAAATTCATCCTAATTATCTTCCTCTGCTTAGGTCGTCCTGGGCGCTACACACTTCAGGAGAAATTCAAAGAGTTTGAGCGAAATATGACGCCTAATGAACGGCTTCTGGAGTCTCTTGAGAAGTACGGTCAGCAGGCCAGAGAGATCCAGCTCACCCTGCTGCACAATGGGCCATCCCTCTGGGAAGGGCCTAGCAGAGGGAAAGGCGGCAGATACGAGGCTGGCCCTCAGCTTAGGAGAGCAGATGCTGGGGGCAAGGTACAAAGGGTTAGCGGTGGGCTTAGTTTACACCGTCAAAGCCTACCTCCCTTATCATGCCTGCGGCAGCAATCCGAACAGCGACCGGAAGAACCAAAAAAGCCCAAAAGAAAGTCCCTGACCCTGATGGAGGAGGCTTGGGGATGGCTGGAGAGCATAGGAAGGGGCACAGTGAACCAATCAGGCCGCGAAAAGGGTAGCAGGATGGACACGGTTAAAATGGATGGTTGTTCCCTGAACGTTACGGTCACTGTTGCCAAGGATCCCTCCACTCCTGGGGTTTTGCAGAGCAAATTTAGAGAAAAGAGTGCTAAGTCCACTGAGCACCAGCGAATCTCCTGCTGCATGGGAGACCAGGGCAGGGACAGAGAGAAAAGTAACCTTTTCAATTCTGATGAAGGTAATGATATCCAACATGTTAAGAAACACCCAGAGGTTAGCATGGCAAAGATAAAAGCTGAGGGCCAGCAGAATCCAACCAGTGCCCTTAAGATGGTTGATGAGAAAATGAAATTAAGAGCACTAGTTGCTATCCAACAGGCTAGTCTGAAAGAGCTGCAGGTCCAAATAACCTGCACGGATAGCCAAATTCATGAGCTGGAGGAGCAACGAAAGGCCAGGCAAGCTGACCAAGAGGCCCAGCAAAAAATAGTGGAGGAGGCAGAGCACCTGGAATTTTGGAAAAATGAGCTGAAGGCCGAGGAGGGATATGAGAAAGACTTGCAGGAACAGTTCCTGGAGATGAAGGTGAAAGCTGTGGAGTGTAAGGCCAAGTTAGAAGAGTACAAACGCAAAATGCAAGGTCTTGATTCTTCAAGGGACAGGAGAACTGTTCAAGAGGAGCAAGTGAACGTTCCAAGCCAAGATGCCACATCTCCTGCTGCTGCAGGGTGGACACGGCTGAATGAGGCCCTGAATCAATCAGTCAGTGTGGTAAATACTGACAGGAAGTTTGCGCCCAGAGTGGCCTCCAGTCATCCTCATGCTGTAGTTCTTCCAAACCAGATCAAGGAATTGCAGCCCTCAAGGCAAAGTCAGCTTAGGGACTGGTGGACATGCTGGTCTGAAGCTCAGAGTCCAAATCCAGAAACACAACCAAGGGTTGTGCATATCTCTGAAATAATGATACATCTGGGCAGCACCAGAGTTTGAAAAGAGGTTGAGGAAAAACAGAAACTTATCTGTAAAAACCAAACACAATAAAGCCTTAGCGTTCAGCGAGGACTGTGAGGCAACAAACATAGGCACAGACATGCATACACACACGTACACATGGATTTTGTACTGTAGATGTGTTAATGGTGGAGTAGGGGCCTGAGGGCACACTGTGTGTTGTGAAATATGTGAATGTAATGTAATGTTTTTTAAATTGTATAAACTGCCTTGGTTTTGCTGGACCCCAGGAGGAGTAGCTGCTGCCATAGGGATCCATAATAAATACATGATTTGTTTGCAGTTTCACATTTCTGTACTGACTGTTCTGTTGCTGTAAAAATAAAAAGGCTAAATATTTGTCCTACCAACAGTTTCTTAATATCTTTTAAATCTTAATTTTGTTCCACTGTTCAGGCACCTTGGTTTGAAAAGAGGTAAGGACAGCATTTCCTTTTTACTGCACTGTCAAATGATATTTTCAAGCCTATACAAAGAAAACATTTTAAACAAGCATCTTACTGCCATTGAGTAAAATACATTCTACAAACTATATATTAAGAAATAAAGATTCAACTGCCTCGATTTTCTTTTAAATAAAGACAAACGCCATATGTAATTTTCATAAAACTTTAATTCAATTGTTTCATTCAAGACCATTAACAAAAGTACATAGGAGAGCCTCTATGCAGTTCAGGAGGAACCCAGTGATCGCCAGTTTAAATTCATTTAGACTAACTCCCATATGTGCATTCAGGCACAACAGATCACCCACCAATGCCACTAAAGCACAATAATAGATATCCTGATCCTTAAGATGAATTCTAATACTTTAACTTTTCCCCCTCTTTTACTTAAGTAAAATGTATTTTTGTTATATTGTGATGTTTTAATCTTTCACTAAGAAAAAAGCACACATTACATACAGTATATTTCCACCCACAGGTATTTGGGATGCAGACCAGTATTATTTCTACTAGAAAAAAAAGCCATCCCAAGATTGTTCTTAATATTTTGGCGGTTGGCTGGGGTCAGAGGATACATCTAATTTTTTTGTTTTCTTTGTAGTTTTTAGGCACCTTATTTTTTACTTCATTTTATTAATTAGCAGATAGAGATTCAATGGAACAAAAAAAGAAATATGTGCAACAAAAAAAAAAGAATACATTGTATAAAATAACTGCTGGATATAAGATGCCATTAGGAATTCTGCACCTGGGGAAATTGCTTATGGAGCGTGTGAATACTGAAAAGGTATTGAAATGCTCCAGATTTGTCAAAGTAAATCCTAATCATAGTCACTTAAACATTCACATACATCACACCACACCATGCTTTCACTCCAGCTCTTGGATAAAGTGTTTCAAAACTGCTCAAAAAACCGAGCAGAGAAATAGCCTCCGTGTTTTAGCCCACACATATGAAAAACAGGATCCTCCTTATGAAGGAAACTTTGCTTTATGCATTTTGTAGGAAAGCATAGTGGAAACCATTGGCAAATGAGAATCATTTCGTTTCCTTAAATGAGGGAGAGCAAATGGAAGAAGCAGGTGAGCTCTAATACATGCCCACACTCACACATATCCACATACACAACAGGTTGCAGGTGCAGAATTCCAGACATTTAAGCAGATTCAGCAAAGATGAGGACAAGACAATGCCACACAACCAGCACTCTGATTTTAAGGGGAGCAGAAACCCTTTAAAACAAATCCTCTGTAACTTCTACCATTTCTAAAACACCTTATGCACAACAATCACACACACACTCAGAAGAGAAACCTGCAATGTATACTGCAGTATGAAACCGTATCAAGTACATATGTGGGTGGCAGGGAACAAATGGAATGAGAGGGTTCCATTGCAGGTGATGGAACAGGGAGAGGTGTTACACATGCTTATTTCTGTGTGCCTGTCAAGAGTATGTATGTGTGTAAGAGCATGTTTCTGCAAGACAGCAAAATTCCCTTTCCATTGTTGTCCTCCATTCTGGGATTACATTTCTAAATCTGGGCCCACCTATTTTAGACGGGGTATATACTGTTCAGTCAATTACACCCGGTTGACGAGTCTTCCGCTCCACATTGAAGCCCTAGGTACAAAACAAAGACCGGTCATTATAAGCAACACACTTAACACACCTTAAATATAAATCAGAACCTATTATACAGCATTTTGCTACCAAATGTGTGTACCTTTGAGTTGTCAGGGCCACGGGGCTGTCTCACAATGACTAGGCGGGGGGCGCTAGAGTCATCTAGGGTGATGCTCTTGAGCCGGTTGACCAAACGATCAGGACGGGGGGTTGCCACCGGTTTAGGCCCTTCACTGTGGGGGTAGAGAAACAAGATGGCTTTTAACCAACACTATACCGTCTAGGATAACTGGGTCATAAATGAAACATGACTAGTAAATCTGGTGGCTAGACGTTAAATTTAACTTATTTACAGTGCCATCGAAAAGTATTAAGACATCTTGACTTTTTCCATACTTACCTTACAAGCCTTATTCTAAAATTGATTAAGTAGTTTCCCCCCCCTAAGTATACACACAATACCCCATAATGACAAAGCAAAAACAGGTTTTTAGAAATGTTTGCAAATTTATAAAAAAATAAAAAACAGAAATATCTTATTTACATAAGTATTCAGACACTTTGCTATGAGACTCGAAATTGAGCTCAGGTGCATCCTGTTTCCATTGATCATCCTTGAGATGTTTCTACAACTTGATTGGAGTCCACCTATGGTAAATGTAATTGATTGGAAATTATTTGGAAAGGCACACACCTGTCTATATAAAGGTCCCACAGTTGACAGTGTAAGTCAGAGCAAAAACTAAGCCATGAGGTCGAAGGAATTGTCCGTAGAGCTCTGAGACAGGATTGTGTCGAGGCACAGATCTGGGGAGGGTACCAACACATTTCTGCAACACTGAAGGTCTCCAAGAACACAGTGGCCTCCATTATTCTTAAATGGAAGAAGTTAGGTACCACCAAGACTCTTCCTAGCAGGCTGCCAGGTCAAGCAATCGGGGTAGAAGGGCCTTGGTAAGGGGGGTAACCAAGAACCCGACGGTCACTGACAAAGCTCTAGAGTTCCTCTGTGGAGATGGGAGAACCTTCCAGAAGAACAACCATCTCTGCAGAACTCCACCAATCAGGCCTTTATGGTAGTGGCCAGATGGAAGCCACTCCTCAGTAAAAGGCACATGACAGCAATCTTGGAGTTTGCCAGAAGGCACCTAAAGACTGTCAGAACATGAGAAACAAGATTCTCTGTTCTGATGAAACCAAGATTGAACTCTTTGGCCTGAATGCCAAGCGTCACGTCTGGAGGAAACCTGGCACCATCCCTACAGTGAAGCATGTGGTGGCTGCATCATTCTGTGGGGATGTTTTTCAGCAGCAGGTACTGGGAGACTAGTCAGATTGTGGCGAAGGTTCACCTTCCAACAGAACAATGACCCTAAGCACACAGCCAAGACAACGCAGAAAAGGCTTCGGGACAAGTCTCTGAATGTCCCAGCCAGAACATCCCTGGAGAGACCTGAAAATAGCTGTGCAGCAACACTCCCCATACAACATGACAGAGCTTGAGAGGATCTGCAAAGAATAAATGGGAGAAACTCCCCAAATACAGATCTGCCAAGCTTGTAACGTCATACACAAGACGATTCAAGGCTGTAATCTCTGTCAAAGGTGCTTCAACAAAGTAGAGAGTAAAGGGTCTGAATACTTATGCGATTTCAGTTTTTTATACATTTGCTAAAATTTCTAAAACCCTGTTTTTCCTTTGTCATTATCGGGTATTGTGTATAGATTGAGGGGGGGAAAAAACGATTTTAGCAAAACATTTTAGCCCACTTCATGGGTACTTGTACACCCCCCTGCAGTCTTTACCTGACTCTGCGCACATTGCAGGCACTACATTTCCCTGTGCGTTGGTTGAGAATGACTGAGAACTCCACCTCATCCCCAGTCTGGAGCTCCAAGCCATCCTGCACCTCTTTGACATGGAAAAACAGCTTCTTACTCTCACCAACTTCATATGTGATGAAACCAAACTGGGGAGACAAGACATTACAGACTAAATAGGCATAGCACTGAACATGGGTAGCCACACCAAGAAAGTCCAAAAATAATACGTCCTTATTTCTTCATATTAGGTTTCCTTAGCAAACTTGAAAAATACATCTATAAAGTATTATTTTGAAAGGCAATTAAATCATGTGTGCCTGCACCCGTTTCAACAATCATGATCAGATACCTGGTCCTTGACACACTCCACTAAGGCTTTGCGTTGGGGGACAACGTTGCAGGCCATCTTCTGTCCTGTCTGGGCCACTGTGCACAGCTGAAACTTCACCAGCTCTCCTTTCTGCAGACAGTCTGCCTTGTTTGTCATGCCCATGATGCCAAATGAGTAATTCTGGCCCTTCATGCCCTCTGAATGGTTAGAGGGACAAGGTGGGATAAGAGGAATGGTCATTTTAGCCATTTGGTTATTGTAGAGTATGTGCAGGAGTAAAAACATTGAATTGATGGACATAACCCTCCACTGCCAGTGGGGACTCGCCTTCCTCTGAGTGCTCGATGAGCCCCTGGTACTCTGTCTGCGACGGGTCCACACTACGCAGAGGGCGCACCACCTTCCCCAGCATCACCGCCTCACCAACATCCTGTCCCACACTATTCACTGCAATAACAGCACACCATTAGCATAGACACTGATAACTAATATAGAAATGCTTCACTATAGAGCGTACTGTAGCGCAAAATCAAACAAATGACTAGAGCATTGTCTTGCCTACCTGCTGCCATCTTCATAACCTTCTCAGCGCTGACTTTGTTTCCTTTGCCCTTGGACAGGGTGTATTCCACAGTGTCACCCAGCTCCAGGTTCTCCATGTCTCCACACAGCTCACTGGTACAGAGAGATACAGGCAGTATGAAAAACGTGGGACCTCCCCTTTTAGACACATCTAATGTGCCAACAACCAACCTATTTTACACTGTAGCTTGCCTGTCTTGAATAGTTGTACCTGTAGTGAAAGAAGATCTCTTGATCGTGATTGGCCGTCTCAATGAACCCAAAGTTGTCTTTCAGCGTGGCGATGTATCCCAGCAGCCTTTTGGTGTTGACTGTGCGGTTGAGGATCTTAATGGTGACCGCGCTCTGCTGGCCCGTCCTCTTTACCTCATTGATGGAGAACTCCACCTTAAAGACAAGGTTGGATTTACACCGAATAGAAACAACCAACTGCAGGATGTATTTTTGGGGTTGGTACGTTGCCATTTTGACAAAGCACATTTGAGCCAGTGTTGATTTGTTTTACTGGTTTAACTTGTAAACTGGTTTTCAGTACCTTGTCTCCTGCCTGTGGCTGGGCAGCTCCCTCCAGATCTTTGACATGGTACGACACAGTCAGCTTCACTCCACAGTCCTCATAAGAAATCACTCCCTCTTCTGCTTCCTACAGGGGGACACACCAGCAAACTGATTAGACTGGCAGTTCCAGTCAAAGATTGGCTAATGCTCTTCTCTCCAGAACTCAGGCATTGAACTGTAGCACCCTACTGTGGTTCTGAGCATTGGGAAATGTTAAAATACTTCCAGAGGAAAAGGCACCATTCCTGGCATTTTTCTTGTGTTACTGATCTGAACAGGCTGGATAGGTGAAAGTAAATGGGTAGGGGAAAAAAAAAAAATAAAATTCATCTAAGCCAGTGCAGATCAGTGATTACTTCAGAGGAAGGGAGGAATGCATCTTTGATATAAGCTGTGGAGTATATCAGATGAACAGCAGTAGCAAGTCCTTAAAAAGCTAATTGTGCAGATGACTGGCACACATTCCAAAGCACCCCTGGCAGTATTTGGTTAGCATTAGCCTTAACTGTGTGAAATCAACACCTTTGTACAAAGTGTTAAATGTCCTATCTCCTTAGGAACTAGTAAAACATATAGCATGACTTCAAAAGTGAAGTGTTTTTAAAGAGGAATTGATTTAAAGTTTAATTAGTGGACTGAAACCATGCCAGTCAACTCTTGGGTGAGGAGGACATTTAGCAGGACATAGAAAAGGTTAGTGGTGTGGTCTACTACTTTATCCTTGAGAAATAAGATAAATATACACATTCAGACTACCTATTTGAGCGTACATGTCAACTATGCATGTCTGCCGAAATATGAAAAAGAGCAAGTAAAAAACAAATCATTGTGAATTTAAGGTAACTAGGGGAGCTTCTCGCGGTAGCCATGTAAAAACTCTGGCAAATCAATGTTAGATCTAGCCAATTTGAGGAGACTTATCCAAAACTAGTGGTTAGTACTGTGCCGCAGTTTGTGTCAACCCCGTAGGAAAACAATTCAATAGAACGGGCGTATTGGCATGAATAAAGCATTGATCAGGGTGATGGCATCATGCAGACCGAACGCCTACCTTGTCTTTTTTCTAATGGAGAGAAGTAGCATGAGGGGGAAAGGGTGAAAGGAGAAAGCAAAGAGGAGAATTAGAACTAAAAGAGGGGTCATCAAAAATCGGTGGTCTGAAAAATGTGCAAACACAATGGGAAGTATGTGTGCGTGTGTGTGTCTCGTCTCGGAGAGGTTTTCAATTTCAATACTGATCAGACTAGGAGGCGAGGGAAACGGGGAAATAAATGTAAAAGAAAAATCAGGCAGGGAATAAAGACAAAACAAAAAAGGGACAAAAGTTGACATTGTTGCTGTGGGCTTTCTAGTGCTGCCCTGGGTGCTCTCGTACCTTCTCTTTGGCCTTGCTGGGGCTTGCGCTCTTGTTGTTGGTGATGGCTGCCGTGGCCTCCTTCTCCACCACGCCCACAAAGCGCTGCTCAGACTGGGTATGGAAGGACACTGTGCCTTTAGGCAGCTTCTTGATGCGCACCGCGTGGTTCCTCTGGGCAGACAGCATGTCCTGCACAGGAGAGTGGAGGGAGAAAACACCCCTTTCAATTATTGATGGTGTTCGATAAAGCTCTCATTGAGATTGTCTGGATTATAATGTGGAGGTAGCCAGAGACCAAAATATATTTTGAACAATGTGCCTAGGAAATTTGAATGGGTTCAAAGAGTGAGAATTCTTAATATTTAAAACAATTGACTGCATGTTCATTCCTAAAGCAAGAGTTCCCTACTAAAGTAACACACTTGGAAGAGCAGAATTCTGTGTTTTTCACAACAACAAAAAAGATAAAACGCATAGAAGAAATATCTTGCTGCGTTTTGTAAATACAGATCTAAAATGCTTCTTATTGTAATTTCTGCTCGACAGACTTAAGCGTAAATCATAGTCCACAGACACTAGGAAACAATAGTCCAGCATCCCATTGTGACATAGATGCATGGCTCAAAGACCACCAGCCACGGGGACAAAGCCCGAATGCGCAATTCCCCACAATTCCCAACCAGCGCCCTCTATTCATTGGAATGTGTTGGCAGTTGCAGCGCTGCGTTGAGAATTCAAAAAGCATGAATGCCAACGGTCCAAAATTCTAAAAACACTGCTGTGCGTACATGTACACGTTTGGTACTCTGACAGATCCTTCCGTTTGTGCTTTAGTTGCACTTCTCCACTTGGATGAGAATTCACAAATGGGCATTATATCAGAAGACTTACTCATGTGTAGTTACTTTTCTCCTGTACTTTCCTCATTGAAGCCTACTTGTCTCTGGTAAAATGCAACATTAACTTCAACGAAAACATTAGAAAGAATGTAGCTGGCTACATTTCCTATGATCAACAGACATGCATCGTAAAATAAAAGACTTAGCTTATTCATTGTAAGTTACATTTACTTGTTTGACTGCTAGCCAAATAGCGCTGCACTTCTTTTTTTCTGCCAAATGTGTTGCACAATTTTTCTGTGAAGGAAAACTATAGTTGCAAGCCCCTGATCACCATTGAAGAGAAGAAAAATAAATAAAAAATCCACTACTTTCAATATAAAAACAAAGATGAAATTATTTAAAATGCAGATTTTTTGTATGGTCTCCATTTCGAAAATGTAGATTTCGGAACACTAACACAACCCCTGAAGATGGACAGAAAGAGGGCAGGCGAGAGTAAAGGAATTAAAAGACAGCATTTTTATGTTGAAAAACGGACCATGGACTTTTTCCCTGGACTCACGGGCACAACGGTGAACTCGACTTCGTCAGAGATGTGCAGCTGGCTTTCCTCCAGGACCTCGCTAAAGTGAAAGAACATCCTGGCATCCCGGTCCACACACTTGATGAAGCCAAAGCCGTCGCGCATGGCAGCGATCACACCCTATAGGACAGAGAGGAGAGGGAGAGCCGTTACCACAGCAGAGATGCTGTAGACTCCATAACATTTAAAGGACAGTGCACTGCAGATACAATGTTGAAAAGTTCCAATCCAGGTTTCTGCTCATGCATTTTGTAGGATTTACACATCAGTATGGAATATGGACTAACATCAGATAATTTAACTAGGTTGCCATATTCAATTAAAACCCCACAAACAAGCTTCCTCAAATGAACTAGAGGGCGTACCATGGATCTCCTCAGGGTCCTTACCATCTCACGGGACTCCTTGGTGAAGTGGAAGGTATCAGGCAGGATGTCGATGTTGGTGGCCCGCTCCAGCTTGTCCCTACGGTCCGTGGAAATGTTGAACTGCACATGGTCGCCTTCCAGCAGGGTCACCTTGGACTTGGTGTCCTTCTCACCAAACAGGAGCTCCTTGTCTGTGTAATTGATCCTGGCACAGATGCGGCCTGGTAGTGGATCATTCTGAAATGGAGAGGAACAATTTTAAAAGATTTTCATCAAAATAATCTATATGATGTTACTTATGAGCATAGAGGCATGGTTTAAGTTTCTGACCTGGTTCTTGGTTGGAACTTTAGGGATGACCTTGATAACAGTGCCTTCAAACTGCTCGATGCTGATGTCCTCAAATATGACTGTCCCCTGGGCGAGCAGCCTCACGTCAGTAGCCACCTCTTTCCCCTAAATGAGAGAAAACAAGATGCTTTAGTTACTTCAATGTTGCTTTCCCTCCTCTATTAGGATATTATTTTGCATCTTTACAGGCTTATGGCATCAATATGTGTAGAGAACATATACATAAGCAGGAATCATTTCTGTTGAATGGCTTTTCCTATTGAGACATATTGACTGCCATTAAACCTAAGCCTGCTTTGACAAGTCCCCAACATCTTAAGAACAACTTGATTCCAATGATCCAATACTGGCCTAATATTCTATACTTTGCCAGAACGGTTCCATGTGATGCCACATACGTTTCTCTCTTTGATGGTGAACTCCACGTCGTCGCCGGCCTGCAGGGCCTCCAGGTCGCCCTTGAACTCGCTGTAGTGGAAGAAGATCTCCTTCACCACATCAGCCCTCTCAATGAACCCAAAGGCCTCCTGCCAGACACAACACAAGGGGTTATAGAACATAATCAGGCACGTAGACTACACTAGCGGTTCTGGGGGGGGGGGGGGGGGGGGGGGTCATTTTTACATAACATTTTTGCTATCGTTCTTTTTTTTACATCCGGTATTAGACAGTGGCAACGCGGAACACTAATTTAACCCACACATTTTCTAGAGGGACAGCTTTAGGCGGAACACAACAGTATCGTACCACATGCATCTGCAAGTTTTTTTCTATTCAGAAGTTGTAAGAAATTCCGCACGAATATTAAAGTTCAAGCACAAAGGAAATAGAGGTGTGGAAAATTGTTAATATGTTGTATTTGTATTAAATGCATTACAGAAGTGTAACGTTAGATCAGCTTATCTTAACCTGGCCGTTTGTTATTTTGTGGCAGTATGAAAAAGGATCAAATATATGATCAACAAACTCATGGTGCTGAGTGTTTTTACTTTTATTTGACCTTTATTTAACCAGGCAAGTCAGTTAAGAACAAATTCGTATTTTCAATGACGGCCTAGGAACAGTGGGTTAACTGCCTTGTTCAGGGGCAGAACGACAGGTTTGTACCTTGTCAGCTCGGGGGTTTGAACTTGCAACCTTCCGGTTACTAGTCCAACGCTCTAACCACTAGGCTACTCTGCCGCCCCACTTAAACCACACTCCGTAAATGCATTGTAACGTAAAACGGTTAGACATAAAAGGGTAGTTACCTAGCAAGTCAGTTATTTTAAGTAAATGAATTAATAAGCGTGGTCCCCATTGCTTTTGCTCTTTAGTTTTCACCAAAATGAAGAGAAAGGACATGATGTCCTTCTTCCAAAGAAAATACAAGGCCGACATTGAGACAGATGGTTCAGGTGTGGAGAGAGCAGAGAGCCTGCAGAGAGAGAGCAGGAAGACTTATCCATTGGAGAGAGACAGAGTGAAGGCATAGAGCAGGAAAGTGAGACAGATGGAGAGACTGAGGCTGAGGTATAGGCTGAGAGTGAGACACCAACAGAGGAGCCTCGTGCTTCCACAAGCAGTGGACCATCAGGTTTGTGATGTTGAATAAATCTGTGGTTACTTGTTAAGCAGTGCATTAGTCAGTTTATATGGTGTATAGAAATGAGTTGGTTTGTGATTTAAATGAATTCTTATTTAACATGCTATTGGGCTTGAAATATAGATATCCGATGGATTTCAGAAGTTGCCTGATGGCAACGGTATATCTAAAATGACCCAAATAGATATTTTTAATTATATATATTTTTTTCTTTGGCAGATATCAGCAAATCCCAGGTGGAACCACTGGCACAGCCAATGATGACCATATACCCAAGAACTCTGATGGGGACGGGAGGAGGAGCTTCAAGGCGACCTGGCACCATATCCACCCCTGGCTTGAATAAAATACAATTTTAAAAATCAGACTGTTTGGTCCTGCAGGCATTTTAGCCCTCCTAAAGTCTCAGAGACTGTATTTGATTCACAATTGGCTTTTAACAACTGGAAGAAGGCAACTTACAAAGAGGGGGGATTTGCAATTCATGCAAGAGGTCTGAGCAGCACAAACAAGCAATGATTATATGGAGAGACTATCAGAAAGCTGTAAAAAGTAATGCAACACTGGTAAATGCCCTAAACAAGGAACACAACAAACAGCTTCAAGAAAATAGGGACTAAAACAATAGGAGAAGTACTATTACTTACAGCCACACAAAAACATTGCAAAGAGGACACAATGAGTCTGCAGAGTAAGATAATAAAGGGAACTCCATGGCAATCCTAGAAACAATAGCTAAGCATGACACAACTGTGAAAAAAAGGTTGACTTCCATTCATAATGCAAAATATAAAAGCAAAGAGATTCAGAATGAGGTTCTGAGTTGATTGGCAGACATGGTTCGAACAAAAATGATAGAAGAAGTGAAAGACAGTGAGGTCTTCAGCATAATGGCAGATGAAACAAAAGATGTTTAAAAAAGGAGCAGATATCTCTAGTACTCAGGTACTATTTCAGAGGAGCTGTCCATGAGAGCTTTCTCCACTTTGAATGGGCTGATCGACTAGATGCAGCAGGGCTTACTGACAAAATCATACACATATTAGAAAGTCATGGTCTTGAATACAAATACAACCTAGTAGGCCAAGCATATGACGGTGCTTCCTTTATGAGTGGCACGCATTCAGGCGTCCAGGCACGCATTAAAGAACAAGCAAAGCCTTAAACATCCACTGCAGTGCACACCGTCTAAACGTAGTTTTAGTGGATACAGTCAAAGCTGTCCCTGAGCTCGGACAGTTCTTCTCCTTACTAGAAAGACTTTACGTCTTCACATCCGGGTACTATGTGCATCAAAAATGGCTTAGCATACAAAAAGAGATGTACCAAGGTGCACCTACAGAGCTTCAGTGACTTAAGTGACACTCGCTGGGCATCTCAATATATGGCTTTACATATTATTATGGATAGATTACATGCCATTAAGCGAGACCTACAAGACATAGTCCAAAAACACAATGGTGACAGATCTGTTGAGGCACGAGGTCTGCTTGCACAGATGGATTTACAATTCATTATGTGCCTTGTTACACTCCATAAAGTGTTTGGAGAAGCAAAATTTACATCAGATATGCTAGTCTTCATCACTTGACCTGTCAAAGGCTGTTGATTTAGTTGAAGCCTTAGTTCAAACTCTGAATGACTACAGGAATGAGCCATTTTTTGATGACCTATGGAATGAAGTGTTGAACACAGCTGAGCAATGTGATACTGCAATACACCCCCCTGCAAAACGACCAAAAAAAGTCCAAACCCTACAAGTGATGTGTTTCTCAAAGAGAAGTCCCCGTTTCCATTTGCTAGAATGTATGAATCAAATATTGAGGACTTGGGGCATGAACTACATCAGTTCAGAAGAATTTTAGAAAGGAAAATACAGAGTGGCATGCAGAGACCCTCCAGTGTAGTAGAGCTGGCATTATTCATTGAGCCTTATAAAGAAGTTTTCTTTGAGCTCTTTAAACTGTGCAAGATAGCTGTTTCAAACCCTGTTAGTACTGCTTCTCGTGAACAGAGTTTTTCTGCATTAAAGCTGGTGAAAACTTCAGGTCCACAAGCAATTTATTCAACTAGACTCGAGGCAAAGGCCTCGAGTCTAGTTGAATTTGATATTTTTTGCCAAAAAAAACACAAAAACCTGATACTGAATATGTAATGCAAATGAAAATTATAATGGAGATAAATAAATTGTTGAATGATTATGAACATGGTATTTTGCCTGCTAATGCCTGCAATGCAGTGAAGAAAAGGATATGACGACAATAACATTCATGTAACTGGCCTCTCTAACAGTACAACTGGCCCCAGCTTGGCCATCCCAGTTGAAATGGTCTAGAACCGCCACTGGTAGACTAGCCAATGTCCAGCCAGGGATCCACAACAGTGTAGTGTGGCTTTACCTTGGTGGCACAGACAACCCCCTGGCACCTCATCTGTTTCTTCTTAACCAGGACAATGTTGTGTGCACTGACTGCACCGGTGCTGAAACACACATAAGATGATAGGCATGAGGAAAGGGCTAAGGTATTGTGCAATCAAACATTGTAAAAATGGTGAAACTCAAGATAATTTGTTTGGGAAACAATAAGACACTTAAAGAAAAACAACTTACTGCTTGTTGGTTTCCATGTAGAAGCTGACTTTGTCTCCCGTGTCCAGGTGCATGTTGCCCTCTATGTCGTCTGGGGTGTAGGTCAAGTAAAACACCTCCTGCGTGGGAAGGAATCCATACTTTACATTACATTGACTACCAGCCTTGACATGACAAGTTTCTTTCTTTAGGCCATTTGACAGTCTTACCCCATTTCTCTCATAGCACACACTGCCAGTGGGCACCTGCCCTGGAGCAGACTTGCCATCCAGGTGAGTAGGAATCGCTGAGACGACCTAACGGACAGAAAGAACCACATGGGGAGGAGATGGTTAAGAATGGCATTTGGGTGAGTCAGACAAACACGATTACCTAACTACAATCATTGTAATTAATTAGATTGCATACATTAAAATAATCAGGTAAGTGAAAAGACAAACTGGTTGATTTTCAAAAGTATATCAAGAAAGCAAAGGGCTACGTACTGTAGATACTACTGCATGATGTGAAATGCTTGAGAAGCCAAATAGAAGAGAAGGCGAATAGAAAAGACTTCAATGGATATCAAAATATTACATCCAATCAAGCTTATTCGATTGAATGACTTTCTGGATAAAGATTTATGCTATGTACAATTCTATATTTTCTATTTTGTTTAAACATCAAATCCCACCTCCACCCCTGAACACCACACAAATTGTATTTCAAGGAAAGTTAAGCCCATTGTAAATCTCCATGGAAACAGATGGTATTCCTAGTGTTTCAGACAAACGGAGATACTAACAATAACATAAATAATGGAAAGACAAATGTGGATTTAGAATTAGATTCAAATCCTCGGGGAGAAAGGTTTAGTATAAAGAATGTACGCATCTATGAAACTATTAATGAACAAAAATGAACAAAGATTTACAATGAGCTTGAACATAAACCCAACTGACAAACACCAACATTGAGGTGACACGGACAAGAACAGAACCAAAAGTAAAATGGTGTTCCTTAACTGGATGAATATAACCATGCAGCACAGTAAATGGAGAGGCGTGCGAGTCTGGCCCCACCTGGCCCGAGATGCGCTCCTCTGGAAGCACCTCTGGTTTGATCTTAAGCAGCTTCACTGCTATGGGCTTGCCAGTACGCCTGTCTGAGGACACTTCAAACTCCACATCATCTGGAGAGGCAGAGAGAGATGTAAGAGAAACGGGTTTTGAGAAAATGTGTGCGCCACACCAAATACTGACCGGACATTCATGGAGTTCCATCGACTTAAAGGCTACCCACAGTATCTTGTGAAGAGAGGCAGAAATCAATTGTCACCACTCAGCTCCCAGGATATCTTAGGGGGATTTGTTTTATTTCTGACCAGATAAACATTAAGCAGCAGTTTCCCAAACACAGATTAAGCATAGTCCTTTACTAAAAAACAAACTCAAAGGAGAATTTAATTTAAATACTTTAGTCCAGGATTAGGCTTAATCTGTGTCTGGGGAAACCACCCCTAAAAGTTGTGTTGTTTAGTAGAAGGCTGGTGGATGAGACTGGACTACTAAATGACTAGAAGAAGCCCTGGCCTCTCACCTCCTATCTTGAGCTCCTGCAGGTTGCCGTTGTACTGGGAGCAGTGAAAGAAGAGGCGTGCCTGCCGCTCCGAGCACTGGATGAACCCGTATGAGGTGAGCAGCTTCTCCACCACGCCAGTCTCCCTGATGCCCACCGCTGTGCCATTGGCAAACGCAGTGTGCCCATTGTGGAGCATGCCAGGGTCAAAACTCATCTAAACAGAACAAGAACGGAGAATGTTACTCATTGAACAAATCAAAAAGGTCAGTCAAAACACAGCTCTTAAGATTGAGAGCGGATGTGAGTTTATGAGTGGGATTGTGTAAATGTATGATAGAACAATTAATTGACAAATTAAACTCAAACACACACAGAATGGTCATATTTTACCCAAACATGCATTTAGTGAACACACATCTACAAAGACCAATCCCTACCCAAAATGTGCTTCCCGACAGGTGGTTAAACCAAAGTTTGGAGAGACTAACCCAAAGAGCTTTCTGGTGTTACCTGACACTTCCCCTATCTTGTGAATTCCAGGGGAAGCACATTTGGCCAAACTCAGATTGGTCTGAATCGACATGAAAACTATTCACTATAGGCTTGGGAGGTATACTGTATATACCCTATACCGCAGTATTTGGAAAAAGCTACGGGATGGTTTTCAATACTGTTTCAATTTTATTTTATTTTATATAAAACATTTGAATATTTGTAGTTACTTTTAAGTAAATACCTGCAGTCCACTTGCGCAATACGTTAGGAGATAAAAGAACATTGCGTTCTTCATTTCACCAGTCACATTATGTATCTTACGGTTGTCCCCAGTCACGCTGTGTTTGTTTACAAGCACACAACCACGAGAGACCAGCGCCTATTGTCACTCACTGTCGTGCAGCATGCGCCAGGTGATCCAATTACATATTGAAATTCACAACTAAATGTTTACCAGATAGATATCTTATAACTTGTCTAAAATGTGCTAAATGCTCTGCAGTTGTGCATTTGGTTTGCTAATGTAGTAACGTTTGAGTTACTTGTATAATTTAGGTCAGAAACTGTACAAAATGTTTGCAATGCTCTCATTAGCATTCTCTATGGGGATTCTTTAGTACTTGTAACCAGAAGTGGCATTTAAAAAAATGTAAAAAATTATAAAGCCCCTTGCGGTAACACCATATATGCCAGGATGGCACAGGCACGGTATGAAGGTATGGAAAGCTGGATACCATCCAACCCTAATTCACTACAAATAAAGGCCACACGGTAGTCATTTCTAGTTGGCTCAAGAGAAGCATGCACTTCTATTCACTCCATTTTTTACAATCACAACTGAATCCACAAGCACCCCTAAATTGACAAAGTTAGGAACATTATACGTGCAAAATCAGTTGGTTATAGAAACCATTGCCTTCTTCCATTGACTTGCACATTGTCAAGATGAATTGGGATGCTACAATATGACTTCAAAGCACAGCAAGAATCAGTCATCAAGAGCCACTGCAAAACAATCAAACCGTTAGCAAACGTCACCAAAGGAGACTACAGGAGCAGACAGGGCTGTCCATCACTGTGGGTGCAACCGATGCGATGCCCACACAACATGCCCACTTACTGATCTCCGATACAGGGGTGTCCGCTTGTGTTTTTTGTGGGAAACCGAGAACGAGCGGGGGATAGCCACCACAGAGGTGGCAGAGGCATTATTACGTGCCAAAGGGGGTTCAGAGTGCACTCTCTCCATATCCGACAGTGGGGTCAGGGCTGGGTCACACTGGTTGGATGGGGAGGGGAGTCAAAAGATTTTGGGAATTCAGAGATACTTAGAGCTGTGGTTTTAACCATGAGCTCAGATTTCATTCCATTACACCTCAGTGTTCTAGTTCTAAGTTATATTCTTAAGCTTTCTTTAACTGTAAAAGTGAGAGGAAAATAAAAACACTGATCGATACTGACCCTGAGAATCAGAATTCCATAAGAGAAACCCATACAAAAATGTAGTAATTATCAGAGACCTAGCATCCCCATCAAACTAAAATAATACAAAAGCACTTGCCATTCAGTATATTTGAAGGAATGGACAGATGGAACAAAAAGGTAGAGGAAGGAGGTCATGTAATATTGTAATTGCTGAAGTGGAATGAAACTCATGAAATGCTATATCATTATTATTTCCTGAAATAAAGTGCAACTGTCCAGTTAATCTCACGTTTTAAAGTTAATATTCTGCCCAAATAATGTTGTTGACTTGTCCAAAACTCGTGGCCAAAGTATTATTTGGCGAATAAAACACATCCTCAAATGTGTATCTCAAACAGACAGTTTAAAAGATGCTTGCCATTTCCTCAGAACGTCATTATTTTATTACTGCTGCTCTTTAATTATTTGAATTCACTTATCTATTTTTTTTACTTAGCCAACAATGCAGTTAAGAAAAAATGTGTTAAGGGCTTGTAAGTAAGCAATTCACTGTGATTTTATTTGTTGGCTCATTGGCTGAGCTGGCTAATCAGCGGTCTACTTGCATTAATATTTTTTATGACTTGTTAGACAGAAGCGCATCTACACAGTAAGGTAATAGTTGGTTACATGAACAGTTCCAGAGCAGCCTCGTCACCTTAGGGGGCTTTCACACCAAATGGGTTTGGCGTAATCTTTCCAACTGTTGTGCGCTTACCCATTTAGTTCAGTTCGTTTGGCCTGGTGTGAACACCATCCACACTTGGGGGCGCAAAAAACAACGCACTGTGGTTCCTCACAAAAAGCGATGACAATTGGGACACAAAAGTGATGCTTCATGATAATCATAGATGGATTTAACAGAAGCATTTTGTCCAGTAAACAAAGGACTTGCATGGACATGTGGTTTTGTTCAAGAATTTATGTTTAACTCAATTTCAAAACAACCGGACAAAAAAAAATAAAAAATACAAATGTAACAAATAATCGAACTGATTCTAACTACAGCTCAAAAATGTTTGTAAAAACACCCTTCCTAGCAAAGCATCAATGCTAACAGAGTTGAACTTACTAGTAGTTAGTGATCCGGCCTCAATGTTTTGATTTGCTGTTTTGATACCTAAGATTTCAGATTAAGCAACCTTGTTTCCACGCAGTTCCAAATCAACTCGTCGTACAAACTAACCTCTCTTGGTTATAAATTTGCTTAATTTCAGTCTAGTATTACTTGAGGAAGAATGACAAACAGATTTTGTCCCAAGTCTCGTCAAATGTCTTCTGTACCGTCTTCACTACACAGAAGTTACTGATCAAACAGTATGTTTATATTGTCTACATAAAATGGCAATTACAACACTAACCATATCCCACACCTTTAATCTAAGGGGACATGGGGCATGGCACAAAGCATTTATGGCCTCATTTACATAAATTGTGGTGGGTAAAACAGAATTTGAAACAAACCCAAATTCCCAGTAACCTTTAGACCACCCTGTACTTGCTACACTGCACCTGAGCAAAAGCTAGTCTCGGAGTCCAGAGGAATGGAAAGGTTAAGCCAGTCAGAGCAGAGAGGCAGGGCAAGGTGGGTGAATGGGTGTTCGATGGGGGGGAGAAGACGGAGGAAGTGGTGGGGATGATGGAACTTACGGATCGGCCGTACGGTGACAGGCTGAGTCCGACGGGGGAGGTGCTGCTCAGGTCAGCGCTAACGAACGCGGCAGGCGGTGACGCGGGCAAGGTAAACTCGACAAAGCCTTTCCAGGGGCTGCCCATATTTTTCCATAAACTTGAGTCAAACTCCACCCCTTTGTTGTACTTGATTACTGGTTTGCTTGAAAGCCTTGATTTTTCTAGTTATTTTTCCTCTTTTTTTTTTAAACCACCCAGTAGATGTCTGCAAGGGTGAAAAGGGGGAAAAAAATGTTTTAAAGGAGGCAAAAAGGTCAGCCAGTGAGCAAAGTGTCAATCATGGGAAAGGGTTTGTGGGTGTGAGGAGACAAAGGAACATAAGGCTAGATGGGACCAGGTAGAGGGGTAGGATAAAGAGGCAGAGGAAAGCCTGATAAAAACAACTTCCAAAATTAAGTACGCCTATGGCAACAAAAAAAAACAAAAAAAGGAACTACTTCACAACTGCGCTAAATCTCTCTGCAAGAGTTGGTGCAATTAATATGGCTTGTTACCAAGTGACCCAAAGCAAGTTACAGAATAATACCATCCTCGTTAAAATTATAGCACAAGTGCACATGTACAAGAGCAGCATATTGTTTTGTCAAGAAGGATTTCTGGGACATTTAGTGGATAATTTGTTTTCATAGTCAAATAAATATCTACATTGCTGCCCTATGACAGCCCAGCAGGGAACCAGAGTAGAAATTGGGAGCGTATGTTTTCCCCTTCTTAGATTTAATTTCAAATGACATCTATATCAAATGTAATTTGATACATGCATTTGTGAACTGCTGGAATAGTGTATCAATTGAGTCCTATCAAAATCAGTCCTTGATATGTGTAGATAAGTAAAAGCCTCATGCAGGGTAAACAATATTTTTCAGTTTGTGTAAATTTCTTTGGAGATGGACAAGATGGCTGGGCATATAGAGGATGCCTTTACAGACCTCGGACACATTCAAACATGCGCCATAAAAAATAAAAATAAACTAAAAGAGTTTTTCAAAATCCTACTAAGCGTTGCAATAGAAATTCAGCTGCCCCAACACATTTATGGAATAAGTGTGTAAAACCAACAAAAAAAATGACCTACCTTGATTTGGCGTCTTAAAAGGTGTGGTCTTGAACGTTAACGACTGTGCAGATGTTGCAGATCTTCTCTTCAAAACACACACACACACACACACACACACCCCACGTATTTGTTGCCGGTTTCTGGCACAAGTTCTGCATATAAGTTGCATATATAAAAAATTAAAATAAAAAAAGGAGGCAAACGCAGGTGCAATAACACTGCTTGAAATCAACAAAATGAACAGAGCACACGGAGATAGAGAGACAGCTAAAGGGATGAGAAGGAAAAAAAACTAGCAGACAGCAGCCCTCTAAGCACCCCGGGGTGAGTCGGTGGTGCGGTGAGGTGAGGAGGGCTGGGAGCAGCGTTGGGACGTGTGCTTTGTCAAAGCTGTTGAGTAGGCACAAACTTCTGGTCTCAGATCAGTTATGTTCTCGGGTTTGCAATTTTGGCAAAGGATTGTTTCTCTTGAGCGTGTTTCGATTGGGCAGCTGTGTATCTTGTCTTTGGTTGTTTCTTCGTTTTGTTTGCTTCTATATTTTCCTTTGAAGTGAGCCTTTCCTTTTATTGAGTTGTTGCGACTTTGTTCATTTTGGGATGTTTCTCTTGAATTTGTTTCTTCGTTGTGATCTGAACTTGAAGAAGCAGTTGCGGATAGTACAAAAAAAAAATCAGTTCCGTTTCACTTCATACTGTTGAGAAAAAGAAATACACTATTAGTTGAAAATAGATCAATGTAGCCTACATATTTCCTACTGATGTGAATAAACACCTAGAAAAACTGGGTGAAGCCTGAAACAAAAAATTATTGCTTGAGAAATTGGTCTGTTTCTTTTTTTTATTACCATTTTAAAATTGTACACAAGTCACAGTAATTGTTACCCAGAAATGATTTAATATATAAATAAAAACAGCTGCATTGGACCTTTAATGTTTTTATCGTCACATGAGAAAGTTAAAGCCGCCTGTGGACTTGTGCCCTGGGTCATTTCCTTTTCATGTGAATTAAACTCCAGATTCTTTGCACCCAGGCTAACAGGCCTAAAGATAGACCATCTTCAGCTGCCCGACTACGTGCAAGTCCTGTGGATAAACAAGTCCCTGTGCATATCTTTGATCATATTGATATTTAGGGCACAGTTTCTGACCAGGGAGGTGTGTGTAATCATGTGAACTATGTCATGAACTATGTCATGATCCTAACATTCAAGCTATCTGTATACACAGTAACAAGAAGTAGGGACACACCAAGTTTGGCTTTTGGGACAACCCCCATGGCTGGGCATTGCTGGCATTATTGACCTCAATGCAATTGGCTGAACAGGGCCACGTGAAAACTAATCTGACATGGCAGTGTCGCAATGTGGTGGCATCCCACCTGGTTTCCAGAGTGTTCAAAAATAATGTTGTGAAAGGGGTCAAATTTCATTCCAAGGAGTGGATAGGTCTTACTTGGCAATCAGGCTAGAGTTGTTTATTGACAGCAGCTCTCAGTTGAACCTCTGAAGTCAAAGTTTCAGTGAAATTATGCAATCTATGGCTTAAGGCGTTCGCACGCTTACCAGCCAAAACTCTTCGGAAGACTTTGTGCAAACATAATTTGTTTGTTTTGAACTTTAGTAGGAGTTTTAGTAAGAGGTTTTTCAGCTGTTCCGACACACACATAAAAAAGTCTATGCCCCTTTGTTGATGATTGGTCAACTGTAGGGATTTTTCAATTAAGTCTTGAAATTCAGAGAGAATGAGAAATACCAATCTGAAGCAAGCGGGTGCCTTTTGTTTATCTACATATCTACTGGGTGATTCGAGCCCTGAATGCTGATTGGCTGACAGCTGTGGTATATCAGACCGTATCCCATGCTTATGGAAATATATATATATATATATAAATAAATTCACTGCTCTAATTACATTCACAAACAGTTTATAATAGCAATAAGGCACCTCGGGGGTTTGTGGTATATGGCCAAAAATACAAGACTAAAGGCTGTATCTGGGCACACCACGTTGCATCGTGAAAACCTCTTAAGGATGTACTCAAATCTAACTGCCTGTAGCAAGGATATGCATATTCTTTTTGATATGCATATACCATTTGAAAGGAAACACTTTGAAGTTTGTGAAAATGTGAAAGTAATGTAGGAAAATAACACATTAGATCTGGTAAAAGATCATATGCGTTTTTTTGTTCCATCATCTTTGAAAATGCAAGAGAAAAAGGCCAATATATGACTTAGGAATCTAGGCACAATTTAGATTTTGGCCACTAGATGGCAGCAGTGTATGTGCAACGTTTTAGACTGATCCAATGAACCATTGAATTTCTGTTCAAAATGTATCAAGACTGCCCAAATGTGACTAATTGGTATATTAATACATTTAAATTCATAACTGTGCACTCTCAAACAATAGCATGGTGTTGTTTCAGTGTAATAGCTACTGTAAATTGGACAGTGCAGTTATATTGGCAGAAAGTTTCAATTGTAAATCTCAGATATGTCCATGTCCCAGGAAATGTTCTTCATACTTAAAACGTCATGATGGTCACATTAGTGCACGTTAGCTCAACCGTCCTGCGGACACACACACACACACACACACACACACACACTGATACTGTAGAGGTTAAGAACAGCCCTTAGCCTTGGTATATTGGCCATATATCACACACTCCTGGCCCTATTGCTTAATCATAATGCCTTGCCGTTCAGATGCCAATTGACATCTGCATTAACATGTGGCTTGATAACACTCATCATCCTTGGTAATATGGTCACGTTGATTGAAAGGAGTGGAAGAAACGTATGTTCACTCCGACAACAATCTTCACTGAAACCATTGAAGCGGTACCTCAGCGCAATGCCTGGGGCCAAAAGGCTCTTGAACAGCTTCCAAGCCACAAGACCGGTGAACAGATAATCAAATGGCTACCCTATTTGCATTTACCCCCTTTTTATTTGCACAGACTCTTACACCGGCTCCATGTACATTCACTGACTCTACCCCAACACACATACATAATGATGACACACACACTGCTACTCTGTTTATTATCTATCCTGATTGCCTAGTCACTAAGGAATTTAATGACTAGCCACCGAAAATACATTTGACCACTCATGCTTACCAGGCTTTAGGTTAATTTTCATACATTTTGTGGAATTAAATTTGCGTGTGTATTTTCGTTAGTTGTCATGCCTTTTATTTATCACATGCGCACAGCATACAGAGCTTAGTTTGAGGAGCTGAATAACCCATCACCTGTCAGACAGAGTGAGAGTTGCTCCTCAAAGCCTATAGGGTACTGGAGTGAAACTTGCTTTTGAAAGCCCAGTCATTGCGCAACAAATAACAATTCTAAATGCAATCGCGTGTAAACTTCGCTGGCCACGAATAAAAAGGAGCAATTTTTTATCTCAACTCGTAAAGAACGCCTCCCATTCGGATGCATAGGCTATAGCCTGCCTACCGTTGACTATTAGCACGCCTCCCATTCGGATGCATAGGCTATAGCCTGCCTACCGTTGACTATTAGCACGCCTCCCATTCGGATGCATAGGCTATAGCCTGCCTACCGTTGACTATCAGCACGCCTCCCATTCGGATGCATAGGCTATAGCCTGCCTACCGTTGACTATCAGCACGCCTCCCATTCGGATGCATAGGCTATAGCCTGCCGACCGTTGACTATCAGCACGTCATCCACCACATTCCATTTGAGCTTGAGGTAGTGGAATTGTTTAAAACCTGAACATTTTACTTTACTTCAAATAATGAGGCATGTCTTACCTTGCTTCAAAGTAGCCTTGCGAAAATCCATCCATAGAAATATGAAGGCAATTATTTAATGAATATTTCCTCAAGCCATTAACCAGCATTTCTCTCCTTTTCTATTGGTTTTCATATCAACTTTCTTTCATTGTCCCTAAGCCAAAATCACAATGCTATTCAGATAGGCAACTATTAGGGCTGGGCAATATGGAATATAAATACACTGTTCAAAAAAATAAAGGGAACACTAAAATAACACATCCTAGATCTGAATGAATGAAATATTCTTATTAAATACTTTTTTCTTTACATAGTTGAATGTGCTGACAACAAAATCACACAAAAATTATATATGGAAATCAAATTTATCAACCCATGGAGGTCTGGATTTGGAGTCACACTCAAAATTAAAGTGGAAAACCACACTACAGGCTGATCCAACTTTGATGTAATGTCATAAAAACAAGTCAAAATGAGGCTCAGTAGTGTGTGTGGCCTCCACGTGCCTGTATGACCTCCCTACAACGCCTGGGCATGCTCCTGATGAGGTGGTGGATGGTCTCTTGAGGGATCTCCTCCCAGACCTGGACTAAAGCATCCGCCAACTCCTGGACAGTCTGTGTTGCAACGTGGCGTTGGTGGATGGAGCGAGACATTATGTCCCAGATGTGCTCAATTGGATTCAGGTCTGGGGAACGGGCGGGCCAGTCCATAGCATCAATGCCTTCCTCGTGCAGGAACTGCTGACACACTCCAGCCACATAAGGGCTTGCATTAGGAGGAACCCAGGGCCAACCGCACCAGCATATGGTCTCACAAGGGGTCTGAGGATCTCGTCTCGGTACCTAATGGCAGTCAGGCTACCTCTGGCGAGCACATGGAGGGCTGTGCGGCCCCCCAAAGAAATGCCACCCCACACCATGACTGACCACCCGCCAAACCGGTCATGCTGGAGGATGTTGCAGACAGCAGAACGTTCTCCACGGCGTCTCCAGACTGTCACGTCTGTCACATGTGCTCAGTGTGAACCTGCTTTCATCTGTGAAGAGCACAGGGCGCCAGTGGCGAATTTGCCAATCTTTGTGTTCTCTGGCAAATGCCAAACGTCCTGCACGGTGTTGGGCTGTAAGCACAACCCCCACCTGTGGACATCATACCTCATACCACCCCCATGGAGTCTGTTTCTGACCGTTTGAACAGACACATGCACATTTGTGGCCTGCTGGAGGACATTTTGCAGGGCTCTGGCAGTGATCATCCTTGCACAAAGGCGGAGGTAGCGATCCTGCTGCTGGGTTGTTGCCCTCCTATGGCCTCCTCCACGTCTCCTGATGTACTGGCCTGTCTCCTGGTAGCGCCTCCATGCTCTGGACACTACGCTGACAGACACAGCAAACCTTCTTGCCACAGCTCGCATTGATATTCCATCCTGGATGAGCTGCACTACCTGAGCCACTTGTGTGGGTTGTAGACTCCGTCTCATGCTACCACTAGAGTGAAAGCACCGCCAGCATTCAAAAGTGAACAAAACATCAGCCAGGAAGCATAGGAACTGAGAAGTGGTCTGTAGTCACCACCTGCAGAACCACTCCTTTATTGGGGGTGTCTTGCTAATTGCCTATAATTTCAACCTGTTGTCTATTCCATTTGCACAACAGCATGTGAAATTTATTGTCATTTATTGGCTTCCTAAGTGGACAGTTTGATTTCACAGAAGTGTGATTGACTTGGAGTTACATTGTGTTGTTTAAGTGTTCCCTTTATTTTTTTGAGCAGTGATATATATATATATATTTATTTATTTTTAAAATCGGCACCCAAAAATATAGATGTCAGATTGCTATGAAAACTTGAAATCGGCCCTAATTAAAATCGGCCATTCTGATTAAATCGGTCGACCTCTAGTTTGAAAGCATTTATTTCGAAGATCCCACTCTGTCAATATAGTGGATAGTGAGGCTATTAAGGCTCTGACGTGCGACTAGACCACAGATCGGTAGTAGCAGCAAAATACGTCAAATCGGTCTTGAGCTGTTCCTCAACTTTGTCCCTACATTCGGCAAGGAGTTTAGGCAGTGCAGTGTGAGAGAAATGTGTGGCCAGGGAGCACGTACCTGGGGTCAATTGATAAGCTTCTTGAATCCTTCCTTATCAACTGTGCTAATTGGTAGCATGTCCTTAGCAATGCAATGCATAATAGCATGTGTGATGTATTTGTGTCTTTTCGATGTTTGCTCGTAAGGCATAAACCCTGTCAGTGCTGACTGCTTCGAGCTAACATCCCTAGATTGGTTGGTGCTTTATCAATACCGTGGCGCAAACTCTAACTTTCTGCATGTTCCAAAGAGTGATTTTGCTTCAGATGGTGAAAAAGGTTTGTCGTATTACCAGACTTAGTAGCCGCCCCTCTATGGCACAATTTTCACCGAACATTGCTCTGCTCTTTGTCAGACTTCAAAAAGCCAAACCACTTCCAAATAACTAACAGTTTAACCTTTTTTATCAATAATTTCTTTGTTGGAAGCAGCTCCTTCTCCATGGCTATCACGGACACTGTTTCACCTACATCACTAATTGTGTGTGGTTAATAGTGGGTACTTCATCACTCGAGGTGCTAAGAGGTTTTTAGTGGGCGAATACCTATCCACATGCATATTGTCACTTCTCCGCACGTTCCTATAGATCCACAGACGATGCAATTGCCATCACTGCCCTATCCCATCTGGACAAAAGGAATACCTATGTTCATTGACTATAGCTCAGCATTCAACACCATAGTACCCTCCAAGCTCATCATTAAGCCCGGGGCCCTGGGTCTGAACCCCGCCCTGTGAAACTGGGCCCTGGACTTCCTGACAGGCCACCCCGAGTTGGTGAAAGTAGGAAACACCACTTCGCTGATCCTCAACACAAGGGCGTGCTCAGCCCCCTCCTGTACTCCCTGCTCACCCATGACTGCCTGGCTACACACAGCTCCAAATCAACCATCAAGTTTGCAGAGAACAACAGTAGTAGGCCCCATTACCAACAATGACGAGACAGCCTACAGGGAGGTGGTGAGGGCCCTGGGAGTGTGGTGACAGGAAAATAACCTCTCGCTCAACAAAACAAAGGAGCTGATCGTGGACATCAGGAAACAGCAGAGGGAGCACCCCCCTATCGACATTGACAGGACCGCAGTAAGCTTCAAGTTCCTCAGCGTACACGTCACTGACCAACTGAAATAGTCCACCCACAGACAGTGTGGTGAACGAGGCTGAAGAAATGTGGCTTGGCACCTAAAACTAAGCATGCACAATATATAAAAAAATTAATAGGTAAGCATATCAGAAGAATAGGACGATATTAGCTAAAAATGCCAACATCGGCACAATGTCTAGTTTAACGCCGATGTGAAAAACTGATGTTAAAGCTGCATACCTATATAAACGTAGGTAGATGACGCCACGAAAAATACTGCACTACACGTGCAACATAGCATTCCTAACCTAGCCCACAATGTCTGCTGTGTGGATCTATTTTGAAGATTCAAAGGAAGATAAAAAGGCCATATGCTACATTTGTACTGCTATTATTTCCAGGGGGGAGAAAGTGAAATCTTTCAATACCACAAACCTAATTACACATTTGAAAGTGCATCACCCCCAGAAGTTCAACGACTACATAGAACAAAAGCAGGGAAAAACTAAGCGCACACTTCCAACAACTAAACAAGTTCAAGTCGAGCAGTCATTTGAAAGAGTAAGAAAAGATCAGCAAGACAACCCAAAGGCAAAATCCATTAACGCCAAGATAATAGATTTTTGCCCTTGACAATCAACCGTTTTGTCGTGGATGATGTTGGCTATTGCCGACTGGACGACCACCTCGAGCCCCGGTACACTCTACCAAGTAGGTACTATTTTTCAGATGTTGCCCTACCGGAGTTACACAGTACTGTTGAAACGCACATCAATGAGCTACTTGCTATGGTCATCACTGCTATTAGCTTCACGTCTGACATTTGGATAAGCGATGTCAGCCCCATTAGCATGCCGAGTCTAACTGCACAGTGGGTCGACGAGGATTTCGTACTGAGGAAAGCCATATTGCATGCTCAAGAATGTGCTGGTTCTCATGAACCTAGCGCCATTCGAACTACTGATGTATGATGAAATGGTTGAGAATGAAACGACTGAAGAAAAAAAAGAACAATACAGCAAGTATGTGAAAAAAATAGATTTTGATTATGTTTTACTGGTAATGGGGACATACAGTTGAAGTCAGAAGTTTACATACACCTTAGCCAAATATATTTAAACTCAGTTTTTCACAATTCCTGATATTAAATATAGTAAAAAATTACCTGTCTTGGGTCAGTTAGGATCACCACTATATTTTAAGAATGTGAAATGTCAAAAATAGTACAGAGAATGATTTATTCCAGCTTTAATTTATTTATTTCATCATATTCACAGTTGGTCAGAAGTTTACATACACCCAATTAGTATTTGGTAGCATTGCCTTAAAAATGGTTTAACTTGGGTCAAACATTTTAGGTAGCCTTCCACAATAAGTTGGGTGAATTCTGGCCCATTCCTCCTGACAGAGCTGGTGTAACCGAGTCAGGTTTGTAGGCCTCCTTGCTTGCACATGCTTTTCAGACCTGCCAACACATTTTCTATGGGATTGAGGTCAGGGCTTTGTGATGGCCACTCCAATAATTTGACTTTGTTTTCCTTAAGCCATTTTGCCACAACTTTGGAAGTATGCTTGGGGTCATTGTCCATTTGTAAGACCCATTTGCAACCAAGCTTTAACTTCAATGACTGATGTCTTGATGTTGCTTCAATATATCCACATCATTTTCTTTCCTCATGATGCCATCTATTTTGTGAAGTGCACCATACCCTCCTGCAGCAAAGCACCCCCACAACATGATGCTGCCACCCCCGTGCTTCATGGTTGGGATGGTATTTTTCAGCTTGCAAGGCCCCCCCCCCCCCCTTTTCCTTCAAACATAACAATGGTCATTATGGCCAAACAGTTCTATTTTTTGTATCATCAGACCAGAGGGCATTTCTCCAAAAAGTAAGATCTTTGCCCCATGTGCAGTTGTAAATCGTAGTCTGGCTTTCTTATGTCGGTTTTGGAGCAGTGGCTTCTTCCTTGCGGAGTGGCCTTTCAGGTTCTATCAATATAGGACTCGTTTTACTGTGGATATAGATACTTTTGTACCTGTTTCTTCCAGCATCTTCACAAGGTCCTTTGCTGTTGTTCTGAGATTGATTTGCACTTTTCACACCAAAGTACGTTCATCTCTAGGAGACAGAATGAGTCTCCTTCCTGAGCGGTATGACAGCTGCGTGGTCCCATGGTGTTTATACTTGATTACGATTGTTTGTATAGATAAACGTGGTACCTTCAGGCGTTTGGAAATTGCTCTCAAGGATGAACCAGACTTGTGGAGGTCTGCAAAAAAAAAAATCTGAGGTCTTGGCTGATTTCTTTTGATTTTCCCATGATGTCAAGCAAAGAGGCACTGAATTTGAAGGTAGTCCGTGAAATACATCCACAGATACACCTCCAATTGACTCAATGATGTCAATTAGTCCATCAGAAGCTTCTATAGCCATGACATAATTTTCTGGAATTTTCCAAGCTGTTTAAAGGCACAGTCAACTTAGTGTATGTAAACTTCTGACCCACCGGAATTGTGATAGATTATTTAACTTATAATTCACTGTCTGTAAACAATTGTTGAAAAAAATTGTGTGTCATGCACAAACTAGATGTACTAGCCGACTTGCCAAAACTATAGTTTGTTAAAACTTCTTGGTGACAGGGGGCAGTATTTTCACATCCAGATGAAATGCATGCCCACATTCAAATCCCCAGAAGATATGCATATTATTAGTCGATTTGCATAGAAAACACTGACGTTTCTCAAACTCTGAATCATGTCGGAGTATAACAGAACTTATTTAGCAGGCGAAACCCAGAGGACAAACCATTCAGATCTTTTTTTTTTGTCACTCTTTTCAATGGGTTTTCATTGGGAATCCAGATTTCTAAGGGACCTTCTTGCAGTTCCTATCGCTTCCACTGATGTCAGTTTTTAGAAATTGGTTGAGGTTATTCCTTTGTGTAATGAAGAAGTACGGCCATCTTGAACGAGGGTCACTTGAAGTGTACTGTTAGATAGAGGCGCGTGACCAGAAAGCAAAAGCATGCTTCAGTTTGTTTTCTTCCTGTATTGAACACAAATCATCCCGTCTTCAATTTTATCAATTATTTACATTAAATACCTAAGTATCACAAAAGTAGTTTGAAATGTTTTGGCAAAGTTTACAGGTAACTTTTGAGATATTTTGTAGTCACGTTGAGCAAGTTGGAACCGGTGTTTTTCTGGATCAAACGCGCCAAATAAATTGACATTTTGGATATATAGACGGAATTAATCGAAACATCACCATTTGTGATGTTTATGGGACATATTGGAGTGCCAACAAAAGAAGCTCGTCAAAGGCATGAATTATATTTTTATTTCTGCGTTTGTGTCACGCCTGCAGGGTTGAAATATGGTTTCTGTCTTTGTTTACGGAGGTGCTATCCTCAGATAATAGCATCGTTTGCTTTCGCCGAAAAGCCTTTTTGAAATCTGACATGTTGGTTGGATTCACAACAAGTGTAGCTTTAATTTGCTATCTTGCATGTGTGATTTAACAAGAAATTTGTGGAGTGGTGGAAAACAAGTTAATGACTCCAACCTAAGTGTATGTAAACTTCCAACTTCAACTGTATGTAAATCAAAACAAAATAACTTTTTGGTCAGTGTGTGTTTGAACTATACTTGAATCCTTAAAAAGGCCGCTAAAATTGTAAATATCGGTTACCGTTATCTGTATTGGTTTTTTTTGGCAAGGAAAATATCAGATATCACAATATCAAAAAGTCATATCGGTGCATCCCTACCTAAAACCCTCAAACTTTTACAGATGCACAATTGAAAGCATCCTGTCGGGCTGTATCACCGCCTGGTACAGCAACTGCACCGCCCACAACAGCAGGGCTCTCCAGAGGGTGGTGCGGTCCGCACAACGCCTCAGCGGGGGCAAACTACCTGCCCTCCAGGACACCTACAGCAACCAAAATCACAGGAAGGCCAAAAAGATCATCAAGGACAACAACCACTCGAGCCACTACCTGTTCACCCCGCTATCATCCAGATGGCGAGGTCAGTACAGGTGCATCAAAGCTGGGACCGAGAGACTGAAAAACAGCTTCTATCTCAAGGCCATCAGACTTTTAAATAGCCATCAGTAGCACCTTAGAGGCTGATGCCCTATACGGACTTGAAATCACTGGCCACTTTAATAATGTTTAGATATTTTTCATTACTCATCTCATATGTATATACTGTATCTTAGTCTACGTCGCTCCAATATTGCTTGTCCAAATACTTATATTCTTAATTCCATTCCTTTGGATTTGTGTGCATTGTGAAATTGTGTGCATTGTGCAATACTGCACTGTTGGAGCTAGAAACACAAGCATTTCGAGACACCCACAATAACATTGGCTAAACACGTTTATGTGACCAATTTTATTTATAGTATTATCTATTAAATCCCCCATCTTTAAGTTTCTAATATAGATTTCCATTTTTGTCACTCATGGAATTTCTGGCATTAGGTGCACTATTTAGAACTAGTTTCCGCAAATTGTACTTTGGCAAATTGAAAAATTACGTTTTATTAGCTGCTTCATTACAGGCTATAGGCTATAGCCTTTTGGCTGTAAGACGATATGCAACAATAGCAAGCCTGTTTCCATTAAGCTCTTAATGACAAATGTCCGGTCCTTGTATGCATGCATAGCATAAGAGAGGAAGAAGCAAAGCGAGAGGTTTTGCTGGCTCCAAAATCTTGCCAAAATAGGTCCAATGCATTTCTAAGGCATTATTTTGGGCATGAGCTTGTCGCCTGCATTCCCGCCTTGGGACGACTCCCATTGTTAGGGTGGAAACATAAGCATCTCGTCATTATATACAGTACCAGTCAAAAGTTAGAACACACCTACTCATTCAATGTTTTTTCTTTATTTTTTACATTGTAGAGTAATAGTGAAAACATCAAACTAATAAATAGCACATATATGGAATCATGTAGTATCCCTAAATAAAGTTAACAAATCCAAATATATTTTAGATACTTCAAAGTAGACACCCTTTGCCTTGATGACAGCTTTGCACACTTTTTGCGCTCTCAACCAGCTTCATGAGGAATGCTTTTCCAACAGTCTTGAAAGAGTTCCCACATATGCTGAGCATCTGTTGGCTGTTTTTCCTGCACTCTGGTCCAACTCATCCCAAACCATCTCAATTGGGTTGACGTCGGGTGATTGTGGAGGCCAGGTCATCTGATGCAGCACTCCGTCACTCTCCTGGAGGCGTGTTTTGGGTCAAATGATCGTCCTACTAAGCGCAAACCAGATCAGATGGTGCATCGCTGTAGAATGCTGTGGTAGCCATGCTGGTTAAGTATGCCTTGAATTCTAAATAAATCACTGACAGTGTCACCAGCAAAGCAACCCACACCATCACACCTCCTACATACTTCACGGTGGGAACCACACATACGGAGATCATCCGTTCACCTACTCTGCGTCTCACAAAGACACGGAGGTTGGAACCAACATCTCACATTTGGACATCAGACCAAAGGACAGATTTCCACCAGTCTAATGTCCATTGCTCGTGTATCTCTTCTTCTTATTGGTGTCCTTTAGTAGTGGTTTCTTTGCAGCAATTCAACCATGAAGGCCTGATTCACAATTGACCAAAATGTGCATCCCTTCTAGTTAATCTTACCCCTACCTACATGTACATCAGGGTTTCCGTTATGAAAATGTAGCGCCGGACATTTGACTGGCAGAATTTTAATTTACCGGACATTTGAGTAAATCCACCAGACCCATATGCCTATGCAATGGGTGCGGAACCTGATTAGGGAGTCCGCCCACGTTGCTCAGAATGACAGAAATCACATTTAGCTTATGGTAATTCATCTTAACAGGAGACAAGTTGAAGATGCAATGACGTGTCCTTACCACACACTTTGAAGATGTGGACAGTTATTCTAACGTTTACTTTTCCTCAGCCAACAAAACAAGTAATGAACAGTAAAATCCCTCAATATGCATAGGCGGTGTGTGAGTTCCTAGTTTGGAGAAGCTCATTTTCACCATCAATAAATAGCACCTTATGATAGAGCATTCCATGCATCATCATATTAGCAGACTTATGTAAGAGCCTACTATTTCATCATGTGATGAGTAGATTGGATAATCATAATTTAGGCTACTAATATAACTCAGTCACTGTTTGCAAAAAATAATTCAATATATGGCTGAGCGTGTAGAGTAGAGGCCTAGGCTATATCATTTTTTTACACAGGAAAAATGTGGCCTTTAACACATTTCATGCAATTCTACTATACTTTATATGACTGCATACATTAGCAGAATATTTTTTTTTTTGAAAATTACAGGGTAGCCTACTCTGCTGACACTGATAAACAGATCAATAAAAAAATGTTGTCCATATAGTAGGTCCTACAAGAAGGGGAGACAAATAGAATGACGTCAATCTAAACTGGAGGAAGAAATTGTCCATAAACAAACTTAAGTGGCACTGACCAAACAATGATAGAGTGAAAATGAGCAGTGATCAGGCACATGGCCAATGCTCTCCGCTGGTGATTATAAGCGAGGCCTACTGTTTCCTCAATTAAGTTAAGAATTTTTAACTAAAAAAAGACAGATTAGAGTCTTTTCACTGTCTTCTCTTTACAGCAATAGCTATTTGCTTTCCAAACTGTTTTTCTGCAATTGAATTTCAAAATATTGCGATATGCCTGGCTTGGCCTCTTCACTGACAGTCGCAACTCTACAAACCTCTATTTGGTATTTGCTGCACGCTCCCTTTCCTTCCGACTGTAGACAATGCGATTTAAAACTTTAAAGCTAACGATCCGCTGTGGCCAAATCATGCTTTAGTAGCCTATTATTAATAAATTTCTATACTGACAGGAGTAGGCCAACTAATTGAATTTACTTCAGGAAAGCTTCTCCTAGCCTTATGGACACGCTGTCTATGTCAACCTTCTACCCCTCATAGTAGAACATTTGACCTATTCTATTAGTCAGCTTGTCAAGAAATATCCCAAACACACTGGGACAGTTGTGGGACGATAGATCCCAAATTCATACAAACAGTAGGCCTAGGCTACACACATGTATACAAACATACATACATACATAAATATATATATTTTAAGCAATGAGTTTGATGCAACAGATGACAACATTTAGCTTAAAATGTGAATGTGCATTTGGCTACTGGACAATGAAAGAAAGTTGAAAAACAATAGCACATAAGAGATATAGACTACTGGTTTCAAAAGCATATGGAAGTTATAAAATAATTGCCTCCGCTTGTAAAAGTATTGCTTCCGTCCCTGTCCTCACCCCAACCTGGGCTTGAACCAGGGACCCTCTGCACACATCGACAACAGTCACCCTCGAATCATTGTTACCTATTGCACCACAAAAGTTGCAAGGGAAACAACTACTTCAAGGTCTCAGAGCGAGTGATGTCACCAAATGAAATTCCACTAACGCATAGTCGGATTTTGTCTAAACTACTTTGACGAAGGTAAAACGTCCAGGTTTCAAACAATTAAGTAGCTATACGTTTTCAAAAAGGCATACTGCCTCCAGCTCATTGCAAAGTGGTGCGTGACGAGATGATGACGCCTGCCTTCCGTTGCCTATGCATTTAAATGGTGAATGGAAAACGCGCTTCAATTACCTGTTGAAATAAATAAATAAAATAGCCCTTTTTAATCTTGGCCATTTGAACTATTTTTAACGTACACTGTCTGACATATTTTCTGCTCAAATACTATCTGTCTGCTGTGCACGTGTGATAAATCAGATGCATAACAAATATACACATGCACCAATTGAATTCCATTCAATTATGCAGACCGATAAGGCCAAATATATTTAATTCAATTAGTATTTTGTCAATGAATATGCTTAAAATAATTATTACGCAATGGGATTTCCCCTCCATTTTAAATGTCCCGTGCCATTTTTTATTACAAATTTAAAACTGGCTTTTTATACACCAAAAGCAGGGTGTTTCCTTCTAACAGAAACCCTGAGGTACCCATTACCACAATTACATCGTACCCCTTAACCGTTTGGGTAACTATTTTCTTTATTTTTTAACTCTGCATTGTGGAGAAAGTAAGCATTTCGCGAAAAGACTACACTGTCGTATTAGGTGGATGTGACGAATAGGATGTGATTTGAAGAGCATCAACATTGTGAAAACAAAAAGGAACTTGGGAGCGTCTGCTTTTCAGCTGCTTATGACGCAGCGATAAAAACATTTGCCGACCGTGCCCACCCACTAAAACTACTGGCTGTGATTGGCTCTTTAGCACAGATTTCCAAAACAAGTGGTCGAACACATTGTTGAGTTCAGAAGCACTTAACTAGTTTACTTACTAACGTTACCTAGCAATTGTTTTATGTTTAACCAAATAATACATTTCAGTGATGCATGCTGAAGTATGCAACATGAACACGTATATACGGCCTTGTCTCTCGCGGCCTTCAAGCTGGTGGTAGCTAGCCAGCTACTGTATCGGCTTTCCGCTAGCTGACTAGAACTGCGACGTTCATTAATAAACGCAAAATAGTTAGCTAGGTCGTTCATTATAGTACCGAAGTAACCAACTGTCCCTGATGGTTAAAACATTGTTTTACAAGTTAACGGCACAAACAATTACCATTAGTTACCAGCTATGCACAGCCATAGCATGTGATTTGCTGTCAAGCGACCATGCTTTGCAATGCAGTAACGTGGCGTACTAGCCAACGAACGCATCATTCGTTTGCATAAGTAACATGCAGTGGTTTGCTAACAAGCACTTTAGCCAGCTACAAATTAGCAAACTACCTAACTAGCTACGTTAGCTATACAAACAAGGGTATTAGCAAATCGTCAAATGCATCAATGTCTAACTAACATTAGTCAACAACATTAGCTTTACTTCGCTACCTATTATGATCACTTAGCTAATCATACATTGTTTCTTCTTAATTCCGGAACTTGTCAAAACGAACATGTCAATAGTGCCAATTTCAACAACCATGGCTAAAACATGTTAACAGTGCTGGCAGGCGCCGTAACAGTGTTTCACCTGACAACAAAGGAACTGCGACAGATGAGGCTAAATCTGCTAGATTGTGGCTAACTAACCAACACTTGGTAAACTCGTGCCAGTCCAGATAGTAGGTAACGTTAACAAATGCAGTCGTCGGGTCAGCTAGTTTGCCACTTCAGCAAATTAGTTTAACGCCAAACATAGTTGGTATACCGGTAGGCATTAAAATGTTTAGAGAGTACGTTGGCTTCTTATTAATACGCCGAAACGTTTGTTAAAATAAGATAGCAAACTCCCCAGCTAGTGTAGGTATGATTTATGACGAGCAAAAACACCGGCGCCCGAAAAACACTGCCCCCGCCCAGGCCTAATATTTGAAGGGTAAGAACATTGGTTACAAATTATTTTTAGAGATATAACTTGAATACAAGGAACATCATCTCCCACACTTATATTAAGGGGTTCTCAACCGTAATTTTCAATTAGTTAATTCTACAAAACTCACCCCAACAGCTTTCAGCACTGTCACCAGCGCCGCTAGAAGCAGCACGGCACATTACGTAGTGATCTAAGTGGAGTCCTACCGCGAGATTTCATATGACAGCGGTACAGGAGAAAACGTTGGAAATCATGTTTTTTGGGGTTTGTTCAAGAGCCAAACACCAGAGCCCAAGTTGAATGGATCAAATCAAACATATTTTTGTCACATGCGCCGAATACAGCAGACTTTACCGTGAAATGCTTAATTACGAACCCTTTCCCAACAATGCAGAGTTAAAAAGTAAGAAAATGATCTAATAAAAATAAACAATAGTAACACAATAAATAACAATAACGAGGTTATATACTAGGACTACCGGTACTGAGTCAATGTACAAGGGGTACGAGGTAGTTGAGGTAATATGTAAACATGTAGGTAAGGGTAAAAGTGACTCGGCAATCAGGATAGATAATAAACAGAGTAGCAGCAGCGTGTGTGTGTGTGTGTGTGTGTGTGGCGTCAATATGCATATGTGTGTGTTGGAGTGTGAGTGTATGGGTAGACTAGAGTCCAGTGAGTGTGCATAGTCAGTGCAAAAAAAGGTAAATGGGGCCAATATGTGACATCAGGGTCAACATTTCAAAATGGTTTGATATACATTTAAATGTGATTTTCTTCATTAAAGGAATACGAGTCTAGATAGGCACAATGAGACCATAACTCCTAGCAACAACAAAACATTTACATGTAATTCAAAATGTCGCATGAAACATGGACCATGCATGCTTCTTTGTCATGCCCAGTAGCCAGGTCTGTTTGTGCTTTAGTCAACTTATCTATCATGTATAGCCATGCTAAACATTCCACAAGAATGTAAAAGACCAGCAACAGCTTTTATATATTTTGTAATAGTTAATATTGTCATTTAGTACAAGAATATAATACAATGGGTTCTGTCAACAAAATCATTGATAATTATTAATAATAACAATAACCAATAATTAAATCTTTATCATCAGTAAACTCTCCAAGCAGTGTGTGTGTGTGTGTGTGTGTGTGTGTGTGTGTGTGTGTGTGTGTGTGTGTGTGTGTGTGTGTGTGTGTGTGTGTGTGTGTGTGTGTGTGTGTGTGTGTGTGTGTGTGTGTGTGAATACTAGACATCACATTCATCACACTCTGAGAACGCGCTTTAGTAGTCTGTCTGGCCCAGCAGCCTTGCCAGTATTAACCTGTTTAAAAGTCTTACTCACATCGGCCACAGAGAGCGAGACAGTCTGGGACAGCGGGGGCTGTCATGCCTAGCTCAGTGTTGTTTGCCTTGAGGCAAGCATAGAAGGCATTCAGCTCATCTGGGAAGGTTGCATCACTGGGCAACTCACGGCTGGGTTTCCCTTTTTAATTCATAATAGTCTACAAATCCTGCCACATCCGATGAGCATTGTAGCCGGTGTAGCAGGATCTTAATCCTATATAGACCTTTTCCTTGTTTTAATGGCTCTTCGGAGGTCGTAGCAGGCTTTCTTGTAAGTGTCCATGTCCCGTTCCTTGAAAGCGGTAGCTCTAGCCTTTAGCCCGGTGCTCAATGTTCCAAACTGTGCGCATCACTCATACTTAGAGTTTTTGCTTCTAAACAGGAAGCAGGAGGATGGAGTCATGGTCTGATTTGCCGAAGGGAGGGCGATGGAGGGCCTTGTATGCATTTCTGTGGGTAGAACAAAAGTGGTCCAGAGTGTTAGCGCCTCTCGTGGCGCAGGAGAGATGTTGGTAAAAGTGGGTTAAAACACATTTCATCTCCCCGCATTGTCTCCGTCTACTAGAAAAACTGTGTGTGCGTATTCTTGTTTGTTTATTGCCCTGTACAAAAGGGGACCATCGCATTCTCCCAGAAGTTTGGCTGGTGTGTAAAACTCATGAAATCAGATAAGCAAAAATATGTGACGTGTCTGCACTCAAAAATATGTTGCATAAAGCTTACCTTGTTTATTTTTGTATTGTTTTCACTGCATCAGGGATAGCATAGAGATACAGCTTAATTCCATTCTTGTTTTGTGGTGGCAAACCCCTCCCCTTTGGTTTTGTCTGAGTCCTCTGTCCTTTCACAATGAAGCATCAAGTTTTATGTCCACACACATAAAAAAAATACTACAATTTACTATAGAATACTATATTATTTACTTTTGAATTTTATAGAATTCTGTTGTAAACTGTAGTGTACTGTAGAATGCTATACTCCACACTGTAGTATCCCTCGAATGTGTAATGCTTACTATAGACTTTTGTATTATACTGTAGAATACTATACTACACACTGTACTATTCCTTGATCATGCGTAGTACTTACTTTAGAATTTTGTAGTATACTGTAGTATCCCTCAATCATGTAGAGCCCTCATACACAACTCTGGACCTCGAAGCCAGTTCCACTGAAATTAGTCATCAGGTAGAACAGAAAACCAGCAGGCTCCGGAGCTTGTAGGTTAACAATTGAGTGCCCCTGATGTAGTGCTTGCTTTAGAATTGTGTAGTGTATGGTAGAATACTATACTACACACTATAGTATCCCCCTCGACCGTGAAGTGTGTCGTGGAAATTTCCTCTATTTACCAAATCATGGGAGCAAACCACACACACAAGTCAGAGTTAGTTATAAAAGTCCATCTTTAATCATATAAGCTCTATAACATTTTGACTTTCAACAGTTCAGTATCTCTAATGAAAAGTTGAGAGTCCCCCCACAATGGCAAAATGGGATCCTTTATAGCAAAGATCACACATAGTCAGACAGCATAGACATAATTCATCGTTCAGCTTTGTCTCCTTTCCCAAACCCCAGAACCATAAACCAATCCTCCATATCAACAGGCCTATATCAAATTGTCATTTAGATACAACCCACTCTAAATACAAACTCCTGGACAAACTCACGGAGAGGAGAATGAGGCTATAGGTTAAGATAGAAACAACATTAGAGGGAGCATATAATGATTCCAGACACTGCCACCCTCCTTTCCCCACTGGGAAAGGTAGGGAGTAAAAGATATGTTTACACATGATGACACTTTGACCTCTCCCCTCTCAGCGGCCCATGCAACTTAGTCTTGACATAGAACAGATAACTGCAACCTCGCCACAGTATTATACAAAAATACCATTCTGATGAGAAGTAACTTACACACATTAGATAAATATAAAACATCTTACATATGTTACCAACCAATTCTGAATCTTCCCTAACAAGTGCTTACTATAGAATGTTGTAGCATACTGTAAAATACTATACTACACACTGTAGTATTCCTTGATCATACTCACATTAAGCATCTCCAATCCAAAATTAAATCTAGAATCGGCTTCTTATTTCGCAACAAAGCCTCCTTCACTCATGCTGCCAAACATACCCTCGTAAAACTGACTATCCTACCGATCCTGGACTTCGGCAATGTCATTTACAAAATAGCCTCCAACACTACTCAGACTACATCCAATTTGCTATCACAGTGCCATCCATCGTTTTGTCACCAAAGCCCCATATACTACCCACCACTGCGACCTGTATGCTCTCGTTGGCTGGCCTCGTCGCCAAATCCACTGGCTCCAGGTCATCTATAAGTCCATGCTAGGTAAAGCTCCGCCTTATCTCAGTTCACTGGTCACGATGGCAACACCCACTCGTAGCACGCGCTCCAGCAGGTGTATTTCACTGATCATCCCTAAAGCCAACATCTCATTAGGCCGCCTTTCCTTCCAGTTCTCTGCTGCCTGTGACTGGAACGAATTGCAAAAATCGTTGAAGTTGGAGACTTTTATCTCCCTCACCAATTTTAAACATCTGCTATCTGAGCAGCTAACCGATCGCTGCAGCTGTACATAGTCCATCGGAAAATAGCCCACCCAATTTACCTACCTCATCCCCAAAATGTTTTTATTTATTTACTTTTCAGCTCTTTTGCACACCAGTATCTCTACCTGCACATTACCATCTGATCATTTATCACTCCAGTGTTAATCTGCTAAATTGTAATTATTATTATAATTATATTATATTATGCCTTTTGCACACAATGTATATAGACTTTTTTTTCTTCTACTGTGTTATTGACTTGTTTATTGTTTACTCCATGTGTAACTCTGTGTTGTTGTCTGTTCACACTGCTATGCTTTATCTTGGCCAGGTCGCAGTAGTAAATGAGAACTTGTTCTTAACTAGCCTACCTGGTTAAATAAAGGTGAAATAAATCAAATAAATTAAAAAGGGACAGACTGATATTCTGCAAAAGGTACAGGGATTGGACTGCTGAGGACTGGGGTAAAGTTATTTTCTCTGATGAATCCCCTTTGCGATTGTTTGGGGCATCCGGAAAAAAGCTTGTCCGGAGAAGACAAGGTGAGTGCTACCATCAGTCCTGTGTCATGCCAACAGTAAAGCATCCTGAGACCATTCATGTGTGGGGTTGCTTCTCAGCCAAGGGAGTGGGCTCACTCACAATTTTGCTTAAGAACACAGCCATGAATAAAGAATGGTAACAACACATCCTCCGAGAGCAACTTCTCCCAACCATCCAGGAACAGTTTGGTGATGAACAATGCCTTTTCCAGCATGATGGAGCACCTTGCCATAAGGCAAAAGTGATAACTAAGTGGCTCAGGGAACAAAACATCAATATTTTGGGTCCATGGCCAGGAAACTCCCCAGACCTTAATCCCATTGAGAACTTGTGGTCAATCCTCAAGAGGCGGGTGGACAAACAAAAACTCACAAATTCTGACAAACTCCAAGCATTGATTATGCATGAATGGGCTGCCATCAGTCATGTGGCCCAGAATTTAATTGACAGCATGCCAGAGTGGATTGCAGAGGTCTTGAAATAGAAGGGTCAACACTGCAAATATTGACTCTTTGCATCAACTTCATTTAATTGTCAATAAAAGCCTTTGACACTTATGAAATGCTTGTAATTATTCTTCAGTATTCCATATTAACATCTGACAAAAATATCTAAAGACACTGAAGCAGCAAACTTTGTGAAAATCTATATTTGTGTCATTCTCAAAACTTTTGGCCACGACTGTATTATTCGTTTTATGATGATTGTTGATGATTCATACTGGTAAAGCCAAAAGGAACTGCCAGTTGGTTTAGAATCTTTGTACAGAATTCAATGCTCGATGATGTGGCAGATGTGCCCTCTACCCATCTCTATGGTCATGTGAGGCCGGAGGGCACTCGTCGCAGGCGTGCCCTCTATATAACTCTATGGAATGGTATTTTTTTTAACGAGATTTGAGGCAAGGTTATTATAGTTTTGTGATTTAATTAGTATTTATTTTTACTTGTTTTTATATTTTATTTTAAATTCAGTTTAGTTTCAGTTCAATTTCCGCATTGATTTACTAGTTTTGATCTAGTTTCAATTTAATAAAAAAACGTTATTTTATTTCGTTTTAGTGTTCGGGACAGAAAGTAGCCTATGCATGGGAGGTTAGGAGCCATTTATGTGTTGTAGGCCTATAGTTAGCTTTATTGAGATGTCACTTATTGCCACTTGGGAAAAGTAATACAAAGTGTTCATACCCATTGACTTAATCCACATTTTGTTGTGTTACAGCATGAATTAAAAATGGATTAAATATATCATTTTGATCAGCCATCTACACATAATACCCCATAATGACAAAGTTATTTATTTTTGTGCAAATTTATTGAAAATGAAATACAAAAATATTACATTTATGTAAGTATTCACACCCTGAGCCAATATTTTGTAGAATCACCTTTTGGCATCGATTAAAGCTGTGAGTCTTTCTGGGTAAATCTATAAGAACTTTCTGGATTGTGCAACATTTGTCCATTATTCTTTTCAAAATTCTTAAAGCTCTGTCAAGTTGGTTGTTGATCATTGCTAGAAAATCATTTTCAGGTCTTGGCGTAGATTTAAGTCAAGACTAACTCGGCCACTCAGGAACTTTCACTGACTTCTTGGTAAGCAACTCGAATGTAGATTTGGCTTTGTGTTTTATGTTTTTGTCGTGCTGAAAAGTGAATTTATCTCCCAGTGTCTGGTGGAAAGCAGACAGAACCAGGTTTTCCAGTAGGATTTTGCCTGTGCCTAGCTCCCTGAAAAATTACCCAGTCCATACCCATAACATAATGCATCCACCACTATGCTTGAAGATATGGAGAGTGGTACTCAGTAATATGTTGTATTGGATTTGCTTCAAAGATAACACTTATTCTGGACAGAAAGCTCACTTCTTTGTCACATTTTTTGCAGTATTACTTTAGTGCCTTGTTGCAAACAGGATGCATGTTTAGGAATATTTTTCCAGGCTCCCTTCTTTTCACTTTGTTAATTAGGTTATTATTGTTAAGTAACTAAACTCATGACGGATCAACAACATTGTTCTCCTTTCACAGGAATTAAACTGTTTCAAAGTCACCATTGGCCTCATGGTGAAATCCCTGAGTGGTTTCCTTCCTCTCCGGCAACTGAGTTAGGAAGGACACCTGTATCTTCACCAAGCTTAAAGGGATATTCAATGTCTGCTTTTTTTCCTCATCTACCAATAAGTGCCCTTCTTTGCGAGGTATTGGAAAAACCTCCCTGATCTTTGCGGTTGAAAGTGTGTTTGATCGACGGAGGGATGTATGTGTTGGGTACAGAGAGGAAGTAGTCATTCATAAATCATGTTAAAAAAGATTATTGTACACAGTGTTAAGCGGAGCAGCACAGGGGAACCCAAGAACAGACTCAGACCAGGAAACAGGGATGAATGAACCAAGATATTTATTGTAACACAGGGAGAGATGAAATGCAGATCCAGGGAAGCTTGGATGAGTTGTGGGAAACCAGATGAGGAGGCTGAGGTTGGAGTGAGCTGGGTTCATACAGGGTAAACAGGTCTGGAGGGGAATCCAAGGGAGTGATGAAGAGTTGAATCCAGAACAGGGTAGCAGGGTGGTGAGATGTGGAACAGGAGACAGGAACCAGCGTCAGAGCGGCAAAACTGCAGTGAGAGGAGAAACAGCGTCAGGCAAGGAAAGAGGCACAGCAGGATCTTAAATGCTAGTAGCATGACTGACTGAATAGAGATTACGATCTGGCAGAGTGTAAGTGGCAGGACTGAGTATTTGTAGAGGTATTGATTATGGAACAGGTTGCAGCTTGTGGGGAACTGCTCTGACTCCAGCACACCTGTCTCCAACCACACACACACACACAGAAGAAGAGGGAGAGAACTAGGGGAATGGCTGCAGGTTAAGGAGACACCAGATGTCCACTAGGGGGTGTAGCAGGAGCAGATGTGACACAGTGAGTCTATGCAATTTATGTGACTTGTTAAGCAATTTTTTACTCCTGAATTTATGTAGGCTTGACATAAAGGGGTTGAATACTTATTGACTCAAGATATTCAGCTTTTCCTTTTTAATTACATTTGTAAACATTTAGAAAAACATAATTCTACTTTTATTGTGTGTAGGCCAGTGACATTTAAATAAATAAAAAATCAATTTTAAATTCATCTCAACCACCTCCAACTCAACCATGAAGTTTGCAGACGACACTACAGTGGTAGGCTTGATTACCAACAACGACGAAATGTCCTACAGGGTGGAGGTGAGGGCCCTCGGAGTGTGGTGTCAGGAAAATAACCTCACACTCAACGTCAACAAAACAGAGGAGATGAACGTGGACTTCAGGAAACAGCAGAGGGAGCACCCCCCCATCCACATCGACAGGACAGTAGTGGAGAAGGTGGAAAGTTTTAAGTTCCTCGGCGTACACATCATGGACTGAATTTGTCCACCCACACAGACAGAGTGGTGAAGAAGGCGCAACAGCGCCTCTTCAACCTCAGGCAGCTGAAGAAATGTGGCTTGTCACAAAAAACACAAACTTTCACAGATGCACAATCGAGAGCATCCTGTTGGGCTGGTACGGCAACTACTCCGCCCACAACAGTAAGGCTCTCCAGAGGTCTGCACAACGCATCACCGGGGGCAAACTACCTGCCCTTCAGGACATCTACACCACCCGATGTCACAGGAAGGCCATTAAGATCATCAAGGACCCGAGCCACTGCCTGTTCACGCCACTATCATCCAGATGGCGAGGTCAGTACATGTGCATCAAAGCTGGGACCGAGAGACTGAAAAACAGCTTCTATATCAAGGCCATCAGTTTTTTATTTGACCTTTATTTTTTTTTTAAAGGTTAACCCACAGCCTAGGAACAGTGGGTTAACTGCCTGTTCAGGGGCAGAACGACAGATTTGTACCTTGTCAGCTCTGGGATTTGAACTTGCAACCTTCCGGTCCAACACTCTAACCACTAGGCTACCCTGCCGCCCCTGTTAAACAGCCATCACTAACATTGAGTGGTTGCTGCCAACATACTGACCCAAATCTCTAGCCACTTAATAATAAAAAATTGGATGTAATAAATGTATCACTAGTCACTTTAAACAATTCCACTTTATATCATGTTTACATACCCTACATTACTCATCTTATTTGTATATACTGTACTCTATACCATCTACTGCATCTTGCCTATGCCGTTCGGCCATCGCTGATCCATATATTTATATGTACATATTCTTATTCATTCCTTTACACTTGTGTGTGTATAAGATAGTTGTTGTGAAATTGTTAGATTACTTGTTAGATATTACTGCATGTTTGGAACTAGAAGCACAAGCATTTCGCTACGCTCGCATTAACATCTGCTAACCATGTGTATGTGATCACATTTGTATTATTTGATTTGATGAGGTAGTCACCTGGAATGCATTTCAATTAACAGGTGTGCCTTGTTAAAAGTACATTTGTGGAAATTTATTCCATCTTAATGTGTTTGAGCCAATCAGTTGTGTTGTGACAAGGTAGGGGTGGTGTACAGAAGATAGCCCTATTTGGTAAAAAACAAAGTCCATGTCAATCCAGAAAATTAAGAACTTAGAAAGTTTCTTCAAGTGCAGTCGAAAAAAACAGCAAGCGCTATAATGAAACTGTCTCTCAATGAGGACCACCACAGGAAAGGAAGAGACAGAGTACCTCTGATGCAGAGGATGAGTTCATTAGTTACCAGCCTCAGAAATCGGCAATTAACTGCACCTCCGATTGCAGCTCCAATAAATGCTTCACAGAGTTCAAGTAACAGACATCTCAAAATCAACTGTTCAGACGAGACTGAGTGAATCAGGCCTTCATGGTCGAATTGCGCTATGATGAAACTGGCTCTCATGAGGGCTGCCACAGGAGGGAAGACCCAGAGTTACCTTTGCTACAGAGGATAAGTTCATTAGTTAACTACACCTCAGATTGCAGCCCAAAGAAAAAGTAAAATATAAACAGTTTTAACATCTTCAATATGCGCCTCTGATGTGTCCGTCTTCACTTGTAGCCTACTTCGGGGCTGAGATGCATGTGAGAAGGACCCGATCACATAACGGGCATTAGCTAATAATAATTGAGATATCAGAGAGCCATGTGAGTAAAGCCCTAAAAGGACACCAATCTTGGGCCAAGAAACACAAGCAATGGACCAGTAGAAATCTGTCCTTTGGACTGATGAGTCCAAATGATTGATTTTTGGTTCCAACTGCCATGTCTTTGTGAGACAGAGTTGGTGAATGTATCATCTCTGCATGTGTGGTTCCCACCATGAAGGAGGAGGTGTGATGGTGCTTTGCTGGTGAAACTGTCTGTGATTTATTTAGAATTCAAGGCACACTTAACCAGCATGGCTACTACAGCATTTTGCAGCGATATGCCATCCCATTTGGTTTGTGCTTAGAGGGACTATCATTTATTTTTCACACACCTCCAGGTTGTGTAAGGTCTATTTGACCAAGAAGGAGAGTGATGGACTGCTGCATCAGATGACCTGGCCTCCACAATCACCCTACCTAAACCCAATTGAGATGGTTTGGGATGAGTTGGAGCAGAGTGAAGGAAAAGCAGCCAACAAGTGCTCAGCATATGTGGGAACTCCTTCAAGACTGTTATTAAAGCATTCCAGGTCAAGCTCGTTTAGAGAATTCCAAGTGTGTGCAAAGCTGTCATCAAAGCAAAGGGTGACTACTTTGAAGAACCTAAAATATGAAATACATTTTTTGAAATGCACTTTTTGGGTTACTCCATGATTACATGTGCTATTTTGTAGTGTTGATGTCTCCACTATTATTCTACAATGTAGAAAATAGTACAACATAAAGTAAACCCCTTGAATGAGTAGGTGTGTCCAACACTTTTGACTGGTACTGTAGGTTTAATTTGGATAAGCACCTAGATGGGTGGATTGTTTACACCAATCCAATGCTTTTTTAAACTTTAGTAGTAGATGTAAGAATTAGGTACCTTTACCTGACATTATGCTTATGTAATATGAAACCTTTATCACTGACTAACCTTTTCAAATAGGGTTAATAAAAACAGCTGCAACAGCAAAAACATCAGTTCACAGCAAGCCAGCTTGTGTGTGTGTTCTGGTTTACCTTCAAGTAGACTATGCGTTCCAGAGAGGTGGTCGTTCGGTTTCTCAACCCTGATGACAGTGGTCCACAGACAAAGAATATTCTACGGATGCATGGGCAGAAACCAGTTCCAGTCCCACAAGGCACAGCTTTGGATAAACAACAATCCTTGACTGCCAGAACTGGAGAGGTGACTCTGTAAATATGCCACCCTTTACCTCTTCCAGGTATTTCTGCAGCTCCCACAGGGCACTTATTGCCCTGCCAGGTTGACCCTCCAGCTGGACAGTGACCTCAGACAAAATCTTTGATGTGAGGAAGTTATATTTCTAATGCGCTGTGGTCGGGATGCTTGATGGATTCATCATGCTGGCATGACAATTTATGATGGTTTGTATTTATTTTGCACAATGTTTTTCATTTTGATTTATAATACATGCCATTTAGCAGTCATGAGTGCATACATTTTAAGCATGGGTGGTACCAGGTATCAAACCCAATACCCTGGAATTTCAGCACACTTATAGGGAAGGTCACTCAACAAGCACAGCACTTACACAAATTACTGATGATTGGCTGAGAGAAATGGATGATAAAATGATAGTGGGGGCTGTTTTGTTAGACTTCACCAGAAGTACAGTATTGTTTGTACCTGTTTTTGGTCATCTTGGGAACCTGTTTAGCTGATTCTCTGTAAATGCAGTGTTGTATTTCAGGAAGCCATCTAGTGGAAGAAATAGATCTAAAGTCATTTCGGTGTATTCTTGTTAATGTGTGTTATTTATCGGTGTCAAACAAGCAAACTTAATCTTCCAAGCTTGAATAAACATTGCTTGTTCTTTATACTGTATCTGCCTAGGTACTGTTTCCATTTAATGGGTCCAGAACCTGCCTAAAACACTTAATTTTAAAATTGTAATAAAAATATAATATTTTTGCTAAGGTGTTGTCTGGACCATTACATTGCTCAGAACTGTTGACCCAACTCAATAGGTGGCCTGTCACGAACCTGTCTTATGTTCTGGTTGAGGTGTTCCCCTCATTAAACAGTAACTGGCGTAGTCTGGTAGTTGTGCCATTTTAGCTAACCCTAATCAGCAGGTGTTACTGCAATATACTAGTCATGTCAGCAAAAACACTACAGTGAATAGTATATACATATGGGAATACTACAGTATTTAGACCGTAGTATAATTATATCACTCATCAGACAAGTTTTTGAAAAGCATGGAAAGCAATTATAGCTTTCACATCATGTTGGTAGGAAACTCTCCAACGGAGCTCAACCAGTGATTCATAGTGCTGTAGTGATTCATATGTTGATGATGTAAAGAATATTGCTGGTCTGTGGTGTGTAACGAGGAGCAACCAGAAGCTGTACTTTTATGAAATTGCTTATTCCAGTTACTAATAAGCACTCACCCATTAAGAAAATTACTGTAAAAACTGTGAAATCCCCTTGGATTTATGAGGAACTGAAATATAGTATGATTGAGAGGGATGAGGCAAAAGGTATGGCAAATAAGTCTGTCAGACCAATTTATTGGCAAACGTAGTGCATATTAAGAAATCATGTGACTAAACTAAATTAAAATAAACTATACTCTGAAACAAAGATAATTTCCATAAAGAATGATAGTAAAAAGCTTTGGGGAACCTTAAATTACATTTTGGGGAAAAAAGTCAACTCGGCTCCATCATTCATTGAATCAGATGGCACTTTCATGCTAAATTGTAATTATTTCACCTTTATGGCCTATTTGTTGCGTTACCTCCCTAATCTTCTACATTTGCACACACTGTACATAGAATTTCTATTGTGTTACTGACTGTACGTTTGTTTATGTGTAACTCTGTGATGTTGTTTTTGTCGCACTGCTTCATCTTGGCCAGGTCGCAGTTGTAAATGAGAACTTGTTCTCAACTGGCCTACCTGGTTAAATAAAGGTGGAATGATAAAATTCATCACAAAGCCCACTGATATTGCCAACTACTTTAATGACTTTTTCATTGGCAAGATAAGCAAACTTAGGGGTGACATGCCAGCAACAAACGCTGACACTTCACATCCAAGAATATCGGACCAAATTATGAAAGACGAGAATTGTACTTTTGAATTCTGTAAAGTCAGTGTGGAAGAGGTGAAAAAATTATTGTTGTCTATCAACAATGACAAGCCACTGACAATCTGGATGGAAAATTACTGAGGATAATAGCAGACGATATTGCCACTCCTATTTGTCACATCTTCAATTTAAGCCTACTAGAAAGTGTGTGCCCTCAGGCCTGGAGGGAAGCTAAAGTCATTCTGCTACCTAAGAACAGTAAAGCCCCTTTACTGGCTCAAATAGCTGACCAATAAGCCTGTTACCAATCCTTAGTAAACTTCTGGAAAAAAATGTGTTTGACCAGATACAATGCTATTTATTAACAGTAAACAAATTGACAACAGAATTTCAGCACACTTACAGGGAAGGTCACTCATCAAGCACAGCACTTACACAAATTACTCATGATTTGCTGAGAAATGGATGATAAAATGATAGTGGGGGCTGTCTTGTTAGACTTCAGTGCAGCTTTTAACATTATTGATCATAGTCTGCTGCTGGAAAAACTTGTTATGGCTTTACACTCCCTGCTTTAATGTGGATAAAGAGTTACTTGTCTAACAGAACACAGAGGGTGTTCTTTAATGGAAGCCTCTCAAACATAATCCAGGTAGAATCAGGAATTCCCCCGGGTAGCTGTTTAGGCCCCTTGCTTTTTTCCATTTTTACTAACATGCCACTGACTTTGAGTAAAGCCAGAGTGTCTATGTATGCGGATGACTCAACACTATACATGTCAGCTACTACAGTTACTGAAATGACTGCAACACTTAACAAAGAGCTGCAGTTGGTTTCAGAGTGGGTGGCAAGGAATAAGTTATCCCTAAAACTAAAAGCATTGTATTTGGGAATAATCACTCACTAAACCCTAAACCTCAGCTAAATCTTGTAATAAATAATGTGGAAATTGAGCAAGTTGTCACACCTTGACTACTGTTCAGTCGTGTGGTCAGGTGCCACAAAAAATTACTTTGGAAAATTGCAATTGGCTTAGAACAGGGCAGCACAGAGAGCAAATATTAATAATATGCATGTCAATCTCTCCTGGCTCAAAGTGGAGGAGAGATTTACTTCATCACTACTTGTATTTATGAGAGGTATTGACATGCTAAATGCACTGAGCTGTCTATCTAAACTACTGGCACACAGCTCAGACACGCATGCATACCCCACAAGACATCTCTTCACATTCTCCAAGTCCATTACAGACAATGGGAAGAGCACAGTACTACATAGAGCCATGACTACATGGAACTTTATTCCACATAAAGTAAGCAGTAAAATTTGATTTAAAAAACAGATGAAAAAAACAACTTATGGAACAGTGGGGACTGTTAAGCAACACAAATATAGGCACAGGCACATGTACACGCACACGACAACATACACACTATGCACACGGATTTAGTAGTGTAGATGTGGTAGAGTAGGGGCCTGAGGGAACACAGTGTGTTGTGAAATCTGTGAATGTATTGTAATGTTTTTTAAATGGTATAAACTGGCTTAATTTTGCTGTACCCCAGGAAGGGTAGCTGCTGCCTTGGAATCAGCTAATGGGGATCAATAATAAATACAAATACAAACCATCTTGTTCTCAAGTGACTGGACATTTGACAATAAAACGACTGGAAGTGACTAGACATCTGCCAATGATTATTTTATTAAAACCAAGACTTCTATTACTTGTTAACTTTACTGGAATATTTGTGTTCTTTGTAATATTGACAACAAAAAATACACCTATTAGCAGCCACATTTTTCACATGATGTATTATGAATAGGCTACATTGGAAATCTCCTCCTCCGTCTTTATTGGCATCTGCAGTCAGGTGCCAGGTGGTGTGTTTGCAACACCATCAAAAAGCTTTACTCACAAGCACTCACAATAAAAATACAGAAACAATACAAATATTTACAACATTGTGAAGTCAGGGTTAGTCCTAACTGGGGCTTGAGCCTGTGACCTTGTGACTGTCAACACCTTTGCTGTTATGCCAAGAGATCTGAATCTCTTGATGAGGTTGCTACACTACCCCCTTCCTTCTCAGAGTACTTCACTCCTGTAGATTCCTCACACCTGCTACATGCTCTTGGGGTCCAACCCACTTCTGACAATATTGTAGAAAAGTCAGGGGGTGGTCCTGACCGAGGCTTGAACCCACAATGTTGTGAGTCAACACACCACCTTAGCTGTTACACCAAGGGGTCCCACTTCAATAAAGTTGTAAAGTGAAACTATTGACATAAGTGAAGGCCTGTGTATCATAGGAATTCAGTCAGCTGTTCATTATTTCCACCGTTTGGGTGGTAGGGGATTTGCAGGGTAAACACTTGACAAGTATTTCTAGTGCAGATCAATGATGTAAACAAACACTAGATTGCTGATGCTTTGTATTGGCCAATGAGGGGCTATGAAGCCACCGTCCACCATATTGGTACTCCTCAGAAGGAGCAGTCAAAGATTTTCTTATAACTAACCCAAGATAGACCACAGCCTGTTGTTTTCAATGGGAGCAAATGAATCATACTGGACAGAACAAGCAAGGAGGTGGGTAGAGCCTAGCACGAGCAAGCGACATTCTATTGGCATGTATTTGCAGGTTTCTGTTAGGGAACGCCAACTCTGTGAAGTGTGTGTGCAATAATTAAATTTGCCCTTGCACTCCTTCTAAACAACATTTAAAAAAAACTTTGGCAAAGGGTAAAGTCTACAAAACTTAGTCCACTCTGTTCGTAAACAGATTATAGTTTTGGGAAAAGAAATCTGTATTGAGATCAAATGTTTCATCAATGAGAAAATTAGCAGATGCCTGAATGCTTGTGTTGTCCATGTACACACATCAACTGAAAACCAATTCTGTTTCGGCACTTTGTCTTAAAAATGTAGGCCACACAAAGCTCACAGAACGGGACCGCTGAGTGCTGAAGCGAGTAAAACAAATAGTCTATTCTCAGTTGCAACACTCACTACCGAGTTCCAAACCGCCTCTGGAAGCAACGTCAGCATAACTATTCGTCGGGAGCTTCATGAAATGGGTTTCCATGGCCGAGCAGTCGCACACAAGCCTAAGATCACCATGTGGAATGCCAAGCGTCAGCAGGAGTGGTGTAAAGCTCGCCGCCATTGGACTCTGAAGCAGTGGAAACGCTTTCCCTGGAGTGATGAATCATGGTTCACCATCTGGCAGTTCGACGGACGAATCTGGGTTTGGCGGATGCCAGGAGAACGCTTTTGATGTCTTAACTATTATTGTACAGTGTAGAAAATAGTAAAATAGTAATAAAAGAAAACCCCTGGAATAAGTAGGTGTCCAAACATTTGACTGGTTGAGTGGCAAGAAAAAGTATGTGAACCATTTGGAATTACCTGGATATCTGCATAAATTGGTAAAGAAATTTGATCTGATTTCCATCTAGGTCACAACAATAGACAAACAGTATGCTTAAACTAAAAACACAAATTGTATTTTTCTTGTCTATATTGAATACATCATTTAAACATTCACAGTGTAGTTTGGAAAAAGTATGTGAACCCAGAGGCTAATGACTTCTCCAAAAGCTAATTAGAGTCAGGAGTCAGCTAACCTGGAGTCCAATCAATGAGATGAGATTGGAGATGTTGATTATAGCTGCCTTGCCCTATAAAATTTTCACAAAATGTAAGTTTGCTATTCACAAGAAGCATTGCCTGATATGAAGCATGTCTCAAACAAAAGCGATCTCAGAAGACCTAAGATTAAGAATTTGTGACTTACTTATAAATGGAAAGGGTTACAAAAGTATCTCTAAAAGCCTTGATGTTCATCAGTCCATGGAAAGACAAATTGTCTATGAACGGAGAAAGTTCAGCACTATTGCTACTCTCCCTGGGAGTGGCCGTCCTGCAAAGATGAATGCAAGAGCACAGTGCAGAATGTTCAATGAGGTTAAGAAGAATCCTAGAGGGTCAGCTAAAGATTTACAGAAATCTCTGGAACATGCTAACATCTCTTAATGAGTCTACGATACGTAAAACACTAAACAAGAATGGTGTTCATGGGAGGACACCACGGAAGAAGCCACTGCTGTCCAAAGATAACATTGCTGCACGTCTGACGTTGGCAAAAGTGCACCTGGATGTTACACAGCGCTACTGGCAAAATATTCTGTGGACAGATGAAACGACCATTGAGTTGGTTGGAAGGAACACACAACACTATGTGTGGAGAAAAAAAAAGGCACAGCACGCCAACATAAAAACTTCCCAACTGTAAAGTATGGTGGAGGGAGCATCATGGTTTGGGGCTGCTTTGCTCCATTAGAGCCTGAACAGCTTGCTATCGTCAACGGAAAAATGAATTACCAAGCTTATCAAGACATTTTGAAGGAGAATATAAGGTTATCTTTCCGTCAATTGAAGCTCAAAAGAAGTTGGGTGAAGCAACAGGACAACGACCAAAAACACAAAGTAAATCAACAAGAGAAGGAAATATGCCTTCTGGAGTAGCCCAATCAAAGTCCTGACCTCAACCCGATTGAAATGCTGTGGCATGACCTCAAGAGAGCGGTTCACACCAGACATCCAAAGAATATTGCTGAATTGAAAAAGTTGTCAAGTGGAATGGTCCAAAATTCCTCCTGACTGTTGTGCAGGTCTGAACCGTAACTACAGAAAACGTTTAGTTGAGGTTATTTCTGCCAAAGGAGGGTCAACCAGTTATTAAATTCACATACTTTTCCCACCCAGCACTGTGAATGTTTACACAGTGTGTTCAATAAAGACATGGAAATGTATAATTGTTTGTGTGTTAGTTTAAACAGATGGTGTTTGTCTATTGTTATGACCTAGATGAAGAGCAGATCAAATTTTTTCCAATTTATGCAGAAATCCAGGTATTTCCAAAAGGTTGACATATTATTTCTTGCCACTCTGTGTGTGTGTGTACATACACTGCTCCAAAAAATAAAGGGAACACTTAAACAACACAATGTAACTCCAAGTCAATCACACTTCTGTGAAATCAAACACTGATTGACAATACATTTCACATGCTGTTGTGCAAATGGAATAGACAACAGGTGGAAATTATAGGCAATTAGCAAGACACCCCCAATAAAGGAGTGGTTCTGCAGGTGGTGACTACAGACCACTTCTCAGTTCCTATGCTTCCTGGCTGATGTTTTGGTCACTTTTGAATGCTGGCGGTGCTTTCACTCTAGTGGTAGCATGAGACGGAGTCTACAACCCACACAAGTGGCTCAGGTAGTGCAGCTCATCCAGGATGGCATATCAATGCGAGCTGTGGCAAGAAGGTTTGCTGTGTCTGTCAGCGTAGTGTCCAGAGCATGGAGGCGCTACCAGGAGACAGGCCAGTACATCAGGAGACGTGGAGGAGGCCGTAGGAGGGCAACAACCCAGCAGCAGGACCGCTACCTCCACCTTTGTGCAAGGAGGAGCACTGCCAGAGCCCTGCAAAATGACCTCCAGCAGGCGTGCATGTGTCTGCTCAAACGGTCAGAAACAGACTCCATGAGGGTGGTATGAAGGCCCGACATCCACAGGTGGGGGTTGTGCTTACAGACCAACACCGTGCAGGACGTTTGGCATTTGCCAGAGAACACAAAGATTGGCAAATTCGCCACTGGCGCCCTGTGCTCTTCACAGATGAAAGCAGGTTCACACTGAGCACATGTGACAGACGTGACAGAGTCCGGAGATGCCGTGGAGAACGTTCTGCTGCCTGCAACATCCACCAGCATGACCGGTTTGGCGGTGGGTCAGTCATGGTATGGGGTGGCATTTCTTTGGGGGGGCGCACAGCCCTCCATGTGCTCGCCAGACTGCCATTAGGTACCGAGATGAGATCCTCAGACCCCTTGTGAGACCATATGCTGGTGCGATTGGCCCTGGGTTCCTCCTAATGCAAGACAATGCTAGACCTCATGTGGCTGGAGTGTCAGCAGTTCCTGCAAGAGGAAGGCATTGATGCTATGGACTGGCCCGCCCGTACCCCAGACCTGAATCCAATTGAGCACATCTGGGACATCATGTCTCGCTCCATCCACCAATGCCACGTTGCACCACAGACTGTCCAGGAGTTGGTGGATGCTTTAGTCCAGGTCTGGGAGGAGATCCCTCAGGAGACCATCCGCCACCTCATCAGGAGCATGCCCAGGCATTGTAGGGAGGTCATACAGGCACGTGGAGGCCACACACACTACTGAGCCTCATTTTGACTTGTTTTAAGGACATTACATCAAAGTTGGATCAGCCTGTAGTGTTGTTTTCCACTTTAATTTTGAGTGTGACTCCAAATCCAGACCTCCATGGGTTGATAAATTTGATTTTCATTGATCATTTGTGTGATTTTGTTGTCAGCACATTCAACTATGTAAAGAAAAAAGTATTTAATAAGAATATTTCATTCATTCAGATCTAGGATGTGTTATTTTAGTGTTCCCTTTATTTTTCTGAGCAGTATATATATATATATATATACACACACACAGTGGGGAGAACAAGTATTTGATACACTGCCGATTTTGCAGGTTTTCCTACTTACAAAGCATGTAGAGGTCTGTAATTTTTATCATAGATACACTTCAACTGTGAGAGGCGGAATCTAAAACAAAGATCCAGAAAATCAGTATGACATAAGTATTTGATCACCTACCAACCAGTAAGAATTCTGGCTCTCACAGACCTGTTAGTTTATCTTTAAGAAGCCCTCCTGTTCTCCACTCATTACCTGTATTAACTGCACCTGTTTGAACTCGTTACCTGTATAAAAGACACCTGTCCACACACTCAATCAAACAGACTCCAACCTCTCCACAATGGCCAAGACTAGAGAGCTGTGTAAGGACATCAGGGATTTAATTGTAGACCTGCACAAGGCTGGGATGGGCTACAGGACAATAGGCAAGCAGCTTGGTGAGAAGGCAACAACTGTTGGCGCAATTATTAGAAAATGGAAGAAGTTCAAGACGACTGTGACTTAGAAGTCAGTCACTGGCCGCAGGCACACATTCATCACTCCTCCCTGCTCCGTTATAAGATAAGTTAACAATGTGGGTCGACACACAAATTAGCTTCTGTCTTAATACATACATTTCACACTTGTCAGTGTTCATATTTAATATAAGCAATATTTATCATACTTATCGAATGGTGTGGATGAGCGCGTTGTTTGTTTTGTTCCTCTCTATCTCCGTAGCTTCTGGGTATGCTGGATAAGGACCCGAGCTAAGGGAATTGGGCTGACTTTGTAGTACCTGTCCCGAATGGTTCATTCATGTAAATGGGCATATTGAAAGACACCGTCAGTAGTGATGTAATTTTGTAAATGTTATGTTGTGATATTGTTTCATAAACGTGTTGCAATGTATATACTTTAGTATGTTTGTTTAGTTAAATGGAAAATGTAGGTTTGACTAGGTAATTGCTTAATTAATTAGTGTTAATTGTTCTGAGGGGAGGGGCTCGCCCTACAAAAGGAGCCTTTCTTTCAGTTCATGGAGAGGCATTTTGGATTGAGCTGTGGATGGGGTAGCAGTTTATAGCTGGCCCATATGGTATATGTTTGATGGCAGTACTGTCGTTTTTGTTCCGGAATCACTTTGTAAATAAACACCCTTGCACAGATTAACTTTTGCGGCTCAGTCATCTTTTTACTTTGATAGAGGTTAGATTTTCCAGTATAGCCTTCTGGCCTAATCTACGTGACAACGACGGTCAATCACCCTCGGTCTGGGGCTCCATGCAAGATCTCAACTCGTGGGGCATCAATGATCATGAGGAAGGTGAAGGATCAGCCCAGAACTACACGGCCGGACCTGGTCAATGACCTGAAGAGAGCTGGGACCACAGTCTCAAAGAAAACCATTAACACACTACGCCGTCATGGATTAAAATCCCGCAGCGTACGCAAGGTCCCCCTGCTCAAGCCAGCGCCCGTCTGAAGTTTGCCAATGACCATCTGGATGATCCAGAGGAGGAATGGGAGAAGGTCATGTGGTCTGATAAGACAAAAATAGCTTTTTGGTCTAAACTCCATTTGCTATGTTTGGAGGAAGAAGGATGAGTACAATCCAAAGAACACATCCCAACCATGAAGCATGGAGGTGGAAACATCATTCTTTGGGGATGCTTTTCTCCAAAGGGGACAGGATGACTGCACCGTATTGAGGAGAGGATGGATCAATGTATCGTGAGATCTTGGCCAACAACCTCCTTCCCTCAGTAAGAGCATTGAAGATGGGTCGTGGCTGGGTCTTCCAGCATGACGACGACCTGAAACACACAGCCAGGGCAACTAAGGAGTAGCTCCGTAAGAAGCATCTCAAGGTCCTGGAGTGGCCTAGCCAGTCTCCACACCTGAACCCAATAGAACATCATTGGAGGGAGCTGAAAGTCCATATTGCCCAGCGACAGCCCCGAAACCTGAAGGATCTGGAGAAGGTCTGTATGGAGGAGTGGGCCAAAATCCCTGCTGCAGTGTGTGCAAACCTGGTCAAGAACTAAAGGAAACGTATGATCTCTGTAATTGCAAACAGGTTTCTGTACCAATATTAAGTTCTGCTTTTCTGATGTTTCAAATACTTATGTCATGCAATAAAAAGCAAATTAATTACTTATCATACAATGTGATTTTCTGGATTTTTGTTTTAGATTCCATCTCTCACAGTTAGTGTATCTATGATAAAAAATTACAGACCTCTACATGCTTTGTAAGTAGGAAAACATGCAAAATCAGTGTATCAAATATTTGTTCTCCCCACTGTATATATATAAAATCCCAGCTAATACACCATACAATCGGTACATCAAATCTCAATTTACATGGCACAGCTATCAATCTTGGTCATGAAATTAAGCTGGCACGGTTGAAGTCGGAAGTTTACATACACCTTAGCCAAATACATTTAAACTCAGTTTCGCAATTCCTGACATTTAATCCTAGTAAAAATTCCCTTAGGATCACCACTTTATTTTAAGAATGTGAAATAGAATGATTTCGGCTTTTATTTCTTTCATCACATTCCCAGTGGGTCAGAAGTTTACATACACTCAATTAGTATTTGGTAGCAATGCATTTAAATTGTTGAACTTGGCTCAAATGTTTTGGGTAGCCTTCCACAAGCTTCCCACAGTAAGTGGGGTGAATTTGGGCCCATTCCTCCTGACAGCTGGTGGAACTGAGTAAGGTCTGCAGGCCTCCTAGCTCGCACACGCTTTTCCAGTTCTGCCCACAAATTTTCTATAGGATTGAGGTGAAGGCTTTGATGTCCACTTCAATACCTTGACGCCTGAAGGTACGTCAGTTATTTCATACCGCTCAGGACGTGTTCTGTCTCCTAGAGATGAATGCACTTTGATGTGAAAAGTGCAAATCAATCCCAGAACAGCAAAGAACCTTGAAGATGCTGGAGGAAACAGGTACAGAAGTATCTATATCCACAGTAAACTGAGTCCTTGCAAGCCGAAGAACACCAACCCAACCGTGAAGCACGGGGGTGGCAGCATCATGTTGTGGGGGTGCTTTGCTGCAAGAGGGACTGGTGCACTTCCCAAAATAGATGGCATAATGAGGTGGGAAATTATGTGGAGATATTGAAGCAACATCAAGACATCAGTTAAAAGTTCAAGTTAAAGCTTGGTCACAAATGGGTCTTCCAAATGGACAATGACCCCAAGCACACTTCCAAAGTTGTGGCAAAATGGCTTAAGGACAACAAAGTCAAGGTATTGGAGTGGCCATCACAAAGCCCTGACCTCAATCATATAGAAAAGGTGTGGGCAGAACTGAAAAGGCGTGTGCGAGCAAGTTGGCCTACAAACCTGACTAAGTTACACCAGCTCTGTCAGGAGGAATGGACCCAAATTCACCCAACGTATTGTGGGAAGTTTGTGGAAGGCTACCCGAAACGATTGACCCAAGTTAAACAATTTAAAGGCATTGCTACCAAATACTAATTGAGTGTATGTAAACTTCTGACCCACTGGGAATGTGATGAAAGAAATAAAAGCTTAAATAAATCACTACTATTATTCTGACACATTCTTAAAATGATATGATCCTAACTGACCTAAAACAGGGAATTTTTATTAGGATTAAATGTCAGGAATTGTGAAAAACTGAGTTTAAATGTATTTGGCTAAGGTGTATGTAAACTTCCGACTTTAACTGTATCAAAGAGTGAAATGGAAGATAACACTACACATCTAATTAGCTGTTTTAAAAACACACACAATCTCAATTGTCTTTATTTTATGATTCTTTTATCTAAATAAAGACAGACTGTCCTGTTCAGGCACATATAAATTATACTAATACATATGGAAGGGTCAACCCACAGAAGGAAATTAGTCTGGCTGAAGGTCAGTGCAAAATGCGAAGCATCACAAAAACGTGACAGACAGTCCTTCACTGACGTTTGGCTACTGCTCCTGTGAGGAAAATAGTGAAGATAAAAGGGAGTCAATTTTCATTTTGAATTACATCTCAGTACGTTACGCAAGAACAATGTACGATATTGAGCAGAATGTAGGTCCAACATATTATGCATTAGTAACACATCCTCAATACAAAATGTGCATGGATTCTTATACTGACCTTAATGTTTCTCTGAATTAGATATGGTGCTCTCAAATCATTCTGGCAGTTTGTGTATGCCATGCCAAGCCCCATTCCTAAGCCAAAGGCAACTGGCCAGGTGTGTCCTGAGGAAAGCAAAATTTGTCCAAGCTATTTTCTCTTGAAAATACATTTACTCACAGAAATGTCTGAGGCACACTACCGTGATGACCTAAACAATGCTGTGTGCAGATATTTTCTTTTCACATGGTCCTTTCCTAGACTGGGAACTAAGACCACGTGGTCAAGTGAGAGCTTATGTTCCAAATGGTCTGGCCACAATATTTTTTAACTCCTGTTGAGTCCCATGTTAATTGACTGAATGCACACAGTTTTGGGCTATCGCACTAAATGCGATAGACCAAACACACAGAGAACCAACCAATGTAAAAGCACAACCCCCTTCATTAATGACTTAACGTGTTCACAACATCAAAAGAGCCTCCCTAGATGCAAATTGAAGGTGCTAGCTATGTAACTAACATGCATCTGGTCAGGGCTGAGTATGCTCCTTTCCAGCAGAGTTGCAGGAATTGTGGTTGATGCACAAACAGGCCAGCACAATGCAACCTGGCTTGGCTTGGTTCAGTTCAGGTCAGTAGTGTGAAATAGTCAAGGCCACAATGGCTGCTCCACTGCAAATATTCCATATTTTGCATCATCAGTCTGCACCCCATAAAGAATGTTTATCTCTGGCCATTGTTAACAATCCTGTGAACAGTGAAAGTACTCACGTTTGAAGAATACCACAGAAAACACGATTCCTAAGCCCAGACCAGCACCTTAAAACAAGTAACACAGGGAGAAATGTTCAGGTAACAGAACTGAGACAGGAAATATGGGGCCAGAACCTGTACTGGCAGAGATGTAGCTAGCCATCTTGTCTCCACCAATGCACATCAAAAAGGATACACGATGAAAGCATTGTATAATGCCAAAGTATCATACCTTTAACACATTTACCTAGAAAATGTAAACGAATATCCAATGGCTTGAGACATCTTATGCCTCTAGGCCCTACACCCCTTTGGACAAACAATGACAGGTTATAACTATGTAGTAGCAGCAACAATGTTTGCTGGCTACCAAAATATGTTATTCACATCTTGCACGCTAGCTATGTGACTAACTGGACTGACAGTGATTGTAAATTACTAACTGATACTATAACAGTTAACGTTAGCTATATTACGAGAATAGGATGGCTGGCTGCTGCTACCACCACCTACTACTACTACTCGTCCTTAGCAGACCTTCTAACTAGCTCAGTAGCTAGCAGTAAGTGATAGCTAGCTAATACTGACATGTTACTTTTAGTTGTATTATCTGGCAAAGCAGACTATAGCGAACGTTCTGGAACAAATTGAGTTATTTACCAAGTTTAACGGCGCTATCTGCGAGGCATCGATCCAGCTTTTTCCCCAGTTCCTTTTCAGACATGTTTAGCTTTTTGCTTGCTAAAAATGTCAAACGCAGTCCTTGGATTTCGGAGCCTTTATCTAGATCTCGCGATAGCTCGTTTTACTTGAAGAGGAACATAATACTCCATCTAGCGACTGAACTGGGAAATTCAAAGATAATTTTATAGCCAAGACCAGAAGTCTTAGCGGCATCCCGATTAAAGGGACATTTTCACCAAATCTATCCATCAAGCAGGTGGCCAATATCTTGCAATGTCAGCATTTCCTTTTGCTGTAAAATAACCAGTTTGAGGAATTTGATTACTATTTATTAAACATTAATACATTTGCTTATCAACACATTGAATAAATTACAGCTCACTTTTTGCAATAATGACAAGACAGTTTTATGAGATGACAGTGTCAAATACAACTGTTGCATTATAAAACCTCAAATCATTTGAGCCTCAAATCAAATGTACTTATTAAAGAGAAGATCTGGAACTTTGGCCACTACAGAAGTCATTTTTTTAAACTCCTGCTTTGGGCTGGATGTGTCAATGCGGAATTAATTTAAGTGATCCTTCCACAAGATCTAGTCCCAACACAAATCACTGAGGTAAAGACAGTTTCAGAATGGATATTCGACAGATATTTGCCTGTTTTCCTTACATCCACCAACAGCAGTTAGGGACCATCAACATAGTGACAAATCTAATTTTTCAAATTTCAATAAAATGTTCAAAACTGGTTCTTTGTCGATTTACATCTCACACTATTTTAAATTATGTATTTACATTTTTGAATTTCAATAGCTCTTTGGTCATGTGACCTACTGACTTCAAACAAGATTCAGAATGTACACTCAGTGGGCCTACACATTGCACACCCTTTAGTTTGTCCATTTTCGTCTCACGTGTTTATACATTCATTTTTCAAACTTTAACATTTCAATAGCTCCTTGGTCATGTGACCTACTGACCTCAAACAAGGTTCAGAATGGCCACTGGCTACCATTCTATATTGCACACCCTTTTGTATGTCCATTTTAAACTCACGCAATTTTACATTAATTTGCCTGCTCTACCCCCCGTGAAGGACAGTGTCACTCACACACCTATTCACTAGGGCCTTCTCCCTGGGGCCTTCCTGACCTCCAGACAGGCCCCCATTGACCTGGCCTCCACACCTACTCTCACTACCCGGTCAACACCCCTCTCCCTTGGCCTTAGAGTATAGCTTACTCCCTGGAATTACTAAGACATCTATAGTCCCACTGTCAGGAACCATGTGCACCTGGCAACCCGCAACAGGCTCTGTGCACCTGGTAAACCGAAACAGGCTCTGTGCTCCTGGTGACACGCCCACTTTTTTCTGCTCACAGACTAAGTCCCCACTCCAACCTCCTTGGCCTGAGTGCTGCCCCCACCCCACGAGTCCGGCCACCCATGCTTGGACTCGGGGTACCCCCCCGCCTTGATGGAGGCCTCCTTGTGCAACTGGTAACCTGAAACAAGTTCTGTGCACCTGGTGACCCGCCCGCTTTTATCTGCTCAGAGACTAAGTCCCCAACCCAACCTCCACAGCCTGAGTGCTGCCCCCAGCCCCTGAGTCACGTCTGGGGGTATCAGAGGCTTTTCTGTCTTACAAACTGGACATCAGTCTGACATTCTGTTTTGCCTTTGCCTACTCCCTTTGTTATAATAAATATCGGAGCTCAACCATTTGCCTCCTGTGTCTGCATTTGGGTCTTGCATTGTGCCCTTATACTGTGGACATTCTGAAAGTAGTTTAAGGTCAGTAGGTCACATGACCAAGGAGAAATTCAAATGTTACATTTTGTAAAATACAAGTAAAATTGTGTGAGATGAAAATGGACAAACCTAAGGGTGTGCAATATAGAAGGGTAGTCAGTGTACATTCTGAACCTTGTTTGAAGTCAGTAAGTCACATGACCAAGGAGCTATTGACATTTTTTTAAATATTTTTTTAATCATGTAAAGACCTGCGAGATGAAAATGGACAAACTAAAGGGTGTGCAATGTGTAGGCCCACTGACTGTACATTCTGAACATTGTTTGAGTCAAGTAGGTCACATGACCAAGGAGCTATTGAAATTTGAATGTAAAAAAGTTTGTACTTTGTTTACGCTCCCTAACTCATTTAACTAGGAATACAAAATGCTGCTCACATTTCCACATGTTTATTAGCTTTGGAAAGCGAATTCATGTCCAAATCGTGAAAATAAGACCCGTGCAATGTTATGTGCAATTTTTCCAACATCATGACACTTATTTGGTCTGTGGCTCAAGTGGTTTGAAAGCTAATGAGGTTTGAAAGCGCAAATATCCGTCAAATATCCAACTTGAAACTGTCTTTACCTCTACACAAATCTAGGGTTCAGTGCAGTTGGTCATACGTTCTATCGGTTCGGTTGGTTGCCAGAGACAAGACCCAGTCCGTCAGTCTTTTTGTTCTGTATCTATGGATGCGGCGCAGTCGTTCGTTCTAAATGTTCCATGGCCATACTGGCTGGCAACATTTGTATCCCTTGCTTGCTAGCCAGCCATCCAGCCAACTACGGCTAACTCAGTCACGTCAGAAAGTGCAGTGACATTTTGTAGTGACATTTATTTTGATTCATCCATAACAATGAGCCGCGATTTTGCCTGGCATAGAAAATGTGCTCACTCGTCAGGACACTGTTGTTCAGAGGATCTAGCTAACACAGCTAACACAATCACTTCAAACTGAAGCTGGAAAGACTGCAAACTAGCTTCATTTAGTTAAGTTTGATCTTTTTTCAATTGACATTTCTTTGTATATATCCATAAAAATTATGCCAGCTGATTCATGATTTCGACTGACTGAGAAACGCTCACTGTCTGTCCAACCTCTCCTACCAACACTTTCATTACTATGGGACAGCTGGAGGTCAAATTTGAATATTGAAACAATGTTGGAAATGTCGGAGAGGTTTATACAAATCTCAGCTGTTGAAAACAAAATGTTTGTCTAAAAGAAATGTGAGATAATGTCTAGATGCTTTTTATAGTGGAGATCAAGTTTATAAATTGCCTGGCTGGGCTGATGAGACAGTGGATTGCACAGTCAGATGGAACAGAGTAAATAGGCATTTTAATGTCATCGATTTAGCCGGTGGCAACTTTTGGAATAGACACAGGCTGGAATATGGTTTTAACCAATCAGCATTCAGGATTAGACCCACCGTTGCATAAACATGTATAATCTATGAGCAAAATTACTGTTCTACTTCAATTAGCCACAAAATCCCTAGTCTTCTGGAAGCTGTGTGGCGCCATTTTGAGTAGGTCCGATCTCTCCGGAATCCTTGGTACGTTCTTACCCCATTGAAGTAGAAATTTAACATGGTTAAGGTAAGGGTTAAGTGTACGCTGGGAGTCAGGAAGCAAGTACAGGGAGTGAATAATTGAATAAATAGAACATACAAAATACAAAACAAGAAACACGAAAAGCGCACAGACATGAACCCGAAACAGAGTCAACAATGCCTGAGGGAAAAAACACAGGGAGTGACAGATATAGGGAAGGAAATCAGGGAGGTGGAGTCCAGGTGAGTCTCATGAGGCGCAGGTACAGGTAACGATAGTGGCAGGTGGCAGTAATCATGAGACAACGAGGACATGAAAGGGGGAGTGGGAGTAAATGTGACAGTACCCCCTCCCTGGCGCGCGGCTCCAGCCATAGGACGCCAACCAGAGGGACGGTCCTGGGGACCATGCCAGTTGCCTCAGCTGAGGCGTGGGGGCCTGATAAGCCAGCTGAGGCATCCCCGGTTGCTTCGGCAGGGGCACTTGGACCCGAAACAAGATTCTCTGGTCTGATGAAACCAACATTGAACTCTGTGGCCTGAATGCCAAGCGTCACGTCTGGAGCAAACCTAGCACCATCCCTTCTGTGAAGCATGATCGTGGCAGCATCATGCTGTGGGGATGTTTTTCAGCGGCAGGGACTGGGAAACGAATCAGCAAAGATGGACTGAGCAAAGTACAGAGATATCCTTGATTAAAATCTGCTCTAGAGCATTCAGGACCACAGACTGAGACGAAGGTTCCCCTTCCAACAGGACAATGACCCTAAGCACACAGCCAAGACAACGCAGGAGTGGCTTCGGGACAAGTCTCTGAATGTTCTTGAGTGGCACAACCAGAACCTGAGACTTGAACCCGATCGAACATCTCTGGAGAGACCTGAAAATAGCTGTGCAGCAACACTCCCCATCCAACCTGACAGAGCTTGAGAGGATCTGCTGAGAAGAATGGAAAAACTCCCCAACTACAGGTGTGCCAAGCTTGTTGAGTCATACCCAAGAAGACTCGAGGCTGTAATCGCTGCCAAAGGTGCTTCAACAAAGTACTGTGTAAAGGGTCTGAATAGTTATGTAAATGTCATATTTCACATACATAAAAAACAAAACAATTTGCTAACATTTCTAAAAAACTGTTTTTGCTTTGTCATTATGGGGTATTGATGAGGATTTTTTTGTTTTGTTGAATAAGTCTGAAACCTAACAAAATGTGGAAGAAGTCAATGGGTCTGAATACTTTCTGAAGGCACTCTATACCCACAGAATTAAATGAACCGTGGGTCCTGAATACCAAAAAATGTGTAAACATTTTTAGTCTGGCTTCGACCCTTGGTCATATAAACACATAAGAAATGGAAAAATGTGTAGAGTTGTGTAAAATATCTGCCCCATGAAAGATGAAAAATGTGCTTTAAAACTGCTACATTTTCTCTCCGCCAACAAGAGGGGTGTGAACAGTTTGGGGTTACATGGGTTGCGATGTGGGGGTTTGTTACTATGCCGTTAAATGACTATCCATCCGGACCTTTACCACCTAGGAAATGTGTGTGACGGGTCCTTTCCAAATAGTACTTGAGTACCCCTGATATATACCATACGAAGAAATGGAGTCAATAAATGTATTTTTTCACAGAAATAATGCAAGAATGTCAGAATCACAGGCTATTAAATTAAATTGTTCCACATATGTCCCACACTGCCTCCTTGCTGTGAATTTGCATCACCTAGCTGTGAATGTGCACTGGCATGTATTAGCAGCTCAAGGCTCAGACACGCTCCTTCCCCGGGAGCGGAGTGCTCTGGCTGGGAGGTGAGCTGGAGTGGCCGGCACGGGGATTAGCAGGAGGGAACACGACAAAAACCATGATACCTGTAGAGCACTTGTGGCCAGAGCCTTGCTTACAAATAGCACCCTCACAGTGGAGTATGTTCTATTCAACACAAAGACTTGAGATTCACATATCCACAAGGAGTAGCAAATAGACTTCACACAGCTCTCTCTCACACAAACAACCAAACACCAACAGGAGCAATACCATTAACCTTGTGTGTGTGTAGTAAAGGATAACTTGGAGAATTTGTTGTTTTTCCCTCTTCTTGCCATTCCACTCAAGCTGCCTTTGCTCTCACACGTTGTAGCCCACCTCTCAATTTGCCCTCCCCCCAGCGAGTGTCATCATGACACGCAGCTTTGAAACATACAGCCACAGAATTGCTCACTCTGGCTCCAACGCTGAGGAAAGCAGGACTATTGGGCACGACGAAGAGATAGAATCAGTGCCGACACTTCTTATCACAACTGCAACAGGAGCCAATAAGAGGTTTTCACAGAAATGACTGATGGGCCCCTCTGTTAACCCTGTGAACAATGTGGTGAACGGATTATCAAAACAGGACCTCAGTGGCTTCTCTTTATTCTTCTCAAGTGTCAGGAAAGCTTTATCAGCACTAACTAGCACCAGAGGTCACATACATTTTGTGCTTCACAGCAATTGTTGGCATTCACAGACTGGAAGAGGAACAGGGAAGCTCTCACATTGACCAATGTCAACCACCGCTATGGACAACTCAACCTTACCTGGCTTAGATGCAGCAACTGCAAGTGGGGATGCTGATAACCCTTTAGGGAGTTCCAATGGCAGCTTGTCCGAAACCAGTGCCTGGGGCATCAGTGGCAGTGGTCCTTGGTTGTTGGCGTGCATGTTATCCCTCATCATCCTGATGACGGCTTGTGGCAACACTCTGTTGATCGCTCTGGTGTTTGCCCAACGCTCCTTACGCAACACCTCCAACTGTTTCCTGGTGTCTCTCTTCCTGTCTGACCTGATGGTGGCTCTGGTGGTGATGCCGCCGGCAATGCTCAATGTGCTGTACGGGGCCTGGGTGTTGTGGCCGGGCTTCTGCCCCGTGTGGCTCTGCTTCGACGTTATGTGCTGTAGTGCCTCCATTCTCAACCTGTGTGTGATCAGCCTGGACCGCTACCTCCTCATCATCTCGCCGCTGCGCTACAAGCAGAGGATGACCCCTCCTCGGGCCCTTCTTCTGGTGGGAGGGGCCTGGGGTCTGGCCGCCCTCACCTCCTTCTTGCCCATCAAGATGAACTGGCACAGCTTGGGTCATGGGAGTGGCCATTCCCCAATGCACGGGGCTGGCAGTGCCAACGTCAGCACATACCCAGAGCTGAGCTTGTGGTACCACGCCTCCTACTTCCAGCTGTCGCAGTCCGGTGGTCTGTCCTTCCAGTGCTGTCTGCGGGTTACCTTTCCTTTTGCCCTGGTGGCGTCAGTCCTCACCTTCTTCCTGCCATCCAGTGCCATCTGCTTCACCTACTGTCAGATTCTCCTGGCGGCGCGGAGACAGGCGAGGCGGGTGGCGGCGCTAAGTCAACCTCCGTACCCGCATCATTCGCCTGGGGAGCCTTCTCACCCTCCGTCACCAGGTGGGGGCGCCGCCGGACATGCTCACCTCGAAGGAGATGACTACAGTCATCAGGAGAACCCTGTGTCACGCCACGTGCCGGTGAGAGCATGGGGTGGTAGAGGAAATTAATTGGGATACAATGATGCTACATCCCAATGCTGTATAATCCGTCCCTGTTTGATCAGTGTGTGCCTTGATAGGTTTCCACCATGGTGCCTTCTCTGCCTCTCATGCCCTCTCAGATTGGTTGTCATGAAGGAAAACAAATGTGGGGATTTAGCTAAAATAATTAGGACACAACCATTGACTTGGGAGATGGATTCAAGAATTTGAGATTACGAAGGTGTTGTGGGCTGATTAGGTGTGTGTACACTCCCCTACGTATATTTATTTGGACAGTGAAGCTAAAACTTTAAATTTGGGTCTATACTCCAGCATAAAAAATATATATATGAGACAATAGTACAGAATGTCACCGTTTATGAGTGTTTTCATGCATATCTGTTTTACAGTTGAATACACTTTATGTATCTAATCCCCCACATTTGAAATTCACTTAAAGAGTATTCAATTTAGTCAAAAGTTTAGTGTTTGATCCCATATTACTAGCACACAATGATTACATCAAGCTTGTGACTTTACAAATGTATTGAATGCATTTGCAGTTTGTTTTGGTTGTGTTTCAGATTATGTTCTGTAAAACAGAAATTCATGGTCAATAACAAATCCTCTGAAAGATACAAAGAGGGAGGAGGGTCAATGGCGCCTGTTGATGGAGAACTGGTTGATAGAATAAATGGCATTGTATTTTTCTAGTCAATGACCTGTGCTACACTCCTGAGATTGAGGGCCTTGGAAAGTGATTCATAACAATGTTATTCCACACAGACTTTTCAATGTTTTCAACACTTCACATCTCTTTCAATGTGAGCATTACATCTTGTTAAATGCAAGAGTTAGGCCTACATACCTTTCCTTTTTTCTGAGACTCCTCGACAAATCAGGCCAAGGATGCATCTAAAGTGACATCTTCTTGTCTCTTCTCCTGAAAGCAATTTGGTGGAAGCTATCATTTATTTTCTTTTGCTACTCCAGCTATAAATGTTAGCTCCATTTGTGTAAGTGCACATTGTTACATAGGTGCTTAAAGCTATTTATACCGGTTTGCTGTTTGTACACAAATAACTTTCTATGCATTAGATTTGTGCTCACCCTGGAAATATTGTTTTTATTCCACTTCATTGTTTTAATTCAAGTTCATTTGCAAATCCTTGAAATTGTGCATGCCGCGAACAGGTAAACCGTTTTAGGGCGGCAGGTAGCCTAGAGGTTAAGAGCGTTGTTCTTATCCCAGAGCCAACTAGGTGAAAAATGTGTCGATGTGCCCTTGAGCAAAGTCCTTAACCCTAATTGCTCCTGTAAGTCACTCTGGATAAGAGTGTCTGTAAAATGTTTTAAGAATCATGTAACAATGTGGACCTGTAGCTACCTTGTAAAATTAAATAAATACCTAGGTTTTTTGGATACATTGAGATGCAGTCCTTGCCCGTGTCCGAATACCTATACTAGCATACTACATACTAAAACGGCATACTTATGTACTCATTGTCGCATAGCCTACTATTTAGCACCTACCGTTTAGTAAAAAGGAGGCGATACATTATGCCACAGCCGCAACGCAGTAGCAGCTCCTGACTGGATATGTGGATTTTTCCAAATTCAGATATGCATCACATTGACCAGCATGATAATATCTCATTTCAAATTTGATTAATTTCTCTAAACTCTGAATAGAATAAAAATTGAGTTATGGGCTCACTCAGGCTGGTTATTTGTAGACTATCACATTCAACCTACACTTTAGCCCGTATAATCCATTTATCCTATTTAAAAAACTCTGAAGACAGAAACATATAATTTGGTTCAATTTCAACAAATGCATTAGTGAAACCAAAGTCCTGTAACATATACATTAAATCAAATAGCCTAGTAGGCACACCAAAACTTTTCAAATGTTCACATCAAAAGGCTATTGCATAGAAAAACCTGGAACTGCTGGACAGCAACATAAACTAAAGCACTGATCAGTGGGACCGAGATCAAAACGACTGCTAAAGCTTGATCCATAAATGACTGATGTGATTTCAACAACGCAAACACATCCCGAGATCCACGGTGCCGACAAATTCAGAAATTAAAAGATGGTTTAGTATTTACACTGAAAAAATATATAATCGCAACATGCAACAACTTCAAAGATTTTATTGAGTTACAGTTCATATAAGGAAATCAGTCAATTGAAATACATTAATTAGTCCCTTAACTATGGATTTCACATGACTGAGAATACATATATGCATCAGTTGGTCACAGACACTTAAAAAAAAGAAATTAGGGGCATGGATCAGAAAACCAGTGACCATGCAGCATGACACATCTCCTTTGCATAAAGTTGGTCAGGCTGTTGATTGCAGCCAGTGGATGTTGTCCCACTCATCTTCAATGGCTGTGCGAAGTTGCTGGATATTGGCGGGAACTGAAACACACTGTCGTACATGTCGATACAGAGCATCCCAAATATGGTCAGTGGGTGACATGTTTGGTGAGTATACAGGCTATGGAAGAACTGGGACATTTTCAGCTTCCAGGAATTGTGTACAGATCCTTGCGACATGAGTCTGTGAAATATCATGCTGAAACATGAGGTGATGGCAGCAGATGAATGGCACGACAATGGGCCTCAGGATCTCGTCACAGTATCTCTATGCATTCAAATTTTCATCGATAAAATGTAATTGTGTTTGTTGTCCGTAGCTTAAGCCTGCCCATACCATAACCCCAACGCCACCATGGGGCACTCTGTTCACACGTTGACATCAGCAAGCCACCTGCCCCAACAATGCCATACACGTTGTCTGCCATCTGCCCGGTAAAGTTGAAACCAGGATTCATTCGTAAAGAGCACACTTCTCCAGCATGCCAGTGGCCATCGAAGGTGAGTATTTGCCCAAGTCAGTTACGACATCGAACTGCAGTCAGGTCAAGACCCTGGTGAGGACGACAAGCAGGCAAATGAGCTTCCCTGAGACGGTTTCTGACAGTTTGTGCAGAAATTCTTTGGTTGTGCAAACCCACAGTTTCATCAACTGTTCTCAGACAATCCCGCAGGTGAAGAAGCCGGATGTGGTCCTGGGCTGGCATGGTTACACAGTGGACATTCCTGCAGTCATCATGCCAATTGTACTCTCCCTCAAAACTTGAGACATCTGTGGCATTGTGTTGCGTGACAAATCCCAAGCACAAGGTGCACCTGTGTAATGATCATGTTCTTTAATCAGCTTTTTGATATGCCACACCTGTCAGGTGGATGGATTATCTTGACAAAGGAGAACTGCTCACTAACAGGAATGTAAACAAACATTTTAGAGAAAAGCTTTTTGTGCATTCCTGGGATCATTTACAGTGGGGAGAACACATTTTTGATACACTGCTGATTTTGCAGGTTTTCCTACTTACAAAGCATGTAGAGGTCTGTAATTTTTATCATAGGTACACTTCAACTGTGAGAGACGGAATCTAAAACAAAAATCCAGAAAATCACATTGTATGATTTTTAAGTAATTAATTTGCATTTTATTGCATGACATAAGTATTTGATACATCAGAAAAGCAGAACTTAATATTTGGTACAGAAACCTTTGTTTGCAATTACAAAGATCATACGTTTCCTTTAGTTCTTGACCAGGTTTGCACACACTGCAGCAGGGATTTTGGCCCACTCCTCCATACAGACCTTCGCCAGATCCTTCAGGTTTCGGGGCTGTCGCTGGGCAATATGGACTTTCAGCTCCCTCCAAAGATTTTCTATTGGGTTCAGGTCTGGAGACTGGCTAGGGCACTCCAGGACCTTGAGATGCTTCTTACGGAGCCACTCCTTAGTTGCCCTGGCTGTGTGTTTCGGGCCTTTGTCATCCTGGAAGACCCAGCCACGACCCATCTTCAATGCTCTTACTGAGGGATGGAGGTTGTTGGCCAAGATCCCGCAATACATTGCCCCATCCATCCTCCCCTCAATACGGTGCAGTCGTCCTGGTCCCTTTGCAGAAAAGCATCCCTAAAGAATGATGTTTCCACCTCTATGCTTCACGGTTGGGATGGTGTTCTTGGGGTTGTACTCATCCTTCTTCTTCCTCCAAACACGGCGAGTGGAGTTTAGACCAAAAAGCTCTATTTTTTTCTCATCAGACCACATGACCTTCTCCCATTCCTCCTCTGGATCATCCAGATGGTCATTGGCAAACTTCAGACTGGCCTGGACATGCGCTGGCTTGAGCAGGGGGACCTTGCGTGCGCTGCACGATTTTAATCCATGACGGCGTGTGTTACTAATGCTTTTCTTTGAGACTGTGGTCCCAGCTCTCTTCAGGTCATTGACCAGGTCCTGCCGTGTAGTTCTGGGCTGATCCCTCACCTTCCTCATGATCATTGATGCCCCACGAGGTGAGATCTTGCATGGAGTCCCAGACTGAGGATGATTGACAGTCATCTTGAACTTCTTCCATTTTCTAATAATTGCACCAACAGTTGTTACCTTCTCACCAAGCTGCTTGCCTATTGTCCTGTAGCCCATCCCAGCCTTGTGCAGGTCTACAATTTAACCCTGATGTCCGTACACAGCTCTCTGGTCTTGGCCATTGTGGAGAGGTTGGAGTCTGTTTGATTGAGTGTGTGTACAGGTGTCTTTTATACAGGTAACGAGTTCAAACAGGTGCAGTTAATACAGGTAATGAGTGGAGAACAGGAGGGCTTCTTAAAGAAAAACTAACAGGTCTGTGAGAGCCAGAATTCTTACTGGTTGGTAGGTGATCAAATACTTATGTCATGCAATAAAATGCAAATTAATTACTTAAAAATCATACAATGTGATTTTCTGGACTTTTGTTTTAGATTCCGTCTCTCACAGTTGAAGTGTACCTATGATAAAAATTACAGACCTCTACATGCTTTGTAAGTAGGAAAACCTGCAAAATCGGCAGTGTATCAAATACTTGTTCTCCCCACCGTGTTTCAGCTCATGAAACATGGGACCAACACTTTACATGTTGTGTTTATATTTTTGTTCAGTGTAGATTAAAAGAGTACAAACACTTTTCAATGAGAAAACAGAAATCCGCTATTCAGCATCTTCCCAATTAAGCAGCCTAGTTTTTTTGTCTGGCTACTTGAAGACAACCAGGGCCTATCACTTGCAGCCAACCTCTTCCAATGCATTGTGGAAAACTGTGCATCAAGTTATACTAGATGAAGAACTGAAATGAATAGGGCATCACATCATGGCATTTTAAACCATACTAGATTTTAGATAATTCTCATTCTATAAAACCTATTTTTGCATACTGAGAATACATTATTGCGTTGTTTCCCGCTATTAGTTGATTTCGGTAGCGCATCTCCATATCTAATTAACCGGCTGTTGTCAAACTGAAATTAGTATTACATCCGGGCATTTAAAGTATACTTGATTTTTGAAATGTCGCACACTATTAAACCGTTTTTTTTTTGCATACTCAAATGGCCTATTTAGGATGCAAGTATAGGTATTGGGACACGGCCCTTGTCTCTGACCGCCCTGTCTGTCCCTCTGTCCTCAGTTGTCGGTGAACAGCGAGCGGCGGCTGGCCCACCGGCAGGGACGGAGGGCAGTGAAGGCCAGTCTGACCCTGGGAGTCCTGCTGGGCCTCTTCTTCAGCGCCTGGCTGCCCTTCTTCATCACCAACATGGCCCAGGTCAGTGGCTCAAACTGTATCGGCCTCTTTATTAAAGAGTGATTTAAACATACTATTACATTAATGTCAAGCATAGAAGAGTATACATGTTCTCCTGAAATCCTAGTGAAATCTCAATTTCCAAACGTTCACTTTACCTCCACATTAATAAAGAAATTGGCCAATAAAATGCACAATCGAATCTGGTCATTATTTCTCTTCGATATCAATGATATTGTTTCTTCTTGCAGCGCTTGCAGTAAACTTTGGGATTCAAAGCACATTTCAATCGAGGGCTTTTCAAAAAATGATGAGCTCAACACTAGGGGATCAGCTAGCTGCTCTGAGCGGAGATGAATAGAAATCTATAAATTGGTTGAAGCTCATCTTCTCAGGGTCGAAACTTGCAACCCACATGCACACAGTATATTGTATAGCACATCTGTTATCATTATGTTTGTGTACACCCTCCCTATTCATTGCCAATTATTCCCTGTATTACAGAACCTGGACCACATCCATTCCGTGTGTGACGCTCCATCTTATGGCAATTAAGTTTGCTTTGTGTGTGCTCTGAGGTTGCCTTATTCCTGTGGGAAAGGTGTCAGCTAGAATAGGGTTTCCCAAACTCAGTTATTTGAAGTAACTGTGTAGTGCTAAGAAAATACCAAAACGGGCACCAAAACGGGCACCAAAACGGGCACCAAAACGGGGAGGGGGTGGGGTCAAGTGGATACTAAATAGATTGGTTGTATGAATGGAAATGGATGTCGGTCAAGTGGAATAATAAGCAGTAGAAAATTAAAGACAGAAATGTTGTTTGAAAATGTTCCCTTATCTACTGGAACATACTGTATATTTAATGTCCACTCATCCTTCTTGAATTTAGTGCCAAATTCTAGGAGACAGGAGATTTTACTTTTGCCATAACAAATGTTTATATTATAATATTATTGTAAGATGTCTCACATGTAGAGTATATCTTCATTCACAGTGAAAAACTAACGTTTTGGAATCCTATTTCTTTCAATTCAGGTCTGTGGTCTTCATCTGAGCTCCATATTTCATTCACCTCAGTGACTCGATTGGGTGTTTTTACTGTTCCATCACCCAGGTTTATCATTGCTGGAGTGTTGCCATGTGGTTCAGCATAAAAGCAATGTGTGAAATACAATTGGGGGGGTGGGGCTCATCCCAAGAATGTGTCAATACCATGGTCTTTTTGGGGTTGTAGAATTTTAGGGAGAAAAATGATAAGATGCTTGATTAGGTGAAAGAAGCCAAACATAAAATGTACTCCCCTTCACCATTTGCTCATTATCTAAAATCAAGGGGAGCATGTTAATCATCAGGATTAAGTGTGTGACATAAAAGGATTTAATCTAAATTGGTACTTATCGTTGTCCTGCTTTCATGCTTTCAATGATCCAGTCATTTCATTTCCCATCTGTGTCCCTCACTTCACTCCTCCAGAATATAGCAGACAGAGGGCTCAAGTGTCTGCCTTCCTTTCACATGCAATGTGGTATGTGAACACCCCCCTCCCTTTTTCAGCTTCTCACTCACTGCCTCCCTCATTCATCTTCATAATATAGGACACTCCAACAGCAGTCTTCTCCCTTTCTCTCTGATATGCCATAGTGAACCAGTCTTTCACCCTTCTATGGGTTATGTCCCTATATGTATAAGCAGTATATATATGTGTATATGTATGTGTATGTGTGTGTGTGTCGTGTGTGTATGTATATATATATTCTACTTAGGTTCTGTACGCTAATGAAAAGAGCCTTTACAATATTATTTTCTGTTTTACCTCTTACTGGCTACATATTTCCTACAAGAATACTTTTCATTTAAAAAATTGTTTCACAACATCTTCATGCTACGTACATACTGAACACAACCCCGGTGCCTGCCTTTTGCTCTCTTTCTCTCTCTCTCTCTCTCTCTCTCTCTCTCTCTCTCTCTCTCTCTCTCTCGTCAGGCGGTATGTGAGTGTGTTCCCCCGGCGCTCTTTGACGCCATCACCTGGCTGGGCTATTGTAACAGCACCATGAACCCCATCATCTACCCGCTGTTCATGCGTGACTTCAAACGGGCCCTGGGGAGGCTGCTGCCCTACTGCTCCACCCACTCGCCCCACAGACCCTCACTGGCGCTCTCCCTCTCCCTCCGCAACTCCGGTGAGCCCAACCTGCCCACGGAGCCCCCCTCCCTGGCCTCCGACCCCCCACAGCCCCCCGCCACCGCCACAGACGCCGTCAACCTGTTTGACGACGACCACGCTGGGATTGAGCTGCCCCTGCGGTTGCCCAATCAGGTGGACACGCTGGACTGAAGGGGAGGATGGAGAGTAGATTGTGAAGAGATGTTACATACTGTAACTTATTACCACCAAGGGGAACTTGGCTGAGGGGAAAGGTTGGAGGAAGGTGTCATGTTAAACTCATCAAAGCAGCACTTGTGGGTGGTAGCAAGATGGAAAAATAATCTAGACTGTGCAATTTAGTGAGCATACAGGGCAGGAGTGGATGAGAGAGAGCTAGGTGCTGAGAATCACTGGGTGACTGCATTAGATGACATCACTGTGATAACAATTATAAAAAATGCCAGGGACTCATTCATGCTGCATTGTCTTCATATCCACAAAAGTGGGAGGATGTCTATGAATAGTATTGTAATTAAATGTTTTTAATTAACATCCTGCCTACATTAAAATTACATTACTTTAACACACCATACAGTGCATACATTATTCATCACTTATTAGGCTGCCATAGTTAAATACATCTAAAAGTCCTAAGGGGTTCACACGTTCATGATTAGTTCAATTAAGATGTTTTTCACTGGAAGTTGCCATTTGTGTCCACTGATGTCTTCACTGAGTGTTCTGGCACCTGAGTGTGCTGAGAAGCTAAATGAGGTCTGTCCACAGACAGCTGTGATGTTGTTGGTAATTCAAGTTGAGAAGAGGCAGAAGAACTGCAGTTGGTCCTATAACCTCCTATGTTCGCCTGTTTGGTCCCATGTGTTGATGCGTTCCCTCAAACTCGAGATGGGAAGCTACACCGTTGTCTTTATGGGCGGCATTCCCCTCAGAACAATGTTGCAGGTTACCCTGAACACTATATTTTCGGGGGAGGAAAAGTGGGCTTTCTGGACATATTTTCAACCCTTCGTAGATGGAAATGAAATATGTATACCGTGGACTTGTTGTAATAACTGGACATTATTTGACACTTTATAGATTTCACGTTGTGTAACTGAAGTTTTGTTGTGAATAAAAACACCATGTTGCTAAATTCTGCTTTATGTACTGCAGCCGTCGTTGACGGTGACGACATCGTGATGTGACAGGCAATGGTTTAGTTTATTTGAACTTGACTGGCGCCGCGCACGAGAGTCGGGCACGAGTGACATTCCGAGATATTTCCCTATTTCCATTTGCTATAGCCTATTTCAATAAATGTTATATACAGAACGCAAGAGAGAACGGTAGGCTAGACAGAGCGGAGAACTCCACCAAAGCAGTGCAAAATGTCCAGTCAGAAAATATTGTTTCTCTCTGTCGAATGCATGGGCCGTATAGCCTAAACCTATTCATAAACAAATATATATACTCTAACAGTAGTTCCCAAACTTTTTATAGTCCCATACCCCTTCAAACATTCAACCTCCAGCTGTGTACTCCCACTAGCACCAGGGTCAGCGCACTCTCAAATGATGTTTTTTGCCATCATTGTAAGCCTGCCACACACACACTATACGAAACATTTATTAAACATAAGAATGAATGTGAGTTGTCGTCACAACCGGGCTTGTGGGAAGTGACAAAGAGCTCTTATAGGACCAGGGCACAAATAATAATAATCAATAATTTTGCACTTTATTTAACCATCTTACATTTTTTTCTTTTTACGTATTTGTTGAGTAAGAGTAAGTACATTAGTAAGTACAAATTTGAGTAAGTAAGTGCATTAGAGTGTCTAGCTTGAGAAACAGACGCCTCACAAGTCCTCAACTGGCAGCGAAGAGGCAACTCTGGGATGCTGGCCTTCTAGGCATAGTTCCTCTGTCCAGTGTCTGTGTTCTTTTGCCCATCTTAATCTTTTATTTTTATTGGCCAGTCTGAGATATGGCTTTTTCTTTGCAACTCTGCCTAGAAGGCCAGCATCCCAGATTTGCCTCTTCACTGTTGACTTTGAGACTGGTGTTTTGCGGGTACTATTTAATGAAGTTGCCAGTTGAGCACTTGTGAGGCGTCTGTTAGATACTCTAGTGTACTTGTCCTCTTGCTCAGTTGTGCACCGGGGCCTCCCACTCCTCTTTCTATTCTAGTTAGGGCCAGTTTGCACGGATCGGTGAATGGAGTTTGTACGAGATCTTCAGTTTCTTGCCAATTTCTCACATGGAATAGCCTTCATGTCTCAGAACAAGAATAGACGGACAAGTTTCAGAAGAAACTCTTTGTTCCTGGCCATTTTGAGCCTGTAATCGAACCCACAAATGCCGATGTTCCAGATACTCAACTAGTCTGAAGAAGGCCAGGTTTATTGCTTCTTTAATCAGACCAACAGTTTTCAACTGTGCTAACATAATTGCAAATGGGTTTTCTAATGATCAATTGTCCATTTAAAATGATAAACTTGGATTAGCTAACACAGCATGCCATTGGAACACAGGAGTGATGGTTGCTGATAATGGGCCTCTGTACGCCTGTATGTAGATATTCCATAAAACATTTGCCGTTTCCAGCTACAATAATAATTTACAACATAAATCATGTCTACACTGTATTTCTGATCAATTTGATGTTATTTAAATGGACAAGAAATGTACTTTTCTTTCAAAAGCAAGGACATTTCTAAGTGACCCCAAACTTTTGAACGGTAGTGTGTATACAGTGCCTTGCAAAAGTATTCATCCTCCTTGGCGTTTTTCCTATTTTGTTGCAGTACAACCTGTAATTTAAATAGATTTTTTTTATTTTTTGTAAAAAAAAAATTAAACAACGTAAAAGTGGTACGTGCATATGTATTCACCCCCTATACTATGAAGCCCCTAATTATGATCTGGTGCAACAAAATACCTTCAGAAGTCACATAATTAGTTAAATAACGTCCACCTGTGTGCAATCTAAGTGTCACATGATCTGTCACATGATCTCAGGACATATACCCCTGTTATGAAAGGCCCCAGAGTCTGCAACACGAAGGAAGTGCACCATGAAGACCAAGGAGCTCTCCGCACAGGTCAGGGTTTTACTGTGGATATAGATACTTTTGTACATATTTCCTCCAGCATCTTCACAAGGTTCTTTGCTGTTGTTCTGAGATTGATTTGCACTTTTCACACCAAAGTACGTTCATCTCTAGGAGAAAGAAACCGTCTCCTTCATGAGGGGTATGATGGCTGCGTGGTCCCATGGTGTTTATACTTGCGTACTATTGTTTGTACAGATGAACGTTTGGAAATTGCTCCCAAGGATGAACCAGACTTGTGGTCTACAATAGTTTTTTTATTCCTGAGGTCTTGGCTGATTTCTTTTGATTTTCCCATGATGTCAAGCAAAGAGGCACGGAGTTTGAAAGTAGGTCTTGAAATACATCCACAGGTACACCTCCAATTGACTGAAATGATGTAAATTAGCCATGACATCATTTTCTGGAATTATCCAAGCTGTTTAAAGGCTCAGTCAACTTAGTGTATGTGAACTTCTGACCCACTGGAATCAAAAAATCTGTCTGTAAACAATTGTTGGAAAAATTACTTGTGTCATGCACAAAGTATATGTCCTAACTGACTTGCCAAAACCTATAGTTTGTTAACAAGAAATTTGTGGAGTGCACATTTTATTTGGTGTACCCCCGCCGGCATTGCCCCAGTTTGGAAATACCTGGTATATAACATACACTCCTTAACTATCTTGTCTAGCCATTTAAAAAAAACCTAGGCTGTGTTCCTTTCTCTCTCCATACCATAGGCTATGAATATGACTTTGGGCTTTCATTGCTTTATGCATGCATAGCTTTCTCCCGATCAAACAATTAATACTTGAAACAGAGTTCCAACTCAAATTTGTTTGAATTGCCTAAAAACACGAGGTAGCCAGGGGAACAATAATGAGAGAGAACAAACAATATCAATATGGAAATCAAAACTGGATGGTGTTCAGAGATAGATGGGAGGGGTTGAGTGTAGCTGAAGGACAATATGAATAGAAAAATGTAATGACAAGTTTAAACTTATTAAGAAATCAATTATTTCCATGCAAGGTTGAAAACCAAATGGCCAACCCTCCTACTAGACCTATCATAAAAGCTTTAAGACAAGTTAACGTTATGAACCATAGCCTATTTACCGAATAAAGTTGAGAGATTGAACAAACAATATTAAGAGAAGAGGATGAGGCAATTATTATCAGGTCCTGAGGATGGTAAACTTTGCTTCTATCCAGCCCATGATTTATCCTAACTGACTTTGCTCTGTTATGTGCGCGATACACTAGGGCTGACCCCATTTAGCCGACTGGTTGATGGGTTGTTAGTCGACAGATTTCTTTTTTTGTCTAGCAGGCGCAAATATATATTTTTCATGGCATACAAGACACCTGTCTGACTCACGCCTGTCTCAGTTGACTAATCCATTGCTAAGGCCACGTGGATGTCAGTCCATCACTCTAAGCAGTGGTGATTTTAGCATGTAAATCTTGGTGGGGCAAATTTTAATTTTATGCATGCCAGCAAGCCACTACACAACACTAAACAATACATTAATTACACTATAACAGTGATCACAAACTGTTAGGGCCTACATAAAACCGTCCCAACAGCAGTGCTTTCTTTTCAGCACCATGGATTCAAATCACATTTTATAGGTGAAATACACATGGTTAGCAGATGTTAACCTCTTGAAACTAGGGGGCACTATTTTTAATTTTGGAAAAATAACATTCCCAAAGTAAACCGCCTATTTCTCAGGACCAGATGCCAGAATACGCATATAATTGACAGCTTAGGATAGAAAACACTCTAAAGTTTCCAAAACTGTAAAAATATTGTCTGTGAGTATAACAGAACTGATATTGCAGGCGAAATCCTGAGAAATTCAATCAGCAAGTGACTCTTATTTTGAAACCCCTGTCTTTCTATGCAGCCCTATTGCCCATTGAAAGGAATATCAACCAGATTCCTTTTTCTGTGGCTTCCCTAAGGTGTCTACAGCCTTTAGACGTAGTTTCGGGCCTTTATTTTGAAGAATGAGCGTAAATGACTACATTGCGTCAGTGGCCAGCTGAGGGCTCTCAGAGTGATTATTACGTAAAAGACAGAGGTAGTCATTTTTCCTCTTGCTCCTACTAAAAAGTCAATTGTCCCGGTTGATATATTATCAAATAGATATTTGAAAAACACCTTGAGGATTGATTATAAAAAACGTTTGCCATGTTTCTGCCGATATTATGGACATAATTTGTGGATTTCTGAACATAACGGAGGTATTTGGGTATAAAAATTATCTTTATGGAACAAAAGGAACATTTGCTGTCTAACTGGGAGTCTCGTCAGTGTTTCTGCCACCGTCTCTTATGACCGAAAAGAGCTTCTGGATATCAGAACAGCGATTACTCACCTCAGACAGGACAAAGATTTTTTTCTTTAACGAGTCGGATGCATAGGATTTACTTCAGAAGCCGGACAAAAACCAAATCCCCGTCATTCCCATGAAGAAGAGATGGAGATATAGGGGTCGTAGGTCGAGGTGCCTTGTAAGAATCCGACGGTGATTAGGTAACCCGCCTCTACCATCAGTCCTATTAGCCAACGTGCAATCATTGGATAATAAAGTGGATGAGCTCCGATCAAGACTATCCTACCAACGGGACATTAAAACGGTAATCTTTTTGTTCACCGAGTGGTGGCTGAACGACAACATGGATAACATACAGTTGGCTGGGTTTTCTGTGCATCGGCAAGATAGAACAGCTGCCTCCGGTAAGACAAGGAGTGGCGGTCAGTCTATTTGTAAATAAAAGCTGGTGCACGAAATCTAATATTAATAAAGTTTAGAAGTTTAGCTTGCCTGAGAGAATATCTCATGATAAGCTGTAGACCACACTATTTACCAAGAGTTTTCATCTATATTTTTTGTAGCTGTCTATTTACCACCACAAACTGTTGCTGGCATTAAGACCACACTCAACGAGCCGTATAAGACCATAAACAAACAAGAAAAAGCTCATCCAGAGGCGGCGCTCCTTGTGGCCGGGGACTATAATACAGGGAAACTTAAATCAGTTTTACCTCATTTCTACCAGCATGTTATGTGCAACCAGAGGGGGAAAAAAATCTAGACTACCTTTACGCCACACACAGAGACTCGAAAAAAGCTCTTTCCCTTGCCCTCCATTTGGCAAATCTGACCATAACTCTTTCCTCCTGATTCCTGCTTACAAGCAAAAACTAAAGCAGAAAGTACTAGTGACTTGCTCATTACAGATGTGGTCAGATGACGCAGATGCTAAGCTACAGTACTGTTTTGCTAACACAGACTGGAATGTTCTGGGATTCTTCCGATGGCATTGAGGAGTACACCAGATCAGTCACTGGCTTCAACAACAAGTGCATTGATGACGTTGTCCCCACAGTGATTGTAATTACATACAGCTTAGAAACAACCCCTACCTCCATACAGAGAGAATTGGACAGGTGTAACTCTACCAAGCCTAAGGTGGAACTGTCACCATGTCACCACCCATAAATCCCTCTCAGAGGATGTAAGAAATGAAGGAAATGCAATTGAGATTCTCCCCTTGTTTCCTCTATTCCTCACCTCCGTATCAAAGCACATTGGGGGAGAGGAGGGAAGGTTCCTCCCCTGGGGCTCCAATGCACTTTCAAGGAAAGGCAAGAAGTGGCGGAAACAAGGACACAGGAAGAATGTGATGTCTAGTTTTCACATGCACCCACCCACTGTTTGAAGAGTTTACTGATTTATAATGATTTCATTATTGGTTATTGTCAATGATTTTGTTGACAGAACTATTATATTATTGTGTGAATTGATTATATAAACTAATATATATATATATATATAAATAAATGCTGTTTTATCTTTTTCATTATTCTGGAATGTTTAGGATGGCTATAAATGACAGAAGTTGACCAAAGCACAACCAGACCTGGCTACTAAGAATGACAAAGAAACATGCAGTGTCCTTGTGAGATTATGAATGGCATGTAGATGTTTTGTTGTTGTTAGGTGTTATGCTCTCGTTGTGCCTATTTGGACTATTATTCCTGTAAATACACATGTGAAGCTGCAAGAAAATCATATTTAAATTAATATTTATATTATTATTTAAATATCAAACCCTTTAGAGATGTTGACCCTGATGTCTCACATTGGCCCCTTTTATTTATAGAAAGACCTATATGTTCTACTGTATTTGTATATGGTTATATTATGTAAGAACAATGTAGCCCTAAAAAGTCTGCAGTATGGTAGCATTTCATTGTAGTAAAGGATGACGCCAAAAGGTGGAATGCAAACACTGCAAACAGCGGTTTGCTTACCATAGTAATATAACATACCACTTGAAAACAGTAAATTAGCCAACTTTGTTTTTCTTGTTGCATGCCAAAATATTGACAGGTTTTATGTTTGACAGAGGATGCTGCAGTGGCACTCTCCAAGGTGCTGAACTGAATTTTCAGTGGGCGCTTTCTCCCACGTTGGATAGCGGTTGCTGTCCGCGGTTCTGAAACAATCTTTTGTGCGCTGTTGAATTGGCGCACTCTGCTGGTTTGCAGGTAAAAAAAAAAAAATGTGATTTTTACTTGGCCTTCTCAAATATATACACAAGGACTATTACCAGCAACTTCAGGAGCCTACCGGAAGAACCGATGAAGGCCAGCAGCACTGGGAGGAGGAGCGTCGGGAACAGATTTATTTTCTTCTGGTTATCTTGATCTCTGGCTCCCTCTTGGGTCATTTGTGTCTTAATTATTTAATCAAACAGTGCGCTTAAAGTATCAGACAAGCTCAGTGCTTGTAGTTGTAGTTGATTTTATTAAAGCACATAGGGTGTGTCTATTTGGAAAAATTAAAGTTTTCAAATTTCATCCAATCAATTGGCCGAAAGTACAGACTCGGCCAAGATTCTTTTTTTGTTTGTTGGGGATAGCCCTTACGCCACAGGCACAAACCTGTTCCATTCTAAAGCACCACCAGAAAGAAATATTCAAAAAGATTTGCCAGCATTTAGCCTCTGCCCAGGCTTTCAACATTATCTTTCGTCATGATTCGTCCAGTTGTAGCATGCAATTTTGCGCTATACAGCTCAACCATGGTTTTTAGCCGTTTTTTTTTCTTCACCCCAAAATATATTGGTTGGCCAATAGGGTGCGATACCATCACATATCACAATGCTTTGAGTACATAATCACAATAGGACAAGGGTTGACGTCGCTCAACTCTACCTGGCTGTGAACTGACAATGCAACATGCATTTACCGAACAGGTTTTGTTCAACTTTAAATAAATTGTATGATTCCATGTCTATTATATATATATATATATATATATATATATAACAATTATTACTATAGAGACAGTATTGTCAAAAAGAGAGAAAGTACTAGAAAGCCTGACACCAACTAAAATGTACAATCGAACACGCAGCTAGTAGCCATCTCATCCCTCAAAACGCTTTAGTCTGCTGATAAACTCGAGCAATCAATGCATCCCGGCAGCACAATAATAACCGTCTTCAGATTTCAATAGATTGTCCTCTAACTACATTCCCAAGGCCGTGAAGTGATTTAAAGCCTGTTGCATTGTGAAGCTACAGAGGTTTGGAGGATGAATGCATCACGATGTGAGTTGGTACTGCACAGTGATGTGTGTTCTCCATCTGCTCACACCTGGTAGTCATTGACCTCGAGGTAATTATTTTGTTAAGCAGCATCAGTTAGTGCTGGTGTTGGATAGAAAACAAATCGACTATGCCCATGGCAACATTTTGGTCAAGCTTGAACCTAGTGTGATGTTGGTGCATCTACTTAAAAATGTAGCTAGCTATCACTTTTAATTTGTACAATAGTCTAACTCGCCACAGAAGATAGCCACGTTGAATATGCAGCAATCATTCAAGCTGATTGGCTGAAGCCCTGTGCGAGACATCTGTGCCGATGAACCCCTATACACGTATCCCAGGAGCCATTCCTCTCTGACCGGTACATGGACCAATAAATAAAAACCACTGCACTGTAACATGCTGTGTACATCTTTTGCATCCCTAACATATCATCCAAGTGACAGAGAATCTCACTTTCATTTATCCATTCAACATAGGAAGCGCTGTGAATTTCAAGTTTACATAAGCTAATTTTCCCCATTAAAATGCACCTTTATAATAAAGCATTCCATGCATCATTGCATTTTCAGACTTATATAAGATATTCTACTATTCCTAATGTGATGAATAGACTGGATAGATATAATATAACTCCAGCACTGTTGGCAAAAAAGGCCACAATCAGCCATACAATTAACGTAGTGGCATAGAGTAGGCCTAAGCTATATCAGATATGTTTCTTCTCCTTTCTTTGCAGAGGAAAATTTTATGAACCCATTTCATTCAATTCTACCACACTATATTTTACTGGAGACATTTAACAGAATATGTTTTAATACAACAAAAATGACAGGGTAGCCTACCCTGCTGACTGACAAACATATCAATAAAAACAATGTTGTCCATATAATAGGCCTACGAGAAGGGAGACCCAAATACAGTATAACATCCATCTAACCTGGAGGAAATAATTGTCCAAAAACAAAATTTCAAGTGGCACTACCCAACAATTAATACGTACAGTCACCGAGGATATGGCTGATGTGCTCCGCTGGTGCCAATAAGATAGGCCATATAGTTTGTTCAGTTATGTTGAGAATTTTGATAACTAAAAGACAGATAAAGTAGTCTTTTCATTGTCTTCTCTTTACAACAATAACCATTTGCTTTCCAAACTGTTTTCTCGCGAATATATTTTGAAATATTGCGATATGCCTGGCTGGGCCTCTACCTTCATTTGACAGTCGCAACTTAATCATCATTTTGGTAGGCTGTGCAACCTTTAAACCTTTTTACTGCCAAAATAATGGACACACTTGAGTAAATGAGGGCTACAAAGTGTATTGAAAACAGGTGCTTCCACATAGGTGTGGTTCCTGAGTTTACTAAGTAATTAACATCCCATCATGCTTTGTGTCATGTATAAAAATGCTAGGCAGGCCATTATTTTGGAAATGTTCTGTTTTACAACTGTTTGGACAAAATGCTCTGCATTGTCAATCTGACATCTGCAGTGGCCTTACAGCATTTACTGTGATAAGGCCTCAGTCAGGGCATTCATACTTCATAATTCATACAGAGAAGCTGTCAAGGAAGTACATTTGTTTATACAGGACCTTCTGCCCCCACCTACCGTCAGCTATATGGAGCCCCCGGATTGACATGATTGGTTAACTGTAGGTGGGGGCGGGAGGTCCTATATAAACACAAACTGATTTCCTTGACAGCTCTGCTCCGCGAAGCACAAGAAGTATGAATGCCCTGACTTCTGCGGAGGCCGTATCACAGTAAATGCTGTACGGCCACTGCAGACACCAGATTGATCATGCAGAGCCTTTAATGATTATACGCCTGATCAAAGAGCTGACGCGTCCACCTCCTGGCTAAACAGGGTTGTGTTCAATATCGTAACGTCGCGTCACAACTTGTACGGTCATATGCAGTGATCTGAAACATCTCGTCCATTCAACAAGAGCAAATTGATGGGGGGGGAAATTATTTTAGAAAATTAATGGATAAAATTGTTCATGGACAAGTTCATGCTCATTCTATTGCATTTGAGACATTCTGAGGCATAGTGTTTGCACCTTTTGGATCTTGATAACAAAGTAAAAATGTAAAGGTATCAGATAAAGATTGGATTCATTTAGAACAGTGAGGATTAAGGGGTGCCCTGTCAAGCAGAAAAAACGTTAATTTATTTCACCATCACTGCAAAGTTAAAAAAAAAAGGGTGAGAGCTTTAGCACATTCTAACATGCTTCAGTGAATTATTTAAGAAGATCAAGGAGGACAAGGATTTCTGGAATAATAATACAATACCATTTTGTTTGGTTCTGCCCCGCTCCCATTTGCTGAAGTCAGAATTTAGAATTTTTTTAAGCCTTCTTGGGAAGAAAATGAAAGGGATAAAAAAATATCCTCTTTGCTTGTTATCTATCACAAATATGGAATTCTGATGTCTATTTGTCACCCAAGGTCTGTACAATTACGTCTGTAAGACCTGTAACATGACATTTTTATTTATGATATTGGTACAATTGTCTTACCTTATCATAACCCCCCAAAAATGTAGGACCTAATCCTACATTATTTATGTTACGTCATGGAAGATGTTGGGGAGGCAGCGTAACCTAGTGGTTAGAGTGTTGGACTAGAAAGGTTGCAAGATCAAATCCCCGAGCTGACAAGGTACAAAATCTGTCGTTCTGCCCCCGAACAAGGCAGTTAACCCATTGTTCCTAGGCCGTCATTGAAAATAAGAATTTGTTCTTAACTGACTTGCCTAGTTAAATGTTAATGTTACATGTGTTTTAGGCCTACAGTGATTCTGGTACATTGATGCTTTCCCAATCCCTAAAATGCTGGTTTTCATTCCAGTTAATCTTTAAGATAAGCATTAGTTGGCTATTGACCTACATTTGAAAGTGCTCTAGTGCTAGTAAATGTTCCTTTTTCTCTCACGCCCGTTTCCCATATACCCAATGAGCAGAGAAGGCAAAAAACCTGCTGTCAAAATAAGTCACACTGTCAAATATACAGTGAGGATTGAAAGGTCGTACAAAGAAAATAAAAGTACAGACATTGTACAGACATTGTGATCTGACACGTCATTAGGGGTGAGTGGTAAAGGCAGGGCTCAAGGCTGTTTGGATCATTGATGTTGTCAATGGTGAGTGAGTTGACATTGCTTTGTAGAAGAAGGTTTGTAAAGAAGAATCATCTAGTCTACCAGAAGAGAGAGGGTGTGGAGCTAAGGATACTTCCCACTGTCCTAACCTGTCACTCCCAGATGCCATCAACGTGACTTGAATGGGGAACATTCATGCTGAAGTCACTGTTTCTCAGCGAGAAAGGCAGTCAGCATGTCCATGTCAACTTCCTTGAGCTCTTCCTTCAGTTCATTTTTGGCTCCAACAAAGTTGCTTCCTTGGTCAGATTTAATCTGGCGAACATCACCACGTATGACCATGAAGCAGCGCAGACCATTAATGAAGGCATCTGTTGACATGTCATCCAACATTTCAACATATATATATATTTTTTTTTACATTTAACCTTTATTTAACTAAGGCAAGTCAGTTAAGAACAAATTGTTACTTACAATGACGGCCCACACCGGCCAAACCCGGACGACGCTGGGACAATTGTGCGCCACTCTATGGAACTCCAATCACGGCCGGTTGTGATAAAGCCTGGATTCGAACCAGGGTGTCTGTAGTGACGCCTCTAGCAGTGAGATGCAGTGCCTTAAACTGCTGTGCCACTCTTGGGTGGTGGTCTAAGGCACGAGAGCAAAAACAGGTGAAGAGAAGGCCATACCTTTTGTGCAGTCTTCATCTTTTCTTAATGAGAAATGGGCCAAAACAATCCATACTGCAGTATGTAATGGGTGGTGATGAGTCCATGCGCTCTGGAGGGAGATCAGCCATCTTTTGCCCTTCTGTGGGTCTCCTGAGCTTTCTAGAAGTCACACATTGGTGTAGATGAGGCTATGGCCTGATTGATACTTAGGATAAGGTATCCCTTTGACCTGATCTCATTTATGTTGTGGCCTTTACTCTGGTGTTTGACCTTTTCATGGTAGTGAGCAAATATCATTTTTGCGATGTTGTGTTCCTTAGGAATGATTGCAGGTTGGTTGACTGAGTTAGGAAGAGGGGAGTCACAAAGTCTTCCTCCCACCCTGAGCACACCATTTTTGTCTAGGAAGGCATTGAGGAGGTCGTACTCATTTTAGTCTCAGCTGTCCCTTTACATAGTAACTTAGGCTCATCTTGTTATAAAGTGCCTTGCAAGTATTCATTTTTCCTATTTTGTTGCATTACAACCTGTCATTTAAATGAATTTTAATTTGAATATCATGTAACGGACATACACAAAATAGTCCAAATTGGTGAAGGGAAATGAAAAAAAAAAATACAACATTTAAATGGAAAAGTAGTGCATGCATACAGTTGAAGTCGGAAGTTTACAAACACCTTAGCCAAATACATTTAATCTCAGTTTCACAATTCCTGATATTTAATCCTAGTAAAAAATTCCCTGTCTTAGGTCAGTTAGGATCACCACTTTATTTAAAGAATGTGAAATGTCAGAATAATAGTAGAGAAATGGATTTATTTCAGCTTTTATTTTTTTCATCACATTCCCAATTAGTATTTGGTAGCATTGCCTTTAAATTGTTTAACTTGGGTCAAACATTTCGGGTAGCCTTCCACAAGCTTCCCACAATAAGTGGGGTGACTTTTCGCCCATTCCTCCTGACAGAGCTGTACACAAATCAGGTTTGTAGGCATCCTTGCTCGCATACACTTTTTCAGTTCTGCCCACAAAATGTCTATATGATTGAGGTCAGGGCTTTGTGACAGCCACTCGAATACCTTGACTTTGTTGTCCTTAATCCATTTTGCCACAACTTTGGAAGTGTGCATGGGGTCATTGTCCATTTGGAAGACCCATTTGCGACCAAGCTTTAACTTCCTGACTGATGTCTTGATATGTTGCTTCAATATATCCACATAATTTTCTTTACTCATGATGCCATCTATTTTGTGAGGTGCACCAGTCACTCCAAGCACCCCCACAACATGATGCCCGCCACCCCCGTGCTTCACGGTTGGGATGGTGTTCTCCGGCTTGCAAGCCTCCCCCTTTATCCTCCAAACATAACAATGGTCATTATGGCCAAACAGATCTATTTTTGTTTCATCAGACCAGAGGACATTTCTCCAAAAAGTACAATCTTTGTCCCCATGTACAGTTGCAAACTGTAGTCTGGCTTTTTTATGGCGGTTTTGGAGCAGTGGCTTCTTCCTTGCTGAGCAGCCTTTCAGGTTATGTCGATATAGGACTCGTTTTTACTGTGGATATAGATACTTTTGTACCCGTTTCCTCCAGCATCTTCACAAGGTCCTTTGCTGTTGTTCTGGGATTGATTTGCACTATTCGCACCAAAGTACGTTCATCTCTAGGAGACAGAACTCATCTCCTTCCTGAGCGGTTTAACGGCTGCGTGGTCCCATAGTGTTTATACTTGCGCACTATTGTTTGTACAGATGAACGTGGTACCTTCAGGTGTTTGGAAATTGCTCCCAAGGATGAACCAGACTTGTGGACCTCTTGGCTGATTTTCTTTTGATTTCCCCATGATGTCAAGCAAAGAGGCACTGAGTTTGAAGGTAGGCCTTGAAATACATCCACAAGTACACCTCCAATTGACTCAAATTATGTCAATTAGCCTATCAGAAGCTTCTGAAGCCATGAAATATTTTCTGGAATTTTCCAAGCACAGTCAACTTAGTGTATGTTTTTAATTTTTTTATTTTTTATTTCACCTTTATTTAACCAGGTAGGCTAGCTGACAACAAGTTATAATTTACAACTGCGAGCTGGCCAAGATAAAGCAAAGCAGTGCGACACAAACAACAACACAGAGTCACACATGGAATAAACAAACAGACTTTTTCTATTGTGTATGTACAGTGTGTGCAAATGAGGTAAGATAAGGGAGGTATGGCAATAAATAGGCCATAGTGGCGAAATAATTACAATATAGCAATTAAACACTGGAGTGATAGATGTGCAGAAGATGAATGTGCAAAGGAGCACAAATAAATAACAGTATGGGGATGAGGTAGATGGATGGGTTATTTACAGATGGGCTATGTACAGGTGCAGTGATCTGTGAGCTGCTCTGACAGCTGGTGCTTAAAGTTAGTGGGGAAATATGAGTCTCCAGCTTCAGTGATTTTTGCAATTTGTTCCAGTCATAGGCAGCAGAGAAATGGAAGGAAAGGCGGGTGAAGGAAGAATTGGCTTTGGCGGTGACCAGTGAAATATACCTGCTGGAGAGCATGCTTTGGGTGGGTGTTGCTATGGTGACCAGTGAGCTAAGATAAGGCGTGGCTTTTCCGAGCAAAGACTTACAGATGATCTGGAGCCAGTGGGTTTGGCTACAAATATGAAGCGAGGGCCAGCCAACGAGAGCATACAGGTCGCAGTGGGGGGTAGTATATGGGGCTTTGGTGACAAAACGGATGGCACTGTGATAGACTGCATCCAATTTGCTGAGTAGAGTGTTGGGGGCTATTTTGTCAATTATATCGCCGAAGTCAAGGATCGGCAGGATAGTCAGTTTTACGAGGGTATGTTTGGCAGCATGAGTGAAGGAGGCTTTATTGTGAAATAGGAAGCCGATTCTAGATTTAATTTTGATGCGAAGCACAGTCAGACAAGATCGTAGCAAGAGTAATACAACGGGATGGTTAGTAAGGATGAAAGTATAATTTGTTTAGATCATATGTATAATGGATTATGCCACACAGAAAAGAAAATCAACATCACATTCACACTCTGTTGCCCCAGAAAGCCACAACGATTACTGCAACTTATAACATGTAACGTGTATTAGTCACACCCTTATTATTTCATGTTATATAGTTCCATATGTTCTTAATTCAAGTCTGATTGTACATAAGTTTGTATGACTTCTGTATGTGTCTTTGAGAATATCTACCATTTCCATAAGTCTCTCTCTCTCTTGGTATAGCGACTGCTTGGCATCCGACCGAATCGACCGATCCGATTGCTACAGAGGGTAGTGCATATGGCCCAGTACATCACAGGGACCGAGCTCCCTGCCATCCAGGATCTCTATATCAGGCGGTGTCAGAGGAAGGCCCTCAAAATTGTCAAAGACTCCAGCCATCCAAGTCATAGACTGTTCTCTCTGCTAACGCACGCCAAGCGGTACCGGAGTGCCAAGTCTGGGACCAAAAGGCTCCTGAACAGCTTCTAACCCCAAGCCATAAGACTGCTAAACAGTTAATCATGGCTACCCGGACTATTTGCATTGACCCTTTTTTATTTGCACTGAATCTATGCACACTCACTCCACACACCCCACACACTCACATACCCCACACACTCACATATATTACACACACACACGCTCACACAGGACTCTCCCCACACACTCACTCAGGACTCTCCCCACACACTCACATATACTACACACACACACACACATGCATATTGACACCACACACACACACACACACACACACACACACACAGAAACACTTTCATCTGTCCTGATTGCCTAGTCACTTTTACCCCAACCTACATGTGCATATTACCTAAATGACCTCACATACCTCTTACCCCTGCACATTGAGTCAGTACCGGTAGTCCTTCTATATAGCCTCGTTATTGTTGTTTTATTGTGTTACTATTTATTTATTTTTTACTATTTAACTCTTCATTGTTGGGAAAGGCCTTGTAGGTATGCATTTCACAGTAAAGTCTACACCTGTTGAATTCGGCGCATGTGACAAATCCAATTTGATTTGATCTCTCTCTCTGTCTCACCAGTTCATGCCTGGCACTGTCTGTGGGCCTGGCACATCTTGAGTGCATCTGATCTGTATAATAACAACGGAAAGACAGGAAAGTACATGTGGGTGGATTAAGAGCAAGGCCTTCATGTGGTGAAAATGTTACAACCTGTGTACTCTGTCAAGATAATATCCTGTCAGAGTGGAATCCCCAGCCTACGTACTGCATATTAAGTGTGCAGCCTAAAAGGCATCCTTTTCCCTATTTGGTGCATTACTTTTGACCAGGGCCCATAGGCCCATAGGCCTTTGGTCAAAAGTAGTGCACTAAATAGGGAATAGGATGTAATTTGGGATGCTGACTATTGTCTATCTAAAAGGCATCCTGTTTACACTGTCTTTCCAGTCTTGAGTCTCTCTTGTATCATAAACATTTCATTATTTAGTAGACACAAATCATTAGTATACAAGTAAAGTAATTAAGTAAGTAGAACAAATAAGAATAAGGGGCATGTGAAATGTTTTCTAGTGAATCCGACTAGAATTGCTGTAATCTCGTCCACCCAGCCTGCTCTCATATGCGGTAGCAACTGAGCCTGGGGATAAGGTTAGAATTTCTGTAGTCGGTGAAAAGAAGTTGTGGAGCAAGAAATGTCATGTTTGCCCTGCAATTATGTGCAGTGCAGCATTCAATTGAATCTTCATGTATCTGGCCATGCATTGTGTAGTTTTCTATAGCGCAGTCGATGGTACAAGACGGCACTGGCAAACATCAAGGGCGCGCTTGATTCACACAGCTGTTGTTAGACATTGACCGTGACCTTCAGTTAGACTTTCTCCACAGCGTCCCATGCCAGCTGTTCAGAAGGGCCATCAAGCTGCAGCTGATGTTGAAAGGAATAAAAGGAAGAACGGCAGCTTTGAGTAAAACAAATGCTTCTATTTGGCGATTGTTCAAATAGCTCTGTTCACAAATGTTCCATTTCACTCTGGGAAAAATAGATTATATTGACTTACAACATGTGGCAGCAAATAGAAATGTTCTGATGTGGTTCACTGGTGACATTATGAAGTCAGTGTTTCCCAAAGGACCCACTGGTGGGTCGAGGCCCATTTACTTTTAGGTGTTGCAAGAAAAAAAAGGCGTGTTTACTTGGTGGCTAAAAGGAACATTGAAAGCCATACAACACAGTGAAATAAAGTTCTAATCGCTGTTATAAGCGATTGTTACAGTATATGTAGCCTATGTATGAAGTTTGCGTTTGCGAAACAACTTTGGCATTATATACTATAAAAAAAATTGCCAATTAATTATATTCCTTGACACACAGTACATCCCACTGATCCCATCTTGATTTTGTAGGAAACAACCCCTTAACCTTGGAACACTACTAACTCTGTCTCCTTTATCTATAACCCCAGGTAAACCATCCATTCTCCCATGCGTCTGAGCTATATGAAGCACGCTTCTATTCTATGTGACCTCAGCCATAGGTGACTCATTGACCGGTAGAAAGTCGTGTTCATGCAGACAAGTTCAAAGTTCAAAGTAACACAACCCCCCTGGTACCATATCACTGACAAACAACGTGAGGACTCTTTTCGCCTCCTTCTGGTTCATTGACAAGTGAAAATAAGGCAGGCAGCTTCACCAACTGACCCTACGGCACAGAGGGAGGGAGAGAGAAAAGGGAGAAGATAAATGAGTGGAATAAGGAGAAAACATTAATAATAGATGACTGTGTTAACAGGCAGGATGAACTGGGCACATCAACTGTCATCTCCCTGTCATTAATAAGTGCTTTACACATATTGTGAGAGCTATGAGTACAGGTTTGCACTGCTGTATGTTTCCACAAGATGGAAACACAGACACAAACAAACACAGATATACACACACACACACACTGAATGAGCTCACACTACTGTTACGTTAAATTCAGGGAGATGTGGAGTTGTATGTACATCCGCAGTGGAATCTCTTAGCGCAAGTTCAGAGAGGGAGTTGGAGAACTTGGCAACCAATCAAAGGTATTATAAAGCAAACCCACCCTTTCTTGCATCCGCTCAATCCAGAAACTCACAAACACATATCGTTTAGCCCCCCCACCTGGATTAGGAGAACACAATGGCCAACTCAGACTACCTTAGCAGATCTTTGCTTTGGTGACTAGTGAGTACATAGGTCCCAAGGATGTAATGGAAACTAAAATTTGCACATATGTGAATTGTGTGTGTTTTGTGTATTGATGAGTGTTACTCAGGGTGGAAGGCAGCTGTGAAACAAAGGGAGTGTGTGGGGTATGAAGAGTAAACTCATGATATCACAAAGGGAGGAAGGAATGGAGAATGCAGCTGCATTCGACCAAGGCCAAGGCGTGCTGGGAAATACACTGAGAGTACGAGATACGAGAGAACAGGGTCACATAAAAATACATAAAATAAGAGAGGAAAAACTCACACAGTATGGTTGGAAGATGGTCTGAGAAAATTAAGAAATGAGAGAGTTGACAGTGGTGTTTGAGAAGAAAATAGAAAATGAAGGATAGAGGTGGGCCTAGCTGGAGGAAAAGAGAGAGTGGCCCCACGGCTCGAGATGAGGAATCATTTTTAATGTAAACAGTGATATAAACACGTCTGCACCGAGATAAGGGGTTTGTGAGCGCTTGTGGTGCTGTGTTACAATTTAATGTTGCATTCTTTTCCTCCAGATTGTATGATAGAACCTGGGAGTAAGGGCTTGGAGAACTGTCTCTGAAATTGGATGACTCATTGGGCCAGTAACCAAAAGGTTGCTGGATCGAATCCCCAAGCTTACAAGGTAAAAATCTGTCGTTCTGCCCCTGAACAAGGCAGTTAACCCACTGTTCCCCGGTAGGCCATTATTGTAAATAAGAATTTGTTCTTTAACTGACTTGCCTAGTTTAATAAAGGTTAAATAAATACATAAATAATACAAAAATGACACTGACCTTGGTCCATGGTTACTGAATAACGGGGCTTTAGTATTCCACATTTTAATGAACAAAATACTGTTTATTTGACCCAAGTACAAACTACTGAATGGACGTTCAAGTCACTATACAATAAAAAATGGCATTTGGATGATGAACTTCCTATTAAATGTTATCAACAAAGTTAGTTTTAATAGTGATGTACAGAAATCATTGCGATTTTCTGTTTATACATAAAATGATAGAATAGCATTAGTATTGTAATCACATCTGTGCAAAATGTAAAGAAAAATGTATTACAAAGCAGTTGTCATAACTCTTGAACTGGTTATTTAAAGTAGATACAGTGCATTCAGAACGTATTAAGACATCTAGACTTTTTCCACATTTTGTTATGCCTTATTCCAAAATGGATGAAATAAAAATTGTTCCTCATCAATAAACACACAATACCCCATAATGACAAAGCAAAAGCAGGTTTTAAGAAATGTTTGCAAATGTATTAAAAACAAAAAACAGAAAAACCTGATTTACATAAGTATTCAGACCCTTTGCTATGAGACTCGAATTTGAGCTCAGGTGCATCCTGTTTCCATTTATCATCCTTGAGATGTTTCTACAACTTGATTGGAGTCCACCTGTGGTAAATCCAATTGATTGGACATGATTTGGAAAGGTACACACCTGTCTATACAAGGTCCCACAGTTGACAGTGCATGTCAGAGCAAAATCCAAGCCATGAGGTCAAAGGAATTGTCCGTAGAGCTCCGTGTCGAGTCACAGATCTGGGGAAGGGTACCCAAAAATGTCTGCAGCATTGAAGATCCCCAAGAACACAATGGCCTCCATCATTCCTAAATGGAAGAAGTTTGGAACCTCTTCCTAGAGCTCGGGAGAAGGACCTTGGTCAGGGAGGTGACCAAGAACCCGATGGTCACTGACAGAGCTCCAGAGTTCCTCTGTGGCAATGGGTGAACCTAGCAGAAGGACAACCATCTCTGCAGCACTCCACCAATCAGGCCTTTATGGTAGAGTGGCCAGATGGAAGCCACTCTTCAGTAAAAGGCACATGATAGCCCACTTGGTGTTTGCCAAAAGGCACCTAAAGGACTCAGACCATGAGAAATAAGATTAATTGGTCTGATGAAACCAAGATTAAACTCTTTGGCCTGAATGCCAAGCGTCAAGTCTGGAGGAAACATGGCACCATTCCTACAGTGAAGCATGGTGGTGGCAGCATCATGCTTTTGGGATGTTTTCAGCGGCAGGGACTGGGAGACTAGTCAGGATCGAGGGAAAGATGAACGGAGCGAAGTACAGCGAGCTCATGAAAACCTGCTCCAGACCGCTCAGGACCTCAAACTGAGGCAAAGGTTCACCTTCCAACAGGACAACGACCCTAAGCACACAGCCAAGACAACGCAGAAGTGGCATCGGGACAAGTCTCTGAATGTCCTTGAGTGGCCCAGCCAGAGGCCAGACTTGAACCTGATCGAACATCTCAGGAGACACCTGAAAATAGCTGTGCAGCAACACTCCCCATCCAACCTGACAGAGCTTGAGAGGATGTGCAGAGAAGAATGGAAGAAACTCCCCAAATACAGGTGTGCCAAGCTTGTACCATCATACCCAAGAAGACTTAAGGCTGTAATCGCTGCCAAAGTTGCTTCAACAAAGTACTGAGTAAAGGGGCTGAATTCTCATGTAAATGTGATATTTCTGGGGGGTTTTTAAAATACATTTGCAAATATTTCTAAACCTGTTTTTGCTTTATAATTATGGGGTGTTGTGTGTAGATTGATGAGGAAAAAACAAATGTCATACGTTTTAGAATAAGGCTGTAACATACCAAAATACTTTCCAAAGGCACAGTGTAAATTGTGCAAAACTTACCCCAAGAAATGTTTTTCTCTCCAAATAAGCCATTCATTACTATGACCCCATTGAACACCAACTCTAATGACAGTCCACCATTCCCTGTCACAATAAGGCTATTTTCAGATCAGTCCTCTGGAGAATCCAGCCCAGCTTTAGAGAGAACTTCCATTAGTCGATCTTGGCAATATGGGAAACTGTAATATTTCACGATGGAAACTTTAAATGTTATACAGAGGGTGTTGGCCCCTAGAATTTGGGAAAGACTCAGTGCAGAAAATAGCAAAACAGATGTGTATCCTTGCTAGTTGAATCTTGTAGTTGAATCATTAATTCACATGAAGACGGTGCACAGATGAGTGTAGTATGTTTTCCTCCCTAAGTTCAACATACATGATGTTTGACATATCCATGATCTAAGTCAAAGGTACCATGCAATGTACAGTATGTTGTGTTTAATGTAACTTGTCATATTTGTTTAGGAGGTCTTATGATGAATCATTTCCTTTTGAGCTCGATGCAGTTTGGCTGTCTGGCTCTCAAAGCATGGTAGAATATCCTGCACTTGGTCAGCCATTTTGTCCTGAGGGGCTTATTTAGAACCCCCCCATAAAATAGTCATCTATGTGGTAACAAAGTTCGCATGATGAGCAATGGGCAGGATGCACACCCCATGAAGAGCAGGAAGTTCCAGTGACGCAGGAAAGTAAGGATCACAGCGTGTCAGGAAGACGCTGGACATTTGGTCAATTAAGTTCAACACAGCCCAGTGATGGGAAACCTCTCTGACTTCCCCCTCCTAACTTATTTTTACTTTTATTTATGTCTGGTGTCCAAATCAAAAATAGTGCATGAGCTTACACATGAGTGTTCTAGGCCTGGCATGCATGGGCTGTGAGTGTGAATGCTTTGGGCTTGCTTCTGACATCAAGCAGATTGGGGGATTAATAATTGGTCTATTTTGTGGCCTATCAGATCGCCCTGTTCTTCGCTCTCATATTTTATCTCCCTTTGACCCACTTTCCCTCTTACTTCTCCTGATCAGATAGGTGCTCAATCTCTCCTCTCATTCATCGCCTGTCTCCTATCTTTGCGCTGCCGTTTGTTTCACCTAAAAAGGCCTGGAGAAAGTCCACACTCCACCTCTTAATTCTCACAACTCTACAAAACATGGCACGCTCATAAACCTAAAATTCCTAAAATTTGCGAAGGAAGGTGCAAAAACTGGCAAGGAGTGATGTGGAGAATTGTCTTTACTACTGAAATTGTGTTTCCATTGTGATGTGATGCCAGAAGCACTGGAGCCAAAGTTTTAATGGTAAATAACAGCAGGAGCGCTGACAAAGTGTTAAGAGATTGTATAAACCCCAATTACAAATGGTGCATAGTTGTGTAAACTTCAAGTGTTCAGAATTTAACAAAATAGGTCCCTCCACTCACAAAATGCTGTGTGTCTGTGTTTCCATGTTGTCACACTGTGAAGGTTGAGCGGTGTCATACAGTAATAGACTTGTCATCCATTTGTCCGTCTCCACCTCCTTTACTCGTTCACCTCCCTTCCTCCCTTATTCCTATTGCCTTGTCCACTGCCAAAAATGGTCAACTAACCTCTCTTTGCAGCTTTGCCCAATCGATTTCAATGACACTGTTCCAGAAAGACATGTGAATCTCAGAGGAGCACAACTACTCTTCCACAGAGATTGCTAGGGTATGTGCAAATAAGTGAAAACAGATAGCCAGTTTGGTTGCGTAACCTATGCTTACTGAGAGAAGATAGAAATGTGTCAACATGAGCTGGTGTGCGATTGAAATGATTTCCCTTACTCTGGTCTTTCTGTAACTACATGTGATGTGAATTGCATACAGCACAGACACTCACCTGATCCAATAGTCAAAACCTGCATGCCATAGATGCACATATGCGCACACACACACACACATACAGTACACACATACCAATACAAAGTTATTCCAGGTGGGTATTTCTAACTGATTGACTGCTTACTGGACAGTGCAAATAGCAGGACTCCCATATGCTGAGATAAACAGTGTGCTATACAGTGGACCAGACTGGGGGGGGGGGGTAGGGGTTGTTAAGTTTAGTTCGGTTTGGCTAACGTTAGCTAAGTTAGGGGTTAGGGTTAATGTTAGGGTAAAGGTTAGCTAAAAGGGGCAGGGTTAAGGGGCAGGGTTAGCTAATATGCTAAGTAGTTAAAAAGTAGTAAGTAGTTACAGTTGCTAATTAGCTAAAATACTAAAGTTGTCCATGATGAGATTCGAATTCGCAACCTTTGGGTTTCTAGACTTTCGTGTTCTATGCCCATCCATCCACCCCGACCAACCACCCCCATTTCATTTTTTGCATTAAGTAACCATCTGTCTTCTGTAACCATACCAAAGTAACATTTCATACTAATTTGAGTGTCCCAGATTTATGTTTACTATGTTACGTCTAGTCTATGAGACCTGGCTGGTCAAACAAAACAATATTATTTTTGGAAAGGGTAAACTCCTTATCTTTCATAGAGCAGCCCCTATCTTTTACTGTTTTGTACAGACTCTGTGTTTAATTACTAGGTGTTTGGTGGAGTGTTCTGTTACAATGGAAATAAGCTTGGGTAATGTTGTGCACCGAGGTCTCTAGACATCAGACCTTTCCCACTGGGCATAGAAGTCATTTCAACCTCTTGTTTTGATTTCAGTTGACACCTGGTTGAGTTGTCAACCAATCTGAATTCAATGTGAAATCAACAAAACATTTCATCATGTCACTGGATTAAGGTAAAAATGTGGTTTAAAAATCCAAAATTCCCTTACATAACTTTTAGCAAATCCAACCAGTTTTTCACATTGATTCAAATTATTCACATTAAGTTATTTTGTTGAAATGACGTGGAAACAATGTTGATTCAACTAGTTTTTGCCAAGTGGCTTGTTCCTTCTCTTAATTCCCACTTTTGTCTTCTACCCTATTCCTACTCCTCCTCACCTCTCTCTCCCTCTCTACAAAAGCTGCCTGCTTTTCACTCTCATATAGACCCCATTCCAATATCACATTCTCCAAGTCTCCCCTGAGGCACTATAGGCTGATGCAATTCAATTAAAAATAATATTTAATGGAATTTATTTTGACGATTGAGCAAACCTGATGCTGAAGTCCAAGAGCTTGACCCCATTATTTTTGTCCACCAGTCAGTGAACAGTTTGTCATCATACTGTAATTCTATATTTAGATTTTTTTTACATGATCTTATAGTATCATATTTAACTAAGCATGCACATACACATTAAATAGAATATAGCCTACATTAGGCTTGTCATCTTGAGGAGGCACTCTTATTAAAATGATTTTGGTGCTGAAAGTCAGTGGCCCTCTGGTAATAAAAGTATCCATAATTACAACGGCTCATAACTGAAATTCGTAGTTATAATAGGATAAGTGTACAGAATCCAGATAATTATACCGTTGGCTAATTTCAAAGCTTAAAGTTACAATTCTTCTTTATGTTTCACATGTTCAAGACTCTTCACTTTTTTTGCATGATTGACTACTCGCCATAAAATGCAAAGATAACCTTTATGAGAAAATGGGCACCTTTCCAGAGCAATGACGTTTGGCGAGAGCTCTCTTGAGCTTCTTGCTATTCGAAGTCTCTTGAAAGACTGGAAATAAAGACGATTGAACACTGGAAGGGGAGGACCTGGACACGGGACTGGAGTCAGGGCGAAGAACCGACTTGAACACTCACGCCCTAGTTCACTCAAAGCGCCTTTTACCTCAAACTCACGGAGGATACCCGAGCAACCAATTTTCTGGGGAAAATATTACGAGAATAAAATGTTTCAGAAAAACAGAAACAAAACTGGAAAAGTCTGAGTGAAAGTGAGGATATGTGAAGTTCCAATCTTTTTATAGCCTATTAGAAGCTCGAATGTAAGCCTGATTACCATTTCACTTGGAGCGACGGTCCAGGCAATGGACACTTTTTTGGAGGAAGCCCTTTCGATATCGTCATAATTCTTTATACTGGAATTGATCACAATTAACCCTTGCAATGAAGGGTCGGGTTTTATTTACTTGCATGCTGGTTTGCGTGTTCCTGTGGTCGTCTAGTGGTCAAAACTCCGCACCAGAAGCAGGTGAGTTTTGCAGGTGATTGTCGGTGTTCTGGTGGTGGATGTTATAGCCTAGTTCTACATGACTGACAGACTAGGGAGGAGAGGTGCAGTCAGAGTATCTCCAAATGGTGTTATTAGATTGGCACAATAATTTTATCATAGACTACTGTTCATAGGTTACTGTCAAAATAGTAGAAATTCTATGTTGATACCTGTTCCTGGATTTTAATTAGAAGTTTAACGCTATGTTAAATGTATTTATGCATATGATTTATGGTGATGTAAATTAAAACATCTAATTGATTATAACACCATAATAATTACTGAACGCTTGTTACAACCATGCATGTGTTAGCTAGAGCTCATAACCGTAGTGGTGAAAACTAAACTTGGTGGTGAGTCAATTCAATCTGTCAGTGGTCTGTTTTTATGACTCAGTGTAAGGGTATAATGTACAGAACATTACACTTCTCACACCCTCTTCCATTTATAGGCAAGACATGTTTTGACTAAGAGCCTAATTACTTTCTTTGCATCACACTCAAACATAGAATTGCTTTTAATACTAAGGACTGGCTGAGAAGCACAATTTATTCAGGTTTAATCTCCTGTGATTTTGATCCTACATATAGCCTACTGATGTTTTTTCATTTTTATTTATTTCACCTTTATTTAACTAGATAAGTCAGTTAAGAACAAATTCTTATTGACAATGACAGCCTACCCCGGCCAAACCCAGACAACGCTGGGCCAATTGTGCGCCGTCCTATGGGGCTCCCAATCACTGCCTGTTGTGATACAGCTTGGTGATATAACCACATCATGTTTTAAAATCAAGATGAACTGCGGATGAGGCCTTTTCTATCACATCTGGGCTGTCAATCTGAAGTACACACCTGTGTGTGTGTGAGCTTCCATGCATGTGTGAAACAGGTCTAAAGTGTTATGGTCAGTTACTCCCATGCTCATCAAGGTTATGGGGTTTCATAATTTACATTCAGTGTAACCATTAATATATTAGTCAAACTTGTTCATGGTGGACTGTAAATCTAATACTGCGATAAAGCTAATACTGTACAAAGCAAATATTTGGTTTACAATCAATAGGCATGACCAGAGAGACACATACATACTGTAAATACAGTTTACAGGTGCTTTAACCTGGAGGCCACTAAGGCAGCTGGAGGAGTACAAAGTCCAAACAAGAAGACAGATGTAGCGAATTCTTTAGGAAGCAAGAGAGTGAAAGAGAGAAAGGCAGTGTTTTCACACTCACTGCAATTCGTCCTTCAACACTACACACTTGTCAGTACAACCACCACAGATCGAGCGTCAAAATATAGCCTGAAGAAATTCACTTTTAAGGGCCCAAAGAAAATAGTGCATTTCAAAAGTACTCATAGCTGGACAACGAACTTAGCATGTTTCGCTCTTGCTTTCTCTCTCTTTCTCTCTCTTTCTTTCTTTCTCTCTCCCTCACTCTTTCTGCTCTGAGCACATATGCTACTACTGCACATTCTTCCTCTTCTCTCAAATGGAACTGCAAAAACACACCTCCCCCTTATCCTCTCTCTCTCTCTCTCTCTCTCTCTCTCTCTCTCTCTCTCTCTCTCTCTCTCTCTCTCTCTCTCTCTGTCTCTCTCTCTCTCTCTCTCTCTCTCTCCACCTCCAACCCCTCCTTATACCACCAATAGCTCCTACTGTTCACTCCCTCTCCCCTCTCTCCCCCTTAACCCCCCCCCTCCCTTAAATGAGAAGCCATGTTTCGTGCTACTGTTACGAAATATGGAAAATTGGCAAATCTGGAATATTTGGCCTAGTCTTCCTAAATGTTGTGACAGCATCTTTCATCCGTCCTTCATCCGCCCATTCCTACTCTGATCTATCTCACTTCATCCCTATTTTTTGTTTGTTTTGATCCGGTCTAATTTCTGTAATTACTTGGTTCTCACTCCTCCACTCATTTCTCTGTGTGGGTGTGCGTTCACTTGCATGCATGCACACTCACACTGAACAGGGAGGGGACCACTGGAAAAAGTTAAGGGAGGGAGAAGGAATCAGAGGGAGAGAGAAAATAAAGAGAAAGTTGGAAGTGGTAGTGGGTTTTTCCACAGATGCTCCACACCGTCTCAGTTTGCTCTAGGATTGTACTGTACATATCCCCGTAAATATGTGTGGCTATGAGTTTGCCACTTCTCTATGGGAAGTTTGTAGGTTAACTAACTATACCACTATGTTTCCCACATACACTAATTGTTGTGTATCTCACACACTTATTATAAGCGCTATGCTTATAGAAATTCACCCACCATGAAGTGGGGGAAGAGACAGACTGAGAAGGTGTAAATATTGCTACATTTAATCTCTAGGAGCATATTCTCATTCATTTTCACATATTATTAGCATGATAATCTGTAGCCGTAGCCTATACATACAGTGGGGCAAAAAAGTATTTAGTCAGTCACCAATTGTGCAAATTATCCCACTTAAAAAGATGAGAGAGGCCTGTAGTTTTCATCATAGGTACACTTCAACAATGACAGACAAAATTCGAAAATCACATTGTAGGATTTTTAATGAATTTATTTGCAAATTATGGTGGAAAACTTTTGTTATTGACCAAATACTTATTTTCCACCATAATTTGCAAATAAATAAATAAAAAATCCTACAATGTGATTTTCTGGATTTTTTTTCTCATTTTGTCTGTCATAGTTGAAGTGTACCTATGATGAAAATTACAGGCCTCTCTCATCTTGAGTGGGAGAACCTGCACAATTGGTGGCTGACTAAATACTTTTTTGCCCCACTGTATGTATCTATATTCTCGTATAGCTGTAAAAATCTACTGAATGTGTGTCCACCACCTGTAACCTTTCCTCTCCTCTTAGTGTTGAACTGCTGTGAGGGTGACGTCCTCTTCCTATTGGACTCCTCGGGCAGCGTCTCATCCTATGACTACTCCCGCATGCTGGGCTTTTTGTCCGAGCTCCTCCTTCCATTCTCATTGGGTGAGGACCAGGTGAGGGTGAGCCTTCTGCAGGTGGGCACCCAACCCCGCCTTGAGTTTGGTTTTGACAGCCACAATAGCCAAACTGGCCTACAGGGGGCGCTGGGGAACACCAAGCCTCTGAGGGGCGACACCAACACAGAGGAGGCCCTCAGGATGGCCAAGGACTGGGTGCTGAAGCCCGGGGGTGGTGCGGGGGCCAGGGAAGAACTCCCCAGAGTTCTAGTGTGGCTGACGGATGGGGTGAAGCCGGGTGATGTGATTGGACCAATGGAGAAGCTGAGAGAGGAGGGCGTGGCCGTTCTGGTGATCTCCACGGGCCACGGGAACTACCAGGTGCTGCGGCAGGTGGTCACCCCTCCTGTGGAGTCACACCTGTACTTTGTGGACATCGACGATATGAGTATCATCACTGAGGACCTGAGGGATGCCATTATTGGTGAGTGCGTGTGGGGTTCTGTGTGTGTGTGTGTCTATTTTGATTCCACAATTGATTGCAACTAACATGGACCTGACACCTTCTTTTGAGCTCTACTATAAACTGTGCTGCTGTACAAATCCATGTCTCTGTACTACTCCTTTATCACATAGAGACAGTGGGACATAGAGGGAAGAAGAGACCGTGTGTTTTAGACTGTAATGAGAGAGGGGGGACTATTAATAAAGACATTATTCAACCCAGCCCCCTCTACCGTGCCCCCCTACGGTGCCAGACAGATATATATATATAGACAAGACGGTATTTTTCTGGTCAGATAGGGTAACAGTCATATCGACACACAGGCACTTCCAGTAAACATATGTAGCTCTAAGACATGATGCATAGTGATGGGCGGACGCAGAGTGTAAATACAGTTTGTTTACGACACAGAAGGAGAATCCAGGGTCCCTTTAGCGAATGCCTGAGGTTCCTTTCCGCTGATACTGAAACCTGAATACTGGTTTGCTATTTGTTACAGTGGTATCCTCCAGAACTGGTTTGTCTATTTCGAGGGTTTTTATGGCACAAGTTGTGAATGCACTGGAGAACCCACAGTTTGTCTGTCTGTCTGAGCTCCTCTCTTACTGGCGTGTCCTCCACAACTCATCCCTTTCCTCCCTCTTTTTTTTGCCATCTTGTTCTGGTTATCCAAGTATGAATGTTTGCCAGTGAGAGAAGGGAATCTGCACACTGTGTTCATATGGTATGGTACCGCCATCGTTTCAATATAAATTTCCATTAATTCCATTCCAGCCATTACAATGAGCACGTCCTCCGATTTAAAGTGAAACGAGTCTCCACTGGAGGTGTATATTGCACCAGTGGTTCAGTCCTTCGGTCTCAGTCTGTTTCTTCTCTAACAGAGATTCTCCGGGCTGAACGGCTCCAGGTGCGAGACGTGTCCACAGACAGCGCCATGCTGCAGTGGCGACCGGTTCTGGCCGGTTTGACCGGTTACTATGAGATCCGGTTTGGACCGGCTCCCAGTCTAGGAGTGAGCGAAAGAGAAGCAAGGGGGCCTGGTACCAGCCCCAGTACCAGTGGTAGTCATTACCAACGACTGACCCGGCCAGGGGACTCCAGCATGGCAAGGCTGATGGACCTGAAACCAGACACCACATACATGGCCACACTGACTCCCAAGTCCAACCTACAGGTGCTCAACCCCCTCTCTGTCACCTTCACCACTAAGCCAGGTAAGAGGAGGTGGCACGTTTACATTGGACATTTACATTGTTACAATTAACAATGCTGACTTGGAGTGTGATGTCTTTAGGGTTGTGTCCAGCATGGGCCTCACACTGTATCTTGAAAATTCTTGAAGATGGAATACGCAGTAGGGGAAACAGCACCACTGTCCAATGCACGGCCGTTGTTATTGTTTTTGTTTTGTTGACAAGGTAGAGCTGGGGAAGATTGTGCCTCGTTGTAAAATTAGTACATGTGCTGCTGTTCTATTGCACTTGCAATGATGTCAGACGGGGAAAAAACTGTGTTGGTTGTTTGTAGTATCTTCTTTGTTGTAGTATCAGAAACGGATGTGGCTGTTCCCCCGTTAAGGATTCCAGCTTTCACTTCCACTTTAGAATAAAATCACCTGGTAAATCATCATATTATATATATTTTATTATTACATACAGTTGAAGTCGGAAGTTTACATACACTTAGGTTGGAGTCATTAAAACTCGTTTTTCAAACACTCCACAAAATTCTTGTCAACAAACTATAGTTTTGGCAAGTCAGTTAGGACATCTACTTTGTGCGTGACACAATTAATTTTTCCAACAATTGTTTATAGACAGATTATTTCACTTATAATTCACTGTATCACAAGTTTACACACACTAAACAAGTTTACACACACTAAGTTGACTGCCTTTAAACAGCTTGGAAAATTCCAGAAAATTATGTCATGGCTTTAGAAGCTTCTGATAGACTAATTGAGTCAATTGGAGGTATACCTGTGGATGTATTTCAAGGCCTACCTTCAAACTCGGTGCCTCTTTGCTTGACATGAGAAAATCAAATGGAATCAGCCAAGACCTCAGAAAAATAATTGTAGACCTCCACAAGTCTGGTTCATCCTGGGAGCAATTTCCAAACGCCTGAAGGTACCACGTTCATCTGTTCAAACAATGATATGCTAATATAAACACTATGGGACCATGCAGCCGTCATACCGCTCAGGAAGCAAACACATTCTGTCTCCTAGAGATGAATGTACTTTGGTGCGAAAAGTGCAAATCAATTCCAGAACAACAGCAAAGGACCTTGTGAAGATGCTGGAGGAAACGGGTACAAAAGTATCTATATCCACAGTAAAACAAGTCCTATATCGACATAACCTGAAAGGCTGCTCAGCAAGCAAATTGAGTGTATATAAACTTCTGACCCACTGGGAATGTGATGAAAGAAAGAAATGCTGAAATAAATCACTACTATTATTCTGACATTTCACATTATTAAAATAAAGTGGTGATCCTAACTGACCTAAGACAGGGAATCTTTACTAGGATTAAAAGTCAGGAATTTAGAAACTGAGTTTAAATGTATTTGGCTAAGGTGTATGTAAACTTCCTCCTCAGAGGTGTTGAGCCCGACTGTGGTGACGGTGTCTGACTCAGGGGCCAACAGTGTGAGGGTGAGCTGGGGTCCTCTGCAGCCAGAGTCTGTCCAGAGCTTCCAGGTGGAGTACATGGCCCTGCCGGGGGGGAAGCTCCACATGACTACTGTGGGCCAAGGGCAGAACTCCACCCTGCTGACTAACCTCCAGCCAGACACCCAGTACCTGGTCACCGTGAGCGCACGGCACTCCTCCGGCCGGGAGAGGGCCATGTCTGTCAAAGTGTGCACTGAGGAGGGTAAGGAGCATTGAGCATTGAGGATATAGTCTTAGGTATGAATGGTATTAGCCTTTAAGCTTAAACTGAAGTATTAAAAGGGGGAAATGCAAAATTGACTATTATACTTCACATAGAACTGTATAAATGCAGCACATAGGCCTCATTCCCTCCCTCCCTCCCTTCTCAGTGAGGCCGGCTCTAGCAGACCTGCAGCTGACCACGGTGGGCAGTGACTCTGTGCAGGTGGACTGGAAAGCCAGCGTGGACGGCCTCAGGGGCTACTGGCTCACCTGGGAGGGACAGGGCATCCACGGCTCTACCGCCGCCCCGCGCTCCTCCCTCTACTTGCCTTCCAACTCACTGTCCACGCGCCTCACACATCTGCCCCCCGCCACCCGAGTGTGTGTGTCACCCGTCTACCGGACGGCACGCGGGGAGGGCCTCTGCTGCATGGCCCAGTTTCATTCAGGTGAGAGGACAGCATGCTGCCATTTTGAATAAGGAAGTGAACCCTTTCAGCACTGCTGGTTGGGGTCAGTTAATTTCAGTTGTTGAGTTGGTCAATTGGAGCGGGCATGGAATTTTTGGGGGCATTTCTAATTGGATCCTAGAATTTGCACTTTTAAATGCACCCAAGCCAAGCTCTGTTTGGATAAGGATGAGTTTTGAATAGCATTTTGAATCTGAAGAGGAGCAGTAGCCTATTTTTTTGCCTACATTTCAACAATGATCCGCTTATAGTGTGTCACCAAAACTTCTGATAATTTTTGGGAAAAAACTGTCTGACCCCAAAGTAACCACACCAAAAATGTGTGGTTGTGGTTGTGCCAACTGGGGTTTCCATAACAACTAGCTAACACTCTTGGCTTGCTACTGGGAATGTCTGGTATGAGATTTTCATGTGTGTCTGTTTCCTTCTTCCTTTCAGATGCATCGGTTTGGGGCCACAGATCATAACATTGCTGAGCTCAACAGGCACTATGCCAAGGATGGAGGGATGAAGGAGAACAAGAGATAGAAGAACAATGCATCTGAACTTGCATTCCTCCTTCAGTTCCTTCTCTCCTTTCTGGACAAGACACAAGGCCTTTGGCTTACAAAGCACTGTCTAATAGATACTGATACGATAGATAGATTGATAGATAGGCTTGCTGTACTATAAAGATCTTGCTCTATTAGTAAGCACCCTAACTGAGTTGGGTTGCTATCTCCAGCGATATAGACATCTTGATTTTCACATGTACTTTACATTGCCTAAAACCTGTAATCACACTGTAAACATGTTTGTTTTAGATATAAGATGTAGAGAGTGGCCAAGCATATCAGTGTAGATCAAGGTCATTCTGCTTGATGGTATTTTGCATAATGTAGTTTTAATCAACAAGACCCACTGGGCACAGACATGGTGATTTACTAACTTGAATTCAACAGAAAATGTCACCAAGTCGTTGGACTTAGGTTCAAATTTGGGTGGGAAAAAACATGAAATTCCCTTAAATTGATCACTTTTAGCAAATCCAATCAGTTTTCCACGTTGATTCAACATCATCTCATACATTTTTGATGTTGTTGAAATGATGTGGAAACAACGTTGATTCAACCAGTTTTTACCCAGTGGGGAGGAATGTATTTTAACCATTTTTTCTAGCTTCTACAATACACAAGGAGCAACCATGTTTGCAAAATAATCTGAATATTTCCCAAGGCACCCACTCGTAATATTTTAGTAACACTTTTTACATGTGTGTGCCAACTCACTTTAATTGAAGGGCAAATGGACACAGAATCCTTAATAACAGAGGAACCCATCTAAACCAATGAAAAATCTGATTCTCTACATGGCTGCACTGATAAAACCACAGACAAGATGTTCTACCAGTGAGATGTTGCAGATGATTTTTCGATAAAGGATCAATCCATTATTTTCCAGGATTGTTTTGACACATCACTACCAAGACTTATACATGCAGGACTTACATTGGATGATGTTGTATATTCAGTGATACAGGTTGGCCATTTACCAACGGTGCATAGATCTGCAGAGGAAATAGAAGAATTCTTCTACCAAATTCCTTGGACCGTATTCATACTGTAGGTGTAATGTTTCGACATCATTTCAACTTCAAAAAAGCTAAGCGATGTCGTTCAATCAACGTGGAAAACTGATTGGATTTGCAAAAAGTCATCAACGTAAGGAAATTCTGTCTCTTTTTCACCCAACTTTTAACTTCAATCCAATTGACATTTTATGCTGATTTCACATTGACTTCATGTTATTTGACAACTCAACCAAATGTAAATCAAAAATAGACGTTGAACTGACGTCTGTGCAGTGCGGTGGGTCTGTTATCAGCTGGTTTCTGCTGCCTCCCTGTGGAAGTTGTACTGATGCGTTTTAGATCCTTTTTTAGATGGTTTCAGTGTTGGTTTGTTCATATTCATTACATTGAGAGTTGTTCATCACTATATTAAATGAACTAGTTTTACAACATAGCGGATTTTCTTTGAGAATGATCATGCATATCCAAAGTGATTACAGGTGTAATACAATGAATTTGTTTGGTCATTTTTATTTTCACTCCTAACTGCATCACATTTTTTTGCATTAACATGAACTGCATTAACTTCCAGAACTGTCTCTTAGTGCCTAGTATTGATGGATGCTGTTGGGTTGTTGCAGTCACCTCTCACAGTGGTACATCAGTTAAAGCACAGGGACTGAATGACTGACCATTTATTGAGGATCAGGATGCTATTTAGAGGAATTAATTGAGGAAGGGTTGATATCAAAAGGGATTGTAGAAATGATGATGAATATGAAACATTCATATCTGATTTGTGAGGAAAAGCTGGAAATAGAGGTTTGTCAAAGGGTGAGTCTTATTTCATGGCCTTCCCCTGTAAGACATTCTATGCATCTCTAACTCCCATTCTAATTTTCTCATCTCCTCACTCTTCTTTGCCATTTTTATCTCTGGCCTTAGTTATCTTTGTTTTCGTTATTATTTTGGTTAGGTCAGGGTGTGACATGGGGGATTAATGTGTTTTGTCCGTTCTAGGTAGTTGTGTATGTCTATGGTTGCCTAGATTGGCTCTCAATTAGAGGCAGCTGTCTGTCGTTGTCTCTGATTGGGAACCATATTTAGGCAGCCATGTTCTTTGGGTATTTTGTGGGTGATTGTCTTCTGTCATTGCACCAGATAAAGACTGTTTCGGTTTTCACAGTTGTTGTTTTTGTATTTTGTAGTGTTCTCGGTTATCATCTATATTAAACATGTTGAACACTAACCACGCTGCATTTTGGTCCTCCTCTCCTTCAACGGAAGAAAGCCGTTACAATCATGCTCATTTTCTTTTAATTGTCGCCTTCTCATCCTCGTCATTCAATTGTTTTTTTTCTCCTCCTCAGCTCTTTTTTTTGCATCTTTTGCATTTTGTATCTCTTTCTCCCTCTTTATTCTCCTGCTTATTTTTCCCTTTCCCCTCTGTCCTTTCATTCTCTTCCATTTTCTAAAACTCTCTTTATCGTTCATTCTCTGTTGCTCCCAATGCTTTTTCTCCTCCTTTTCTGATATCTCCAGTTCTTTCTTTTGCCTTTTCTCCTCTGCCTCCTGTTCTGCTTTCGCCATCCTGCTGCAATTTCTTGAGGATCTGCTATTTGTTCTTTTAACTCCTGTTCTATAAGTTGTCTTTGTTGTTTAACAGTCTATCCTCCTGTGGGTTGGCAGTTCCTCACTTCTCCTCATCACGATCACTCTCAGAGGAGGTCTCCTCTTTTTCGCACATTCTTTTAGGTACTCCTTTCCCTTCCTTCTCTCCTCACTCTCACTTAGCTGAACAGAGACGGCAACTAGGCTATTACATTCCACTCCTGTCATTTGCTAAAGAGGTCCAGAGCAGGAGCAGCCATTGGTGAAAACAGCAGGAGGGCCTGGTGTGTGTGGTACTGGAGGAGGGCAATGAGGGTGTCCATTGCAGGGGAGAGCTCCCCGGTCTGTCCAGGGGGAGGTGCAGATGCGTGTGGCAAGGGGGACAGTGGGGCATGCGGGGAGCTTGGTGCAGGCTCTGGCTGGGTGTTGGTGGTCTGGTCTGGCCCGAGTAGAAAATACCAGCTCTGCCGTGAGGAAGGATCGGCAGAGTTGGTGAGACGGGGCATGATGGAGGATGCTGACCACTGCTTCACCACGCCTCTCTGCGTGGAGACAGATAGATGGACGAAAAGACAGTTCAGAAAGAGGCAAGAGGCCAAAGCTGGTTAAAGAATACATTAGGGGTGATGGTCTGGCCTTACCTCCAATATGCCTCTTAGAGTCTTCAGCTCCTCCCAGATCACATCATCAGAGGCTGACTGGGACAAGAATTCAGCACTGGCAGGTTATCCACACCAGCCCATATCACTCCGGGAACCACCAATGCCAACTTTTTTTTTTCAATAGAGATGAATTACATACATCTTTATGTGCACTTACTAATATCATAGGCTAATTAATTTGGGGTTCAATACCTGAGGAAGTGGAAACTCAAAACACATTAACTTTGTAGATCTCTAACTAAATATGCCACTGCTAGTAGCCATGTATTCATCCAATAGTAAATTGAATATTGCAGTTGTAGGCTACTACCCATGAGACCTTTAGGCCTATACCCTGGCAATGGCCAGGGCGCATTTAACATGTTGCTCCATATCACAAAGCCATATCAAATATCTTGGTTGTAAAATAGTTGCTATTGAGCTGAATATTGAGAGTTAAGAAGTAAGGATACCTACAGAAAGCTGTGTTTTTCCCTTAATTGCATTTAGAAATGTTATACGATCAGAACGTATTTCTCTCAAGCGCATGGGGGAGATAGGACTGGCTCACTCATCACAGCAGCATGCCACACCGAGGGCAAAGGCACAGGGGCTGATACTTTCATTACAGGCATCATGAGGATAATGCACTTTCCTGTTTGACCAAATCATGGTTTTAGTCGTCCAAAAAACAGGACGTTTTGAATGAGGTGACAATGTAGAATATGCTCTTTCTACGTTTACAGGCACCCTTTCCGTTTTTTTCCGATCCATGATCTTGGCTGTCTAGGAGCAGGTCTCTTTGCTGCTGCCGTGTTAGACTTTGCATGTGAGTTTGTGTGACCCCAGCCCACCCAACGAAAAAACATTCCAGCCCATCTGGCATTTGCTAGAACTGCCAGATGGCCAATAGGCCCCTGCATATCAGTCCTCCTCCCTCTTCCTGAATACTGTTCACTCTCTCACACATGTCCTCCTGCCTCTTCTGCAGTGGCCATTCCACAGTCCCCTTCCATTTACAGATACTGGATATAACAGAATACATTGTTCTCCCTTTGGCTCTCCTCCTGAATCACGATCACACCATCCTACACCTCCGCCATGTATTTCTTCACAGCCTGGTCCCAGACTAGACGTAACACATGAAATGTAAATCCGGGATACTCAAATTAGTATGATATGGTTACATAAGACAGAAGGTTACTGAACGCAAAAATGAATGTAGGGTTGTTGGTCGGGGTGGATAGACGGACGTATGAAGCGAACATCTAGCAACCCAAAGGTTGCGTGTTCAAATCTCATCTTGCAAATTAGCAACTACTTAGCATGTTAGTTAACCCTTCCCCTAACCTTAACCCCTAACCCTAAACACTAGCCTAGCTGGCATTAGCCATCTAGCTAACATTAACCACAACAAACTGAAATTCGTAACATATCATACACTTTGCAAATTCGTAACAAATTGTACTTTGTAACATATCATATGAAATGGATGATGGACATACAGAAATGAATACATACCATATGAAATGTAACATATCATACTCATTTGAGTGTACCAGATTTACATTTACAATGCTATGTTTACCCCTGGGACCAGGTTGTGCTGCATCTCTGTCTGAAAGACTCGGAAGACACATTTCAGTTGAATGCATTCAGTTGAACAACTGACATGGTATGCCCCTTTCTGTCTCCATCTGCAAGGCTTTCACTTTGGTTGTTGTTGCGACTCCATGCTGGAGAGTCCTGATCATCGCTGTCCATCATCCCCAGACTTTGCCTCAGCTACACCATGTCCCAGGGGACCCTAGCGATCTGGTTGAGCTCTGCCATCTTCTGGTCAAACTCAGAAAGCTTCTGGTTCCTCTCCTGAGCAGGAGAAACATGTTTCAAGATTCCAGAGGTGAATTTAGACAAAGATGTTGCAATATAGCTTTGCTGCGTAGCCTTGACATGTCCTCTCTAAAAAGGAAAACTATGCTTTTAGCTTGTGACCAGACTGCTTTGTCAATCAATCAATAAAATGTATTTATAAAGCCCTTCTTACATGAGCTGATGTCACAAAGTGCTGTACAGAAACTCAGCCTAAAACCCCAAACAGCAAGCAATGCAGGTGTAGAAGCATGGTGGCTAGGAACAACTCCCTAGAAAGGCCAGAACCTAGGAAGAAACCTAGAGAGAAACCAGGCTATGAGGGGAGGCCAGTCCTCTTCTGGCTGTGCCGGTTGGAGAATATAACAGAATATGGCCAAGATGTTCAAATGTTCATAGATGACCAGCAGGGTCAGATGATAATAATCACAGTGGTTTTAGAGGGTGCAACAGGTCAGCACCTCAGGAGTAAATGTCAGTTGGCTTTTCATAGCCGATAATACAGAGTATCTCTACCGGACCTGCTGTCTCTGGACAGTTGAAAACAGCAGGTCTGGGACAAGGTAGCATGTCCGATGAACAGGTCAGGGTTCAATAGCCGCAGGCAGAACAATTGAAACTGGAGCAGCAGCACGACCAGGTGGACTGGGGACAGCAAGGAGTCATCAGGCCAGGTAGTCCTGAGGCATGGTCCTAGGGCTCAGGTCCTCTGAGTGAGTGAGTAAGTGAGAGAGAATACTTAAATTCACACAGGACACCGGATAAGACAGGAGAAATACTCCAGATAAAACAGACTGACCCTAGCCCCCTGACACAAACTACTGCAGCATAAATACTGGAGGCTGAGACATGAGGGGGTTGGGAGACACTGTGGCCCCGTTTGACGATACCCCCGGGCAGGGCCAAACAGGCGGTATTATCTGCCATGACTACAAGATCCGATAGGAATTCTGGGAACTCAGTGAGGAACGCTGTATACGGCCCAGGAGGCCTGTAAAAAGTAGCTATAAAAAGTGATTGAGTAGGCTGCATAGATTTCATGACTAGAAGCTCAAAAGATGTAAATTGAAATTTGCTATCATAAATGTTAGCAACACCTCCGCCTCTGCCCCGGGGATATGGTCACTAGTGTAACCAGGAGGAGATTTCTCATTTAACACAGTAAATTCATCAGGTTTAAGCCATGTTTCAGTCAGGCCAATCACATCAAGATTATGATCAGTGATTAGTTAATTGACTATAACTGCATTGGAAGTGAGGTATCTAACATCAAGTAGCCCTATTTTGAGATATTGCAATCTCTTTCAATAATGACAGGAATGGAGGAGGTCTTTATTACAGTGAGATTGCTAAGAAGAACACCGCCATGTTAAGTTTGTGGAACTTACACGGCGACACTGGCAAGCTGTGGAGTGTCCTTTTTTTGTCCTCCTATCAAAACCTCCCTAAGTTTGTTTTACTCACTGCTTTAGCACACTCTGCTAACCCTGATGTCCTTGCTGTGTCTGAATCTTGGCTCAGGAAGGCCACCAAAAATTCAGAGATTTCCATACCCAACTATAACATCTTCCGTCAAGATAGAACTGCCAAAGGGGGCGGAGTTGCAGTTTACTGCAGAGATAGCCTGCAAAGTAATGTAATACCCAAACAGTTCGAACTACTAATTTAGAAAATTACTCTCTCCAGAAATAAGTCTCTCACGGTTGCCGCCTGCTACCGACCCCCCTCAGCTCCCAGCTGTGCCCTGGACACCATTTGTGAATTGATCGCCCCCCATCTAGCTTCAGAGTTTGTTCTGTTAGGTGACCTAAACTGGGATATGCTTAACACCTCGCCAGTCCTACAATCTAAGCTAGATGCCCTCAATCTCACACAAATCATCAAGGAACCCACCAGGTACAACCCTAACTCTGTAAACAAGGGCACCCTCATAGACGTCATCCTGACCAACTGGCCCTCCAAATACACCTCCGCTGTCTTCAACCAGGATCTCAGCGATCACTGCCTCATTGCCTGTATCCGCTACGGAGCCGCAGTCAAACGACCACCCCTCATCACTGTCAAACGCTCCCTAAAACACTTCTGTGAGCAGGCCTTTCTAATCGACCTGGCCCGGGTATCCTGGAAGGACATTGACCTCATCCCGTCAGTTGAGGATGCCTGGTCATTCTTTAAAAGTAACTTCCTCACCATTTTAGATAAGCATGCTCCGTTCAAAAAATGCAGAACTAAGAACAGATACAGCCCTTGGTTCACCCCAGACCTGACTGCCCTCGACCAGCACAAAAACATCCTGTGGCGGACTGCAATAGCATCGAATAGTCCCCGTGATATGCAACTGTTCAGGGAAGTCCGGAACCAATACACGCAGTCAGTCAGGAAAGCTAAGGCCAGCTTCTTCAGGCAGAAGTTTGCATCCTGTAGCTCCAACTCCAAAAAGTTCTGGGACACCGTGAAGTCCATGGAGAACAAGAGCACCTCCTCCCAGCTGCCCACTGCACTGAGGCTAGGTAACACGGTCACCACTGATAAATCCATGATTATCGAAAACTTCAATAAGCATTTCTCAACGGCTGGCCATGCCTTCCGCCTGGCTACTTCAACCTCGGCCAACAGCTCCGCCCCCCCCGCAGCTCCTCGCCCAAGCCTCTCCAGGTTCTCCTTTAACCAAATCCAGATAGCAGATGTTCTGAAAGAGCTGCAAAACCTGGACCCGTACAAATCAGCTGGGCTTGACAATCTGGACCCTCTATTTCTGAAACTATCTGCCACCATTGTCGCAACCCCTATTACCAGCCTGTTCAACCTCTCTTTCATATCGTCTGAGATCCCCAAGGATTGGAAAGCTGCCGCAGTCATCCCCCTCTTCAAAGGGGGAGACACCCTGGACCCAAACTGTTACAGACCTATATCCATCCTGCCCTGCCTATCTAAGGTCTTCGAAAGCCAAGTCAACAAACAGGTCACTGACCATCTCGAATCCCACCGCACCTTCTCCGCTGTGCAATCTGGTTTCCGAGCCGGTCATGGGTGCACCTCAGCCACACTCAAGGTACTCAACGATATCATAACCGCCATCGATAAAAGACAGTACTGTGCAGCCGTCTTCATCGACCTTGCCAAGGCTTTCGACTCTGTCAATCACCATATTCTTATCGGCAGACTCAGGAGCCTCGGTTTTTCGGATGACTGCCTTGCCTGGTTCACCAATTACTTTGCAGACAGAGTTCAGTGCGTCAAATCGGAGGGCATGCTGTCTGGTCCTCTGGCAGTCTCTATGGGGGTGCCACAGGGTTCAATTCTCAGGCGGACTCTTTTCTCTGTGTATATCAATGATGTTGCTCTTGCTGCGGGCGATTCCCTGATCCACCTCTACGCAGACGACACCATTCTATATACCTTCGGCCCGTCTTTGGACACTGTGCTATCTAACCTCCAAACAAGCTTCAATGCCATACAACACTCCTTCCGTGGCCTCCAACTGCTCTTAAACGCTAGTAAAACCAAATGCATGCTTTTCAACCGGTCGCTGCCTGCACCCGCATGCCCGACTAGCATCACCACCCTGGATGGTTCCGACCTAGAATATGTGGACGTCTATAAGTACCTAGGTGTCTGGCTAGACTGCAAACTCTCCTTCCAGACTCATATCAAACATCTCCAATCGAAAATCAAATCAAGAGTCGGCTTTCTATTCCGCAACAAAGCCTCCTTCACTCACGCCGCCAAGCTTACCCTAGTAAAACTGACTATCCTACCGATCCTCGACTTCGGCGATGTCATCTACAAAATGGCTTCCAACACTCTACTCAGCAAACTGGATGCAGTCTATCACAGTGCCATCCGTTTCGTCACTAAAGCACCTTATACCACCCACCACTGCGACTTGTATGCTCTAGTCGGCTGGCCCTCGCTACATATTCGTCGCCAGACCCACTGGCTCCAGGTCATCTACAAGTCCATGCTAGGTAAAGCTCCGCCTTATCTCAGCTCACTGGTCACGATGGCAACACCCATCCGTAGCACGCGCTCCAGCAGGTGTATCTCACTGATCATCCCTAAAGCCAACACCTCATTTGGCCGCCTTTCGTTCCAGTACTCTGCTGCCTGTGACTGGAACGAATTGCAAAATCGCTGAAGTTGGAGACTTTTATCTCCCTCACCAACTTCAAACATCAGCTATCTGAGCAGCTAACCGATCGCTGCAGCTGTACATAGTCTATTGGTAAATAGCCCACCCTTTTCACCTACCTCATCCCCATACTGTTTTTATTTATTTACTTTTCTGCTCTTTTGCACACCAATATCTCTACCTGTACATGACCATCTGATCATTCATCACTCCAGTGTTAATCTGCAAAATTGTAATTATTTGCCTACCTCCTCATGCCTTTTGCACACATTGTATATAGACTCCCCCTTTGGTTTCTACTGTGTTATTGACTTGTTAATTGTTTACTCCATGTGTAACTCTTTGTTGTCTGCTCACACTGCTATGCTTTATCTTGGCCAGGTCGCAGTTGCAAATGAGAACTTGTTCTCAACTAGCCTACCTGGTTAAATAAAGGTGAAATAAAAAAATAAAAAATAAAATAAAAAACACACAAACAGACTCATAACTACAGCCCAGTGCTAATAGCCTTGGATTATTTACCTGGTCTGAGAGAGCTACAGTTATGTCAATAGGATCAGCAGATCGAACCTTCGGGAGCCGTTGGGAATTCAAATCAAATCAAATTGTATTTTTCACATGCGCCGAATACAACAGGTGTAGTAGACCTTACAGTGAAATGCTAACATATCAGCCCTTAAGCAACTATGCAGTTTCAAGAAAATATCAACACAAAAAGTAAGAGATAAGACAAACAAATAATTAAAAGAGCAGCAGTAAATAACAATAGCGGGGCTACAGTTGAAGTCGGAAGTTTACATACACCTTAGCCAAATACATCTAAACTCAGTTTCACAATTCCTGACATTTAGTCCTAGTAAAAATTCCCTGTTTTAGGTCAGTTAGGATCACCACTTTATTTTAAGAATGTGAAATGTCAGAATAATAGTAGAGAGAATGATTTATTTCAGCTTTTATTTATTTCATCACATTTCCAGTGGGTCAGAAGTTGACATACACTCAATTAGTAGCATTGCCTTTAAATTGTTTAACTTCGGTCAAATGTTTTGGGTAGCCTTCCATAAGCTTCCCACAATAAGTTGGGTGAATTTTGGCCCATTTCTCCTGACAGAGCTGGTGTAACTGAGTCAGGTTTGTAGGCCTCCTTGCTCGCACACACTTTTTCAGTTCTGCCCACAAATGTTCTATAGGATTGAGGTCAGGGCTTTGTGATGGCCACTCCAATGCCTTGACTTTGTTGTCCTTAAGCCATTTTGCCACAACTTTGGAAGTGTGCTTGGGGTCATTGTTCATTTGGAAGACCCATTTGCTACCAAGCTTTAACTTCCTGACTGATGTCTTGAGGTGCTGCTTCAATATATCCACATAATTTTCCTACCTCGTGATGCCATCTATTTTGTGAAGTGCACCAGTCCCTCCTTCAGCAAAGCACCCCCACAACATGATGCTGCCACCCCCATGCTTCACGGTTGGGATGGTGTTCTTTGGCTTGCAAGCATCCACTTTTATCCTCCAAACATAATGATGGTCATTATGGCCAAACAGGTCTATTTTTGTTTCATCAGACCAGAGGACATTTCTCCAACAAGTACAATATTTGTCCCCATGTGCAGTTGCAAACTGTTGTTTGTACAGATGAACATGGAACCTTTAGGCATTTGGAAATTGCTCCCAGGATGAACCAGACTTGTGGAGGTCTACAATTATTTTTTGTCTTGGCTGATTTCTTTTGATTTTCCCATGATGTCAAGCAAAGAGGCACTGAGTTTGAAGGTAGGCATTGAAATACATCCACAGGTACACCTCCAATTGACTCAAATTATGTCAATTAGCCTATCAGAAGCTTCTGAAGCAATGACATCATTTTCAGGAATTTTCCAAGCCGTTTAAAGGCACAGTCAACTTAGTGTATGTTAACTTCTGACCCACTGGAATTGTGATACAGTGAATTATAAGTGAATTAATCTGTCTGTAAACAATTGTTGGAAAAATGGCTTGTGTCATGTACAAAACTTGTTAACAAGACATTTGTGTAGTGATTAGAAATCAAGTTTTCATGACTCCAACCTAAGTGTATGTAAACTTCCGACTTCAACTGTATATACAGGGGGTACCGGTACAGAGTCAATGTGTCAATGTTTGGGGGCAACGGTGGAGGTAATTGAGGCAATTATGTACATGCAGGTAGGTTTTTTAAAAGTGGCAATGCATAGATATTAACAGAGAGTAGCAGCAGCTTGGGGGCGGGCAGTTTTTAGGGCCTTCCTCTGACACCGCCTGGTATAGAGGTCCTGGATGGCAGGAAGCTTGGCCCCGGTGATGTACCGGGCCGTACGCACTACCCTCGGAGGCCAAGCAGTTGCCATACCAGGCAGTGATGCAACCAGACAGGATGCTCTCAATGGTGCAGCTGTAGAACCTTTTCAGGATCTGAGGACAATGCCAAGTCTTTTCAGTCTCCTGAGGGGGAATAGGTTTTGTCATGCCCTCTTCATGACTGTCTTGGTGTGCTTGGACCATGTCAGTTTGTTGGTGATGTGGACATCAAGCTCTCAACCTGCTCCATGACAGCCCCGTCGATAATAATGGGGGCGTGCTCGGTCCTCCTTTTCCTGTAGTCCACAATCATCTCCTTTGTCATGATCACGTTGAGGGAGAGGTTGTTGTCTTTGCATCACACGGTCAGGTCTCTGACCTCCTCCCTATAGGCGGTCTCATCATTGTCGGTGATCAGGCCTACCACTGTTGTGTCATCAGCAAACTTAATGATGGTGTTGGAGTCGTGCTTGGCCATGTAGTCATGAGTGAGCAGGGAGTACAGGAGGGAACTGAGCGCGCACCCCTGAGGGGCCCCTGTTTTGAGGATCAGCGTGGCGGATGTGTTGTTACCTACCCTTACCACCTAGGAGCGGCCCATCAGGACGTCTAGGATCCATTTGCAGAGGGAGGTGTTTAGTCCCAGAGTCCTTAGCTTAGTGATGAGCTTTGAGGGCGGCTAGATGTTCTTTACCGTTCGGCCATCAGATTTGCCACCAATGCTCCTTACAGGACACATCAATGCGCTCTATACTCCTCTGTAAACTGGTAATCTCTGTATACCTATCGCAAGACCCATTGGTTGATGCTTATTTATAAAAACCCTCCTAGGCCTCACTCCCCCCTATCTGAAATATCTACTGCAGCCCTCACCCTCCACATTCAACACCCGTTCTGCCAGTCACATTCTGTTAAAGGTCCCCAAAGCACACACATCCCTGGGTCGCTCGTCTTTTCAGTTCGCTGCAGCTAGCGAGTGGAACGAGCTGTAACAAACACTCAAACTGGACAGTTTTATCTCAATCTCTTCATTCAAAGACTCAATCATGGAGACTTACTGACAGTGGCTGCTTTGCATGATGTATTGTTGTCTCTACCTTCTTGCCCTTTGTGCTGTTTGTGCCCAATAATGTTTGTACCATGTTTTATGTTGCTACCATATTGTGTTGATACCATGTTGTTATGTTGTGGTGCTACCATGCTGTGTTGTCATGTGTTGCTGCCTTGCTATGCTGTCTTAGGTCTCTCTTTATGTAGTGTTGTCAAAAATCCAATCAAACTTTATTTGCCACATGCCCCAAATACAACAAGTGTAGACTTTACAGTGAAATGCTTACTCACAAGCCCTTAACCAACAGTGCAGTTCAAGAAGAATAAAATATTTACCAAATAGGCTAAAATAAAAAGTAACAATAACGAGGCTATATACAGGGGGCACCGGTACCGAGTCAGTGTGCAGGGGTACAGGCTAGTTGAGGGAATCTGTACATGTAGGTGGGAGCGAAGTGACTATGCATAGGTCATTTTCCGGTGGAGATTGTCATGATGTGTGTTTTCCCCTAAATTTATTTTTAATCTCAGGCCCCCGTCGGAGGCCTTTTGATAGGCCATCATTGTAAAAAAAAAAAAAATGTATTTGTTCTTAACTGACTTGCCTAGTTAAATGTAAAAAAAAAATATTAAAAATAAATAAATAAAAAGGTTCTTTGCACTCTGGGAGGGGAACGCCATGGAGTTGTCAACTTTGATGGAGAGGTCTTTGATCTGGCAGGCCTTCCTTGGGAGGAAGAGCAGCTCCATCTTGTCGAGGTGGAGCTTGTGGTGGTGGAACGACATTCAAGCTGAGATATCTGCCAGACACGCAGAGATGCATGTTACCACCTGGATGTCAGAAGGGGGAAAGGAGAAAAGTAGTTGAGTGTCATCCGCATAGCAATGATAGGAGAGACCATGTGAGTATATAACGGAGCCGAGTGACTTGGAGTATAGAGAGAAGAGGGCCTTGAACTGAGCCCTGGAGGACACCAGTCGTGAGAGTACATGGTGCAAACACAGATCGTGCACATTTCCATTGCGCCAGAGTCCAATGCCGGCAAGCTTTACACCACTCCAGCTGAAGCTTGGCATTGCGCATTAGTGATTTTAGGCTTGTGTGCGGCTATGGAAACCCATTTCATGAAGCTCCCGACAAACAGTTATTGTGCTGACATTGCTTCCAGAAGAAGTTTGGAACTCGGTAGTGAGTGTTATAACTGAGGATAGATGATTTGTATGTGCTTCAGCACTCGGCGGTCCCGTTCTGTGAGCTTGTGTGGCCTGCCACTTCGAGGCTAAGCCGTTGTTGCACATAGACATTTCTGCTTCACAATAACAGCACTTACTCATGCAGGTCAGAAATTTGATGAACTGACTTGTATGGAAAGGTGGCATCCTATGACGGTGCCATGTTGAAAGTCACTGAGCTCTTCAGTAAGGCCATTCTACTGTCAATGTTTGTCTATAGAGATTGCATGGCTGTGTGCTCAATTTTATATACCTGACAGCAACAGGTGTGGCTGAAATAGCCAAATACACAAATTTGAAGGGCTGTCCACATACTTTTGTATATATAACGTAGGATGCAATCCAAAAGTGCGCAGAGCCTGAGACTCCCAGCCCTGAGAGGGTGGAGAGAAGGATCTGCTACTTCACGGTGTCGAAGGCAGCGGGTAGATCTAGGAGGACGAGAACAGAGGAGAAAGAGTCAGTTTTGGAAGAGCAGAGAGCTTCTGTAACACAGAAGAGCAGTCTCGGTTGAGTGACCCGTCTTGAAGCCTGACTGATTTGGGTCAAGAATATTGTTCTGAGAGAGACAGAGAGAGTTGGTCAGAGGCCGCATGCTCAAGTGTTTTGGAAAGAAAAGAAAGGGATACCAGTCTGTAGTTTGATGTCAGAGGAGTCAAGTGTTGGTTTCTTGAGGGGAAGCGACTCCGGCCATTTTCATGTCAGAGGGGATGTAGCCAGTGGTCAGCGATGAGTTGCTGAAGGAAGTGAGGAATGGGAGAAGGTCCCCAAAGATGGTCTGGAGAAGGGAGAAGTGGATGTGGTCGGGCGGGCAGATTGTTGGGCGGCCAGACCTCACTAGTCGCAGAATTTCATTTGGAGAGAGAATGGGTCAAGGTGTAGGGTAGTTCTGTGTGAGTGGGACCAGTGAACTCAATAGGCTGAGTGAATGAGAAGCAGATGTCAACCTTATTTTCAAAGTGGTTGACAAAGTTGTCCGCAGAGAGAGGGCAGGATTAAGGAGGGAGAAAAAGGTGGAAAATAGTTTCCTAGGGTTAGAGGGAAGAGAGTAGTGTTGAAGAGCCAGAATCAGGAGACAGGAAAGAGAAGGATTTAGCAGAAGGGAGAGATGATAGGATAGAAGAGAGAGTAGTGAGAGAGAGAGGGAAGATTGTGACAGCACATTACCATCTGGATTTGGGGTTGAGTGGCTAGGGTTGGAGGAGAGGGAGGGAGGAAGGAAGAAAGGGAAACAAAGTAGTGATCAGAGACCTGGAGGGGGGGTATTGCCTGCCTTGTGAGTGGGAGGGGACTGGTGAAGGGATAGGTCAAGAGGCAAGGAGGGGAAAGAGTTGGAAAGAAATTAATTGAAGGCAGACGTCAGGAGGTTGAAGTCACCAAGTACGAAGAGCGGTGAGCCATCGTCAGGAAATGAGCTTATATTGAGGAACTCTAAGGGGATTTGGTGGTCCATAAATGACAACAACATTATGCTTGAGTGAACTAGTGACAGAATGGAATTCAAATGAGGAAAAGGACAGGTGAGAGAGGGAGTAAAAAGAAAATCTCCACTTAGGAGGAATGAGTAGCCCTGTGCCACCACCTCAACGACCAGATGCTCTCTGACTATAAGAGAAAACGTAGTCAGGTGAAGAGAGAGCAGCTGGAGTAGCGGTGTTCCCTGGGGTGATTCATGTCTCCATCAGGGCCAAAAAGTCAAGGGACTGAAATGCAGAATAGGCTGACATGAGCGCTTTGTTCTTGACTGCAGATTGGCAGTTCCAATTGCTGCTGGAGACCTGGAAATCCACATGGGTTATGCGCGTAAGGCACACTAAATTACAAGGATTGCAGCCAAGGGGTGTGGAGCATCCGTAAAGCCTACAGGGAAGGGAGCAAACTGGGATAGAAAACACACAGTTGCCAAAGCTACAAAAGAGCTAAATGAGATGATCTATAAATAACTAGGTAGGATACTCAAGTGAGAGAGTAGTGTGGAGCCTTCCTCTCTTTCCTTCCTTGAATAACTCTGCAGAACAACTCGTTAGAACGGTCTTTGCTTCAGCGATGGTCTTACTTTTGCAATCAGACATCGCTTACAGCTGCCGCTGAGAAAAAAGGAGACAATGAAGTATTATTACTAATTGCCTTGCAAAGGTGAATTGCTGATTGCCTAGGAGAGGAGAAGCCACTCCCCCTCCAATACAGCCACTGATTACGAAAACAACAACAGTCACAAATTGCCCTGCCCCTTAATCCTGGTTGATGTGTCAACAATCATCTGCAATTAATAGCAGTCAGCAGTTCACACAGCAAGTAGGCTACTGGGAAGACAGGCAGCACTTAAAGTAGATGGCCCTAGCTAGCAAAAAGACAGTACTAGACAACAACAGTTGAAGACCAAAATGATACTTATCACTCCTGTAGGTACAGTATCATGATAATGAGAACCTGACTAAACGGCCCTTAGTTGCTTACATAGAATTGATGTATTTCACGATGACATGTGTTCTATCTATTAAGTTGTTTTAATGATTTGCTAGCTGGTCAATTGCAGACTGGCAAGCCAGTATACATTTGTTTAAAGATAATTTGATTTATGCAAGTGAAAATGCATGACAATAATGGAAATACAGTAGGCCTATAGCCTAACAAAATACTGTTTGTCCTCTAGCCTCCTATTCACCTCAGAGCCTAAAACTTTTGATACATTTATGCTTCTCACACACGTTGCTCTCAAGGCCTACATGCCACTAACCTTAACATCTGTCCATCATGAAGAGGTACTCGCCACCTTCCAGATTCAGAAAATAATTGGAATGTATTAACCTCAATCCATAATAATCCATAATGGAGATTTTATAAATGCAACTGTGTTTTTTGTTTGCAGTGTGGACCACTGATGATGTCATACTATGTCATAATATATGTACCCATGTTGTGACATCACACTACATAGAAAAAGGGAGGAGTCAGTCAGCATCCTGAACATTGATACTGCTCCTATCTACATTATCCACTGTGAAATGATCAATCAGTTTTAAAAACATACTTGAAATGATGAGTATTGGCCAAATGTTGCCCAAAATATCAGATAAAATTACAGTGCAGCCAACAACAATATACGCTATCTTGTATAATCTATTGAGGACATCTATTGATTCAGTGATATGTAACTTTTTGTGCGACACAAGCAAATTCACAGCGAAATTGAAGTTTTAGTTTAATTCTCATTGAAAGCAAGTCAAAGAAGCGCTACATCTGTTCTATGTGCACTATTTATATGCTTCCCGGTCTGAAGTTTTGTTTTTGCATACTTCAGTTTTGTACAGCAGCTTCAAACAGCTTGAAAAGACAATATTTTTGGTTATGGAAAAGATATTATAGCGGTTTAGATGGTACAATGATTCTCTACACTATACTTCCCTACATTAAACTGAAATTACGCAAACTATTAGAATTTTTGCAAAAGGGAAATGGTGGAATTGATTTCTGCATAGTGCATCTTTAATCAAATCAAAAACCACAACCATTTAAGACAAAATATATCAAAAATATGAATAAATCAAATACTGTAGATTTTTTCATTTATTGCCTCATTACATATCATACCAGACAGAGTGCATCACAATCATTCATCAGCAAATCTCCCAACTGAATAATTTCTTTAAGCTTGATTAATACTGTAACTGCCATTAACCAGATAAAATATCAATTATTCACATACTGTATCAACTACATCATTTCAGTATCGTTCAGAAAACATTTCATTCTGTTTACAATGATGTCTCTTCCCGTTCCATTCTTCTTTGGCTGGAATCAGAGAAATTCAACTCAAAACAAAAGCAAAGAGGAGCCCAAGATGTACTGCATGGTCGTAGTGAAAAGCAGCCCTCATTCACCAGCATATAAAGAGTCTAGACAGTGTGTCTCTAAAAGAGGAAACTATGTACACCATCTTGGGTCACTATCAAACACCCTCATAATCAACCACAACCCCGAACACATTCACACACAACCTATCGCAGGCACCATACATTTGCAAAGAAACTAAACGGTTTATGTAAGTCATCCAATGTGATTGAGATTGAAATTGATTCTGTGAGCAAAACATTGTAATCAGCCACCCGGTATAGCTTTATTTGGCCATGCTCTGTCTGTCTATATACTAAGTGTATTTAGAGCTGGCACTAGAGTGACCGGCTCCGAGAGGTTCTGGTTTTGGTCAGGTGTTCCTTTGCTTTGAAGAACCTTCTGTCGATGTCTTTCCTCCTGTCGCTTTTTCTTTTCCAAGCGCTGCTGCTCTTTCCTCTGCTTGTTTGAAGCCTGGGAGGTGTAAAAAACAGGAGTCAACATGAAAAGGAGGGACTTAAGTCCCTTCTCAATTGAATAGAGAAATGCAGGTCAATTTAATTTGGAACTTGAATTGAAAGTCACACAGACTCAGAATACTAATTCAGAATTGGAATTTGAGTGGAGAGTCATGGTGTAGTGGTTCCTTACTTTCTGAATAAAATGTGTTAAAACACCTTAAAAATATTTATTTAACAATTACAATTTACCTTGGATGTGTGTATGTTGCCTCCATCTGGTGGTGCTTTGTGCTCACTGCACTCTGTCGCTGCCTGTCTACACGCTGAGCATGAACCAGAGGCACACTGGCCGTGACACACTTGGACAGCTAGCTCAGAATCCACCAGCCACTCAGCGTTGATGGTGGCGGCACTCAGCTGAAATAGATTCTCCTCTTCACCTGAGAGACATGGCACACAATACACATGGGGTCAGTTGCAGTGAATATACTGCATCAGATGCTCCTGTTGATCATTATCAAATGGTTTTTGGATGGTAGCTCCCTCTAAAAGATGGAAATCCCCAAAATAGTCAATAAACATCAGTTGTATTTACTATCAATGTTTATTATACACGGTAGGTGTAGACTGCAAATGAATGAAAGTTTTATATGAGTTGGGGTTAGAAAAGGACCTAAAACCTGCCCAAAACAGCTAGTAGACACTGATAATCACACTGCACTGGGGGAGAAGACAGAGGGGCCACTCACAGTTTGGGCCCCTGTTCTTCAGGGAACTTAGGATCACATTGTCCTCCTCGGAGGGGGTGGGCGAGGGGGCTTTCCGTCTGTCCCTCTGGCCGTCACCAAACTCACGCTGCCCACTCGAATTATGAAGATTCTGAAACGACACAAGAGAGGTGTTATGAATAAGACTAATCCAATAAAATATTGAAATATTTGGGAGTGTGTTTTTAAATGAACCGCTTTTTCCCCCGTACCTCCAAACGCAGCTGAGCAGGGCTCTCAGAGTTGTCCCCGATTGGTCGTACACTGTCGTAATGGTCTCCATAGCGATAGGCAATGTGTAGCTCTCGGCCAACCAGCTTCTCAGAGCCATTTATCTGAATTGAGAAAACATAATGAGTAGGGCTTATCAATAATGGTATTTCATACGGTCTGTTACATTAGAAGAGGACTTCGGCTTAAAATACAGTACAGTGTGCTACAATGTGGTCTAGTGGTAGGACCACATATACCACCTGGCGACAGGGATTCACGCCTCTCCTCCCCAACTTTATAAACTACGCAGTTTTTTTTTTTTTACTACATCCCCATCCACTTCCCATTCTTTCATTCAAATAAAAATGTAAAACATTTTTGGGGATTCCAATCTCCTTTAAAAACAGATACATAAAATAAGTGTGAATTTCCCCTATTGTGCACTACTTTAGCTTTTATACAGCTATGCGTCTCTTGACAAAAGTAGTAAACTATATGGGCAATAGGGTGTCACTGAGCTTCCTACCTCCCACAGTGGGGTGTTGAGCTGATGAATGACCACCTTGAGCTGTTGACTACGGGCGAACGCCACGATGGCATCATTGCCAGCAAACGTACCAGGCTGGGAGAGGTTTGACACTGATAGGAAGAAAACAACAGAGAGAAATATTTGTGACAAGATCTTTAAAGACACACTCGTCAGGATGACTGGCATACCATCAAAAACTTGGGCATCCCACAACATTTTTACATGGAAATAGCATTTGGTTTCTAACTTACAATGCTGGGCGAAGGGCACATCATCCTCCACAAAGGGCTCAAAGTCCTGCCGGTGTGCCATCATGTACTGCACAGTCTCCTGGCGCAGGCGCAGGTGTCCTCGAGAGTGTCCCTCCAATTGGTCACCCAGAGCCCGGAACAGGCAGTTACTATAGGATGGACACACAGTATTAGTCAACGTTGTAACAGCCATTTATAAGAGCACTTTGGTTGCATTCCAGGCTGACTACATTTTAGATGTTGCATTGCATCAACCAATGATTGTGTGCCATGTCATCGATTACTCAGTCTGGCATCAGATTGCTAGATCATATAATACAGTGGGGCAAAAAAGTATTTAGTCAGCCACCAATTGTGCAAGTTCTCCCACTTAAAAAGATGAGAGGCCTGTAATTTTCATCATAGGTACACTTCAACTATGACAGACAAAATGAGAAAAACAAATCCAGAAAATCACATTGTAGGATTTTTCATAAATTTATTTACAAATTATGGTGGAAAACAAGTATTTGGTCACCTACAAACAAGCAAGATTTCTGGCTCTCACAGACCTGTAACTTCTTCTTCAAGAGGCTCCTCTGTCCTCCACTCGTTACCTGTATTAATGGCACCTGAACTTGTTATCAGTATAAAAGACACCTGTCCACAACCTCAAACAGTCACACTCCAAACTCCACTATGGCCAAGACCAAAGAGCTGTCAATGGACACCAGAAGCAAAATTGTAGACCTGCACCAGGCTGGGAAGACTGAATCTGCAATAGGTAAGCAGCTTGGTTTGAAGAAATCAACTGTGGGAGCAATTATTAGGAAATGGAAGACATACAAGACCACTGATAATCTCCCTCGATCTGGGGCTCCACGCAAGATCTCACCCCGTGGGGTCAAATTTATCACAAGACCGGTGAGCAAAAATCCCAGAACCACACGGGGGGACCTAGTGAATGACCTGCAGAGAGCTGGGACCAAAGTAACAAAGCCTACCATCAGTAACACACTACGCCGCCAGGGACCCAAATCCTGCAGTGCCAGACGTGTCCCCCTGCTTAAGCCAGTACATGTCCAGGCCCGTCTGAAGTTTGCTAGAGAGCATTTGGATGATCCAGAAGAAGATTGGGAGAATGTCATATGGTCAGATGAAACCAAAATATTACTTTTTGGTAAAAACTCAACTCGTCGTGTTTGGAGGACAAAGAATGCTCAGTTGCATCCAAAGAACACCATACCTACTGTGAAGCATGGGGGTGGAAACATCATGCTTTGGGGCTGTTTTTCTGCAAAGGGACCAGGACAACTGATCCGTGTAAAGGAAAGAATGAATGGGGCCATGTATCGTGAGATTTTGAGTGAAAACCTCCTTCCATCAGCAAGGGCATTGAAGATGAAACGTGGCTGGGTCTTTCAGCATGACAATGATCCGAAACACACCGCCCGGGCATCGAAGGAATGGCTTCGTAAGAAGCATTTCAAGGTCCTGTAGTGGCCTAGCCAGTCTCCAGATCTCAACCCCATAGAAAATCTTTGTAGGGAGTTGAAAGTCCGTGTTGCCCAGCAACAGCCCCAAAACATCACTGCTCTAGAGGAGATCTGCATGAAGGAATGGGCCAAAATACCAGCAACAGTGTGTGAAAACCTTGTGAAGACTTACAGAAAACGTTTGACCTCTGTTATTGCCAACAAAGGGTATATAACAAAGTATTGAGAAACTTTTGTTATTGACCAAATACTTTATCCAAAATGGATCTCAAATACCTGGATGGGCTCAAGCAGTATGGTGTAAAAAAAAAATTGGGCCAAAATCTATTAACAACATTCTACTTTACTCTGTCAAATCGCATACATGTACTTATTTTCCACCATAATTTGCAAATAAATTCATTAAAAATCCTACAATGTGATTTTCTGGATTTTTTTTCTCATTTTGTCTGTCATAGTTGACGTACCTATGATGAAAATTACAGGCCTCTCATCTTTTTAAGTGGGAGAACTTGCACAATTGGTGGCTAACTAAATACTTTTTTGCCCCACTGTATGTGGTTAACTGATATACTAAATACCTATTCAGGCGTTTATAAGTCTGCCAGGTGTCTGCAATGTAGTCAGATCTTCTCTCTCTGAATCTTACCCATCTCCAGGCACCTCTCTAAGTTTGAGCCCCAGCGCTTGGAGCTGGTTGGAGAAGCTGACAAACTCCTCTCCCTCGTCCCCGTCCTGGGGCCGGTTCTTGCGGTCCTTGGCGATTGCCCTGCGCGTGACCCGCTCATCCCGCTTTCGCTCAGCATCACACTTTCTGTTGCTGCCACGCAGTGGCTTTCCTGTCTGCTTCCTAGACATGGCTGCCCTGCCTACAGACACAGATCTCTACAGATGCAAGTAGATCTCTGTCCGTCACTCACTGGCAAATGTAGTTGGGTTACTTCCACACAGGTGGAATCCTGTGTTTCAGAAAGAAGAGGGAAAGAATAGAGAGGAGAGTTTGAATGTTACTTAGATGAGCTATGCGTGACAACTTAGTTACTTCCACAATTCACTGACACGGATTGGTACAGTAGCCACCTACAAAAATATGGTTAGGATTAGCTAGTTGTTACACAGTCCGTTTAGTCAGTTGATATACGTGGCACAGCACGCAATTGCAACTCTACATGGGTTAGCTAATTATCTACAATGTGATAAGGACAACCAAAGATATCTACTGACCAGTTGTATTAGCGTGGTGTCTAATGCCGTAGCTGTCATGCTAGCTAGCTGGTAGATCTGGCATCCTGAATAACAGCAACAGCTGATAGGGTTTGATTTCGACTAGCTAGAGAGAGCCTACTGTACTGGCCAGGTTTGACGTAAGCTAGCTAGCTAATTATATCGGATAAGTAACTGGTTAACTAGCAACTGTTATGCTAGCTGAATATGACTGCTGGTTAGGTTAGCCGACTACTTAGCTAGTTAGCTAACTTTAACGTTAGGTAGTTTACAAAAGTCAGCGGTTAATGCTAATAGCGTTCTCATTGATTTGGAGTTAAACACAACAGTGATTAAATGTCAAGCAACCAGAATATAAGGAACATAACAAGTTACTCACATTCTACAGGGTGCATCCACTGATACGCAAACCACGTCCTATACGGCAGTACGTTCTTTTTTTTAAACTAAATAAGATCTGGCTCATGAGTTTGTTTACAATTCATGTTTAGCACTTCCGGGACTCGTTGTAAGAGTAGGGAAGCCTGAGAGCATCATACTTTATACATTACCGTCCAAATTCATAACTGTCAACGAAATACAATACATACCCTTTTATTAAAAATCCTATCAATTTGTAAAACGTTTAGCTCACCTTAAAACCCCTACTTTCAACTGTCTTGAGAAATGTTCATTACTTGAATTTCACTAAGCAAGAATGGTGTAGCTAATGTTGGGAAAAATAGGGAACAAAGTAGGGCATTTTTACAGGGCAGGATGACCACTGTATAGGCCTAATTCACTATCTTTACGACATTTACATAATAGTTATTGTGCAGACTAGGCCTACTTATTAAAGTTGGTTATGGTAAAGTTCAGAACAAGCTTTCTATGCTATAAGAAAGTGTTGCATATCTATCAACTGAGATATGAAAACAGCTGGTATATGACAATCAACAGTTATCAAGTTAACAAGCTCTGAATTATGTTAATGTCTGAAATCTGTGTCTTTCAGTGTATGACTCAAGATAAAGTGGGAGGGTGTGTTATGTGTTGTAAAGGGAAAAGACTGCACTTTATTATCACTCTCTTTTCTCCTCTCCTCCATTCTCCTCTTAAAAATCTGTTATATTTTGAAACACCACAATGCAGGCCCTCTTCTCCAATTCGCTCCTCCTTATGACAGAATGCAGTTGGAAAGAGTTGTGTGGAGGAGGAGTGGGTTGAGGAGGACAGAGAGTGTTTGCTATGTAGAATTATATCAGACAGTGTCAAAGAAGTCGCCTCAGGGCCTAAAAATGCATCAGCAGGCATTGAAAGGAAATAAGAATATATAGATCACAAAAACAAGAAAACACAGTCAAGTAAATACCTTCCCAGGTGTAATAAAGATTTACATTAGAAACTACAACGATGTGTTCTGGTTTACATGGTACGAATGTATTTGCTTGTATTTGTTTATGCACTGACATCTTGTACATAAAACAGCTATCTGCTTTGTTTAAATTCCCATATGAAGGGACGTCCTATACCTGCTCTACTCATTACCTTAGTCTTATACGAGGAGGTAAGGATCAACAACAAGGTTAACATAATGCCCCTTTGACTAAGTGTAGCCTACATAGTATATTGTTAATCTACAACTCTCATCTCAACAAATAGTGTACATTACTGAAGTACATTCATTCTAGTACATACAGTCTGAACACACTTTACAGAGAAGTACAATTTATAAATAAAAAGAACACCTGCTCTTTACATAGACTGACATGGTGAATCCAGGTGAAAGCTGTGATCACTTATTGATGTCACTTGGAAAATCCAGTTAAAAATGTGTAGATGAAGGAGAGGAGGCAGAAAAAATAAGGATTTAGTGTACCATCCAGAGGGTGAAAGGGCAAGACAAAAAATGTAAGTGCCTTTGAACAGGGTATGGTAGTAGGTGCCAGGTGCACGAGGTTGTGTAAAGAACTGCAACGCTGGGGTGTTCCTAATGTTTGGTATAATCAAATCAAATCAAATGTTATTTGTCACATACACATGGTTAGCAGATGTTAATGCGAGTGTAGCGAAATGCTTGTGCTTCTAGTTCCGACAATGCAGTAATAACCAACGAGTAATCTAACCTAACAATTTCACAACAACTACCTTATACACACAAGTGTAAAGGGATGAAGAATATGTACATAAAGATATATGAATGAGTGATGGTACAGAACGGCAGAGGCAAGATGCAGTAGATGGTATCGAGTACAGTATATACATATGAGATGAGTAATGTAGTGTATGTAAACATTATATTAAGTGGCATTGTTTAAAGTGGCTAGTGATACATTTTTTACATCCATTTTTCCATTATTAAAGTGGCTGGAGTTGAGTCAGTATGTTGGCAGCAGCCACTCAATGTTAGTGGTGGCTGTTTAACAGTCTGATGGCCTTGAGATAGAAGCTGTTTTTCAGTGTCTCGGTCCCTGCTTTGATGCACCTGTACAGACCTCGCCTTCTGGATGATAGTGGGGTGAACAGGCAGTGACTCTGGTGGTTGTTGTCCTTGATGATCTTAATGGCCTTCCTGTGACATCGGGTGGTGTCGGTGTCCTGGAGGGCAGGTAATTTTCCCCTGGCGATGCGTTGTGTAGACCTGACTACCCTCTGGAGAGCCTTACGGTTGTGGGCGGAGCAATTGCCATACCAGGCTGTGATACAGCCCGACAGGATGCTCTCGATTGTGCATCTGTAAAAGTTTGTGAGTGCTTTTGGTGACAAGCCACATTTTTTCAGCCTCCTGAGGTTGAAGAGGCGCTGCGGCGCCTTCTTCACCACGCTGTCTGTGTGGGTCGACCAATTCAGGTTGTCTGTGATGTGTACGCCGAGGGTCTTAAAACTTACTACCCTCTCCACTACTGTCACGTCGATGTGGATAGGGGGTGCTCCCTCTGCTGTTTCCTGAAGTCCACGATCATCTCTTTTCTTTTGTTGACGTTGAGTGTGAGGTTATTTTCCTGACACCACACTCTGAGGGCCCTCACCTCCTCCCTGTAGTCCGTCTCGTCATTGTTGGTGATCAAGCCTACCACTGTAGTGTCGTCTGCAAACTTGATGATTGAGTTGGAGGCGTGCATGGCCACGCAGTCGTGGGTGAAAAGGGAGTACAGGAGAGCTCATAACGCACCCTTGTGGGGCCCCAGTGTTGAGGATCAGCGGGGTGGAGATGTTGTTACCTACCCTCACCACCTGGGGGCGTCAGGAAGTCCAGTACACAGTTGCACAGGGCGGGGTCGAGACCCAGGGTCTCGAGCTTGATGACGAGTTTGGAGGGTACTCTGGTGTTGAATGCTGAGCTGTAGTCGATGAACAGCATTCTCACATAGGTATTCCTCTTGTCCAGGATGGGTTAGGGCAGTGTGCAATGTAGTTGCGATTGTGTTGTCTGTGGACCTATTGGGGCGGTAAGCAAATTGGAGTGGGTCTAGGGTGTCAGGTATTCTCTCAAAGCTCTTCATGATGACGGAAGTGAGTGCTACGGGGCACGGTAGTCGTTTAGCTCAGTTACCTTAGCTTTCTTGGGAACAGGAACAATGGTGGCCCTCTTGAAGCAGTTGGGAATAGCAGACTGGGATAAGAATTGATTGAATATGTCCATAAACACACCAGCCAGCTGGTCTGAGCATGCTCTGAGGATGCGGCAGGGGATGCCGTCTGGGCCTGCAGCCTTGCGAGGGTTAACACGTTTGTTAACACAAATGTTTTACTCACGTCAGCTGCAGTGAAGGAGAGTCCGCAGGTTTTGGTAGCGGGCTGTGTCAGTGGCACTGTATTGTCCTCAAAGCGAGCAAAGAAGTTGTTTAGTCTGTCTGGGAGCAAGACATCCTGGTATACTCAGTGTGTGTATGTATATACAGTACCAGTCAAAGGTTTGGACACATCTACTCATTCAAGGGTTTTTATTTATTTTTACTATGTTCTACATTGTAGAATAATAGTGAGACATCAAAACTTTTAAATAGCCACCCTTTGCCATGATGACAGCTTTGCACTCTCTTGGCATTCTCTCAACCAGCTTCATGTGGAATGCTTTTCCAACAGTCTTGAAGGAGTTCCCACAAATGCTGAGCACTTGTTGGCTGCTTTTCTTTCACTCTGTGGTCCAACTCATCCCAAACCATCACAATTGGGTTGAGGTCAGGTGATTGCGGAGGCGAGGTCATCTGATGCCGCACTCCATCACTCTCCTTGGTCAAATAGCCTTTACACAGCCTGGAGGTGTGTTTTGGGTCATTGTTCTGATGAAAAACAAATGATTGCCCCACTAAGCACAAACCAGATGGGATGGCGTATCACTGCAGAATAATGTGGTAGCCATGCTGGTTAAGTGTGCCTTGAATTCTAAATAAATCACAGACAGTGTCACCAGCAAAGCACCACCATACCATCACCCTTCCTCCTCCATACTTCACGGTGGGAACTACACATGCGGAGAGCATCCGTTCACCTATTATGCGTCTCACAAAGACACGGTGTTTAGAACCAAAAATCGCAAATTTGAACTCCAAAGGACAGATTTCCAATGGTCTAATGTCCATTGCTTGTGTTTCTTGTCCCATGCAAGTCTCTTCTTCTTATTGGTGTCCTTTAGTTGTGGTTTCTTTGCAGCAATTCGACCATGAAGGCCTGATTCATGCAATCTCATTTGAACAGTTGATGTTGAGATGTGTCTGTTACTTGACTGCTGTGAAGCATTTATTTGGTCTGCAACCTGAGGTGCAGTTAACTCTAATGAACTTATCCTCTACAGCAGTGGTAACTCGGGGACTTCCTTTCCTGTGGCAGTCCTCATTAGAGCCAGTTTCATCATAGAGCTTGATGGTTTTTGCGACTGTACTTGAAGAAACTTTCAAAGTTCTTGAAATTTTCCTCATTGACTGACCTTCATGTCTTAAAAATTAATGATGGACTGAATGAAACCAAACATTAGGAACACTGATATATACCACTGAGTGGTATATGTCATACCACTCATATATACCATGCTGTAACCCCAGATAAAGCAGCGACAGAAGTTGGCAAACCCCAGGAAGCGTTGCAGCTGCAACCTGGAAGTAGGCTGGGGCCAATCCACCACTGCTCTCACCTTCCTGGGATACATTTGCACATGCCCTGTGGCGATGATGAGCCCCAGAAATGTGATGGTGGAACGATGGAACTTGCACTTCTCTGCTTTTACAAACAGCTGGTTCTCAGGAGGCGTTGGAGAACCTGTCGGATGTGGAGCACATGTTCTTGGGTGGAACAGGAGAAGATGAGGATCGCATTGAAGTAGACGAAGATGAACCGGTTGAACATGTATCGGAGAACATCATTGACCAGAGCCTGGAACACAGCAGGGGCGTTGGTAAGGCCAAAAGGCATGACCAGATACTTGTAGTGACCGCTGACCATGTTGAATGCGGTTTTCCACTCGTCCCCTTCCCGTATCCACACCAAGTTGTAGGCGTTCCGTAGATCCAGCTTGGAAAACACAGTGGAGCTGCTCGAAGGCCGAGGAGATGAGTGGCAGCGGGTAGCAGTTCTTCACTGTTATGTCCTTGAGACCCTGGTAGTCGATGTACGAGCGCATCGTGTTCTTCTTCTCCACAAAAAAAGAACCCTGCGCCAGTGGGAGAAGAAGGACGGATGAATCCTGTAGAAAGGGAGTCCCTGATGTAGGTCTCCATCGCCTTGGACTCTGGTCCTGACAGAGAGTACAGTCGTCCCCGGGGCGGAGTCGTGCCAGGGAGACAAAAATCTCTGAAACTGGAAACACTTATCTCCCTCACTAGCTTTAAGCACCAACTGTCAGAGCAGCTCACAGATTACTGCACCTGTACATAGAAGAAGGACTATGGTGGAAGGACTATGGAGAAGGACTATGGTGGAGTGGGGTTCACGTCCCGCGCCAGAGCCGCCACAGCGGACAGACACCCACCCAGACTCCCCCTATAGGTTTAGGCTTTGCGGCCGGAGTCTGCACCTTTGGGTGGGTGTGTGTGTGTGTGTGTGGGGGGGGGGGGGGGGGGGGGGGGGTACTGTCACGTTCTGACCTCAGTTATTTTATTATGTCTTGGTTTTAGTATGGTCAGTGAGTTGGGTGGGTTGTCTATGTCATTTATTCTATTGATTTGGGATTGCTGTGTTTGGCCTGGTATGGTTCTCAATCAGAGGCAGCTGTCAATCATTGTCCCTGATTGAGAAACATACTTAGGGAGCCTGGTTTCACTTTTGAGTTGTGGGTGTTTATTTTCCATGTTAGTGTTGGTGCCACACGGGACTGTTTCGGTTTGATTACTTCACGTTTATTGTTTTGTTCAGTGTTCATTACTTTATTAAAAAACATGAACACTTACCACGCTGTGCTTTGGTCCTCACCTTCTTCCACCACAGACGATCATTACAACAAGTTTCTTGTTTAACAAGCTATAGTTTTGGCAAGTCAGTTAGGACATCTACTTTGTGCATGACACAAGTAATTATTCCAACAATTGTTTATAGGCAGATTATTTCACTTAACATTCACTGTATCACAATTCCAGTGGGTCAGAAGTTTACATACACTAAGTTGACTGTGCCTTTAAACAGCTTGGAATATTCCAGAAATTGTGTCATGGCTTTAGATGCTTCTGATAGGATAATTGACATAATTTCAGTCAATTGGAGGTGTACCTGTGGATGTATTTCAAGGCCTACCTTCAAACTCAGTGCCTCTTTGCTTGACATCATGGGGAAATCAAAAGAAATCAGCCAAGAAAATTGTAGACCCCCACAAGTCTGGTTCATCCTTGGTAGCAATTTCCAAGCGTCTGAAAGTAACACGTTCATCTGTACAAACAATAGTACGCAAGTATAAACACCATGGGACCATGCAGCCATCATACCCCTCAGGAAGGAGACGTGTTCTGTCTCCTAGAGATGAATGTACTTTTCTGCGAAAAGTCAAATCAAATCAATCCCAGAACAACAGCAGAGGACGTTGTGAAGATGCTGGAGGAAACAGGTACAAAAGTATCAATATGCACAGTAAAATGATTCCTATATCGACATAACCTGAAAGGCCGCTTAGCAAGTAAGAAGCCACTGCTCCAAAACTGCCATAAAAAAAGCCAGACTACGGTTTGCAACTGCACATCGGGACAAACATGGTACATTTTGCAGAAATGTCCGCTGGTCTGATGAAACAAAAATAGAACTGTTTGGCTATAATGACCATCATTATTAATTAAAGCTTGGTCGCAAATGGGTCTTCCAAATGGACAATGACCCCAAGCACACTTCCAAAGTTGTGGCAAAATGGATTAAGGACCACAAAGTCAAGGTATTGGAGTGGCCATCACAAAGCCCTGACCTCAATACCATAGAACATTTGTGGGCAGAACTGAGAAAAGCATGTGAGAGCAAGGAGGCCTACAAACCTGACTCAGTTACACCAGCTCTGTCAGGAGGAATGGGCCAAAATTCACCCAACTTATTGTGGGAAGCTTGTGGAAGGCTACCCGAAATGTTTGACCCAAATTGAACAATTTAAAGGCAATGCTACCAAACACTAATTGAGCGTATGTAAACTTCTGACCCACTGGGAATGTGAAAAGCTGAAATAAATCATTCTCTCTACTATTATTCTGACATTTAACATTCTTAGAACAAAGCGGTGATCCTAACTGACCTAAGACAGGAAATTTTACTAGGATTAAATGTCAGGAATTGTGAAAAACTGAGTTTAAATGTATTTGGCTAAGGTGTATGTAAACTTCCGACTTCAACTCTCTCTCTCTCTCTTTCTCTCTCTCTCTCTCTCTCTCTCTCTCTCTCTCTCTCTCTATATATATATATATATATATCTCTCTCTCTCTCTCTATATATATATATATATATATATGTATAAACTCAGCAAAAAAAGAAACGTCGCCTTTTCAGGACCCTGTCTTTCAAAGATAATTCGTAAAAATCCAAGTAACTTGTACACCTGTGGAACGGTCATTAAGACAGTAACAGCTTACAGACGGTAGGCAATTAAGGTCACAGTTATGAAAACTTAGGACACTAAAGAGGCCTTTTTACTGACTCTGAAATACACCAAAAGAAAGATGCCCAGGATCCCTGAATCATCTGCGTAAATGTGCCTTAGGCATGCTGCAAGGAGGCATGAGGACTGCAGATGTGGCCAGGGCAAAAAATTGCAACGTCCGTACTGTGAGATGCCTAAGGCAGAGCTACAGGGAGACAGGACGGACAGCTGATCATCCTCGCAGTGGAAGACCACGTGTAACAACACCTGCACAGTACATGATGTTCGGTACATCTGAACATCAAACCTGCGGGACAGGTATAGAATGACAACAACAACTGCCCGAGATACACCAGGAACGCACAATCCCTTCATCAGTGCTCAGACTATCCGCAATAGGCTGAGAGAGGCTGTACTGAGGGCTTGCAGGCCTATTGTAAGGCAGGTCCTCACCAGACATCACCGGCAACAACGTCGCCTATGGGCACAAACCCACCATCGCTGGACCAGACAGGACTGACAAAAAGTTATCTTCATTGACGAGTCATGGTTTTGTCTCACCAGGGATGATGGTCGGATTTGCGTTTATTGTTGAAGGAATGAGCGTTACACAGAGGCCTGACTCTGGAGCGGGATCGAGGTGGAGGGTCCTTCGTGATCTGGGGCGGTGTGTCACAGCATCATCGGACTGAGCTTGTTGTCATTGCAGGCAATCTCAACGCTGTGCGTTACAGGGAAGACATCCTCCTCCCTCATGTGGTACCCTTCCTGCAGGCTCATCCTGACATGAACCTCCAGCATGACAATGCCACCAGCCATACTGCTCGTTCTGTGCTTGATTTCCTGCAAGACAGGAATGTCAGTGTTCTGCCATGGCCAGCGAAGAATCCCATTTAGCACGCCTGGGACCTGTTGGATCGGAGGGTGAGGGCTAGGGCCATTCCCCCCTGAAATGTCCAGGAACTTGGAGGTGCCTTGGGGGAAGAATGGGGTTACATCTCACAGCAAGAACTGGCAAATCTGGTGCAGTCCATGAGGGGGAGATGAACTGCAGTACATAATGAAGCTGGTGGCCACACCAGATGCTAACTGTTACTATTGATTTTGACCCCCTCTTTGTTCAGGGACACATTATTCCATTTATGTTAGTCACATGTCTGTGGGACTTGTTCAGTTTATGTCCCAGTTGTTGAATCTTGTTATGTTTATACAAATATTTACACATGTTAAGTTCATTGAAAATAAACGCAGTTGACAGTGAGAGGACGTTTCTTTTTTGTTGAGTTTATATATAAACAGTGCATTTGAAAAAGTATTCAGACCGCTTGACTTTTTCCACATTTTGTTATATTACAGCCTTATTCTAAAATGTATTACATTGTTTCTTTCCCCTCATTAATCTACACACAATTCCCCATGTTGACAAAGTAAAACAGGTTTTAAGAAATTTTTACTCATTTATAAAAATGTCAAATGAAAAATCACATTTAAACAAGTTTTCAGGCCCTTTACTCAGTACTTTGTTGAAGCACCTTTGACAGCGATTACAGCATTGAGTCTTCTTGGGTATGACACTTCAAGCTAGGCAGACCTGTATTTGGGGAATTTCTCCCCTTCCTCTCTGCAGATCCTCTGAAGGCCTGTCAGGTTGGATGGGTGTTAGAGGAATTTAATTCCTATATGTTTATTAACCAATTCAATTAATACACTCAGCCCATTTCTAAGGATTTGTAAGATACTTATTTGCATAAAATGGGCAGAGACCAGTCTCAAAAAATCAAGCAATAGCGTTTATTCTCGAGAGTACTGAACATGATACAATTTTCAACAGGTTATAAACTGAAAATGACGTCATAGGTTTTAAACTGTCTCATCCCTCCTCCATTCCGATACAATGGCAGTATAGTTCACAAGCCTTCCTACACCGTCCCCACCGGTTTAGATCATTTTACGACCAGGCCAAGGTCTCCCTGTGTAGATACGCATTCTAGCCAGTCTGACGATAAGTTAATTTGTTTCTACCAAGGGACAGACAGTCATTGTTCTAATTCTTGATTATAATTACACACATTATATTCAGTACTAGGATTAAAATAAAATTCATACATCTATACAGTAACATAATAGTATTCTGATTAGTCAGTCCTGATTGAAATGTATACATAATTGAGTCATTATTGATAAAAATCCCTTAACAATGGGGAACGTTGCTGCACAGCTATTTTCAGGACTCTCCAGAGATGTTCGATCGGGTTCAAGGCCCTGGCTGGGCCACTCAAGGACATTTAGAGACTTGTCCCGAGCCACTCCTGCGTTGTCTTGGCTGTGTGCTTAGGGTTGTTGTCCTGTTGGAAGGTGAACCTTCGCCCCAGTCTGAGTTCCTGGAGATGGTTTTCATCAAGGATCTCTCTGTACTTTGCTCATTTCATCTTTGCCTTGATCCTGACTAGTCTTCCAATCCCTGCCGCTGAAAAATATCCCCACAGCATAGTGCTTCCACCACCATGCTTCACCGTAGGGATGGTGCCAGGTTTTCTCTAGACGTGACACTTGGAATTCAGGCCAAAGAGTTCAATCTTGGTTTCATCAGACCAGAGAATCTTGCTTTTCATGGTATGAGAGTCTTCAGGTGCCCTTTGGCAAACTCCAAGCGGGGTGTCATGTGGCTTTTACAGAGGAGTGGCTTCCATCTGGCCACTCTACCATAAAGGCCTGTTTGGTGGAGTCCTGCTGGGATGGTTGTCCTTCTGGAAGGTTCTCCCATCTCCACAGAGTAACTCTACAGCTCTGTCAGAGTGTTTATCGAGTTCTTGGTCACCTCCCTGACCAATTGTCACCTTCTGTGGGTTCTTGTCACCTTCTCCCCCGGTTGCTCAGTTTTGCCGGTGGTTCCAAACTTCTTCCATTTAAGAATGATGAGACCACTGTGTTCTTGGGGACCTTCAATGCTGCAGACATTTTTTTCTATTTTTCCCCATATCTGTGGCTCGACACAATCCTGTCTTGGAGCTCTTCCTTCGACCCCATGGCTTGTTTTTTGCTCTGACATGCACTGTCAACTGTGAGACCTTGTGTAGACCGGTGTGTGCCTTTCCAAATCTCCAATCAATTGTAGAAACATCACAAGGGTGATCAATTGAAACAGGATGCACCTGAGCTCAATTTTGCGTCTCATAGCAAAGGGTCTGAATACATATGTCAATTTTTTCTGTTTTTTATTTTGAATAGATTTGCAAAAATTTCTTACAAATCTGTTTTTTGCAAGGTCATTATGGAGTATTGTGTGTAGAATGATAAGAAAAATGTGTGTTTAATAAATGTTAGAATAAAGCTGTAACGTAACAAAATGGAGAAAAAGTGAAGGGGTCTGAATACTATCTGAATGCACTGTATATATATAAAAGTATGTGGACACCCCTTCATATTAGTGGATTCGGCTATTTTAGACACAGTTGTTGCTGACAGGTGTGTAAAATCAAGCATACCGCCATGCAATCTCCATAGATAAACATTGGCAGAAGAATGGCCTTAATGAAGAGCTCACTTTCAACTCGACACCGTTATAGAATTCCACCTTTCCATCAAGTCAGTTCATCAAATTTTTGCCCTGCTATAACTGCGATGGTCAACTGTCAGTGCTGTTATTGTGAAGTGGAAACATCTTGGAGCAACAATGGTTCAGTCACGAAGTGGTAGGCTGCACAAGCTCACTGAACAGGACTGCTGAAGCACAAATAAATCTGTCCTCGTTGCAATACTCACTACCGAATTCCAAACTGCCTCTGGAAGCAACATCAGCACAACAACTGTTTGTCGGGAGCTTCATGATAAGGGTTTCCATGGCCGAACACAAGCCTAAGCTCACCATGCGCAATGCCAAGCGTCAGCTGGAGTGGTGTAAAGCTTGCCGCCATTGGACTCTGGAGCAGTGGAAACGCTTTCTCTGGAGTGATGAATCACGCTTCACCATCTGACAGTCAACAGACGAATCTGGGTTTGGCAGATGCCAGGAGAAAGTTACCTTCCCCAATGCACAGTGCCAACTGTAATATTTGGTGGAGGAAGAATAATGATCTGGGGATGGTTTTCTGGTTCGGGCTAGCCCCCTTAGTTCCAGTGAAGGGAAAAAGCAATGTTCCAACATTTAGTGGAAAGCCTTCCTGCAAGAGTGAGGGGGGACCAACTCCATATTAATGCCTATGACTTTGGAATGGGATGTATCTACATACTTTTGGTCACTTTTCTGCAGGTAGCCTAGTGGTTAGAGCATTGGGCCAGAAACTAAAAGGTTTCTAAGTCGAGTCCCCGAGCTGCCAAGGTAAAAATCTGTCGTTCTGCCCCTGAACAAGGCAGTTAACCCACTGTTCCTAGGCCATCATTGTAAATAAGAATTTGTTCTTAACTGACTTGCCTAGTTAAATAAAGGTTAAATAAAAATATTAGAAACTCAATCGAGATATCAACTTACTGCTGAGAGTTAGAAAATTAAAATGCACAAAGTGGAATTTAGAAATTTGGTAGTGCATCAACAGTTACCTCTTATGTCAGTTACTCAAATAGCCTATGTCAGCAAAAAATTTTTTTTTCTAAGTAAGATAGTTTAGCCAGCTTTCTAGACCTTAAACTGCAAGAGTTTCCCACCACCCCCTGGCAAAATGTGTAGAATTGCAGGAAAATAGCTTTAAAAGTACAAAATGTTCTCTGCCCCATGGCAAAATGTGAATAATTGCTGAAACGTTTTGCCCGCGAGGTCAGGAGCCCCGACCGAATCACGCTTAGGGCCACCAAAAGACTAGAGGTGGCATTGCATATCATTGAGGAAAAGTTTTGAATTTGGTTTTTCTTTTGAAATACACAGGCTATTATTAATTTTTGTGGCCATGGTAGAACAACATGATAAACAAAGTAAATATATTCAAAGACTAGTACATAGTATTTAGAGACAAAGAGGGAGAAAGCCATTGGCAGCATCGATTTCCATGGTCCCGAACTGTGTTGGGAGAAACCCGTTAATAATGGTGCTCTCCATGGTCCTGAACTGATAGCAGCCTAGTAGCACAACACAAAGGGAGAGTGGCAGGCTAATATCCAAGTTCAGTATGAGACTAGCCTCATGGCTAGTTTTGATCGTTGAAGAACGTACAGCTATGACTATTGAAGCTCAAATGTGAGTGTTTCTACTTTGTGTAAATAAAGTTGATCTTCTAACAGGTAATGGGTAGCCGTGTTTGATTTTCAATTGCTTTGACGTTTACGCTATAAAAGTAGCCTGCTAAGTAGTGCTAAAGACATTTGGGATTTAGCCTAAATATTGTGACATTTGTCCTCGGGTTGTGTTACACATTTAGTGGATTTCGGTTGGGTCTGAATGAATGGAGCTCCTGGGAAGTGAATGAGAGTTATTTTAAGGACATCTGTCTTGCTTTTAACGGGGAAAGTACGCTCATCCACAACAGCCTTTGCTATTAGGAAGTGCAATTCGTATTGATTTCAACTAATACATCAATAGATCTAGTGAATGGCTAATACAATACGAGTATATATGCGTAGAGTCCAATAATGTACCATAGCATACAGTGCCAGCCAGAAATTCAGCCCGGCGAAATGGCGTAGAATCTGAAAATGAACTGCAACGATGGAGAGGGTAGAGACTAGAGAGACCGTGGTAGATCGAAGGGGAGGGGGTGATCAGTAAAGCTGGTGACGCCTCTGGAGGAACGGTATAGAGGTTAAACCATCGCGAATATTCTTGGAATTATTTGCTTGAATGTCTCTGAGTGTTTCACAGAGTAAAATGCAATAGGGGGGCACAGAATCTCCCTCTTTCTCTCCTTCCTTCCTTCCTTCCTTCCTCCCTTCTGTCCATCCTTCCGTCATTCTCTCTCCCCCCTCTATCTATCTATCTATCTATCTATCTATCTATCTATCTATCTATCTATCTATCTATCTATCTATCTATCTATCTATCTATCTATCTATCTATCTATCTATCTATCTATCTATCTCTCTCTCTCTCTCTCTCTCTCTCTCTCTCTCTCTCTCTCTCTCTCTCTCTCTCTCTCTCTCTCTCGCTCGCACGCACGCACGCACGCACGCGCGCGCACGCACACACACACACACACACGCTCGCAAAGGGATGGTGGTGGATGCTCCTGACTGCGATAGCTAAAACAAGATGGGATAATCATGCGTGTCTGGCCCCGGGCGTTGATGCAGCTGCCGTTGCCTGATCTTTACTGGACTGAGGGTAGGGTGGGTCTGGTTCCGACTTGATCTACATCTCGATTTGGCTTGACATCGATGTTATCAAGCCATTTACATGGTAGAAGACAACGACTGTAGCCCAAAACGCGCAATCGCAATAAATATGAATAATCTGAGTGATAGATTAATTAAATGCTCCCATCGATTGAGAACCGTATATATCGATAATTAATAAATTAACTAATTGATAAGACAGACGGGAATAACCTGCTGTCTTGGACGAAAGGTGGTGGTGGTGGTGGTGGGAGGGAGGGAGGGGGGGGGGCAGTAGCCAGGGACATCCCCATGAGGCGACCGGATCACCCTTTCTCCTGTTTGCTGAGGTTTTTTTTGAATGAGAACGGTACCTGGCCTTCCGGGAAAAGAACATCATTGCATTTGTAGTCAGGCTAGGACATCCTCTCCACCAGCATCCTATTTTCGCCGTTCCCGCCACAGCAACCGCGGCACAGTACAGTCCACGACCCGGTCCGCGTCATCGAATCGACGCATCACTGGATGGGGTGTAGACTGTGAAGACCGTGAGTGCGTGTGTCAAAGGGGGTACTGAGGGAGACTGGGCGATCTCATCCCCTGTGCACTGGTTAATTGCACTCCAACCTGGCGAGTTTGGAGGGACGGAGAGTCAGGTGCAGTAAGGGCGCCTCAATGACCGTCTCCTCCCGGGACAGAGCGCCTAAAGCCCAGCGTTTGCAGTGCGGCGGGTAGAGAAGGCTAGAGAACAGCGGCGAGTTTGGAAGTTTTGATGCATATGATCACAACCACCATGATTTTTATGATTCTTGGCGCTTCAGTTGTAATGGTAAGAGATCCACTTTTTTTTGCACCCCGCATGTGTGTTTAACGCCTACAGCAATGATATATATGATTTTACTTGTGTAGCCTATAATAATGAATAATGTAGTTATAGGCTAGATATTACAACTACAGAGCACATTTTATATAAGGACACTGAAAATAATTATGGTTAAATGCATATAGACTTGAGGAAGTAGGCTACACATAGTCTGCCAACAATTACATGGCTATCATGAATAAATCATCTAAATACCATTTAATAAGAGCGAGGGAGTTTTCCCTCGCAAATGATTGCAAGGTGGGTTTCCAAATGGATTTTTCTATTTTCTCTTATATGGACTTTAGCTTAATGCAAGTCATATAATGGTGCTGCTGTGTTGGGAATAGTTATTGTGTTGACTCTTTTGGTTCTTTGCAGGCGATAGCCTGTTTAATGGACATGAACGCACTACTGGATCGCTTTCACAACTACATCTTACCGCATTTACGAGGGGAAGACCGCGTCTGTCATTGCAACTGTGGAAGGTAAAAAACAATATAATAGATTGATTCATTTGGATAGATACAATGTGCTGCATCTGCAATAAAAGGGTCGCCTAACAGAGTCAAGAAGGCTGCTATTTTTCTCGTCTAATCATAATCCCTCAATAGGCCTCTCGAATGATTTCTCCTGCTGAACTGTTGGTTTTAATAACAACCTGCTCCATGCATCATCTCTTGAAAATGTGCCTAATTGATGTCGACTGTGGTTTTATTCGAGGTATATGTGTGTCTGATGGTAGGCTACAGCCTCATGTTTGTGATGCCTAGGTTGTGACGGTGTTTTCAAGCCTATATTCAGTGATTTGTCTTTTACTGCATACAAGGTGGTTGAGCCATAAATAAAGTATGTTATGATTTATGAGGAATGGGCTAAGGAATCATTTTAAACGAAGACAGCTCTCAATGATCGTTCTCGTGCTGTTTTGCATTTGCAATATTACCATATTTTTAGGAGGAAATGTTTTTGGAGAGAGGACATTAGGCCTACCTATATTGAATCAGTTGTGAGAATTATAATATATAGGTATACAGTGATCTATTATTGATAACCCATGTTATGAAGGCTGAAAATGGAATGAAACATCAAATAACTATAGTTGAATGGTGATTAGGCCAGGTATCATATTGCTGTTGTGATTAGACCTGTAAAAGTTATATGTGGCCTCACATTTTCACAATTGCTGGTAGAGACTCCTTGCAACACTGCAAAATCTTTCTAAATTCAAGTTCTACTCAAATATTTTGAGGAAAACGATCACCTAAATGTTGTTAAGAAACTTAAATAGCTGAAGTGAGCAGTACTATGAGAAATACAATAAAACATGCATTTATTTTTAGAAAGGTATACTTAAATTGAATGCCCCCACTAAGCCACGCCTCCAATAATTTCCCAATGTGCCTTTTCGATTAAATTGTAGCGTAACCAACCATGACTGTATTTGTTAGTGACATGGGGTTGTTGAATTCGTTCATTTTCAGTCCTATGACCTTAACAAAGTAAGTTCCTAGGCAAGTATGCCAAGAGTGTGTAAAGCTGTCATCAAGGCAAAGGGTGGCTACTTGAAAGAATAAAATATATATTTTGATTTGTTTAACACTTATTTGGTTACTACATGATTCCATGTGTTATTTCAGAGTTTTGATGTCTTCACTATTATTCAACAATTTTGAAAATAGAAAAAATAAAGAAAAACCCTTGAATCAGTATGTGTGTTCAAACTTTTGACTGGTTCTGTAATTCATTAGAATATTAAGCCATGGATAAAGGCAAGTTTAGGCCTGAGTCTGAAAAACTACAGTGGCTTGCGAAAGTATTCACCCCCCTTGGCATTTTTCCTATTTTGTTGCCTTACAACCTGGAATTAAAATGTATTTTTTGGGGGGAGGTTGTATCATTTGACTTACACAACATGCCTACCACTTTGAAGATGCAAAACATTTTTATTGTGAAACAAACAAGAAACAAGACAAAAAAACCCAGAAAACTTAAGCATGCATATCTATTCACTAGAACCACATTTTGCAGCAATTACAGTTGCAAGTCTCTTGGGGTATGTCTCTATATGCTTGGCACGTCTAGCCACTGGGATTTTTGCCCATTCTTCAAGGCAAAACTACTCCAGCTCCTACAAGTTGGATGGGTTCCGCAATCTTTAAGTCACACCACAGATTCTCAATTGGATTGAGGTCTGGGCTTTGACTAGGCCCTTCCAAGACATTTAAATGTTTCCCCTTAAACCACTCGAGTGTTGCTTTAGCAGTATGCTTAGGGTCATTGTCCTGCTGGAAGGTGAACCTCCGTCCCAGTCTCAAATCTCTTGAAGACTGAAACATGTTTCTCTCATGAATTCCCTGTATTTAGCGCCATCCATAATTTCTTCAATTCTGACCAGTTTCCTTCTACCTGAAGATGAAAAACATACCCACAGCATGATGCTGCCACCACCATGCTTTACTGTGGGCATGGTGTTCTCGGGGTGATGAGAGGTGTTGGGTTTGCGCCAGACATAGCATTTTCCTTGATGGCTAAAAAGCTCAAATTTGGTCTCATCTAACCAGAGTACCTTCTTCCATATGTTTGGGGAGTCTCCCACATGGCTTTTGGCGAACACCAAATGGGTTTGCTTATTTTTTTCTTTAAGCAATGGCTTTTTTCTGGCCACTCTTCCTTAAAGCCCAGCTCTGTGGAGTGTACGGCCTAAAGTGGTCCTATGGACAGATACTCCAATCTCTGCTGTGGAGTATCTTTGGTCTCTTTGTTGCCTCTCTGATTAATGCCCTCCTTGCCTGGGCTTTGAGTTTTGGTGGGCAGCCCTCTCTTGGCAGGTTTGTTGTGGTGCCATATTCTTTCCATTTTTTAAATAATGGATTTAATGGTTCTCCGTGGGATGTTCAGAGTTTATGATATTTTTTTATAACCCAACCCTGATCTGTACTTCTCCACAACTTTGTCTCTGACCTGTTTGGAGAGCTCCTTGGTCTTCGTGGTGCCGCTTGCTTAGTGTTGTTGCAGACCCTGGGGCCTTTCAGAATAGGTGTATATATACTGAGATCATGTGACAGATCATGTGACACTTAGATTGCACACAGGTGGACTTTATTTAACTAATTAAGTGACTTCTGAAGGTAATTGGTTGCACCAGATCTTATTTAGTGGCTTCATAGCAAAGGGTGTGAATTCATGTGCACGCACCACTTTTCCGTTTATTTATTTATTGAAACAAGTTATTTTTTCAATTTCATTTCACCAATTTGGACTATTTTGTGTATGTCCATTACATGAAATACAAAAAATACATTTAAATTACAGGTTCTAATGCAACAAAATAGGAAAAACGCCAAGGGGGTGAATACTTTTGCAAGGCACTGCATATATTGTAGCTTTATGTACGTGTTGGGTCATTGTTGTTCAGTGCAGAATCTGAAACAAATTGTTCACTTAACTAACATTCACAGAAGAGAAGAAAATCTGCTCTTGGCCCTGTATGAATACTGCTCCTTTGTTTTGACTGCCTACAGTCTAACAACCTGAGAAATGGGTCATGAAGTGTTAGTAAGATTAGTAATGGGTCATGAAGTGTTACTAAGATCATCATACAATAATATTGGCCAAACTTTTGAGAGGGCCTCTCTCTCACTCGCTCTCATTTCAAGATTTCCTCATAGTTAATGTTCAGTAATGTGCTATATTAGGCCTGTATGCCTTTAGACCGACATTTTCTTTTTTATTATACAAAATTATAAACGCAACATGGAAGTGCTGGTCCCATGTTTCATGTGCTGAAATAAAAGATCTCGTCAGTGAGCATTCCTCCTTTGCAAAGATAATCCATCCACCTGATAGGCATGTCAAGAAACTGATTAAACAGCATGATCATTACACAGGTGCACTTTGTGATGGGGACAATAAAAGGCCACTCTAAAATGTGCAGTTTTGTCGCACAACACAATGCCACAGATGGCTCAAGTTTTGAGGGAGTGTGCAATTGGTATGCTGACTGCAAGAATATCTACCAGAGCTGTTCACAGAGAATTGAATGTTAATTTCTCTACCATAAGCCACCTCCAACATTGTTTTAGAGAATTTGGCAGTACTTCCACCTGGCCTCACAACCACAGACAACGTGTAACCACGCCAGCCCAGGACCTCCACATCTGGCTTCTTCACCTGCGGGATTGTCTGAGACCAGCCACCAGGACAGATGATGAAATGAAGGAGTATTTCTGTGTGTAATTAAGCGCTTTTGGGGAAAAATGTATTCTGATTGGCTGGGCCTGGCTCCCCAGTGGGTGGGCCTGGCTCCCAAGTGGGTGGGCCTATGCCCTCCCAGGCATGGCTGCGCCCCTGCCCAGTCATGTGAAATCCATAGATTAGGGCCTAATTAATTCATTTAAATTGACTGATTTCCTTATATGATCTGTAAATAAGTAAAATCGTTGAAATTATTGCATTAATATTGTTTTCAGTGAACATTATCGCTGTCTATCATAGCAGCATTTTTTTTGTGGTTTATTTTAAGTCATTTTTAAATATTGATAAAATCTCTGATACTCAATATTCAATGTGCAATGCTCACAATATTCCTAGCTTTGAATGAATTATATATGTTCATACTTGTGCTTGTTACCTTCCTGTTCCTGGGGAAATACAGTACATAGAGTCCTAAACTAGATCCCAACAATTGCATACAACACTGGTTGTCATTGCCTTTAATTAAGCCAATTGAAAGCGAGTGACACAGTGTCTGCTTCCAGGCTCTGGTCAAAAGTAGTGCACTATGTAGGGAAACGGGTGCCATTTGGCACACAGCCACTTTATCTTTTAGTGACCTGAAAATGCTCTTCAACAAGAGTTACTAATTTTACCTAAAATGTTTATCCTCTCAGTATAAACATTTCATGGAATAGACAGTCTGATGAGGGGCCATCTGATCTTGAAAGCCTACTTTTAGTGCATGTGGTGTTGAGGCGTCATCCTGACGATGATGCACACCTAGTCAGGCCTGAGGCCACATCCAATGTCATTCCTTTACTGCTTGTAAACCTCAGGTTGTCATTTTATGAGATGTGCCTTCGAGGGGCACGTTAGGTAGATCGTTATGTTAGGCTTGGATAACACTTTGTGACAAAAGTAATGGTAATCATTTACAGAAGACAGGCTACACACCTTTCTGGAAATTATTATTTACCAGCACTGTACTGTGTAAATTCAGCATGTATTCCATGCCTTTGTATTCTCCCATTTGTACCAAATCAGTGTTGAGAATTCAATTTCATCACCTACACCCCCTAATTTGTCCTCCCTTGCCCTATCCCCTCTTTTCCTTGTTCTTCCCTCCACCACTAACACTTTCTAACCTCCGGCTTTGTCTCTTCCAGGCATCATGTCCACTACGTGATCCCGTACAATGGGGACCATTCTCTGGTGGACTCGTCGGAGAACTACTTTGTGAGTGACAGCGTGACCAAGCAGGAGATGGACCTGATGCTGGGGCTGCTGCTGGGATTCTGTATCAGCTGGCTCCTGCTGTGGCTGGACGGAGTGCTGCACTGTGCTGTCAGGGCATGGAGAGCCAGTCGCTACTATGGTGAGTCAACCAGAGACTTGGTCTGTTTGACTGGGAAAAGTTCTATATGGACTGACTGGAACGTCAACAAGGTTGACAAAATGTGCAGCAGAATGAGAAAAACATTTCTCAATCATCTGATGACAGAAGTATTGTTTGGTTGATTCCCACGTCTGCGAAAAGAGAGATGTTGAGTGATGTGGTGTATGTGTTAATATTTCGACTGCCATATTGATCAGTGTTTCTCCTACATATTTTCTTGGGGATGTAACGTGGGTGTGCAAATGCCCAGAATTGACATACAGGCTGCTATTGACCACTGTACCATTCATTGAAACCAGGCTTTCTTGGGTGGGCGCAACACACCTGGCTATAAGTGATGGTTATGGGAAACTTTACAGAACTTGAGGACATAAGGGCTCAGTTGTTTACTCAAAGAAGCATTCATAGGGGAAAAGTATATTCCAGAATAAATGTATTGTCTCACAGGATATTTACTGTACAGTACTGTATACAGTGTGTTGTGGTCATGAATTAGAATTAAGACATTATACAGGTAATTACTACTGTATAACTGGGAGAAGGAATTTGGAAAAATATTACTTTGTGTCCGTTGAGGGGGGATAGATATGTGTGTAAAGTAGGCATAGTGAAACTGTAATGTTAATTATGCTGTGGAAATATTGCTGCCCTCAGATGTCATATGTTCAGTACATACTGATTCACTGAAACAAAGATTCCTTACCCGTAGCACAGAGGGCATGTGTCTGTACACCAGGAAGACATATAATTATTAACTGTCTCAATTCTTACCAATGTTAGTCTAGCAAGCCAGACCTCACTGGGGGAGAGTGTATGCCAATGTGAACATATTACATATTAGAGGACTTCTTGTCCATACTTCTTCTCCTGATTCAATAACTTGTCCAGTCCCACTGGGCACAGACGTCAGCTCAACGTCTAGTTTTGATTTACATTTGGTTGAGTTGTCAACTAAGGTGAAAACATTTTTTCACCATGTCATTGGATTTAGGTTAAAAGTTCAGTGAAAAAAAGACTAAATTCTCTTACGTTGATGACTTTTTCCAAATCCAATCAGTTTTCCACATTGCTTGAACGTCATCATTTTTGGTTGAAATGACAAGGAAACATCGTGGATTCAACCAACGTTTGCCCAATGGAGTGTTCTTATAATGTGTTGGAATAATCCAATTGCTTCAGCTACACATTATCTTGTGCAGCTCTCAATGTCAAAACAGGTCTATATTTTGTAGCTGGCCTGGATCCTTTAGATATAAAACATTGCTGAAGGAGGTGATGTGACCTGGATATTTCAATTGCTGTTACGGTCAGAAAATAGAGGGGCATAATGTCTAGTGAGTATACAGTGGCTTGCAAAAGTATTCACCCCCTTGGCATTTTTCCTATTGTGTTGGCTTACAACCTGGAATTAAAATGGATTTTTGGGGGGTTTGTATAATTTGATTTACCCAACATGTCTACCACCTTGAAGATGCAAAATATTTTTTATTGTGAAACAAACAAGAAACAAGACAAAAAAAACAGAAAACTTGAGCATGCATAACTATTCATCCCCCCCAAAGTCAATATTTTGTAGAAACAGCTTTTGCAGCAATTACAGCTGCAAGTATCTTGGGGTATGGCTCTATATGCTTGCACATCTAGCCACTGGGATTTTTGCCCATTCTTCAAGGCAAAACTGCTCCAGCTCCTTCAAGTTGGATGGGTTCCGCTGGTGTACAGCAATCTTTGAGTCACACCACAGATTCTCAATTGGATTGAGGTCTGGGCTTTGACTAGGCCCTTCCAAGACATTTAAATGTTTCCCCTTAAAGCACACAAGTGTTGCTTTAGCAGTATGCTTAGGGTCATTGTCATGCTGGAAGGTGAACCTCCGTCCCAGTCTCAAATCTCTTGATGACAAACAGGTTTCCTTCAAGAATTTCCCTGTATTTAGCGCCATCCATCGTTCCTTCAATTCTGACCAGTTTCGCAGTCCCTGCAGATGAAAAACATACCCACATCTTGATGCTGCCACCACCATGCTTCACTGTGGGGATGGTGTTCTCTGGGTGATGAGAAGTGTTGGGTTTGCGCCAGGCATTTTCCTTGATGGCCAAAAAGCTCAAATTTAGTCTCATCTAACCAGAGTACCTTCTTCCATATGTTTGGGGAGTCTCCCACATGGCTTTTGGCGAACACCAAATGGGTTTGCTTATTTTTTTCTTTAAGCAATGGCTTTTTTTCTGGCCACTCTAGCATAAAGCCCAGCTCTGTGGAGTGCTTAAAGTGGTCCTATGGACAGATTCTCCAATCTCTGCTGTGGAGCTTTGCAGCTCCTTCAGGGTTATCTTTGGTCTTTTTGTTGCCTCTCGGATGGATGCCCTCCTTGCCTGGTCCGTTTAATTTTGGTGGTCGGCCCTCTCTTGGCAGATTTGTTGTGGTGCCATATTCTTTAAATGTTTTAATATGGATTTAATGGTGCTCCATGGGATGTTCAAAATTTCAGATTTTTTGAATAACCTGACCCTGATCTGTACTTCTCCATAACTTTGCCCCTGACTTGTTTGGAGCGCTCCTTGGTCTTCATGGTGCCGCTTGCTTGGTGGTGCCCCTTGCTTAGTGGTGTTGCAGACTCTGGGGCCTTTCAGAACAGGTGTATGTATAATAAGATCATGTGACAGATCATGTGACACTTAGATTGTACACAGGTGGACTTTATTTAACTAATTATGTGACTTCTGAAGGTAATTGGTTGCACCAGATCTTATTTAGTAAAGGGGGTGAATGCATATGCACGCACCACTTCCGTTTTTTTATTTTTTTGAATTCTTTGAATCAAGTTATTTTTTAAATTTCATTTCACCAATTTGGACTATTTTGTTTATGTCCATTACATGAAATACAAATAAAAATACATTTAAATTACTGGTTGTAATGCAACAAAAATAGGAAAAATGCCAAGGGGGATGAATACTGTTGCAAGGCACTGTAAAAGTAAGAGATGGCCAATTAATCACCTCTGATTAATATGAAACCACCACACAAAGATGGGGTACTAAATAACCCTATTATTTTATGTCTTGAAAAGACTACATTAAAAAGTAGGGATGCCATACTCTTTTGATGTGTCTTATTATTTATTTATGATAAACAAGAATTTGGAGATGTGAAGCATACAAATATTGCCAGACTTAGATTCTGTGATTCTATAAGTATTAGTCAAGATAGCTGCTTCATATTTGCAGCACAGAATCAACCCATCTGCTATTCAGTGCATAACATCCACATAAAAAAAATACACCCAGATTTTACATTCAAATGTTTCCCTCGAGGTAGAGGGGTGGCTCATGGCTTTTCTTGTGCTGGAATCCTTGTGAATGGAGGGAATGCCCCTTCACTGGTGTGTTTGGCTGTGACATTGATTGTGGGTCAGACTTGTTTAGCCTCCCCGAGATGGGGAGTGGTGAGGCTGATGAAGCGGGAAGGTAGGGGTGTGTGGATATACTGTCACCCCCCCCCCCCCCACACACACACACACACACACACACACACACACACACACACACACACACACACACACACCATTGCTCTCTCCTAAGGAGCTATAAATAGAGTGAGAGCAGCTGGAATGGCGGGTGAGGAAGGAACATGCACACCACACTGACACAGACTGCATTGAGGTGCACACTGATTCCTTTAGCTTTTTCTAATTCCATCTGTGTCTCCTGCTCTCCATTCAGTTATTGAATCTCCTTATATCCATTTTCTTTAAAAGGCATCCTTTTGGTGACCTTACTGTCTATTTCTCATGAATAACTGATTCATATTCTTTGGCACCATCAGTGATGAAACCATCAGTGGAAATACATTTTATTTAGCAAAATAAGGAAAGAAAATATGATAACAAAAGAGGTAAATTCTGATTTGGATAACAATGACCCCCCTTCCCTCCCTCCGTAAAAAGACCTTAACATTTCTACCCCCACCCCATTTTCCGCATTATATTACCATTTACATTTTTCCCCTGACTCCATCTCCATCTCTCCATCCTTTTATTCAAATGAGAAGAACCTGTATCGTTCTCTCTTTTCCTTTGGATACCCTTCTGAACTGTCCTTGTGGATTGCATACCCATTCACAGCTATAAATAACTCACTCCTCCCTCCCGGCCAGCGACCCCCACTTCCCACCACCTGCCTCCCCGTACTCCCCCCTCTCCCCTGCCTCTAGCAGGGCCATGTGCTAGTGGGTGTGCTGCCTTGGGATTTCCGTCTTCTTTCTCTGCCGTCTCAGCGGGACTCACCTCGCCAACTAAGCCTGACAGAGACAAATTCCTGCACTTACATTTCTACAAATTCTACCTCACACATATACTTGGTGAAAGAAATCCTAAATCATTTTTAAAAATCGCTATTTAATCATGCATATCAGGATATAGAAACTGAAACATACACAAACATGACCAAAAGTATGTGGACACCTACTCGTCAAATGTCTCATTCCAAAATCATAGGCATTAATATGGTGTGGTTGATGTGGTTGAGGTCAGGGCTCTGTGCAGGCCAGTCAAGTTCTTCCACACCAAAGGGTCTACCCCCAACTGTTGCCACAAAGTTGGAAGCCCAGAATCGTACAGAATGTCATTATATGCTGTAGCATTTAGATTTCCCTTCACTGGAACTAAGGGGCCTAGCCCGAACCATGAAAAACAGCCCCAGACCATTATTCCTCCTCTACCAAACTTTACCGTTGGCACTATGAATTGGGGCAGGTAACGTTCTCCTGGCATCTGCCAAACCCAGATTCGTCTGTCAGGCTGCCAGATGGTGAAGCTTGATTCATCACTCCAAAGAACCCTTTTCCACTGTGTCCAATGGCGGTGAGCTTTACTTCACTCCAGCCAACGCTTTGCATTGTGATATTTGGCCTGTGTGAGGCTGCTCGGCCATGGAAATCTATTCCATGAAGCTATTCCATGAAGCTCCTGACGAACAGTCCTTTGCTGTTGTTCTGAGATTGATTTGCACTTTTCGCCCCAAAGTACGTTCATCTCTAGGAGACAGAACATGTCTCCTTCCTGAGCGATATGAGGGCTGCGTGGTCCCATGGTGTTTATACGTGTCTTCTATTGTTTGTACAGATAAATGTGGTACCTTCAGGTGTTTGTAAATTACTCCCAAGGATGAACCAGACTTGTGGGGGTCTACAATTTTCTTGGCTGATTTCTTTTGATTTCCCCATGATGTCAAGCAAAGAGGCACTGAGTTTGAAGGTAGGACTTGAAATACATCCACAGGTATACCTCCAATTGACTGAAATTATGTCAATTAGCCTATCAGAAGCTATGAAAGCCATGGCATCATTTTCTGGAATTTACCAAGCTGTTTTAAGGCACAGTATAATTTAGCGTATGTAAACTTCTGACCCACTAGAATTGTGATACAATGAATTATAAGTGAAATAATCTGCCTGTAAACAATTGTTGGGAAAATTACCTGTGTCATGCACAAAGTAGAGGTCCTAACCGACTTGCATAACTATAGGTTGTCAGCAATACATTTGTGGAGTGGTTGAAAAACAAGTTTTAATGACTACAACCTAAGTGTATGTAAACTTCCGACTGTAGTACACTTATCATAATTTGTTTTTAATCCAGAGAGGTTAGCAAAAGTATTTAGATCCTTTAGGAGGCTGTGGAGGGATTCTAATTGTGGGTTTAAAAGAAAACATGAATCATCAGCGTACAATGACACTTTTGTTTTTAATCCATGGGTTTCTAACCCCTAATACTATTGTTGGATCTCATTTTAACATAATAATATTAAATAGATATCTCGATAGTGGACAACCTTGTTTTATTCCTCTTGACAGTTTAAAACTTTCTGATATGTAGCCATTATTTACAATTTTAAACATAACTTTAACCCATTTTACAAGAGATTCTCCAAAATTGAAATAGTCTATACATTTATCCAGTCGTACATTATCAAAAGTTTTTAAATTCAGCTATGAAAACCAGGCCTGGTTTCCCCGATATGTAATAGTATTCTATTGTTTCCAGTACTTGTCTTACATTATCTCCAATATATTGTCCATGTAAAAAACCTGTCAGATTAGGATGAATGATATCTGACAATACCCTTTTAATTCTATGCGCCAAGCATTTAGCTAGAAATTTGCATCACAACACTGAAGTGTAAGAGGCCTCCAATTTTTTTATGGGCTGGATCTTTATATATAACACTTGGATCCTATTTCAGTAATAATGAAATCAGACCTTCTTGTTGCGTGTCTGATAATCTACCATTTATATAGGAGTGGTTAAAATATGATACATTTTTTTTGGTATACTTCCCCTGGTATGCCATCCAGCCCTGCACTGCGCCCGGCCCGCTACAGGAGTCACTGGTGCGCGATGAGACAAGGATATCCCTACCTGCCAAACCCTCCCTAACCCGGACGACGCTATGCCAATTGTGCGTCACCCCACAGTCCTCCCGGTCGCGGCCGGTTACGACAGAGCCTGGGCGCGAACACAGGGTCTCTGGTGGCACAGCGCCCTTAACCACTGTGCCACCCGGGAGGCCGAAAACATATTCTGAAAGTACTTTACTTCCTCTTTCAAAATATAAATCAGTGAATCATGCGTGACTCCATCATTTGTAACAGGTTTCAATACATTTTTTTGTTAGCATTTCTATGTTGAAGATTGAAAATTAATTTGGTGCATTTTTCCCCATATTCCATACACGTGGAAATTCTGTAAGAGTACTATATATGCCAATTATGATCCGACTGCATTCTGTCCCCATCAACATTTCTTTAACTTTTGGTGCCAGAGAGAATGACATAAGAAAGTAATCAAGATGACTAGCTTGAAAGCTTCCGCCATGTATATCTCACTGGTTCAGGGTATTTAAGCCTCCATATATCCACTAATTCCAATATATCCGAGACATTCATGATTTCCTTAAGGGTGATAGTTTGCAATGTGATTTCCTATACACTTACAGTTGACTGGGGCAGCTCTAGCAGGGCAGAAATTTGACGAAATGACCTGTTGGATTGTTGGCATTCTAACATGGTGCCACGTTGAAAGTCACTGAGCTCTTCTGTAAGGCTGTTCTACTGACAGTGTTTGTCTATGGAGATTGCATGGCTGTGTCCTCGATTTTATACACCTGTCAGCAACGGGTGTAGCTGAAATAGCCAAATCCATTATTTGAAGGGGTGTCCACATACTTGTATATATAGTGTACATACCACATACAGTATGGGTAATACTGCCATACCAGGAAAAAAAGGAGTAACTGCTCATAGCATGGAACTGAGAAAAATGGCTTTTATTTACCTTGGTTTCATAGTAACCTTATGCAGTTACTGCTAACATAACCCCTATTTTCTTCAAAACACAACACAATAGAGGCAGGATACTTGTCCACATGATTAAGCATGTATTTAATGTAGCAAAATGACATTAACTCCTTTTAGACCAAATGAGCAGCTACTGCCTTTTTGCTTGTTAGGGCAGAATAGTAATGTAACATTTTATATTTGGCATATGAATGTGTGGGTGTAACAGTATTGCAACCATCCCATTTTGGGCTTGAACCAGGGACCCTCTGCACACATCGACAACCATAACGCTCAAGGCATCGTTACCTAGCTCTCAACAAAAGCCACGGCCCTTGCAGCGCAAGGGAAACAACTCCTTCAAGGTCTCAGAGCGAACGACAACACCAATTGAAACGCTACTAGTGCACATTGCTAACTAGCTAGCTATTTTACACCGGTTACATGGGCAACACATGAGTATGTAGGATTGATGTATTGTACTACCAACAATTAGGTTGGTGGGAGCATCAAGGATGTTTTGGACATACAGTATTGTGCATCTAATATACCTAACCAAATGCACTACCATTCTCTTATTAACCCCACAATGAGATAAATGTTCTAATCATTTATCTTTCTACTCTAGTTTCTACCCTCCTATAACAACCTCCCTCTCTCCTCTTGTCCACCAGACACCCCTTCTTGGTCATGGCTCCCCTCATTCTGCAACCTTCGAGATCTGCGTCGACGAGCCCAGCTCAGACAGCTGGAGGACTCCAGTGGCAACATGGTCCACATCAAGCAGAAGCTCTACCACAACGGCCACCCCAGCCCACGCCACCTCTGACTCTAAAACAAGAATCCCCCAACCCAGCCCCCCCAAACTGCCCCATGGCCAACTGCTGCCTCAGAGACCCTGGAAGACTGCCCTCTCACTGTTCATAACACCCCTGTCACTGAGACTTTCTTATGACAACCCTGACACAAGTCAGCACCAACCAATCCAAACTCGAGCAGAAGAAGAAGATAGTCGCTACTGAAATCTTGTCTATGTCCACATTTTCTGTGTTCATTGTTGAAACTTGGCATGGGTACGATGCGGGCAGTGTCCAGAAAGTGGGGGGAGTACGAATGGGGTGCCACAGTGTGGGTTTTTCTCTATGGGGAGGGTCTTTCTCTAAAGTGGGAGGGAGGTAAATGGAAAGGGGTGTTTTTCAAGATTTTGTGATGGGAAGATTAGATTGCTGCTTCTGTAAATACTAATAAATATGGGGAAGTGGGAACACAGGGTATGGGGGGGGGGTTTGTTTGTGAGTGTGATGAGTCAAGTGTTACGAGTAGAGCTGATGGACTGTATGGGAGGATAAACGGAGGGTAGGGAAGCTGAGGATGACAGCCATCTGGGGTTGAAGAGTGTGATTTCTGCTAAAAACATAGATTAATTAGCTTTGTTACTTTGTGAATTAAATGAATGTATTAATTTACATGTAAATATAAGAAGGGGAGGGGAGCATATGTTTGTGGTCAGGGTTCTCTGCGCTGTGTTATTATTTATGAGAAGGTAGAAAATAAATTGATGCCAGCCCAGATAAGATGGAGAGACAGTTCACTACATCCCTTGTCTTCCCAATACTGTGTCCAATAGCACTTCCCAATTTGCTACATCCAATTGCCTCATACTTATCAGGAGCAACCAGCCTAGCAGCAGCGGGAACCTTCACCTCGTCCCCCTCCCCTCTCTGTCCAGACATTGCTGTTGTGAGGATAAAATGTCTGTTTTATTAAAAGTGCCATTGAAAAGCAACAGTGACCCCTAATGTTTGAATGTGTCATTGCCTCAACATCAGCAGATATACTGTTCAATAGATACGCTTCCACACACAATTATTTAGTAGTCAAGTTAAATCTTTTAAATTGGTTCTATACTCCAGCATTTTGAATTTGAGATCAAATGTTTTATATGAGGTGACAGTACAGAATGACACCTTTTATTTGAGGGTATTTTCATACATATCTGTTTTACCGTTTATAAACTCAAGCACTTAATGTATCTGGTCCCCCCATTTGAAGGTGTCATAAGTATTTGGACAATTCCCTTAGTTCAATTTAGTCAAAAGTTTAGTACTTGGTCCCATATTCCTAGCACACAATGACTAAATCAAGCTTGTGACTCTACAAACTTGTTGGATGCATTTGCATTTTCTATTGGTTGTGTTTTGGATTATGTTGTGCCCAATAGAAATGAATGGTAAATAATGTATTGTGTCGTTTTGGAGTCTTTTATTGTAAATTAAAATAGAATATGTTTCTGAACACTTCTACATTCATTACGGATAATCATGAATGAATCATGAATCGTGATGAGTGAGAAAGTTACAGATGCACAAAGATCATGTCCCCAAAACATGTTAACTTTGCATTATTACCAATAACAAGGGAGTTTAGCATTTTGGGGGGTGGTATGAAATTTACACCTCTGTAACTTTGACTAAATGTAATACACTATAAGTGAATTTGTCAAAAATACTTATGACACCTTCAAATGGTGGAACTAGATACATAAAATGTTTTCATTTCTAAACAGTAAATTATATTTATAAAAATACCCTCAAATAAAAGGTGACATACTGTATTGGTGCCTCATATAAAACATTTGATCAATCCAAAATCCTGAGTATAGAGACAATTCAGCAAAATGTAAAGCTTCACTAAATAATTACATAGGGTGTATGTATGTGTGTGTGGGGAAAAAGCCTTCCCAGGAACCTTACTATTCAGCATCCATCCCTTCACCCATCCCTGTTAACTAGGATAGGATATAAACAAGGTACATTTGTAAGAATTGTTTATTATAACTGTATCATAAACAATGCATGCATTTATTATGACTGCTTATTGTTCACATACACTGAGCATACTCTTTCCATGATAGACTGACCAGTGAATCTATGAAAGCTATGAGCCCTTATTGATGTCACTTGTTAAAACCACTTCAATCAGGGTAGTTGAAGGGGAGGAGACAGGTTAATTAAAGAAGAATATTTAAGCCTTGAGACAATTGAAACATGGATTGTGTATGTGTGCAATTCAGAGGGTGAATGGGCAAGATGAAAGATTTAAGTGCCTTTCAAACGGGTTATGGTAGTATGTGCCAGGCACATCGGTTTGTGTCAAGAACTGCAAATCTGCTGGGTTTTTCACGCTCAACAGTTTCCTGTGTGTATCAAGAATGGTCCACCACCCAAATACATCCAGCCAACTTGATACAACAGCATTTCTAAGTTTTATGTAACTGCAAAAGTTATTTTTATATGCAATACGTCATCACACAGCCTTTTATCTACAACAAGTCTATTTGTTTCCTGCATAATTTTTCCCCTCATTAAGCTCTTTTGTGGAATAATTCAGACATAACTGTAAGGAATAAGTAATTGTTCTACCCCAGCTGGCATGAGAGAAATATTGACTTTGTTCTTGATATTTTCGACAACAAAAGTAATATTCTCACATATGAACAATTTATCAAATTGAAAGAGTTTCCAATACCTTTCAGAGAGTTTATTTCTGTGATCAAAGCCGTTCCCAGTGGTCTAACTACACTTATGAAAAGTCATCTTAATTTTGGGAATGATCACAAAGTAAATCCAGAACTCAGATTGGAAGGCGTGGGCTTACTTGAGAAATCTTGTTGTAATAAATACACTGCTGAAAAAAAGGGAACACTAAAATAACACATCATAGATCTGAATGAATTAAATATTCTTATTAAATACTTTTTTCTTTACATAGTTGAATGTGCTGACAACAAAATCACACAAAAATGATCAATGGAAATCAAATTTATCAACCCATGGAGGTCTGGATTTGGAGTCACACTCAAAGTGAAAGTGGAAAACCACACTACAGGCTGATCTAACTTTGATGTAATGTCCTTAAAACAAGTCAAAATGAGGCTCAGTAGTGTGTGTGGCCTCCACGTGCCTGTATGACCTCCCTACAACGTCTGGGCATGCTCCTGATGAGGTGGCGGATGGTCTCCTGAGGGATCTCCTCCCAGACCTGGACTAAAGCATCCGCCAACTCCTGGACAGTCTGTGGTGCAGTCTGTTGGTGGATGGAGCGAGATATGATGTCCCAGATGTGCTCAATTGGATTCAGGTCTGGGGAACGGGCGGGCCAGTCCATAGCATCAATGCCTTCCTCTTGCAGGAACTGCTGACACACTCCAGCCACATGAGGTCTAGCATTGTCTTGCATTAGGAGGAACCCAGGGCCAACCGCACCAGCATATGGTCTCACAGGGGGTCTGAGGATCTCATCTCGGTACCTAATGGCAGTCAGGCTACCTCTGGCGAGCAAATGGAGGGCTGTGCGGCCCCCCAAAGAAATGCCACCCCACACCATGACTGACCCACCGCCAAACCGGTCATGCTGGAGGATGTTGCAGGCAGCAGGACGTTCTCCGCAGCGTCTCCAGACTCTGTCACATGTGCTCAGTGTTAACCTGCTTTCATCTGTGAAGAGCACAGGGCGCCAATGGCGAATTTGCCAATCTTGGTGTTCTCTGGCAAATGCCAAACGTCCTGCACGGTGTTGGGCTGTAAGCACAACCCCCACCTGTGGACGTCGGGCCCTCATACCACCCTCATGGAGTCTGTTTCTGACCGTTTGAGCAGACACATGCACATTTGTGGCCTGCTGGAGGTCATTTTGCAGGCCTCTGGCAGTGCTCCTCCTGCTCCTCCTTGCACAAAGGCGGAGGTAGCGGTCCTGCTGCAGTGTTGTTGCCCTCCTACGGCCTCCTCCATGTCTCCTGATGTACTGGCCTGTCTCCTGGTAGCGCCTCCATGCTCTGGACACTACGCTGACAGACACAGCAAACCTTCTTGCCACAGCTCGCATTGATGTGCCATCCTGATGAGCTGCACTACCTGAGCCACTTGTGTGGGTTGTAGACTCCGTCTCATGCTACCACTAGAGTGAAAGCACCGCCAGCATTCAAAAGTGACCAAAAGATCAGCCAGGAAGCATAGGAACTGAGAAGTGGTCTGTGGTCACCACCTGCAGAACCACTCCTTTATTGGGGGTGTCTTGCTAATTGCCTATAATTTCCACCTGTTGTCTATTCCATTTGCACAACAGCATGTGACATTTATTGTCAATCAGTGTTGCTTCCTAAGTGGACAGTTTGATTACACAGAAGTGTGATTGACTTGGAGTTACATTGTGTTGTTTAAGTGTTCCCTTTATTTTTTTGAGCAGTGTATATAAGACAAATTCTTAATTCCAATTTACACCGAGAGGAAAGTTTTTCTGGAACATGCTTATTCCTGACATTGTCTGGAAAAATGCATGGTTAAGGCCTTACAAATACTGTATACCAAACAAAGTTAAGGAAGTGCACTTCAACATTTTGCATAAGATATATCCATGTAATTCTATGATTTCCAAATTTGTGGCTATCGATATCTGTGTTTTCTGTGAAAAAGAAGGTGAGAATCTGTCTCACTTGTTCTTTGAATGTAAATTTGTGTTTGAATTTTGGGAAAACCTTGCAAAGTACTTATTTACCATTATGAACACTGCCTATAATTTTAACATAAAGTATATAATATGTTACTATTGCAATGACAACAAAACCACTGAAATGATTGTTAATCTTTTTATTCTTGTTGCCAAATACTTTATACACAAACAACATTTCCAAAATTATATACCAAAACTACCAATTTTTCTGATTGAATTTAATTATCTTATTAAAATACTAACCCTAGTGAATAACAAAAATAATAACATCTTCATGAATCATTATAATAAGATATTTTCAGAGTGAATATACAGTAATTAAATTGTTTCTTTTTTGTATTTTCTTTTTATTTATATTTGTTGTATGTTTGAGCTTAATGTTAATACCTGTGTTTGGTTTGCTAGACACGTTTGATGTAGCAATGTAAGTAGATTTTGTATTATGAATAACAGAAGAAAAAAAATTAAAATTTAAATAAAATTTAAAAATTTAAAAAGTCCATTTGATGGAAACACATCTCTAGTGGGAAAATGTCCATACTGTTTTTATGCAGATTTTAGAATATTTGCATGGAAATCTGTCTCCAATTGGATGGAAACATAGCAACCGAGAAGCATTTTTTGGGGACCGTTTGTCACGCCTTGGTCATAGTGTTTTGTGTTTTCGTTATATATTTTGGTCAGGCCAGGGTGTGACATGGGTTTACGTGTTGTGTTTCGCATTGGGGTTTTATAGGATTGGGATTGCTAATGATTAGGGGTGTGTCTAGTTAGGTTCGGGCTGCCTGAGGCGGTTCTCGATCAGAGTCAGGTGATTCTTGTTGTCTCTGATGGGGAACCGTATTTAGGTAGCCTGAGTTTCGCTTTGTATTTCGTGGGTGATTGTTCCTGTCTCTGTGTAGTTTCACCAGATAGGCTGTATAGGTTTCACGTTCCGTTTGTTGTTTTTGTATTTATTAGTTATTTCATGTATCGTCATTTTTTTCTTCATTAAAGACATGAGTAACCACCTTACGCTGCATTTCGGTCCGACTCTCTTTCAACAAACGAAGAACGCCGTTACAGAATCACCCACCACACACGGACCGAGCAGCGTGGTAACAGACAGCGACAGCAGGAGCAGCGAAAGGAGGACGTTATGGACAGCAATGGCATGGAGTATACGACGTGGGAAGAAATCGACAGGTGGGCGGCCGACCCAGAGAGAGTGCCTGAGCCCGCATGGGATTCGCTAGAGCAGTGCGAAGAAGGCTATAGGCGAATGGAGTTGGAGAAACAGACACGGCGGCGCAGATCGAAACCCGAGAGTCACCCCCAAAAATGTATTGGGGGGGGGGGGCTCAGAGGGAGAGTGGCTGAGTCAGGAGATGGACCTGAGCCAACTCTCCTTGTTTATCGTGAGGAGCCAAGGAGGAGACCAGAACCAGAGCCGGTGTTAGAGGTGAGCGAAGCAGAGACTGTGAAGGAGTTAATGGGGAAAGTGGAGTGGAGAGTAATGAGGGAGTTGCTAGCTTGGTGCTATAGATACCATATTCGTCCGACGGATCGTGTCGGGGATTTGATGGCACCTGAGTTAGCGCTCCATACTCGTCCTGAGGTGCGTGTTAGTCGGCTGGTGAAGTTGGTGCCAGCCTCACGCACCAGGCCTCCTGTGCACATCCCTAGCCTTGCACATCCTGTGCCACCTCCACACTCCAGTCCTCCGGTAGCAGCTCCCCGCACCAGGCTTCCTGTGCGTGTCCTCGCTCCAGTATCACCAGTGCCAGCACCACGCATCAGGCCTACAGTGCGCCTCGCCTCTCCTGCGCTGTCGGAGTCTCCCGCCTCTCCAGCGCTGTCGGAGCCTTTCTCCTCTCCTGCGCTACCGGAGTCTCCTGTCTGTTCAGAGCTATCAGAGCCTTCCTTCCCTCCTGCGCTGTCGGAGTCTCCCGCCTGTTCAGCGCTATCAGAGCCTTACTCCTCTACAGCGCTGCCGGAGCCTCCTGCCTGTTCGGAGCAGCCTGAGCTGTCAGTCTGCAAAGAGCTGTCAGTCTGCAGGGAGCTGTCAGTCTGCAAGGAGCTGTCAGTCTGCAAGGAGCTGTCAGCCTGTATGGAGCAGTCAGAGCTGTCAGTCTGCAAGGAGCTGCCAGTCTGCAGGGAGCTGTCAGTCTGCAAGGAGCTACCAGTCTGCAGGGTGCTGTCAGCCTGCATGGAGCAGTCAGAGCTGTCAGTCTGCATGAAGCAGCCAGAGCTGCCAGTCTGCAAAGAGCTGCCAGTCTGCAAGGAGCTGTCAGCCTGCATGGAGCAGTCAGAGCTGCCAGTCTGCAAAGAGCTGCCAGTCTGCAAGGAGCTGTCAGTCTGCAAGGAGCTGTCAGCCTGCATGGAGCAGTCAGAGCTGCCAGTCTGCAAGGAGCTGCCAGTCTGCAAGGAGCTGTCAGTCTGCAAGGAGCTGTCAGCCTGCATGGAACAGTCAGAGCTGCCAGTCTGCAAGGAGCTGTCAGCCTGCATGGAGCAGTCAGAGCTGCCAGTCTGCAAGGAGCTGCCAGTCTGCAAGGAGCTGCCAGTCTGCAGGGAGCTGTCAGTCTGCAAGGAGCTGCCAGTCTGCAGGGTGCTGTCAGCCTGCATGGAGCAGTCAGAGCTGTCAGTCTGCATGAAGCAGCCAGAGCTGCCAGTCTGCAAAGAGCTGTCAGTCTGCAAGGAGCTGTCAGTCTGCAGGGAGCTGTCAGTCTGCAAGGAGCTGTCAGTCTGCAAGGAGCTGCCAGTCTGCAGGGTGCTGTCAGCCTGCATGGAGCAGTCAGAGCTGTCAGTCTGCATGAAGCAGCCAGAGATGTCAGTCTGCAAGGAGCTGTCAGTCTGCAAGGAGCTGTCAGCCTGCATGGAGCAGTCAGAGCTGTCAGTCTGCAAGGAGCTGCCAGTCTGCAGGGAGCTGTCAGTCTGCAAGGAGCTGTCAGTCTGCAAAGAGCTGCCAGTCTGCAGGGTGCTGTCAGCCTGCATGGAGCAGTCAGAGCTGTCAGTCTGCATGAAGCAGCCAGAGCTGCCAGTCTGCAAAGAGCTGCCAGTCTGCAAGGAGCTGTCAGCCTGCATGGAGCAGTCAGAGCTGTCAGTCTGCATAGAGCAGCTAGATCCGCCAGTCAGCCATGATCTTCTAGATCTGCCAGTCAACCAGATTCTTCCAGATCAGCCTGTCAACCAGAATCTTCCAGATCTGCTAGTCAACCAGAATCTTCCAGATCTGCTAGTCAACCAGAAGCTTCCAGATCTGCTAGTCAACCAGAATCTTCCAGATCTGCTAGTCAACCTGAATCTTCCAGATCCGCCAGCCAGCCAGGATCTACCGGAGCCTACTACCTACCTGAGCTTCCTCTCAGTACTGGGCTTCCTCTCAGTACTGGGCTTCCTCTCAGTACTGGGCTTCCCCTCAGTTCCGGGCTGCCCCTCAGTCCCGAGCTGCCTCAGTCCCGAGTTGCCCCTCAGTCCCGAGCTGCCCCTCAGTCCCGAGCAGCCCCTCAGTCCCGAGCTGCCCCTCAGTCCCGAGCTGCCCCTCAGTCCCGAGCTGTCCCTCAGTCCCGAGATGCCCCTCAGTCACGAGCTGCTCCTCAGTCCCGAGATGCCCCTCAGTCACGAGCTGCTCCTCAGTTCTGTGGGGTTCTGGGTGAGGACTATTAGGCCATGGTCGGCGGCGAGGGTGGATTATCCCAGGACGCGAAGGGGAGGAACTATGACATTTATGGAGTGGGGTCCACGTCCCGAGCCGGAGCCGCCACCATGGACAGACGCCCACCCGGACCCTCCCTATGGTTTTTAGGTGCGTCCGGGAGTCCGCACCTTGGGGGGGGGGGTTCTGTCACGCCTTGGTCATAGTGTTTTGTGTTTTCGTTATATATTTTGGTCAGGCCAGGGTGTGACATGGGTTTACGTGTTGTGTTTCGCATTGGGGTTTTATAGGATTGGGATTGCTAATGATTAGGGGTGTGTCTAGTTAGGTTCGGCTGCCTGAGGCAGTTCTCGATCAGAGTCAGGTGATTCTTGTTGTCTCTGATGGGGAACCGTATTTAGGTAGCCTGAGTTTCGCTTTGTATTTCGTGGGTGATTGTTCCTGTCTCTGTGTAGTTTCACCAGATAGGCTGTATAGGTTTCACGTTCCGTTTGTTGTTTTTGTATTTATTAGTTATTTCATGTATCGTCATTTTTTTCTTCATTAAAGACATGAGTAACCACCTTACGCTGCATTTCGGTCCGACTCTCTTTCAACAAACGAAGAACGCCGTTACAACTTTCTTCTTATCTTTTTAACCACAGATCATAGAAATGTGCTGTTTTATAATAGGCACACACTGGTATGGTGCTGGAGATAATGAATGGTGTTGAAAAGTGGTGGAATTGTAATAGGGCGCTCCATCCCAGTCCATTTGATGTTGAGATGTATACAGGTCCGATCTGTTGTCATTTTCTTATGGCGTCCACTCTAAAAGTGCAATAAGACACCATTATTAACCAGGTTTAATCCAACCATTTAATGCAGCTGAATTACCTGATGCATTTAAAAAAAACTCACGACAGGTCTTATGCAAACAGATCATTTGAATGATGCCGGTGACATGATGATCGGTGATCGGCTGTCAATTATCAAATAATCTGTCTTTTATCCGCATCTCATCATATCTTTTATCCGCATCTCAACTGTCTAGACCAGAGCATACGCCAAAACCAGATTGGGCATATTTTCTATATTATTGCAACAATTTATGTGACAAAACCATCAGTAAAATCTAAAATGTAATGGAAAACCCATTTAACTTGGGCAATTAAAGAACAACTGCCCCTAAAATGCAACTTCTCGTTTTGAAAACTCTATGTGGCATTGATATGAGTAAGAAACATTTATTATTGTGTGAAAACTGTAAATGGGATCATTTTGGTCATAAAGTCAGTCTCATACAAAACTGAGATTTGCGAGATAATAGAGAAAAAGGGCATGTCACGGAATGAAGGGTATAGTAATCATTTTCCTTGGGCTGGGTTTATTTCCACATACCCACAGCTGGCAGCACCCAAGTAATCATCAGTTCAGAGCTCAGCTGGACGTGACCCGACTGTAATGCCCATGGTCAATTTAGGTTAACAGTTGATATCCCTATGGGGGCTGGTTAGGGACCATCAGTAAATTACACAATATACATGGGGCAAATTTTTAAAAGGTCAATAGCGCCAAATTTCAATGACTTAAAACAACAGAACCAACAATAAATTGTAGAAATTCATATACAAATATTGAAAGCATTTAAATGGAAATGTTCTACTTCATATTCATTATCTCCAGCACCACCCCAACATCAACATAAGCGAAAATGCGCATTTCTATGTCTTGTAGTAAAAAAAGATGAGTGTTTCCAATGACATCAACCAGTTAGTCGACAATTAGTAGGCAGGCCCTACTCACAATTGGTCAATAACACTGATGATGTCATTGGAAACACTTATCTTCCTTTACTACAAAACATCACATATGTTGATGTTGGGGTGCTGCTGGAAATTATCTTATGTAACCTTTATTTTGAGAGGGAGTCAAAGCTGAGACCAAAGTCTGTTTTCCAGATGACCCCTGTACAGAACCACAAAATACAATAAACACCTTCAAATACATGTTATTATACACAACAATACACAAAAAGCAAAACACAATCATAAAAAACAGACACATTCTTCAGTAAAATGGTCCCCTAACAACTGTCTGAAATGACCTAGAGGCAACAATTCCTCCAATTTTAATTTTACAATTGTATTGTAGATCATTCCACATGTAAGGTGCAAGGAAATTAAAGGCTGATTTACCTAACTCTCTAGACACCCAAGGAGTCTCCAGAGTTAACAAACCTTGTGACCGGGTTTGATAACTTGTCATTTTAAATCATGACAGTGATAAATAAGTAAGTCAAAAGTTTGAGGAGCAGAGCTTTGTAAACAAAAAGAGTATAATGATGTGATCTACATGACTTCAAAGGGGTCCAGCCAACCTTTTGGTAAATAATACAGTGATGAGTAATAAAACAGTCTCCTGTGATAAAACAAATATGATGAATATGAAGTTGAAAAATTGTGAAGATTCTCTTTAACGAGTACTCAAAGGTGTGCAACATGAAAATATTCTCCCATTTACATTGTGTAATTTATTAACGGTCCCTAACTAGCCCCAGCTATAGGCTATCCAACGTCATAACAACTTTGCCGTGGTTGCACACCAGCTGGCTGAAGCTAATTGGCGAAAGAAGCCAGCTAGCACTAGCTAGCCTAGGCGACTTCAAGACAAGACCTGGTTAGGCTGTTTCAAGTTATCTAGAAGGGTGAGTGATGTACTGTGTACCGTTTTGGCAGACAATTTACAAACACTTGCCTTATGCAAGCACGACACCCACATTAAACCACCCCACCAAGACAACTCTTGTTTGGCTTCAGTCTTGGCCATTGCATTTTTTTATGGTCAAGCCAGAATTGAGACCAAATCAGGAAGTTCAGCCCTCCTTCAATTGCAAAAGAGGTTGTGGTTTTTATGTGCACTACATCATCACACAGCCTTTTATCTGCAACAAGTCAGTTTGATGGAAACATCCCTCTGGGGGAAAAATTTACATATTTTTTTATGTGGATTTTAGAATATTTGCATGAAAATCTGTTGGCAATTGGAAGGAAATGTAGCTACTGAGACAGAATAATCAATAGCCGTTTAATCGCATGACAAAACTTCATATTTTTTGTTTCAACATATTTAATCTTGCTCCCTACCAATGTGTTTCAGTAGCTTCTCCATCATCTTTTTTAGGAGGGTCTTTTGGTTTGGTTGGGTCGTCACTTTCCTGGTCCTTTGCTAGAGGTGTTTCAATTTTACTAGCATCTGACTCCAGAGTGCCAGAGGTTTCCGTTGCACCGCTGTGGAAGCTGTAATTTCAGTCACTTCAGAATCCTTGCCACAGCAGTTGCAAGGATCTCAGCTGCAGTTTCTATGTCAACCTTTGCTATAGTGGCCTCTGTCTCCTTGGCTACATGGGTTGCTGCGGCCTCAGTCACCCGGGCAGCGGGGGTTTCTGCGGCCTCAGTCACCCGGGCAGCGGGGGTTGCTGCAGCCTCAATCTCTGAGGCAGCGGGGGTTGCTGGGGCCTCAGTCTCCGGAGCAACGGGGGTTGCTGCGGCCTCAGTCTCCAGGGCAACAGGGGTTGCTGTAGCCTCAGTTTTCTTGGCAACAGAGGTTGCTTCGGACTTACAGGGGTTGCTGTGGCCTCTGTTTCTGCAACAACAGGGTTTGCTGCTGCCTCTGTTTTTGTGACAACAGGGGTTGCTGCGGCTTCTGTCTCCATGGCAAGGAGGGTTTCTACTGCCTCTCTTTCCATGACAACAGGGGTTGCTGCCGTCTCTGTCTCCACAACAATGTAGATCTCCTGGACAATGTAGGTTGCTGCGGCCTCACTCTCCTGGGCAATGGGAACTGCTGTTGCCTTGGTCTCCTTGGCAACAGTGGGTGCTGTGGCCTCTGAGTCTCGAGCAGTAGTCTCTTCAGTAACAACCTCTACAAGGGCTTCTGACTCCGGGGCTGCCTCTGCATCCTGGGCAACGACTGTGGGTTCAGATTCCTGGGTAACCACATTTGATGTGACTTCTGCTTCCTTGGCAACAGCAGTTGCTGTGGCCTCTGACTCTACTGTAATGGCTTCTGACTCCTTGACTGCTTCTGTGGCTTCCAACTCTTGAGTAGTTTTAGTTGGAGCTGGTTCTTCTTTAAAGATAGGGGCCCTATCTACAAGTACCTCAGCTTCTGTCTCCTTGGGTGCAGACACATCAACCTCCTTTACCTCAGCCACTGCTCCAGTCTCTGGAACAACAGATGCTGCAGCCTCTGGTACATTCTTGATGATCTCTACCTTCTGCACCAATGGGATAGCAGTCTCAGTTTCCACACAAACCTCCACCACTTCTGCCTCTGAGGGCTGGAGCTGCAACTGCAACTATCTCAGTGACCATGGGGGTAGCAGCCTCTGCCCCCTTAACTAGGGTAACTGCCTCCTCGATAATGGCAGCTGCCTCTTCAACCTTCACTAGCTCAGCTGCGGCCGGAGTGTTGGAGATGAGGGCCTGTGGTAGAGCCTCCTGCACCACTGTGAATGATCTTGCACTCGCTGCTGCCACCTCCTTTGGCTTCTCCACCTTGTGCATCGATCATAGCAGCAGCCTGACGTGGTATATGGGTTGAACATCATCTTGTATCCGTTATCCTGTTCTGTTATTTAGACACAACTCAACCAACTAAATGGTTTGGAAGCTTAACTGAACAGGTCACATGTACCCACCAAACATGCCACACCCAGTTTAGAGATCTCACACCCTGACATGCCCGCTGCACGAATGGCAATGTCTGAACACTTTCTGGCCATAGTCAAACTGGGCCAATTCATTTTCCTGCAGGGGATATAGGTTTGTGAAATAAACCTTCAACTCAACACGGTATTGTTTCATCAGAGCAATCATTCATCTCAAATAGATCTAGCTCATAAATATCACGTTGCACATTTGTAGTCATTACCAGAATCATTATGCCACTTGTAGATAATGGAATTCTAGTGCAAGTGGAGAATGGTTCACTCACTGTCTCCCTATGGTGGCGGGCTCCAGTACTAATCTGTCAACACTAGCATAAACCTGGGAAGAGAGAGATGGGATTATTCAAACATCTTTTTAGTCAAGTCAAGCTTTTCATACTCTTCCTCAAAACTAAAATATAATCACCATTGTAACTTGCTAGTGTAAAATCACTTGAAAGGAATAGATTTTTACATGACAAAATTATTTTGGTTGGTACCAAATTGTTGCTGCTCTACTCTCCAGTGTGGTCAAGGAATGCGTTAAGGATGGCTCCGAGGTCCTCACTGATTTTCTCCTGTAACACAAAGTAATCGACGTGATCAAATCAGCTGACATGTTAACTCTTGAAAGCATAATGTGCTTACCGTTTACTGGACTCACTGTGGATCTCTTGCGTAGGAATGCATATGTTTCATCTGCAAAGAGCAGGACGCTACAGATGAGACGACAGATTAGATTAGCAATTATAATTGCTTTATAAGAAACATTTAGGAAGTTATGTATTTATTATTATATTTGGGAGTAGGGGCTTGTTGATGGAATTTATATGTTTAAATGAATGATTAGAATATTCCACCCTAAAATAAAAGTATTTAGTCAGCCACCAATTGAGCAAGTTCTCCCACTTAAAAGATGAGAGAGGCCTGTAATTTTCATCATAGGTACACTTCAACTATGACAGACAAAATGAGAAAAAAAATCCAGAAATTCACATTGTAGGATTTTTAATGAATTTATTAGCAAATTATGGTGGAAAATAAGTATTTGGTCAATAACAAAAGTTTATCTCAATACTTTGTTATATACCCTTTGTTGGCAATGACAGAGGTCAAACGTTTTCTGTAAGTCTTCACAAGGTTTTCACACACTGTTGCTGGTATTTTGGCCCATTCCTCCATGCAGATCTCCTCTAGAGGAGTGATGTTTTGGGGCTGTTGCTGGGCAACACAGACTTTCAACTCCCTCCAAAGATTTTCTACGGGGTTGAGATCTGGAGACTGGCTAGGCCACTCCAGGACCTTGAAATGCTTCTTACGAAGCCACTCCTTCGTTGCCCGGGCGGTGCCCTTGCTGATGGAAGGAGGTTATCACTCAAAATCTCACGATACATGGCCCCATTCATTCTTTCCTTTACACGGATCAGTCGTCCTGGTCCCTTTGCAGAAAAACAGCCCCAAAGCATGATGTTTCCACCCCCATGCTTCACAGTAGGTATGGTGTTCTTTGGATGCAACTCAGCATTCTTTGTACTCCAAACACGACGAGTTGAGTTTTTACCAAAAAGTTATATTTTGGTTTCATCTGACCATATGACATTCTCCCAATCTTCTTCTGGATCATCCAAATGCTCTCTAGCAAACTTCAGACGGGCCTGGACATGTACTGGCTTAAGCAGGGGGACACGTCTGGCACTGCAGGATTTGAGTCCCTGGCGGCGTAGTGTGTTACTGATGGTAGGCTTTGTTACTTTGGTCCCAGCTTTCTGCAGGTCATTCACTAGGTCCCCCTGTGTGGTTCTGGGATTTTTGCTCACCGTTCTTGTGATCATTTTGACCCCACGGGGTGAGATTTTGCGTGGAGCCCCAGATCGAGGGATATTATCAGTGGTCTTGTATGTCTTCCATTTCCTAATAATTGCTCCCACAGTTGATTTCTTCAAACCAAGCTGCTTACCTATTGCAGATTCAGTCTTCCCAGCCTCTACAATTTTGTTTCTGGTGTCCTTTGACAGCTCTTTGGTCTTGGCCATAGTGGAGTTTGGAGTGTGACTGTTTGAGGTTGTGGACAGGTGTCTTTTATACTGATAACAAGTTCAAACAGGTGCCATTTAATACAGGTAATGAGTGGAGGACAGAGGAGCCTCTTAAAGAAGAAGTTACAGGTCTGTGAGAACCAGAAATCTTGCTTGTTTGTAGGTGACCAAATAACAAATTTTTTATGAATAATAAATTCATAAAAAATCCTTCAATGTGATTTTCTGGATTTTCAGATTTTCTTTTTTTTCTCATGTTGTCTGTCATAGTTGCAGTGTACCTATGATGAAAATTACAGGCCACTCCCATAGTTTTAAGTGGGAGAACTTGCACAATTGGTGGCTGACTAAATACTTTTTTGCCCCACTGTAATTGTATGAAATTGATTAGAATCATAAAATTATTATTCATGATATGTGTAGTTTTAGTCAGAATTAGGGTAAAGCAATAGATCTGTACAATATGTCTTTATAGTATCTTAAACACAGCCTGTCTTAGCAGAATCCTTGCCGACCTGGCTAGGGGCCTCTGAGAGATTGGGGAAAGGACGGGAAGTACTTCCCATGGTCTCCCTATTTTGAGGGAGGACAGGGAGTGATTCTCATGGCCTCCCCTAATCTTTGTCGGATGGGTAGTGGGACAGTATGTGCGTAGGATACCTTCTGTTTGGGTGTGAAAGTATTTGTGGAGCTAGTATGAAATGAATGGTTTTGTACAACGAACCAGCGTTCTCGCGAATAAACATTTTGATTATTTAGCTGGGCCTCTGTCTGTTTCATTCAACCAGTATCTTACAAATTCTGGGTTGCAGACCGAGTAGTTTAATTGAATTGGGTTATGAACATTGAGAACATAATTCTTGTGACAGGGCTTTAAAGGGATATTTTAAAAATGTTCTTCATATTCATTATCTCCACCCAAACATCAACATGAGTGAAAATGGTGTGTTTCTATGATTTGTAGTAAAAAAGAGAGGAAGATAACTGTTTCCAATAGCATCATCAACCAATTAGTAGACAATTAGTAGGCACTGCCTACTCATAATTTGTTAAAATCACACGATACACACCATGGATGTCATTGGAAACACTTATCTTCCTCTATCTTTTTTACTACAAAAAATATAAATGCGCAATTTTCACATATGTTGATGTTGGGGTGGTGTTGGAGATGATGAATATGAAGTTGAACATTGTGACATTTCCCTTTAATATTGCAGCTAGATTGTGGGTTCTATCAATTGAATTGTCTGCATCATTTCACACCCATAGATCTTTACATATGGCTCTGATTTGACGTGAACACCAATATGATTTGTGTCAATGAGTATCTGTAGATTTAACTTTTGACATTTAATATGACACAGTGCTAAGTGGATGAATGTCCTACCAAGCCGGCTTGTGCTGGTCAAGTCAAAGACCTTGTGCATGGCCGTGGCCCTGTCACAGCCTTTGGGGGCTACGTCTCCGCCTGTCATGATGGCGTAATCCATCCCAGAATGGAGGGCCAATTTCTGCAGGGAAACTTATGGTAACAGACCATCGGTCAGCATTCATAGTGGATGTAGAAAGTGTGACCCTGTTGACAATAGACTGCTCTTGTGGTGACTGTACTGTATGTTGCCGTGAAGTTAATATCCTGCACCTAACCAATACCATTTAAGAATGTTAAACAATTTTTCATTATTCTAGTAAAGCACATAGTATAAACCTGTTATTAAACTATACTAAGTGTCATTCAGAGCATTTATAAAGCATATAAATAGGTGTATGTCTGGATTTGATTAGAGCTTTTAATGAAAATTCAAGCCTGATGATACCTGAGCCGGATAAGCAATTAAATACATTAAATACATTTAATGAGCCCTATATTAAATACATTTAATGAGCCCTATATTAAATACATTTAATGAGCCCTATATTAAATACATTTAATGAGCCCTATATTAAATACATTTAATGAGCCCTATATTAAATACATTTAATGAGCCCTATATTAAATACATTTAATGAGCCCATGCCCACAAAAGCCTAAATTATTGTGCCGTTATCCAATACACCAATGATATAGACTACTGCACAGAAAAAAAACAGGTCTCTATTTTACGAAATTTACTTGTACAAAGATTTCTGATTGAAAGGCCGTTTTTTTCTGCCTTGAGCTGCTCGTAAACTGTTGCCTACACCTTTCTGGAGTTGGAGCTCGCCGAGTCGTGAGCGTCTGTCAAGGCCATCTACTCGAGCGCAGTTGCGCACTGAAGGCCAGGAGCGGAGAAGCGGTTGCCAGATGGAAAAACCTGATGCACTACGTCTACTGGTCGCTGCGCACCTGTGCTGAAATATCTCTAAAAACCGGCATTGTGTATCTGTTACTGTGCCTGCTCTTTACGCAATGGCACCCTAGATTAAATAGGCTGAATGATCGATGGGTGAGTGAATTATCTTTGCTTTATGCCCCCTTGGTATTTCTCTTTGCGTGTTTGTACCACTCTCAAACGCAATTGGACCCACACTTGATGGCATAGCCTACTTCCAAAATATGAAACTATTGAATTAGTTGTCTTTGTGGAAAGCCTTTATTGACAATGGTGCTGGCCCTGCCTAGTCCTCACGCATTGGGCAACTGAGATATATTGTTATGTTTTTATCGTTGATCTCTGGTAATGTGCGACCAAACCCTGGGCCGGTGGATACCATGCAATCTCTACCGACTCCCTATGATTTTAAAAACAGAGCAGGTTTTGGCCTCTTGTATGTTAATGTCAGAAGTCAATTTAACAAAAATATACATTTTTAGAATATGGGCCAATACGAAAAATGCAGACCTAATGGTTTTATCAGAACCTTGGCTAAATAAATCTATGTCAAATAACTCGATTTATATTGATGAGTACACGTCTTTTTAGAACGAATCGGAAGAGTAAAGGAGGAGAGTTTGCAATTGATGTTAAATCCAAGTTTAACACCTCTGAAATGATCTCAATTACCAAAGCCAAACATTTTGAATTGCTTGCGGTTAAAGTGAAAGTATATAAGGACTCCCACATCACTGTAGTCGGCTGCTACAGACCACACTCGGCTTCGGGAGACGCACTAAACTATTTCTGTCCTGCACAAGCTAAATGACTCTGAATTCATTATTTTAGGAGATTTGAACTGGGACATGCTTACATCTGTATCGGACTCTTTTAAAGAACTGTGTGACTCTTTGAATCTCGCGCAATTAATGAATGCGCCTACCAGACCGAATCCCAGAGCACCTAACAAATCAACGCCATTGGACATTCTTCTAACAATACCCCTCGCAAATACACATCGACTGGGATATTCTGTAATTATGTCAGTGATCACTGTGCAATTTCTTGTGTTAGAAGTACAAAATGACCAAAGCCAAACCCGTTATATTTCTAAAAGATATTTTAGACAGTTTGATCAGCAAGCGTTCTTACATGATCTGTACCATACAATTGACAGAGTAAGTCTTATTCCCGATTTTGACACTGCCTGGGAGTATTTTTCTATGCAATTTGTGTCCATTTGTGATAAACATGCCCCTGTGAAGAAATGTTGAATCAGTGGAATGGGCAATCCCTGGTTTTCAGATAACTTGGCAGAATTAATTAGAAAGAGAAATGTCTCTTGGGCTCAAGCTAGACATACAAATGCTCCTGTTGACTGGGCCTTCTTCAGAGTGCTAAGAAACACATGTCCAGGATTTACCAGGAAGTCCAAATCAGATTTCTATCTAAATGAAGTCACAGAGAACCTGAACAACCCTACCAAGTTCTAGACGCTAATCAAATCTGTGTCAGGTTCTAATGAATCCTCTGGCGTTCCTGACCATTTAATGGTGGATTCTAACGAAGTGAAGGATAAAGCTGATATTGTAGTTTTTTTTAACAAGCACTTCATATCTGCTGGTTCAGTTTTTGATAATGGTGGTGCCCAGGCCTATAATTGTAAGCTCTGTTAGAGTAAACTACGATATATAGGTCCTTATATGTGAACCATTTTATCTTTGAGCCTGTTTCTTACATGCTGACTAGACCGGACACGTGCGATCGTCGCAAATTAAATGTAGAAATCCATGTTATTCAATTATTGCGCCAACGAGCGTCTGCGACACCAAGGGCTAAAATAGAACACATTCCTATTTCTGACGCAGTTTGCGCTGAAAGTCATGCCTCTCCCATATCCACATTGATTTATAGAAGCATGTACCCCACGTGTCATATCGTCATTGGTTATACCCACGTGGGTGACTGAAGGACGAACTGTTTTGCCTGTAGTTGTGGTAATACAATGAAAGTTTAGATGCGATCACCATATAAATTAAACAATGAAAAGGCCTGGAATGAGGAGAGATGACTAGAAACGATTCGGTTGGCCATTTTATGTGTGGATTAATTGTCTGAGTAGAGGTCCTTGTGCATTTCAGGTAAAATAACAACTCAATGTTTATATCCCAGGACAAATTAGCTAGCAACAGCAAGCTAGCTAAATAGGACAAATTAACGTTAGCTAGCAAGTACAAGCTAAATTGCCATACATGTTTAATGATTTTCGACCAGTCCCCAAATTAATGTCATTGGTTAAGAGTTTGTTTTGATATTTTAACCTGCTTGTCGTGAACGCGTTTGGTGTGAGGGGGGGCAAAATACATTTATGCACGATAGCGCACACGCGCAGCCGGTTTGGGTTCCGTGTTATGCTGAGGTATATAAAGCACTAAAGGCAATAGACACTAAAAAGTCTGCAGTTCCAGACAACCTGTATCCCCACCTCTTAAAGATAGCAGCTGGTATTATTACTGAACCTCTGGTTCACATTTTCAACTTCAGTCTCTTGACCAATTCCATACCCAGCATTTGGAAATCAGCTCATGTCCTCCCACTGCTAAAGGGTGGAGATCCCTCAGATGCTAACAACTGTCATCCTATCTCCAAACTCCCTATCCTGGCCAAGGTCTATGAATCCCTAGTGAACTTCTTCATTGAAAAGAACATACTGAGTGTGGTTCAGTCTGGCTTTAGATCGGGGCACAGCACCACAACTGCAAATATGGCAGTGGCAAATGCACTTGATAAAAAGCAACGTTGTGCTGCTCTGTTTGTTAAATGTATCAAAGGCATTTGATTCAGTTGACCATGAATTATTGTTGCTAGACTCCGTAACATTGGTTTCAGGGAAGGGGCAGTGAATTGGTTTAGGAACTATCTTTCTGACACAATGTGTATATATACTGACGATCACAAGTCTAGCTTTCTTGAGATTAATAGAGGTGTGCCCCAGGGTTCCATTTTAGCTCCTGTGTTCTCAATTTTTATGAATGAGTTGGGAAATGGGATACAACCAGCAAAGTTACATCTCTATGCAGAGGATAGTCATATATTCATGTGCTCCTTCTCTGGTTAAGGCTGTTGAAGAGCTCCAGACTGCATTTCTGTCACTCCAGGCCTCCCTTTATGGTTTCTAACTGGTCTTGAATGTACAAAAACATACAAATACCTAGGTATATGGTTGGATGACAAGTTGTCCTTTAAAGTTCATATGGATAATCTTGTGAGGAAGCTTAATGAAATTGGGTTTTTATTTTCATAATAAGGCTTGCTTAGGGAAAGAAAGAAGCTTGTTCAGGCCACTTTTCTCTCTGTAATTGATTACGTTGACTTGATATATATGCATGCAACCTCCTCCGTCTTACAGGGACTGGACTCTGTTTATCATGCATCCTTGCACTTTATTACAAATGCCAAGTCACTCACCCACCATTGCACCTTGTACCAAATAGTAGGTTGGCCCTCACTTTATATGCACAGTAAGCTACATTTGTATGTGTTCATCTACAAAGCCCTTTTGGGTAAATTCCCTCTGTAGTCTGGTCTCCTTCACCACCAGCAGTAACTATACCTGGTCTACTAGGTGGTTTCTACCTTACTTAAAGTCCCCAGGACATTCACAGTATTAGTTAAGACTGCCTTCTCTTCTTGTGCACTAGAGGCATGGAATAGTCTACAATCCATGCTTCATCTAGATATGTTAGTGCCACTGAATGAATTTAAAATATTGATTGGAGACTCTTATGGAGGATTGTAAATGCTTTTTTAGTCTGGATCATGTTGTATTGTTTGTTTTTAATTCTGTAATGTATCGATTGTAGCTGCCTATTGGCAAGGTCTCCCTTGAAAAAGAGCTTTACCTGGTTAAATGACGGTTAATAAAAAAGAAAAAAGAACGGTTGCACATTTTGAATGGAGTTGATGGCGAGATAAAGCCTGCGAGAGAGCGCTCACACGTGCACAGATAGGCCGTTTTAAAACAATGCAGCAGCAATTTAAAAATATATTATTTTTACAATTTAAATAGTGACCCCAAAAGACAGATGGAGATGGGTAAATTAGATGAGCATTCTGTCTTTATATTACTGTAGCATAGACTAAGCTGCACCAAATGTTGGCCTACCTGTCACAAGAAGAAAAAAAATCCCATGAGATGATGGTTCTACATGCCTGTCTCCACCCTGAGCGTTGCTGATTCATTATGGAGAGGATGTATAGAAGCCAGACATTGCATATAATTTAAGTTTCATTTCATGCCTTAATTTTTATAAAGTAAGTTGCTACTCAATATATGCTCCCAACAATTTGATGGATAAACCTAATAACCAGACATTTGAAAGTGACCCACCTTCACTTTACTCTAATGCTCCAGTTGTACCAACTGCTCTCGCATGCTTGCCAGATCAAGTGCCTCTTTCGCATGGCCTACAGAGTTGAGGTGGAAACATGATTAAGACACTTCTCTTTCAGTTTGTAACTTGATACTACGAGTTTGGCTGTCCCTTTGGGGAACAACATTAATTATTTAGCTTCAAGATTTATGGCAACATTTTTTGCCATTAATTCACAAACAATACCACTGTTTCTGTAATGAGTTGCAAGCTTTGGACATCTGTTCCTCAAAAGTACTGATTAATGTACACTAGTCTCATTAGCTGGGGGACAAGGTTAATGTACACAGGATGACCATATGTGCCAAACTGACATTTATTGGCTTAATATACACCCCCATACTGTATATGCAACAGCAGGCCATAGGTCTAGATCAGGGATCGGCAATAGATCAATCAGCCGGGGTCTCAACTTTACTGTTGCACGAGGTGCAATTTCGAAATTTGGTTGTGCATCAGCAGTTTTTCTCTTTATGTTAGCCACTGACAGTCACTCAATTAGCCCATGTCAGCTATTTTATTTTTTATTGGTAAATGTGTCTAGCGGCCTGCTACCTAAACTTAATCATGGTAGTAATCAAGGAGGAATTACTGATCGGAGGGTCCCTATTGATTTTGTTAGTCACTCTTACTCAGATATCATATTCAAAACTGCAAACATTTCTCTCCACCCTATGACAAAATGTGTAGAATAGCAAGAAATTAGCTTTGAAATAGTTATTTTTTTCCGCTACATTCCATGGAAAAATGTGTAGAATTGCAGGAAATGTACTTTCAAACGTCAACATTTTTCTGGCTGCTGAGAGAGAGGGACCACTAAAATGTTTTGCTTATTGGGGTACGCAGACCCTCAAGCCTATGCGGCCACTCAGTGGTCTAGATGCAGGTCACACATGCTCTTTTGCACACATTGACAGGAATGTGTCTTGAACAAGTGGAAGGATAGACAACATCCCCATGAAGAACACCTTTGTTTTCAATCACTGACACGCCCACCAAAGCCTGTCGCAGATAGTATGTTGATCCAGTCGACTCTAGTTCATGCCATACTGTATATAGTTGATTGACGTTAAATGTATATTTGTTGAGGTAGTCGTTCCATTGTTCATTTTCTGCAACGATATCGCAATGGTATATTTGCATTAGATTGCAAAATGTACCTCACGCAACACAGTCTGCATGTTACTCATGACATTACTCATATGGAGTTGTCTTTTTGCTCCTCGTGTTGAGGTTGCCTGACGGGTCCAGTTCTTCTACCGCAACTATTCTTCACAGGATCCTATACAGTACACACCTCCACCACTATAGCTCCATGTGTGTCTGGAAGACTCTTCCAGGCAAACGCGACATGGTGGGCAGGGTTGTCTAAAATACTGCATCCTTATTGGTTAGTAAACCGATGACGCTCTCTCCCGCTCAAGATCCTCAATGTGCAGTGCTGCAACCATACTATATTCGAAATCACTTGGACCTCCTGAGTTGTATCAGTAACACACCGGGTTCTACTAATCCAACCCTTGATTGAAAACTCTGATTTGGTGATTAGTATGAGATATCTCTCTGCAAGTACACAGAGGGTAAGATTACCCACTCCTCTCCTAAACTCTTAACAGCCTTAGATTGTATAATTATGTGTATACATCATAAAGAAACCTAATATCCAGTGCTCTCAAGTCTGATAAAGATGTAGGCTATATATGGCTTGCCATAGCGTCTTTGGATAACTTCACATACATGAACAAGCCTTTGGAACTAGTTTCATCCTTGAGATGAGCTTGTTATAGAGCTCACAAGCTTGTAGTCCTAAAACAAAATGATTTACCTCTAGTTCATTCAGCCATTCATATGGGCAAAATTAATGGAGAAAGAATAGGGTTTGGGAATAAACACAGGCTTATGACATGTTATACCTTTTTGTTCTATGAGATATCAGTCAGTTAACATGACCTTTATGAATGATTAAATCTTTGCGTGATTACATATCCTTAACTTCAGCTGATTTTAAGATTATCAAAGAACAAAACGTTTAAGATTTCCGAAAACTGTGTTTACCACAGACCTAATATTCAGCGTTTATCCAAAAACTACATTTTCCCATAAGCTTTGTTCAACGAACCATGGCGGAGTTGGTGCCTACAAAAAGATGCCATTACTATTGCTCTTTCTGTATCTTTGCCCTTCATTGAGACTGTACCCTACACTGTGACGTGGTAAGGTTGGACCAAGGTGCAGAGAAGAGACCAGATGAGGAATCAGTGGTTAAGGATAAACATAATACTTTACTAAGATTTGGTAGCCGCCGGATCACAGTAGACTTGAAAAAACAGCAAACACTAAGTCTCAAACTCACTCAGGAAATGAACGCACACAGTAAACAATTCAAGCTTCTGCAAAGGACCAAAAAAAGCACACTTATTTTAACAGGGACACAATCATGAAATATGGTGCCAGGAGGAACCATGACATACACACTGTTCACTATGTTCATGCTTATCTCTGATGGTGTGTGGCAATGGCTCTCTCCAGACTAGCCAGAGTGTAATGGGTATCCTTTAAGTAGGCTCTTTTGACAAAATGGTATGCCATGGGGGTTTGGGCACAGCATGCCCATGCAATGAGATGGATAGATGGTTGTTATGCAACCGCATGTAATACAACTAAGTTCAACCCAATGAAAATATTATAATAAGGCACATATTACATTGTCAACCATTTAGGCACATTGGGCTGGGGAAGTGGAATAGGTCTACCTTCTTGAGGAGAGATTATGAAATTGTCTGAGCACAGCAACACACATGAAGTGATGGTGACCACCAATATAATACAATAAATAAGAATTAGGGGATATATAGATTTTAAGATGTCCATAATCGCAGACTCTTTAAACATCCACGATAACCTGAATATGTACAGTACCAGTCAAAAGTTTAGTTATTTTTACTATTCTCTACATTGTAGAATAACAGTGAAGACATCAAAACTATGAAATAACACATGGACTCATGTAGTAACCAAAGAAGTGTAAAGCAAATCAAAATGTATTTTATATTTGAGATTCTTCAAAGTAGCCTTTGCCTTGCTGACAGCTTTGCGTACTTTTGGCTTTCTCTCAACCAGCTTCACTTTGAATGCTTTTCCAACAGTCTTGAAGGAATTTCCACATATGCTGAGCATTTGTTGGCTGCTTTTCCTTCACTCTGCGGTCAAACTCATCCCAAACTATCTCAATTGGGTTGAGGTCGAGTGATTGTGGAGGCCAGGTCATCTGATGCAGCACTCCGTCCCTCTCCTTCTTGATCAAATTGCCCTTACACAGCCTGGAGGTGGGTCATTGTCCTGTTGAAAAACAAATGGTAGTCCCATTAAGCACAACCCAGATGGGATGGCATATCGCTGCAGAATGCTGTGGTAGCCATGCTGGGCCTCCCGAGTGGCGCAGTGGTCTTAGAATTGCATTGGTATACATTTTATATGCATGTGTAGGCTATATGCTTAAAGCACAACACAAGAGTGCAACAAAGTTACCAATGCAAGAGATTTTCATTACTCTTGATTAAATTATGTGATTTCAAATTTGACAATGAATGCAGCTAGCAATACATATATATTATATCTGACAATAATAACCTTCTACAGTGAGCTCAAGGTATTAGGACAGACACATTTTTGTTGTTTTGGCACTTCTCCAGCACTTTGGATTTGAAATTATACAATGACTTGGAGGTTAAAGTGCAGACTGTCAACTTTTTTAATTTGAACAGTTTAGAAAGTATAGCAAGTTACAGATGCACAAATATCATACCCCCAAGACATGCTATTTCAGAATGTCCCCAGTGAAAGTTGTGACCCTGAGTTTTTATTTAATTTTACGGTTCATCCAATATGGATGAAAATACCCTCATATTAAAGCTGACAGTCTGCACTTTAACCTCAGTTATTGTATAATTTCAAATGGAATGTGCTGGAGTACAGAGCCAAAACAACAACAACAAAATGTGTTACTGTACCAATACTTTTGGAGCTCACTGTATATAACCGACACCCCGTCTAAGCAATGAGAGTTGTAAAAGAGTCTGACATAATAGCCTGCAGTGCACGCATAGCTTTCAGTAAGTAGGCTACTCCTGAGTCGTGACATAAACTGACGTCATGCTTGGGGCGGGACAGCGACAAGATACATAAACTGGAACAGGCACAGCGCTGTATCGGTTAGAATATTCAACCTGAAAATATAAGCATGTCGGTCGTGTGCACCTCTTTAGTCCGAAACGCCGTGGCATTACGGAACACTGGGGCGATGGTGGTAAGTAAAGGAGAAAAATAATGAAGTTGGGGAATGGAAAGAAAAGACCTATGACTGGGATAGGTAGACCCCTATCAATAGGGTAGTCGTAGACCACCTGCCTGCCTGGCCATGCAACGTGTTTTTACTAGCTGTCAATAGGTCCATGTCTGGTTTATGGCATGGCTTCAAATAGTATGCTGTTGTTCATATGGTTTACTAGACAGTTCCTCTAAAAAGAACTCACAAACTGTTGTCAATTGGAGGTTTACCTTACATCGGAGTAAAGCACAGTAGAAATATAATATAATCGTTAAATTGTTTTCTTTCATAAATTAGTTTTTATTTTTAATAACAGCGTTACTCTTAACTTACGGTTTATTTATCCTTATCGAACGTATTGTGGACAAAATGTTAGTTATGAAACTTGAAATTGAGGGTGATATAACAACTCAGAGCAGTACATATATCCTACCGCTAGAGGGAAATGTCTACCTTGTTATGAAAGTAGATATTTTCCTTTAGCGTAAAACCCCCCATATGAATATACAACTCTGTCTTTTTGACATACGGTAGATATTTTTATTTACGACTGAAATCCATTTTAATTTCAGTTGATCTATTGTGTAAATCTGGTGTAGTATACTTTCACTCACCCCATGTCTTGCCTATCTATTGATATCAAAGCAAAGCCCATAAACAGCTGTATGAATCAAATTCAAATCAAATTTTATTTGTCAGATGCTTCGTAGACTAACAGTGAAATGCTTACGGGACCTTTTCCAACAATGCAGAGTTAAAGATAAGATTAAAAAATATAATAAAAAATGTAAATAGTGAATAACGAATAAAAATAACATGGCTATATATAGGGAGTAGTATTAGATACTAAAACCAGCATTTAACACCAAAAACAATAATGTAATCCTAATTTAAAAATGTAATTCCTCCTACATTGATACATGTTGTCTATGTCTCGTCTCCAGATGGTGCGCTATGCACAGACCGCAGCCGCCCCGGCATCTGAGCCCAGGATCAAGAAGTTCCAGATCTACCGCTGGGACCCAGACACAATGGGGGATAAGCCACGCATGCAGACATATGAAATTGACCTCAACAAGTAAGTACAACGACAGAAAGGGTCTTCAGTTGTTTAAAACCTATCAATGTCAGCGTATAGTCTGCATTGATGGAATTGCTCTCATTGATTTAATATCTGCATTGTTAACAAATCCTTCTCCCTACTATTACAGCTGTGGCCCCATGGTTTTGGATGCCCTCATTAAAATCAAGAATGAGATGGACCCCACGCTCACATTCAGACGCTCCTGCAGAGAGGGTAAGGCATGAAGAGCAATTTGCAGAGTGGAGAGAAAAGTGGGTGTCATCATTATAGGTAGAAAGTAGAAATCATAAAATATAGACCTATAGATATAATGTACCCTATTCTACAATGACAGAGCGTCATGAAATATGAAATGAGCCTTGGTGTGGAGTTGTCCTTTTCAGTGGTGTGATATACATGCATCTTGCTTTAGGTATCTGCGGCTCATGTGCCATGAACATCAACGGAGGCAACACACTGGCCTGCTTAAACAAAATAGACATCAATACCAGCAAACCAATCAAAATTTACCCACTCCCACACATGTACGTTGTCAAAGATCTGGTGCCGGTGAGTATTATGGTTACATTTAGAAGTAAATGAATACTGATTATTATAGCTGCATTAAAAAAGTAACAAATCTAAAAGACAAACACTGAATAAAACAATGCAATGTTTAGTCACCATGTGGTAGCCTATATTTTGTTGACTAAGGGTGTACATGTATTGTGTGTGCCTCTACAGGACATGAGTAATTTCTATGCCCAGTACAAGTCCATTGAGCCCTTCCTGAAGAAGAAAGATGAGTCTCAGGAGGGAAAGGAGCAGTACCACCAGACTGTGGAAGACAGGCAAAAGCTGGTACATATTTCATCCCCTGGCCATTGGCAGCAGATTTCAGTAGCTATACTATCAATGCATCATATTGCAATTTCCATGTCTAGTCTGAAACACAAGTACATATACCCATTTGATTAAGCTATCAGAAAGGGACAATGTACTATTTTGTAGGGTTGACGTAATCTAGTCAGTTGAACCAATTTAATTTGCTGCATTGAAACCTTGTCTCGCCCTTGAGAAGGAAATAATTTTATACACGTGAACCACACTTTGCCACACCTTTCTGGAATTTCAACTTACCACTTTGTATATTTGAACATTATATTGTTAGAGCGCAAGGAGTTTTCATGACAAAATAAATCTGATCTCTAATTGTCCTCCTCTCCCAGGACGGTCTGTATGAGTGCATTCTCTGTGCCTGCTGTAGCACCAGCTGCCCTAGTTACTGGTGGAATGGAGATAAGTATCTGGGCCCTGCTGTCCTCATGCAGGTATGTATTGGGTGTTTAGTCAATATAGGAATCTTTTTTTTATGCTTTTACTTTTTTGACAGGGAGAACCGATGTCTGTCTGAAAACAAAGTAAAGCTGACGTGTGAATGCATTTTCAACAGGCATATAATTGGCTGATTGATTCACCTAATGAGTTTGTCTGGCATCTCCATCCCAGAGATTAGCATTTTATGTAAATTAATCTGATTAATGTGTTTCCTTCCTCAACAGGCCTATCGTTGGATGATTGATTCACGTGATGAGTTCACAGAGGAACGACTGTCGAAGCTCCAGGACCCCTTCTCTCTCTACCGCTGTCACACAATCATGAACTGCACTAAGACATGCCCCAAGGTACACTCAACATCTGAATAGACTGCATCTGGTTTAGCCTTCATTTGCTAAACCAAACCACCATTTCTAAATACAGTAATAAGACTAGTGTAGAGTTCAGCACAGTGGACTTCAGACCATTTATACAACTCATGCAGTGTAAAGGTAGTTATCGCCGATCCCTTTCTGTCATGTTACTCATCTTTCCATCTTTATTTACCTTTTATTTTGTATTAATTCCACAGGGACTCAACCCAGGAAAGGCTATTGCTGAGATCAAGAAAATGATGGCAACATATAAAGAGAAAGTCATTAACCCTGTGAACATTGTGGATAACCACCGGACTTGAAATCCACTAGTAATGACTCTAATGCTGAATTTTCGATTAAACATTAGCCTTTCAACAGTGTCTGTCCCTTTCATTAGGCTTTGCACATGAAAAAAGACACAGGCAGCCTAGAAGATACTGCTGATTTTATATCTGTGAGAGTGGAATAACTGCTCTTCCTTCTAGAAATGTTTTTTTTTTCTTCTAAAAATACATACAAAAGTAATGTTTGATGTGGTGATAGAGCTTATTACTCGGTGTGTGTGTAGATTGTACAGCAGAGGTTGGCACCAGGTACTGGCCTACAAGTATTTAAGATTTTGGGGGGGATTTTAGTTTTTGGAGAAAAAAATACTAAAACCACCAGGAATTCAGCAAAAAATGTGTTTAGTTTAGGAAATCTGTTCAAGTATTCCCATTAATAAAAAAAGATGTGATCGTGTCTCAATGTAATCAGGGTCTTAAATTATTTCTATTTCAAATACAATCTCTTTTGGTGCTTAGTTGTGGTCAATTTGCAGTGTATAAATGATTTTTAATTCTGTTCCGGCACCACCGACTATCCACTTCTACAAAAATCAGCCAACAGCTGATTCTAGTTGCGTACCCATGTTGTGCAGCCTTATAACCACATTATGGGATGATGAGCTCTGGACCACAATTTGATGTTTGTTCATTGGATATACTGTACGTATATACATCATATTTTAAGGAAAACCAGTTAAATGTTATTTAAATGCTTATCAATAAAGGAAGTAGAATTAAAACAGGCTTTGGAGATGTCTTAATTTACCATTGTAACACATTGATAGGTTTCATGAACGAAACTGAAATGGTTTAGTTGATTTTTGAAAGGATTGATACTTTATCTGGTTAATGGCTGTTAGAATAGTTTTTGGGTCAAAGATCTACTCAGAATGCAAGTATGTTTTCAAAACTATGATTTATCATTGTCTCATGGGGAATGGAGTTTGGAAAAATGTATGTTACATCTCGTAAATATTGTATGGCGAAATTTGATTTCATGTCTAGGTGTGGGGCTCTATTTTGGTGGCAACGCCCCCGAAAAGATCTCCCCTGTCATTTTCAGATTATATACACTATGCTTACCGATCAAAATAAACAAAAACAAACCCCATTGCATACCAACCCCTATTTATTTATTAACTTTTTGTTGTTGTTGAATAAACTCTGTTTTATTATTGTCAAACTATTCGTGGGCTTCCGTAGAAATGCGTTTGGTGTCACATGACGGGATAGAGAGGCAAAACGGAAGATAACGGTTTCGCTAGTACGGGTACTTGTGCTAGTCAAAGACATAATTTTGCCAGTTGTATGACTGGCAACTAATTATGGTATCGATTACTAAATTATCATGACTAAAGGAAGGATGGACATGCTTGGTGAGTTTTGCAGTATGGCCGTTACGTCACCCCCTGACAATCCTGCTTGGGGAATGAACATTGGATCTAACGTTAATGTATGTAGCTACCAAATTTAGCCGATTAAACTCAACGATTTATGTTGGAGTTGAGCGGTACCTAGCGTGGGCGGACTGAAGTGCAGACGTCACATAAAATGCATTTTATAAAAATAAAAAAAAGATTTCAGCACCCAAAAAATAGCCCGAAATTACACATGACATTGTTCTGGGTGCTGAAAGTAGTTTCGGAATTAGAAACGGAATTGTATGACGTCAGAGCTCTGCCCACACCAGTCGCCGCTCAACTCCAACATAAATCGTTGAGCTGAGTCGGCTAGTAACTAGCAAACTCTTGAATTTCTGGCTCCAGCAAATATCTTCTCATACAGACTCAATGAGACAGGATGTGGACTGGTGCCAGATAGGATGGTGCGTTACTTTCACCAACAGAAGTGGTGGTGAAATCACATTTAGAATTAGCTAGAAGCTAGGTACTAACATTAACTAGAATGCTAGATACTGTATGCTAGCTAGCTAAAGTAGTGACGTGTACTAGCTAGCTGCAATAGTAACCGTGGTTAATATAACGCCCTGGACCAGATCTAGTGCCTAGCACACTGACACCACAGAGTTTCTAAACCCTGAGCGCATCTGTTTTGAGGTTCGCAGACCACACGGAGTTGGCACCCATAATCTGCAGCAGAATGCTTCTCTGCAGTATTTGTATTGGAAAACACTGGTGTTGGGCTACAAACTAATCCAACATTTTGCTTTTGGGAAATGTGCAAAGTCGGTGTTGACCAGCTGTAGCAACCGTAGCTGAACCATTTATTGTGAACACAGTTGTAGCTAACTGACACTGCAGCAGGTTGTTTACCTCTGTGTTGTCTAGCTATGGGAGTTGCCGGCTTAAAACTTTCTGACAACTCACCTGTCAAGGCACAATCAGTTTTATAATAATTAATTAATTTGGAATTAATAGGATTTAGATCAACAAAATTGAACTATGATTATGATTGAATTATGATGATTTTTTAAACTGCATGCACAACTAAATCTTTCTCTCATGATGAAATGATCATGGGACATGGTTACAACAGCACAAGCTGAATTTGCTAACATGTGACAACTCCAGCCATGCCTCTCCAGTAAGGGCTGAATCATGATCTAGCCCTGATTCCTTGAACCCTCTCAGTGTAGTGATTGTGGGAACAGCCTGTGCCAATTAGCTTAAGCTTGGGCCTCTTGGCAGAGGTAGTAGCACACATGCAGGGAATTTACTGACCAACACTTTGCCAGGTCTCCGTGTGGCAATCAATATTTGTTTGCTTTTGAGCTACTGTAAGGCACGTGCACAAGACAAAAGTACATTTTATGTATTTACTTCACCTTTATTTAACCAGGTAGGCAAGTTGAGAACAAGTTCTCATTTACAATTGCGACCTGGCCAAGATAAAGCAAAGCAGTTCGACACATACAACAACATAGAGTTACACATGGAGTAAAACAAACATACAGTCAATAATACAGTAGAAAATAAGTCTATATACAATGTGAGCAAATGAGGTGAGATAATGGAGGTAAAGGCAAAAAAAAGGCTATGGTGGTGAAGTAAATACAATATAGCAAGTAAAACACTGGAATGGTAGATTTGCAGTGGAAGAACTTGCAAAGTAGAGAGAAATAATGGGGTGCAAAGAAGCAAAATAAATACAGTAGGGGGAGAGGTAGTTGTTTGGGCTAAATTATACATGGGCTATGTACAGGTGCAGTGGCTTGCGAAAGTATTCACCCCCCTTGGCATTTTTCCTATTTTGTTGCCTTACAACCTGGAATTAAAATATATTTTTGGGGGGGGTTAGTATCATTTGATTTACACAACATGCCTACCACTGAAGATGCAAAATATTTTTTATTGTGAAACAAACAAGAAATAAGACAACAAAACAGAACTTGAGTGTGCATAACTATTCACGTCCCCAAAGTCAATACTTTGTAGAGCCACCTTTTGCAGCAATCACAGCTGCAAGTCTCTTGGAGTATGTCTCTACAAGCTTGGCACATCTAGCCACTGGGATTTTTGCCCATTCTTCATGGCAAAACTGCTCCAACTCCTTCAAATTGGATGGGTTCCGCTGGTGTATAACAATCTTTAAAATACACCACAGATTCTCAATTGGATTAAGTTCTGGGCTTTGACTAGGCCATTGCAAGACATTTAAATGTTTCCCCTTAAACCACTCAAGTGTTGCTTTAGCAGTATGCTTAGGGTCATTGTCCTGCTGGAAGGTGAACCGCCGTCCCAGTCTCAAATCTCTTTAATACTGAAACAGGTTTCCCTACAAGAATTTCCCTGTATTTAGCACCATCCATCATTCTGTCAATTCTGACCAGTTTCCCAGTCCCTGCCAATGAAAAAAATCCCCACAGCATGATGCTGCCACCAACATGCTCCACCGTGGGGATGGTGATCTCGGGGTGATGAGGTGTTGGGTGTGCACCAGACATAGCATTTTCCTTGATGGCTTAAAAGCTCATTTTTAGTCTCATCTGACCAGAATACCTTTTTCCATATGTTTAGGTTCTTATATAACTCACGGACACTGGGGAAGCTTAACCAAGTTGAATTCTTCTCAAAATTTCGACACAGCTGTATTCAGACAAAAATCAAGAATATATACCCCACTTTAGACACTCCTTCTCTCCAATCCTTACATCCTATGGTTCCACAGGAAACGGGTAACAGGATAATAAACCCTTATTACTCCCTTCAAGGGATCTGGCCTGACCTCTTGACATCAACCCCTCCTTTGCTCTAATCCACAGATGTCCATCCGCTCCCCTATAGCAATCCTGTGATCTCCTCCCGTCCACCCAACACATTCCAAAGCCATCTGTCTTTCTACAGTAAACCATTATCTTCTGACATAAAACCCAGTCTCTTCCACTCCTTATATTCTATGCTTCTGATCTATCACTTATTTAATATCTCAATGTTCAAAGTTTATCCCAAATCCAACAATATGTTTGGGGAGTCTTCCAAATGCCTTTTGGTGAACACCAAACGTGTTTTCTTATTTTTTTTCTCTAAGCAATGGCTTTTTTTCTGGCCACTCTTCCATAAAGCCCAGCTCTGTGGAGTGTACGGCTTAAAGTGGTCCTATGGACAGATACTCCAATCTCCGCTGTAGAGCTTTGCAGCTCCTTCAGGGTTATCTTTGGTCTCTTTGTTGCCTCTCTAATTAATGCCCTCCTTGCCTGGTCCATGAGTTTCGGTGGGTGGCCCTCTCTTGGCAGGTTTGTTGTGGTGCCATATTATTTCCATTTTTTAATAATGGATTTAATGGTGCTCTGTGGGATGTTCAAAGTTTTTTATATTTTTTTATAACCCAACCCTGATCTGTACTTCTCCACAACTTTGTCCCTGACCTGTTTGGAGAGCTCCTTGGTCTTCATGTGCCGCTCGCTTGGTGGTGCCCCTTGCTTGGTGATGTTGCAGACTCTGGGGCCTTTCAGAACAGGCGTACATGTAGTGAGATCATGTGACACTTAGATTGCACACAGGTGGACTTTATTTAACTAATTATGTGACTTCTGAAGGGAATTGGTTGCACCAGATCTTATTTAGGGGCTTCATAGCAAAGGGGGTGAATACATATGCATATGTTTTCTTTTTTTGTAACAAGTTGTTTTTTTCATTTCACTTCACCAATTTGGACTATTACACTATAACATGTCCATTACATGAAATCCAAATAAAAATCGATTTAAATTACAGGTTGTAGCACAACCAAATTTGAAAAACGCCAAGGGGGATGAATACTTTTGCAAGGCACTGTACTCTTATATTCTCCACTCGTCAAAGCCAGAAGAGGACTGGCCACCCCTCAGAGCCTGGTTCCTCTCTAGATTTCTTTGCTGGGTTCCTGCCTTTCTAGGGAGTTTTACCTAGCCACCGTGCTTCTACATTGCATTGCTTGCTGCTTTGGGGTTTTAGACTGGGTTTCTGTAAAAATCAAATCAAATCAAATGTATTTATATAGCCCTTCGTACATCAGCTGATATCTCAAAGTGCTGTACAGAAACCCAGCCTAAAACCCCAAACAGCAAGCAATGCAGGTGTAGAAGCACGGTGGCTAGGAAAAACTCCCTAGAAAGGCCAATACCTAGGAAGAAACCTAGAGAGGAACCAGGCTATGTGGGGTGGCCAGTCCTCTTCTGGCTGTGCCGGGTGGAGATTATAACAGAACATGGCCAAGATGTTCAAATGTTCATAAATGACCAGCATGGTCGAATAATAATAAGGCAGAACAGTTGAAACTAGAGCAGCAGCACAGTCAGGTGGAAGTTGAAACTGGAGCAGCAGCATGGCCAGGTGGACTGGGGACAGCAAGGAGTCATCATGTCAGGTAGTCCTGGGGCATGGTCCTAGGGCTCAGGTCCTCCGAGAGAGAGAAAGAAAGAGAGAAGGAGAGAATTAGAGAACGCACACTTAGATTCACACAGGACACCGAATAGGACAGGAGAAGTACTCCAGATATAACAAACTGACCCCAGCCCCCCGACACATAAACTACTGCAGCATAAATACTGGAGGCTGAGACAGGGCTTTATAAATACATTTGATTGATTGAAATTTCAACGGCAGTACCGGTGCTCTAAAAAGTTGGGCAAATAATACTTAATAATACCTGTGGATATTCTATCTAAAATTTCGACCAGCTGAAGGACCAACTGCACAGACAACTGATAGAGTAAGTTAAAATGTAATTTTATTCAATATTCTGTCTTGTGAGGAAATAGGAATTGGTATCACAGTCTGATTTATTTGGCAACTGATCTGCATGCTTTGCCTAAAGGAAAAGTTGGCTGGACTGCCATTATTCATTATTCATATCCATTATTATTCATTATCCTCTAGTATCTTTATCAACTAGAGAATAGGCTTTGGGTCAACTTCTAAAGGCAAGGAGTTGCACAGATGTGCATATCATTAGGCTAATGAGTACGCTAGGATATTTGTTTGGAATGCAAGGTGATAGATCAGTGAGTCTGCAGTACTTTGCTCAGGCTGATCGAATGTACAGATGAGGCATAAATGAGACAAAGATTACCCTCCCCAATCCTAGTTTTATAACCATTTTCTCCAGTGAATGTAAGTTCCAAATGTCCTGACTCTCAGCTGACACTACAATACCACTAGTCAGCAGGTCCAACAATGTCACAAATGTCTCAAGTTTTTTAAAGTTTTTTTGAATTTGACCCCCTTTTTCTCCCCAATTTTGTGGTATCCAATTGTTTTAGTAGCTACTATCTTGTCTCGTCGCTACAACTCCCGTACAGGCTCGGGAGAGACGTAGGTTGAAAGTCATGCGTCCTCCGATACACAACCCAACCAAGCCGCACTGCTTCTTCACACAGTGCGCATCCAACCCGGAAGCCAGCCGCACCAATGTGTCGGAGGAAACACCGTGCACCTGGCAACCTTGGTTAGCGCGCACTGCACTCGGCCCGCCACAGGAGTCGCTGGTGCGCGATGAGACAAGGACATCCCTACCTGCCAAACCCTCCCTAACCTGGACGACACCAGGCCAATTGTGCGTCGCCCCACGGACCTCCCGGTCGGTTACGACAGAGCCTGGGCACGAACCCAGAGTCTCTGATGGCACAACTGGCGCTGCAGTACAGCGCCCTTAACCACTGCACCACCCGGGAGGCCCTAGATGTCTCAAGTTTTGAGGGAGCGTGCAATTGGCATGCTCACCGCAGGAATGTCCACCAGAGCTGTTGCCAGAGAATTGTATGTATATTTCTCTGACATAAGCCGCTTCCAACGTAGTTTTAGAGAATTTGATAGTATGTCCAGCCGGCCTCACAACCGCAGACCACGTGTAACCATGCCAGCCCAGGACCTCCACATCCGGATTCTTCACCTGCGGGATCGTCGTGAGACCAGCCACTCGGACAGCTGTGGGTTTTCACAACTAAAGAATTTCTGCACAAACTGTCCGAAACCGTCTCAGGGAAGCTAATCTGCGAGCTCATCGTCCTCACTAGGGTCTTGAACTGACTTTAGTTCGGTGTTGTAAACAATTTCAGTGGGCAAATTCTCACCTACGATGGCCACTGGCAGGCTGCAGAAGTGTGTTCTTCACGGATTAATCCTGGTTTGAACTGTACCTGGCAGATGGCAGACAACGTGTATGGCGTCGTGTGGGTGAGTGGTTTGCTGATGTCAACATTGTGAACATGGTGGGTTTATGGTATGAGCGGGCATAAGCTACAGACAACGAACACAATTGCATTTTATTTTTGGCAATTTGAATGCACAGAGATACCGTGCCCATTGTCTTCTGCCCATTGTCTTGCCATTCATCCGCCGCCATCACCTCATGTTTTGCAAGGATCTGTACACAATTCCTGGAAGCTGAAAATGTCCCAGTTCTTCCATGGCCTGCATACTCACCAGACATGTCACCCATTGAGCACGTTTGGGATGCGCTGGATCGAGTGTTCCAGATCCAGTTCCAGCCAATATCCAGCAACTTCGCACAACTGTTGAAGAGTGGGACATTTCATTTGTAGACTGCAAATTAACTGCAAGAAGCCCAATCCGATATATTTGACTAAAACATAATCATTTCAAACCTTGCTTACATTTGTATAAAATCACTTCTCTCTATTATGCGTGGAAATACTTGAACAGATTTACAAAATTAAAATCACTTGGAACTGATTTCCTGGAGTTTTTTAAAAGGTATTTTATGTCCAACAATGAAAATTCAACAACTAAACAACTTGAGGGGCCAAATAAAACCACCCTCAGCAGTTGGGCCTAGTCTTATGCAAGGAGCATTTTTTTCTCTTACCCTGGATTTACGAGTTCCTGGGTGTGGGAGATAGAGATGGTATCCGATTTAACATTTGCTGAGGGCTTTGGAGGAATGACTGGTTTTACCTCTCAGTATTCGTAGGTCTCGTGAGCTCAGATTTCTGCCCAGTGCTGTCACTTTTAGCACTATAATTTCCTGTGTCTTCAACTGGAAATGAACATATTAGGTTTTACTGAAGAAGTGGAACTTAGGGGCATTCATTATGAGCTACTTAGTGTGAACATTTTATTGAAGAAAAGATGAGCAATGGTAAGATAAAATATATCAAAATATCAAACTTTTAATTGGTTCAGTCAATGGTGTGGAGGAACAGGATTATGTTAACATTGACCTAGATGACACACACTATAATAAACTTAACAGAATAGCCTAGTTCCTCTTTGCGTTAGCCCTGAAACTACTGTAGGCAGCATGATCCAGATGTTTAGGATTCTTGTGCAATGTCAATTGAATAGTTACTTGAAGCCAGGAGAACTCTAGTTTATAGGGACTGGTTTGGGCTTCATATGTTTTGAATGAAACTAATATTACTACATTAGCCTACGCTGGCACCAAGAGGTCAATGTAGCTACATGTATAAACTAATAATGCACAGACTGTTCTGTCTGCTGAGATTGAGAAGTTAGTCATGGTGTATCTGATTAACTTTCTACAATTTATGTCAGTCAGCCCGTTGAGTTGCAGTTTCCGCTCTGTAAAATCCTTAAAGGAATGTGGTTTTATAAGAAAATACTACTACGCTGTGGTTTCTGTACCAACAAAAACATCAGCTCTAAGAGCACCACCACAGGCCTTTTTATTTTAGTTGACTGAGAACACATTCCAGCAACAACCTGGGGAATAGTTACAGGGGATGAATGTGCCAATTGTAAACTGGGGATGATTAGGTGACCTTATAAGGGCCAGACTTGGAATTTAGCCAGGACACTGGGGTTAACACCACTACTCTTACGATAAGTGCCATGGGATCTTTTAGTGACCGCAAAGAGTCAGGACACCTGTTAACATCCCATCTGAAAGACAGCACCCTACACAGGGCAATGTCCCCAATCACTGCCCTGGGATATTTTTTAAGACCAGAGGAAAGAGTGCCTCCTACTGGCCCTCCAACACCACTTCCAGCAGCATCTGGTCTCCCATCCAGGGACTAACCAGGACCAACCCTGCTTAGCTTCCAAAGCAAGCCAGCAGTGGGATGCAGGGTGGTATGTTCCTTATAAACAAGTTTGGGAGCTAGCCAAAAGTGTGTATGGAAACAAAGTGGTCATTGTGAAGGCGATTCCAGATATTGGCAGTATTAAATTGATGACAAATGTATATTAGCCCACACATAGTGACTTTGTTTCTATATAAAAGCAATGTAGCCTAATAATGCAATATCATTCCATAAATCTTTCTCATAGGAATCAATCAGATGACAATTAATTCAATACTTTCCCAGACAGGCTAATACCCATGTGTGTGGCACCTGATAGGACCTCAGAAGTTGAAGCCACTACTGTGTGCCAGTATTACAAATCAAAACATTTTAAATGAACGAGGGAAATACAGTATGCGTAGGCCTACATGTTATTATTAGTGTGTAGGCCATAATGAATGGTAGCGGAACTCGACAGTGAAACTGGACAGACATGCGTATCGGAGCATTGCTACGTAGACAGGTAAACACAGGTGCGCTTTTGACACGCGACGCAAAAATAGCATTGCCAACTACTCTAATCACAGTTTCGGATATAATTATGAGCAGATAAATAAGGTAAGTACTACTTTCGTTGATATTTCAAATAAATAGAAAGCCAACATCTGTGATGATATTTACATTGTAACTAAAACAGGTTACTGATACGTGTATACCCGGAAGCCAAAACATCTTCAACATTGTCAACATTTCTGTTAATATATTATTTATTTCGATAGGATATTCGAGTCGATTAAATTAGTTTTACCCTCACCTCGACCGCACTTATGGTGATCTATCCAGACGGGTCTCTTTTTCATCGTTTACCGGTCGTAGCTGCTGAAGTGAGAGAGAGGGGTCTTGTCTTTCCAAGGGAATAATATATCTGTTGTCAGATGACTTTTTCTGGTATAAACTGGTAATGATAATATCTAGGCTAGTGTTGGCTTATCAAATATCCTATTTTCGCTGTGTATAGACCTTAACATTGTGCAGGCAAGCACGAGGTGGATAGATTTAACTAATTTTAGGCTATCCACTGTAACTGTATAGTTTATTAACTGAATATTTGCCCCCCAAAAATGTCTGTTCTATAACCTGAATAAGTATTGTAACCCCATGGTCTTCCTTGTTTTATTACAAAAGCTTTTATTTTGAAAAATTGATGAGTTTGTTAACTTGTAGAACCAAATAGATAAACCCTACTGTATTTGAAACTAGGCATGGAACAACACCCTCTTATTTGTTTGAGTATCTAGGCCACATCAATCATATGCCCACCCGTTTCAATTAATGTGTAAATTAAGGATTACACCAATATATAAGAATTTTTCTATTAATTAATTTAGTTTACATTCACCTACTTGAGCTGATTGAATGAAAAGTGGAATGGACCCCCTACACTGATTACCAACTGGTTCATTCATTCATACTGCTAGTGTAGTGCCTTTCTTTCATGTGAGCTGTGTGTGACATTGGTGACTTTTACAGCTTATGTGTGCCTTGTTAATGTTAACATAATGGGTGTGTACATGCAGTGCAGTGTTATGTTGTGTTTGCAGTGGCGTCACTTTGTTGACTGTGTCTGTTGACTAACCTCAAGCCTGTTCCACAGGTTGTCCGGAGGAGGAGCCACCGGGAGGGTTCTGCTCCCCTAGTCCAAGGGGAGAACCCCACTGCAAACCCGAAACACACATGGTAGGAGCCTTTAATTTTGTGCTGCAAGCTAATCAATGGGTTCCATATCAACTTGTCTGCAATGCAAAATGACAGCTGGAAATCAATGTGCTGCTTTTGAATGAATGACATCTAATCTGATTGCTCTCTCTGTCTGTGTGTCAGGATGTCCAGGGGTTCAGATGGGTGCGCTGGCGTGTCTGGCTGTGTCACATTGGGTCCGTGTTGTCCCTGGGTCTGTTGCTGGTGCTGTTTCGCTGGCGCCCTCGTCTAGGGGTCCTTGCTCGCTGCAACTCCTGTCCCCTGGCCTTCGCCAATATTCTGCTTCTGAGGGTAATGTCATTGTCATGATTCAGTGTTTTTTGGTAGTTTGGGAAGCAGCACTTGAGTTAATGGTTTTATTCTTGATCTTCTCTCAGGACAGTTTCGGACAGCAGTATGTCGTGGAGGTCCTCACAGAAGAGCTGGAGGAGGGCAGGTTAGATATACGTCTTTATCATCAGACCATCTGTTGTATGTTGACATGAAAGATTTTCCATATTATTTGCCATAATGGAATTGCTCTGTCAGTGCTACCATAAAAAAACATTGTCATTTTGAAATGTTCAGTGTTTGGATGTTGGTCAGCTGGAATGCACTGACTCCTGTACAATGACTCTTGTATGTAGTTGAATCTGTTGCTCTGTAACAACTCATGTTGGTCGTCCTGACTTCTGATGTAGTGTTTCTCCTTGTGCTCTTGGTAGTTTGGAGTCGGCAGGGAGTGAGGCGGAGGACAGTTCAGACTGGAGAGATACTGTCCAGCTACACAAAGAGGAGGTAAGGAAGGGGTAGTAAAGTTGTATGAACAAAGTTGAATTGAATTAAATTGTATTGAAGGTGCAGCTAGAGAGCCAATGGCTAGAGAAGTCTGTAGCTTTTATGCATCCTGAATGGCTTTCAGGTACCGCTGCTGCATTACTACCTGTTTGAGGGGCTGCGCTACATATGGATGGCCAGGAAGGGAGCCTTCTGTCGTGTTAGGTACTGTATGTGGGTGTAAACAGGTGTGGGCTAGAGTCAGTGGCAATTATTTACTTATATTTATATATATATACATTTTATGTTTATGTGTATATATATATATATATATACATAAACATAAAATGCATACATACATACATACATACATACATACATACATACATACATACATACATACATAAACATAAAATGTTGATGGAAAGACAGTTGCCTCTTCCTCCTCAGTGTCCTCAATGAGGACTGGACATGTGCCGACATTTATCGTTTCCGGGAGGGCCTGAGTCGCCTAGAGCAGAACAGCAGGTACACTGCTCCACATTATGGTATCACACCCTTTCCTCAAGGGTCCTCTCTTGGACCTAGCTCTTTTTGAAGGCTTACCTCAAACGCTTACGTCAAACATACTTTAATTTCCACACACTTCACCCCCCCCCCCCTTGCTGCCTCATCCAGTGTCTGACTCCAGTTCTCTCCATCTTTCAGGAGGAAGGTCTATGGGACCAATCTCATCGATGTGCCTGTGAAGTCCTTCATGCGACTACTGATTGAGGAGGTGATTGGCTTGAACAACAATTGATGTTTTCTCATTGATTTACATGTGCAGGACTAGATTTACTGACCATTTGCAGTGGTGCACTTGTTTATTCATAAAGGAAATATACATTCACAAAAGCCGAATCATGAAACTTAGGCTTAAGGTCTCATTGTTCCACGTAAACTTTCATCTACCAACAGTTACATACAATAATACAGGTTTAAGGCCTGCTCACTCTGTACCCCTCTCTCTCTTTCTCCATCCATCCCTCTATTTTCCCTCCCTCAATCTCTGTAGGTGCTCAACCCATTCTACGTGTTCCAGGTGTTCAGCATTGCTTTGTGGCTGACAGATAGTTACTACTACTATGCTGCTTGCATCGTCATCATCTCCCTTATCTCCATATGTGTGTCTCTCTACGAGATCCGCAAGGTGAGTGACACGAGGAGGCTCCTCCCATGTCTTCTGTGCTCCCATGAAAGCTTTCAGATAAATTTACAAATAGGTATTTTTGAGATTGTTATGGTTCTGTTATCGTGGGTGATACATTATGCAACACTCCTTTTTATATTAATATTTTCCTATTACCTGTTATAGGGCAGACTATCATCTAGCTGTCTACATTTTCACCACTGAATTGTCAATTCTGTGGTTCCACAGCAAAGCAACACGATCCGTAGCATGGCTCAGCAGATAACCAATGTTACCGTGCGCAGAAGCTCCGGGGGTGAGCTTTCCCTCCATTTTTGACTTCCACAGCCAGCGTACACATTTTAAGCAGATGTTATCGTGAGTTTAGCGAAATGCTTATGTTCCTATCTCCAACAGTGCAGTAATACCAAACAATACACGCAAATCCCCAAAACAAAAGTCTGCATCCTCTGCTGTAGTAGGAGCCAATTGATGTCCTGGCCCTGTCTTTCAGAGGAGGACAGTTTGAGCTCTGTGGAGCTGGTCCCGGGGGACTGTGTGCTGATCCCTCAGGAGGGGCTGCTGCTGCCCTGCGACGCTGCTCTGCTGGCCGGGGAGTGCATGGTCAACGAGAGTATGCTAACTGGTGAGGCCAAACAGAACTCGATCACAAAACGACTTCAGTCATGAACTACACTGAGGTCTGGCTGAAATGTGCATTAAGTTGAAACTTTCTCAACTCTTGTCACAAAATGTCTAGTTGAACTTGCCAATGATCAACTCGTTAAATGTCTCCTCCGTTGATTGTTGAACCTTTTGAAGCTCTTAGTAGTGAGCAATGTAAATCCATTGTAATAGCCACCTGCCTTACCTCTAGGTGAGAGTGTCCCTGTGATGAAGACCCCGCTGCCGGCTGCTGGGGGGCGTTACAGCCCTGAGACCCAGCGCAGACACACCCTCTTCTGCGGCACGCAGTGCATCCAGGCCAAAGGGGGCCGGCCAGGAAGGGGCGGGGCCATTGCCGTGGTCACAAGCACAGGTGAGACGGATACTTTTACACTACCAATATGAAAGGTCAAACAGACAATTAAATCATGCATATGTATGTATGTATGTATGTATGTATGTATGTATGTATGTATGTATGTATGTATGTACAGTACCAGTCAAAAGTTTGGACACAACTACTCATTCAAGGGTTTTTCTTTATTTTTACTATTTTCTATATTGTAAAATAATAGTGAAGACATCAAAACTATGAAATAACACATATGGCATTATGAAGTAACCAAAAAAGTGTTTAACAAATGTAAATATATTTGGGATTCTTCGAAGTAGCCACCCTTTGCCTTGATGACTGAGTGGCGATCCTGAGTGGAGCAACTGTCTAAGGCCCTGCATCACAGTGCTAGATGTGTCACTACAGACCCGGATTCGATCCCGGGCTGCATCACAACCGATCTGGAGTCCCGTAGGGCGGCGCAGAATTGGCACAATGTCGTCTGGGTATGGGATGGGTTTGGCCGGGGTAGGCCGTCATTGTAAATAAGAATTTGTTCTTAACTGACTCGCCTAGTTAAATTAAGGTTTTTTTAAAATCCTGGAATGCATGTTCCCACATGTGCTGAGCACTTGATGGCTGCTTTTCCTTCACTCTGCACTCCAACTCATCCCAACCATCTCAATTGGGTTGAGGTTGGGTGATTGTGGAGGCCAGGTCATCTGATGCAGCACTCCATCACTCTCCTTCTTCGTCAAATAGCCCTTACACAGCCTGGAGGTGAGTTGGGTCATTGTCCTGTTGAAAAACAAATGATAGTCCCACTAAGTGCAAACCAGATGGGAAGGCGTATCACTGCAGAATGCTGTGGTCGCCATAGTGGTTAAGTGTGCCTTAAATCCCTGACAGTGTCACCAGCAAAGCACCATCACACCTCCTCCATGCTTCATGGTGGGAACATCACATGCAGAGTAGCCACCCTTTGCCTTGATGACTGGGTGGCGATCAGTTAACACTTTTTTGGTTACTACATGATTCCATATGTGTCATTTCATAGTTTTGATGTCTTCACTATTATTCTAGTAGAAAATAGTAAAAATGAAGAAAAATCCTTGAATGAGTAGGTGTGTCCGAACTTTTGACTGGCACTGTATGTACAGTGGGGCAAAAAAGTATTTAGTCAGCCACCAATTGTGCAAGTTCTCCCACTTAAAAATATATTTAAGTGTTTTGTATGAACATAATTAGACCTCAACATATTACATTATAAAAGGACTGTGTTTGTCCTCCACTCAATGTTGTTGGTTTTTGTCCCTCAGGGTTCTTCACAGCCAAGGGAGACCTGGTCAGCTCCATCCTCTACCCCCAACCTATCAACTTCCGCTTCTACCAAGACGCTATTAAGTTCTTGCTTTTCCTGGGGGGTGTAGGTAAGCCCCGACACACAGTAGAGTTGCACGTCGTAAAATAACTCACTTTTGAATTATTTTAAATGGGTGCTAGACAAGTTTTGAGAAGTATAAAAGTATTACCAATTAGCCCCTTGTATTGCGTAAACATATAATTTCAGCATGAACCAATATTTAATTGTGTTTCAGCATTGTGTGGCACAGTATACAGCATTGTGATCCTAAGCAGAACCAACGTAAGTATTTGCCATACCAACCTTATTAATACAATGAGTTCATTTCCACCCTAATTGATTAGATAAACAAACAACAATGTGGTGATCTTGGACCTGGGCAAAAATATTTGACCCTCTGAGGATTATTTCTTAATAAAATGTAATTGTGTCTCTAGACCACGTGGTGGGAGCTGGTGATTCGGGCTCTGGATATTGTGACCATTGTGGTGCCCCCTGCCCTCCCCGCTGCTATCACCACCGGTACCATTTACGCCCAGAGTCGTCTGAAGAGAGAAGGGGTCTTCTGCATAAGCCCCCCGCGCATCAACATCTCTGGGAAGGTCTCGCTCTTTTGCTTTGACAAGGTGAGGCCCCAAACCAGTATGCCCTAGTGTTTGTGTGTGTGTTTTGGGGCGGACGCAGCTAGGAGGACTGACAGCAGTTGAAATCATATCTTAGTTGTGTTCTGTAAGCACACAACAGGAGAAAACATTTTGAAACTGAGCTACTACCCAAGTTTTTGTTTTTCTTTGCAAAACGCTCTGCTACGTTACGCTCTACTGAACATGACCCTGGTGAAGAACTATTTTGAAGAAGGAAGTGTGTCTCTACTCTCTATTCAGACAGGCACTCTGACTGAGGAGGGACTGGACGTGTGGGGGGTGATGGAGGGTAGTGGAGCTGGGTTCTCTGAGCTGGTCCCTGACCCACGCCTCCTGCCCCAGGGGCCCATGCTCTCTGCAATGGCCTGCTGCCACTCTGTGGCCTTGCTGGGGGGACAACCCCTGGGAGACCCTCTAGAGCTCAAGATGATCGAGTCCACTGGCTGGGTAAGACTGAGAAACCAAGAACCATATTTATGGAGTGTTTGTACTAGGTGCAAAGTCAGTTCTTCAATAGCGGCTGAGTATTTCATCTATGTGACTTACTGACTTTTCCTGCCAGGAGCTGGAGGAGCCTGCAGGAGATGACAAAACGTTAGACTCAGAGTTCGGAGGTCACAGGGTTCTGGCAGTGATGCGACCCCCTGCCTGTCCGCTCCAATCTGAGAGTGTAGTGAGTATCCCACGTGGTCATGGCCCCTGAGGTGTTCACAGATCTGAAATAATTTAATAAGTGAATTCAATCAATGTGGTGGAAGAAGCTCTTAGCTTTTATTGTCGGCCCAGATCTGTGGACACCAAAGGGGTTGGCACTATGAAAAAGTTAGCACTATCTAGCCTAGGGCTATGTGGGCCTGTTTCCATAGTGACAGACTTCGAGTCTGGCTCACAAGGTTAATAGTGACCTACCTAGCCTTCCCCATCTACTGACAAGGTTTTCTTTGTTCTTGGGTTCTTCTCAGATTATTAATTCATTATTCATAGGAACTCTGCAATGTTTGTGTCAATGGGTACACTTGAATCCCTTGACCCAGGTCAGCTTTTCCCAAACTCGGTCCTGGGGACTCCAAGGGGTGCACATTTTGGTTTTTGCCCTATCACTACACAGTTGATTAAAATAATCAAAGCTTGATGAGTTGATTATTTGAATCAGCTGTGTAGTGCCACACTCAGTTTAACCATGCTTTTCTTCTCTCGTGTCCCATCAGTCCATCCATGAGGCGGTGGCCCTCGTGCAGCGTTTCCCTTTCTCCTCGTCCCTCCAGCGGATGAGTGTGGTGACGGTGAATCCTGAGGGACAGTCGTCCCTCGCCTTTATCAAAGGGGCCCCAGAGATGGTGGCCAGCCTCTGCCTGAGAGAAAGCGGTATGGAAGAAAGAGGAAGACAGAGTGAAGAGAGCTATGAATTGAAATAGATATTTCACAGAAAGAATAAGTTGCTGTAAGATTAGCATTGGCACTGGTTTGTGATGTAATTGTGTTTTAAGTCTGTCTTTTTTTGGTTATTGTTTACTTCTACTGTCTTTCTTTTAACCCGTGACTTGCAGTGCCTGCACAATTCTCTAACACCCTGCGTACTTTCGCAAGTGACGGCTTCAGGGTGCTAGCTCTCGGCTACAAAACACTGTATGGGCAGACTGACTTGAGCACCATTGAACGGTAGGACATTTTTATGAAGAAATCAAATGCGGTTATGTCCCTTCTAGCTACTACCCAAGTCCTCAATTAATTCTTCTAAACCTGTGCCTATAGCTCCGCGGGTGAACTATCACGTTAGTAGGTGTTGATGGAGCTGTGTTGGTGTCCACAGGGGAGAGGTAGAGCGAGACATGCAGTTCCTGGGTCTGCTGGTGATGAAGAATCTGGTCAAGCCGGAGAGTGCAGAGGTCATCACTACCCTCAGATTGGCACATCTTCGTACCGTCATGGTCACTGGTATGAAACATAATTTGACTATTATAAATATCAGTCATGGCCATAGAGGACCGCAGTGTACAGGATTTTTTCCCCCCCAGGAGGGTTAGTGCTGGTGTCGTGACGTTGTATTAGTTAATGTGACGAGTGTTGTTGATCGAATGATTACAAGTTTCTAATTGTGTGATTATCTGAATCAAGCAATTATTAACTCATTAACCTGGGGCACCATGGGAAAACTAGTTTTTATTGAGTTTCTATTTCCCAGATTAAATCAAAGAATATCAATTTTACAACAGCCGCTAATTAACCAGTTACCTCTACCAATCTCGTTCTGAACGTCGTATAGCCCGTGAATCTGCACGGACCCGGGTCTCACCAATGAGTTCGTACCACACCAATCTTAGTGTAATATTTATTTACTAAAAAGCTAAAATGATGATAAAAGATACACATAGACAAAACACATTATAGGCTATTGGTTAGAACTTAGTATAACGGGCCAACACACTATGGCGCTTGTTACCCAAAATAGGGATTTCAAAGAGAGAGAGATTTTTTTTTGAATTTGTCAGCTATGCTTATTCTAACCCTAGCCTTGCCCCAAACTGTCGCTCTTATGGGTCAGAATATAATGATGTAATTACGTGGGGTAGACCTCCGAGGATGCTCTGCGTGGACCGTTAAGGGGACCGTTCAGCTGCTCGATGACGCACTTCTACTGTGCACCTCTCTGATCGTCCTCCCGATGTCAGTGTCCTTTTGGCTTAGGAGTCTGTTCCCTCACCCTTGCTATGGAAGGGGTCTTCTGAGGACAGACAGCTCAGAGCTGCAAGTTCTAGATTTCACTCAAATCCAATTTTAGACAACTAACTTAACATTTCATCTTCACCAAAACATTCCCTTTGATTTGGACATTTTCCACACAACGTACAATGTATAAACATCAAACATATACTAGGAAAACTCTTCACGTTTCAATGTTTTCGTAATAACGTCATCTATTAACCTTTAATAACAAAAATGACATACATTTTCATATTCCATCTATCGTCATGACCACCATTGTGGCTGACGGAAACCATTGTTCCAAAGTCCCTTTATTTCATGTTTAATGTTCTGAGGCTGGTTCTCCATAGTAACAGGACAAAGGAATTTGTCTGTGGCTTGAGATTTATCAGGGGTTTGAGGGGTCATAAAACCCCCCACATCTTCAGACCCCTAGATCTCTCCTCCTCTGCTGGGGTTGAGAGATAATCTGTAGGCTTGTGGTCTCCTGTAATCTGAGTTGATCAGGACAGTCATGACACTGGGCTAGAACAAAACATGCACATGCTATGGCCCTCCAGAGCAACCCACTCTAAGGCATACACTCTTAAGTCCAATCCTCTCACTCAAAAATATTACAGTATGTCCCACAGCAGGCCATCTAGTCTAAGTATTTCCTTTCCTACTTCACAGGTGACAACGTTCTGACTGCAGTCAATGTGGCTCGAACCTGTGGGATGTTGGGCTCAAACGAGAGAGTGATTTTTGTTCACGCCACCCCCCAGACGGCCCACTCTCTGCCCTCACTGCGCTTCCACCTGGGGGAAGGAGGGACGGAGGACACAGCTACACAGAGCTCCATAGACATGTACACTCAGGTTTGTCTTTACCTCATGCTAGGGTGATTCGTAACTTCCACTTAAGTCAAAATTTCACTTGGTCATTCATAAGGCTGTTACGGTGACCGTATTACCGCCACACCAGCGGTCACGAGTCATAATGACATTCAAATTCCATGTGACCGCTGAGTCACGCTAATTAGGCTTCTGATAGTCATTAGTAGGCTACCAAACTTTCTAACTGCCTGGTACTCAGCACTCTATTGTCCCTTTAATCACTCTGACATCCATACAAATGTAATCAAAAACTTATTGAGAGCCCATGAGCTCTTGTTGTGCAACATTTCCATAGGCTATGCAATTGCATGAGAAAACAGAGTGATGGCCTCTATTAAAAATAGGAGGATCCCATAAGCTTTCTATAGGTTAGGCCTACTATATTTATTTCTAAACTTTCCTAATATTAAGCACATTGCTTATCTTTACAACAGGAGTATAGCCTATCTGGCTGGCATAAAAATTAACCATGGGGAAAGCATCCTCCATTTGCTATTTAAGTGCAGAGATGACATGTATTTTTTGCCCCTGTTTTGAAACAGGTGCATGATAATCGTCCATTCGAAATCAAAATGAATTTCACACACATTATTTAGTATGTGTAAAGATGAGATAAAATCTAAAATAATCTAATGGGTAACAATATTGGCCTATCACTTATATATATATATATCACTTGGGAAATATGCCCAGTTTAAGGCAAGAAACAGGCATAACTATTTTTTAAACTTTTACAAATCATCATTGCACACCTTATGTTGCCTGGCCTATGCGTTTTGATTAGGTTTGTATCACAACTAAAGTGACCAAATAACTTCTTAAAATGAAACACATTAATCGGCTTTACAACGTGTGTAGAGCCTTAACTGGCATACATACGCAGCATGTGAGTTTCAAGTTTGGAGAAGATTATTTTCACCATAAAAAATTCACTACCTAATTGAACATTTGCGCTTATAGCCTACTGCCGTGTCCACATTGCTGTGCTTGTAATGTGATTGAAATGGCCTAATAGAGCTAAATGTTCTGAATTGTTGTGTCAGGCTCATTGCTTAAAACAGTTTTTTTTATGCTAGTGGTTGTATTAATTTGGGATCCATCCCATCCCACAAATGTCCAAGATTATGTTTGGAATATTTATTTCTCGCACAGAATAGAATTGGTCAACTTTTGTACAATGGAGGATAGTAGATTGACATAGGCTAATGCTTTTGCTGTTCATTAGGCCGACTCATCTTGTGGGCTGACAAAAAGTAAATGTGGACAGTTCTTCCAATATCTTCAATATGCACCTCGGAATTGGATAGGTTTCCTTCCCGATGTGTCAGGCTTCACTTGTAGCCTGTGAGAAAGATCCAATCATGTGAGTTAGAGATGCTTCGGCACACAGTCGGGAGAAGGGAATTATTATATTCAGCCCAAGGGCACAATGGCCACTGGCCGTAAAAGGCATGGCTTTTCTTAGTGGGCATTACCGGAAGGTTGCAAGTTCAAACCCCCGAGCTGACAAGGTACAAATCTGTCGTTCTGCCCCTGAACAGGCAGTTAACCCACTGTTCCTAGGCCGTCATTGAAAATAAGAATTTGTTCTTAACTGACTTGCCTGGTTAAATAAAGGTAAAATAAAAAAATAAAATAAAAATAAAGAACAAATTCTTATTTAGAATGACAGCCTACCCTGGCCAAACCTTAACCTGGATGACGCTGGACCAATTGTGCGCCGCCCTATGAGACTCCCAATCACGGTTGGTTGTGATACAGCCTGTAATCGAACCAGGGTCAGTAGTGATAACTCTAGCACTGAGATGCAGTGTCTTAGACCGCTGCGCCACTCGGGAGCCCAAAGGGGATGCAGCCGGGAAATTCGAGGCATTATCAAGTGCTTTTAAAATTGTGAATGGCAGACTGATGAAGTGTGTACAGCCTGCGCATAAACAAAAGGCAGAGCTCATGCCTTTTATGCAACTTTTGTCAAATCATCATTAGTCGCATCATGCAGCCTTAGAATGTATTAAAAAAATCATAACATATAGGACAATATTTGTATCACAAGTAAAGTTACATAAATAACTAAATTAAGCATATAGGAGTGCCTGTTTCTCTCCCTCAAATCGTTTGGAGAATATCCTTTCTATTTTATTCAGCTATGTTCAGTTGTTTTCTTCGTACTATAAAATAATGCCACGGAATTCTAAGCAAATCTTGTATGCTAAAGGAACCAGTGTAGCCATAGCCAAATCAGGGCTTAACATAAGGACAACTTAGAGTATGATATTCTGTTCTTCTGAAATATACATTTTCTTCATAACATGTTTCTTTAGACCTATTTAAAATAAGTCATGGATTTATTGTAATGGTGTAGGCTGTATTACATGGATTTATTGTAATGGTGTAGGCTGTATTACATGGATTTATTGTAATGGTGTAGGCTGTATTACATGGATTTATTGTAATGGTGTAGGCTGTATTACATGGATTTATTGTAATGGTGTAGGCTGTATTACATGGATTTATTGTAATGGTGTAGGCTGTATTACATGGATTTATTGTAATGGTGTAGGCTGTATTACATGGATTTATTGTAATGGTGTAGGCTGTATTACATGGATTTATTGTAATGGTGTAGGCTGTATTACATGGATTTATTGTAATGGTGTAGGCTGTATTACATGGATTTATTGTAATGGTGTAGGCTGTATTACATGGATTTATTGTAATGGTGTAGGCTGTATTACATGGATTTATTGTAATGGTGTAGGCTGTATTACATGGATTTATTGTAATGGTGTAGGCTGTATTACATGGATTTATTGTAATGGTGTAGGCTGTATTACATGGATTTATTAGACTTTTTAAAATGTAAATGTTCCAAAGGTCTGCATCGGTGGCTTGTAGACTGTGTGTGGAAGCCAGGAGATGCTAAATGTGTTTATGTTCATTAACGGTCAATTACAGTGAGACCGGCAGTTATTTGCTTGACAATCATTGGCTGACAAAATTTCATGACCGCCACAAGTCTAGTCATGCATTGATGTCAATGGGAGACTAAGTGAAACATTTTAAGAAGTGGAAGTTAAGATCCACCCCACTGTTCTTTCATGTTATAATTTTATTTTGAGACAGACCTATGCCTTGTGCCATACCTATTACGAAAGGTACTGTTTGTAATACTCCAGTTCATCGCCCCTTGCCTTTCTCAGGGTCTGTACCAGGGTGTTATCAACTATCACCTGGCCATCAATGGAAAGTCCTTCTCCGCGCTGTGTGACCACTTCCCTGAGTATCTGCCAAAGGTGAGGCCACCTTCCCATTGTTCACTCAACTCAACAGCCACCCAGTTAGCTGAATAGTTTTAACACATACTGGGGAAATGGTTCAGAATGGTCAGTTATTGTGTTGAATAGACAATGCATTATGTGTGCGTTGTGTTTTCAGGTGTTGATGCGGGGAACGGTCTACGCACGGATGGCCCCTGAACAGAAGACTCAGCTGGTCACAGAGCTGCAGAAACTGAAGTAAGAGAGGGGGAGCAGAGGTGGAAAGAACAGAGGAAACCAGTCAGGGAAGAAGAGACCAGCCTAGAATGAGAGAGATGGAGGGTAGAGTCATGCATAGGGAAAAGGAGGAAGACACAAAGGAACTCGGTAGCAAATTAAGGTACATGAAAGGATAGAAGGACAGACAGGCAGATTCTTCCATTGATTGGCTCTCTTCGGCACAGCTCGGTAGTGTGAAAAGGGAATAGTTCTAAGTTCTCACCCATTCACCCTCTCTCCCTCAATGTGTAGCTACCGTGTGGGCATGTGCGGAGACGGGGCCAACGACTGCGGAGCCCTAAGGGCCGCAGACGTAGGCGTGTCTCTGTCAGAGGCAGAGGCATCCGTGGCCTCTCCCTTCACCTCCAAGTCAGACAACATCAGCTGTGTGCCTCTACTCATCCGGTAAGGACACCACACTCTGTTCAAGAGTAGCCTGACATCCAACAGTAATGAGTACTGTAATGTCAAAGGAAAAATAATATGTGCCGTTGTCATTCTTTTTAACAAGGGTGATTCTTCCTCTGTCTCACAGGGAGGGCCGGTGTTCTCTGGTGACATCATTCAGTCTCTTCAAGTACATGGCCTTGTACAGTCTCATCCAGTTCTCCTCTGTGCTCATCCTCTACACTGTGAGTTCTGCCAAGCTTATAGTGTCTCTTTACCCCTGGAAAGAAAGACAGGAGATATGCCAGATAATGTGTGCAGTAGTTTGGAGGGGTTTATTGTGCATACTTTCAAATGTTTCATCGCTTTAGAAAAAACATGCTATAGTCTTTTAAACTTAATTATTGTATGTACAGTTGAAGTCAGAAGTTTACATACACTTAGGTTGGAGTCATTAAAACTTGTATTTCAACCACTCCACAAATTTATTGTTAATTAACTAACTATAGTTTTGGCAAGTCGGTTAGGTCATCTACTTTGTGCATGACACAAGTCATTTTTCCAACAATTATATACAGACAGATTATTTCACTTATAATTCACTGTATCACAATTCCAGTGGGTCAGAAGTTTACATACACCAAGTTGACTGTGCCTTTAAACAGCGTGGAATATTCCAGAAAATGATGTCATGGCTTTAGAAGCTTCTGATAGGCTAATTGACATAATTTGAGTCAATTGGAGGTGTACCTGTGGATGAATTTCAAGGCCTACCTTCAAACTCGGTGCCTCTTTGCTTGACATCATGGGAAAATCTAAAGAAATCAGCCAAGACCTCAGAAAAAAATTTGTAGACCTCCACAAGTCTGGTTCATCCTTGGGAACAATTTCCAAACGCCTGAAGGTACCACGTTCATCTGTACAAACAATAGTGTGCGAGTATAAACACCATGGGACCATGCAGCTGTCATACCGCTCAGGAAGGAGACACATTCTGTCTCCTAGAGATGAACGTACTTTGGTGCAAAAAGTGCAAATCAATCCCAGAACAACAGCAAAGGACCTTGTGAAGATGCTGGAGGAAATAGGTACAAAAGTACCTATATCCACAGTAAAACGAGTCCTATGTTGACATAACCTGAAAGGACGCTCAGCAAGGAAGAAGCCACTGCCCCAAAACCGCTATTAAAAAATCCAGACTACTGTTTGCAACTGCACATGGGGACATAGATCATACTTTTTGGAGAAATGTTCTCTGGTCTGATGAAACAAAAATAGAACTGTTTGGCCATAATGACCATCGTTATGTTTGTAGGAAAAGGGGGGATGCTTGCAAGCCGAAGAACACCATCCCAACCGTGAAGCACTGGGGTGGCAGCATCATGTTGTGGGGGTGCTTTGCTACAGAAGGGACTGGTGCACTTCACAAAATAGATGGCATCTTGAGGAAAGAAAATTATATGGATATATTGAAGCATCATCTAAAGACATTAGTCAGGAAGTTAAAGCTTGGGTCTTCCAAATGGACAATGACCCCAAGCATACTTCCAAAGTTGTGGCAAAATGGCTTAAGGACAACAAAGTCAAGGTATTGGAGTGGCCATCACAAAGCCCTGACCTCAATCGCATAGAACATTTGTGGGCAGAATTGAAAAAGCATGTGCGAACAAGGAGGCCTACAACTCTGACTCATTTACACCAGCTCTGTCAGGAGGAATGGGCCAAAATTCACCCAACTTATTGTGGGAAGCTTGTGGAAGGCTGGCTACCTGAAACATTTGACCAAGTTAAACAATTTAAAGGCAATGCTACCAAATACTAATTGAGTGTATGTAAACTTCTGACCCACTGGGGATGTGATGAAAGAAATAAAAGCTGAAATAAATCATTCTCTCTACTATTTTTCTGACATTTCACATTCTTAAAATAAAGTGGTGATCCTAATAAAGTGGTGATCCAAATTTGTTCTCGGATTAAATGTCAGGAATTGTGAGAAACTGAGTTTAATCTATTTGGCTAAGGTGTATGTAAACTTCCGACTTCAACTGTATCTAACAGGCACAACATTTGTCTGGATCTGTAGAATGCCTTGGAATGTTATTTTACCCTCCCCCACCTATAGCATGTGTTGATTCTATTTTGTGTACCCCATTCAGGAGAAGACTAACCTGGGCGACCTGCAGTTCCTGTTCTTTGACATGGTCCTGGTGACGCTGCTGGCTATCGTCATGGGGAAAGGGGGCCCAAGCACAGAGCTGCACCCCCAGCGGCCCCCAGCCAGCTTGCTGGCGCTGCCAGTCCTGGCTAGCCTGACGCTGCACACCCTGCTTCTCATCCTGGGCCAGGTGTCTGCTTTGCTGATCACCACCTCCCAGGACTGGTAAGAACCATTTATGAATAGTGATTATGATCAGCTAGATTTGTATAGCACCTTTTAATACTGTATAATATTTAGGGCTGTCCCCGACAAAAAAATAAAATAAATGTTAGTCGACCGAGAGCCATCTGTTCGATTGGTCGACATTTTAAAACATGTATTTTTCCATATTTAGACACAGCCTATGTTTGAATGAATCAACTATATGTAGGTTACTGAGCTTGTTAAGACACAAATGACTAAAGAGGGCGCCAGAGATCAATATAGCCTAACCAGAAGAAAAAGAACCTGTTCCCGGCCATCCTCCCACGCTGCAGATTTTGCTGTTATGCTCCTGAAGTTGCCGGTAATAGGCCACACCAGCAGACGGCAACCTTTTGCATTTGGAGTGCCAAGTTATCGTACCAGTTCTACTGATCTGTGTGCCAGTTATGATTTTCATATGCACATTTCCGTTTTCATATTTCAAAATCAATGTCATGTGGTTCATTAAAATTCTATCTAAACTTGCAGCCCGCAGGTAGAACATTTTCTGATAAATATCTTATAAATCACATTGGCTACGCATGGCCTTGTCTGCAAGAAACCTAAAACATTGTATCAACTATTGTATTAACTTGGTCTGGTGGGAAGCTTGTGCTAGCAAACTTGCAACATTGTAGAAAATATTCTGGGCCCTTAGTTTCCAGTGCCAGTGAGCTCCGGACAGACAGTGCAGTAGGCATTTTAGTGCAGTAATGCCTATTTTATGACATTTCCACCAGATCACAGCACAACTTTTTTTCCCCTTTCATGCTGAGTGGTATTCGAAAGGGAGAGTTGGAAAGATTTTGTTGAGGAACTATTGTCAACAGGGCCGGCAAAAATCCAATAGGTTTGGCGTTGGGCCAATTTATTTCTCAGATAAAAGTCGGAGGAACAGAAAATAATAGCAGCCCAATTAATAGGCCTATGCTACAAATTAAACACAATTTTTAACACATCTGGTTAGTAGGCTATATAATCAGTTCAATGTCAATAACATAGCCTAATATCTTCAATCTGATTACATTGATAAAATCACCAATGCCCTGGACGTTCTGCCGCCCTAGGCGAGACCAAAATAATTACATCTTAGACATCCCTATGAATCTAAGCATGGCACCTTTCTACCCAGACAGAGGCTGTACTGACACAGAAAACTGTAAGATTCAACTGCTGGCTACTCGTCCGTTGTATAACCCAACAACACAAGTGCTTCCCTTAAAGCTGCCTGGGTTTAAACAAACATCTTCTCTTTTCAGAAAGAGAAAAGCTCAATTAATAGGGACAGAATAGCAAAGTCAATTTTATTTTTCTCGTCTCCTCGAATATTATAGGCTGCAGTTTTAGCTTCAGATTGTCATAGAGAGGAATCAATCTATCCCCATATGCAGAGTCACATCTTTCGCGGCCATTTTAGTGCTTGTTTCTACTATAAGGCATCTCCGAGTTAAGCATAGCTATAGAACGCTTGATATAATCTGGATACGTTTTATTTTATTTCAACAGTATTTGGCTATACAATTATCCTATTCATAGATGTCTGTGTCTGTCAAACAGGAAGGCTTACCACTTATTTTTTGGAAGATGAAGAAATAGGCTCCAATTATATATGCAATTCTATGTTTATGCCCATAAAAATGTTTGGTGCAAGCGAGCACATATAGGAGGTCCCTTACCAGGCAGAAGATAATTTTACTTTAACCTCTGCATTGGGGAGTTACAATGTTGCTATCACTATGCAACCTACTACCTATAGTAGGAAACCGAGTTTCTTAATAATAATATCCCACCTGTTATCTTGGCACGACCCCATAATTGTTAAAATTACAATAAAAAAATAACACTTTTATATAACATATTTAACATACAGTTGAAGTCGGAAGTTTACATACACCTTAGCCAAATACATTTAAACTCAGTTTTTCACAATTCCTGACATTTAATCCTAGTGAAAATTCCCTGTCTTAGGTCAGTTAGGATCACCACTTTATTGTAAGAATGTGAAATGTCAGAATAATAGTAGAGAGAATTATTTCAGCTTTTATTTATTTCATCACATTCCCAGTGGGCAAAAGTTGACATACATTCAATTAGTATTTGGTAGCATTGCCTTTTTAAAAAGAAAATTTAAACTTGGGTCAAATGTTTAGGGTAGCCTTCCAAAACCTTCCCACAATAAGTTGGGTGCATTTTGGCCCATTCCTCCTGACAGAGCTGGTGTAACTGAGTCAGGTTTGTAGGCCTCCTTGCTCGCACACGCTTTTTCAGTTCTGCTTTTCTATAGGATTGAGGTCAGGGCTTTGTGATGGTCACTCCAATACCTTGACTTTGTTGTCCTTAAGCCATTTTGCTACAACTTTGGAAGTATGCTTGGGGTCATTGTCCATTTGGAAGACCCATTTGTGACTGAGCTGTAACTTCCTGACTGATGTCTTGAAATGTTGCTTCAATATATCCACATAATTTTCACTTCTCATGATGCCATCTATTTTGTGAAGTGCACCGGTCCCTCCTGCAGCAAAGCACCTCCACAACATGATACTGCCACCCCAGTGCTTCACGGTTGGGATGGTGTTCTATGATCTTTGTCCCCATGTGCAGTTACAAACCGTAGTCTGGCTTTTTAATGGTGGTTTTGGAGCAGTGGTTTCTTCCTTGCTGAGTGGCCTTTCAGGTTATGTCGAAATAGGACTCATTTTACTGTGGATATAGATACTTTTGTACCTGTTTCCTCCAGCATCTTCACAAGGCCCAACTCTAGGAGACAGAACGCGTCTCCTTCCTGAGCAGCATGATGGTTGCGTGGTCCCATGGTGTTTATACTTGCGTACTATTGTTCGTACAGATGAATGTGGTACCTTCAGGCTTTTGGAAATTGCTCCCAAAGATGAACCAGACTTGTGGAGGTCTACAATATTTTTGATTTTCCGACGATGTCAAGCAAAGAGGCACTGAATTTGAAGGTAGGCCTTGAAATACATCCACAGGTACACCTCCAATTGACTCAAATGATGTCAATTAGTCTATCAGAAGCTTCTAAAGACATGACATTTTCTGGAATTTCCCAAGCTGTTTAAAGGCACAGTCAACTTGGTGTATGTAAACTTCTGACCCACTGGAATTGTGATACAGTGAGCTATAAGTTAAATAATCTGTCTGTAAACAGTTGCTGGAAAAACTACTTGTGTCATGCACAAAGTAGATGTCCTAAGTGACATGCCAAAACTATAGTTTGTTAACAAGAAATGTGTGGACTGATTGAAAAACAAGTTTTAATGACTCCAACCTAAGTATATGTACTCTTCTGACTTCAACATTATATATTTTAATATTCCTGTAGAACTGTAAAACAGAGTAAGATCATTTGAGCTTTGGAAACAAGTGCTTTCATAAATGCATGGTGGGCGTTATTTCACTGGAGCAGGGTAATATAAGCTTTATGTCATTGACCTAGCCTTAACGAATTTAGTTTATTTACATATTGAATTTGATTGTCCAACATCAGTTTCAGCATTTATTTATTTTGCCTCCGCTTATATTGGCCTCTTTCCTCTGCTGTGGTGCTGCATTGCAGTCAGTGATGTTTTTTCTCGGTAGCTGTCCATAGTCCTGAAGTCAAATCATCAGAGTTTGCTTAGACACCAGCCTGATCTCCTGCTCCTTCTACCTCTGGAAACTATCTAGGTGGTCATGCAACTTCTCATGTGAGTTGAGGAGGAGGAAAGCTTCTTCCAGTCCCTGGTTCCATCCCTGACCAACGTAGATCTCAGTGAATGGCCGGGCCTTTAAGGCTTGTCATTCTCCACACTGGTGGATGTACATTGCTGTACACTGATACATTTCACCAGCGAATTTCTTTGGTTTAGAGATTGTGCCTCTTTTCTCGTTTTTATTTTTATTTTTATTTGCTTCCTGATAGTTTTTGTCTCTTAGACATGGTAGCAAATAGTTTAAAATCTCTATAGATTACTTTTAGCTAAAATTATATCCGCTAGTAGTATCTAGCTAACGTTAACAGGCTAGGTTATGCTACTGCCTTAATCACTAATTGTTTGTCACACACAACACCCCCCCAAAAATACAATAATTTAATTGTCAGATTCATTTTTAATATTTCACAATTGGATAATCCCATATAACATACACATCACCATAGCTACCAATGATAGTGGGAGTGAACTTCTGGAGAAGCGGGAATGGGGTGGGGACGGGAACTGCAGCAACGCTATGTTGGTGGCTGGGGTGCTGCGGGCGGTGTAGCAGCCGATCAGGGGCGCCGGAGGGTGGCAGCCAATCGTCAAAATTCCACCACAAATTCAAGTGCCGCCATAGGTGGCCGCCTAATGGGAGGGCCGGCCCTGAATGTCATTATCAATGGATGTAAAAACAGACTTTGTTTACTTGCTGTTTGATGCAAAGAGAAAAATACTTTGAGAAGCTCCACAGTGATGGTGAGTTAAGAAAATCAGAAATAGTATCAGATCCCCCAAATGGGTACATTTTATAGGCCTACATTTGCACTCAAGCCAGGTAGACTAGTCCTACTTCTATATGCGTAATCAGTTGCGTGTCCTTACTCAAGATTGACAAGAGCACCCCAAACAAAATTAAATTAATAAATTCACAAATGGAATGAAATAAACAAACTTTTCTCACAAGTGTAGCCATGGTTGTGCACTCTGCAAACAACTTGCCCACTCCGACAATGGCAACGGTAAGACTGTAATAATAATATATTGAATGCATTAACAGAAATAAACCAAACAAACATTGTAGATTAGGAAGTACCAGTAAATGTTCTACTGGTGATACTGGTGTGCCATCACCGCAGCCTCCGCAATAGATTCTGACAGGCGTGAATCAGACAGTTGTTGTCTCGTGTGCCATAATTGTTTTTATAAACATTTGCCACTACTCGACTAAAAACAATCTTTATCGACCAACAACCTATCAATTAAACAATCAACCAGTCGACTAAATGTGGTCAGCCCTAATAATATTAGTAATTAGTGATGGGGGATCAAAACAGGATCTCAATGTAATTTTTGCCGATTTAAAAAAATATATTTATATGATACTGACTCCACTTATCGATTCTAAAAATTAAATATTTGTTTTAATAATTGGTAGGTAGTTAACGTTAGCTACCTCTAGTTTAGTCGGCTGTACCTGCTCCAAAACTCGTCCTATAGCTTGTTCTCTGTGTTATTATTAAATGGTGAGCCAACATGTTTTTAGCACTTATTTCCATGGCTGGAAATAAAAAAATATATATTTAAAAAATCATGGCTCTCTCTTGTCCATCTGAAGCAGACATAGTGTACAATATGTTTGGAACATAGAATCCCAATAAAATCCTAATACATATTGTATCAGCACCGAAGTATTGTGATGTCCCTGACAATTCCCAGCCCTATTCTTAATGACACAGAATAATGTTCTGATGTTTTGAGGAGGGGGAATTAAGGAGTTCTCATTGGAATAGATCCTTGAGAAGGACCAAAGGAATAATAAGAAGGGTTTTGGGTGTGACTCAGTCACATTGAGGTTTAAAATTATGTATCAAAAACACAGCAGCTCAATGACTTTCAACAAATGCAGTGCATTGTGGGGGAATGTCTAGGTAAATCAATATGAATTATTCCTCCATCCATCCTTTCAGGTTTGTTCCTCTCAATTCAACAATGTCAGGAGCAGCGAACCTGCCCAACCTTGAGGACACCAGTGTGTTTGACCTGTCAGGGTACCAGTACATCATCATGGCCGTGGTGGTGACTAAAGGATACCCCTACAAGAGACCTCTGTACTACAACGGTGAGGCACCAACCAAGGTGCTCCAGACATATCACATCATTCTTTGTGGGGTTCGGTAATGTTGTATGAACGTGCCTTGCAAATCAACGCCACAAAAAAAGCACCTGTTGCTGGGTCTCCTTTCCCCTCCTTGACGTTCATTCAGTGTGCTGTAATGGATAATTTACTTGATTGGTCAATTTAAAAAGTGGTTTTAAATCCACTTAACCAATGTTGAGGTACTTAACCATCTGACACTTAGATTTGAGTGAACTATCCCTTTAAGCAGTAAACTCTGATAATCACAGTAGCTGCCAAGGTCTCTTACATGATGCCCATCTTTTCTCTCTCTCCTAACAGTGGTTTTTGTGTGTGTGCTGCTGGTCTTGTTCGCTCTGATGAGTTGGCTGGTACTAGCTCCCGTGCCTTTCCTGCGCAAGCTGCTGAAGCTTTACTACATCCCTGATATGAACTTCAAAATCCTGCTGGTGGCCCTGGCCGCACTCAACTTTGTCTTCTGCTTCCTATTGGAGGTAATGTATGCAGAGCCAACTCTAGGGCCCAGTTCTAAAAATTGTCCTTCCTTCCTTGAGGTAATCTCATGTTAGGATTCAGCGCTTTTATGAGTATGGTTACATGCACACAATAATGCGATTTATTGTGGATCGTCAGATTAATATAATAGTTTGATTAAAACATTTACGAACGATTTCCCCAAAAATCCTGTTTACATGGACACATCTGAAATCAGGCTACTTGATGGCACTCTGATAAATTCAGAGAAATCGGCAATCAAAATAAACTTCCTACCACATTGACCATGTTATTTTTCGGAAGCAAATTTTATTTTGAGTTTGGACATATAAAATGTGTATGTGAAAACTACTTCAAAGAGGCATACATTCAGTTGTTCCGAACTCACTTCACTTGTGCAAAAGTGGGAGACTCACTCGGCTGGAGCTAGCACATGCGCAGACCAAATACACTGCAGCAAGACCGATTTTAAGGTGTTTACTTGTCCTAATAATTAGACATTTGCTTAGAAAACCAGGGGCCTCATTTATCAATATTGCGTAGAAACTATTCTAAAATACTACATAAGAACAGAATAGAGAATATTCATAACATAGGAAAAAGTGTGATGTGGTTTTGGAAAACGATATCTGATGAGCCGATCCGATCTAGTTTCTACAACAAAAAAATCCCACCCGTCTCCAAAAACCGCACTTTCTGCAAAATGCAGTGTGTGCCAAATCTAATTCAATTTCCCATTATCGCAGTCTTTTATAGTATTTCAACAACGGTTTCATTTTCACACGTGCCTCTAATTGAACAAATTACTGGACTTTATATGGATTATTATTAGGGCTGTCCAACAAACCCAAAAATATTGGTTCACCGGAAGGGCGTTATTTTGAACATTTGATTGTTTAAAAAAAATATATATAGATATATATTTTTTTATAGAATCAACTATATATGCATTGATTGAGCTTGTCTGATGCTTTAAGCATACTGTTTGATGAAGTAAGACGCAAATGACCCAGCAACATTAAGGAAGTTATATACAATTTCAAATACGACATGACATTACATTTTTGTATTTATTAGGGATCCCCATTAGCTACTCTTCCAGGGGTCCAAACACATAAAGGCACTTACATCATATAACATTATTACACCATTACATATCTACAATGTATGTGTGTGTAGAGTGTGTGCTAGTGCTTGTGTGCGTATGCGTGTGTCCGTACCTGTGTGTATCTTCACAGTCCCCGTTGTTCCATAAGGTGTATTTTTACCTGTTTAATTTTTTTTTATCTGATTCTACTGCTTGCATCAGTAACCTGATGTGGAATAGAGTTCCATGTAGCCATGGCTCTATGTAGTACTGTGTTAGTCTGTTCTGGACTTGGGGATTGTGAAGAGACCTCTGGTGGCATGTCTTGTGTGGTATGCATGGGTGTCCGAGCTGTGTGGTAGTAGTTTAAACAAACAGCTCGGTACATTCAGCTTGTCAACACGTCTTACAAAAACAAGTAGTGACGAAGTCAATCTCTCTTCCACTTTGAGTCATGATAGATTGACATGCGTATTATTAATGTTAGCTCCCTGTGTACTTTTCCTAAGTCCCTCTTTGTGGCACCTGACCACATTACTAAACAGTAGTCCAGGTTTGACAAAATTAGGGCCTGTAGGACCTGCCTTGTTTATAGTGTTGTTAAGAAGGCAGAGCAGCGCTTTATTATGGACAGACTTCTCCACATCTAAGATACTGTTGTATCAATATGTTTTGACCATGACAGTTTACAATCCAGGGTTACTCCAAGCAGTTTAGTCACCTCAACTTCCTAAATTACCACACTTATTGTAAGATTTAGGTTTTAGTGAATGATTTGTCCCAAATACAATGCTTTTAGTTGGAAATATTTAGGAAAAATGTATTCCTTGCCACCCATCCTGAAACTAACTGCAGCTTTTTGTTAAATGTTGCCGTGATTTCACTCTGTAGTAGCTGACGTGTATAGTGTTGAGTCAACCGCATACATAGACACACTGGCTTTACTCAAGGCCAGTTGCATGTCATTAGTAAAGATTGAAAAAAGTAAGGGACCTGATTCTACCAGGATTATGTTGGAGATCTTTCCATTAAAGAATGCCCTCTGTGTTCTGTTAGACTGTTAACTCTTTATCCACAATATAGCAGGCGGTGTAGAGCCATAAAACATATGCTTTTCCATCAGCAGACTATGATCGATAATGTCAAAAGCTGCAAAAAAGCTCCCTCAATCTTTCTCTCAGCCAATCATCAGTCATTTGTGTAAGCTCTGTGCTTGTTGAGTGTCCTCCCTATAAGCGTGCTGAAAGTCTGTTGTCAATTTGTTTACAGTAAAATAGTATTGTGTCTGGTCCAACACCATTTTTTCCAAAGTTTATTAAGGGTTGGTAAAAGGCTTATTGGTCGCCGATTTGAGACAGTAAAGGGGGCTTTACTATTCATGGTTATCGGAATTACTTTTGCTCCACTCCAGGCCTAAGGACACACTTTCTTATAGGCTTAGAATGAAGATATGGCAAATAGGAGTGGCAATATCAGCCGCTATTATCCTCAGTAATTTCCCATCCAAGTTGTTAGATCCCAGTGGCTTGTCGTTGTTGATAGATAAACAATAATTTAACTTCTTCCACACTCACTTTATGGAGTTCAAAATTACAATGCTTATCTTTTTCATAATTTGATCAGTTATACTTGGCCCCCCCAAAAATGAAATGCTAATTTGGCTATCATAAAGAACTACAAATGCCATGTTGGTCTGGACGAGACTGCCGAATCGAGGAAAATGTAAGAATCTCTGGATTAACTATCTAATGTTACCTAAATGTAGTAATGAATACATTGGCAAAATGTCTTTAAATTGACAATTCTGTGAATGGTCTTGTGCAAGTTATGTATTTTTGTTTACTTTGATGCTCATTAGCATTTTGGAATACATTTTTATTTTTTACCTTTATTTAACTAGGCAAGTCAGTTAAGAACAAATTCTTATTTTCAATGACGGCCTAGGAACTGCCTGTTCAGGGGCAGAACGACAGATTTGTACCTTGTCAGCTCGGGGGTTTGAACTTGCAACCTTCCGGTTACTAGTCCAACACTCTAACCACTAGGCTACCCCAATGTAAATAGAGCCAAATATATTGACATAATTCGATAGACACTGCCATGGTGAGCCTACATGAAACACTGCCCATATTTTCAGTCTTTCTAAAAAATCCTCTATGGGGGGAAAAAACAATTAGAACCATTTCCCTGTTTGACAGCTAGGTTTTATGGGTATTATGACACACATCTCCACTGTGGGGCTCTATAGGCTAAACAAGGAGTCAGCAAAGTTTTTTCTCATGTGAAATGTCAATTTCTCCTGCCAGTTTTGGTTTTCATATGCACAGTTTAATTTAAATGTATAATGTCTTCGCATCTTAAAATCATTGTCATGTGGTTATCCAAATCTAAATGAAAATTATAAACCTAAAAAGTAACTTCTATTGCCAACTATGTAAAAATTGCCTATAAAGCAAACAAATACGATCATTGCAGCCTGCAATTATAAAATATCCTGATAAAAATAAATATCCTATAAATCACATTGGCTATGCATGGCCCTGTCTGCAACGAACTTGAAACATTGTTTCAACTATTTTGGGCCGAAGGATCAGAGAATTACATTTTTCTCTTTCACGCTGAGTGGTTATCGAAAAGGAGAGAACTGTAAAGATTTTTCAAATACATTGAGGAGCTATTGTCATTCTCAATGGATGTAAAAATGGACTTTGTTTGCTTGCCGTTTGAGGTAAAGAAAACATTAACCTACTTTGAAAAGCTCCACAGCTCATTAGTGGTAGTGCGTTAAGCCAATCAGAAATACAATCAAATCCCCAAATGGCAACATTTATATGCATACATTTGCGAGCATATAGGCCTACTTCTACCTGATTGTGAACGTCCTTACTCAACATTGACAGGAGCACTCCAAACAAAGACTGACTAAGTTTACTTGTTTCTCAAAAGTGTAGCATAGGTTGCGTGCTCTGCTAACAATATAATAATATATTGAATGCATTAACAGAAATTACCGTAGACAAACAAACAGATTAGGAATTAACGGTAAATATACTACTGGTGATATGTAATGGGGAATTGATAGATGCAAACAATTCACACAACGATGTTATGAAACAATGAATGTACACAAATTGTCGGGAGAGCGCGCATTCTGGAGAGAGAGGTGCATTGTGCATTTTAGCCACACTACACTTCTTCTTGTACTGTGCCATCCCCGTGGCCTCCACAATGGATTAAAAACAACGCTTGAGACGTAAATATGGTTGGTGGCTTCGTTTGGAGGGTGTGATGCAATTGCGGAACCCCTGGAGGCCAATTGAAGGCCGAGGGCTCCTTATAGCCCCGCATTGACATGATTGGTTGATGGTAGGTGTGGTGCGGGAGGTCCTGTATGAACACGAACTCACTTCTTTGACAATAGCTCTACTCCGCGATGTGCAAAATTTATGTTTGCTCAGACTTCTGCAGAGGCCTCATCACAGTAAATGCTGTACGGCCACTGCAGATGTCAAATTGACCATGCAGAGCCTTGGTCTCAGTCTCCGCTATGGATTAGTTCACTAAGATGGGTGCAAATAAGACAGGTCTCCTGTGTGCCATGAAAATATATATATTTGCTTGGTCGACTGACCAGTCGACTATTTGGGTTCAGCCCTAATTATTATCGTAGCATATCCACTGTGGTCAAATTATGTGATATAGCCTGACCAGACACAGTATGTTGCATGAATTCACAATGAAAATGCAATGAAGTAGAAAAAATGTATATTATTACTCAAAATTTCACACATTTTCCCCATTCTACGCTTGACAAATAGTTCCCTTATTCCACCACTTGGCACTGTGCCTACGCATGGCTGTGCGTGAAATGTATGCACTCAAGCAAATGTTCATATTGATAAATCACATTTTGTGTGGAAATGATTCCAGACATGGTTTATGCAGATTTGTGCCAACGCGTGATTGATAAGAGGCCCCATATGCTTACTTTAAACTTGACCTTAAGCCAATTAAGATAAGTAGAGTAAGGTGTTTACGTGACTATTGCATAATCTGCATACTGCCATAATCAGTTTAATATAAAATTATTACTATGCATTTAAACGTACTCAATGACTGTGTGACTATATCCTACTGGCTCTCCTGTAGATGCTGATAGACCGAGGTATGCTGAACTGCCTGCGTCTGCTCCGAGGGAGGCGCCAGTCCAAGAAGCTGTACAAGCGCCTAGACGTCCTCCTGTCAGACTCTCCCTCCTGGCCCCCCCTGGACCAACCACTAGTCCCGCCCCAGTGCACAGTCATTGGCCTGAGCTAGCATCAGCCTCTCCTCCCATTGCACAATATTGAGAGATTTGATTATCTGGCCCAGGTTGCCTCGGTGGGAGGAGTCTAAACCGCATTTGTTTTGGAACCCTGCTGCCTCCTGGGGATGAGTCAGCCAAGTGCCCAGCTCTGTCCGATGGCGAAGTCGGCTCTAAACAAAAGTGATGTAGGTGAAGTAATGAGTAGGATTCTGTGTTCACATGTAAAAGTGATTGCTTTAGATTAACGCTTTCTGTCTTCCCAATGAAAGTTAGAAAATTCTAACATTTTATCGATAAACCATGCTCCATTGTTGAAATGACCGAGCGGTGCAGATTACTCTTCAATTTGATAAAGGCGCTCCTCCCTCACTGCTTTCGCCCATTTACATCACAAGCCATAGACCGGTGAACCGTGGTTCATTTTAATCGAACTCTCTCAATATTTCCCCAGCCAAAGAGTGCCTAGGATCTGAGCCACATCCACAATGTCTCATTGAGGACAGTGAACAAACCTCTGAAGTCTGTTTCACACATTTTTCCTTTTCAACAGCAGTGTGAAGTACAATACTGTGCCAGTGGGCTGCCGAGTGGCGCAAGGCACTGCATCTCAGTGTTAGGTGTCACTACAGACCCTGGTTTGATTCCAGGCTGTATCACAACTGGCCGTGATTGGGAGTCCCATAGGGCGGCGCACAATTGGCCCAGCGTTGTCCGGGGTAGGCCATCATTGTAAATTAGAATTTGCTCTTAACTGATTTGCCAAGTTAAATAAAATAAATACCAGCCAGTGATATAAGATTATGAAAAGCTCAAATGTTCAATAGTATTAGGAATAAAACTATTTTTTAAATGTTCTTGTCAGGTTGTATTAATGTTTCTCAGAGGTAGGTGGTTGCAACACTTTAGAGAAAAGTGAAATGTTTACAAGAGGGCTAATTTGATCCCATCAATGTGTTCAATACGGGACACCAATGGACAACAAATGTGGATGTTATACAGTGGGGCAAAAAAGTATTTAGTCAGCCACCAATTGTGCAAGTTCTCCCACTTAAAAAGATGAGAGGCCTGTAATTTTCATCATAGGTACACTTCAACTATGACAGACAAAATGAGAAAAAAAAATCCAGAAAATCACATTGTAGGATTTTTAATGAATTTATTTGCAAATTATGGTGGAAAATAAGTATTTGGTCAATAACAAAAGTTTATCTCAATACCTTGTTATATACCCTTTGTTGGCAATGACGGAGGTCAAAACATTTTCTGTAAGTCTTCACAAGGTTTTCACACACTGTTGCTGGTATTTTGGCCCATTCCTCCATGCAGATCTCCTCTAGAGCAGTGATGTTTTGGGGCTGTTGCTGGGCAACACGGACTTTCAACTCCCTCCAAAGATTTTCTACAGGGTTGAGATCTGGAGACTGGCTAGGCCACTCCAGGACATTGAAATGCTTCTTACGAAGCCACTCCTGAAAAAAAAGTTATATTTTGGTGTCATATGGTCAGATGAAATTCTCCCAATCTTCTTCTGGATCATCCAAATGCTCTCTAGCAAACTTCAGACGGGCCTGGACATGTACTGGCTTAAGCAGGGGGACACGTCTGGCACTGCAGGATTTGAGTCCCTGGCAGCGTAGTGTGTTACTGATGGTAGGCTTTGTTACTTTGGTCCCAGCTCTCTGCAGGTCATTCACTAGGTCCCCCCGTGTGGTTCTGGTATTTTTGCTCACCGTTCTTGTGACCATTTTGACCCCACGGGGTGAGATCTTGCGTGGAGCCCCAGATCGAGGGAGATTATCAGTGGTCTTGTATGTCTTCCATTTCCTAATAATTGCTCCCACAGTTGATTTCTTCAAACCAAGCTGCTTACCTATTGCAGATTCAGTCTTCCCAGCCTGGTGCAGGTCTACAATTTTGTTTCTGGTGTCCTTTGACAGCTCTTTGGTCTTGGCCATAGTGGAGTTTGGAGTGTGACTGTTTGAGGTTGTGGACAGGTGTCTTTTATACTGATAACCAGTTCAAACAGGTGCCATTAATACAGGTAACGAGTGGAGGACAGATGAGCCTCTTAAAGAAGAAGTTACAGGTCTGTGAGAGCCAGAAATCTTGCTTGTTTGTAGGTGACCAAATACTTATTTTCCACCATAATTTGCAAATAAATTCATTAAAAATCCTACAATGTGATTTTCTGAAGTTGTTTTTCTCATTTTGTCTGTCATAGTTGAAGTGTACCTATGATGGAAATTACAGGCCTCTCATATTTTTAAGTGGGAGAACTTGCACAATTGGTGGCTGACTAAATACTTTTTTGCCCCACTGTATGTATCATTTTTGTGGTGAAATCAATATCACTCTAAACTGTCATGGCCATTTTGAGATATAAAAGAAACGCAGTAGATTATTTTATAAATAATTTTAACTCAAATGTAAAATTTACCGGCAGTTTTGTTCTCACTCAGAGCTTCACAGACCCTGTTTATCCTGTCTCCCCCTCTTAGTGCAGACAGAGGACTTTCAGAAAAACCTTAATATCCAGGGTTACCCTCTGGCATGTAAAGCTTTCACAACCAACATCGGATGAAAACAGAATAGTCAGTTGGGAGGTGATGTTACTGAACACTAGGTGAATGGTTGATAGATACAGTACTATGAAAAAGTATTTTCCCCTTTAATTTGCTCTACTTATGAATAGAGAATCAGAAAGGGGGCAAATACTTTTTCACATTTCTATCTGAAGCAGTAATGTGGCTGCTAAAGAGGCAACTGGACTCACCGGAGTTCTTTGGAATATTGTGCTGATATTCCTCCCATTCAAATATCATCATGGCATACTGAAGAGGCCAGAGGCTGACCACCTGACAGACTTGGGCTGACGCTCATGGATTCCTTTCATTCCAAACATACATTAGTTTAACATTTGGGCACACTTTCAGATATCGGTGTAGCATTAAGTTTAAAGTAGGTGCTCACTAAAGCTTTTATGGACATCAGTTTTTTTGCACTCGATCCCTCCCCAAAATACAGTCTGACATTGCACCCAAGTTCCTACTTCAGTGAAGTACATTAGAAGAAATGAACGCAGTTGACAGTGTGTGTATATATGATTCATCGATACGTATGCTACGATGCTGGTAAAGTTGTATCGCACCTAACGTTACAGTGCTGGTCATAAAAAAGCAAGCTAGCTCATGGATGCAAACAATGTAGTTCTTCCCCAAAAACATAGCAAAACGACTCTGTTTCAGTACTGTAGCAATAGTTAGCATCTAAAAATAGCCCTAATTTATAAGACAGTTCTTATTTGATTAATGGTGGTCGAACCCATCTGAAGCTAGCCACAATAGTGGACTTTCCGGTTAGCCTTCAACATAAAAGTATGGCATAATTCTACTATTCGTATTCATATGCATCACTGTCAATGACACGTATTTTGAAAGCAAACAGCAAATTCCACTATTGTGTCTAATCCTTATTGTGGCTATCTTCATAACCCGGTCCGGTCGAGCCTCTAGCCAGATGAAGCTAGCTGGCTGCTTATAACGTTATCTTTTGGCAACAGGGTTCAGTAGCTGCCTATGTATTTTCATGAACTGAAGTTCAGTTTCAATAGGCGAACAACAAGTGGCTACCTAGCTAATACTTGCAAGAATTCCTAAATCATTGCAACGAGTAATGAAAATGACTGCAGTTTCTACTGGTCATTGTTTTCAGTCTGGTTGTATTGGTGCTAGCTTGGTACCAAGCTAAAGCTAGCTATCCCACAAGTTGCGGTCAAACAAATGTATTACTTTATTACTAACGCGGTATTGTAAACACATCGTTTGTGGCCGGTGTTTGCAGACTTTTTTAATACAGCTTTGACAGTGCTACTGTATTTTTGACACATAAAGACCCAAACGGAGTTCCATAGTACGTATGTCGTGAAGCTTATTGCAGTGACGCCATTACTGTGCAACTCCGGTAGGGCAACATATGAAAAATAGCCACTTGGTAGTGTGTACCAGTGCTCGACCAGTTGGCAAAAGCCAACATCACCCATGACAGTGAACGGTTGATTGTCAAGGGCAATGAATTCCATTATCGTGGCTATAATGGATTTCGCCTTGGAGTTGTCTCGCTGAAATTCTTACACTTTCAAATGACTTATTGACTGCTCGCTCGATCCACACAGCAGACATTGTGGGCTATGTTAGGAATGCTGTGTTGCACGTGTAGCGCCAAATTTTACGTGGCATCATAATGTCATGTACCTACGTTTATATAGGTATATGCACGGTAGAGTTGACATCAGTTTTTAACATTGGCATTAAACTAGACATCGGGCTGATACCGATGTTGGCATTTTTAGCTAATGGCCCGTTACGATATGTGCACCCCTAGTCCTGAGCTACAGGCAGTTAGATTTGGGTATGTCATTTTAGGCGAAAATTTAGAAAAAGGGTTGGATCGTTAACAAGCTTAGTCGTATGTTTTTTAAATGATTGACCTCAATCCATATACTAAGGTATTTGTATGCAGGGACTCGTTCGATTATAGAACCATCCGATGAGTAAAGATGTAATCCATCTGGGACAATTTTAAGAAGACTTAAACAACATGTATCTAGTTTTGCCCGTATTAAGTATGAGTTTTAAGTCAAAGGGCTTCCTGCCAAACTGGAAAATCTGATTGTTGCTTTGTCACAGCAGTCGGGAAAATTGCATACATAATAGTATAATACGTTTATAGATGAAGTTTAGAATTAACATATTGACCAATAAAATGTATATAAATAGTGAAAAGAAAGGTCTTAGTAGCGATCCCTGCGGAACACCTTTATGTACTTCAAGAAATTCAGACAACCCCATCAATCACGATGGCCTGAGATTTGTCACTAAGATAATCATGAAACCATGAACAGGCCTGAGCTCTGATGCCTATCAAGGACAACTTATTCAATAAAATAGCATGGTCAACAGTATCAAAAGCTATTGACAGGTCCACAAACAAAGCAGCACATTTCATTTTGGTGTCTAAAGCATTGACAAGAACATTAACAACTAAAGTGGTTGCTGTAATAGTGATGTGCCCAGGCCTAAACCCTGATTGGTTTACATTCAAAATGAATTTCTCAGATAAAGAGCAAAGTTGTAAATTTACCAAGGATTCAAGAATCTTAACTAGCCAAGGAAGCCTTGAAATGGGGCAAGAACGCAGTCCAGACCGAACACAGGAAAAGAACCAGAGTCGCACAACAGGCCTATTATTGGTTATTTGACTATGAGTATTTGATGAAATGCAGCATCATAACTTTATCTCTGAAACATTGAGTATAGCAGCACATTTATGAGCACATCTTATGCAGATTAGTGGAGACGGGGCTCTACCGGGGTTATAGGCTACTGAATAGCAAAAGTAATATGAAGATCGGGACACAAGTGAAGCTTCAATATATAGATTATTTAACATTTAGAATTTTTGTACAATAAAGAAATTGTACAAAAAGTTTTTTACATTTGTCAATCTGAAACCAACCAGACCAGATGAAAAAAATACAATGTAACAAATAACCAAACTACACCCCAAAACTGTGTGAAAACGCCCATAGTCAAATGTCTTCCACACATCTGACTTCCCCTTTCCCTCCCGGGCAACCATTTCGAGTTTCGTTTTCACGTCCTCCGCCTCCATTATGCTGTTTACGTGTTATAGTGTTGGAGCCTGTAAAAAACTATTTATTGCTGTGATTATGCTATAGGGCAGGCCCTATTGGTCACGTGCATGCGATGCATACGTGTCACGTAAAGTGAGCAAGGGTTGAGGAAATATGGAATGTTTTTTCTAAACAAATGAGGGATTTTGGTAACAGAACCTTTCAGTCAGAGAAACAAGTAAGAAACTAGAAATGGATGAAATTATGTTGTAGCTTTAGCACCACAGACAGCGCAATAAACACTGTTGCTGTGCTGTGGTGCCTGGTTACTCTAGCAGGGAGGCGAGAAAGACAACGTGCGCTAGTCACAGGCACTCGCTGTGTTTATTTTTTTTTAACAGAGCGGTAAGTCTGAGCCCGGTCCGGTCCAAATCAATTGCCATCGAGCTCCCTCTGTGTCATTGTGTCTTAATTATTTAAAGCATGAGACAAACAAGCTCAATAGATAGTGTTGATTTTATTAATACACATAGAGTGTGTTTATATAGGGAAAAATAGAAGTCAAACAATTTCAACCAATCGATTGACTCTCAGTTGACCAATATTTTTTTTTTTCGGGGACAGCCCTACACATGTTTATATAGATTGGTATCGATTAAGTGAGTAGCATTTAGGCAACTGGTCAGTAGTTCAATCAGATTTCAACCAAAAAACAGATATCAACCAAAATGTGATTTGCTTATAAGACGTCCTGACCAGATTTCAACCATAAAACATTTCTTTATCATGTTGTATAGATGTTTTGGTTGTTTGGCAACAAAACCACTGTGTGCAACTATGGGGCAAAACAGACATGCGTCCAGAATCGCGCACATGTTGATTTTTGTGCTCCACACCAGATGTGATCAGGACACGCAGGTTTAATATCAAAATTAACTCTAAACTAACTAAACTCAGCAACAACAACAAAAAAAATCCCTTTTTCAGGACAGTCTTTCAAAGATAGTTCGTAAAAATCCAAATAACTTCACAAATCTTCATTGTAAAGGGTTTAAACACTGTTTCCCATGCTTGTTCAATGAGCCATAAACAATTAATGAACATGCACCTGTGGAATGGTCATTAAGACACTAACAGCTTACAGACTGTAGGCAATTAAGGTCACAGTTATGAAAACGTAGGACACTAAAGAGCCCTTTCTACTGACTCTGGAAAAACACCAAAAGAAAGATGCCCAGGGTCCCTGCTCATCTCGGTGAACGTGCCTTAGGCATGCTGCAAGGAGGCATGAGGACTGCAGATGTGGACAGGGCAATAAATTGCTATGTCCATACTGTGAGACGCCTAAGACAGTGTTACAAGGAGTGCTCAGACAGGATGGCAACAACAACTGCCCGAGTTCCACCAGGAACACACAATCAGTCCATCAGTGCTGAGACTGTCCGCAATAGGTTGAGAGAGGCTGGACTGGCTTGTCGGCATGTTGTAAAGCAGGTCCTCACCAGACATCACCGGCAACAATGTCGCCTATGGGCACAAACCCACTGTTGCTGGACCAGACAGGACTGGCAAAAAGTGCTCTTCACTGACGAGTTGCAGTTTTGTCTCACCAGGGGTGATGGTCGGATTCTCGTTTATTGTCAAAGGAATGAGCGTTACACTGTGGCCTGTACTCTGGAGCGGGATCGATTTGGAAGTGGAGGGTCCGTCATGGTCTGGGGCGGTGTGTCAGCATCATCAATGCCACCCGACACACTGCTCATTCTGTGCGTGATTTCCTGCAAGACAGGAATGTCAGTGTTCTGCCATAGCCCACGAAGAGCCCGGATCTCAATCCCATTGAGCACGTCTGGGACCTGTTGGATCGGAAGGTGAGGGCTCGGGCCATTCCCCTCAGAAATGTCTGGGAACTTGCAGGTGCCTTGGTGGAAGAGTGGGGTAACATCTCACAGCAAGAACTGGCAAATCTGGTGCAGTCCATGAGGAGAAGATGCACTGCAGTACTTAATGCAGCTGGTGGCCACACCAGATACTGACTGTTACTTTTGATTTTGACCCCCCTTTGTTCAGGGACACATTATTCAATTTCTGTTCATCACATGTCTGTGGAACTTGTTCAGTTTATGTCTCACTTGTTGAATCTTATGCTCATACAAATATTTACATATGATAAGTTTGCTGAAAAATAAAACGCAGTTGACAGTGAGGATGTTTATTTTTTGCTGACTTTATATTGAGTTGAGGACAGGTCGAACCACATGAAACACTCATGGACATTTAGCTAGCTAGCTTGCTGTTGTTAGCTAATTTGTCCAGGGATATAAACTTTGGGTTGTTATTTTATCTGAAATGCACAAGATCCTTTTTTCTGGATCTTTGTATAATTTTTACCCATTTTGAGTCACAAAATTGTGTGTTCTCTCCTCAGACAACTAATCCACAGATAAGGGGACATCTACTTCGTTTCTAGTAATCTCTCCTCCTTCAGGCTTCTTCTTCTCTGGACTTTACATATGGTGGTTGGCAACCAACTTTAAGGTGCATCACCACCACCCACTGGACTGGGGAGTACCTCAGTTCATCTTTCAATCCCCCACATGGGTATACGCTCCTAAAAACCAATGAAGTGATGGGAGAGGCAGGACTTGCTTCTCGTCAAGCGTCAAAAATAGAACCAAATTCTATTTTAGCGCCTGCCTGAGCAGACGCGCGTGAGCAGTTTAGATTAAATTATTGAATAACTTCTACGGGATCGGTGACCCTACCCCCCACGGGACGACTGAGCTAACGTGCGCTAATGTGATTAGCATGAGGTTGTAAGTAACAAGAACATTTCCCAGGAAATAGACATACCTGATATGGGCAGAAAGCTTATATTCTTGTTAATCTAATTGCACTGTCCAATTTACAGTAGCTATTACAGTGAAGGAATAAAATGCTATTGTTTGAGGAGAGTGCACAGTTATGAACTTAAATGTATTAATAAACCAATTAGGAACATTTGGGCAGTCTTGATACAATATTTTAAACAGAAATGCAATGGTTCATTGAATCAGTCTAAAACTTTTAACATACACTGCTGCCATCTAGTGGCCAAAATGCGTCTAACTTGGAATATTACTTTTTGGCCTTTCTCTTGCATTTCAAAGATGATGGAGCAAAAACAAAACAATAAAACTCACGTTTTTTTCTTGGTATTATCTTTTAGCAGATCTAATGTGTTATTCTACCTACATTAATTTCACATTTCCACAAACTTCAGTGTTTCCTTTCAAATGGTATCAAGAATATGCATATCCTTGCTTCAGCTCCTGAGCTAAAGGCAGTTAGATTTGGGTATGTCATTTTAGGTAAAAAATTGAAAAAAAGGGTCCAATCCTTAAGAGTATAAAATGTATGTGTACATTTATTTTGCAACACTCGCGAACGCAATGTGGGCAGTGTGGTCAGCATGTTAGATTGCTGACATGAATTGACCTAATTAGTCAAAACATCTGAAAACTAGACATGGTATCAAAAACAGGATTAAACTAGCTGAAATGAGTCACTAACAATTTCCCACAATGCAATTTCTTGTCATTGCTTGTAGCAATCTGGCCAACCAGAATCACAACTCACAGACTACTGCTTCATTGAAGCGTGCGCATCGTTTGTGACATTGTCAGCTAACCCAAATATGCCCACAGAGACATCCATCATAGTCCTCCCAGACTTGAAGTGCACATCAAATCAAATGTATTTATATAGCCCTTCTTACATCAGCTGATATCTCAAAGTGCTGTACAGAAGCCCAGCCTAAAACCCCAAACAGCAAGCAATGCAGGTGTAGAAGCACGGTGGCTAGGAAAAACTCCCTAGAAAGGTTAAAACCTAGGAAGAAACCTAGAGAGGAACCAGGCTATGAGGGGTGGCCAGTCCTCTTCTGGCAGTGCCGGGTGGAGACTATAACAGAACATGACCAAGATGTTCAAACGTTCAGTCTGCTTCATGCAGACTGACAGCTCTGACTGCTCCATGCAGGCTGACAGCTCCTTGCAGACTGGCAGCTCCTTGCAGACTGACAGCTCCTTGCAGACTGACAGCTCCCTGCAGACTGGCAGCTCCTTGCAGACTGACAGCACCCTGCAGACTGGCAGCTCCTTGCAGACTGACCGCTCCTTGCAGACTGACAGCTCCCTGCAGACTGGCAGCTCTGACAGCTCCTTGCAGACTGGCAGCTCCTTGCAGACTGGCAGCTCTGACTGCTCCATGCAGGCTGACAGCTCCTTGCAGACTGGCAGCTCCTTGCAGACTGGCAGCTCCTTGCAGACTGGCAGCTCCTTGCAGACTGACAGCTCCTTGCAGACTGACAGCACCCTGCAGACTGACAGCTCCTTGCAGACTGGCAGCTCCTTGCAGACTGACATCTCTGGCTGCTTCATGCAGACTGACATCTCTGACTGCTTCATGCAGACTGACAGCTCTGACTGCTCCATGCAGGCTGACAGCACCCTGCAGACTGGCAGCTCCTTGCAGACTGACAGCTCCCTGCAGACTGACAGCTCCCTGCAGACTGATAGCTCTGACTGCTCCATGCAGGCTGACAGCTTCTTGCAGACTGACAGCTCCTTGCAGACTGACAGCTCCCTGCAGACTGACAGCTCCCTGCAGACTGACAGCTCCCTGCAGACTGACAGCTCCCTGCAGACTGACAGCTCCCTGCAGACTGACAGCTCTGACTGCTCCATGCAGGCTGACAGCTCCTTGCAGACTGACAGCTCCTTGCAGACTGACAGCTCCTTGCAGACTGACAGCACCCTGCAGACTGGCATCTCAGGCTGCTTCAAACAGGCAGGAGGCTCCGGCAGCGCAGGAGAGGAGGAAGGCTCTGGCTGCGCTAAACAGGCGGGAGACTCCGACAGCGCAGGAGGGAAGGAAGGCTCTGGCTGTGCTGAACAGGCGGGAGACTCCGACAGCGCAGGAGAGGCGAGGCGCACTGTAGGCCTGATGCGTGGTGCGGGCACTGGTGATACTGGAGCGAGGACACGCACAGGAAGCCTGGTGCGGGGAGCTGCTACCGGAGGACTGGTGTGTGGAGGTGGCACAGGATGTGCAAGGCTAGGGATGTGCACAGGAGGCCTGGTGCGTAAGGCTGGCACCAACTTCACCAGCCGACTAACACGCACCTCAGGACGAGTATGGAGCGCTAACTCAGGTGCCATCAAATCCCCGACACGATCCGTGGGACGAATATGATATCTATAGCACCAAGCTAGCAACTCCCTCATTACTCTCCACTCCACTTTCCCCATTAACTCCTTCACAGTCTCATCTTCGCTCACCTCTAACACCGGCTCTGGTTCTGGTCTCCTCCTTGGCTCCTCACGATAAACAAGGAGAGTTGGCTCAGGTCCATCTCCTGACTCAGCCACTCTCCCTCTGAGCCCCCCCCCCCAATACATTTTTTGGGGTGACTCTCGGGTTTCGCTCTGCGCTGCCGTGTCTGTTTCTCCAACTCCATTCGCCTATAGCCTTCTTCGCACTGCTTTAGCGAATCCCATGCGGGCTCCTGCACTCTCTCTGGGTCGGCCGCCCACCTGTCGATTTCTTCCCACTTCGTATACTCCATGCCATTGCTGTCCATAACGTCCTCCTTTCGCTTTTCCTGCGGTCGCTGCCTGTAACCACACCGCTCGGTCCGTATGTGGTGGGTGATTCTGTAACAGCGTTCTTCGTTTGTCAAAAGAGAGTCGGACCGAAATGCAGCGTGGTGGTTACTCATGTCTTTAATGAAGAAAAGTGACGATACATGAAATAACTATAATAAATACAAAAAACAACAAACGGAACGTGAAACTTATTACAGCCTATCTGGTGAACACTACACAGAGACAGGAACAATCACCCACGAAAACAAAGCGAACTCAGGCTACCTAAATACGGTTCCCAATCAGAGGCAACGAGAAGCACCTGACTCCTGATTGAGAACCGCCTCAGGCAGCCAAGCCTATACAACACCCCTAATCAGCCGCGATCCCAAATACTACAAACCCCAATACGAAAATACAATAACATAAACCCCTGTCACACCCTGGCCTGACCAAATATATAACGAAAACACAAAAATACAATGACCAAGGCGTGACACCAATTTACCCATGTTGAAACTCTCGCCCCTGCAAACGTGCCGATTAGAAGGTCGTGTAGATTCTATTTTCAACCAACAACTATCAGGAATTAACACTGATCAAATTACTTTTTACAGTGTTAATTGCATCAACTGTTGTACAATATGATATAAAAATGTAACCTTTATTTAACTAGGCAAGTCAGTTAAGAAAAAAATATTATTTTCAATGACGGCCTAGGAACAGTGGGTTAACTGCCTGTTCAGGGGCAGAACAAAAGATTTGTACCTTGTCAGCTTGTGGATTTGAATTTGCAACCTTTCGGTTACTAGTCCAACGCTCTAACCACTAGGCTACCCTGCCACCCCATTGATGATTACACATGAGCTACACTGTTAGAATTTAAGTTAGAATTTATTTAAGTTTTAGAAGAAAATTTGAACGCTCACGAAATGCCTCTGAAGTCGTGAACTCAATGATATCACAACATATAAATCAAATCAAATTGTTTTCGTCACATGCTTCATAAAACAACAGGTTTGGGCTAACAGTGGAACACTTACTTATGGGCCCTTCCCAACAATGCAGAGAGAACGGAAATAGAAAAATAATAGAAAAGTAAAACAAGTAATGAGCTCTAGTCAATGAACAGCATTCTCACGTACAATAGGTGTTCCTTTTGTCCAAGTGGGAAAGGGCAGTGTGGAGTGCATATAAATTGCGTCATCTGTGGATCTGTTGAGGCAGTAAGCGAATTGGAGTGGGTCCATGGTGTCTGGGATGACGGTAATGTGAGCCATTACCAACCAGCCTCTCAAAGCATTTCATGTCTACAGATGTGAGCTCATAGAAGGCATTTAGCTCATCTGGTAGGCTTGTGTCACTGGGCAGCTCATGGCTGGGTATCCCTTTGTAATCTGTGATAGTTTGCATGCCCTGCCACATCCATTGAGCGTCAGAGCCGGTGTAGTAGGCTTTGCCTGTTTGATATAGGTGACTTAGTTATGCTACTGGGACAATCACCGGATTTTTGATACTCTTATACAGAGTGAATATACAGTAGTGAATTTTTGTTGTACTTCCAAACACATTATTTACACTATTTTCTCTAGTGAAGGTTTATTTTATTAAAATATAACTTTTACATTTAAGGTATTTTTACCACACATTTTTGGTTGTAGAGTAATTACATTGGTTGTTTCTACAACAATTAAACGTTGTTTATTTAAAGACACCTTTTTTAAAAATGAATTTCACATATATTTTTGTCTCACAATGACTGCCCACGACTGACCTTTGAACGGCACAATGACTGCCCACGACTGACCTTTGAACGGCACAATGACTGAGCAAAGCGTTGTTATTTAATCAGAGAAATAGACAGAGATAGTAATTTAAACTTTTGAAATGATTCAAGTATTTTGTCAATTGACCAACTGGCATGGTCTTATCTTTTATCGAAATATAACTGTTGCAATTAAATGACCCATTTCTGAAATTAGCCTATTTTTCAATTCAAAGTGTATTGGTCATGTGCACACGATAGGGTGTAAACCGGCAATAGGTTTGATATCGAAACTAGCTATAGCTTTAGGGAATCATTAGTCCAAAATTCTAGCGATTTAACGAAAATGTTATCTTTAATTACATCGTTTCTTCCGAGTTTACCTGGATGGCTGACGCTCGATGCAACCCCCCTGGACAGTCTACTCCAAGGTGAGATGTTTGTATCGTTCTAGGCTACTCCGGGTAAAGGGCCTTCTCCTTGCTTGGTTTGTGCCGAATGCCTTTTTGCAGGTTGCTACTCATGCTGTACGTTTATTTTAAGAACCGATATTTTATAATACAATTATGTTGATGACATGTTTTGTGTGACACAGGACTTATCGGCGCATGTGGGATCTCTGTTCTCTGTAACCTGTTGAGAGTACACGTATTCTTAGAGGCTGAAAGGTGAGAAACGTATACAACTATGGACAACTCCCAAAATATGACATTGGAAGATATGATTTCACTTGGGTCTCAGGCTACACTTCTTGTTATTATACCTTTTTAATTACATTGTAGTTAGGCAACTTCAGTATATAGGTTAGGCTACATTGTTAGTTGTAATAGCGTTTGATAAATAAACAAACTGATTGTTGCTATACCTGTTTCCCTATAATTAGAATCTGGATGCAATTACCATATTATAGACAGGGACATTTAAAAACACGTGAGACACAGGACCAAACCATATAGAAGATGTGGATGTAGATAACTAACCTCATACCTACTAAGGCCTCTTGATGTAGTTTAATAATTTGTGCTATTGAATATTGTGCTTGATTTCGTCACTATGAACAAAGACTGTAATGTGATTTACATTGTCAATAGTAATCAATGTATCCTTAGAAATCATTGATTTGTATTTCACTGCTTTGAAATTAATACTTTCTCTACTCAGTTCAAGCAACAAAAGCAGCAGTAAAGAGACATCTATGCAGAAGAAATCAAGGCATCAAGCCAGTGCTACATTTGGGCTGAGTGGAACTCTCCAGTTCTTGTTCCTGTCAGTGATGCTGGCTGTAGTGGGCTCTCGGGTTGCCTCCCTGGTGGTTCTAGAGTTCTCCCTCAGAGCAGTGTCAGCTTGGGTCACAGCTGGACCAGTGAGGCACTTGCAAGATAATAACATAAATGTCACTTATAATTATATGAAAATCTCTCTCACGTCACCCATTCATCAGCCTTGATCCATCTGCTCTCTGAATCTGCAGGAGTCCAGTAGGTTCCTACAGCAGCTGCTGGTCCAGTGCCAGTTCTCCCTGGGTTGTGCCCTCAGCTGCAGTCTCCATTTCCTCCACGAGGGGGCGCCGCAGCGCTGGCTCTGCCTCCTCCTAGCTGCAGGACTGAGCTGGTTCCTTGCCAGCCAGACTGGGCGCCTGCGGCTCCATGTCACTGCACTGTACAAACTACACAGTTCCCAGCGCTACTGTGGAGTGTGCATTGCACTGCTCACATCAGGTTGCTCTTTGTTACCACACCTGACCAGGGCCCTTATGCTCAGCTTTGCAGTGGCTGCCATTTCCTCCATATCTATAATAAACAAACACTTCCTCTCAGCTACAGAAGCCCTCAGGTTCTGGACTCCACTGACAATCTGCTACACACTGCTGGTGGTGTATATGCAGGGTGAGAGACTGAACATACTGTATCCTGTATGGGGAAACATTTAAGCAGCAGATTGTCAGATACTATTTGGCTATTTTGTAAATACCACAAAACAAGTAAATTACAAGCATAGTGTTGTCATTCTCATTGAGAAAGCGTTCAACTGATGATAATTATTTTCTACTCAGAGGAGCAACATCGCCAGCCAAGTGGCCAAGCTGTTATAAACACAGTGGTGGTGCGTCTGGGGGGGCTCATGGTCCTGATGCTGACTGTCGGCCGCTGGGCAGATGTGCTCCATATCCTTCTGTGCTTCCTGGGTGAGGCTGGCTGTCTGATACCCTCCAGAGACCTGTTGGATGCTACAACACAGGTGAGAATGCTTCTCCTTCAATTTACCGTGCTGTTGCAGGTTGCCCTGCATCCATCAATCGATGTAAATATTACTGTCATTTCAATTTATCTAACATGATATAAATGTGTGTTTGTATGCAGGATATGGAGGAAGTTCCCAGACATTCCCAGGGTAGTGAGAACTGTAGGAAACACCTGACACCTGGCAAAGACCACCAGAGTTAAGTCATGGGAAGAAACTATTCGTGCTAGGAATCTTTCTTAGCAATAGTCTATTATATTCTATTATTATAATCATATGAATTGACAAGTGTTGCCTTTTATACCTAGGAAGGATATAATGAAAATAATAATAAAATTGTATTATGACACATCTACTAACCTTTTGAATAAGGTACCTTGCAATAATGTTATTTTCACATAGAAATGCAGAGCTTTTGGGAGATAGGAATGATGCTCTTGCCTTTGTTTTCAAATATCACTGCCATTAAATTAAGCCAGAAGCTGTTTAGAATGCACAGAATGGACCTTATCAGCCCTGAAGTAATCTAACAAATACTGCTTTAGTGTAAAGCATTGGTTAAGGCTACATCATATCATGTAATAGTAGCAGCTGCTGTAACAGTATCACTTCACACCAGAGATGTGATCATAATCCCCTGAACACAGGATGTTTATGGTATACAATTTCCTCTACTTTCTTTGGGTAGATTGTATTTCATCACAGGCAGGCTCTCCAGCGCAAGCTATGTCATATTATGTTACAGTGTCAAGGAAAAGTATGTGAACCCTTTGGAAATACCTGGACTTCTGCATGAATTGGTCATAAAATGTTATCTGATCTTCATCTAGGTCACAACAATAGACAAATACAGTCTGCTTAAACTAAACACACAAACAATTATACGTTTTCATGTCTTTATTGAACACCGTGTAAACATTCACGGTGTAACCGTGTAAACATTCAAGTATGTGAACCCTTGGATTTAATAACTGGTTGACCCTCCTTTGGCAGCAACAACCTTAACCAAACGTTTTCTGTAGTTGCGGATCAGACCTGCACAACGGTCAGGAGGAATTTTGGACCATTCCTCTTTACAACACTGTTTCAGTTCAGCAATATTCTTGGGGTGTCTGGTGTGAACTGCTCTCTTGAGGTCATGCCCCAGCATCTCAATCAGGACTCTGACTGGGCCACTCCAGAAGGCGTATCTTCTTCTGTTGAAGCCATCTGTTGTTGATTTACTTCTGTGTTTTAGGTCGTTGTCCTGTTGCATCATCCAACTTCTGTTGAGCTTTAAATGGCGAACAGATAGCCTTACATTCTCCTGCAAAATGTCTAGATAAACTTGGGAATTCATTTTTCCAGCGATGATAGCAAGCTGTCCAGGCCCTGAGGCAGAAAAGCAGCTCCAAACCATGATGCTCCCTCCACCATACTTTACAGTTGAGATGAGGTTGGTGTTGCTGTGCCTTTTTTTCTCCACACACAGTGTTGTGTTCCTTCCAAACAACTCAATTGTAGTTTCATCTGTACACAGAATATTTTGCAAGTAGCGATGTGGAACATCCAGGTGCACTTTTGTAAACTTCAGACGTACAGCAATGTTTTTTTTGGACAGAAGCGGCTTCTTCCGTGATGTCCTCCCATGAACACCATCCTTGTTTAGTGTTTTACGTATCGTAGACTCGTCAACAGAGATGTTAGCATGTTCCATAGATTTCTGTAAGTCTTTAGCTGACACTGTAGGATTCTTCTTAAACTCACTGAGCATTCTGCGCTGTGCTCTTGCAGTCATCTTTGCAGGACGGCCACTCCTAGGGAGAGTAGCAACAGTGCTGAACTTTCTCTATTTATAGGCAATTTTCCTTACCATGGACTGATGAACATCAAGGCTTTTAGATATACTTTTGCAACCCTTTCCAGCTTCATGAATGTCAACAATTCTTAATCTTTGGTCTTCTGAGATCTCTTTTGTTCAAGGCATTGTTCACATCAGGCAATGCTTCTTGTGAATAGCCAACTCAAATTTTGTGACTGTTTTTTAGGTCAAGGCAGCTCTAACCAACATCTCCAATCTTGTCTCGTTGATTGGACCAGGTTAGCTGACTCCAATTAGCTTTTGGAGAAGTAATTAGCCTAGGGGTTCACATACTTTTTTTCAACCTACAGTCGTTGCCAAAAGTTGAGAATGACACAGATATTAATTTTCACAAAGTCTGCTGCCTCAGTGTCTTTAGATATTTTCGTCAGATGTTACTATGGAATACTGAAGTATAATTTCAAGCATTTCATAAATGTCAAAGTGTTTTATTGACAATTACATGAAGTTGATGCAAAGAGTCAATATTTGCAGTATTGACTCTTCTTTTTCAAGACCTCTGCAATCCGCCCTGGCATGCTGTCAATGAACTTCTGGGCCACATCCTGACTGATGGCAGCCCATTCTTGCATAATCAATGTTTGGAGTTTGTCAGAATTTGTGGGTTTTTGTTTGTCCACCCGCCTCTTGAGGATTGACCACAAGTTCTTAATGGGATTAAGGTCTGGGGAGTTTCCTGGCCATGGACCCAATATATCAATGTTTTGTTCCCCGAGCCACTTAGTTATCACTTTTGCCTTATGGCAAGGTGCTCCATCATGCTGGAAAAGGCATTGTCCGTCACCAAACTGTTCCTGAATGGTTGGGAGAAGTTGCTCTTGGAGGATGTGCTGGTACCATTCTTTATTCATGGCTGTGTTCTTAGGCAAAATTGTGAGTGAGCTGAGAAGCAACCCAACACATGAATGGTCTCAGGGTGCTTTACTGTTGGCATGACGCAGGACTGATGGTAGCCCTCACCTTGTCTTCTCCGGACAAGGTTTTCTCCGAAATGCCCAAAACAATAGGAAAGGGGATTCACCAGAGAAAATGACTTTACCCCAGTCCTCAGCAGTCCAATCCCTGTACCTTTTGCAGAATATCAGTCTGTCCCTGATGTTTTTCCTGGAGAGTAGTGGCTTCTTTGCTGCCCTTCTTGACACCAGGCCATCCTCCAAAAGTCTTCGCCTCACTGTGCATGCAGATGCACTCACACCTGCCTGCTGCCATTCCTGAGAAAGCTCTTTACTGGTGGTGCCCTGATCCCGAAGCTGAATCAATTTTAGGAGACGGTCCTGGCGTTTGCTGGACTTTCTTGGGCGCCCTGACACCTTCTTCACAACAACTGAACCGCTTTCCTTGAAGTGCTTGATGATCCGATAAATGGTTGATTCAGGTGCAATTTTACTGGCAGCAATATCCTTGCCTGTGAAGCCCTTTTTGTGCAAAGCAATGATGACGACACGTGTTTCCTTGCAGGTAACCACGGTTGACAGAGGAAGAACAATGATTCCAATCACCACCCTCCTTTTGAAGCTTCCAGTCTGTTATTTGAACTCAATCAGCATGACAGAGTGATCTCTAACCTTGTCCTCATCAACACTCACACCTGTGTTAACAAGAGAATCACTGACATGATATCAGCTGGTCCTTTTGTGGCAGGGCTGAAATGCAGCAGATTTTTTGTTGTTGTTATTCAGTTCATTTGCATGGAAAAGAGGGACTTTGCAATTAATTGCAATTCAGCTGATCACTCTTCATAACATTCTGGAGTATATGCAAATTGCCATCATATAAACTGAGGCAGCAGACTTTGTGAAAATGAATATTTGTGTCATTCTCAAAACTTTTGGCCACAATTGTACACTGTGAATGTTTAAATTATGTATTCAACATATACAAAAATACGATACATTGTGTGTTTATTAGTTTAAGCACACTGTTTGTCTATTGTTGTGACTTAGATGAAAATCATATGAAATTTGATGACAAATTTATTCAGAAATCCAGGTAATTCCAAAGGGTTCACATACTTTTTCTTGCCACTGTATATTAATGTGAACCATGCCAACTCATCTTGAAAATAAACTTGTACAAAATGGCTGAAGCATAATGTTGGCACTTGTAAATCACACAAAATGGCGTTATACAAAATGACTCTTCAGGCTATTTTCAGAAAAGAGGAACAAACCAATCCCATAATTCACTGCATAGAAAGTGTCAAATCTAATAGTTTGAATTCTGATTGTTTTGAGTGTCTTCAGACACTCAAGTATATTACGTGTATGAATAAATTGACAATAATTACATCGAATATACCGAAACACTCAAATGTCAATTATGCCTCTCACAAAAAGCCTATTCGGCGCTGTTTTCCTTGTTGTATGCAGTTCTCGTTTAAATCCGAAATTTATAGCACCCACAAACCAGATTTTTATCAGTCCTTTATCTTTTGATAGCAGTTTTGAGAAACTGTTTATATGCGCCGATTTTAATTGACAGTGGGTGATTTATTTGCCTGCATCCAAAATGGGGCTTTGTTTATTCCGTTAATTTATTCCATGATCTGTTGAAGAAATGTGGATAATAAAACGGTGCCGCATTTTCAAAATAATCCAGGGTCGACCAAGACCGAAGTTGTAAAGGACATTGGCATGGTATAGGTTCGGTAGTTCCACCACAATGTTTTTAGGCAATACGAACATTTTACAATCCACGATGTTATTGGTAGACTTTATTAAGCTGTTCCTTTTTACATCAGAACGATGAATTCGTTGAGTTTACTGGAAGGACACGATTATTTCCAACAGCGCTCAAGTATGGATTTCTTAAAATAAAAATAAACTGTGGGAATTATAATTTTCCTGTACCTCCTCTGACGGCTGGACTCTACTGTAGCTTATTTCTAGAAATGTCTCTATTGACCCCTTGGTAGCATGCCATACGCATGCGTCCTTGTTCCAAAATGCAGATCCTTTTTTTACCGCATTGCAGCGCATGCCTACGTAGGCCAACTCGTTTTCAAAATTCGTTATCAATCTTTATTCAAACTGTCCATTAGATTTCATGAAACCTTCACTGTAAACTGTATCATTCCTTCAAGTAATTTGATATTTAACTAGCCTACTGCACTTGCAACACCATGGACGTTGACCTATAGGCTATCATATCTTATCACATTGTATACTTGGTTTTTTGGACTTGTGCCTGATTTCTGCTGGCAAAAGTGTTTAATTACTGAAATTGTGGTATAGGCACTAAATTGAAATGGCATTGCAACTCGTTTACTTATTCAAAAGGGCAAAGATGTATTTTGTACAGGTAATGCACTGCTAGGTATGTTATAGATTCAATGTTAAAAAACATGGAAACAACAACTTAAAAATAGGTGGGGACACCATATTCACTAAATACAAAGGTGCTGGATGAAGTTCACCCTCCACTATATAATTGGTTGTCATAAGTTATGATCCTTGAGGGGCAGTTGAGCAGTACAATGATCACTGTTATAGAGGTATCGGTTAACCATTCTCTCTCGTGACAATTGTGTGATATTATTCTCTTGTTTTCACTCTGTGTTACTCATGTGGATTTCAAACTATGTTCTGCTCATTCAGAAGAACAGAAGTTAGTTAAGTTAGTTAAAAAAAGCTTCTTAGCAAAGAGCAATTTCTCAAGCAAGAATTTTGCTAGGACTGTCTGGGAATGGTCTGAGTGGGAAGGGGACAACTGTAAACTAGCTGTTATTGGTAGAAAGGTTTTACTCTCTTTGTGGGTTTTTAACAAATTTACCGCCATGCGCATGCACGTGTCTCAGAGGGTATCTTTGTGTCTCAGTTGCTATGTGTGCAACCTTATCTTGTGACGTGTTCCAGGGCATCAGTATTAACACAAACATTTGAAGTCGGAAGTTTACATACACCTTAGCCAAATACATTTAAACTCAGTTTTTCACAATTCCTGACATTTAATCTGAGTAAAAAATCCCTGTTTTATGTGAGTTAGGATCACCACTTTATTTTAAGAATGTGAAATGTCAGAATAACAGTAGAGAGAATGATTTATTTCAGCTTTTATTTCTTTCAGACCCATTTGCGACCAAGCTTTAACTTCTTGAATGATGTCTTGAGATGTTGCTTCAGTATATCAACAAAAAATGTCCCCCCTCATGAAGTGCACCAGTCCCTCCTGCAGCAAAGCACCCCTAGAACATGATGCTGCCACCCCGTGCTTCACGGTTGGGATGGTGTCCTTCAGCTTGCAAGCATCCCCCTTTTTCCTCCAAACATAACAATGGTCATTATGGCCAAACAGTTCTATTTTTGTTTCATCAGATCAGAGGACATTTCTCCAGAAAGTAAGATCTTCGTCCCCATGTGCAGTTGCAAACCATAGTCAGGCTTTTTTATGGCGGTTTTGGAGCTGTGGCTTCTTAGGACTCGTTTTACTGTGGATATAGATACTTTTGTACCCGTTTCCTCCAGTATCTTCACAAGGTCCATTGCTGTTGTTCTGGGATTGATTTGCACTATTTGCACCAAAGTACGTTCATCTCTAGGAGACAGAACGTGTCTCTTTCCTGAGCGGTATGACAGCTGCGTGGTCCCATAGTGTTTATACTTGCGTACTATTGTTTGTTCAGATGAACGTTGTACCTTCAGGTGTTGGAAATTGCTCCCAAGGATGAACCAGACTTGTGGAGGTACACCCCCAATTGACTCAAATTGTGTCAAGTAGCTTGACAGAAACTTCTAAAGCCATGACATAATTTTCTGGAATTTTCCAAGCTGTTTGAAAGGCATAGTCAACTTAGTGTATGTAAACTTCTGACCCACTGGAATTGTGATACAGTGAATTATAAGTGAAATAATCTGTCTATAAACAATTGTTGGGAAAATTAGTTGTATCGTGCACAAAGTAGATGTCCTAACCGGCTTGCCAAAACTATAGTTTGTTAACAAGACATTTGTGGAGTGGTTGAAAAACAAGTTTTAATGACTCCAACCTAAGTGTATGTAAACTTCCGACTTCAACTGTACCAGTCGGCACACTAGATCTGATCCAGGGCATTATGTTAGTGTGTTAAGTAGCATAGTGGTTGAAGTTGGGAGAGTTAGCCAGCTAGCTTTTTTCAGGATGAATATATTGTTTTTATAATTTTTGGATACAATGTTATTATTAATGCAAAAAAATCACTACAACCATGCAACCACTGTTGCTTGTACTTTAGCTGTCACCTTGATAAATGAGCTACACTGGATAGCTAGTACTACTAGCAAAAATAGACAACTAACCTCTTGTCTGCGCTACTTTTAATTTGAAATGTAATTGCACACCGATGCTGTTGGTGGTAATGCATCATCCTCTCTGTCACCATTCGACATCCTGTCTCATCTTCTCTCAGAGCGAAGGTACAGTGCCTTCAGAAAGTATTCATACCCCTTGACTTATTTGAAATGTTGTTGTGTTACAGCCTGATTTTCAAAATGGATTAAATACAACTATTCTCACCCATCTACACATAATACCCCATAATGACATAGTGAAAACATGTTTTTAGAAATCTTTGCACATTTATTGAAAATGCAATACAGAAATATCTCATTTACATAAGTATTCACATCCCTGAGAATACTTTGTAAAAGCACCTTTGGTGGCAATTACATCATTGGGTTGTCTTGGGTATATCTATCAGCTTTGGGGATTTTCTTGCATTCTTCCTTGCAGATTTTCAGTGAACAGCAATCTTCAAGTCTTTCCACAGATTTTCAATGGGATTCAAGTCTGGACTTTGGGCACTCAAAGTCTTTTACTTTCACATTCTTGTTCTGAAGCCATTCCAGCTTTGCTTTGGCTGTATGCTTGGGGTCATTGTCCTGTTGGAATGTAAATGTTCACCCTAGTCTAAGGTCATTTGCACTCTGAAGCAGGTTCTCATTAAGGATTTGCCTGTATTTGGCTCCATTCATTGTTCCCTCTATTCTTACCAGTCTCTCAGTCCCTGCCGCTGAAAAGCATCCCCATAGCATGCCACTACCATGCTTCACAGTAGGGATGGTATTAGATGGGTGATGAGCTGTGCCTGGTTTTCTCCAGACATAGCGCTTTACATTCAGGCCAGAGTTACATTTTTGTCTCATCAGAACACATAATCTTTTGCCTTATGCTCTGAGTCTTTCACATGCCTTTTTGCAAACTCCAGGCATGCTGTCATGTGCCCTTTTCTCAGGAGTGGCTTCCGTCTGGCCACTCTCCCATAAAGTCAAGATTGGTGGAATGCTGTACAGACTGTTAATGAACTCTGTAGTTCTGTCAGAGTGGTCATTTGGTTCTTGGTCACCTCCCTGACCAAGGTCCTTCTTGCCCGGTTGCTCAGTTTGGTCGAAAGACCAGCTCTAGGCTGGTCATTTATTTATTATTTTCAAGAATTTGTCATTCTTGAAAATAATACATTTCTATAAACTTATAAATACCGTATGAGCTTAGTACAAATGTCTAATAAATGTTTTATTCTCCATTGTTTGTTTTTCTCATTTGGGTCTTTGAATAGCAACTGAAGCCTACAGTTATTTTTTTTCTTCTAATACCACTTCTTATGTATACTTTGTGACACAGTTCAATGTCACAAAGTAAAACATTCTTCAGTGGCCTGTTGTAGGACTGCTTGCCAGGTGCTATCTGTCTCTGTGAAACATTCTATTCACACCCTCCTACCCAAACCCCAAACTCACACATCGATACCCACGCATGCGCAAGACGAAAGGCGATCTCGTCTGAAAGCGAAAAAAATAGTTCTCACACAGTGCCACGCGTGCGCTGTGTGCGCCTCATTACGAGCAAGGTTGCTGCATCTTTTTTAGGTAGCTACAAGCGTTCTTTCGACAGCCAAAGGGTCGCATGGTGTCAGGGACGCGCCTAGTCACGGGAACAGTAATACAGCGCGTGCTCGTAAGCCCGGATCGCGCTTAGACAGCAAAGGGAATCAAACAGCGTGCAAGAATTGAACCCCAATGGTTACATTGGGTCAGAACATGCAGTCGATGATCTACGCACAATACTTCGCTGCGCTCAATTTCACAACGTATTTTACTTTGTATCGGAGAAGATAAGGACATCAAACTCATCTGTATGATCGGGGGACAGGAGCGCACAGTATGGTCCGGGAAACCAGACATTTATGGGTGGGAAATTTACCCGAAAATGTACGAGAGGAGAAGATCATTGAACATTTCAAACGGTGAGTAACGCCAAATATTTCACCGAGTAACGTTATCCCACAACTGTCAGCATCTGTCTGCCTGATTCCCCTTAAATCAGAAGGAGATCAATTCTGGATCGAATTGCCCAGGCAAGTGACAGCCTGGCTAACCCACTGCCAACAAACCAGCAACCCAATGCAAACAACTCGGGTGAAGAGGAAGATAGATATTATAACTAACTAAATAACATGAGCTTACCAATTGCTATCTTATAGCCCATTTACCTGGATTTCGAGGTCTTGCAAGCCACTTCTCACACGCGGTGGACTTAGAAATAGCTTAGGTAGCTAGTTAATTACTTTAGAAAACAGCTAGCTAGCGCCACTGAACAATCGTGCCACTGTAGCAGCCTGCTGGTTGCGGTGTGTTAAGACCGAGCGACTTGGCTTGTTTCAAAGTTATGCCATGGTATAGCCTAATTAAAACTTGCCAGTTGTGGAGTGTCTCCAGCAATGGAATTGTAACGAGCCATGCAGTGGCTAGACGTCTGTCAGCAATCAATCATAGTTCTAAAATCAAAACATACTGCCCACGTGCAATGTACTCACACCTTCCAAGCATGTTAATCACTACTTCGCATCAATGTTTTTCCTTGATGCAACTGCTCGCTGTTCAGCCAAGTGATGGTTCATTGTGAGATCAACTGCCATTGCTGGGCCCCACCGCAACATTTGTTGCAAATTTCAAGTAGTTTCAAAGTGTCAAGTTCCGCTGAGGCTCTGCAACGTAAAAAAATATTGAGGTGATGCAGAGCTGCCTTGCCAGCAGCATCATACTGTGTGTGACTATTGGCGTCAATTAGCCAAATAATGGAATTAAATGTCAGTGGTTAGCAGTTGACAATCAACATGTTTTTCAAAATAGACTGAAATGTTAATTGAATGCATGTATGGTTGCTATGATTTGTTATTCAAATGAGTAATATAGCCTAACATTTCGTAGGCCTATAGGTAACAGCCTACAATTTCAAGATTGTCCCCTTCTTTACATTGGTTGCATTCATAAATTGTGTAAACAAACGACAATAATGACGACCATAAGCCCTAATTAAACTGTCAACGTAGGAATAAGAATCACGGTGATTATAAGGCACTGATCATATTCCCTATTGTTAGCCTACATGATTGTCGATATAGCTAACCCTATATAAACTATAGGCTATTGGAACATTATGTTTCACTTCTGAAATGTAAAGGGCGATTTTATTGCCATCGCTCCATTATTATTACTTCACATTTAAATTTTTTTTGTCAAATCAGACTGTGTGATGGATGGTAAACTATATTGCTTTTGTGCATTTAACAAACATTTCCCAACATCTGAATTGGGCTAAATTTGGTTATTGTCTTGACACTGTGCGCTCTAGTTCCTACTGGCTGTCAAAGAAAAAACAGGCCGCCTATCTGTCGAGCCTAGGCAGGAGGAGTAGCCTAATTAAAATACGCGATATCCGTATTATTTCTTTCCGTTAGCTGAAGTGCTGCATTTTTAATTTACAACATTATGGCTGTATGTCCTAAGTGGCCTATTTCTGCCACGGTTTCCAGCGCAGGTTTTGCTATAGAGACAAACAGCGTATTCTCATCAGACCATTATGACTGGCAATTTCTGACTGTATTTTGTAGGTTAATCTCAAACGGATGCTCATTTAGGCCTAGTTTCATTTAATTTAATCCTTAATCTTTGATGTTATGTTCAGATGCATGCAGGAATTCTGGTAACCTATCTGCTTTTCAAATCTTGCGGTGCATTTGTCATCCTTATGACTTTAATGCATTATGTCATAGAAATGTAATATGCATAGACTATTAAAACATTTGACAATTGATCAGACATTTTGATTTTGTTTTGAAGATGAGGCATTCATCGAGGTAATGAGTGCGCATGGAAAAACATTTCGGGTGCTCACTGCTCGTCAAGCAGCTTCTGGTTATATTGTAACAAACAAAGAAGCAGACAGCGTATGCAGGTGCATGACAGCTGAGTGTGTGATAGGAGTCATTGAAGATGGGGGACGGCAGAATGAGTAAGCAGTGTGAACGGGTTTCTAAAATGGCGTCGGAGGCTATTCAATGTGGGAACTGGCATACCTTAGAGTCTACACTTATGGGCATTCTCTGGGTGTCGGTCGGACAATAAGCAGAAATAGATAGATGTGTGTTCTGTGGTTTTCATTTTCTCCCTGAATATAAAAAAGTGTTGTATTGAGTAGCCTAAGCTCCCCAAGACGTTGACAAATAACTCGAATCAGAAATAACATCGTAACTGTAATATTTCAGTTGTTTTATAGACGCCATAGGCTACAATGGAAATACATTTTAAGGCAATAACCCATTTTAATTATAGGCTATATCCAGGGAAACGATTGAAATCACTTTTTCCTCTGTGAAATAAACTTTAATTTTCCTTGCATAAAACAGTTGCACTTTCCGTATTAAAATGTAGAAGCCCATATAGCTATTTTTCTCTTTAGCAAGCCTTATTGGAAGGACAGTGAAATGATCCCATATTGCGTAATGCATCGGGTTTGCACCCACAAGCAAGAGGAGGGCTCCACAGTGCGACCATTTTACTCTTATATGCGCCAAAATATATAGCTTTCAGACCTGATATTTTAATTTAGGAGCACCAGTGCGCTTAGACAAATGAAGGATTCAAGCATTCATTTTTTATTGTGCATGTATTTGTGTGCAGCTAAGTTTTTCAACTTACGCGCACACGTGCTCCTTGTAACAACAACAAAGCTCAGTGTAGAGCCCTAGGTCCTCATTTATAACCTTTTAAGTAAATTAACACGAAACATCTGAGCACAAAAATATTGAGAATTGTTTACATGGCGCACGCCATACATCCCCATGTTTCCCGTTATAAATCAAACCTGTCATAAAAAAAAGTGCGTGCGTTAACGGGCATTATAACGCTGCCTGAAACACGCCCATAATTAATATTTTGTTGTGACAAAACCAGCCTGTATACTTTGGAAGTATTGGAACTAGACCAAGACCGTATCTAAAGGCAATGGCGAACTTGATTAAAATTTATTTGGAGGTGTTGGCAGAACGTTTTTTTTTTTCCAGTGACATTTGCTGTATTCAATTAATCAATCCAATGTATTTATGAAGCGCTTTTTACATCAGCTGATGTCACAAAGTGCTGTACAGAAATCCAGCCTAAAACCCCAAACGGCGAGCAATGCAGGTGTAGAAGCACGGTGGCTAGGAAAAACTCCCTAGAAAGGCTGGAACCTAGGAAGAAACCTAGAGAGGAACCAGGCTATGAGGGGCGGCCAGTCCTCTTCTGGCTGTGCTGGGTGGAGATTATAACAGAACATGGCCAAGATGCTCAAACGTTCATAGATGACCAGCAGGGTCAAATAATAATCACAATCATCACAGTGGTTGTAGAGGGTGCACCTCAGGAGTAAATGTCAGTTGGCTTTTCATAGCTCATCATTCATAGTATCTCTACCGCATCTGCTGTCTCGAGAGAGTTGAAAACAGCAGGTCTGAGACAAGGTAGCACGTTCGGTGAACAGGTCAGGGTTCCATAGCCGCAGGCAGAACAGTTGAAACGAGCAGCAGCACAACCAGGTGGACTGGGGGACAGCAAGGAGTCATCAGGCCAGGTAGTGGGGAGAGGGATAGACACATAAATTCACATCGGATAAGAAAGGAGAAATACTCCAGATATAACAGACTGACCCTAGTCCCCTGACACAAACTATTGCAGCATAAATACTGATTGCAAATTGTTGTGGACCTGTTAACAAATCGTTTGAATGCAGCAATGTTTGCATTCACTTTTTCCCTAACCTAAATATGCTGCACTGTCTGAGAATTCTGAAACATTTTCTGCTTTGAAGAAAACTACGGTAGACCTAGTTAGTTTGCATTGAAGTGTGTAGGCTACCACTATCTGTTCACCTATTACATTCTACTGTATACTATAAACTGTGCTCCCTGCCCGATGCATAGAGCAAAAGCTTGAAATTATAATATCCTTTCTAATAGGCCCAATTTAAATGAGAGATGGACATGGTCATTTGTTGTATGGCTACTTCGGGAATTTGAACTCTGCTGTCTCAACATGGCCAGAAAAGGTGAGGAATTTATTCTGCAATGGTTATGAAAAATGTATATGTTTTTAAATTAAATATTGTCTACTCGAGAGATTTGACTTGCCAAGCGTGTCAAGGCAAAGGGTGTCTACTTTGAAGAATCTCTAATATGAAATATATTGTAACACCTTTTTTTGGTTATTACATGTGTGTTATTTCATAGTTCTGATGTCTTCACTATTATTCTACCATGTAAAAAAATAAAGAAAAACTGAAAAATGTGTCGGTGACCAAACTTTTGACTGGTACTGTATACTGAACAAGAATATAAATGCAGCATGCAACAATTTCAAAGATTTTACTGAGTTACAGTTCATATAAGGAAATCGGTCAATTTTAAATTAACTGGGGCCTTTTCTATGGATTTTACATAACTGGGCAGGTGCACAGCCATGGGTGAGCCTGGGAGGGCATAGGCCCACCCACTGGGGAGCCAGACACAGCCAATCAGTTTTTTTCCCACCACAAAAGTACTTTATTACAGACAGAAATACGCCTCAGCGTTAACTTGAAACGTATAAACGTATAAATGCCAACTTTTGCGTGAAAACAGGCGCACACATATTTTGGGGCATATTTTGTGCGTACCCAATATTTATAAATGAGGCCCCGGAAGAGCAAACCAGGAAATTTCACGTGTGTGTATATATGCTGCATTGTGCAGACCTCAGAGTTCCATCTTTGAATAACTTAAGGGACCTTTCTCATAACTAGAATACATGAAATTGAATGTACAGTATATCAAAAGCGAGTACACCCCTCACATTTTTGTAAATATTTGAGTATCTTTTCATGTGACAACACTGAAGAAATTACACTTTGCTACAATGTAAAGTAGTGAGTGTACAGCTTGTATAACAGTACATTTGCTGTCCCCTCAAAATAACTCGACACACAGCCATTAATGTCTAAACCGCTGGCAACAAAAGTGAGTACACCCCTAAGTGGAAGATGTCCAGATATGGCCCAAAGTGTCAATATTTTGTGTGGCCACCATAATTTTCCAGCACTGCCTTAACCCTCTTGGGCATGGTGTTCACCAGAGCTTCACAGGTTGCCACTGGAGTCCTCTTCCACTCCTCCATGATGACATCACGGAGCTGGTGGATGTTAGAGACCTTGCACTCCTCCACCTTCCGTTTGAGGAATCCCCACAGGTGCTCAATTGGGTTTAGGTCTGGAGACATGCTTGGCCAGTCCATCACCTTTACCCTCAGCTTCTTTAGCAAGGCAGTGGTCGTCTTGGAGGTGTGTTTGGGGTCATTATCATGTTGGAATACTGCCCTCAGTATGTCACAGTACATGTTGGCATTCATGGTTCCCTAAATTAACTATCTCCCCAGTGCCGGCAACACTCATGCAGCCCCAGACCATGACACTCCCACCACCACGCTTGACTGTAGGCAAGACACACTTGTCTTTGTTCTCCTCACCTGGTTGCCGCCACACACGCTTGACACCATCTGAACCACATAAGTTTATCTTGGTTCCAGTAATCCATGTCCTTAGTCTGCTTGTCTTCAGCAAACTGTTTGCGGGCTTTCTTGTGCATCATCTTTAGAAGAGGCTTCCTTCTGGGACGACAGCCATGCAGACCAATTTGATGCAGTGTACGGCGTATGGTCTGAGCACTGACAGGCTGACCCCCCCACCCCTTCAACCTCTGCAGCAATGCTGGCAGCACTCATACGTCTATTTCACAAAGACAACCTCTGGATATGACACTGAGCAAGTGCACTCAACTTCTTTGGTCGACCATGGCGAGGCCTGTTCTGAGTGGAACCTGTCCAGTTAAACCGCTGTATGGTCTTGGCCACCATGCTGCAGCTCAGTTTCAGGGTCTTGGCAATCTTCTTATAGCCCAGGCTATCTTTATGTAGAGCAACAATTATTTTTTTCAGATCCTCAGAGAGTTCTTTGCCATGAGGTGGCATGTTGAACTTCCAGTGAGGGAGTGTGAGAGCGATGACACCAAATTTAACACACCTGCTCCCCATTCACACCTGAGACCTTGTAACACTAACGAGTCACATGACACCGGGGAGGGAAAATGGCTAATTGGTCCCAATTTGGACATTTTCACTTTTGTTGCCAGCGATTAAGACATTAATGGCTGTGTGTTTATTTTGACGGGACAGCAAATTTACACTGTTATACAAGCTGTACACTCACTACTTTACATTGTAGCAAAGTGTCCTTTCTTCAGTGTTGTCACATGAAAAGATATACTCAAATATTTACAAAAATGTGAGGGGTGTACTCTCTTTTGATATACTGTATGTACAGGTAACTCCCAAAATACAGGAAACACTTGAGTACATGAGGGATAGGCCTACAAAGTATATTGAATGCAGGTGCTTCCACACAGGTGTGGTTCCTGAGTTAATTGAAACATTTCAGCTTTAAAATTATGTCAAACAAAGTTTAACAAACCATACAACTCGATGAACAAGGACTACGTTGAACAATTTAAACAGGACATTTCACAAAAACACTTTTAGTGGAGGAACTTTGCAGATGCAAAGTTTGATAACAGAATTACAGTAAAATCTCCCTCAGTTTATGGGACTAAGTTTTCCAAAAACTCTTAAGTATCTGCCCCGAATTAAGATTCAGAGATGTCTGCAGAAAGAATGGGGTGTCAGCTATGACGTGACACCTTGTGTTTCATGATTATTATTTTTGGCTATTGAACTATGGTAGGTGAAGTGGATTCACATCCGGTAACGGAATTACATCATGGGTCTCTGATCTGTATTATACAGAAATGCCTAATTACGGATATGAATATCATTCTCTTACTTCATGGTAATGTATCATGGTACACAAAGGTATAAATATGCAATATTCTTCTTTTGCATATCTGGGTATTATTTGACACGCTGGCTATTATTGTAATGAGTTCTGCCACAAAACAAGAACACTTTTGTTAGTTTCAGATTTGGTCTGGTCAGGACCAATCATAGACATCTATGTTTCTCAAGTTTGGACATCACAGTAGAGTACCTTTTTAAAGTCTATCTACATTATACTGTACTGAACTCTGCTCTACTGTTCTGTTCTCTACGGTGCTGTCCAAACTTGTGAAACATAAATGTCTGTGATTGGTTCAGATTTGGTCCGGCCAGGGTGGACTGACCTAAACTACTTTTTGAAGTCCAGCGTTGGTTGGTGCTCAGTAGTTGAGGATGCTTGTTACAGTACATGTAACTAGGATAGGTGTCATGGTAGGTGCCAGTAAGAGCTGGGTGAGGTAACATTTAACTTGAAAGTGAAAGAAGGGAGAGATTGTCCAGATGGTTTTCACAGTCTTGCTTTGGCCACCAGAAGACAGAAAGAGAAACAGAACAGTTATGACTTGAACATAACAGTATGCCAGTGGAAGGGAGTACAGTAGCAGGTGACCCAACTGTGGTTTGTCTCTAGTATGATTTCCCATTGTAGCCAATTAAATTGCAGTAATTCCGATACTGATTTGGTAACAATTCTGAGTTTTAATCACTTAATAATTCATAAACTTTATCAGTAAAATCATTATAACTAATCGGCAGTCTACCTTTACTTGTTGCTTCTATGAACTTTCATTATCCTCCCCCATGAGGGAGAGAAATTAGAAAATATCTTAAAGATATGTGCACAAGGCAATGTTTCTTAAACTTACAGAAGGCAAATAATTTCTCAAACTAAATAGAAGTGTTGATATTAGTTGTCAGGGGTCTTCAACATTTATTGTGTTTTGATGTATTTCTTATACCGTAAGACTTTTTTTGGTAGGTGTTGTCAAAGACCCCTTTTCCATCTGTTTGACCAGAAATGAAAGCTGTTGGTTGTTGTATAACAAATCACATATATTTGTAAAACATACTCTTAGCTTTCGTTTGACATTCTCCTATGAACTTCACATGTTAGTGCTCATGGGTCAAACGCATTCTATGAAAGAGCCTAGTGTCTGTGGGTTTTGGGGTTTTCCTTTCAATGAAGACAGACAACCAGGTTAGGGAAGTTCCTTACCAATTAGTGACCTTATTTCATCAAACAAGTACAAGGGAGGAGTAGAAACCCGCAAACACTCGGCCCTCCGTAGAATGAGTTTTAGATGTGTTTTGGATGGAAATGCCCTTAAGCAATTAACATAAGCATGATGTTAAGGTCATGAATAAAAATGACCAGTTGCCCATTACTTTGGCTACCATGGCTAGAAGAAAACATCTCAGTGACTTTGAAAGAGGGCCTCGAAGAGCATAGGAAGTTTAAACTACGTGTGCTTGTCACCAGATCTCAAAGCAAATGAGGCCCAACATCCTATTTAGACACTATGTTGGTGTTTCCTTTATTTTGGCAGTTACCTGTATATCGTGCTATGTGCCAAGATTTGTAGTTGCTTGGTTACTGTTGCCTGGTGAGGTTAGGAAATGATAGTGGCCTAATAAATATTTTGTAAGGACCCCCCTTTGTGGACCCCCCTGCACGCACATACACACCTTGTCTCAATTTTATAAAATTCATAGGTCTACTTTACCTATTGACTTGTTTCCATTTCCAATAAGACATTCCAATTGGTATACAACTTAAATCAATAAATAAACCGTTTTCTTTTCATTCTCCATTTCCTCCCTAGATATGGACGGGTGGAGAGTGTCAAGGTCCTTCCAAAGCGGGGGTCAGAAGGTGGAGTTGCAGCCTTTGTGGATTTTGTGGACATTAAAAGTGCTCAGAAGGCACATAATTCAATCAACAAGATGGGGGACAGAGACCTGCGCACTGATTACAATGAGCCAGGCACAATCCCTAGTGCCGTGAGAGGGCTGGACGATAGCCTGTCCTTAGGCTCTCGTGGACGGGATGTTACAGGGTTCATAAGGGTGGCAGGGGGCCCGGTGTATGGGCCCCCTGCATCTCTCCACAGCAGAGAGGGACGCTATGAGCGCAGACTAGACGGGTAAGTGGACAAAGTTTCTCTGAAGGCAGGGGGAACTTGGTTTCTGATAACTCCTTACCCCCAAGCATTTTTCCATCTATTAATTTATAAGCAGGTTCATAAACAGGATTAAATCAGTAGGCATCCCTTCTAAAGTCCTCAGAGCGTTGCCATCGCTCATGGATTGATATGGTAGACACCAAGCTACACTGTAAATGGGCATGTATGTACATTATGCACACAATTGTACTTCTATGTGTGTGGTAAATAGCGTATTGACTGTTGGGGATTATCTTTGTGAGTTTAAACATTCCTGTGAGGTGGATATCCCATTTGCGGAGAGTACGGGGCATATTGGATATCGTAACATTCCTGGGATTAATGGATGCTGGGGAGAGTTTGTTCCAGCGGCCTTCCCTGGGATCTCCCTGATCTGGAGTACCGTGCCCTCCTTGGTGGATTAATGGGTCACCCTATTTTCGTATAACGACCAAGAATACATATTTACACATTTTAAGACTCATTAACTAGTTTTTGGATGAATAGAAATTGGGTTCTCGATCATTCTGCAACCCTTCCAGTGGTGTTTTCAAGTGCAGCGCTTTCCTTGTGGTCCGGAGTCATGTGGATAACCTAACCCGGATATGTATTCCCCTATTGGATTAAAACTGGCCAATCACGAAAGGATATTCTATCATTCGATAAAGGTATGGGTTTTCCGGTTTTGTGATGGGATTATGTTTGATATCAGGGTTTAAGAATTAAATGCTGGGAGACCTCAACTGTTGATCAACTTTGTAGAGAAACGACAAAGGGTGAGCAAATTATACACTTTTTTTTTTTTATCCAAACAAATTTTTGTTGTTGGTTCAAATAATTTGTTATATTTTGCTCTTGAAAGAGTGAGACTTTCCAATGGATGTAGGGGGAAGCATTAAACAGAATCGCGTAGTAGAGGATTGGATTATTTTGGAATCATACAAATCAATACAATTACATGGAAATATGGGGCTGAAGAACATGGGACTGGATGTCAGTGGAGATACCTGCTTTCTGTCAGTGGATTACCTCCCTTCTGAATGTGGAACTACATCTGTCCATCCTTGGATACAATTATTCTCATAATCAGAAAAGAAAACATCCTGTCAACATCAAATAATTAGCCTACTGCCTTTCAGGCAACTGTACCTATGAGGGAGAATCATGGAGTTTAAGACATGGATTACTACTGACAAATAAACTGTTATTACAATATCATTTTTGCTTCAATGGATCTAGTTGGACAATTTCTCAATTTTGCACATAGAATGTGGCGGACTATTAAAGATTAAATACTTTTTTCCCACTAGTGTGCCATGATGTTCCAGACTCATTGCTCATGGGGAATCAATAGAGCACTGTTTACAGAAGCTGGACAATTGTATATAGATTATTGATTTGACTGGACTATGTTGCCTATTTTCCATGAACATTTAAAAATGGATCTGTTATGTTTTATGTAACCATTTTTGAAAGAATAGTTTAGTCTGACTTCCTATGACTATTTTCCACCACAGCAAAATCTTGTTACAATTGGATTAGATTTTTGGATTAGTTGATATTCCAGTCCCTCAAAGCAAGTGACGATTCCCACCATACTGATGAGGATGACTATTTTGAACATAAACCTGCCCGGGATATATAATTTTTTATACTAACCCTACAGTTTTCCTTTTTGCTCACAAAGTTCTGTCTCCCTAGATTGTATTTGGAATTGTAGATCGGGTTACCGCTGTTTCAAAAGGTTGGTATATCCTGCCTTGTGTATTTTAGCTGTTCTCTCTAACCCCTAGTTTGAACCCCTGTCTCTCTCCATATTTCCTACTAACAGAAATTGCTTCTTGTTGTTATTTGCAGATTATGTACCTTTTTCCGGCAGTCCCGCTCACCCTGAACCTACTCGACCCACTTCCCAGCTCCTAATCCCCTAGTCAATAGTACCTTGTTACTTAGGCATTTTTCACATTAAGTGAAATGAGAGTGAAAAATTGACACAGATCAAATGTTCTAAACAGAGGGATGCACCTCGAATGTTTTTTAAAAAACAATGAACGATTACATCATATTTAATAGTTGTGTGTGTTAACAAAAATAAGATTTAGATTCAACCTACTTTGAATTGCTACTGTATATTACATTTCACTGTCAGATTTGTCATGACTAAAGGGTTTATGACAATGTTTAGAAGGCTATGGCAATGTCTCGTTTTGTCAGTGGCTGAACCTTTTTCTTCTGAGCCAAAGAGTAGGATATCTCCAGGAACAGATTAACTTGTGCATACCATTTTCATGTCTCCATGTCCAGTATGACGGAAGTTAGAGGTAGTTTTACAAGCCAATGCTAGCTGGCGTTACCCATAGACTTCCAGTCATTGGGCAATCTGCTAGCATGCTTTGCCCAAGATTATCACAAGACGTGAACAAAATGCTTCAGTGAGTTGTATTTTCCTTAAACTTTCTGAAGAGGCAAAGCGGGAATGCCCCCTTCTGTTTGTTTACCACTTTGTGTAGCTGTTAGGGATAATGCTAATGATAACAGTCTTCTGGTAGATGGAAAAGCTTTCTCAATTAAATGTTAACTACAAAGTAGCCTATGCCTGCCTTGTAGAATTACATGATTATTTGCATCAATCCAGTGGCAATCTTTTTGTTTGTTGCTTTTAGCAAACTCCGTAATAACGTGCACTACAGAAACACCCCAAACCAAACAAGTCTCTTGCTGGTGCAGACTTGAATTAAAGGGTATCATCTCCACATCTCCAAAAAATGTACATTTTTCTTAGATTTTTCCCAGACCTCTAAAGTGGTCTCCTGATGTCGTTTGAGCGTTGTTGTGGACTTAGGACATCCAATTTTGTTATTGTTCTATTAAAGTGATTTCTAGAGAGAACCTGAAAAAACTAAATGGAATTTGGGGAAAAAATCAATAGAGTTACGCAATAAATAATACAGATTTTATAGTGCCCTACAATAGGTGTGGTTTTGAAACGTATCATTAAACTTCCATCATACTCATCACTGTATTCAGAAAGGAAGTTATGGTAAAGGTTTATTTTACAGATGGCTTATGTACCAGGTAGTTATTTTAGTCGTTATAATTTGGTTTCTTTGAGATTCATGGACTTAAGTGTCACTATCTACCATTTAGTACCAGGCAGTTACCAATTGTTTTATTCCTTCAGGTGCAAAAAGTACTAGAAAGACCGTATCCCATTGTTACCACAGTTTTTTTTAAAGGTACCATCTTAAACTAGGCTGTATAAAGTGTTACCGAAGTTAGATCCAGCACATTCTAAACTGCATCTCAATAAGTCTGATTCATCTCATACTTATGAAATGGGTAACTAATCATCTAACATGCTGGCCACACCGCTCGTGTCACGTGCGCGGGCATTACAAAATAAATGTACACGTTATTCTATCATTGCACCGACACTGCTCGCGCGCGTCAACAAGTGTCTGTTTAGCCAGGCACTGAAATAGAACTTGCTTCTATTTGTGACGCGCTGCAAGTCCTGCTTCTCCCATCCCCTCATTGGTTTTTCAGCGCAAATATCCACACAGGTGATTGAAAGATAAGCTGAGGTCCCAACTCCAGTCCAGTTGGTGGCGGTAATGCACCTTAAAGTTGGTTGCCAACCTCTATATAAAGTCCAAAGAAGAAGAATTCTGAAGGAGGAGAGATTACTGGAAACAAACTCTGTTTACCCTTTTATTTGTGATTTAATTGTCGGTGTAGAGGACCTTGTGCATTTCAGGTAAAATAACAACCCAAAGTTTATATCCCAGGACAAATTAGCTAGCAACAGCAAGTTAGCTAGCTAAATCTTTTCAACCTGTCTCCAAATTAATATAATTGGTTCAAAGTTCTTTTTGATAATTCAGCCAGCGTGTCCTGATTGTTGTCTGGTGTGGGTGGACAAAATCAACATGCGCGCGGTCTGGTCAGCATGTTAGTGTGATTCTTACATTTTATTCTCAGTGGAGACGACTTGTTTTGTGTTCAATTTTTAAGTAGGCATGACATTTTTTTTTAAATGTATTCCTCCCCCTCTAATATTTGTTGCTAAATCGCTACCTCGTTAACTCACACATTTTTGATAGACCCCAACAGCCTCTTTATTGAAGTGGTGGTGTACCTGCTGTAAGAACATACATTAGTATAAGTGTATTCATCAGCAGAGCATATGATTACATTTCAGTGTACATAAAATCTTTAAAATTGGAATGGTGTTTTTACTGTTTTAGGCATTCCGACAGATGAAGGCTCTCGCACCTTGACAATCTACCAGTTAGGAGGTCTGGTGATTTTTGTAGTTGATAACTTGCTATCTAATCTTTAGAAACTGCTGCATTTTTGTAATGATTCCAGCAATTGAATATGGATCAGTGCAGTATATTTCTCGCTAGCAGCTACCGCTGCGCAATTCCCTAAAAGCTCAAATAACTAGTTGTGCAACAACATTATGATTTTATTTGCACAATACAGTGAAAACCCCAAAAAATAATTGCAATTACACAGTTATCATAATATCAAAATCTTATTCTCGACATCCCTAATGGCAAGCTCAATAGATTATTATTATTGAGCTTTCGTCAAAGAATCCTCCATTTGCAGCAATTAGTCTTGCAGGCCTTTGGCATTCTAGTTGTCGATTTGTTGAGGTAATCTGAAGAGATTTCACCCCATGCTTCCTGAAGCACCTCCCGCAAATTGGATTGGCTTGATGGGCACTAGTTACGTACCATATGGTCAAGCTGCTTCCACAACAGCTCAGTAGGGTTGAGATCTGGTGTGTGCTGGCCACTCCATTATAGACAGAATACCAGCTAACTGCTTCTTCCATAAATAGTTATTGCATAGTTTGGAGTTGTGCTTTGGGTCATTGTTCTGTTGTAGGAGGAAATTGGCTTCAATTAAGCAATGTCCACAGGGTATGGCATTGCAAAATGGAGTGATGGCCTTCTTCAAGATCCCTCTTACCCTGTACAAATCTCCCACTTTAACACCACCAAAGCACCCCCAGACCATCACATTGCCTCCACCATGCTTGCCAGATGGCGTCAAGCACTCCTCCAGCATCTTTTTAAAATATTTTTTAATTTTTTTCTGGCCATTTTAAACACCTTTTAAAATTTGGAACACCGGAGTGATGGTTGCTGATAATGGGCCTCTGTACGCCTATGTAGATATTCCATAAAAAATCTGCCGTTTCCAGCTACAATAGTCATTTACCCCGTTAACAATGTCAACACTGTATGTCTGATCAATGTTGTTATTTTAATGGACAAAAAATGAAATTTCCTTAGTTTCTAAGTGACCCCAAACTTTTGAACGGTAGTGTATACATTTTTTGCGTTTAGGTTTTAGCATTAAATCCATTGGGAATGCCCCAGACTCTTGTTTTTCCAGATCAGGGTGTGCTCTATATTATGGGCCATAAGAAATATATCAACTTTCTTTCTGCGTTTCAGTCGAGTACATGTAATACAGTGTCTAAAATATCTACTCCTTTTAATTTAGGTTCTTACCAGTTTTCAATACATTTCCAAATATTTTATATAAATTGCCATGCCTAGTTAGTAGCAGTTAAACATTTTCATTTAGATAATCTGAAAGTATCTAGACAAATATAGGTGACAAATTCTGCAGAAATTAATGAGCGATATGAATTCATTAGAACATTTTACAAATATTTTAAACTAAATATATTGCTAATGTAAAGTATGATATGTCAATTGAAATGTTTACTGTATATCGTTTCAAACAGATACCCCATTTGAACACTCAACTTGACTGCTGTCTTAGTTATTTGATAACCTGATATACTTTTATTTACCACCATGTGAAGCTCAACTAGTTTTGTATTTAGTGTCAAAAAGCATAATGTGTATCTCTTTCTCTCTCACCATTTTCTCCTTCCATCCCTATCCCTGTCACTCAGGACTGCTGAAATTCGGGATCGAGCATATGATCACAGTGCCTATGGTCATCACGAGCGTGCTAGCAGCAGCTTTGACCGGCAGCGTCACTACGACACAGACTATTACCGAGATACCAGGGAGAGAATGCTTAACTCTGTGACTGGAACTGCCTGTGGAGGTGGTGGGGCTGTCTCTGCAGGGATCAGTGGAGGGGTTGTAGGTGCTGGCATCAGTGGAACAGGTGGTGGGGCTGTGGCTGGAGGAAGTGGAGGATCTTCATCTGTTGGTGTGGGATACTATCGTTCACATAGCCGAAGCCCTAGCCACTTTGATACACCAGAACCTCGATATGAGCCTCGTGCCAGAGAACCATTTATACTGGCCAGCGTAGTTCACAGGGATTTGTACCAAGAAGAGGGAGGTCGGCGTAGAGATCGGTCTTACCACGACAGTCGCAGCCGATCTCCACACTCTACACATTCACGTAACCCCTCTCCACAAAGGTTGTCGACTCAGGCATCCCGGCCTCCCCGCTCCCACAGTGGCTCTGGCTCTCGCAGCCGTTCCTCCAGTTCCGACTCAGTCAGCAGTACCAGCAGCAGCACCAGTGGCAGGTAGGTAGAGCGAGTGCTCATTAGTTTCACTTTCATGCATTCCGTCCCCTGCAGTTATCACATGGTGTCTGTGCCCATCCTTCTGCTTTACTCAGAGTACAACTTGCTCAATGAAATAATGAATCTAAAATGTTTCTTAAACCAGAAGCATAGTTAGCCACCCAAATTTAGTACTTAGCCACCCACATTCAAAGTTATGTTAATCTCAAAATGCAACCCAAGCTCAGCAAAAAAAGAAACGTCCTTTCACTGTCAACTGCATTTATTTTCAACAAACTTAACGTGTAAATATTTGTATGAACATAAGATTCAACAACTGAGATATTAAACTGAACAAGTTCCACAGACACGTGACTAACAGAAATTGAATAATGTGTCCCGGGAACAAATGGGGGGTCAAAATCAAACGTAACAGTATCTAGTGTGGCCACCAGCTTCATTAAGTACTGCAGTGCATCTCCACCTCATGGACTGCACCAGATTTTCCAGTTCTTGCTGTGAGATGTTACCCCACTCTTCCACCAAGGCACCTGCAAGTTCCCAGACATTTCTGGGGGGAATGGCCCTAGACCTCACCCTCCGATCCAACAGGTCCCAGACGTGCTCAATGGGATTGAGATCCGGGCTCTTCGCTGGCCATGGCAGAACACTGACATCCCTGTCTTTCAGGAAATTACTCACAGAATGAGCAGTATGGCTGATGGCATTGTCATGCTGGAGGGTCATGTCAGGATGAGCCTACAGGAAGGGTACCACATGAGGAAGGAGGATGTCTTCCCTGTAACGCACAGCTTTGAGATTGCCTGCAATGACATCAAGCTCAATACGATGATGCTGTGACACACCGCCCCAGACAATGACGACCCTCCTCCTCCAAATCGATCCCGCTCCAGAGTACAGGCCTCGGTGTAACGCTCATTCCTTCGACGATAAACACGAATCCGACCATCACCCCTGGTGAGACAACTGTGACTCGTCAGTGAAGAGCACTTTGTGCTAGTTGTCTGGTCCAGCAACGGTGGGATTGTGCCCATAGGTGACGTTGTTGCCGGTGATCTCTGGTGAGGACCATTTCTTACAACAGACCTACAAACCCTCAGTCCAGCCTCTCTCAGCCTATTGAGGACAGTCTGAGCACAGATGGAGGGATTGTGCGTTCCTGGTGTAACTTGGGCAGTTGTTGTTGCTGTCCTGTACCTGTCCCGCAGGTGTGATGCTCGGATGGACCCTGTGCAGGTGTTATACGTGGTCTGCCACTGCGAGGACGATCAGCTGTCCATCCTGTCTCCCTGTGGCACTGTCTTAGGCGTCTCACAGTACAAACATTGCAATTTATTGCCCTGGCCACATCTGCAGTCCTCATGCCTCCTTGCAGCATGCCTAAGGCACATTCACGCAGATGAGCAGGGACCCTGGGCGTCTTTCTTTTGGTCTTTTCAGAGTCAGTAGAAAGGCCTCTTTAGTGTCCTAAGTTTTCATGACCATGACCTTAATTGCCTACCGTCTGTAAGCTGTTAGTGTCTTAACGACCGTTCCACAGGTGCATGTTCATTAATTGTTTATGGTTCATTGAACTAGCATGGGAAACAGTGTTTAACCCCTTTACAATGAAGATCTGAAGTTATTTGGATTTTTACTAATTATCTTTGAAAGACAGGGTCCTGATAAAGGGATGTTCATTTTTATTTTTAGTTTAGTTATGTTTAGTTATGGGTGATTCCTTATGAAACTAGAACAGAACAAGACCATACATTTTTTGATTTTCATATAATATTATCTATAGAAGTGACATTTAGAGAAAGGATTGTTTACATATATTTGACGTTTGTATCTTAAAGCATCTGGACTCTCTCTAAAATGATCAGCCAAAATTGTTGCAACCCCTAATACTAGCCGGTTCAACCTCTTTGTCTGAGATTCCCAAAGATTGGAAGGCTGCCGCGATCATCCCCCTCTTCAAAGGAGGAGACACTCTATACCCAAACTGCTACAGACCTATATCTATCCTACCCTGCCTTTCTAAGGTCATCGAAAGCCAAGTTAACAAACAGATTACCAACCATTTCGAATCCCACTGTACCCTCTCCGCTATGCAATCTGATTTCAGAGCTGGACATGGGTGCACCTCAGCCATGCTCAAGGTCCTAAACGATATCATAACCGCCATCGATAAGAGACATTACTGTGCAGCCGTATTCATCGACCTGGTCAAGGCTTTCGACTCTGTCAATCACCGCATTGTTATCGGCAAACTAAACAGCCTTGGTTTCTCAAAATACTGCCCTGCCTGGTTCACCAACTACTTCTCTGATAGAGTTCAGTGTGTCAAATCGGAGGGCCTGTTGTCCAAAACTCTGTCAGTCTCTATGGGGGGGCCACAGGGTTCAATTCTCGGGCCGACTCTCTTCTCTGTATACATCAATGATGTTGCTCTTGCTGCTGGTGATTCTCTGATCCACCTCTACGCAAGCGACACCATTCTGTATACTTCTGTCCCTTCTTTGGACACTGTGTTAACTAGCCTCCAGACCAGCTTCAATGCCATACAACTCTCCTTCCGTGGCCTCCAACTGCTCTTTAATGCAAGTAAAACTAAATGCATGCTCTTCAACCTGCCCGCCTGTCCAGCATCATTACTCTGGACGGTTCTGACTTAGAATATACAAATACTACAAATACCTAGGTGTCTGGTTAGACTGTAAACTCTCCTTCCAGACTCACATTAAGCATCTCCAATCCAAAATTAAATCTAGAATCGGCTTCCTATTTCACAACAAATCATCCTTCACTCATGCTGCCAAACATATTCTCGTAAAACTGACCATCCTGCAGATCCTCGACTTCGGCGATGTCATTAACAAAGTAGTCTCCAACACTCTACTCAGACTGCATCCAATTTGCTATCACAGTGCCATCCGTTTTGTCACCAAAGCCCAGTATACTACCCACCACTGCGACCTGTATGCTCTCGCTGGCTGGCCCTAGCTTCATACTCGTCGCCAAACCCACTGGATCCAGGTCATTTATAAGTCTTTGCTTGGTAAAGCCCCGCCTTATCTCAGCTCACTGGTCACCATAGCAGCACCCACCCGTAGCACGCACTCCCACCCGCGCTCCAGCAGGTATATCTCACTCGTCACCCTCAAAGCCAATTCCTCCCTCCTTCGGCCGTCTTTCCTTCCAGATCTCTGCTGCCAATGACTGGAACGAACTGCAAAAATCACTGGAGCTGGAGACTCATATCTCCCTCAAGACGAATAAATAAATACAGTATGGGGATGAGGTAGTTGGATGGCCTTTGTACAGGTGCAGTGATCTGTGAGTTGCACCCCAGTATCTCTACTTGCACATTCGTCTTCTGCACATCAATCACTCCAGTGTCTAATTGGTATATTGTAATTACTTCGCCACCATGGCCTATTTATTGCCTTACCTCCCTTATCTTACCTCATTTGCACACACTGTATATAGATTTTCTTCAACTGTGTTATTGACTGTATGTTTTGTTTATTCCATGTGTAACTCTGTGTTGTTGTATGTGTCGAACTGCTTTGCTTTATTCTTGGCCAGGTCGCAGTTGTAAATGAGAACTTGTTCTCAACTAGCCTACCTGGTTAAATAAAGGTGAAAAATAAATAAATAAATTGAAATCAAAATACTAGTCATATTACAGAGCAAGCAGTAAAGCTTTATATGACACCAACTTGTGCTTTGTAGCACTTACAGATGAAACATTATTGAGTCTTAAAGGAGGCCTGGGTGCGTCCAAAATAGTACAATTATTCCAGCTTCATTTAATTATTTCTCAATTATGTTAAGGATCGGACCCTTTACCCCCCCCCCAATTTTCACCTAATATGACACCCGACTCTAACTGCCTGTAGCTCAGGACCTGAAGCAAGCATATGCATATTCTTGATACCATTTGAAAGGAAACACGTTGAAGTTTGTGGAAACACGAAGTTAATGTAGTTGAATATAACACATTTAGATCTAGTAAAAGATAATACAAAGAAAAAAATGTGTATTTTAAATGTAATTTCTTTGAAATGTAAGTAAGGCCATAATGAATTATTCCAGCCCAGGTGAAATTTTGATTTTGGCAGCAGTGTGTGCAAAGTTTTAGACTGATTTTTGTATTATGAACAAATTCTTATTTTCAATAACTGCCTAGGAACAATGGGTTAACTGCCTTGTTCAGGGGCAGAACGACAGATTCTTACCTTGTCAGCTCGGGGATTCGATCTTGCAACTTTTCCGTTACTAGTCCAACACTCACCACTAGGCTACATACTGCGCCAATGAACCATTGCATATCTGTTCAAAATGTTCTATCAAGACTCTCCAAATGTGCCTAATTGGTTTATTAATACATTTTCTAGTTCATAATTGTGCACTCTCAAACAATAGCATGGCATTCTTTTCACTGTAATAGCTAGTGTAATTTGGACAGTGCAGTTTGACTAACAAGAATTTAAACTTTCTGCCCATATCAGATATGTATATGTCTTGGGAAATGTTTTTGTTACTTACAACTTCATGCTAATCATATCCCTTGGAGGTTAAAGGGATACTTCAGGATTTTGGCTATGAGGCCCTACTTTCCCAGAGTCAGATGAACTCGTGGATACCATTTTTATGTGTATTGTGCAGATGGAAGGAAGTTGCCAACTAGCACTAGGGCAAATGCTCACTAGCACTAGGGCAAATGCTCACTAGCGCTAGGGCAAATGCTCACTAGCGCTAGGGCAAATGCTCACTAGCGCTAGGGCAAATGCTCACTAGCGCTAGGGCAAATGCTCACTAGCGCTAGGGCAAATGCTCACTAGCGCTAGGGCAAATGCTCACTAGCGCTAGGGCAAATGCTCACTAGCGCTAGGGCAAATGCTCACTAGCGCTAGGGCAAATGCTCACTAGCGCTAGGGCAAATGCTCACTAGCGCTAGGGCAAATGCTCACTAGCGCTAGGGCTGGAAGTCTATAGTATCTGCTATAAAGAAACTACCTCCAACTTCCTTCATACTGGATGCAGAGACATATAAATGGTATCCATAAGTTCATTTAAGGTAGATAAAGGGCCTAATTTGCCAAAATCTCGAAGTATCCCTTTAAGATACAATCGTTCCTCCAAAAGACCATTCTATAGATAAAATTGTGAAAATTCCCAAAATCATGGTGGTGTTTTGTTCTAGAGTTGTGAGGAATCACCCTTATGTAATGCTTTATGATAACCAATTGTTATGAAAAGCATGCCCCCGCAAGAACTTAAAAGGGCTAGCTTATTCATCTTGCTTATGTCATATGATTTGATTTCACTCAACTCAAATTGATAGTAGTTTAAGCGCCTCTGGCTCACAAACGTCTGAGTGAAATTAAAGCTAGTTAGCGTTATTAGCATCGGAACTCCTGTTCAGTGTGCACCAACTTGGCTTTGACGAATGTAATGCAGTGAACTCGATAGTAGAAAATGGTTCTAATTTTTTTTATTTTTTTTATTGTACAATACTATTTCCACTTGCTTATTCGGTGTGAATTTCTCAGAACCACTAAATTCCTTAAAGATTTGGGTGTGAAATGCTAAAACAAGGTTATTCAAATCTTACCCTGGGAGGTCCAGAGTACTGCTGGTTTTCTGTTCTACCTGATAATTATTGCACCCCCCTGCTGTCCTATGTCTAAATCAGTCCCTGATTAGAGGTGACAAATTAAAAAGCAGTGGAACTGGCTTCGAGGTCCAGCTTTGAATTTGAGGGTACTAGAATTTAAAGCCCCACTAATCTTGAGCCGAAGTAACTCCTTGGAAATCTGGTATAAATGTGCTAACAAATTCCAAAAACCGGCTTCGAAAAGGAAATTGATATGGTATGACAGTGAAAATATGCAAGGAGACTTCTTTAGCACAGCAAGAATAAGTAGGTTATATAATTTAAGCAGTTTCATTGGTTATTTGAGAGCATTGCGATCTGACACACCAGACTGTGCAGCTTGACATGCTTGGTGGTTTCAGGAAGAAATGCTACAGGGAATTTTTTGGAGACTGCTGATGTATTTTCTCACTGCCCACCTCTGTGTATGGGTAATGCCCCCCCCACTCCCTCCCACCCTGAGATCCAGTTAGAACTGGACATTTCTAGCCACTGCTGGCTCCCTGCCCACTCCCACAGGCCAGGCTCCATAAGCAGCACTTATGGGAGTGTCTGAGGGAAGGAGGAGGAGCAGAGGCAAACAAATAGCAAAGGGAAGGCTGGAAAATTGAGAAGGGCATGAGAATAGTGGGGTGTACTACTAAAGGGATGCACGGCTTATGAAATGTCTATTGCAAGTGTGAACATATCTGGTCATGTTTACTACTGTGGGACAGTATACTGTGATATTAAAAACTATTTGAGCATAATTTAGCAAAGCAAACTAAATTACCATCTCACAAGAGATTGAAGTGGAATGGTAGAACTGTACAATGAAAATACGAAGGTAATTGTTTCATTTTTATGCCATATGAGGGTTGCGGCTCATATATTTATTTTCTAAAACATTTCCTTTTTTTGCTCCCTTTGTTACTTCTGTTGTAAAATATATTATTCCATCTAACACAAGCAGTATAATTTCAAAACTGCTCTCTATTTGCTCTATAAAAGCCAGTGTCTTTCCGTTTTGTCATCTACCTGGTGAGTCACTGTTTTCTAAAATTGGAATCTATGCACTTGTGATCTATTGTAGTTCTCAGCGGCTCTCCAACCTTGGTTGTTAGTCATGGTGATTTGATTCAAATCCATATGGGCACGATCTGCTGAATGGACTCATGGATAACTCATATATATTCACAAACACGGTGAACAGATGTACAGAATATTCTGCTTCAACAAATAAATAGGAAAAAACAATCTCAACAGATTTGATTCCATTTGTATGAATTGTGAGAACAGTGCCACTCAAAGACAGATAATGGTATTACATATTCCTTTATGCTAGGGTAACCTTCATTATTTCCAACTTCATATAGAAGTTTGTTCAACATGATTGTTGAGTGTACTGGGTGATTCTCACAAAACTGGCATGTGACAATGTTTTACCAAAAAAATAGATTCTACACCATAATTCCTCTTGGATCAATAAGATTAGCTTCTGTAGTTATCTATTTCATAATTATTGTTATGTTTATTGATCAGATATCATGCATTTAACCACAATTTCCACAACTATCAATACAAAAACTCTCATTACCACAACAGTTGTCGAAGTCCAAAAAAGTGGGAAACAAATCTATTTGTAATATTTAACATTGTTCACCTAATGAAAAGGCTTAAGTGAATGTATTTTGTAATATATCTCATTACCGCAACACAACCTTCTTCTGAATCTTGTTTTTTGTCATAATTACTTGTGTATGTAAAGTTGAAGTCGGAAGTTTACATACACTTAGTTTGGAGTCATTAAATCTAATTTTTCAACGACACCACAAATGTCTTGTTAATTAACGGGAAGTCCGTTATGACATATACTTTGCATGACACAAGGAATCTTTCCAACAATTTGTTTATTTACAAACAGATTATTTATCTTATAATTCACTGTATCACAATTCCAGTTGGTCAGAAGTTTACATGTGTAACAGTATAGCTTCCGCCCCTCTCCTCGCCCCAGCCTGGGCTCGACCAGGGACCCTCTACACACATCAACAACTGACACCCAACGAAGCATTGTTACCAAACGCTCCACAAAAGTCGCGGCCCTTGCAGAGCAAGGGGAACAACTACTTCAAGTTCTCAGAGCGAGTGACGTCACCGATTGAAACGCTATTAGCGCGCACCCTGCTAAATAGCTAGCCATTTCACATTGGTTACACATGCACTAAGTTGACTGTGCCTTTTAAACAGCTTGAAAAATTCCAGAAAATTATGTCATGGCTTTAGAAGCTTCTGATAGGCTAATTGACATAATTTGAGTCAATTGTAGGTGTACCTGTGGATGTATTTCAAGGCCTACCTTCAAACTCAGTGCCTCTTTGCTTGACCTCATGGGAAAATCAAAAGAAATCAGCCAAGACCTCAGAAAAACAATTGTCGACCTCCACACATCTGGTTCATCCTTGGGAGCAATTTCCAAATGCCTGAAGGTACCACGTTCATCTGTACAAACAATCGTACACAAGTATAAACACCATGGGACCACACAGCCATCATACCGCTCAGGAAGGAGACACTTTCTGCCTCCTAGAGATTAATATACTTTGGTGTGAAAAGTGCAAATCAATCCCAGAACAAAAGCAAAGGACCTTGTGAAGATGCTGGAGGAAACGGGTACAAAAGTATCTATATCCACAGTAAAACAAGTCCTATATCGACATAACCTGAAAGGCCGCTCAGCAAGGAAGAAGCCACTGCCCCAAAATCACCATAAAAAAGCCAGACTACGGTTTGCAACTGCACATGGGGACAAAGATCGTACTTTTTGGAGATATGTCCTCTGGTCTGATGAAACAAAAATGGAACTGTTTGGCCGTAATGACCATCGTTATGTTTGGAGGAAAAAGGGGGAGGCTTGCAAGCCGAGGGAACACCATCCCATCCGTGAAGCATGGGGGTGGCAGCATCCTGTTGTAGGGGTGCTTTGCTACAAGAGGGACTTGTGCCCTTCACAAAATAGATGGCGTCATGAGGAAGGAAAGTTATATGGATATATTGAAGAAACATCTCAAGACAGTCAGGAAGTTAAAGCTTGGTCACAAATGGGTCTTCCAAATGGCCAGCAAACTTCCAAAGTTGGAACAAAATGGCTTAAGGACCACAACGTCAAGGTATTAGAGTGGCCATCACAAAGCCCTGACCTCAATCCTATAGGAAATGTGTGGTCTGAACTGAAAAGGCATGTGCGAGCTAGGAGGCCTACAAACCTGACTCAGTTACACCAGCTCTGTCAGGAGGAATGGGCCAAAATTCACCCAACTTACTGTGGGAAGCTTGTGGAAGGAACTTGGGTCAAAAAACGTTTGACCCAAGTTAAACAATTTAAAGGCAAATCTACCAAATACTAATTGAGTGTATTACATTTGTAAATAAAAGCTGAAATCATTCTCTCTACTGTTATTCTGACATTTCACATTCTTAAAATAAAGTGGTGATCCTAACTGACCTAAGACAGGGATTTTTTACTAGGATTAAATGTCAGGAACTGCGAAACGGAGTATAAATTTTGATCAGGTGTATGTAAACTTCCGACTTCAACTGTATGTATGCTATTTTTATGTACGCATTTTTGATAGTGTCCCTTTTGTTCTTTATCAGATTTATCAAAAATTCCTAAAGTATACGTTTTACTTTTCGTGATATTTATTAAATATTGCTGCATTATGGTAATGATGAGCAGTTTTCGGAAATTAGTGTTGCATTGTTTGCCATTGGAAAAACTGTACATTTGTAAATCCCAAATGCTTTACGTAATAGTAAAATCAATGATCTTAATGCAATTGTGTAAAATAACCCTTTAGCATAATTATAAGTACTGTAATTATGTGCATGTGTTTTCAAAAGTGGACTTAAGTATAAGGTAAAAAAAAAACTTGTAATTTCTCCAAGGTCTTTAGGATGTGGATATGTGTGATTCTAAGGTATTTTAGATGCATTTCTACATTGACATACCACCTTTTTTTTACATACCACCACAGTCAGAGGCTGGCACTAAAACCGCATTGAATGAGCTGTATTCCGCCATAAGCAAACAAGAAAACGCTCACCAGAGGTGGCGCTCCTAGTAGCCGGGAACTTTAATGCAGGGAAACTTAAATCCGTTTTACCAAATTTCTATCGGCATGTTACATTTGCAACAAGAGGAAAAAGACCTCTGAACCACCTTTACTCCACAAACAGAGACACATGCAAAGCTCTCCCTTGCCCTCCATTTGACAATTCTGACCATAATTCTATCCTCCTGATTCCTGCTTACAAGCAAAACTTAAAGCAGGAAACACCAGTGACTAGATCAATATAAAAGTGGTTAGATGAAGCAGATGTTAAGCTACAGGACTGTTTTGCTATCACAGACTGGAATATGTTCCGGAATTCCGCCGATAGCATTGAGGAATACACCACATCAGTCATTGGCTTCATCAGTAAGTGCATCGACGAAGTCATCCCCACAGTGGCCGTACGTACATACCAGAACCAGCCGCACTGAGTTAAAGGGAGGAGCTGCCGCTTTCAAGGAGTGGGACTCCAACCCGGAAGCTTATAAGAAATCCCACTATGCCCTCTGACGAACCATCAAATAGACAAAGCGTCAATACAGGACAAAGATCGAATCGTACTACACCTCTGATGCTCGTCGGATGTGGCAGGGCTTGCAAACCATTAGACTACAAAGGGAAGCACAGCAGAGAGCTGCCCAGTGACACGAGCCTATCAGACCAGCTAAACTACTTCAATGCTCGCGTCAAGGCAAATAACACTGAAACATGCATGAGAGCACCACGCTCTCCACAGCCGATGTAAGACCTTTAAACAGGTCAACATTCAGACGGATTACCAGGATGTGTACTGCGAACATGCGCTGACCAACTGGCAATTGTCTTCACTGACATATTTTCAACCCCTCCCTGTCCGAGTCTGTAATACCAACATGTTTTAAGCAGACTGCCATAGTGCCTGTGCCCAAGAACACTAATGCAACCTACCTAAATGACTAACGACCTGTAGCACTCACGTCTGTAGCCATGAAGTGCTTTGAAAGGCTGGTCATGGCTCACATCAATGCCATTATCCCAGAAACCCAAGACCCACTCCAATTTGCATACCGCCCAACAGATCCACAGATGATGCCATCTCTATTGCACTTCACACTGCCCTTTCACACCTAGACAAAAGGAACACCTATGTGAGAATGCTCTTCATTGACTACAGCTCAGCGTTCAACGCCATAGTGCCCTCAAAGCTCATCAATAAGCTAAGGACCCTGGGACTAAACACCTCCCTCTGCAACTGGATCCTGGCCTTCCTAACGGGCCGCCCCCAGGTACTAAGGGTAGGTAACATTCTGGGGCCAAGCTTCCTGCCACCCAGAACCTCTATCAGGCGGTCTCAGAAGAAGGTCCTAAAAATTGTCTAAGACTCCAGCCACTCCAGTCATAGACTGTTCTCTCTGCTACCGCACGGCAAGTGGTACCGGAGTGCCAAGTCTAGGTCCAAGAGGCTTCTAAACAGCTTCTAACCCCAAGCCATAAAATTCCTGAACACCTAATCAAATGACTACCCAGACTATTTGCATTGCCCCCCTTCCCCTCTTTTTTTACACCGCCTCTTCTCTCTGTTGTTATCTATGCATAGTCACTTCAATAACTCTACCTACATGTACATACTACCTCAACTAACCGGTGCCCACACACATTGACTTTGTACCAGTACCACCCTGTATATAGTCTTGCTATTGTTATTTAGCTGCTGCTCTTTAATGACTTTTGTTTATTATTCTTATCTGTATTTTTTTAAACTGCATTGTTGGTTAGGGGATCGTAAGTAAGCATTTCACTGTCAAATTTACACCTGTTAGATTCGGCGCATGTGACTAATAAAATTTGATGTTTTACAAAAATATATAATCAATAGTTGTAACAGTGGTCCTAGTAAATAAGAAACACCCATTGGCTATACATTAGAATTTAATTATTGTCATTACCGAAAAAGACCTGAAATTATTCAATAATGAGATGTGTGTTTCGGTAATGAAAGCTCAATCTGCAAGTAATAGGAGACACAGACATTGAGTCAGCAAACAATTGACCATCACTAAAGCCCATTCATGCCTCCATGTTGGTAAGGTAATGGTTTTCTAAGTTTTACCCAATTGGAGCTTTTTTGTCATTTCGGTGAAAGGTCAAGTGTCTTAAAGGGATGTTTGAGAAGAAGATCCTCATTCTGAAGGCATATAAATTTAAATAACTTGTGCTCATCTAAGGACTACTCCTCTAGATGATGCATCATGGGTGAATTAAACTTTATTTTATAGCAACTTGAAAAGTGTTACTGTAATGAGAAACATCCACAGACACTGTTTTAAGTAATACATATAACTTGTAGGATTTATGAACAAACTACAGCAACATATTTAGTTTTTATTCAACATTTTATAAAGTAACCTGAGAATTTAATTGGACTAATTTCAGTAAAAAATGTACAATTTATTTAAAATAAGACACTGCCATAAACTAGGCATCTTAGTCTTCATAATGATAGTTGATTGTTGCAGATGCATCAATTTGTTACTGCCATGGTTAAAACTGGTTTCATGAGAATCACCCTTATAATGGATTGACGATGATTCTGATATATATCACATCTGTGAGCTATATCTTTGTGCATAGAGATGTCTTTTAAAAGTAACATTTCAGACAAAATCACACAATATCTGAGTCATCAGTTCTTTACAGTGATTTACTCCTCTTCTTATGACGGATATATGAGATTCTGTGACATGCACACTAATCTATTTCTCATTAAGCCTCTGTGTTCCTCTTTGGCAGCAGTGATTCCAGCAGTAGTTCAAGTGATGGCTCCCCAGCACGTTCAGTTCAGTCTGCTGCCGTCCCTGCACCTTTATCTCTGCCTTTATCTGCCCTTGACAAGGATGAGCCTCGAAAAAGCTTTGGTGTCAAGGTCCAGAATCTTCCTGTGCGTTCGACAGGTGAGGATTTGATCCCTTAAGCTGTGCAGCGGAGGGAATAATTACCCAAAGGTCATACTTGAGTAAAAGTAAAGTTACCTTAATAGAAAATGACTAAAGTAAAATTTAAGGCACCCAGTAAAATACTACTTGTCTAAAAGTATTTGGTTTTAAATATACTTAAGTATCAAAAGTATAAATCATTTAAAATTCCTTATATTAAGCAAACCAGACAGCTTCATTTTCTTGTTTTATAAATGTACGGATAGCCAGGGCCACACTCAGACATCATTTATAAATGAAGCATTTGTGTTTAGTGAGTCCGCCAGATCAGAGGTAGTTGGGCTGACCAGAGATGTTCTCTTGATAAGTGCGTCAATTGGACCATTTTCCTGTTCTGCTAAGCATTCAAAATGTACCAGATACTTTTGTGTGTCAGAAAAATGTTTGGAGTAAAACTACATTATTTTCTTTAGGAATGTAAAAGTTGTCAAATTATATAAATAGTGAAGTACAAATACCCCCAAAAATGACTTATTTTTATTTAATATTTTATTTAACTAGGCAAGATACCCCCCAAAGTACTTTAAAGTATTTTTACTTTAGTAGTTTACACCACTGCTGCTGTGTATATACCATATATTATCTACTCCACGCTACATGTGGGCAATACACTGCTAGGTTTTGGTAATAATATAATTTGTTGAGTTAATTACATTGTTGATGATTTTTGTACTGCAGATAAGAATGAGTCACTCTGTATGCACTAGAAGGTATTTAGTCAACATTTATTTTAGTATTTGTTCCCTCTGCTTTCAGATACAAGTCTAAAAGATGGCCTGTTCCATGAGTTCAAGAAGTATGGGAAGGTGACGTCTGTGCAAATCCATGGAGCTTTAGAGGAGCGCTATGGACTAGTGTTCTTTCGCCAGCAGGAGGACCAGGAAAAGGCCCTGGCTGCATCAAAGGGGAAGCTGTTTTTTGGCATGCAAATTGAGGTCATTGCCTGGAACGGCCCTGGTGCGTCCACAACTGGTATATAAAGGGGCTTGAGTTTTTCCTAACCATGTAACCTGACCAGGAAAATCTCTGGGTTCTATTAAGATTATGTAAAAAAAAAAATATATATTTATTTTATATATTTTTTTAATGATTTGTACAGGTTCATGAAAACATATATTTCTCTTTTCAGAGACTGAAAGCGAGAATGAGTTCCGGCCTCTGGATGAGAGGATAGATGAGTTTCACCCCAAAGCCACACGGACTCTGTTTATTGGCAACCTGGAAAAGACCACCAGCTACCATGATCTGCTCAATATCTTTCAGCGCTTTGGGGAGATAGTGGTAAGTGAAATACATTATGAATCTGCATGCTGCAAATGAGATTTTATGAGGAACACATTTCCTAATTCGAAACTGCCTCTCTTAATTCAGTTTTGCCTTTCTTTCCATTCACATAGGATATTGACATCAAGAAAGTTAATGGTGCCCCTCAGTATGCCTTTCTACAGTACAGTGACATTACCAGTGTCTGTAAGGCCATAAAGAAGATGGATGGAGAGTACCTCGGCAACAATAGGCTAAAGGTGAGAAGAGCATAAAACTAGAATTTCACGAAACACATCTTTTGAATGTACAACTGAGATTTTTTTGATGTTGACTGGAGTGATGTCAACAGGATAATATTGTTGGTATGTTAATTTTCCATCTTTCTACAGCTTGGATTTGGAAAAAGTATGCCCACAACTTGTGTTTGGTTGGATGGTTTAGCCTCCAACATCACAGAGCAGTATCTCACTCGACATTTCTGTCGTTATGGACATGTTATCAAGGTAAGCACGCTCCTTATTCATGTTTAAGCCTTTCTCTTGTGACACATCCCCATGTCATTATTTTGTATATATCTATATGCATAGTTGGAGTCATTAAAACTCGTTTTGCAACCACTACACAAATTTCTTGTAAAGAAACTATGGTTTTGGCAAATCGTTTAGGACATCTACTTTGTGCAAGACAAAAGTAATTTTCCATTAATTATTTACGCACAGATTATTTCACTTATAATTCACTGTATCACAATTCCAGTGGGTCAGAAGTTTACATAAACTAAGTTGACTGTGCCTTTTAAACAGCTTGGAAAATTCCAGAAAATGTCATGGCTTTAGAAGCTTCTGATAGGCTAATTGACATAATTCGAGTCAATTGGAGGTGTACCTGTGGATGAATTTCAAGGCCTACCTTCAAACTCAGTGCCTCTTTGCTTGACATCATGGGAAAATCAAAAGAAATCAGCCAAGACCTCAGAAAATTAAATTGTAGACCTCAAGTCTGGTTCATCCTTGGGAGCAATTTCCAAATGCCTGAAGGTTCCACTTTCATCTGTACAAACAAACAATAGTACGCAAGTATAAACACCATGGGACCACGCAGCTGTCATACCACTCAGGAAGAAGACGTGTTCTGTCTCCTAGAGAAGAACGTACTTTGGTGCGAAAAGTGCAACTCAATCCCAGAACAACAGTAAAGGACCTTGTGAAGATGCTGGAGGAAACCGATACCAAAGTATCTATATCCACAGTAAAACGAGTCCTATATCGACATAATCTGAAAGGCCGTTCAGCAAGGAAGAAGCCACTGCCCCACAAAACCGCCATTATAAAAGCCAGGCTAACGTTTGCTGCACATGGGGACAAAGATCGTACTTTTTGGAGAAATGTCCTCTGGTCTGATGAAACAACAATAGGACTGTTTGCACATAATGATCATCGTTATGTTTGGAGGAAAAGGGGGAGGCTTGCAAGGCAAAGAACACCATCCCAACCATGAAGCACGGGGGTGGCAGCATCATGTTGTGGGGGTGTTTTGCTGCAGGAGGGACTGGTGCACTTCACAAAATAGATGGCATCATGAGAAGTGAAAATTATGTGGACATATTGAAGCAACATCTCAAGACATCAGTCAGGAAGTTAAAGCTTGATTGCAAATGGGTCTTCCAAATGGACAATGACCACAAGCACACTTCCAAAGTTGTGGCAAAATGACTTAAGGACAACAAAGTCAAGGTATTGGAGTGGCCATCACAAAGCCCTGACCTCAATCCTATAGAAAATTTGTGGTCAGAACTGAAAAAGCGTGTGCAAGCAAGGAGGCCTACAAACCTGACTCAGTTACACCAGCTCTGTCAGGAGGAATGGGCCAAAATTCACCCAACTTATTGTGGGAAGGTTGTGGAAGGCTACCCAAAACGTTGGACCCAAGTTACACAATTTGAAGGCAATGCTACAAATTACTTATTGAGTGTATGTAAACTTCTGACGCACTGAGAATGTGATGAAAGAAATAAAAGCTGAAATAAATAATTATCTCTACTGTTATTCTGACTTCACATTCAGAAAATAAAGTGGTGATCCTAACTCACCTAAGACAGGGAATTTTTACTAGGATTAAATGTCAGGAATTGTGAAACTGATTAAATGTATTTGGCTACGGTGTAAGTAAACTTCCAAATTCAACTCTATGTACATACATACAGTGGCAAGAAAAAGTATGTGAACCATTTGGAATCATCTGGATTTCTACATACATCTGATCTTCATCTAAGTCACAACAACAGACTGCTTAAACTAATAAAACACATGATTGTATTTTTCTTGTCTTTATTGAACACATTCAGTGTAGGTTGGAAAAAGTATGTTAACCCCTAGGCTTATGACTTATCCAAAAGCTAATTGGAGTCAGCTAACCTGGAGTACAATCATTGAGACGAGAGTGGATATGTTGGTTAGAGCTGCCCTGCCCTTTGAGTTTGCTATTTACAAGAAGCATTGCCTAATGTTGAACCATGCCTCTAGCAAAAGAGATATCAGAAGACCCAAGATTAGGAATTGTTGACTTGCATAAAGCTGGAAAGGGTTTCAAAAGTATATCTAAAAGCCTTTGTGTTCATCAGTCCACGATAAGACAAATTGTCTATAAATAGAGAAAGTTCAGCACTGTTGCTACTCTCCCTAGGAGTGGCCGTCCTGCAAAGATGACTGCAAGAGCACAGAGCGGAATGCTCAATGAAGTTAAGAAGAATCCTAGAGTGTCAGCCATAGACTTGCAGACATTTCTGGAACATGTTAACATCTCTGTTGACAAGTCTATGATACGTAAAACACTAAACAAGAATGGTGTTCATGGGAGGACATCACGGAAGAAAACATTGCTGTACGTCTGAAGTTCACAAAAGAGCATCTAGATATTCCACAGTGCTACTGGCAAAATAATCTGTGTACAGATGAAACTACAGTTCAGTTGTTTGGAAGGAACAAACAACACTGTGTGGAGAAAAAAAGGCACAACACACCAACCTCATCTCAAATGTAAAGTATGGTGGAGGGAGCATCGTGGTTTGGAGCTGCTTTACTGCCTCAATGCCTGGACAGCTTGCTATCATCGCCCAAAAAATGTATTCCCAAGTTTATCTAGACATTTTGCTGGAGAATGTAGGGCTATCTGTCTGCCAATTGAAGCTCAACAGAAGTTGGATAATGCAACCGGACAACAACTCAAAACAGAAGTAAATCAACAACAGAATAGCTTCAACAGATGAAGATACGCCTTCTGGTGTGGCCCAGTCAGAGTCCTGACCTCAACCCGATTTGAGATGCTGTGGTATGACCTCGAGCAGTTCACACCAGACATCCCAAGAATATTGCTGAACTGAAACAGTTTTGTAAAGAGGAATGGTCCAAAATTCCTCCTGACCATTGTGCAGGTTTGATCCGCAACTACAGAAAATGTTTGGGGTTGAGGTTATTGCTGACAGAGGGTCAACCAGTTATTAAATCCAAGGGTTCACATACTTTTTCCACCCTGCACTGTGAATGTTTACACGGTGTTTTCAATAAAGACACGAAAACGTATAATTGTTTGTGTGTTATTAGTTTAAGCAGACAGTTTATTGTTGTGACTTAGATGAAGATCAGATAAAATTTGATGACCAATTTATGCAGAAGTACAGGTATTTCCAAAGGGTTCACATACTTTTGCTTGCCACATACATACATACATACATACATGTATACATGCATACAGTACCGTTCAAATGTTTGGGGTCACTTAGAAATGTCCTTGTTTTTGAAAGAAAAGCACTTTTTTTGGTCCATTTTTTAAATATCATCAAATTGATCAAAAATACAGTGTAGACATTGTTAATGTTGGAAATGACTATTGTAACTGGAAACGGCTGATTTTTATTTATTTTTAATCATGAAATATCTATATAGGTGGACAGAGGCCCATTATCAGCGACCATCACTCCTGTGTTCCAGTGGCACGTTGTGTTAGCTAATTCAAGTTTATCATTTTAAAAGGCAAATTGATCATTAGAAAACCATTTTGCAATTGTTAGCACAGCTGAAAAGAACCACTAAAACTGGCCTTCTTTAGACTAGTTGAGTGTCTGGAGCATCAGCATTTGTCGGTTCAATTACAGGCTCAAAATGGTCAGAAACAAATAACTTTCTTCTGAAACTCATCAGCCTATTCTTGTTCTGAGAAATGAAGGCTATACCATGTGAGAAATTGCCAAGAAACTGAAGATCTCGTACAACGCTGTGTACTACTCCCTTCACAGAAAAGCGCAAACTGGCGCTAACCAGAATAGAAAGAGGAGTGGGAAGCCCTGGTGCACAACTGAGCAAGAGGACAAGTACATTAGTGTCTAGTTTGAGAAACAGACACCTCACAACTCAAATAGCAGCTTTTATTTTTTACATTTTATTTCACCTTTATTTAACCAGGTAGGCTAGTTGAGAACAAGTTCTCATTTACAACTGCGACCTGGCCAAGATAAAGCATAGCAGTGTGAACAGACCGCAACACAGAGTTACACATGGAGTAAGCAATAAACAAGTCAATAACACAGTAGAAAAAAAGGAGTCTATATACATTGTGTGCAAAAGACATGAGGTTGGTGAATAATTACAATTTTGCAGATTAACACTGGAGTGATGAATGATCAGATGGTCATGTACAGGTAGATATTGGTGTGCAAAAGAGCAGAAAAGTAAATAAATAAAAACAGTATGGAGATGAGGTAGGTGAAAAAGGGTGGGCTATTTACCAATAGACTATGTACAGCTGCAGCGATCGGTTAGCTGCTCAGATAGCTGATGTTTGAAGTTGGTGAGGGAGATAAAAGTCTCCAACTTCAGCGATTTTGCAATTCGTTCCAGTCACAGGCAGCAGAGTACTGGAACGAAAGGCGGCCAAATGAGGTGTTGGCTTTAGGGATGATCAGTGAGATACACCTGCTGGAGCGCGTGCTACGGATGGGTGTTGCCATCGTGACCAGTGAGCTGAGATAAGGCGGAGCTTTACCTAGCATGGACTTGTAGATGACCTGGAGCCAGTGGGTCTGGCGACGAATATGTAGCGAGGGCCAGCCGACTAGAGCATACAAGTCGCAGTGGTGGGTGGTATAAGGTGCTTTAGTGACGAAACGGATGGCACTGTGATAGACTGCATCCAGTTTGCTGAGTAGAGTGTTGGAAGCCATTTTGTAGATGACATCGAAGTCGAGGATCGGTAGGATAGTCAGTTTTACTAGGGTAAGTTTGGCGGCTTGAGTGAAGGAGGCTTTGTTGCGAAATAGAAAGCTGATTCTAGATTTGATTTTCGATTGGAGATGTTTGATATGAGTCTGGAAGGAGAGTTTGCAGTCTAGCCAGACACCTAGGTACTTATAGACGTCCACATATTCTAGGTCGGAACCATCCAGGGTGGTGATGCTAGTCGGGTATGCGGGTGCAGGCAGCGACCGGTTGAAAAGCATGCATTTGGTTTTACTAGCGTTTAAGAGCAGTTGGAGGCCACGGAAGGAGTGTTGTATGGCATTGAAGCTTGTTTGGAGGTTAGATAGCACAGTGTCCAAAGAAGGGCCGAAGGTATATAGAATGGTGTCGTCTGCGTAGAGGTGGATCAGGGAATCGCCTGCAGCAAGAGCAACATCATTGATATACACAGAGAAAAGAGTCGGCCCGAGAATTGAACCCTGTGGCACCCCCATAGAGATTGCCAGAGGACCAGACAGCATGCCCTCCGATTTGACGCACTGAACTCTGTCTGCAAAGTAATTGGTGAACCAGGCAAGGCAGTCATCCGAAAAACCGAGGCTCCTGAGTCTGCCGATAAGAATATGGTGATTGACAGAGTCGAAAGCCTTGGCAAGGTCGATGAAGACGGCTGCACAGTACTGTCTTTTATCGATGGCGGTTATGATATCGTTGAGTACCTTGAGTGTGGCTGAGGTGCACCCGTGACCGGCTCGGAAACCAGATTGCACAGCGGAGAAGGTGCGGTGGGATTCGAGATGGTCAGTGACCTGTTTGTTGACTTGGCTTTCGAAGACCTTAGATAGGCAGGGCAGGATGGATATAGGTCTGTAACCGTTTGGGTCCAGGGTGTCTCCCCCTTTGAAGAGGGGGATGACTACGGCAGCTTTCCAATCCTTGGGGATCTCAGACGATATGAAAGAGAGGTTGAACAGGCTGGTAATAGGGGTTGCGACAATGGTGGCAGATAGTTTCAGAAATAGAGGGTCCAGATTGTCAAGCCCAGCTGATTTGTACGGGTCCAGGTTTTGCAGCTCTTTCAGAACATCTGCTATCTGGATTTGGTTAAAGGAGAACCTGGAGAGGCTTGGGCGAGGAGCTGCGGGGGGGGCGGAGCTGTTGGCCGAGGTTGAAGTAGCCAGGCGGAAGGCATGGCCAGCCGTTGAGAAATGCTTATTGAAGTTTTCGATAATCATGGATTTATCAGTGGTGACCGTGTTACCTAGCCTCAGTGCAGTGGGCAGCTGGGAGGAGGTGCTCTTGTTCTCCATGGACTTCACGGTGTCCCAGAACTTTTTGGAGTTGGAGCTACAGGATGCAAACTTCTGCCTGAAGAAGCTGGCCTTAGCTTTCCTGACTGACTGCGTGTATTGGTTCCGGACTTCCCTGAACAGTTGCATATCACGGGGACTATTCGATGCTATTGCAGTCCGCCACAGGATGTTTTTGTGCTGGTCGAGGGCAGTCAGGTCTGGGGTGAACCAAGGGCTGTATCTGTTCTTAGTTCTGCATTTTTTGAACGGATCATGCTTATCTAAAATGGTGAGGAAGTTACTTTTAAAGAATGACCAGGCATCCTCAACTGACGGGATGAGGTCAATGTCCTTCCAGGATACCCGGGCCAGGTCGATTAGAAAGGCCTGCTCACAGAAGTGTTCTAGGGAGCGTTTGACAGTGATGAGGGGTGGTCGTTTGACTGCGGCTCCGTAGCGGATACAGGCAATGAGGCAGTGATCGCTGAGATCCTGGTTGAAGACAGCGGAGGTGTATTTGGAGGGCCAGTTGGTCAGGATGACGTCTATGAGGGTGCCCTTGTTTACAGAGTTAGGATTGTACCTGGTGGGTTCCTTGATGATTTGTGTGAGATTGAGGGCATCTAGCTTAGATTGTAGGACTGGCGAGGTGTTAAGCATATCCCAGTTTAGGTCACCTAACAGAACAAACTCTGAAGCTAGATGGGGGGCGATCAATTCACAAATGGTGTCCAGGGCACAGCTGGGAGCTGAGGGGGGTCGGTAGCAGGCGGCAACCGTGAGAGACTTATTTCTGGAGAGAGTAATTTTCAAAATTAGTAGTTCAAACTGTTTGGGTATGGACCTGGAAAGTATGACATTACTTTGCAGGCTATCTCTGCAGTAAACTGCAACTCCGCCCCCTTTGGCAGTTCTATCTTGACGGAAGATGTTATAGTTGGGTATGGAAATCTCTGAATTGTTGGTGGCCTTCCTGAGCCAGGATTCAGACACAGCAAGGACATCAGGGTTAGCAGAGTGTGCTAAAGAGTGTGCTAAAGCAGTGAGTAAAACAAACTTAGATACTTCAAAGTAGCTCCTCTGCCTTGCTGTCAGCTTTGCACACTCTTGGCATTCTGTCAACCAGCTTCACCTGGAATGCTTTTCCAACAGTCTAGGAGTTCCCACATATGCTGAGCACTTGTTGGCTGCTTTTCCTTCACTCTGCAGTCCAACTCATCCCAAAACATCTCAATTGGGTTGAGGTCGGGTGATTGTGGTTGTCTGATGCAGCATTCCATAACCCTTACACAGCCTGGAGGTGTGTTGATTTATTGTCCTGTTGAAAACAAATGATTGTCCTGTTGAAAACAAATTATAGTCAGACTAAAGGTGGTAGCCATGCTGGTTAAGTGTGCCTTGAATTTTAAATAAGTCACAGACTGTGTCACCCAGCAAAACAACCCCACAACTCCTCCATGCTTCACGATGGGAACCACCGGAGTAACAACGGAGGTCATCCGTTGTTACCAAAAATCTCATATTTGGACTCATCAGACCAGAGGACCGATTTCCACCGTTCTAATGTTAATTGCTTGTGTTTCTTGGCCCAAGCAGATCTCTTCTTATTGGTGTCCTTTAGTAGTGGTTTCTTTGTAGCAATTTGACCATGAAGGCCTAATGTATGCAGTCTCCTCTGAACAGTTGATGTTGAGATGTGTCTGTTATTTGAACTGTGAAGCATTTATTTGGGCTGCAATTTCTGAAGCTGTTAACTCTAATGAACTTATCCTCTGCAGCAGAGGTAACTCTGGGTCTTCCTTTCCTGTGGCGCTCCTCATGAGTGCCAGTTTCATCATAGCATTTGATGGTTTTTCCGACTGTACATGAGGAAACTTTTTTTATTGAAAGTTATTTTAATTTTCCGCATTGACTGACCTTCATGTCTTAAAGTAATGATGGACTGTCATTTCTCTTTGCTTATTTGAGGTGTTTTTGCCACACTATGTACTTAGCCCTATTTGGAAAAAGAATCTTCTGTATACCACCCCTAACTTTTCACAGCACAAATGATTGGATCAAATGAAATAAATTCCACAAATTAACTTTTAACAAGACATACCTCTTAATTGAAATGCATTCCAGGTGACTACCTCATGAAGCTGGTTGAGAAAATGCCAAGCATGTGCAAAGCTGTCAAGGCAAAGGGAGGCTACTTTGAGGAATCTCAAATATAAAATACATTTGGATTTCTTTAACACTTTTTCGGTTACTAGATGATTCCATAAGTGTTATTTCATAGTTTTGATGTCTTCACTATTCTAAAATGTAGAAAATTTAAATAAATAAATTAAAACCCTTGAATGAGTAGGTGTCCTAACTTTTCACTGGTACTGTGTGTGTGTGTGTATTCGTACAGTGGCTTCAGAATGTTGTCAGACCCATTCCGCTTTCATTTTTTTGTTAAGTTTACAGCCTTATTGTAAAATGGATTACTCTTTTTTTTTTATCTCAACCTGCACTCAATACCCTATAATGACAAAACAAAAAAAGGTTTTTAGAAATTTTTGTAAATTTACTACCAATGATTAAAAACATCGTATTTACTTAAGTATTCAGACCCTGGGCCAATAACCGAAAGGTTGCTGAATCAAATCCCCAAGCTGACAAGGTTACAACTGAATGCCCCGTTCTGCCCATGAGCAAGGCAGTCAGCCCACTGTTCCCCGTGCACCGATGACATAGATGTTGATTTAGGGCAGCTCCCCGCACATCTCATATTCAGAGGGGTTGAGTTAAATGCAGAAGACACATTTCAATGTAATGCATTCAGTTGTAATACTGACTCAAAATTGAGCTCCGGTTCATCCAGTTTCCATTGATCATCCTTGATGTATCTACAACTTGATTGGAGTCCACCTGTGGTAAATTCAATTGATTGGACATGATTTGCAACGGCACACGCCTATCTACAAGAAGGTCCCACAGTTGACTGTGCATGTCAGAGCAAAAACCAAGCCAAGAGGTCGAAGGAATTGTCCGTAGAGCTCCTAGACAGGATTGTATCGAGGCACATATCTGGATAAGGGTACCAAAACATTTCTGCAGTAATGAAGGTCCCCAAGAACACAGTGGCCTCCATCATTCTTAAATGGAAAAAGTTTGGCACTACCGATCCTGTTCCTAGAGCTGGCTGCTCAGCCATACTCGGCAATCGGGGGAGAATGATCTTGGTCACCTCCCTGACAAAGAACCCGATGGTCACTCTGACCGCGCTCCAGAGTTCCTCTGCAGAGATGGGAGAACCTTCTAGAAGGATCACCATTTCTGCAGCACTCCACCATTCAGGTCATTTACGGTAGAGTGGCCAGACGGAAGCCACTCCTCAGTAAAAGGCACATTGGAGTTAGTCCTTTAGGTTCCTTTTGGCTGTCAGCCCATGAGAAACAAGATTCTCTGGCCTGATGAAACCAAGATTGAACTATTTGGCCTGCATGCCAAGTATCACGTCTGAAAGAAACCTGCCACCATCCCTATGGTGAAGCATGGTGGCAGCATCATGCTGCGGTGATGGTTTTCAGCAGCAGGGACTGGGAGACTAGTCAAGATGAAGGGAAAGATTAACGGAGCGAAGTACAGAGATCCTTGATGAAAACCTGCTCAGACTGAGGCAAAGGTTCACCTTCCAACAGGACAATGACCCTAAGCACAGAGCCAAGACAACACAGGAATGGCTTCGGGACAAGTCTACGAATGTCCTTGAGTGGCCTAGCCTGAGCCTGGACTTGAACCTGACTGGAAAATAGCTGTGTTGTGATGCTCCCCATCCAACCTGACAGAGCTTGAGAGGATCTGAATACTTACAGTAAATGTTCTGTTTTTCCCTTAGTAGTTATGTGGTATTGTGTGGAGGGGACTATTTAATCCATTTTAGAATAAGGCTGTAATTTAACCAAATGTGGAATAATTCAAGGGGTCAAATACTTTCCGAATGCACTGTATATAAGAAAGATAATTTTGGTTTTTACTAAATATGTTTCTTTCTTCTCTTCTCTCCCCTCCCACCACAGGTTGTATTTGACAGACCCAAAGGAATGGCCCTTATACTGTATAATAACATAGAATATGCACAGGCAGCTGTTAAGGAGACCAAGGGGTGGAAGATTGGTGGCAACAAAATTAAGGTAGCAAAAAAATGTCTTATGAATTAGAATCCCTGTTGGTTGGGGAAATAGGCCGGGTGATTGAAGACCATAGTCCAAACAATGATATTTGTCTCTGATTTATCAACTTCCATGTGTTTTTGCTTGCAGGTGGACTTTGCCAATCAGGAAAGTCAGATGGCTTTCTATCACTCAATGCAGGCATCTGGGCAGGACATTCGCGACTTCTATGAAATCCTATCTGAGCGAAGGTTTGGATCATTTTTTCTAGGTGAATTTTGTCACATATCCCCATTTGCAAAATTCCAATGACATTGAATAATATGAATTTGGTTCCTCTTTTTTTTGTGTTTATCAGGGATGAGCGCAGGCCGCAATTTGAGTTTACAGCTGAACGGCCATTCTTTGACAATAGTGTACGAACACCTGGAGGAACCTTCACAGAAGATCCCCGTCGCAAGTTACCTGACAGAGGCCGCGAGTTCTACACAGAATGGGACTCATACCAGGGGGATTTCTATGACCCGCGTTACTTTGATGACCCGCGTGAGTACAGAGATTACAGAGACCCCTATGAGCAGGACATCCGCAAATACAGTTACTTGCAGAGGGAACGTGAGCGTGAGCGCTTTGAAACAGACCGTGACCATGGGCGGAGAACAATGGAACACAGCCAGAGCCCTTCTCACCCTCATCGCCCTGCCAGTCCTACAGCGTCCCACTCCCTCTCTGAGCGTCTACCAAATGACTCTGATCGCCGCATTTGCTGTAGATCCTCAGAGCGAAGTGCCAGCTGCAGTTCACTCTCACCTCCAAGATTTGACAAGGCACGAACTGATCGGTATAATAAGAGTGATAAGCCAGAGAAGGATAGACCATTTGAAACTGAACATGGTACTGGGGGTGATAAGGAAAAGTGGTCTGGGCGCAAGGAGAAGGGTGAGAAACAGAGGCTGCGAAAGCTTAAATTGCAATCTCCCAGCGTTCCATCGCCTGAGACGGTGCCTAAACTGGAAAGAGAAGTTAGTCCAGATGCAGTCCTTCGAAGCAAAGTTAGCAAGTTTCCCCTTAAGGAAAAAGAAGGCTCAGGCAAAGGACGGCTAGACCTACCACCTTGTGTGGTGCAGCTAACACGTGTGAAGGAGAAGGAAGTGAACTTGCTTGGTCATGCTGTCCTAGAAAAACAAAGAGTTAGAGGTGGGAATGACAGTATCCGGCTTGCATCACCTTCAAGGGATCAGAAAAGTCCTCCCTTCCGCATAGATCACCAAAAAGGAGATATAGTCAAGCATGGGAAGGTGCCAAAAGACAACCACCTTGAAGTTGTTGACAAGGATGGTAAAATGAAAGCCAAAAAACATATGAAAGCTGACCCTAGGTATGATGGTTCTAACTCTGTGGATGTTGACCGTCTAGCTGCACGAAAGAGGCGTTTTGAAGACTCCATGGGGAAGACCGATCAACTGAAGAGGGAGAGTCCGGAAGAGGTCAGTAGACTGGGACTTAGGAAGACACCTGACAGTGCTATGGCAAAGGAGAATGAGGGTGAAAAGAGCCTATTGCGCAAAGTGGTGCATAAGATGGAGCATTGCAAGGCTAAATCTGAGAGACTTGTTACTGTTTGCAGTCCTAAAGATGAACAAGAGTCTGAAATAGTCTCCATGGGAATGGGGCTTGGACTCAGTTTGGAACTTCAGTCACGACTTGGAGAACCAACAGAAGAGGCAACAGATCCATTAGACCCAACCTGTCTGAAAATTCAGTTTTGGGGATCAAGTCTCACGAAAATCTCTGATGGGAGTCTTGACCAGGACGCATTCACACAACTGCCGCAACAAGACAATGGCGAGCAGGGTGTAGGACTATATAAAAGTAGAGGGGAGACTGAGGAACGACTTAAGTCTGACCTTGACCTCTCTCAGACCTGCAGAAAACAAATGGAACAGAGCCGACAAGAGCCTGACAAATCACATAAATCAGAAAGCCCACAAGATGGCGACACAGAGGACTTTGAACGGTGCAGTCTGGTGCATGAGGTAGGAAAAACACCTCAAGATGTTACAGACGATTATCCATCTAGCAAACGTAAGAAATCCGAGAGTTTTGACTTTGACTTGCTAAGTGGTAAGAGAGACCGCAACTACAGGTCTTCCTTTCCTTCAAATGAAGAAGAGTGTGCCTCCCGGTTAGCACAATCAGTTGCCAATAAAGAGATTAAAGACTCTCCAAAAGAAGAGGACAAAGTCTACTCGCATGTAGATTCATTGAAATACAGCTTGGACATGACACCTAATTGTTTCCGTTCCCCTATCACAGAATTTCCTAAGCTTAAAACAGCATTGCTTGGGTGTAACGAGCAGTTACTTCAACGATGGGAGAGTAGAATCAAATCTGACTGCCTCAGAATGGACATGACCTTCCCCAGTAGCATTGTGAAACAAGAAAGCATTTGCAAACGTCTTGTGTGTGAACTAGAGCCTGGAGAAGTATCGTCAGATTCAGATGATGATGGTGAGAACAAAAACCACTCCCCTAAGCCCAACACCTCACTGTCCTCTATCCTCGGGGAACGTGAAGAAAGGTTGACAGGCCTCAAGCTCTCATGCTCCCTGGAGAAGAACAAGTTCTATTCTTTTGCATTAGACAAGACTATCACTCCAGACACACAAGCACTTCTTGAGCGAGCCAAGTCATTGTCCTCCGCAAGGGAGGATAATTGGTCTTTTCTTGACAGAGACTCTCGCTTTGCCAGTCTTCGCGGTGGCTCAGACAAAGAAAAGGTAGAGTCTGTACCACGACCTATCCCGTCTTGGTACATGAAAAAGAAGAAGATTCGTACTGACTCTGAAGGTAAACTGGATGACAATAAGAAAGACCCCAAAGCAGAGGATCTGGAACGGCAGGAGCTGTTTGCATCTCGTTTTCTTCATAGTTCAATCTTTGAGCAAGATTCACGGCGTCTACAACATCTTGAGCGCAAAGATCCTGAGTTGGGAGTTGGCAGACATCCTGCCAAACAGGATGCTGTCAAAGGACAACCTGGGCCATGGGGAGGGGACCTTCAAGAGCCCATAGTTCTTTTTCATAGCCGCTTTCTGGAGCTTCAACAACAGAAGGAGACCTCATGGGGCCACTTTCCACAAGAAATTGAAAGTGTTGATGAGAGTGAACAAGAAGTGTCTCCCAAGGTTTTAGAGTTCCTGCAGAAGGCCGATATTAAATCAGTCAGCCCTGCTCTCATCTTGCCAATTTCACAGTTTCTTTCTTCACCCAGAGAGATTTCTCCACAGCAGGAGAAAGAGGTTGTTTTAACTACTTCATCCTCTGAACAGACTCTTTCACTGATTGAAGAGGAAAAAGTAGAACATAATCTGGAAGTTTTCCCACCCCAATCTCCTCTAGTAGAGATCCAACCCCCTGCCTCAATTTTAATCACACCCTTATCACCTTTCCTTTCAGATGCTGAGGTTAAAGTTGAACCTAAAGAGGTATTATGTGAACCCAGAGTTACAACTGAAGGCAATCTTACAGTGGATCATACATCTTTCCTTGATAATATGCCTCCCACTCCTGGTGCCTCATTAAGTAGTTTTGAGGCAAATGCTGCTGAATTCACCAGTTCTGCTTCCCCCAAGGTTGACGAAAATATAGAAATGGTAAAGATAGAGACCCAACCAGAGAAACCATATTCGAAGGACTTTGACAAACCTCAGAAATCTGACGATTCCCAAGAGGTTCACGTACCAGTTTCAGAGGCTGGAATCAAACCAGCAAAGCCAATTCGCAAACAACCCAAGAGTAAAAGAGCTAAGCCAAATGTGTCAGTAACACAAATCCTGGAGCCCCCCAAAACCGCTGTCTCTGAGAAACCAGTAACTCGAAAGAGTGAGCGAATTGACAGAGAGAAGCTGAAAAGGTCTTCATCTCCACGAGGAGAAGTATTAAAGGCATCATCAGAACCTAAAACCACAGCCAAGTCACCAGTTAATGTCCCTGACTCTGAGAATGAATCAATCCTAATCCACGGAAGGAGCAGACGACGAAATATTCGGTCAGTTTATGCCACACAGTCTGAAGGGGATGCCCAGCCACCATGTAAAGAGGTGGTGGAGTCCTCCTGCTCCACCCGTAAGTGTGGTGTCGATAAGGATCTAGTGCTGCAGCAGGATGCATTGAACACATCTACCTACACAAGGCGAGGTCGCCCACCCAAGTCACGCAGGCGAGGGCAAGATGTGTCACCAGTGAAAGGGGACTCGCAAAAATCATCAGAGGAAGACGGTGACATAAAAGAGCCTGCGAACACTGGACAGGGTTCTAGAATGTCTGAGGGGTGGTGTTCACCCCTTATGCAGAACGTGCAGACAGCTAAAGTGTCTTCACTTACTGGGGCTTCAATTGGTAGGAAAGCAAGTAGACTAGACAAACAATCCAAGAGTGAAACATCATCAGGAGAGAAGTCAGTTGATAGTACAACTACTGAAGAGCCTGAGCCCAAAATAAAAGATGAGTCCGAAGAAGCAGGGAAATTATTAGAGGAAGCAATGCAATGCTTGCCAACACAGAAAGACGAAGGAGACAAAGTGCTAACTGATCAAATTGAGAAAAAGTATTCTGAAGGGGACATTGAGAGGCTAGAATCTACCCATGTGGAGAAAAGACAACAATCTGAAAAGAGTGGGAAAGTAAAAGCACCAAGGTTTACACGAAATGCCAAATTGGTGACGGAGGATAAATCGCTTGGCTTGAGAAACCTTGAGATTCGTGTAAGCTTAGATGATGTGAAAGGGTTGCTTTGCTCTGAGGAGGATGAGGCTGTATCTTTTGAGACCACTGCTAAAAATGCCAAACCAGGAGTACCAGATAAAGAAGAAGCAAGGACTCAGTGTTATCTGAAAGATGCTGCAGAGTTCAGCCCAGAGGAAAGGGAAGATGCTCTGTTAGACCCTGAACAAACGGTAGACCCAGCAGCCGCTATTTTGGCACGTCAGATGGAACTGGAACGGGCAGTGGAGAATATTGCCAAACTTACAGTTGTGCAACCTCTTCAACCCTATAAGGAACCACCTGCAGAGCCACCTACCCTGCTGCCCCCTGTCACTATAGAACCAGAGAATGAAATGGAGGGGGTGAAGTCAGCTATTCCTGCCAGTGAAACCGAACTAGCTGCTGCTATAGATTCCATTACTGCGGAAGACGTATCTACTGATACAGATGGTTTCACAGCTCCTTCCACTTATACTGCAATTGTTCCTACCCCAGAGCCTCTGGTCTTACCCTCTGCCAATGATGTCTTGGAACCAGAAACACACATGGCTATCAGCAACATTATTGACCCAGACCCAGAGATGGGAGTTTTGATTCCCAGTGCCAAACCCCTGATGACAGATGCTAAAGCCTCTGAATCAACAGTCTCTGGGGCCTCTGCCGAAGATGAGTCTCTTCCATCAGAAACACACACAAAAAAAGGGAAAGCAGTCAGACTTAAGACTCCAAAGAGGTCCAGAGGACGAAAGGCTGTCAACCGGAAGGGAGAGACTGCTGAAGAGGTATCAGAAGCTGAGACCTCCCCCTTCAAGCTACCAGAGTCCATTCCTGAAGAAATTGAAGTCATCAACTCTAAGGCAGCTACTGCTACAGCAACAGCCACTGTTGTCACCTCAGCTGCTACCTGCAAATGTGATATCACATGCACCATGACTGTGAACACTCCCAAGGAGGCAGAACAACCTGCTGTGGAACAACCCGTACCTGAAGAATCAGCCTTTCACTCTAGCACCAAGAGACTTCCTCATTTCAAAAAGTTTCAAATATCCGCAGTAGCCCCTGCTCTCTCTCCATCCCCTGCTCTCACACCTTCTCCAACCCAATTGAATGTCCCTCTACCCTGCCAAGGCAAGATGCCTGTTTCACCAGACTGGCTTCACAGATCTGAAGAAAGTATAATACATGCTACTCCTGCAACTCTAGTTTCTGTATTGACTCCCTCTGCACCAGCAGTAACAGCGCTTGGAAGCCAGTCGGAAAATCCACTTATGCCTCCTGATACTAAGGCATCGGATATTGACCCTAGCTCCAGCACTCTCAGAAAGATCCTCATGGATCCCAAATATGTGTCGGCATCAAACAGCAATGCCATTCCTACTACAGTGCTAACCACAACGCAGGCAGATCCTCGCATGTCAGAGAATGAAAACTCATCTGACACAATGGCTGCTCGGCACATGCATCCTGAAGACAGACCCTTGCCTTTCACTCTTCAAAAACCGTCCCCGCTCACCGAGACCCAGCAGAACTTTGGAGAGAAGATGGTGCATTCAGTCATTTCTTCTCCTACTACCTCTGTCATCAGCCGGATTCCAATGCCCTTTGACACTGAGGAAGCACCTCGAATCTCCCTAAGTAACCGTAATGCTGGCCTATCTCTAACCAAACAGAAATCCAGATCAAGTATGAACGAGAACAACTGTTACCATGGAGTGGATGTGGCAGAAGATGTAAACTGCAGAGGACGGTCTGTAGTTGAGAGCACACCCTACATCACAGGCTCCAGTCGTGGCCTCAGGGTAAATACATCAGAGGGTGTGGTAGTACTAAGTTACTCAGGGCAAAAAACAGAGGGACCTCAACGGATCAGCGCCAAAATTAGCCAGATCCCACCGGCCAGTGCAGTTGACATAGAGTTTCAGCAGTCTGTGTCTAAATCTCAGATTAAGCAAGAACCATTTGCCCCATCCCAGCTTTGCACCCCCAAGGGACCCCTGACACCCACAGGGTACGGACACCCGGGGGTACTCTTAACTGGCCATACATACAATTCTCAGCCTGTCATCTCCACCATTAAGCAGGAGAGTCCTGGTTCTGAAAAGTCAGAGTCGTCATATCACACTGGACCCCAGGGTAGCGCAGTAAAGATGTTTCAACAACCAGTCACTAGTCCTCAAATATTGATGTACAATCGGGCTGTGATGCAGCAGCATGTAAAGAAAGAGCCTGGAGCAGAATCCAAACCAATGATGGTGGATATGGCAAAGGCACACCAGACATCCAACCTCAGCCCAATCATGAATCCACATTACCCATCTTTGACTGGAAACCGCATGAGTCCTAGTCCCAGTACCCCTTCTGATCGGTCAGTCCCACACCTCAAGCAAGAGCCTCATTCCCCTCGAGCAACGGGCCACTCACCTTTACCCTTTGCGAAAGTTTGCTCTCCCAGAAACTCAATGTCCCCCCATGCCGGCTCTATGGTTTTGCATCCTGGCATGCCTGAGATGTCTCCATATGTTGCCAGTATGCACCACCCCCACCCAGAGCAGTCTGTTATAATGACCCCGGTGTCACACAGCGTCACCCAGTCAGTGTCTATATGTCACCTCTCGCACAGTGATGTCAGGATGAATACCCCACAGCTCTCTGGAATGAGTCATGGAAGACGGGCGAATTCCCTGCCATCTCCCCGCACTGGACCTCCTCAGCACGCCAACACCATCAGAGAAATGGTGCTGCAGTCACATGCAGGCCCCACTCGGGGAGCCTCAGACAGCTGTGCTGAAGAGAACATGAAGAACTACCACCAGGGGCTGTGCAGACCCTCTGCACCCCAGCTCCAGTCAGATGTGATGATGATGCAGGCAGAGCAGCACAGAGGGCTGCATCATGCAGGCCTACGTCTGGACCAGTACAGCATGGCCTCCCGAGACATCAGAGACATGCGCGACATACGGGACATGCGCATCCTGATGCACCATCAACTAGGAGAGCACACCATTGCAGAGGGACGTCGGTCACAAACTCCTGAGGCAGGAGCAACCTCAATCACCAACCTCTCTGCTGCCTCCAAGAGTCCAAAAGGAATGACGCAGATCCGGAAGGAGATTCCTAAAACATTGGAGGCAAAGATGTCTCACCCACCTCATACTGAGAGCAGCAGGATCATGGGGGTCCATCCATCTGTCCCTGTTATGGTGTCTCCTCATCATCCTCAAGGTGTTCAGATGATTCATCCAGGTGGCACTGGCTCCTTCCCATTGTACCGGGATATGCAGGGCTTCCACTCCCAGTTTTCCCGTCACTCTTCGATGGGATTGAACTTGGCTCCCCGCGGCATCACACCTTCACAGGTCAGAGAACTATGCATTCATGTTTACATTTAGTTCATTAGTTTATCAGCTTTTTAGTGGTTTTGCCAGTGTTTTCAGTTGATATTGACTTTGACAATTATTTTCGTGTTTCTCTCCTACAGTACATTACTTCTATGTAGATAGCACTGAAGTCTTATTTATTTCCTCAGGATGGTGATCTCAGCCACAGGGGCAAGCTATCTCAGTCACTCTCTGCTGGGTCACTTGGTGGAGGAAGTGAAACCAAATCGGACAACTCCCACCTCCGTCACACAGCCTCCATGGACGTATCCCACATGCCCCGGATGCAGAGGGACACCATTTCACCCTCTTATACTTCTCCCATGGCTCTCTCCCACAAGCAAGAGCTAGCTCTGCAGAAGGGCCCACCACCAGTCTTCATGCCGAGCCCTCCAGTAGCACCCCTCGCAAGTTCCTCACAGTGGCACCCTGAGAGTAAACTGGGGCACTCAGGATACCGGTCCGTCGATATGGTGCAGCTTTTAATGGTAAGGAAGCTGATCATGGGAATTAAAACAATCCTGAAGACTTTAAGTCATCATTAGTAAGGATAGATTAGAATTCGAAATCAGTTTAGATAATATTTCTCTGATCTGTCTTTGCTCCACTTTTGTTTGTGCAGAAATACCCCATCATATGGCAAGGCCTGCTGGCACTGAAGAATGACTTGGCTGCCGTGCAGCTCCACTTTGTCTCTGGCAACAACGTTCTGGCCCACCGTTCACTGCCGCCATTGGAGGGAGGGGCCCCGCTCCGCATCGCACAGAGGATGAGGTTGGAAGCATCCCAGCTTGAGGGCGTGGCTCGCAGGATGATGGTGAGTTGCTAATTGTCTATCATTGAAATTATGCATTTTAGCACGGTTCTTGTAGAATGTTTTCAAACTAAGACACTCTTTGGTAATGTTTTCTTTGCAGGCAACTAGTTGAATGTAAACATGCTTAATATTTCAGTAACATTTCAGGTGAAAGCACAACCGATTTGATGATTGTTGTTTATAGGTGGAGAGTGACTACTGCCTCCTGCTAGCTCTGCCATGTGGACGGGATCAGGAGGATGTTCTCAGTCAGACCCTTCTCCTGAAAGGAGGCTTCATCACCTACCTACAGCAAAAACAGGCAGCTGGGATCATCAATGTCCCCAACCCCGGCTCCAATCAGGTATGTGGTGCGTTCTGACTGTTAAGCCATATCAGCATCCATTTCAAATGGACCTGTAATGATGGCCCTTCTGTATTCAAGTAAATATTAGGTGGAGATGGGAGTATGGTACTGAACTGATTTCAAACAATGAGGTTGGAAACCCAACTGACACGTGTCTGGTCTCTTCCTTCCCCAGCCGGCATACGTGGTGCAGATTTTTCCGCCATGTGATTTCTCTGAGAGCCACCTGTCGCGGCTCGCCCCCGACCTTCTCAACAGTATCTCCAGCATCTCCCCTCACATCATGATTGTCATTGCCTCCGTGTAATACCTCCAATAGAAAAACTCCATTCTCTAGAACCCAACAGAATCAAGCCAACACCAGCCTTTTTGGACTTTCATCCAGGTTAGAAAACTGGAAATGCCTCAGTTTGGATGGGTTTGACCTCTTTTTGTTGTTTTTAAAACATGCACTCACTCTTACTTCTCTTCACCAAGTCCTTAAGTCATCCTTCCACCTCTTATTCCGCAACTCCCTGTCTTTACGGAGAGCATACGGAAGGGTGGATTGGGGGTTTCATGATCAATTCTATGATCATACGTTTCACTTTTGCAATCGTTGGAAGTAAACCGGATTGTGTCTTGATTTTGAAAGCATTCGATGAGACGAAGGAATGAAAAGAGAAAGACTGCTAAGGGATGTTTCTACTCTCATTGAAATAATGATTGTGATTTTATTTACATCTTTTGGGAATTTTCTTAGAAAACAGATCAAATCAGTCATTGCACTATGTTGAGAAAAAAAAACATTATCTTTGTACCGATTAGAGAATAAAATGCTACCTATTATAATAGACATGCACCAGTGACCAGCTTTACTTGTGCAAGAGAAAAATAGAAAAGGAATAATGTCTGCTTCATCAATCTTCTGTACTGCTTTTACTCTTCTACCATCGGCCAACTTGATTTCCTTCTACTTCATTTCCAGAGTCAACTCTATCCTCAGAGGTTACTATTTGAGTTGTACAGTTTGCACTTAATGCCTCAACAGGCGACCTATATATATATATATATATATATATATATCATTTGTTTATTTTTGTTTGTCTTATTTACAAGTCAAGGTGTCGTAGACAATTGCAAAACTGTAAATATTATAAATATTTAAAGATTAAAAATATGTAAGGAGGCCAAGTGGATTATATGACAACTCATCACTATCAACCTTTTGGGGGTGGCAACTGGCAAGGACCCCTACAAAACTCCTAGGAGTGACATTTACAAACTTTTGTTATTAGAATTGATTCTGTGCCAAAATCTCTTTCAATGAACCCCCAGAACCTATTTTCATACTTGATTTTGTATTTGTCACTCAGATCTACTGTACCAGCCTCTGTTTGTACTTGGTTTTTTAAATATATTTTTTAAATATATTTTCGTCATCAGCCCAACCTGTTACAGCATACATACTACTACTCCATTGTGAAATCCTGTCCTCATTTCCATGGAGTGCCATAAACTGTTCTATTTGATGATGGTGAACATAGTCCTTCTGTCTCTCTCCTTGTGTCCTCCACTGCCCTCTACCATTCCTCTGAAAATAATCCTGGATACCAATATGTGCTCCCAAAGTCAAAAAGCAAATTACTCAATGACAGCTGTAGCATGCATAACTTGAATAAGTAAAGGGTAAATAGAATCCGTAAGGCAACGAATGTGACTAAAACTTTAAACAATGCTGGGAATGGATGTGTAAACTGTCTCTTTCCTTTCCCTGAACTAGTGTCTCCCTGAGCCAATTTTGTAAATACTCATGTTCTCAATATGTGCTCTTGTGTACTTTCCCTTATTACTGTCTCTGTTCAGGGTCCTCATGTTTGTGTGACAAAACAAAGCAGTCCGAAAGACGAAGCTAGTTGTGAACCGATGCAGGAAGTAAACCCTGATTCTCAGTTTTTGTGGTGTAAATATTTCTATGACTGCAGGCTGAATACTTTCATGGTGATGTTGAAGGCACTTATAATTTTTGTATACAAATTACAAGAAAATACCCCAAAAACAAAATTATTTATCTTAAACTGTCTTTTGATCAATCTTATTTCATAATTTTCAGTGTATTTTGCTGTTCCTCCATGAGGACATTTTTAAACTGTAAAATAAATGGTTGTTTAACATCTACAGATCATTAAATGGTCCGTCACTCTTGATTTGTGTTTGCTTGCTTTTGCCCGTTGTCTTGGTATGCCTTGTTCCACTGCAGATACATTACTGTATGATATATTACCAACAGTATTATCTAGTTGTTACTCCGATTATGCAGAACATTGTTTTCAGGTTACTACTTGTTGTGAAAATATCCAGCGTCTTCAGGTTACTACTTGTTATGAAATATGTTGCAGTTCACCTTGAAGTCACAAGATGTCAGCATAGGATAATACCCACTGGGCACAGACATCAGTTCAATGTTTAGTTTTGATTTCCATTTTTCTGAGTTATCAACTAATGTGAATTAAACATGTAATCAACCTGTCATTGGATTTAGGTTTAACATTGGGTGAAAAGACAACTCCTTTACGTTGATGACTTTTGCAAATCCAATCAGTTTTCCAAATTAATTTAATGTCATTACACAATTGTTGTTGTTTTAAATTTCTGTTTGTACTTCTATAAGTGCCTGTAGCCTAAAGCTTACAAATCAAATCAAATGTGTTTGTCACATACACATGGTTAGCAGATGTTAATGTGAGTGTAGCGAAATGCTTGTGCTTCTAGTTCCGACAATGCAGTAATAACCAACGAGTAACCTAACAATTCCAAAACTACTACCTTATACACACAAGTGTAAAGGGATAAAAAAATGTGTACATAAAGATATATGAATGAGTGATGGTACAGAACGGCACAGGCAAGATGCAGTAGATGGTATCGAGTACAGTATATACATATGAGATGAGTAATGTAGGGTATGTAAACAAAGTGGCACAGTTTAAAGTGGCTAGTGATACATGTATTACATAAAGATGCAGTAGATGATATAGGGTACAGTATATACATATACATATGAGATGAGTAATGTAGGGTATGTAAACATATTAAGTAGCATTGTTTAGAGTGGCTAGTGATATATTTTACATCAATTTCCATCAATTCCCATTATTAAAGTGGCTGGAGTTGAGTCAGTGTGTTGGCAGCATCCACTCAATGTTAGTGGTGGCTGTTTAACAGTCTGATGGCTACCATGCTCATTTTATGTTTTTATTTTTTGAGTTACAGAGTCCTCTAACTGCACTATTAGTTGACAATCCTAGTTTATGTAGACAAATAGCTCTCATGAGTTTTGGAAAAAATACCACTAATTCATAAACATAGCAACTGCAGTGAAAATCCAAAGAGAAGAGAAGTTGATTTCTCCAACAATGGCCTTGCATTGTTGGTCTTCCAAAGAAAGTCAGACATTTATCTGATAGTATGTGCCCATATTTTGCATTTATGTGAAGCAGTCTGAAGATAAGTGACTATGGAGAAGTATGTCTAAAACTGGGATCGGCACAAGGGAAGGGCAATTAAAGTTGCACTTTTGTACTTATCCTCCCCGAGGCTATAGGGCTCTATAGTTTAAAAATGTTAAGACTAATGCCTGAACATTAGGGTGTCCTGCTGCTCCTGTTACATTCAAAAGCACACCGAAGAATCCTCTATTGGTGAGGAATGTTTGGCGGACAAGCCTGTGTGGATTCTCATCACATTTGGAGGTACTGAAAAGGCTAAAATGAATGTCCTCAAACGGGGACTGCCTGCAGCGAAGAGACCCCAAGTACCCCAACTGTACATTATGGTTTTATAACCCTCAATTTCAGCCATCAAAGGATGTTCTAGAGTTCCAAAATGGTGGCTTCTTCCTGAAATGTCAACTGTGGTTTTCGCTTATTTAAACACTCATCCCACATGCTTAATGCAATAATGTAGCATTTTTCATAACAGTATTTATATCAGAGAGAAAACAGCTACAAAGAGAAGTTGTGAAAATAAAGGTTTTCAAACTGCGAGGCCACTGGATATCTGAGGGAGGGAAAGAGGATCATGCTGGAACTCATCAAAGACACATCACGCCTCTCCTCTCCTTCTCTTTTCATTACAGGAGGAAGAAGGGAGTGTGACCATGGAAAAGAGGGCAAGCGATTTATAGTGCCTCGACAGGCTAAGACAAGGAATGTTAATTGAGGCCCAGCATGAGAAGAAGCAGAGATGGTGGAACACAGTGTGAAGAGAGAACACAGAGAGCAAAGGGGAAACTCAAGATGCTGTTCCTCTCCTCACTTTGTCCCCCCCTCCTACCCTGCTCTCTGAAATTACAGACCTAGCCTATGACAAAGGAGATGGGGAAGCAGCAGCAGGAAGAGTACGAAGGAAAAAAGTTATGCGTCCTTCATGCTTGCTCAACCACCTCCATCTTTCTGTAATTTTAGTCTGTCTTTTGAAGTCTTAGCCCACAACATTACATTCCAAAGGCCACATTGAGCTATTAAAAGAAGATGCAAAGAACTTTGAAAATACTGATTTTGGCTTTTTCTGACATTGATAAGTGCTTGTTTTCATGTTTTGGGTTTTAGGCTTTTTGCTGACATTCCATACAGACGTTGCTCTGAATGTATTATCCACAGACACATTTCAACACATGATAAACACAACTAGATGGGAAGCATTACAATTATGTAATGCATTTTTAAAAATTATTTCTTCTGGGTCTTAGAGATACCCTAAAGTTACATAATGTAGGGGTAAACACACTTCATCTATGTCAATGTGGAGCATCAACCTGGGTGGATCCTCAAAAGGTTATACAGCTGCACCATCGAGAACATCCTGACGGGTTGCAACACTGCCTGTCATGACAACTGTTCGGCCTCCGATCGTAAGGCACTACAGAGCGTATGTATGGCCCAGTACATCAGTGGGGCCAAGCTTTCTGCCATCCAGGACCTCTATACCAGGCGGTGTCAGAGGAAGACCCTAAAATTTGTCAAGACTTCAGCCACCCCAGTCATAGACTGTTCTCTCTGCTACCGCACGGCAAGCGGTACCGGAGCACCAAGTCTAAGTCCAAGAAGCTTCTAAACAGCTTCTACCTCCAAGCCATAAGACTCCTGACTCTCTTTGCATTGCCCCCCCCCCCTCCTTTTTACGCGGCTACTCTCTGTTTATTATCTATGCATAGCCACTTTAATAACTCTACCTACATGCACACATCACCTCAATTACCTCGACTAACCGGTACCTCCGCACTTCAACTCTGCACCGGTACCCCCTGTATATTGCCTCACTATTGTTATTTTACTGCTGCTCTTTAATTATTTGTTACTTTTATTTATTTATTTAAAAAGAAAATTGAGGTATTTCTCTTAAAACATTGTTGGTTAAGTGCTTGTAAGTAAGCATTTCACTGTAAGGTCTACACCTGTTGTATGTGACAAATTACATTTGATTTGATTTGGATCTGGATGCAACAGCAAAACCATAAAGACCTCTTGAAGACTCTTACATGTTCTGTTTATATTGTTGCAGATTTTGTCACATTGGCATTGGAATTGTCTGAACAATAACCTTCGCTGAACCATTCGGAAGAGGTCTAGAGTGGGGGCAGCAGTTGTGCCCTGGAGAGCATTGTGACTCCAAATGATGAATGGGAGGATGTTCACTATTCAGTAAGCTCTTCATTTGGAAGATTAGCCCAAAGAGGCCTGTGTTTTACATATCTGGTTGCTCTGGGTTGGGAGATTTTAGCGGCATGTCTCGCCTCTCCCTTAACTGTGTGTGGGAGGACTTGATAGTAGGGTGGTGTGGAGAGTTACAGGTCCTTGTCAAAAACAGCCTCATTTGGTGGAGCAGCTATATGGAATTGTTTTAAGGTCTTATCGATGATCACTTTGCTGTTTGATTTAGAATTTTAAAACCCCTTGAAGTATCGAAAACAAATGTGAAACAATTATCTGTTGAAATGCATTGAATAACAGATTCACTACACGGAGCAACAGATAGTCCCCCAAAAATCAAATGGAAGTTTTTTTCTGAAGTGTCTGTCCTATATTTGAGAGATATAATAAAGATCAGGATTTTTATTTGTGTCATCTTTATTTAACTAGGCAAGTCAGTTAAGAACAAATTCTTATTTACAATGACGGCCTACAAAAGCCAAACCCAGACGACGCTTGGCCAATTGTGCGACGCCCTATGGGACTCCCAATCACAGCCAGTTGTGATACAGCCTGGATTCAAACAAGAGTGTCTGTAGTGACTTCTCTAGCACTGAGATGCGGTGCCTTAGACCACTGCGCCACTCGGAAGCCCAAACATTTATTTTATTTGACATGTATTTAACCAATTTAATCCATTGTAGAATAAGGCTGTAACGTAACAAAATGTGTAAAAAGTCAAGGGGTCTAAATACTTTCCGAATGCACTATACTTACATAAATCTTTTCAACTGGTACCGGGGGACCTTCAGATGAGTCTTGTGAGGCCTGTGGGCGTCCTAGTACAAAACAACCCACGTGTACGTGTTTGTGATAGTCTCACCTTTACACAGAGGGTTAATATTAGGTGAAACCGTATTGACTCTACAGACGATTTTGTGAGCAGATCGATTTTCAGGATGTCTCATGGTCTGACAAACACTGCACTAGCTCTGTCACCTTTCAGATGCATCCAATGCAAAAAAAAAACAGATACCGCATGTCTATCTTACATTTATGAATTTTTATGGGGATTATTTTATTATGCTTATTAGATGTCCCCGGGGTCATGGTCATCGACCTTAGGGGGCTAATCCAAGAGCCTAGATAAGAACACAGACAATGTGGAAAGAGACAGATGAGAGGCTGCTTGTGGTAGCAGAAGCAGGAAGTACAAGGGAGCAAAGGTCATGTGTATACATATTTATTCAGTAACACACAAAATGTACAAAATCACACAGCCCAATAGGCCTACTGCTAATACTGCATTTGGTCTCTGACTCAGTCTTTCTAAATCCTGATTTTGGCCGATTTTTCTCAGTAGAACATGGCTATACCTCCATACACTCTTCTATGTACATTCTAGTACATCCCAGTCCTCTTTTGTCCCTATTACCTGGTTATAAGAGAAAGGTGTCTGCCCACCCAAGGTGCATACTACATGTATGACCCATTCCACACACTTCACAATAAGTGAGCTCATGTCCGGAGGCCTTGTTGTCAGAAAGGTCAATGATGTCATGCTAACACGATAGAACCAGTGAAAGGATGAGGATCCACCTTTTCCAGCCTCCAGTATTTATTTTAATTTTATTTCACCTTTATTTAACCAGGTAGGCTAGTTGAGAACAAGTTCTCATTTACAACTGCGACCTGGCAAAGATAAAGCAAAGCAGTGCAACACAAACAACAACACAGAGTTACACATGGAATAACAAACATACAGTCAATAATACAATAGAAAAAGTCTATATACAGTGTGTGCAAATGAGGTAGGATAATGAAGGTAAGGCAATAAATAGGTCATAATGGCGAAATAATTACAATATAGCAATTAAACACTGGAGTGATAGATGTGCAGAAGATGAGTTTACAAGTAGAGATATTGGGGTGCAAAGGAGCAAAAATAAATAAAATAGATAACAGTATGGGGATGAGGTAGTTGGGATGGGCTATTTACAGATAGGCTATGTACAGGTGCAGTGATCTGTGAGTTGCTCTGACAGCTGGTGCTTAAAGCTAGTGAGGGAGATATGAGTCTCCAGCTTCAGTGATTTTTGCAGTCATTGGCAGCAGAGAACTGGAAGGAAAGACGGCCGAAGGAGGAATTGGCTTTGGGGGTACCTAGTGAGATATACCTGCTGGAGTGCGTGCTACGGGTGGGTGCTGCTATGGTGACCAGTGAGCTGAGATAAGGCGGGGCTTTACCAAGCAAAGACTTATAGATGACCTGGATCCAGTGGGTTTGGTGACGAGTATGAAGCTAGGGCCAGCCAACGAGAGCATACATGTCGCAGTGGTGGGTAGTATATGGGGCTTTGGTGACAAAACGGATGGCACTGTGATAGACTGCATCCAATTTGCTGAGTAGAGTGTTGGAGACTATTTTGTTAATGACATGGCCGAAGTCGAGGATCGGTAGGATAGTCAGTTTTACGAGGGTACGTTTTGCAGCATGAGTGAAGGATGTTTTGTTACGAAATAGGAAGCTGATTCTAGATTTAATGTTGGATTGGAGATGCTTAATGTGAGTCTGGAAGGAGAGTTTACAGTCTAACCAGACACCTAGGTATTTGTAATTGTCCACATATTCTAAGTCAGAACCGTCCAGAGTAGTGATGCTGGACAGGTGGGCAGGTGTGGGCAGCAATTGGTTGAAGAGCATGCAATTAGTTTGACTTGCATTTAAGAGCAGTTGGAGGCCATGGAAGGAGAGTTGTATGGCATTGAAGCTCATCTGGAGGTTAGTTAACACAGTGTCCAAAGAAGGGCCAGAAGTATACAGAATGGTGTCGTCTGCGTAGAGGTGGGTCAGAGAATCACCAGCAGCAAGAGCGACATCAATGATGTATACAGAGAAAAGAGTCGGCCCGAGGATTGAACCCTGTGGGACCCCTATAGAGACTTCCAGAAGTCCGGACAACAGGCCCTCCGATTTGACACACTGAACTCTGTCTGAGAAGTAGTTGGTGAACCAGGCGAGGCAATCATTTGAGAAACCAAGGCTGTTGAGTCTGCCGATAAGAATGCGGTGATTGACAGAGTCGAAAGCCTTGGCCAGGTCGATGAAGACAGCTGCACAGTACAATCTTTTATCGATGGTGGTTATGATATCATTTAGGACCTTGAGCGTGGCTGAGGTGCACCCGTGACCAGCTCGGAAACCGGATTGCACAGCGAAGGAGGTACAGTGGGATTCGAAATGGTCGGTGATCTGTTTGTTAACTTGGCTTTCGAAGACCTTAGAAAGGCAGGGTAGGATAGATATAGATCTGTAGCAGTTCGGGTCTAGAGTGTCTCCTCCTTTGAAGAGGGGAATGACCGCAGCAGCTTTCCAATCTTTGGGGATCTCAGACGATACGAAAGAGAGGTTGAACAGGCTATTAATAGGGTTTGCAACAATTTCAGCGGATAATTTTAGAAAGAGAGGGTCCAGATTGTCTAGCCCGGCTGATTTGAAGGGGTCCAGATTTTGCTATAGGGGTCCAGATTATGCTGCAGTAGTTTATGTGTCGGGGGGCTAGCGTCAGTCTGTTATATATCTTGTCCGGTGTCCTGTGTGAATTTAAACATGCTCCTTCTAATTCTCTCTCTCTCTTTCTCTCTCTTTTCTCTCAGAGGACCTGAGGCCTAGGACCATGCCTCAGGACTACCTGGCCTGATGACTCCTTGCTGTCCCCAGTCCCCAGTCCACCTGGTCATGCTGCTGCTCTAGTTCTGCCAGGCGGCTATAGAATCCTGACCTGTTCACTGGACATGCTACCTTGAACTGGACCTGCTGTTTTGGACTCTCTCTCCCACACCTGCTGTCTCTAACTCTGAATGATTGGCTATGAAAAGCCAACTGACATTTACTCCTGAGGTGCTGACATGTTGCACCCTCTACAACCACTGTGATTATTATTATCTGACCCTGCTGGTCATCTATGAACGTTTGAACATCTTGGTCATGTTCTGTTATAATCTCCACCCGGCACAGCCAGAAGAGGACTGGCCACCCCTCATAGCCTGGTTCCTCTCTAGGTTTCTTCCTAGGTTCCGGCCTTTCTAGGGAATTTTTCCTAGCCACCGTGCTTCTACATCGGCATTGCTTGCTGTTCAGGGTTTTAGGCTGGGTTTCTATACAGCACTTTGTGACATCTGTTGATGTAAAATGGGCTTTATAAATATATTTGATTGATTGATTGATTGAATGAATATCGAATACAATGCCACAGGAGGAATCATGAAATGGATCAAATAGCTCTAAGGGGTCATAGTACATGTTGTAGAGTAGACTCCTAGGTGGGGACAGGGAGGGAGAGCTCCAGGTATGGATCTTAACCAGATGACTCAGAGTCACCATGAATACATTAAATGTGTCACCATCCGGCTACATCAGCTCCTCTCATCCCAGGCTGAAATTGGATTTTGGGCCATATGTATCAAGGCATCTCAGAATAGAATAGATACTTCACACTGGTTGAATCAACATTATTTCAAAGTAATTTGTCAATGTATTATGACGTAGAGTCAACACGGAAAATACACTCAGTGAATCCAGCTGATAGCTGTGATCCCTTATTGATGTAATTTGTTAAATCCACTTCAATCAGTGTACATGAAGGGGCGGAGACGATCAACAGTTTCCCATGTGTATCAAGAATGGTCCACCACCCAAAGGACATCCAGCCAACAGCAGAGAACTGGAAGGAAAGACGGCCGAAGGAGGAATTGGCTTTGGGGGTACCTAGTGAGATATACCTGCTGGAGTGCGTGCTACGGGTGGGTGCTGCTATGGTGACCAGTGAGCTGAGAAAAGGCGGGGCTTTACCAAGCAAAGACTTATAAATGACCTGGATCCAGTGGGTTTGGTGACGAGTATGAAGCTAGGGCCAGCCAACGAGAGCATACATGTCGCAGTGGTGGGTAGTATATGGGGCTTTGGTGACAAAACGGATGGCACTGTGATAGACTGCATCCAATTTGCTGAGTAGAGTGTTGGAGACTATTTTGTTAATGACATGGCCGAAGTCGAGGATCGGTAGGATAGTCAGTTTTACGAGGGTACGTTTTGCAGCATGAGTGAAGGATGTTTTGTTACGACACCTTGTAGAGTCCATACCCTGATGAATTGAGGCTGTTCTGAGGGCAAAAGGGGGTCCAACTCAATATTAGGAAGGTGTTCCTAATATTTTGGACAGTCGGTGTACACACACACACACACACACACACACACACACACACACACACACACACACACACACACACACACACACACACACACACACACACACACACACACACACACACACACACACACACACACACACACACACACACACACACACACACACACACACACACACACACACACACACACACACACACACACACACACACACACACACACACACCAGGGGAAGTGATCTTGTTTTGCACCGGTTTCACTTTTTTTGTTGTAAATAAAATAGTGTATTTGTGGTTTATCAGTTCTATGGAATTTAAGAATTCTGTGCCCCTTCTCTTTTGGCTATAGCCGCTCCAGAATTGAATCCCAATGTGCCAGTGACATTGATTGAGTGTGAGAGAGTGTTATCTGTTGGGTTTTACTATAGGTAGGAGGTGAAGCAGGATTTACATCACCTTTTTCATTTTGTAACTCAGGACTTTAACAGCCTTTTCAACTTTCTTGTAACTCAGTGTCTATGGCAAGAAAGCACAGTATTTGAGTGGATAGTGAGAGGGCTATTAGGCCGATGATGCTGTATCTACAGTAAAGCAGAGGGGTGAGTGGACTTATGCAATTCTCTATCCATATCTATCAAAATATTCACTGATGATGGATTATAAAGATCAAAGTAAAGGATTATTTCAGGATGAGGTAAAGTGGATGTCAAAAAGAACAGATATGTAGGAAGAGGGAACTTTTGAGGAGAATTGAAATTCCCCAATGAAGGTTTTGTGCAGGGCTCTTCAGAGAATTGTTGGGGTGGCGGTGGGTAGCAGTGAAGGGGTTAGGAAGGGACAGAAACATTTACTGGACTGTTCAGGCTATCAGTATTTGTTTGTTAGGTCCACTTTGCAGATATGCTGGTTGAAAAGTTCCCTTTTCCTGCCTGCGTCGCAGTGCGTGGTGACCACTGTGGCATCAAACACAATTTGCACAGTTTGATTTTCTTCTCACATTAAAAGGTCAAGTGAGTTTTGATATCAACATCACAAGATGCAAGGAATTGACTATAGAACGTCAGGTATTCATTGAATTAGCATTGGGGACGATACAAAAAAACTCCCACATATCACCAGGGCTAACTTGCATAACTGTTATGGTTTTCTTCTGGTGAAAGAGAGGAGGACCTGATGAGCTGATAAAGTGAACAACATAAAATACAAAACGTGAAAACCCGAAACAGTCCTAAATGGTGCAAAACACAGAGACAGGAAACAATCACCCACAAAATACCCAAAGAATATGGCTGCCTAAATATGGTTCCCAATCAGAGACAATGATAAACACCTGCCTCTGATTGAGAACCACTCTAGGCAACCATAGACTTTCCTAGACAACTCTACTAAACACAACCCCATAAATCTACTAAACCCCTAGACAAGACAAGACACATAAATCACCCATGTCACACCCTGGCCTGACCAAAATAATAAAGAAAACACAAAATACTAAGGCCAGGGCGTGACAATAACTGTAGATGTAATCATGAAATATTATTGATGTTATTTCACAAAACCAATTCTATCCCTCAAAGCGCTCTCATTCTGATTTGCAGTAAGTACACTGTGGTTTGACCGTGGTTGAGACAATTATCATTGTCTGGTATTGTTGTCCGATTTTTACATAAATATGTGATTTACACCTTGCAAAATGCACTGGGGCACAGTGTCCAGACTAAGATCTTTGGACTCCATGCTTGCTTAATCCAACAATCACGCGTTACATAACTGTTTCTCTTCACGTGCTTTCACTGAATCACTGCCGTCTCAGAAGGACACACTTTACATGCCAACCGTTTCACAGACTTTCAGAAATCTGTCTTGTCCTGGAGAAAATATAGGTTTCTCTGTGGTTTGGAACTGGGAGCTGTTGAAAGAGAGCAGACAAGCAGGAACAAGCTTTCTGAGACATGCTGGAGGAGTGACAAGCGTTGATATGAGCTGCCATTCCACAGGCAGCTGTCATACACACTACTTTGTTCCCCCAGCACTGTATAACTATCTAAGTCCCATTGACCCTTAGCTTAGCACTCACATGGCTGGGCAACACCTGTTTGTATGCTCGCTCCCCTTTCTCCCACACTTGCCTCACTGGAGGTTACGGCTGTATTTGGTCACCTAAATGTTGAAATCTACTCTCTGTTTTCACCCGCAGAGCAGCATGAGAAAGTGAATGTGTGTGTGTGTGTGTGTGTTTTTGTGCATGTGTGTGTGTTGGCTGGTGTGTTAAGACTATGGAAACATCACTGCTTTAAAAACACCTCCCCTGGTGACCAAGAAGATGGCAGCTGTATGGCACCACCCGTGTGTCTGTAAACAGGGACACTAATTGATATCTCCTCATATGCAGGTTCTAGCCACACACACTCCCTACATCCTCCTGGGTAACTATAGCCTTATTTGGCACTGCAACTATTATATACAGTACAGTACACAAGCCTTTGTTATGATGAGATGATTAGATGACATTGTTGAAAGGCCTACTGTATAAGAACACCATTTATCTCAATCAAAAAGGCTCTGAAATATGTTCCCTCTGAGAAGTGATTGTTTAATCATCTTTCCAAGTAACAATGTAAGCCTGATTTATGAAGCTACCTTTTTACCAACCCTGCTTCTCCTGGTCTACCTAAGGCAAATTGCTGGTGAGCAAAAGTACCACATTCCTACACAACAACAACTATCAACACTTTGTGAAATTTTTACTTTTGGTAACAGTCTTGCGTGTATGTATGCACACACACACAGGCATACACACACACTTTATATAGTTGTCCTAACACTTTCATTGGCACAACCCCCCTTCTTTGCCAGGAAGTGGGGGCCGGTAACATATGGAGGAGGGTCAGACATGCTTCACATGCCTACCTCAGCAAACCGCAGACCACCATAGGTCTGCAGGGGCAACTACAAGAACAGGTGCTGCCTAACAGCATGACATCACTGATCAGCATCGTCAACCATTTTGCCTGGAAACCCCCTGAAGAACCTGGCCCTTCTCTACTACATCTCTCTCTCACTTTCTTTTAATTATTTCTTTATGTTTATCTTTCTCTTCCTCATTCCCTCTCTCTTGCTCTCTCTCGCTCTCTCTCTGTCTCACAGACACAGACACACACACACAAACACACACATAGACCTGATCGAGTAATCTAAAAAAGTTTAGGTCATTTGGAACAGAATCAACAGGTGGCTATCAATGGGCACCCCTCATGCCTCTCTTCCGCCCTAAGCCCTCGGGGGTCCATCTCACACATTCTGGATGCGCTTTCTCCAGTGCACTTCCTTCAAGGCATTGTCTTGAATGTATTCTGACCCCAGTAGTGTCATTTGATATCGAGGTGGTACGCATGGCCTCAGGATCAGCTCATTCTACTTGGGTGAGCAAATACAACATCTGCTCTCACTAGCCCTCTCTAGCGTGACCTGTGTCTCCAATAAAAAGGGAGGCAACGAATATGAGTGTGTTCCAGCTCAGGGCATCGGAATGTTGTGATAATGACTGAATTAATATATAGCGCCTATTCACTTCAGCCCAGGGGGATGGATGATCTGTAATTTCCAAAGAGGAGTTCATTTAGATGAGATTTCTGAATAACTTTGTTGTTGTGTCATGATTCTCATATTCTCGCACAAGATTAGAGAACTTTGAATATGAGAGAGAGCTCCTTGTTACAGGTGTGTAGATACACTTAGTGTACAAAACATTAAGAACACCTTCCTAATATTGATTTTCACACCCTTTTGCCTTCAGAACAGCCTATATTTGTCAGGACATGGACTCTACAAGGTGTTGAAAGCGTTCCACAGGGATGCTGGCCCATGTTGACTCCAATGCTTCCCCCCATTGTGCCAAGAAGGCTGGATGTGCTTTGGGTTTTGGACCATTCTTGATATATATGGGAAACTCTTGAGCATGAAAAGCCCAGCAGCGTTGCAGTTCTTGACACAAACCTGGCAGCTACTACCATACCCCATTCAAAGGCACTTAAATATTTTTGTCTTGCCCATTTACCCTCTGAATGGCACACACACAATCCATGTCTCAATTGTCACAAGGCTTCAAAATCCTTCTTTAACCCGTCTCGTCCCCCTTCATCTACACAGATTAAGGTATCATAGCTTTCCTACCTGAATTAACCTGGTCAGTCTATGTCATGGAAAGAGCACAATGTTTTGTACACAGTGTATTTCAGTATAATAATGATTGCTATGTATTGGGTTTGTTGACATATGGATTGTAAAAACCTATGCCATCCTTCCTCTTTATTCAGAGCATGAGTGTTTTCCAGTCCCAGACTTTCATAACACAAAACTGACCTTAGATCAGTCTCTTGAAGGAACTTGACCCTACTCCATGCCCCCCCCCCCTCCCCCAGTATAGAATTGTGTAGTATACTGTAGAATAATGTAGTATTTTTTCTTTTTTTAAAAGCACTGTAGTAAGTACTACAGAAATGTCCGCAAAAACACAATATTTATTTTACTCTAGTAAATACTACAGTATGTAATTTGCATAAACCCTGCCCATTCCCCTTACAAATCCCAAGTTGTGCCACCCATAAGTTAGAAACCTACACGCCAAGTATAGACCATATATTGTGTTCCCTGTGGTTATAGAAAAGAGCAGAAGCTCTGAACTCCCTTTTCAGAACCCAGACCTACATACTTACTTACCTATCTACCTTCCTACTTACCTACCTACCTACAGGTTATGGAACATTTATAGTATTGTAGTATGTTTTTGTATTTCTGTAAATACCACATTATACTACAGTCACTACTACAGTAAATTCAGCAACAACACTGCCATGAATACTACAGTATTCCTACCATAGAATACAGTACACTGTAGTATTTTTTCAAGTGGGATCTTTCTGAATAGTGTATAGTATATTGCTGGGATGATAGTGTTCAATCCCGACTCACCCTGTCAGCCTTTAGCTACCCCACAGATAGTTTGCTCAGCACTTTGCACTTTGGTATCATTGTATAAAAAAAAAATATCTTGATTACTTAGGAACCGAATAGTTGTAAGTCTGACAGGCAGTGGAGAACAGTGCTGTATACAGAGCCAAAAACAGGTATAGCATAGGCCCAAATCAACAGTGTCATGTGTTTGGTATCATCTGTAGGGTATTGGAGGGTAATCAGACTAACAGATGAGGCTCTCACACATGCTCTCTTGGTCTGTCCACACTTTCTGGGTAACAATCGGCCTGCTGTCCCCCCCACTCTGATGCTGCTGAGTTGAGTTACTACACCTGTGCTTGGCAGCTCTCCCAACCAAGTCAGCCCCCTTGAACCCCCTTCACTGGGGGACAGCATGGCCATTGTTACCCAGCCCCAACAACACACAGCAGCAGCAGTAGAAAGTGTGGACCGACCAAGGGAGCATGTGTGAGAGCCTCATCTGGTAGTCTGATTACCCCCCAATACCCTACAGATTTGTAGCATTGGCAGGTAGCCTAGTGGTTAGAGCGTTGGGCCAATAACCGAAAGGTTGCTAGATTGAATCTCCGAGCTTACAAGGTAAAAATCTGCCGTTCTGCCCCTGAACAAGGCAGCTAACCGAACCCACTGTTCCTAGGCCGTCATTGTAAATAAGAATTTGTCCTTAACTGACTCGCCTAGTTAAATGAAGGTTAAATGTAAAAAATAAATAAATAAATAAGCTAACTTTGATCAATTCTTTCTAATTATGCTTTTAGATACAAATGTCAAATATATGCTAACAATCCTTCCTGCAAAGGACTATTCCATGGATTACATTTTGCGAAAATTCCCAAAACCATTGTCTTTTTTGTCTGGGTTTCATGAGGAATCACTCTTATGTGGCATTTCATAAGGCTCCAGGCATTCTCCCTGGTGTGAGAGGAGCTTTATAATACCAGAGCCCCGGGGTAAGGGGAGGTCGGATGGGGAGGTCGGATTCGCACATGGCTGGGACCTGTCTGCCGGGGAAACAGAGAGAAGCCCAATCTTTCCCACAGAGTTGGGCCCACAGGTGTGACCCATGCAAAATCAATGCCATACTGTATTGTAATAATTTATTGTGAAGACAGCGCAATCAATGGTAAACATTTACCAAGAAAATCTAACAGGTTGACAAAATATTCAGGAGGTTTTTAGTGAAAACTTCAAGATACAGATAAGCATTCATAAATCACATAGTTACACTGTACAACAAATAATGAAGGTTGACTGGGTTGACTCCCAAATTAATTTGCGAAAGAGTTGCTAGGTGATGGATTATTTAATTTACTATGTTCATACTCGTACCAGCACACCCTCCTACTCCCCATTCTCCCACCTCTCTATCTTTCCCATTGAAAATACAGATGTATCACTTCACTTATATTCATCAAGAGTATGGTATTTCAAATTCTAAAGCCAATTAGTACAATTATTTGCCATTTTATTTCTCTTGACTATGGATTCAGTTGTCTTTGCTTCAGATTAGAGATTATATGAATACGATAATAATGTGATTGATAAACTTGTATCATGAGTTTCATGCAGAATTCTCTCTTCTTATTTTTGTACACAAAAAAAAAGAATAATAAAAAGGTAAATTGGCCAACATTGTATTGACATCTGCTTCTCTTGTCGCTAAGGTAAATGGCGGAGGCCATCAAAACCATAATGCCAATGTCACTTTGATTACATTCTAACAGGCGGAGTTGGTGACGTCCTCATTTGTGAATGAGGCTTTCGCGAGCTCACGGTTCAGTTGAGCAACTGATGAGAGCGTGGAAGGGTCCCAACCAAGCTTAGAAATAAGAAGAAAACAAACTCAAATGGATTCCCGTGGAATTAAGCGCTTGTTGTTTTCCTATGTATTAATTAACGGTATATTTATTACACTGCAATCTAAAGAAGGTAAGCGAAAGTCTTGACTACTTTTCAAACTTTGGTAACTATTTGAAATCAAAATGTTCTTGTTGCAAGAAGTATATCCTGCTCTGTTCAGGTTGTGGGACCACGAAGAAGTGGATGTTTAAAGCACAGGGCAAGAACATGGGCTATTGATACAATGTCGCAACTTGTAGAAGTTTTTAAGTTTGTTGATTTTGACCAGAAACTGTTTTTAATGCAATCCTTAATACTTTATTAGATCAAGTTTCGCCCGTATTCGATTCGGTATCTATGCTGATCTCTATCAAGATGAGGGTGTGTTGAGAGCAGTCTTGCTACGTTATAGAGTGCAACTACCTGTTGGTATTTTGAACTTTTATATTGTCGCTAGATCTTGAACATATTAAATATAACAATATAAAATTAATAATTATCTGCATGGTTGGGCTGAACATTCATGCCTGGTACCACTTATTGCAAAGTTGATTGATGAGAAAGTTAGGATATTCCATCACAAGTTAATGATTACACCCTAAACTTCCTTTTAAATTGTAAAAGTCACTAACATAGGCCTATGTTTTAGCCTCACTTGAGGAAGTGTAGGGGATTTAGACAATTACTATTCTTGGGGTAAGATATTAGAGTTCAAATGATAATTTGCTTCTTTCTATTAGGTATTAACTTCAAAATGTACATGTCCCAGCTTTCTGTGGTAAGTCAATCACATTTTAGTAGGTTAAGACATATTTGATAGAATTTTCCCCTCTGCAGAGGTGCTGTTGGATATGAGGGCATCAGGGAGTGAGCTAGGCTGGCTGACCTGGCCCTATGAACAAGGATCCAAGCAAGGGGTCAGTATACATCCATTCTTTCCATTGCCCTGTCTCTGTACTTTTCTCTTTGGGTAAGTATGGATGGGGTAGCACATAATATGCCATGTCTGACTTTCTTACCTTCACACATCTACTTTTCTGGGTGCTATAACTTGGTGCTCATGTATAAACATTACTAAAAGTGTCATGTTCAAGTTGAATATGTGAAAGGGTCACATTATTCTAGTGGGGGTTGGGTTTTAGATGGCAGCATGGCAGGACTATTCCAAGGGAGAGAATGGTAGCTATAGCAAGTGTGGTAGAGAATACTTGTGGTTTTAAGTCCCTCATTTCAGAATTGTATGTAAGGGTGCAATTGACCTAAAGTTTGGAGAATATAGTGCTTTTTGGGAAATGTAGATGTAGTGAGTTAAGATGGTTATCATTTTCTCATAAGAAGAAAATGTTGTCAACAGATTATTGTTTTTTGCTATCGTGTGCCTTTGTGTAGTATGTGTGCTTGGGTCCCATTTTGTTTCATTTACATTTGAGTGGTCATTCACTTTTGACTCTCCCTTGTTCAGTAGTGTTATGGAGGCGCTCTCTCTCCTGTTGCATGCTCCCGTTCATGTGATGCCACACAGTCAGCCAACAAAGCACATTCCTTTAATTAATAGCAGTGGTAACATGCAGAGAGAACCCCTGTGTGGACACATGTATTTCAACAGCTACTATTAAGCTGAACGTTGAAGACTTCTCACAAAAATTTCTAACTTCTGTGACAGCAAGAGTTGGTTGCGTGGATCAACATATGTTGTATAAGATGTTGACAGACCTCAGTGTTATTTCAATGGCATTGTCAAAATCAGCTGGCTTCAATCCTTTGCTAAGGCCTTGTCTTTTCTCGCAACTCTTATATCTTAATATGTTCCTTTGGGGTCTCCCACACTCTCTCACACGCTTTCCCTTTGTCTCCAGGGTTCAAATTACAGGAGTGCCGGGGGTCTTGGAACTCGTATAACAAATTAAGGCACACCATTAGCATTTAAGATGTCAACATGGGCAGTTGTGCACCCCCCATAAGCATTGAAAATTTTAACTTTTTTCCAGCCCACTCTTAGTCATGTATCGCCAGAGTCAGTATGTGACTGGAGTCCTGATGGTCTATCTGTGTGTTTCAGTGGGAGGTGGTCCAGAGGAGTCTGAATGGCTCCCAGTTGTACACCTACTCTGTGTGTAATGTGGGTGAGCATGAGCAGGACAACTGGCTGCGCACCACCTTCATCCAGCGCCGCCTGTCAGCCTCTCGCGTCTTTGTGGAGCTGCAGTTCATTGTGCGTGACTGCAACTCATTCGATGGCTCGTCGCTCACCTGCAAGGAGACCTTCAACCTGTTCTCCTCTGAGTCGGACGCCGACATCGGCACCAGCTTCCGCAAGGGCCAGTTCAAGAAGGTGGCCACCATCGCGCCGGACGAGATCACCAGCCGCAACGAGCTGCGCATCAACACAGAGACGCGGGTGGTGGAGAGCCTCAGCAGGAAAGGCTTCTACCTGGCCTTCCAGGACATTGGGGCCTGCATGGCACTGCTCTCTGTCAGGGTCTACTACAAGACCTGCCCGGCCACCATCAAGAGCCTCGCAGCCTTCCCTGAGACAGTGGCGGGCGGGGGGGTGAACCAGGCCCTGAGGGAAGTAGCGGGGGTCTGCGTGGAGAACGCGGTGAGTGAGGAGTCTCCCCGCATCTACTGCACGATGGACGGAGAGTGGGTGGTGCCTGTTGGACAGTGCCAATGCATGCCCGGCTACGAGGCCGTCAACGACACATGTCGAGGTAAGGTATAATGTTCCTGTGTTCTCTTGGCTCACTGACAGCTGGGCATTCTGAGAGCTGGCCTCTAGCATCATGGACTCTAATGCTGTGTTTTCCCGTTTGTGAGCTGACGTGAGTCTCATAGAGATATTTAGCAGAAGGTGTTTACCATTTGTGTTATAAAACATGCATGTCACTACATTATCCCTGACCTTGAACCCAAACTACAATGTAGAAACATTGTAACAAAATTCAGCTACTCTTAGGCCATGCATGTGATATCAAATGTATCAAGATAAAAGTACTTTTTATTAAACTTTTAAGTCAGACATTTTCCTCTTAACTGAAACGGGTTTGTGAGGTGCTCAGTTTTGGTAATAGCCATGCTTATCAGGACCTCTGGCCCTCGTAAGCTAGTTTCCTACTAATTTGTCATTCATTCTCTTTTCTAAGATACTCATAGGTAGTCTTACCGTCACTCAACCCCTGGGCTTTGTAGTTACATTGCAACCATGCTGCATTCAAGTCCTCATCAGAGGCCCTCTAGTCTACATTCTTCTGAGTCCTGACTAAATGACAGATGTTGATCAAAGATGGGAGGTTCACAAGTCAAACTCGGAGACTATACTGGTGATGAATTTACTTCTTCTAGGTGGCAGGGGAGGAGGAGGAGGGAAAACAACCCCCCATGGTTGTCTCTGACTTTGTTGGTTACATGCATCAGAGAAATATGCATTCCTTAAGCCATTGGGCATGCTCTCTCTCTCTGTTCTTCACTCTCTCCTTCACATTCCACTTTTCACATTCCACTTTTCACTCTATCTCAGAGCTGCTGTGAGAGACAAGGTTTCAACATTTGAGGGTTTTGTGTGGTACTGCAGCAGGGTGTGTGAGAGAGTGTTTGCATGCTCAGGCCTGTTGGGAGCTGTTCTCTGATAGAGCACCACAAAACTATCATCACCTGAACACGAGGCATGTTACTGCACCACTGATTTTGGAACACACACACACATTTTCTTAGCTTCCCCTCCATTGGTAATGGATATTTCCTGTCATTTTATTTCTGTCAGGGCATAGTTTTAGATGAAAGGATAGTGAGGTGGGTGAGTGAGAAACACTCACACACAGAGACTGAGGAAGGTTGTGATAAAAATGTGAGGAATGGAATGTAAAGGTAGAACAGTGTGGTGCAGTGTTGAGCTGTAGGCACTGGCTCCCCTCGTCCTCCCCTTCTTCTCCAGTGCATTCCTCTTCCATTTACTGAGGAACCTCCCAGATTACTGCAGGTCTGAGGAATTCCTTAGGGAGGACTCCTGCAATGCATCCCAAATGGCACCATATCTAATATAGTGCACTACTTTTGACCACAGCCCTATACATGGGGAATAGAATGCCATTTGGAGTGTACTCCATCTTACAGGACAATGAATTGAAGTGATGGATTGAGAAAGGGAGTGGATAGCATCAGATGGATATATTAATTCCATGGGAGGTTGAATACAGACAGCTACAGTGTAAGTTGAATGAGCTTGGCATTTTAAGTTGAAAAAAATCATGGATACAACCATGCATGCAGTACACACACACATACAAACACGCAAGCAAGCCTACGTATGCATACACACACACACACACACGCATGCACGTACCTCCCCCCCCCCCCCCCCTTTCCCCCATGCTGTGTGTTCCAGTTGACTCACTGTTGACATTGACACAGTTTTCCTCCTTTAAAAAGAACGCCCTTCCTTACACAATCTTCGCTGGCACAAAGTACACATACCTTGTGTTACCACAGAAAGATAAACATCTGGCCCAGCTGCTCCTTGGATTGTGTCGAGCTGTCCATGCCCACACCCTGTCACCCACAGTAAAGCCGTGTGCACACTCATCCCGGAGCTGGGCAAATATGACTTAGGACCAACTATATGCGTTCCAAATTGCACCCTATGGTCAAAAGTAGAGCACTATATTGTGAATTGGGACGCACACTCAGTTTCCAAATGCTCGTGTTTACACTCAGTCAATGTTGGGTTCTTTTTTTTAGAATACTTTCTCTAGGAAAAATCCTGATAGAACCAGTAAATTAGTTCTGGTAAGGTTATTTTCTCCCAAAGGAGGAGTTCCCTTTTCCAGTAATCTAGGCCTAGTTTTCCTCCCCCCTAAAGTGATGTCAAGTTAAACTGTCGGTGACACTGAAGCTGAATGACTGTGCCTTCCATGTGGTGAGTGATTTGTGTGGGTAGTAAATTACTTGGGTGTGTGTTTTATGTGCAGTAACTACTGGTACTGCCTGCATCTTTGTCTTCCTGATAAGATAAGAGTATCTTAAATAAGACGTCTCAGTCATTCTTATTCCCTTGTCTGTTCCTACTAGCACTGACTTTGCTAATAGCTACTTTGAGGAAAAGATTACCTACTACAACTGTGATATGTGGTTCTCTCACCTAGCCATCTTAAGATGAATGCTCTAAATGTAATGTAAAATCCTGCCTCCATATTTATTTAGCTCCTTCTGTTGTTTTTTCTTTCTTTCCCCCTCATTCATTCGCTCTCTCTACATATATTTTATTGCTCCCAGGCTCTACCACCCCCCCTCTTTTCACATCTCCATTTTGAAACTCTCCTGTGAGTTTATGATCATAAGCAACATCATTACTGAGTTTTTATTGTAACCAGCTACAAGATGACCACATTCCTTCTTGTTTTTCTATTTCTCTCTGAATTATGGTTTTATTATGGTTGGCCAGTGTGCAGGACCTGAATGTGACACTATTTGAATCGCAACATCCTGTTTCACACGACCCATATGTGACTGACTATTTAGACTTTGCTCTGTTCTGTGTATACTAGTAAATAAATAAGTATTTTTGCTTATTTGACAACTGTCTCTTAAAACGATAAACAGACCTTACATTTGAACAGTATTCCCTATATGTAGTATCCCACAGTTTTGGGTGGATACACTTACATGACCCAGAAACATAAACCTATAATCCTGATAAAAATGTGAACTGAAATATTTTAATGCTCTGAATATGTTTATTGGGATTACAGCCTTGATATATGACAGATGATTCAGTGAATACGTGACAAAAAGCGGATTCACCCCAGTTTACTCCCCGGCGAGTCATTATGAAGAAGACCAGTGCAATTGTTATTTTGGTGCAACATAATATCAGCAGTGCAGTCTCTGTTGCTGGAGCTAAGGAAGGAAACCTCTCTGGGAACCTCTCTCAGACTTGTTTGTTGTGACATTTTGTTCCTGATCAGATTGGTTGCATACACCTACAATGTTACATACACTTTATGTCCCTCCTTGCAATCCATAGCTTAAAAGTCATCATTATGGATACTGTGGATTTACTAGGCCTATGATCACATTGTGTTCATAGTCCAAGAAATCATTAAGGATCTTCTTATCAGACTAGTTTTGCACTTTCAGCATGCTCATATCAAAGCACATTTCTTTCTTACCCTTTGGAAATGGGGAATGGGGAAGTTTTGGGAGATTGGCTGCGATTACTTTTAATGTGATTCTGTGATCTTGTGCCAAGTTGATGTTGACCTCTCACATGGAAGTTCAGAGCGTGGGCTAGAAAATGGAGGGACTGAGTAAATTGCCTCTCGACACTATCATGTTGAATTTTGTGCCCATTATAATTCAATGAAATCTATAAGAGATGACAGGAAACTGAGTAGTGGCCAATATTTGTGCATTTCAAAATGTTTTACTGATTTTTGAATTGATTTAGCAAGTTTAGCCTTTTGCTTTAGAATTCATTCAATAGGCCTGTATGTTGTGGTCGTATGTCAAATCCTATTACTTTTCCGATCCAGACATACATTTCATAAGTAAGTAAGGGTTATGGTTAGAAACTCGTAGGAAGCATTTAATATGGCATAATAGCATTGGCTAGTCATGAGGATGAGCAAAGATGGCTCTTCTCTGGGCATATGTAGACCAAAGAGATTCCTACTTTCTGGTATGACTGACAGCAGAGTAACTTGAACAAAACACAGAGCAATACACTTTTTGGTGTCTGTGTTCTCATACAAAGACATTTGTGCCATTTTATTCTAACAGTATCCAGACATACAATTACAACTAGGTGGCATGTAGCTCCATTTTGGTACATGTTGGTACTTTACTGAAAAGGTATTCCGGAGCATGTTTTTGGTGCATATTTCCTCTGTATGGCATTCCTGTGCAGCGTGGTTGGGCTGTGGAGATTTGTGTATTGTGCTGCCGGTGTGAGCTCAGCACTTTCCGTCCCCCCACCGGACAGGACGGGCTCCAACGGAAACCGGACGCCACCTAATCCTCAACCACTCTCCAACCTGTTGGCTCAGGGCTTTCCATTGTTGCGCTGCAGTCAGTCCCCCCCTTTCACTCCTTTGGTTTTTGCGGCCCACTGATAAGTCATTTTGTTTATTGGTTCATTAATTTGGCCTCTTAACAGGAAGCAGACACGTTGGAATCCAGCTTGCGTGGCCACCTGGATGTCTGGCCTTGACTTTTTTAGGAAAGGCAAAGGAAGTGTGTCCTAGATGACTGACTGTGGTGGCTTTTGTTGGGCAGTGTAGTCGAAGGACAGGACATGAATAGAAAGGAAAGAAGAATATTATTTAATCAGACCATGACATCTATTTTGTGTTGGACCTATTTGTTGGTTTGTGTGATGGTTGTTTTAATGCATGCATTTCTGCTTTCTCACTGTTTGTACCCCTCTCTCATTCCCATTTGCAATCCTCTCACTTCCCCTGTTCTCTGTGAGCAGCACAAGGGAAGAGGAGTGTGAAGAAAAAGGTATTAGGGAATTTATTGTGTTTGTTGACAACCAGATGAAAGCCTAAGTGGAATTGTAAAACGGATGTAATTCACTTACAGCTGCTCCATCGGTCAGCTTATCCTTTTGACTAATGTCCCTACACACCTTAACCCCCCCCCATTCCTCCATCTGTGGCTTCATGTTACCACTACCCCTCCCCCATCAGATACACACCTTGTTCTACTCAACCACCCCCTAATACACCTATGACAAGTTGTCCTGCACATGTAAACATGGCATTAGTGACATCACATGGGAAAATGGGGAGCAGAAAATGCATTTTAGCAGATGCTCTTTTCCAGAGCAACTTAAATAAGTGCATTCAACCAAGGTATATGAAACTACCACATATTACAAACATTGCAAGTAAAACCTGCTTCAAAATAGCCGATGCCTGCAAAATCTGATGGATGCTGACTTTCCCTGGATATCTACAATTAGTCATGATAATGATCTCAACATTGCTGCTTTTCTGGGGCTTTATTTTTATACCCTTTTTTAGTCTACTGCGAAACAAGCTGTGGTTTCCCCTTTCTTGCTCCTTCCCTCCCCACTCTCGCTCCTACCCTCACTTCTCTCCTGTGTTTGTTTTAGTAGGCCATCAACTCCCTGTAGTCGAGGACAATTTTACTACTACCCTGGGGCAGACATGACCCTCCTATGCTTTAAAACCAAAAGAGCCCAGGACTTGACTTAGGCTTTTTGTTTTACACCTCTCCTCTAGCGCACCCCCACTTTATTCAAGGGCTTGGGGGCTTTCTGTTGTCCGGTAGCTGTGTATCCATTCGTCTGTGCATTTATCCCCGTCTCCATCTCATACATCTTAACTCTGACTGACAAACCAGCCCACTCAACACCCAGAATCCACCAGGACCTGCCAGTCACTCACTATAAACAAACACCCAGGCTCTTTAGGCACAGGGCCTCTCAAATGACAAACAGGGCCTACATCCCAGGGGATTCCAAAGGGCAAAAAAAGGAGGCATTCTCACTTAGGTTTCTCGGCTGTCTGACTCTTAGAGGTTGACAGACTTTTATTTACTTGAGAAATGCACTGGGTTTTCATCAAGTCTTACTCCCTCTTCTGTTCTTTACCAACAACATTTCAGCTCTCTCCCCTAATTTTTCCCTGGACTCAATCTGTGGCCCTCTTCCCTCGCATACTATGATTGGCTGCTGGAGGAAGGAAGCTCAGCGTTAGCCTCGTGCTTCCTGTGTCCAACAGCAAAGACAAACCACTCTCTCACTTTCAGAGGAACATTCCTTGACCCTTCATTTCCTATTCCTCCTCAAAAACGAATCAGCTGGTGGTCACCGATACCTCTTGATCACATTCTTTGGATTCATTTCCTATGATTGTGAGTGAGTTTACATGTGCTGACCTTTCTAGAGAAAGGAAGTAAAGGAAATGGGCCTGAACTACAGTGGGGCAAAAAAGTATTTAGTTAGCCACCAATTGTGCAAGTTCTCCCACTTAAAAAGATGTGAGAGGCCTGTAATTTTCATCATAGGTACACTTCAACTATGACAGACAAAATGAGGAAAAAAATCCAGAAAATCACATTGTAGGATTTTTAATGAATTTATTTGCAAATTATGGTGGAAAATAAGTATTTGGTCACCTACAAACAAGCAAGATTTCTGGCTCTCACAGACCTGTAACTTCTTCTTCAAGAGGCTCTTCTGTCCTCCACTCGTTACCTGTATTAATGGCACCTTTGTCTGTCATATTTAAAGAAGGGGTTTAAATGATTTAATAGGCCAATAATTTAATAATAATAATGACTAAACAATTGATAATAAATACTGAAATATATAAATGAAAGTTAACGTTCTCATCTTTGTCCACTAAAACTTGTCTCCAAAGACATTTCTGTTATCGGCTTCTTTTCACAATACAGTTTTTCCTCTAACTTTTGGGGGTTTTATTTCAAAGAAAAAAGTCTCCCATCTTCAACAGCCTTGGCCAAGGCTCCTTTCACTCACTCTCCTCAGCAGCAGGCACGTGATGCGAGCAGCCAGAACCAGTTTCAGCTGGACATAAGCTATACATTTTATTGAGTGGCAGTTGGCTGAGACAGAGAACAAGCTTGCGCAGTTCTCATCACACAAACACTAACGGTCCAATCGGGTCCCGTCGGTAAATCAAATGAAGCATTTCTAGAACAGCAGCACACAATTTTTCAGCATCGGCACACAGTCCTAGTAATGTAGCACATCCGTCGGTGTGAATCTACTCCTCTCCCATTCACCCGGCTTGGGGAGAAAGGGGTGCATATCCAGAGACCAGTGGCAATTATATCAGACCTGAGCCAGACCCGAGACAAACGTCAGAATTTAGTACCCGGACCCACTCTGGTCCCGGGTCGGATCTCGGAATTTTGGGTCTGTTGAAACCGTGAAGACCTCTATTCTAGGCCCATGGGCCTCCCGTTGGGTGGTGTATTCTGGACTGCTTGTTGATTACAGAGTCTGCCTCTTAGTGTAAGGCCATCTCACCACAGCCCTGACCATACGCATTTCAGCCACTTTTTTTTGTTTTTCCTGCCGCTGCTGTGCAAAAAGAGCATATTCCCCTCTATTCAGTTGCCATGTGGCATTTCTACTATTTGCAACAAGTGTTTTTTTTCTTCTTCCCCACTCTGGAGTTTAATGGCCTGGCATTCTCCTGCCTGCTGGTTGCTAGTGAAAGGAGATTCTAATGGGTTAGCTGGAAACCTTTGGTGAGGCTGGAAGGGAGTAGTAGGGAGGACAGAGGAATTTGGGGATTATGAGAGGGGAGGCAGAGGCCTGTGAATTGGGGTTTGAGACAGCAGCTGTTTTGTTTGCCCACTCAATGCAATTCTCCTCTCGCTCCCCCTTTTTCTTAAGTCTCCAGCAGGATTCGATACCCCTCTGTCTTTCTATCAATCTACTCTGCTTCTGTTTCTCTATCCCTCCATTTCTTTTTGGCCTTGAAGGTGGTGTTAATGAGTAGTCGTGAATGTTCTAGAAACAGAATGCAGAGAAAGAGAGAAGGGTAACATGAAAGAATGAGCAACGTGCAGGCTGCATGCAGGACGTCAGTCACAATCCAAATTCTTTTCATGCTAGGAATTTTCTGTCAAACAAAGATTGCACCATTGCCGCCCATGTTTGCTGTAATGTATATCCTTTGTTCACCTCCTATTGCTGACAAATGGCTCGACCGCAACTTGGAGGCCCCTACGAGACAAAGGATGAATGGAGCAAAGGAAGGGGAATGTCTCAGTCACTTGAGTTAATACCCTCAAAATAAACGAAACACAGGCAGTTTCTTTCAGGCAAGTGTGAGGTTACTTGCAGTTTCCAAGTAAACTTCAGCCAAACCTGACCACAACTAAGGTGGCAATTGAACAAAGCTGATATTTTTCTGAGAATAGACATCTGTTTCTTTCTTGACTTGTCCCTGTGTTCGTCTTTTGGATGCAGACACTGAAACCATCTGTCATTTATTCTTGACCTATTTCACCTTTCTCAGGTCATTCCTCAATTGCCTGTAATCTCTTTTTCATTTTAGCATGCTCTCGTTCACAAACACACTCCAACTGTCCTTTTTTCTAACACCTTGTTACCTGGTACCTACTTTGCATACAGTTGCTCACATCAAACATATCATCCATCTACATGATATCATTCATCTATCCATCTGTCTTAAATTAGGGCCTCAGACTTCATGTCTGATAAAGCAATGAAGTCAACCTAGGTAAAGAGAGCTGGCTAAGGAAGAGCTGCTATTTGAGATTATTGGGACACAGCTCCATACCGCAGGATCTGGAAATAGATGAACGAAAGTAAGGTGTGTGAGGTGAAGAGAACAGTAATCCTTCCACTGAAGTCAGATTTCCTCTCCAAGTGTGTGTGATAATGTAAGGGGATATAGCAAGGACATGACCAGCAGCCATTGGAATGTTTTTGGAGCGTTTAAGGGTGGCCTTCTCATTTTCACTCCTCCATGAGACCCTCAGATATTTCACGACGTCTTACTCTGATTCCCCTACTGTTGGTGCACAGCTGGAGCCTACCTGCAGCTCTCCCACTATATTCTCCCACGTGTGAAATCAGCAGACATCTAATCTAAGCGATACGGTTTCATATCTGCACAGGGGTCTTTTTAAAAGACGGCTGAATTATGCACAATGGTTCCGCTCAGTTTTTCATTTTCTATCTCTTTCTGCCTTCTCCCACTTGATTCTGTCTTGCTCTCTGTTTTCTCTCCTTGTGAAGTATTGATGGCTGACATACTGTCCTGGAATGTGGGACGACTAGTTGTATTAGTTTAGAGCGATGGAGAGAGAAGGGGGATGGTTTAAAGGAAGTGTAGGAGTTCAAAGTACACTGAACAAAAAATAAACAAAATAATGTAAAGTGTTGGTTTCATGAGTTGAAACAAAAGATCCCAGAAATGTTCCATATGCACAAAAAGGTTCTCAAATTTTCTGCACAAATTCGCTTTCCAAGATAATCCATCCACCTGACAGGTGTGGCATACCTAGAAGCTGATTAAACAGCATGATCATTACACAATAAAATGTGCAGTTTTGTCACAACACAATGCCACAGATGTCTCAAGTTTTGATGGAGTGTGCAATTGGCATGCTGACTGCAGGAATGTCCACCAAAGATGTTCCCAGAGAATTTAATGTTAATTTCTCTACCATAACGTGTAACCACGCCAGCCCAGGACCTCCCCATCCGGCTTCTTCATGGTCTGAGACAAGCCACCCGGACAACTGATGAAATTGTGGATTTGCACAAACTGTCAGAAACCGTCTCCGGGAAGCTCATCTGCGTGCTCGTCATCCTCACCATGGTCTTGACCTGACTGCAGTTTGGTGTCGTAACCAACTTCAGTGGGCAAATGCTCACCTTCGATGGCCACTGGCACGCTGGAGAAGTGTCTTCTTCGTGGATGAGTCACGGTTTCAGCTGTACTGGGCATATGGCAGACAGCGTGTATGGCGTTGTGGGTGAGTGGTTTGCTAATGTCAACGTTGTGAACAGAGTGTCCCATGGTGGCCATTTGGTTATGATATGGGTAGGCATAAGCTATGGACAACTAGCCCAATTGCATTTTATCGATGGCAATTTGAATGCAGAGATCCCGAGGTCCATTTGTCATGCCCTTTATCCGCCGCCATCACCTCATGTTTCAGCATGATAATGCCCGGCCCCATGGCGCAAGGATCTGTACACAATTCCTGGAAGGTGAAAATGTCTCAGTTTTTCCATGGCCTGCAGACTCATACTCACCATACTCATGTCACCCGTTGAGCATGTTTGGGATGCTCTGGATCGACATGTAGGACAGAGTGTTCCAATTTCCACCAATATCCAGCAAAGTCCCACTCTTCAATGGTTGTGCGAAAACATTCCACAGGCCACAATCAACAGATCAACTCTATGTGAATGTTTCGCTGCATGAGGCAAATGGTGGTCACACCACATGCCAACTGGTTTTCTTATCCACGTCCCCTACTTAAAAAAAATATCTGTGATGAACAGATACATATCTGTATTCCCAGTCATGTGAAATCCATAGATTAGAGCCTAATCTGCACCAAAATTCCTACTCGGATGTAGGAAAACACTATATTAGTCATCTACGTGAATTTTGTGTTTGCGTCCCAAATAGCACTCTATTCCCTTAGTGTGCTACTTTTGACCAGGGCCCATAGGGCAGTGCATTATATAGGGAATAGGGTGCCATTTGGGTCATACACTGCATGTTTTCCTGGCCATATTTTAATTTGCAATTTCTCAACTAATTCCCCTCAGGTCCTCATGAAAGTCTCCCCTATCTGCGTGTTGTGTTTTCAGATTGTCAGCCAGGCTTCTTCAAAGCGTTTGTCTCCAACGACGCATGTGAGCTTTGTCCTGTTAACACCAAGCTGCTGAGCTCCGGGGCACTGTTCTGTCCATGTGCAGAAGACTTCTATCGTGCTCCCGATGACCCAACTACAGGGCCCTGCTCAGGTGAGGACATTTTGGAAAATTACTTTTTAATGCAGTCAGCATTGGTGGATCCTACACTGAAAACAAATGAGAGATTTGCTTTTCATTGTGCTCAAAGTGCTCTCTTGACCAAAAAATAATGACACTAAAAAGAATAGAATGACCGTAAGCAAGAGAAAGTCCCAGAATGCTACAGTTTAACATAATGTTAATGATGACATCAATCATACATTAACTAACATGCTTCTATTTTCCTGCTCCTGTTTCCTCAGGCCTGCCCTCAGCACCGCGAGAACTGGTCGCCACGACCACCCAGCTGGCGGCAGGCAAGCTGCAGCTGTCATGGAGTCCGCCGGAGGACACGGGCGGCCGCAGTGACATCAGCTACAGCGTGGAGTGCCGGCGCTGCGAGGGCACCGCGTGCCAGCCATGCGGGGAGAAGGTGCGCCTTGAGCCGGCCAGCTCAGGCCTGGTGGACACCAGGGTGGCAGTGAGCGAACTGGAGCCCCACCTCAACTACACGTTCACCGTTGAGGCCCACAGCGGAGTATCGCTGTTCGCCAGCCAGGGGACGCCACGCTCCAACAGGCCCCCATCCACCAGCACATTGACCACTGCCCTGCACTACACAGGTGGGTCACTGTACTTGGGGGTAATAGTGGTGGTGGTAGTAGTAGAACTCTTATATTATGCTTGATCTGAAATGTAGTTGTATGGCCTTATACAAGCACAATCACTAAATACTCCATCAAACATAATGCAGTGAAAGCATTTCAAAAGCTCTTGGTTGAACATGTGAAGGACATTGCAGTCTCCGAAATTGTTAACATCTCCCCTCCTCTCTCCTCAGACCCCCCCAAGGTGACGTCCATGCGTCTGGACGAGCGGAGCCTCACCAGCCTTTCCCTGTCCTGGGCTGTAGCCCCCCGCAGGCCCGTGCCCCAGCCCACCCGTTACAAACTCACTTACCGCAAGAAGGTACGGTAAACCATCCATGCCAAACTAGCTGCTGAAAATGTTTGCAATGTTCTATTTGGATATGTCTTTTGAAACATAATATGACTTAAAGGGAATTTCGTGGTAGTGGGTGAAGAAAGGGTGGGAAAAAGAAAGAAAATGAGAGGGGTTTCGGGGATGACAAACACCACAGGGGGAGCAATACCGCACAACAAAAGTGTACCTTATTAATATAATTCCTTACCGAAATGGATGTTGGTTCACTGTGTTCTCATCTTTCAATTCCCTTCTCCACCAGGATGACAATCTGGATGTGACCACGTACACTGTTCTGATTCTGGAGAAGAGCTCTGTGCAGATCAGTGACTTGTCCCCAGGCACAGCCTACCTATTCAGGGTACAGGCCCTGAGCCCCGAGGGCAGCCCTGGAGGATCCAGCATAGAGGATGAATTTGAGACACTGACTGAAGGTAAGGAAGACGGCCATATATCAGGTTAATAAGGAGAAGGGAGAATGAAGGGATGCTACAGTATTTGAGATGATTCGGACACAGTGCCATACCCCAGGGCTTTGAAATGGAAGAACCAGTGTGTGAGATGGTGGACCAAACCTGATGTAATTTAGAATTAAATTAAGATAAATAAATCCACACAACTAAATAAATGGGCAAGGGAAAACAGAAATACTGACATGCATTCGTTTTCTATACATATCTATATATATTTATTTTTTGTATACAGTTGAAATCAAAGTTTACATACACTTTGGTTGGAGTCATTAAAACTTGTTTTTCAACCACTCCACAAATTTCTTGTTAACAAACTATAGTTTTGCCAAGTCGGTTAGGACATCTACTTTGTGCATGACACGTTAATTTTTCCAACAATTGTTTACAGATTGTCACTTATAATTCACTGTATCACAATTCCAGTGGGTCAGAAGTTTACATACATTAAGCTGACTGTGCCTTTAAACAGCTTGGAAAATTCCAGAAAATGATGTCATGGCTTTAGAAGCTTCTGATAGGCTAATGGACATCCATTTGAGTCAATTGGAGGTGTACCTGTGGATGTATTTCAAGGCCTACCTTCAAACACAGTGCCTCTTTGCTTGACATCATGGGAAAATCAGCCAAGACCTCAGAGGGGAAAAAAATGTATACCTCCATAAGTCTGATTCATTCTTGGGAGCAATTTCCAAACTCCTGAAGGTACCACATCTGTACAAATAATAGTACGCAAGTATAAACACCATGGGACCACGCAGCTGTCATTCCGCTCAGGAAGGAGACACATTCTGTCTCCTAGAGATGAATGTACTTTGGTGCGAAGTGCAAATAAATCCCAGAACAGCAGCAAAGGACCTTGTGAAGATGTTGGAGGAAACCGGTACAAATGTATCTATATCCACAGTAAAACGAGTCCTATATCGACATAACCTGAAAGGCCGCTAAGCAAGGAAGAATTCACTGCTCCAAAACCGCCATTAAAAAAGCCAGACTACGGTTTGCAACTGCACATGGGGACAAATATCATACTTTTGGGAGAAATGTCCTCTGGTCTGAAAAAAAAATAGACCTGTTTGGCAATTATGACCATCGTTATGTTTGGAGGAACTGTGGACCAACCGTGAAGCACAGGGGTGGCAGCATCATGTTGTGGGGGTGCTTATGCTGCAGGAGGGACTGGTGCACTTCACAAAATAGATGGCATCATGAGGTAGGAAAATTATGTGGATATGTTGAAGCAACATCAAGACATCAGTCGGGAAGTTCAAGCTTGGTCGCAAATGGGTCTTCCAAATGGACAATGACCCCAAGCATACTTCCAAAGTTGTGGCAAAATGGCTTAAGGACAACAAAGTCGAGGTATTGGATTGGCCATCAGAGCCCTGACCTCAATCCTATAGAAAATTGGTGGTCAGAACTGAAAAAGCGTGTGCGAGCAAGGCCTACAGACCTGACTCAGTTACACCAGCTCTGTCAGGAAGAATGGGCCAAAATGCTACCTGAAACGTTTGACCCAAGTTAAACAATTTAAAAGCAATGCTACCAAATACTAATTGAGTGTATGTAAACTTCTGACCCACTGGGAATGTGATGAAAGAAACAGAAGTTGAATAATCATTCGCTCTATTATGACATTTCACATTCTTAAAACAGATTTTTGATCCTGACCTAAAAAAGGGATTTTTTTACTAGGATTAAATGTCAGTAATTGTGAAACTGAGTTGTATTTGGCTATAGTGTATGTAAACTTCTAACTTCGACTGTGTGTGTATCTATCTATAATGAGTAAAATAGTCATGTTTATATGTGGCTGCTATGAAAGTGAACTGTGTTTGAGGGAAATCAGTGGCGTATTCATTCTGTCGAAAAATGTTTCCTAAACGGAAGCTAACAAAACAGGTATCAACATACCTGAATTTGTCCAATAGCAACTTTCGTTTGCAACTGTTTGACTGATGGACATTTTATACATGTGCTTTCCTGAACTAATTTCTGTGTTCTATTCATGTCCTGTTCTATAAACCAATTTCTGTCTTCATGCAAGTGGCTGACTGAATGAATCCTCACTATCAGTAGCTGCAATTTGTCAGTAGGACCAGACCTTGTTTTTAGAGCGAAAGTTAAGGTCTCAGCTTCGAGAGAAGCCTCATGAGGTATTGGTCAGTCACATGAATGAAATGGTAACAATTCATTAATTATGCTAAATCGTGCAAATATACCTTGTCTGTGTATAGCCATATATAAGACAACTGCTGGGACTGCCCAAGCAGAGCTCCTGATTGACACATGTACTATGGTACATTGAGTTGGTTGGAACCTTTCCAGCACGCTGACAAGTAAAGAATGAGTCAATTAAAATTGACTGAGTGTCCCTGTGTAAGAATTTCTACAGACTACTGATTATACCCTAGATCAGCTAGATGCAGGCAATATTGTGCAAGGCGGTATTGAATTTTAACGTCTCATCTTCATTACTCAAATTTTCCCCTCGACCTGTGCACCTACGTTGTAAACTTTCATTAGGTTATAGCAACCTCCGTGATGGGTTTTGGGAATATTTGAGTATCATGTAGTAAACTAAAGCTATCGATGTTACATTGAGTTGGGTGAATGGAATATGAATGACAGTCATCCAATATGCTGTAATAGAAATAAAACCTTGATAGTTGCATCCTTACTCCGGAAACTGTCTGCTGATAGCTGACAACAGGGTGGCAGGTTTTCCTGATGTGCTGCACTAGAGTTCCATAGCCCAGCAGACTCACCTAGAGGAAAGGACACATGTTAGTTTTGATATGTCTGGGAGACTCTTAAAGGGAGGAGAGAGCATGAGTACAGTAAATCCAATCCAACCAGTGGCTATGTGTAATATGTCACCACACAGGCAGACTGCCGCAGTGAAGGAGGTTTACATGGTGCATTAAGTATACTATTCGGGGTGTAGCTAGCTTCTGTGCTCTGGAGAGATCACAGGTAGTTGGTCAGAAGGCTCTGGAGGTCCTTCGACCATTCTGTCTCTAGCACCTGGAGAGAGATGGATAGAGGTAGTCAGTGCTAGAAAGAGAGAAAGCCCCGACCTCCCACTGGCCCAGGGCCTCCTGCCTAGTATCGTGCAATGTAAAGGAAAACAATATCATGACGTACTGCATATTCCTGCTGGTAGCAAGCCTCAACATGGATGCAGAGGAACTCTGGAGCTCTGTCAGTGTGACCATCGGGTTCTTGGTCACCTCCCCCGATTGCTCAGATTGCCCGGGCGGCCAGCTCTAGGAGGAGTCTTGGTGGTTCCAAACTTCTTCCAAATTAAGAATGATGGAGGCCACTTTGTTCTTGGGAGATTTTCAATGCTGCAGAATTTTTTTTTTTTGTACCCTTCTCCAGATCTGTGCCTCGAAACAATCCTGTCTAGGAGCTCTACTGACAATTTCCTTCGACCTCATGGCTTGGTTTTTGCTCTGACATGTATGGTCAACTGTGGGACCTTATATAGACAGGTGTGTGTGCCGTTCCAAATCATGTCCTATCAATTGAATAATCAACCAAGCACTGTATGGACTTAATAGATTTGATTTAAAAGTATGCATGCCATTTTGTGATAACGCTATGACCAATTATATGGCATACATGTGAATTTATAGCTAGCTAAGATATTATTTTATGTTATGGCACCACATCTCACTAACAATTGCTAAGGAGAACCGCAAATTACACTTGTGGCTAATCAGTATTGTGGCTAACTTCACATAGGTGACTTCCATCATGACAACATGCTTCTCCTTATTTGACTGTAGTTAGCTAGCTTATTAAGAATACACTTGCTTAAGTGATCTAGTTTTAACGTGAGCTAGCCAACATGCATTGCGTATGTCATGCCACGATCCTGCTTGCTTTACATCTGACAGATATTTAGTTACTATAGCTAGCTAGCTAAGAATGGTTTATTATAATTGTAGTTTAGTTAATTATCTAGCTAGCTAAGTGTAAAACTGAGAGTCTGGCTGTAAAACGCAGCTAACTAGCTAGCTAGCTTGATACTCAGTAATGTTAGCTTACCATGCTGTTCTAGCCAACTGGACATTCCTCTCGCCCATCGCGGTCGACTCCTCCTTGCCTACTCCCGTCTCTTGGTCTTCTTCTAGGTTCAAAACCAAATGACTGTAGTCCGGTGGCTTATTGTCAAAACCAACCCACTACTAACACAGGCACCTGGTACAGGAAGGCAGCCAATGCCTCAGTGTTTCAAAACTGTTCACCTGTTTCTATGACGAGCAAGGACAATGTTCCATTAGTTGTTTTTATGATGCGCGTGCGGCGCAGCATATAATTAAGCAATAAGGCCCAAGGACGTGTGGTATATGGCCAATATACCACGGCTAAGGGCTGTTTGCAAGACGCAACATGGAGTGCCTGGACACAGCCCTTCGCCGTGGTATATTGGCCATATATATCACAAACCCCTGAGGTGCCTTATTGCTATTACAAACTGGTTACCAATGTAATTAGAGCAGTAAAAATAAATGTATCACCTGTGGAATACTGTCTGATATACCATTGGCTTTCAGACAATCAGAACTCAGGTCTCAAACCACCCAGTTTATAATAGATTTTATCCCAAATTTCCATCCAAAAAGTGATAACATATTGATGAATAGCTATATGCGCTCATTATTATTGTTGGGGGGGTTCTAATGTGAAACATGGCCTTTTGAACATGTTTTGTCATACTGAATGCAGCCCACGCAAAAGCAGTCAATCAATGCGCCATGGCATGTTAGATACCACCCACATACACTACCGGTCAAAAGTTTTAGAACAACTACTCATTCAAGGGTTTTTCTTTATTTTTACTATTTTCTACATTGTAGAATAACAGTGAAGACATCAACACTATGAAATAACACATGGAATCATGTAGTAACCAAAAAGAGTGTTAAACCAATTCTTCAAGTAGCCACCCTTTGCCTTGATAACAGCTTTACACACTCTTGACATTCTCTCAATCAACTTCACCTGGAATGCTTTTCCAACAGTCTTGAAGGAGTTCACACACATGCTGAGCACTTATTGGCTGCTTTTCCTTCACTCTGCGGTGCGACTCATCCCAAACCATCTCAATTTGGTTGAGGACGGGGGATTGTGGAGGCCAGGTCATGTGATGCAGCACGCCATCACTCTCCTTCTGGGTAAAGTAGCCTTTACACAGCCTGGAGATGTTGGGTCATTGTCCTGATTGAAAAAACAAATGATAGTCCCACTAAGCCCAAACCAGATGGAATGGCGTATCACTGCACAATGCTGTGGTATCCATGCTGGTTAAGTGTGCCTTGATTTCTAAATAAATCACAGTGTCCCTAGTAAAGCACCCCCACACCATAACACCACCTCCTCCATGCTTTACAGTGGGAAATACACATGATGAGATCATTCGTTCACCCAGACCGCGTCTCACAAAGACCTGGCGATTGGAACCAAAAATCTCAAATTTGGACTCAAACCAAAGGCCACGTTTCCGCTGGTCTGATGTCCATTGCTCGCGTTTCTTGGCTCAAGCAAGTCTCTTCTTATTCTTATTGGTGTCCTTTTAGTAGTGGTTTCTTTGCAGCAATTCAAACATAAAGGCCTCATTTACAGTCTCCTCTGAACAGTTGATGTTGAGATGTGTCTGTTACTTGAACTCTGAAGCATTTATTTGGGCTGCAATTTCTGAGGCTGGTAACTCTTATGAACTTATCCTCTGCAGCAGAGGTAACTCTGGGTCTTCATTTCCTGTGGCGGTCCTCATGAGAGCCAGTTTCATCATAGCGCTTAATGGTTTTTGCGACTGCACTTGAAGAAACTTCAAAAGTTATTGACATTTTCCACATTGACTGACCTTAATGTAATAATGGACTGTCGTTTGTCTTTGCTTATTTGAGCTGTTCTTGCCGTAGTATGGACTTGTTATTTTACCAAATAGGGCTATCTTCTGTATACCACCCCTACCTTGTCACAACACAACTGATTGGCTCAAATGCCTTAAGAATGAAAGAAATCCCACCAATTCATTTTTAAGGCACACTTGTTAATTCAAATTCATTCCAGGTGACTACCTCATGAAGCTGGTTGAGAGAATGCAAAGTATGTGCAAAGCTGTCATCAAGGCAAAGGGTGGCTATTTGAAGAATCTCAAATCTCAAATATATTTTGATTTAATACTTTTTTGGTTACTACATGATTCCATATGTGCTATTTCATAGTTTTGATGTCTTCACTATTGTGTGTCAGTGTGTTACCATTGTGTAAGTGTTTGTTTGTTTTGTTGTTGTGCCACAGTGCCACTGTCCCAGAGCAACACAGGGGTCATATTCGGAGCAGCAGTTGGCGGAGCGGCCATGTTGATGATTGTGGTGGTTGTCATACTCATACGAAAACGGTCAGCAACAACCTTCTTTTCCCCCCTCTGCCCCTCGTCCTTTTTTAAAGCACATTCATAACACCCCTTCACTGGTTTCCTTTCACATTCATCTCTTTCCTTTGTCAATGCTTCAAATTACCTTTCTTTCCTTTTAGCCACCTCTCCACCCCTCTCTCCCCTTATACTTATGCTACTCTCATTCTTATCTGTTATCCAGCATTCACTAGGGGAGAATTAGTGTTGAGTTTGGCTTGTCGTTGCTCAGTGAGTGTACTCTAACAAGTAGTGGATTTAAATTGAAGCGGGCCCAAGTGGCACATTGTTTTAGGATAAGAGCTGGTTGGCTCTTTCTGTAGAAGCTAGAGGTGACCCTCTCCTTCAGCACAGCAGCACACTGCCATCTCTGTCTGTGTCCTTCAGGTCTGTCTCTGACACAGCTTAGCAAACACAGACAGGCTCCAGTCTTTTATCAAAGTGTTCCCTCTGTGAATCGAGGTGGCACACACCAATGACTTAGGTGCCTTTTGAAACTAGCTGGAAATGAAAGGATAAAAAGAGAAACTGACCATTTTGGGGTTTTGAAGTGAGATGATAATTACTGATGTTTATTTTCTGTTATTCAGGAGAAGGCGATCTCATACAAGACAAGGACCAGAGGATACTTACTTCTCTAGCTCAGGTAGACAAAAGAAAATAAGTACCCCCCCCCCCCCCCCCGTGTCTGTCATGTATTTGTATCGTTCTTGCAATAATGTCCATCTATTCGTATTCTTCTCCAGAGCAACTGAAGCCGCTGAAGACCTATGTGGATCCGCACACGTACGAGGACCCCAACATGGCCATCCTCAAGTTTGCCAGCGAGATCCATCCCAGCCATGTGACCAAGCAGAAAGTCATTGGAGCAGGTGAGTGAGAACCCAGTTAAAACAATGTGCTTAGGACGAAGGTGTTAAAGGGATTTTCAATTCAAGTAAATCTCTGTTTATTTTCAGTTGCATTAGTGCTACAGCTTGAGGTCTTGAGTGACAGTGGGTAGACCATCCAGATTAGTATCAATGGATTAAGTCCTCACCCTGCATGTTTAGACATAATTTGGTGTGGCAATTGCTTGGCTTTGGGGACCAGTGCTTTGTCTCAAAAGACCCAAATCCGCAATAATAATTAAGATAAACAGAAGTATCTGAAGCAGAAAACTAAGTATTTAAGAGGCTATACTATACCTCCTTGGGCCCAAACTCCTACTTCTCAGATGATGGGTTTATTGCAGTGTGACCACATCTGCCCTTTGAACACCCAACCCCCCCCCTTCCCACGACTGTGCTCGGCCCTCCCCTGTGTGACAGCTGATTCCAATGCTCCCAAACACGCCACAGGCGTCAACCGATGGGAGATGGAGACTCCAATTAATTTTTTTACCCAATCCCACAATAACACACCTCTGTGAATGTCCCCGGGGCAAAACCACTCATGACACCTTCCTTGTTTACTTTCCCCTTAACTAATTTCCCAAACGCCTGAGAATTGAGAAACACTGAAAGCCACATCCCTATAAAGGATAGTGCTTGAAATATTGCTCAATCTTGTCATTGGGTTTTAAAACCATTTTCCTCAACGCCTCTAGGGGAGTTTGGAGAGGTGTACCGTGGAATTCTGAAAGCGCCAGGGCGGAAGGAGGGGGCGGTGGCCATTAAGACGCTGAAGCCGGGCTACTCAGAGAAGCAGAGGCAGGACTTCCTGTCAGAAGCGAGCATCATGGGACAGTTCTCCCACCAGAACATCATTCGCCTGGAGGGAGTCGTCACCAAATGTAAGAAGGCTCTGTTAGCCTACGACCTTTACCAAGAATAGTATTCTCCTGTGAAGCATTCACTTGACCTGTCTATATATAAATTATATATGTATATATTTCCTGTCTGTTTTGTGCAGTAGTTAACAGTATTTATGCCCTTTTTTTGGTTCCAGTCAAGCATGCCATGATTGTGACTGAGTATATGGAGAACGGCGCACTGGACAAGTACCTAAAGGTGACTAGGCCTACAGTACATCGTATGCAAGTTACCTTTATAAGTGAAAGACAGACTTACTACAGATCAAGTTACCACAGCTTAAAATATTTCTCTCTAATAGTATGTGTGTGTTACAATGTGTTTCCCCTTCAGGATCGTGATGGCGAGATGCCCTCCTTCCAGCTGGTGGGCATGATGCATGGCATCGCCGCTGGCATGAAGTACCTGTCTGACATGAGCTACGTTCACCGGGATCTGGCTGCCCGCAACATCCTGGTCAACAACAACCTGGAGTGTAAGGTGTCTGACTTCGGCCTGTCCCGAGTGCTGGAGGACGACCCTGAGGGCACCTACACCACCAGCGTGAGTTAACATGACATGTTACAACGTTTGGCTTTACTCAGCTCTTGCAAACACCTTTGCCTTGTTAGCAGTGTGTTTCAGTGTAAACTGCTCATAGAGGACTGTCATTGAATTAGATGTACCTTAATTTAATTGAACAAAACAATGTATTTTTGGGGCTCTGACCTGAGTGTATTGTACACTTGGTTCCCCTCCAACAGGGTGGTAAGATCCCCATCCGCTGGACAGCCCCAGAGGCCATTGCCTACAGAAAATTCACCTCGGCCAGCGACGTGTGGAGCTTCGGCATCGTCATGTGGGAAGTCATGGCCTTTGGCGAGCGCCCCTACTGGGACATGAGCAACTGCGAGGTACACTACAATACTAATGCTAACGAAGCCAAACAAGGCAGGAAGCCTTATAGTTCCAATTAGAGCCACACTGCTAACACTAACACTAAACCAATGGAAACCCATGAAGTAACAGCTAACAGGAATGCTAGTGCCAACTATCATAACAGCTCAGTGAAACTCAATTCAAGTGTAGGGTCTCAAAGTGCACTACCGCACTTCACGTAGTCAATTCTCTATTAGATAGAGAGGTACCATACTCTGGAATTATCTTCACATTGCCAAAACATTATCATCCCTCAGTAACTTCAAGCAAAGACTGGGGGTCAGCCTGATGAAACGGACTACTCAGTAATCTCCTCCATATAGCCTAACACTCACATGCGCGCACATTTACTTTTGATACTTAAGTATATTTACTTTTATTTTATTTAAGTAGTATTTTATTGGGTGACTTTCACTTTTACTTTAGTCATTTTACTTATTGGGTACTTTTTCCACCACTGCTTTAAAAAATATCTATAATTTTTTGTGGATTACTAATCAATTAATTTATACATTTATAATTTGTAGGTTTTGTTATCTGTTTTAACAAACCTTTTTTATTTCTGTACTTTTGTGTTGTATAATAGTTTTGTGGCTTTCATATCAGCCCTTGGGCATCCAACCACACCTGCACACCGTTTATTTGAATTAGATTATTTTCTGTATTGTTGTCTATTACTTGTTTTCTTTGGTACGAATAAACTAAACTTAGCCTCTGGTTGTCAGGTGATGAAGGCCATCAACGAGGCGTTCAGGCTGCCAGCGCCCATGGACTGCCCATCAGCCGTCTACCAGCTCATGCTGCAGTGCTGGCTGCAGGACCGCTCCAAGAGGCCCCGTTTCCCGGACATCGTCAGCCTGCTGGACAAGCTGCTCAGGAGCCCCGAGTCCTTGAAGGCTATCGCAGACTTCGACCCCCGGTATGAGTCCTTTACTCTCTAGAAGGAAATTACACAGCAAAGTATATCCATGAAACGGTGAAACCGAGTGGAGCACAAGAAAAAGCTCATTATTAGGAGGATAATGTGGCAGCATAATGTGTGCATGTTTAATAATAATTTGTTGGGTGCTTATATTTGTCCAATTTCACACATGTACAAGTGTGTATTAACACTCATCTGTGAATTGGAAATGTGTTTATTGCATATCCCATCAGCCTTACTTTGGGCTCCTGAGTGACACAGCGGTCTAAGGCACTACATCTCAGTGCAAGAGGCATCACTATAGTACTTAGTTCGAATCCGGACGTTATTGGGAGTCCCATAGGGTGGCGCACAATTTGGCCCAGTGTCGTTGGGGTTTGGCCGGAGTAGGCCGTCTTATTTACAATGACGGCCTACTCCGGCTAAACCCCGACGACGCTGGGCCAATTGTATGCCACCCTATAGGACTCCCAATCACAGCCGAATGTGATACAGCCTGGATTTGAACAAGGAACTATAGTGATGCCTCTTGCACTGAGATGTAGTGCCTTACAAAGTTATGTTGCCTAGTTAAATAAAGGTTCAATAAAATAAAAAATCAACGGCAACTCTGGAGCAATTGGGGTTAAGTGTCTTGCTCAAGGGCACATCGACAGGTTTTTACCTTGTCTGCTCGGGATTTGAATTAGCGACCTTTCGGTTACTGACCGAACGCTCTAACCACTATGCTACTTGACGTCTCTGTATGTGTGCTAGTGTCTGAACATGTTTTAGATACAAAAGACAAAGATCTGTCAGTTTCCCCATAGCTGCACCAACCGGTTTTTATCTCACCGTTTCCTCGCTGGGTAATCAGTCATCTCTGTCTATTGTCGGGCAGCTGGTGATGATGATCACTCACTCTGCCCTACTTTGCCTCCTCCAGCGTATCCATCCGCCTGCCCAGCACAAGTGGTTCGGACGGCTTACCCTTCAGGTCGGTGTCAGAGTGGCTGGAGTCCATCAAGATGAGCCAGTACAGTGAGAACTTCACCTGCGCTGGCGTGGTCACCATGGACCAGGTGCTGCAGATGAAGAATGTGTGAGTAGTGTTTTTTTTAAAGCTTTTTATTAGATTTTTGTGGGATATTCTGTCTGTTACTTAATATGATGTTCATCAAAACAATTGATCACAAACAAGACAAATCTAAGATTGGATGAGAGTATAGGAATATATTAAATAGAGATGTATACACTATTTTCACAATGTAGAACAACTGGTTCCCAAGCTAAGTCCTTAGTTTTCCATGTGTTTGGGGTTTTTGATTTTGAAAAAGGAGCCTTTCGACAGCCAGAGAACCGTTTACGAACAATATAAACTCTGGCCTCTCTACAACTCAAGAAAACTAGTGAGATGGAATAAAATAATGGAGTGCGAGAAAGAGCAGGCTCGTTTGTGGTGGCCTTGTGGTTGTGACTTGTGATTTGCTCACTCCCCTCTCTTTCTCCCTCCCTTCCTTTTTTCAATTATTCCTCCATCCCTCCTTTGCCCACACCAGCAGCCCAGGGCAGCACTTCTGCAGCAGCCTGAAACCGCTGGTCCTGGCTGTGTAGGGCAAAGGCCCTCATGGCTTATGCAACATGAAAGGAAAGGAGGAGGAGGAGGATAAGACGAGAGAATAGCCACTACACTAGAAGGGGCAATGTGGAGATAAGGGCAATTAAGAAAGCGTAGCACATTTGTGGATAAGGAGAGGACTTTGCACCAACGCACACCCCAAAACATTTACAAAATACCCAGACGAAGGCACTGTAACCAGAAATATATCACTCATTCAATAAACACAGTATCTGGGAGGTAGATAGTCTACAGAACATATCTACCGACAAGGCTTTCCTTTTAATCCTAAGAAAGAGGGCTGTGCGGAAACGGGAAACCTCTTTTGAAGTGTGTGTCATATTCCATGGTAAGATTTTACGGTCCCATGCTCCATCTCTTGTCATCTGGAAGCACTCGCTGAACTATTTACGACACTCCCTCTGCTTGCCAGGCAACTGATTCATAGGCGATATGGAGAATCCTCATTAACTAATTAAGACTGTAATTATACCTGGAAATGAGGGACTTGGATGTGGCACACCTTCACCAGATTCTGTCACGTGTGCCTGTCTGAGGGGTTTGCCTCATGTTTGCCCTTTCTTGAAAATTCGAAACTGTCCTCCTGGCTAGTCCCTAGAGGTTATTTTCAATAGGGTACTAGCTTTGCTTTCACATCCAGTTTCATATATATTACCTAAAGGAAGGGAACACTGAAGAATGAGTTTGAAGGGAATCCAAACCAGGTCAAGGTGTGAATTCCTCCGTTGCTATCCAGTGGCTTTATATCTGAATTGCTTTCTTTTTCACAGGGATATCAAGAACATTGGCGTAAGACTGCCCGGCCACCTGAAGAGAATTGCATACAGCATCCTGGGCTTGAAAGACCAGACCAGCACCCTGAGTGTATTTGCAGTGTGACCCAATGCTAGTGGTGCAGGAATTTGAGTTGGGCAGCACTCTGACTGAACTTTGAACTCTGTGTTGGACTGGAGCGGAGCTGCGGGGACGGCTTTGGACAGACAAACTGAAAACCTCTTAGGGGCATGGTCTAGCCAAAAGAGACTGACAATACTGTGCAATCTTAAAGATTTCTAACAGACTTGTTAAGCGTATCAAAAAAAAAAAGGAATGGAGTATTTTTGCAACAATAGATGTATTGATTAGACTGTGTATATTATATACTGTATATATGTTATTATCCATGTCAGTTGTATAGATACAGTTCAATCCCCAATCTTTGTTAATATTTAGTTTGCATGCTTCCCCTCTCTCCCCTGAAACTAATCAAGTGATAAAAGTCTTGGAATAGCTTGTACCGAGGTTGTCTCTTGTTTCCATAGCAACTAATATTGAGAAGAGAAAATTAAGAAGTCACAAAACCACTTACACCAAAGCAATTATTTGTGTGAAGTGGCGTGCTGTGGCCTTTTGGGTATGAGTTTGGCGGTGTTGGTGCCAGTGAAATGCATTTTGGTCCATGTAATCTCTTGTAAACTAATGAGAATGGACTCGAAGCAGAGAGTGGACCTGAATGGGCCTGGGCAGGATGTATGTTAACATGATGGTGCATTTGTGTATGCCACAGTCTTGAGGTTATTGTCTTAGTCCAGTTTGGGATGTTGTTGGCTACTGTTGTGCCTTATCTGGGCTTGATTTAGATGTTAAGCTATCATATGAATTTGAGTTTATATGAAAATAACGTGAAAAGATATGAGGTACACCTCATGTTCAGTTTAACTGGCCGCAAACGCTTGTGTTAATTGATTGGGATCAAGAACATCACTTACATTGAAGCACTTAAATAAGTAACAATTGGGATGAGTTGTCTCATCTAAAACATCTATCTTCTTGCCATTATTATTATCATCATGCCATAGGAAGATCATTTGAAATCAAATGAGGCAGCTGAAAGAATTTGTTTATATCTGGGTCGTTCCACGAAATTAGTTCTTTTTCGTCCCTTTGATATTTTAAGTAGACATTGTGCACAAATAATAAGCATGTTATATTTAATATAGACCACATGGAAAATACAACAAATCTGATTTTTTATGTGAATGAATACTTGCTAAAGTGCCAAAATGTATCATTTTGACATGTCCCTCAGTTTATCCTCTTTGACTCCCTAGGAAGATTTTAACCCGCTTAACCCCAACATTTGTCCAAATGATCACCATCATTGTAAGCCCTAGTTATTTTGTGGCTTTGACAGTCATTTCTGAAGATTATTATTTATTTAGTGTCAGTGATTTCATTACTTATTCTTTTTTTAAACACCTGTCCCTTATTTTATGGTCAACCCTGTTATGTGAAATGAACTCTCGTTTTAATATGGTGAAACTATTCCATGTTGGAAAAAAATTGTTTCAAAAGAGACATTGAACATTTAATAGTAAAATCTGAAAGCAGGTGAGCTAGTTCTACTCATTTTGGCCGTTTTGTGTTGGGAAACTGAGTGGGTCGAGTATAATACATCAACCCTGTTACCCATGGATAGACAGGCTACAAATCTTTTAACAATGTCATTGTTAGTGAAATTGCCACTGCTGCACACAAGCTTCCATTCCCTCTGTCACAAGGGGATTTATGGCTGCTTTAAGGTTGTCGTCAACCCTGTTACTTTATTTGGCACTTAATAAGCAGTTAATATAGTCATTTTTTTATTTAACCTCAGATGGGGATTTTAAAAAATATATATATTTATAATTTGAACATGTGCTCTTTATGACAGAATGTTATAATTATGTGAAATAAAACATTTATTTTCACCAAGTTACGCTACTCAAAAGGTACCTATTTGGTGGAACGACCCATTTAATGATGGATTTAATTTTGAAAGGTATTGTGTCAAGCTTTATCAAGTGCCCAACATGTTTGAATTAAATAGATGATTTAGGATTAGAAATGCTTGTTGCGATGATTTCAGAGAATGTAAAGTGTAGTTTGATATGCAATTTCAATGTGACAGTAAAGGGTTAGCCCTAACCCTTTTTTAAAATCACAACTTAGATTTACCATTCTTTTCTTGTTCTAATTGCTTTATCCTTATTTCTTATTTTGGTGTTTAGTAACAAGTGTTTTATGGGCTGAAACAATTTGCTTTGAGAATGCAGATAATAATACCATTGTATTATTTTTCCTCTCATTGCATTTCATTTGATAAAGTGCTTGCTTCTGGTAATGCCAAGAAAGTATCTGTTTTCTTCAGTCTTAATTGACCAGCTCATCCATATCCAATAGTTTTCCCAGATCAGTTTGTGCTCTTGCCAACACACCAAACAATAGTTGGCAAGAGCACAAACAGATCTGGTACCAGCCTATATCCAAAAGACGGTGTGCATCATTTATCCCAATGCTCTAAAAAGATGACGGTTTGTTAGTGACTCTCTTCACTACTTGACTTTTTGCTTTAACTTTTTTGGATCGTCTTATTTCACATCTTATGCTCCTTGTTTCATTTATGGATATAGAAGTCTATAGTACTTTTTTCATTAGTTTACTAGATTTTCATTTGGAAAATAGATTTTTCTGGGGGGGAGGGGTTTATTGCCTTTTGTATAATTGGATTTTGTAAGCATATTTTACTGCTTTTTATAGGAAAATTACAAATTTTATGTTCAATTTAGGTAACTTTCATCAGTTACATCACTCTTGTTGCTGTCTTACAGACAAATGAACCATTTCTTGATTTCAAAAGTAAACTCTTTGTTTTATACTTTATTTAATAGTCTATTTATTTTTTACTTTTATTTATTGTTCATAATTACACTGAGCTGGGATTTATTCGTAATTGAAGGTTGTCTTGTCACAAACTATTCGTTGCCCTTCATTCATATTTGATTCCATTCGTTGCCGTTGACCAATGATTGACGCGCCAAAAAACACCACTTACAATAAAGCCTGAAATTTGACTTCCTTTTGCATTGTTCACTTATTGATTGTATTTTACACACACACACAGTACTGAGGATTTAGATTTTCTGGATCCTTGTTTTTTTCCCCCAGATTGGCTACATGGGAAAGAATGTGCAAACTAAACCTGGATAGCATTTTAATGTGGCTGTTTACTCATTTTGAGTCACAAACATCTATTTGCTTATGTTAAAGAGTAGAGCGTTACAATAACTTAAATCCAGTATTGGCTTGATATGAATGCAGTTCGTGTCAACATCACTGAAATAATTTGAGATCGAAAGGGCATTAGATTATCATAGCAAATAAATTAACAGTGAAAAGTTGGACTTAATAACAGATTAATCACAGTTGGTCCAAACGTTAAACATTCTCAATTTCTTGATCATTATATTGTGTTTTTGTTTGTTTCAAAAGAGATGATATCTTGATCTACAATTAAATGACTTTCCCCATTTGGGAAATCACCAGCGTAGTATCAGAACTTCTCCCAAGAACTTATGGCTTATGTTTAACTCAAAATAATAAGACCGATCATTAGCCACTTGCTCAACTGGCATCATTGACTTTTCTAGATTTAAGATCTCTAATGAGTCGGGTCAAAATGCAGATGACTGAAAACCGCTGTGCCATGCAGTCTAGCAAGACCAGACCTGCCCTTCTCTAAATTGCACTTTGTGGTGTTGACCAAGCCTCTCCTAATCTCATTCAGGCTGACCTTGGGGTCTGGCGTTGTCCATTTTGAATTAGCTGGGATTGATTAATGCAGGTAAGAAAGCCTATAATGCCTTCCATTAGATAAGATGAACATAGGAGAAAAGTTATGTAAATATTTAAATACGGAATTAATATAGCTGGGAAAGTCGGCCAACACAGAACTAACAGGTAGACCGAGCATGGGAACAGTGATAGTCATGTAAGCATGACCTTGTCATGGTCTATGTCCTTGACTTAGCCTAGAACACAGTGTGTGTTCTAAGGCCCATGCAATGCCTAGAAATGGTCAAGAAAGTCTACCATTTTCCATCCTTAGGGTTCTCATATATGGTGGAACCTTTCTTTAAATGGTCCCAGAGTGAAAAACAAGAGCAGAACCACAAGCTATTTCTTTGCTAAATGTGTGTATCGATGTTTGTGTGGGAATCCATGTGAATGTATTTAAGCCAACAAACAGTTGCTGTGACTACACAGACTGAATTGGCCTTTTGTATTTGTTTTCTTATTTTTGTGCTGTGTATATGTATCCTGACAGGGCCCTACACACTATGCACACTGATACTCCAACACACATACAAACACTCACTTCATCATTTGCTCAAACACACATAATATGCACATGCATTTATAATGACCCTAGACATACTCACATACAGTCATCATATATGGCGGCATGTAGCCTAGTGGTTAGAGCGTTGGACTAGTACCCGAAAGGTTGCAAGATCAAGGTAAAAATCTGATGTTCTGCACAGAACCAAGCAGTTAACCCACTGTTCCTAGGCCGTCATTGAAAATGAGAATTTGTTGACTTGCCTGGTAAAATAAAAAAATATACACTGCTGCTACTCTGTTTATCATTTATTCTGATGCCTAGTCACCTTACCCCTATACATATCTACCTCCATCGATCCAGTATCACTGCACATTGTGAATTTGGTACTGGAACTGACCTTGTAAGTATGCTTACTTACTTTATCATGTTTTTCTTATTTTTATATGGTGTGTTTTTGGTCTACCTTGTTATTTTTAGTATTACATTGTTATTGATTAGTGGATTCTTGGGTTTGGAGTTTGCAAGAAAGGCATTTGACTGTATTACAACATGTGACATTAAAACTTGAAACTTTTCAGTGACTATATACAGAGTAATTTCTTTGTGCGTGTGTGTGTGTGTGTGTGTGTGTGTGTGTGTGTGTGCATGCATGCATATATTTGTGCGCGGCTTAGCTGCAGGCCACAATAGCATGTGTGGTGATTGTGTTGAAGGCTGTGAGTGGATGCCTGCGAATGGGACACATGGTTAAAGTAAAGCCTACTCTGTGGATTCTTCTGTGTGGTGGCCCGCTGTGGCTTTCCCTCTTTTTAGCTTTCCTGCTTTTTGTGGCTTTAAAGATGTCTCTGTTCATCTGGAAAATGGCCATTGTGGAAAAGAAATGACCATGCTACTGTTCATGTATGACTTCTCCCGTCCACTCCTTTTTAATTCTGCGTAACTATCATTTTCATGTGTGGATTCAAAACCGGCAACACCGTGGAATTTACATCCATACTAATTTTAGAGATGGGTTCCTGACCAAGAAACACATCCTCCAATTTGTGTCTATATTGGTATTCCTTCTTCTTTCAGCTCTCCTTTCTTTCCCTTACTCTCATGCGTTTGAAAATTATTCTCTTTCCTCAATTTTCCAGTTTTCTTTGCATTTTCATCTAAAAAGTCCTATAAGATTATTGCAGTGTTTCCGATTGCATACATTTTTTGGGGTACTTTTACCCCTTTTTCTCCCCAATTGGTAGTTAGTCATGTCCGATCAATGCAACTCCCCTACGGACTCGGGAGGGGCATGCCTCCTGCAAAACACAACCATGCCAACCCGCACCGCTCACTTAACCCGGAAGCCAGCCTCACCAATGTGTTGCAGGAAACACCATCCAGGCAACCGAAGTCAGCTTTCAGGTGCCCAGGCCCACCACAAGGAGTCACTACAGAGCGATGGGACAAGTAAATCCCAGCTGGCTAAACCCTCCCTTAACCCGGATGAGGTTGGGCCAATTGTGTGCCGCCTCATGGGTCCGCCCCGTCACAGCCAGCTGTGACACAGCCTGGGATCAAACCTGGGTCTGTAGTGACGCTTCAAGCACTGCAGTGCCTTAGACCGCTGCGCCACTTGGGAGGCTAGTGTTTCTGATTGCTAGCACAATTAATGATTTAAATGGATGCCTGAATACTGAAGGTAAAAGCTACTTTTTGTCTCTGTTTTCTAGTACTATCCTCGGGCCCCAGAGACACCTTTCCATACCCGGCGCGGTACCAGAAAACCGAGACAAAAGGTTTCAGTCTGTGCTTCTGAAAAAGTCTTCACTCCAGAACTTCTTTTACCTATTTTACAGAATACTGTTTAATTGCCATTTATATGTCTGTGTGGAGTCTCATTGGTGCTTCATCGCAGGAGGATTTTGCTCTGCAAAACACACAGCCTGGGTGGTATAGTCTTAAATAGTTGTACATATGGGGTCCAGGTTCGGTCTAAATTATTTTCAATTTGGATTAGCCATTTAAACCCCTGGAGTCGATTGACGCACCATCTAAGTAAGTAATCCACATCCAAATCTGTCAGTTTAAGCTATATCCGTTTTTTTGCTTTGGATGTGTCTCAATCCACCACATCTGCCGATTTCACACTTCCGCATCTGCGGTGAAAGGTGGCAGAGCAAGAGCAGTGTTTGTCAGACCATGAGACATCCTGAAAATCGGTCTTCTCACGAAAACTTCTGTAGCGTCCGAACGGTTTGACCTAGAAACTATTATGGTCACCACTCTATGGAAAGGGGAGAGTGACTCTCCCAAACATGGCAGTGTTCTCCGTTTTGCTCTGCGATCACCACAAGTGTCACGGGACTCACCTGAAGGTAACCGGTACGGGTTTTAAAAAATGAAAGGAAGTATGAAGATAGTTTTGAGCCTACCCAAAAAAGGGGTAAAATATGTGTCAAGAAATAAAAATATATTTCCTGAGCTTTCCTATATCGCCTAGATATAGGACAGACACCTCAAAACTTTGTTTCTTATGATTTATATATATATTTTTTGCCATTTATGAATGTGTTATTCAGTGCATTTCTCTAAACTATAGTAGTAAAGGCCAAATTCAATATTTTATTAAATACATGATTTATATATATATATATAAATGTTTTATACCTAACGGGGTCCTAAAATTCAAAATCAAATAGCTAAATGAGCCATAGTATGACCATCTTAAAACAATTCCATATGTCAGCTTAGAACCCCCCACCCCTCCCCCAACAGTTTAGACTTTTAAGAATTACGCCTCAATATTATTCACTCTCCAGTGTTGCTACCTCCTCTGGATATAGGAACCTTCAGGGTTTAGCACATTTCACAGAAAACAAAAGAAACACAAAAATGATAAGACCATTCTTCCATTTCTCTTTCTCATTTCTCCACAGTCTTGCGCAGCCCCCCCCCCCCCCCCCCCCCCCCTAATTTCCTCCTGTCTACATATGTTTTGGGGGCCATTAATCGTTGGTGCACAATGTGAACTCCACCAGATAATTACAGTCATTAAACCAATTAGGAGGCAGATGGAGGAGGAGGCTTCGTCTGGCCCTGAGGACTCCTGTCCCTGTTATCCAGGACTGAGCCTCGGCTCTGGCATCGCTTTAAGAACCAAGGGAAATGACTTCAGCCCAGTTTTGGATTAATGCAATTTCCTGACAGTGCAACCAAAGACCTTGCCAATTTAGCTGCAGGCAAGTCATCATAGCCCAAAAGCCCACGCTTTTGAGGACAAAACGGCCATTTAGGCTTGTGTCATCGAAACGTGTTGTGCGGAGCTAAAAGTGCTACCCGTAGTTTTGGAGAGAAAGGGAAAAAAGGGAGAAGTAGATTAGGAAAGACAGGAGAAGGGGAAAAAGAGAGCAGTCAATTCTCTCCACGTAAGATAAGCTCCTTTTTTATGGAGGTATATGAGAGAGTTTCTAATTACATGAGGCTTATTTGATCGAATAGAAGTTTCATCATGTTTAAGCTGTTACAAATGTACTGATATAAGTGGATGCACGTGAAATTCCAGCAACTTTGAGAAAAACAACTTAGTTGTGTCTGTTGTTCACACGCGCATCTGCCCTCTCATTGGCTAGAATGGTCCCACCTGATCTCGCCTGCCTTCCATCATTGAGGACATGTATTCATGCGGTCACTTGAATATCTTGTCAATATAATAGATAATCTTTCCAGTGGTTTTCAATTCCATCCTGCAATCGTTGAGTCAATGTTTTGGTTTCATTGTGCTAGGAACAGTAGAAGCATTATGCATGTTTAGGGAACACGGTTCTAAGCCATCAGCGAGTCAAATGGGTTAAAACTCTCCAGTAGCAATCCACATGTTGGGACAGCCACAGACACCTCCCTGTAAATCTTAGTGGGGCAAAAAAAAAAAGTGGGATGCATGCCAGCAAAGCCAGTACACAACACAACACTAAACAATACATTAATTGCACTAACGGGGATAAATGGTGCCCACAAACTGTTAGGGCCTACATAAAGCTGTCCCAACTACAGTCCCAACATCTTACTGCTGCTACACCTGGCTAACATAGGAGCTTTGTACGGCAGCAAAACAGTTAATTCAGCTTCATTTACGGACTTTTAAACAAACATAGCTGATGTGGCTGACTTGCTTAAACAAATATGGTTTCTAATGACAATTGAGATGTACAAGCTATGGCATAAGGGGACGACAAGCAGATAAGAGGCAATACGTAATTTAGATTAAGACATCAATGAGCGAGACATGGGCGGACATAGTCAATATAACTTTTTGTATAGCACTTTTGAAATGTACAGCGACAGAATTCAAAACATGGGCCATTCTTACAGTGTTCTCCCTGTACACCAATTCAGAACCGTAGGATAAATAAAGGGGCACATAAGCAGACAATGAAAGCTCTTACAGTATTTGTCACGCCCTGGCCTTAGTATTCTGTGTTTTCGTTATTATTTTGGTTAGGCCAGGGTGGGACATGGGGATTTATGTGGTTTGTTTTGTCTGGGGTTGTTTGTAGTTATGGGATTATGGTTAGAGTAGTACTCTAGGTAAGTCTATGGTTGCCTAGAGTGGTTCTCAATCAGAGGCAGGTGTTTATCGTTGTCTCTGATTGGGAACCATATTTAGGCAGCCATATTCTTTAGGTCTCTTGTGGGTGATTGTTCCTGTCTTTGTGTTTGTGGCACCAGATAGGACTGTTTTGGTTTTTTCACGGTTCTTGTTTTGTAGATTGTTGTATTTTCATCTTTATTACAGATGTACAAAACTAACCACGCTGCATTTTGGTCTGCCTCTCTTTCACCAGAAAACTGTTACAGTATTCAATGATTACATTTCTCTAAAACAGGTTAAAGGCTACATGTGCACCACCAAGTCAGAACAGTAGGTGAAATTAAGAGGGGTAAATAGACCAAATTATTAGGGTGAGGCACATGGGCTACCAACATCTTACTACACAACATACACTTATTATTACTCTCTTGACTACAGTGTACATATATCCCTGGCATATTGACAATATTTATACAGCAGCATACAATATATTTTTGGATTCACCTTGTGCTTCAACAGGAAGGTGGTGCTGCGGTCCTTCGTGGGCAAATTTTATCATCAAAGTCTGGCATTCTCTGGATTTATGGTACTTTCAAAACAACTGGGAACAAGGTTGAATCATGATGACGTCATTGATCTTCAGGTCGTAGCTCTTGAAAGAGGCCGGATTTACAATTTCGAGTTGGATGACCGTTCAAAATGTAGTTTCCCAGTCAGAGCTTGTTTATTCCCAACTTCCCAGTTGTCTTGAACTCACTGAAGTCAAGTTTTCTCAGTTCAGAGTTAACAGTTGTTTTGAGAGCGGCACAAATCATGCTTCCTTGACAGCATGGCCAATGTTGAATGTTTATAATTTTAAACACGGAAAATAGCCCCTTAATCCCAGATTTGGGACCAAAGAGCCACTGTCATTGATTCCTTCCAAACCACTCATTGTTGAATTTGCGATTTCCAACTTGTTGTGTAATGTTTATGTCCTATGGATGATGAGCACTGATACATTTTATTTATAATTTCTCTTCATATGACATGAATTTAAAAGGATTTGCCGACTTTATTCATGATGATGACTGCTAGCTAAGATTTTGAAAGTATGATGTTGACATGTATGATGTTGTCAGTCCAATCAAAGCTACTGTACATATAAAATGATTTGACGTCAATTTATCTGTGGCCAACGACCTTGAACCTTCTTAGATAGGCACTTCTAATGTAAGTCTATGGCAGCACCCATGGGGTGAGAATTTTCAAGGTCTCCACTTAGACTCGGCGGTGACGTAGTGTCCCCATGGGTGACAGAACACTGAGCCAATCACGGCGCAATGCTCCGTATTTTCTGCTGGCTTGCCCCACCACCACAGAAAGCACTGAGCTAGGCTGAAACACATGCATTTTGGAGCTGCCTTAAGAAAGAGACCAAGGTTTATTTATTTTTTATTTATTTTTATTTAAAAATGTTTGCAAAAAATGTGGGGTGGGTTGCTGCTGTATGTTGGTCATGTATCTGTACCCTTCGTTGTTTCAGTCAAATGTTTCCCAGTGGTCATATTGTTGTGCTTGGTCTATGTGTCGGTGAACTCTGAAAAGAGTGCAGTTGTGATGTTAGCAGATTGAGCAAATAACGGTCTTCGTGGACAGCCTTTTGAATTATGGCACTTTTTAAATACAACTAGTAGATGGCCCCGGCAGAGATGGTCGCCTCGCTTTGAGTCCGTAGGAAACTATGCAGTTGTCACGTTCTGACCTTAGTTCCTTTGTATTGTCTTTTATTTTAGTATGGTCAAGGCGTGAGTTGGGTGGGTTGTCTATGTTAGTTTGTCTATGATCTTCTATTTCTGTGTTTGGCCTGGTATGGTTCTCAATCAGAGGCAGCTGTCAATTGTTGTCCCTGATTGAGAACCATATTTAGGTAGCCTGTTTTCCATTGTGTTTTGTGGGTGGTTGTTTTCTGTCTTTGTGTGTCTCCACCAGACAGAACTGTTTCGGTTGTTTTCTTTGTTGTTTTGTTATTCAGTGTTCAGTTTTCATTAAAAAAGATGAACACGTACCACGCTGCGCATTAGTCCTCACCTTCTTCCCAAGACAGCCGTTACAGCAGTATTTTGTTTTTTATGTATTATTTCTTATATTGTCCTGAGAACATACAGCCGGGAAGAACTATTGGATATAAGAGCGATGTCAACTTACCAACATTACGACCAGGAATACAACTTCCCCAAAGCGGATCCTTTGTTCGGACCACCACACAGGACATTGGACCTAATCCCAGAGGCCGACCCAAAACAACATCGCCGCAGGAGAGGTAGACGGAGCGGCCACCTGGTCAGACTTCGAAGGCGTGAACTCCACCCACCACTTCCGAGTATGTTACTTGCCAATATCCAGTCTCTAGACAACAAGGTGGACGAAATTAGGGCAAGGGTTGCCTTCCAGAGAGACATCAAGGATTGTAACGTTCTCTGTTTCACGGAAACATGGCTCTCTCGGGATATGTTGTCAAAACCACAAAGTCTCTTTTAATGAACTTTCTGATACATTTTTGTCCAATCATTGGTGTCGTTTTTGGCATCAGAAGCATGTCAACACACTAGCGACAGAGAGGAACATAGAGAGTCAATTCAAGCTTCTCAGTAATAACACACTCTGACAATAGAAAGTTGTTGATTTAGGCACTGGATTTGAGAATAGTTATTTATCTACGCTCCCTAGAAAGAGGTTTACAAAAGGCGTGGGGTTGAGACCGGTTATGGGATAGAGGGGAGAGGACATGAGGAGAGTTCTGGGATTTCTCCAGAAGACATATTCTTCTAGTGTATGTTTCAAGTAGAATCCTTGGCATAAAGTTGGGTGACGTGCGTGTGTGTGTGTGTGTGTGTGTGTGTGTGGTTATTTAATTTATTCAGTGTTGGAAATGCTGCACTTTTATCTGAATACCAGCAGAGGTCAGGCTCCTCCTACATACTATTCTTCCTCCTCTTCCACTTAGATAATATAATTTAGCCACATCGCCTTCAAAGCTTCACTGCTTTAATCTTGCTACTTTAAAGGATATCTTTGCAGGCTCTTTTCAGTTAGCTGATCCTAGGAATGCAGGAGATTTTCAGTAATTACTCAATTTATCACAACTAATCTAGTTCTCCATCTTCAAATACATGTCATCACACATTCACCTCCTCCCTCCTTACCCGACTAGCACAGGAAAGCTGGAACACATAGAGTAGGGGGTTGTCATGGGAACAGGATTTTCCCAATGAGAAGGATTCAACCATTGCAGGGGATGATGTCACCACATGGAGACCCAGTTAGAACATTATAAGGGTTTGTTGGCACTTTGATGGGTTGAGACAAAGTAGACAAAAGGAATATAACATGTGTGTTAACATCTTGTGTTAATTTCGCTCACTAGATTTTACAGCTATGCAACACTTGGATCTAGGAGTTTAGTATTGTGTAGACAGACACCATAAAACTCTGTAATCTCAACTGGCAATCGCGGCTACCGTCATGGTTGCATGTGTATGACACATTACTGATACATTTGGCACTCAAATCCAATGTACGCTCATGGTCAATGTGTGTGAACGTTATTATTATTATTTCATTTATTCAGTTAAGAACATATTCTTATTTACAATGATGGCCTACCAGAACACAAAAGGCCTCCTGCAGGGGACGGGGGCTGGGATTAAAAAATAAAATAAAAATATAGGACAGAACACACATCACGACAAGAGAGACCTAAGACAACAACATAGAACTATCAAGCATATTGTCTGTGGCTAGATACTAGTATAATCATATCACCACATCACAGCAGTGTTGTGGGCATAGCTCTATCTATATATGTCTCCTCTCTCCATAAGTCAGAGGTGGAAGTGTGAGTGTGAAAGAATATTTCAGGATACACTCAGGTGCCTCAGCAGCCAAAGGGTGCAGAGAGAATAAAGAGAGGGGGAGGAGAAGAGTGGAGGGGAGACACACCAAGGCGGCAGCAAACGGGAATTCAGGCTTTCCCCCATTTCACACTCTCCTCTCTCTCTCTATCTCTGTCTTTCTCTCTCTCACTGTCTCGTTCTTTCTCCTCTCCAGTACGAGAGATGATAGGCAATGATTTGGCATGCTGCAAGAAATAGACCTGGCGTATCATCCCTCTTTAGTTTACTTTGTTCTCGCTGCCCCTCAGCTTCTTCCTGGACCAGTCGTCATATTTGGTTTGTTTCTCTCTCTCTCTCTCTCTCTCTCTCTCGCTCTCCCCTTATCCCCACATCTCTCTGACATGATGGTAAACCGATAACTGACCGGCCGTCTCGTCACCATGGGTGCCTGCCTATGCAAAGGTCACAAAGGTCAGTGCCTCTGTATGTTTGTCCCTCTGTGTGTCCGTCAGTCCCTCCTTCTGTCTATCCTCTCTGTCCAGTGATCTGTGTTGATTTATCTGTGCTGACTTGATATAAGAGAAAGGGGCATACCTCGTCAGCTGTACAACTGAATGTATTCAACTGAAATGTGTCTTCTGCATTTAAACCAACCCCTCTGATACCTAACCTTTGTTGGGAACGTCACAGTACAAATGTAACTTTTTAGGAGATCAACAGCACTTTGAAAAGGAAATACAGATGACTTTCTCCACATTTTGTTCCGTTACGTTTATTCTAAAATTTATTAAAAAAACAATATCCTCAGCAATTTATACACAATAACTCATAATGACAAAGCGAAAACACGTTTTTAGAAATGCTTGCAAATTTATTACAAATAAAAACAGAAAAACCTTATTTACGTAAGTACTCCATTGCTATGAGACTCAATGGATACAGGTGCATCCTGTATCCATTGATCATCCTTGAGATGTTTCTACAACTTGATTGGAGTCCACCTCTGGTAAATTAAAATGATTGGACATGATTTGGAAATACACACACCTGTCTATATAAGGTCCCACAGTTGACAGTGCATGTCAGAGCAAAAACCAAGCCATGGGGTCGAAGAAATTGTCCGTAGAGCTCAGAGACAGGACTCTGTGGAGGCACAGATCTGGGGAAGGGTACCAAAAAATGTCCGCAGCATTGAAGGTCCCCAAGAACACAGTGGCCTCCATCATTCTTAAATGGTAGAAAATGAGGAAAACCAACATTCTTCCTGGAGCTGGTTGTCCAGCCAAACTGAGCAATCGGGGGAGAAGGGCCTTGGTCAGGGAGGTGACCGAGAACCCAATGGTCACTCTGACAGAGCTCTAAAGTTCCTCTGTGGAGATAGGAAAACCTTCCAGAAGGACAACCTTCTCTACAGCACTCCACCAATCATGCCTTTATGGTAGAGTGTCCAGACGAAAATCACTCCTCAGTAAAAGGCACATGACAGCCCGCTGGGAGTTGCCAAAAGGTACCGAAAGCCTATCAGACCATGAGAAACAAGATTATCCGGTCTGATGACACCAAGATTGAACTCTTTGGCCTGAATGTCAAGTGTCACGTCTGTAGGAAACCTGGCACCATCGCTATGGTGAAGCTTGGTGGTGGCAGCATCATGCTGTGGCAATGTTTTTCAGCAGCAGGGACTGGGAGACTAGTCTGGATTGAGGCAAAGATGAACAGAGCAATGTACATAGAGATACTTGATGAAAACCTGCTCCAGAGCTCTCAGGACCTCAGACTGGGGTGAAGGTTCACCTTCCAACAAGACAATGACCCTAAGCACAGAGCTAAGACAATTCAGTAGTGGCTTCAGGACAGGTCTCTGAATGTCCTCGAGTGGCCCAGCCAGAGTCCGGACATGAACCCAATCAAACATTTCTGGAGAGACCTGAAAATAGCTGTGCAGCAACGCTCCCCATCCAACCTGACAGAGCTTGTAAGGATCTGCAGAGAAGAATGGGAGAAACCCAAATACAGGTGTGCCAAGCTTGTAGTGTCATACAAGGGCCTGAATACTTATTTAAATGTGATATTTCAGTTTTTCTTTAAATGTGTGAGCAAAAAAATCTATAAACCTGTTTTTGCTTTGTCGTTATGTGGTATTGTGTGTAGACGGATGAAGGGGAAATCTATGTAATCTAGTTTAGAATAAGGCTGTAACGTAACAAAATGTGTAAAAAGTCAAGGGGTCTGAATACTTTCCTTTACTGCTTGGGAAATTCCCCAAAATTATGTAATGGCTTTGGAAGCTTCTGATAGGCTAATTGACATCATTTGAGTCAATTGGAGGTGTACCTGTGGATGTATTTCAAGGCCTACCTTCAAACTCCGTTCCTCTTTGCTTGACATCATGGGAAAATCAAAAGAAATCAGCCAAGACAGAATAAAAATTGTAGTCCTCCACAAGTCTGGTTCATCCTTGGGAGCAATTTCCAAACGCCTCATGTTGTGGGGGAGCTTTGCTGCAGGAGGGACTGGTGCACTTCACAAAATAGATGGCATCATGAGGTAGGAAAATTATGTGGATATATTAAAGCAACATCTCCAGACAGTCAGGAAGTTAAAGCTTGATCGCAAATGGGTCTTCCAAATGGACAATGACCCCAACCATACTTCCAATGTTATGGCAAAATGGCTTAAGGACAACAAAGTCATGGTATTGGAATTGCCATCACAAAGCCCTGACCTCAATCCCATAGAAAATGTGTGGGCAGAACTGAAAAAGCGTGTGTGAGCAAGGAGGCCTACTTACCTGACTCAGTTACACCAACTCTGTCAGGAGGAATGGGCCAAAGTTCCCCCAACTTATTGTGGGAAGCTTGTGGAAGGCTACCAGAAACGTTTGACCAAGTTAAACAATTTAAAGGCAATACTACCAAATACTAATTGAGTGTATGTAAACTTCTGACCCACTGGGAATGTGATGAAATAAATAAATACAAGTTTAAATAAATCATTCTCTCTACTATTATTATGACATTTCACATTCTTAAAATAAAGTGGTGATCCTAACTGACCTAAAACAGGACATTTTACTAGGATTAAATGTCAGGAATGGTGAAAAACTGAATTTAAATGTATTTGGTTAAGGTGTATGTAAACTTCTGACTTCAACTGTATGTATACATATATATGTGTATATATACAGTGGGGAGAACAAGTATTTGATACACTGCCGATTTTGCAGGTTTTCCTACTTACAAAGCAGGTAGAGGTCTGTAATTTTTATCATAGGTACACTTCAACTGTGAGAGACGGAATCTAAAACAAAAATCGAGAAAATCACATTGTGTCCCCCTGATTCTTAAGTAATTAATTTGCATTTTATTGTATGACATAAGTATTTGATCACCTACCAACCAGTAAGAATTCCGGCTCTCACAGACCTGTTAGTTTTTCTTTAAGAAGCCCTCCTGTTCTCCACTCATTACCTGTATTAACTGCACCTGTTTGAATTCGTTACCTGTATAAAAGATACCTGCCCACACGCTCAATCAAACAGACTCCAACCTCTCCACAATGGCCAAGACCAGAGAGCTGTGTAAGGACAGGGATAAAATTGTAGACCTGCACACGGCTGGGATGGGCTACAGGACAATAGGCAAGCAGCTTGGTGAGAAGGCAACAACTGTTGGCGCAATTATTAGAAAATGGAAGAAGTTCAAGATGACGGTCAATCACCCTCGGTCTGGGGCTCCATGCAAGATCTCACCTCATGGGGCATCAATGATCATGAGGAAGGTGAGGGATGGGTCGTGGCTGGGTCTTCCAGCATGACAACGACCCGAAACACACAGCCATTGCAACTAAGGAGTGGCTCCGTAAGAAGCATCTCAAGGTCCTGGAGTGGCCTAGCCAGTCTCCAGACCTGAAGCCAATAGAAAATCTTTGGAGGGAGCTGAAAGTCCGTATTGCCCAGCGACAGCCCCGAAACCTGAAGGATCTGGAGAAGGTCTGTATGGAGGAGTGGGCCAAAATCCCTGCTGCAGTGTGTGCAAACCTGGTCAAGAATTACAGGAAAAGTATGATCTCTGTAATTGCAAACAAAGGTTTCTGTACCAAATATTAAGTTATGCTTTTCTGATGTATCAAATACTTATGTCATGCAATAAAATGCTAATTAATTACTTTAAAAATCATACAATGTGATTTTCTGGATTTTTGTTTTAGAGTCCGTCTCTCACAGTTGAAGTGTACCTATGATAAAACAATTACAGACCTCTCTGCTTTGTAAGTAGAAAAACCTGCAAAATCGGCAGTGTATCAAATACTTGTTCTCCCCGGTGTGTGTGTGTGTGTGTGTGTGTGTGTGTGTGTGTGTGTGTGTGTGTGTGTGTGTGTGTGTGTGTGTGTGTGTGTGTGTGTGTGTGTGTGTGTGTGTATGTATATATATACATACATACATACATACATACATACAGTGGGGCAAAAAAGTATTTAGTCAGCCACCAATTGTGCAAGTTCTCCCACTTAAAAAGATGAGAGGCCTGTAATTTTCATCATAGGTACACTGCAACTATGACAGACAAAATGAGAAAAAAAATCCAGAAAATCACACAGTAGGATTTTTTTATGAATTTATTTGCAAATTTGGTCACCTACAAACAAGCAAGATTTCTGGCTCTCACAGACCTGTAACTTCTTCTTTAAGAGGCTCCTCTGTCCTCCACTCGTTACCTGTATTAATCGCACCTGTTTGAACTTGTTATCCGTATAAAAGACATCTGTCCACAACCTCAAACAGTCACACTCCAAACTCCACTATGGCCAAGACCAAGAGCTGTCAAAGGACACCAGAAACAAAATTGTAGACCTGCACCAGGCTGGAAAGACTGAATCTGCAATAGGTAAGCAGCTTGGTTTGAAGAAATCAACTGTGGGAGCAATTATTAGGAAATGGAAGACAAGACCACTGATAATCTCCCTTGATCTGGGGCTCCACGCAAGATCTCACCCCTTGGGGTCAAAATGATCACAAGAACGGTGAGCAAAAATCCCAGAACCACATGGGGGGACCTAGTGAATGACCTGCAGAGAGCTGGGACCAAAGTAACAAAGCCTACCATCAGTAACACACTACGCCGCCAGGGACTCAAATCCTGCAGTGCCAGACGTGTCCCCCTGCTTAAGCCAGTACATGTCCAGGCCCGTCTGAAGTTTGCTAGAGAGCATTTGGATGATCCAAAAGAAGATTGGGAGAATGTCATATGGTCAGATGAAACCAAAATATAACTTTTTGGTAAAAACTCAACTCGTCGTGTTTGGAGGACAAAGAATGCTGAGTTGCATCCAAAGAACAGCATACCTACTGTGAAGCATGGGGGTGGAAACATCATGCTTTGGGGCTGTTTTTCTGCAAAGGGACCAGGACGACTGATTCGTGTAAAGGAAAGAATGAATGGGGCCATGTATCGTGAGATTTTGAGTGAAAACCTCCTTCCATCAGCAAGGGCATTGAAGATGAAACATGGCTGGGTCTTTCAGCATGACAATGATCCCAAACACACCGCCCGGGCAACGAAGGAGTGGCTTCGTAAGAAGCATTTCAAGGTCCTGGAGTGGCCTAGCCAGTCTCCAGATCTCAACCCCATAGAACATCTTTGGAGGGAGTTGAAAGTCTGTGTTGCCCAGCAACAGCCCCAAAACATCACTGCTCTAGAGGAGATGGTTGGGCCAAAATACCAAAATATGCATGAAGAAATGGGCCAAAATACCAGCAACAGTGTGTGAAAACTTGTGAAGACTTACAGAAAATGTTTGACCTCTGTCATTGCCAACAAAGGGTATATAACAAAGTATTGAGATAAACTTTTGTTATTGACCAAATACTTATTTTCCACCATAATTTGCAAATAAATTCATTAAAATCCTACAATGTGATTTCCTTGATTTTTTTCCCCCTCATTTTGTCTGTCATAGTTGAAGTGTACCTATGATGAAAATTACAGGCCTCTCTCATCTTTTTAAGTGGGAGAACTTGCACAATTGGTGGCTGACTAAATACTTTTTTGCCCCACTGTATATATAAACTCCAGTCATGCTTTTTGCTTTATCAAATGCCTTCTCAAAGTCAGGCCTGGTTTCCCAGATTTTTCATTGTGTTCTATTGTTTCAGGTACTTGTCTTATATTGCCTCCAATGTATCGTCCATGTAAAAAACCTGTCTGATTAGGATGATTAATATCCGACAATACCTTTTTAATTCTATGTGCTAAGCATTTTGCATCACGACACTGAAGTGTAAGAGGCTTCCAATTGTTTCGGTATGTTAAAGAGTCCCGCTTCGGTAATACAACATACAACTGCAAGCACAGATACAAGACCCTCACAGAAGACTGCAAAACAGAAATTCCATGTAATGTTCAAGAAAAATATATGGGAGACTGGGGTTGTCTAACGGGTTGATTGTCACAGTGCTAATTGCTGTGTAATATTTTCAAGGTTAAAATGTGTACATTCTTTAAAATAATTCATCCACCTAGTCAATTCTTGGAGGTAATTGGAATTTGTGTTTTTCATAGGTGAAAGTAAACTAAATTTTTGGTATTTTCTTTGTAAATGTTTGAATTATGGTAGTATCCATGAACATATGTAAAACCTAAATCTAGGTCAAGCCATGTAGTAACTAGCATCTTAATTAGGGATGGGTGATTGTCACATGGAATATGGGGGTTGGTTGTCGTTATCGACTGTGTGTCTTTTTTGCAGTATGTGTGTGTGTGTGTGTGTGTGTGTGTGTGTGTGTGTGTGTGTGTGTGTGTGTGTGTGTGTGTGTGTGTGTGTGTGTGTTTGCATCTGTATGTGTGCGTGTGCATGTTTGTGTACTCTAGGGGGAATCTTGAAAGGACATCTACAGCAGTGGAGGCTGCAGAGGGGAGGAAGGCTCATAATAATGCCTGGATTGGAACAAATGGAATGGCATCAAACACATGGAAACTATGTGTTATATGTATTTGATACCGTTCCACTGATACCACTCCAGCCATTACCACAAGCCCGTTCTCCCCAATTAAGGTGCCGCCAACCTCCTGTGATCTACTGTCCAAAATGTTTTATTGTCTCATACACCGGATAGGTGGAGTGGAACATGTTGTTATACAGGATGAGTCACAGTAGCACGTCACCCATGGAGTAAATTAGGGTTAAGTGCCTTGCTCAAGGGAACATCGAAAGATTTTTGACCTAGTCGGCTCGGGGATTCAAACCAGTGACCTGGCCCAATACTCTAACCGCTAGGCTACCGGCTGCCCTCCCCAATTGCCCACAGACACTTTTCACTTTCCATTACTAGTGGGGGATGCAATTTGACCCCACAAGGACAACAGACTTGTGAATTGGCTTCAAAGTGTAAACAGCTCCTTATAGAGCGTGATAGAGCCTAATCTGCCTTTTATGGATGGATGCGGGATAGATTTGTAAATCTTTGATCCAGCTGGGAGCGATTTGTTTATGCGTGTTTGTGTGTGTGTGTGTGTGTGTGTGTGTGTGTGTGTTCGTAACTGAAGTAAATTGATTGGGATCACTCTCCTTCTGCTGCTCCCATGTTCCATAGCAACAGCCAATTGTCTTGACAACAACTCCTGGGGGATCCCCAATGTGTGTGTGTGTGTGTGTGTGTGTGTGTGTGTGTGTGTGTGTGTGTGTGTGTGTGTGTGTGTGTGTGTGCGCGTACGTGTGTGTGTGTGTGTACCTCATCTGATTACACAGACCCCAGAGAAAAGACTTGGACCGTATTAATTCATGTCCCTTGTAGATCTCATCAACATCAATTAACCAACACAGAGGGACCATGTTAAAGATGAACATTGTGCCAAGTGGCTATAGCTAAATGACTGCATGTAGATTCAGCGTGGCTACCTCATCCTCTTCACAGGTACTCTACATGCACACACGTCACAGATAACTGCTGAGGGGAGGACGGCTCATAATAATGGCTGGAACCGAGCAAACGGAATGGCATCAAACACATGGAAACCGTGTTTAATGTATTGGATACCAATCCACTCATCCAGCCATTAACATAAGACCGTCCTCCCCAAGTAAGGTGCCACCAACCTCCTTTGACGCATGCACGCACGCACACAAACATATAACACCAGTGTGTTTGATTCCCTACAGAGCTCCAGAGTGCTCCCCAGCATCCCATGGAGGTGCTGAAATCCCAGCCTGTCAAGGTCTGTTCTCACAACACTGTTTAACGAAACAACATTGTTATTCCCAGACTATTTTCTGATTGCCATTATTTAACTACTGAAAGTTGAAAGATTGTTCAAGTCTAACATAGAATATCACCATAGAAAACGTCCCAATATTGCTTTTAAAAAAGCATTCAGAATTCACTCTAGTCAAAGCCCCAGTGTCTGTCCAATGTCTAGTCGTGTCTAGTCATTGAATATCCATGAGTATTGATGTGTCTATTCCTCATTTTATATTTTAGTTGAGTTTTTGTTGCAACAATTTAATTGGATCTCACTCACTTTTACGTGTTAGCGGGAGTGCAGGTTAAGATCTTTAACTGTCACTTGTTTTCCTCATTATCACCTCTTCCTCTGGGAACTGTGTAGCTTGGGTGTCTGTGTGCATGTGCGCGTGTGTTTGTGTGTGTACTTCAGTGGAGGCTGCTGAGGGGTGAACGGCTCACAATAAAGGCTGGAATGGGTCAAATGGAATGGCATCAAACCATATGGTTGACGTATTTGATACCATTCCACCTATACCGCTCCAGCCATTACCACGAGCCTATCCTCCCCAATTGAGGTGCCACCAACCTCCTGTGGTGTACTTGTATGTATGCCTGTGTGTGCGTGCATGCCTCTGGGTGTTTGTGTGTGTGCACGCATGTGTCTGTCCTTGTCGATGTCTGTGTCTATTTGAGTGCACAGATGTAGGATCTTAATTTGACCACCCTGTTGTTGCAGGAAATGTCCTGCATAGCAGAAAATGCAAACTTATAGTGTATTCAAGGATAAAAAAAGTTGTAATTTCCACTTTAAAATGTCAGACTTGATTTGCCCTAACAAAAAATGTATTCGCCCCTACAAAAATGTAAATGAATTCTAATCCACACTATAATTCACATTTCCTGTTGCTGCAGGATTATTTTCCTGCTGTGAGAAACTGGTCAAATTAAGATCCTACACCTGTAAGTATATTTGAGTGCATTTGTATATTTCTATATGTGTGTATGTTCTAGTATGAGTGTGTGTACCTTATGCATTTGTGTGAGTGCCTAAAGTTGCCCTGGTGTATTGTGTTGTGTGTGTGCAGGGCGGCCACGCTCCATCTAACGGCAATATGTCAGAGAAGAAGAGCAGCAGTAGTTATGACATTGGGGAGTTGGCCACTTCGTCCCTGATGGGTGAGACATGCTCAGATTGACTTCTGTTTATGCTGTTCTCAAGCTCTGTTTAGTTTTCATTATGAATTGTTCATTTGAGATGGAAAAGCCAGCCAGTCTCTCTGGGAGATTGCTAATGTAATTTCACTCGCCCCATGTGTCATATCTCTATCTCTATGCATGCACACACTCACATACACACTCAGACACACTCGCTCTCTGCTTCCCTAGTCTCTTCTCCCTTTGTTCTAAACTCCTTTACCCTACCATCTGTTTATATTTTCACTTCTTCACTTCTTCAGAATCTCCAGCTGGAAGGTAATCATTGTGACTAATGTGTTCTGGCTTTCTGAACTTTTTCTCCAGAGAGAGCCCCCTTTAATCTTTTATAATCATAATATATTAATATATTCAATAAATAGAGTGCTGAGGGGCTACTGTAACTGCTGAAAGGTTCATAGATTTTCCCTCTAATGAAGACTGCCTTCTTTGAGAAAAGGCAGAAAATTGCTTTGTCAAAAGGCTCTCTCAACTGATGAGAATTCAATCAATAGTTTTTGTACGATCACCAGGGTCAGGTAGAATTTGAAGACGTATTGTATCATATTTAGGTTACTGGTAACATTCCCTCCCTTTGTAACCTTAATGTAGTAGCTTCAGTCTTGTGCTGTGAAAAACATTTACAGTCTCCATGGCTTCTGTCTTCGTTTCACCTTCATCTATTACTCTTCTTGAAATGCTCTCCCATTCTCCCCTACATGCCCTTTGCATTTTTACATCTTTCCTCTCCCTCTTTTCCGTCCCATCAAGCCTTTCCACCTTTCCTACTTATGTCATTTCCACCATTCCCTTCCCTGTTTCTCTCCCTCCTTTTTTCCCAAATACCCTTTCACCTCTCTCCCTCTCTCTCTCTCTCGCTCAGGACTGGTGGCGATGATCAAGGAGCACATCACCAAGCCCACGGCCATGGCCCAGGGGCGTGTTGCACACCTCATAGAGTGGAATGGCTGGGGGGGCGGGTGTGAAAGAGGCGGCGACTTGCAGGAAGATGAGCAGCTCTATTCCCACCTGACCGACGAGATCAAGGAGGCCCGCTTCGCCGCAGGTTAGCAGAGAGGAAACAAAGCCTTGGGTATGTCCCAAATGGCACCATACTCTCTATATACTACCCTGGTCAAAATAAGTGCACTATATGGGAACACAACCCTTACATTTCAAGCTTCTGCCTCTAACCTTAGGGAACTCTTTTCCACCTTTTCCTCCCTCCTTAATCCTTCTCTTTCTACCCTCTCTCCAGAGCAGAGAAAATAATCCCTGCCCATCTTCCAAAAACATTTGAAACCCTAGCTCTTCAATGAGTATCTTAAATAATCCCAATTTACATTTTTTCCTAATAGCACTCACTTTGATGATAGCTACTATATTGAGGAAAAATGTACTTATTATCACTGAAATAAGTGGTTGTCCCACCTAGCTATCTTAACCTCTACAGGATCGGTGCCACCTCCCTGTTGGACGGTTGCGCTAACGTAGGCTAATGTGATTAGCATGAGGTTGTAAGTAACAAGAACATTTCCTAGGACATAGACATACCTGATATGGGCAGAAAGCCTAAATTCTGGTTAATCTAATTGCACTGTCCAATTTACAGTAGATATTACAGTGCAATAATACCATGCAATTGTTTGAGGAGACTGCACAGTTATGAACTTGAAAATGTAGTAATATACCAATTAGGCACATTTGGGCAGTCTTGATACATTATTTTGAACAGAAATGCAATGGTTCATTGAATCGGTCTAAAACTTTGCACATACACTGCTACCATCTAGTGGCCAGAATCTGAATTGCGCATAACTTGGAATATTACATTTTGGCCTTTCTCTTGCATTTCAAAGATGATGGAGCAAAGAAAAACAATAAAACACATATTTTTTCTTTGTATTATCTTTTACCAGATCTAATGTGTTATATTCTTCTACATTCATTTCACATTTTCACAAACTTCAAAGTGTTTCCTTTCAAATGGTATCAATAATATTCATATCGTTGTTTCAGGTCCTGAGCTACAGGCGGTTAGATTTGGGTATGTCATTTTAGGCGAAAATGTAAAAAAAGGGCCCGATCCTTTTAAGAGGAATACACTAACGGTATGTCGCTCTGGATAAGAGCGCCTGCTAAATGACTGAAATGTAAACGTCAAATTTAAAACCAGAGGTAGACCAGTGTCTCTTGTTCCTGGTTCACTTTGTCACTGATGCAGGGGCACAACTTTGGTTTTAGAAGTGGAGGGAGCATATATAGATTGTTTTATTTATCCTGTCGGATGAACACTCCAAACAGGCTATCCGACCACTCAGAGGCATCCGCATGGTCCTAAAGCACACCGTAGCTTTGTTTTCCTATCACATTCCAATGATAAAACTGGGGGGACAGTTTTACCCCCGTCCCCAGTGAATGTTGCGCCCCTGCACTGATGAGGGATGGAGCCGGTAAGCCAGCGGGCGGTCTTCTTACCCATATGTCCCTTGGTTTCTCAGGAGTAGCAGAGCAATTTGCCTTGGCTGAAACGGCCATGAATGTCTGGTCGATGTACGAAGGTCCAGAACAGCTATCCTCCAGCTTAGACCCTCTGCAAGGTACTGAACATTCACTGACCAGTTCCACATCAAAATAATCCTTGTCAAATGTGGAGGCTTCTTGTATTTAGTTAAATACCATTTCTAACCCATCTTTCCACTTCTTTGTTTCACTAACTGTTTTAGCCCATGTTGTCATGTTCTCTCATGTAATAACCCCTGAATGATAAATTCTGTATTGTCAACTTCCTGTCCCCCAGACAGCCACTTCGTGTCTAACTTTCTGTTAGACGATGGCAGCGTTGGGCTCCCACAGCAGCTGTACAGTATCCACACAAAGGACAACAACAGCTACGATGCTGGCTACCTGGGGCCTCCACACCCCATCTTTTCTGTTTCCCCCATATCTCCCCCCTCTCAGCCAGACAGTGAGCGGCGCCCACCAGAGGACGGGAGGACTGGAGCTTCAGACGCCACCACCGTTCAACATGTAGACAGCAGCTCCCTATATGAGGATGAGGTTTTTTACAACTAGCAGAACAGAAGACACTGTTTGGGGGACACTTCCATCCCCACCTTTAAAAATGGAGATGAAACAGAAGCACTAATTTTGGACCGACGATCAAAATTCATGTAATCTAAAACACAAAATGAGGAACAGTTCTCAGAAAGGAGAGGAATAATCACACCGCACGGAATTGGGATGTAGACATATCTGAGTGAGACTTTTTATTTTCAGTTGAAATGTACAGGTTTTAGACACAGATACGGTGTACGCAAAACCACCTGTAGCCTTTGAGAAACTTTTTTGAGTGTACAACATTGTAAATTGTCAAATCATGTGAACCATGGAATTGTACATAGGAAAATACATCAGTCAAGAATAACTATTCTTCTTTGTGTATATATTGTGTGCATTGTACCATAATACGTTCAATTATGTGACACATATGGTGGAGTTGCTCATTCACATTGCAGTTTTTGATTTAATCCAATTTCAATTAAATGGACTGAAAAGATAGATAATCAGAAAAAATTGCCACAATGAAATGTCAAGCTTGAATTAGCGTTACACTCCAGAATGTCTCCACTCAGGGTCTTCCTATAGCTCTCTGAGACTAGGAGAGAGGGAGAGAGGGTAGGGTGGCAGACATAATGTGTGTACCCAATTATCTGAGTCCCCATCTATGATTAGACATTATTCACACTTGTCTGCTAGGGAGAGAGGGAAGAGGGAGCAGAAGGAAGCATCCAAGGAAAAGAGAGAGTGAGAAAGAAAGAGAGAGAGACAGGGAGATAAAGGGAGACTAGAATATTACCGTTATCTCGCCCCTTGTTCTTTCAATAGACATTTACACAATGCTGTAGTACACATTGGGTCTGTGCTTTTGTTCCGCTGTTGCAGCCCTACAAAGTCCAATTGCGGAGATGGCGTAGGTGTAACTGTGTTAGAGCTGTCAAATCGCTGAGCAGCTGCTTGTGGGGTCATTGTCACTAAGCCAGACCCGTCCCACTCGCGTTAGAAGTTCAGAACGAGAAAGTGTAGGCTATATATCAAATTGAAAATCATTAAACAAAATAATGAGGATTCCTATCAGCCTAATTGAGGTGTAGATTACATCTCACATTCCAGTGTTCGAACTTGTAAACAAGGCTGCATGAGATTTCTCTTAATGCGACTCCATTTAGCCAATGGCAATGTCCGCTTTAAGTATAATGCCGAAAGCCGCTTGTGGATGTGATAGCTCTAACACAGTTTCACCTGCGACACCGCCAAAACAACCACTATGTGTGTGTCGGCTACCGTGGATCTCATAGAATCTAGCCCTAAATCAGACCTGTACAACAACAACGGGTCCTTCTGCTCAAAGTGAAAAAGGACTGAATTGAAGGGAGAAAATTGCTGGGAGCAACAGATAAGTAAATAATGGCCTGAAGCAGAAGAGAAGTTGTTTGCGGCATCACAGAATCCACTATTGGTTGAAGTTGCTCTAACTCACAATAAGGCATAAGAGCACATGCAATATCCTGATAAATAACACACTAAGGCTAAGGGATGTTCTTGAGCACAACGTGTAATTACTTTGAATATCACAGTGTCCTTAGAGATATCTCTGGGTCAGTAAACATGATAGTCCAAAACCGCAAGGGAGTTACATCTCCTCCAGCAGAACATAACATTGGTGATTAGCAAAAAGCTTATCATTACAAAATTAAGACAAAGTATCATTATTAGCATTATGAGAATCAATATTATTTGGCGTAGTTAGGGATAGGTCCTTGTTGGGAGTAAATAATAGCTTAGAGGTCATCAGCCAAATCTGCCATCATTCTCTTCATCTGTGAGAAAGATAGAACAAGAGATAGAGGGAGAGAAAACAATGAGCGCTGATGGAGATGTACTGTATATGTATTAGTATGGCTGTGTATGGAAAAAACCTACAGTACCAGTCAAATGTTTGGACACACCTACTCATTCAAGGGTTTTTGATATTTAAAAAAAACTATTTTCTACATTGTAGAATAATAGTGAAGACATCAAAACGATGAAATATATTTTACATTCTTCAATGTAGCCACACTTTGCCTTGATGACAGCTTTGCACACTTGGCATTCTCTCAATAAGCTAGTAGTCAGGTAGTCACCTGGAATTTCAATTAACAGGTGTGCCTTGTTAAAAGTTAATTTGTGGAATTTCTTTCCTTAATGCGTTTGAGACAATCAGTTGTGTTGTGTCAAGGTAGGGGTGGGTACACAGAAGATAGCCCTATTTGGTAAAATACCAAGTCCATATTATGGTAAGAACAGCTCAAATAAGCAAAGAGTAACGACAGTCCATCATTACTTTAAGACATGAAGGTCAGTCAGTTGCTTCGTGGTCTTATGGAAGGGTTCCAGACCTTGGCTGAACGCCATGACCAAGTGTTGAACACATTGCTGGAGCAATTCTGCGAGTTGTCTGTTAGGCAACGTACCATGACGGTAACCTCCCAGCCCCTCAGTAACCTGGCTGTTAGCAGCGCCGCCTACCTGGTCACCCCGGTTTCCCGGGAACCCCGCTTACCTCCCCCGGGACACTTTGATGGAGAGTTGGGCACCTGTCGGGCATTTCTCGCTCAGTGTTCCCTCATCATCAAGCTGCTGCCCTCCTCCTTCCCCTCGGACCGCTCTAAGATAGCATACCTCAACACGCTAATGTCCGGAAGGGCTCTTGCGTGGTCTACGGCAGGCAAGAGGAGTTCGATGATCCATTGTCCGGGACAGAGGCTGCCCGGAAGTTACTCCGGCAAGACTCCCGCAGTGTGACAGACTATGCAGTGAATTTCCGCACGTTGGCAGCTGAGAGTGCCTAGAACCCGGAAGCGCTGTTTCACATGTTCCTGCACGGAGTATTGGAGGAAGTAAAGGACGAGCATGCAGCCCGGGATCTACCGACGGATCTCGACTCGCTCATCGCCTTGACCATTCAGATCGATTGGCGATTACGGGAACGAAGGGAGGAGAGGAGATTTGATTTCACTCGCCCGTCCAAGGATTCCACCTTGCCCGAGTTCCCCCGAGGGTCTCCGAAGACTGCCAATTCACCTCTTCCCGAGCCTATGCAACTAGGCAGAGCTAGGCTATCTCCAGCTGAATGGCTATACAGGCTTCACACTAAGAGTTGCCTGTATTGCGGGACTACTGGTAATTTTGTCTCCACCTGTCCACTAAAAGACCAGACTCACCTGTAGGAGTGAGTACTCTGGCGGGCAATACGGAGAACTTTTCCTCTCCCCTTACTCGCACCCTTTTTCATGCCATTTTGCTGTGGGGGAACCAGTCGAAATCTCTGGGGCCGATGAGAGCTGGTCTGCTGGTGCCATCATGGGCTGGAGCCCGTTCTGCCATGCCCATTGCCTGAAGTCAGCGCAGCCTGCCCCGGAACGTCTTCCTGGTGGCTCGGAAGTTGCCCCGGACCTCTTTGCCATTACCGTGGAGTACCAGGACCTCCTGGAGGTGTTCAGTAAGGCCCGGGACACTTCGCTTCCGCCACACTGACTATATGACTGCGGGATTGACCTTCTCCCAGAAACCACTCCACCTCAGGGCCAACTGTACATTCTGTCGAGTCCAGAGACCCAGGCGACGGAGACCTACATTAAGGACTCCCTAGCTGCAGGGTCCATCCGTCCTTCTGCCTCCCTTGCCGGCGCAGGGTTCTTCTTGTGGACAAAACCCTGTGCCTGTGCATTGACTACCGAGGTCTCAACGACATCACAGTGATGAACCGCTACCCCTCATTCCTCGGCCTTTGAGCTGCTCCAGGGGGCCACCGTGTTCTCCAAGCTGGACCTACAGAATGCCTAACACCTGGTGCAGATACAGGACGGGGACAGGTGGAAGACTGCCTTCAACACGACAAGCAGTCACTACGAGTATTTGGTCATGCCATTTGGCCCCTGCTCTGTTCCAGGCTCTGGTTAATGATATTCTCTACGGCATGTTGAATCGGTTCATCTTTGTTTAACTCAATGACATCCTCGTCTTCTCCAGCTCCGCCCAAGAACACGTGCTCCACGTCCGACAGGTTCTCCAACGCCTCCTGGAGAACCAGCTTTTTGTAAAAGCAGAGAAATGTGAATTCCATCCCTCTCCCATCCCCTTTCTGGGTTACATCATAGCTGCAGGGAGTGTACAGATGGATCCTGGAAAAGTGAGAGCGGTGGTGGATAGGACCCAAGCTACATCCAGTGTGCAGCTGCAATGTTTCCTGGGATTTGTCAACTTTTATCATCGCTTTATGCAGGGTCACAGCACCCTGGCCTCCTCCCTGTCTGCCCTCACCTCTCCCAAGGTTCCGTTCACGTGGTCCCCAGCTGCTGACCGGGCGTTCAGCTTCACCACAGCTCCCATCTTGGTTTATCCTGACCCGTCCGGCCAATTCGGGGTGGAGGCCGATGCTTCGGAGTGGGGGCTGTCCTGTCCCAGCGTCCTGCCCTGGACCTTAAGTTTACATCCCTGCGCCTTCTTCGCCTTCTTGTGTTGGAGGAGTGGAGGCACTGGCTGGAGGGGGCGGAACATCCGTTCATTGTGTGGACCGACCACAAGAACCTGGAATATCTCTGCACCGCCAAGCGCCTCAATTACAGGCAAGCTCCCGGCTTCAACCCCAGAACCCGAGACCATCCTTCTCACCTCATGCCTGGCGACGGCACTCAGCTGGGGAATAGGGAAGCAGGTTGTGAGGTGCAGCATTCGCAACTGAACCTCAGTGGGGACCCAGATAACCGGATGTTTGTTCATGACGAGGTCCGCTCCTCGGTCCTGGAGTGGGCCCACTCCTCAAGTCTTGCCTGCCACCCAGGCTCCAGGTGGACACTCGCCTTTGTGTGACAGCGCTTTTGGTGGCCTACCATGATTCCTGATGTCTTCTCATTCGTCGCCGCATGCACGATCTGTGCACAGAACAAGACTCCTCGGCAAGCTCCGGCTGGTCTCCTTCAACCTCTGCCTGTCCCTCACGGTCCCTGGTCTCACATATCCCTGAACTTTGTCACAGGTCTCCCCCCGTCTGATGTCTACACCGCCATCCTGACTGTAGTGGATCGGTTTTCCTAAGCAGTCCACTTCATTCCTCTCCCCAAGCTACCCTTTGCCAAAGAGACGTCCCAGATCATGGTGCAGCACGTCTCTCGGATCCATGGACTGCCAGTGGACGTGGTCTCCGACTGGGGTCCTCAGTTCTCGTCCTGGTTCTGGAAGGTGTTCTGCACACTCATTGGGTCGTCAGCCAGCTTGTCCTCCGGGTTCCATCCCCAGTCCAACTGCCAGTCGGAGCGAGCCAACCAAGACCTGGAGATGACTCTGCGCTGCCTGGTCTCCGCCAACCTCACCACCTGGAGCCAGCAGCTAGTGTGTTTTGAATACACCCGCAACATCTTTCCTTGCTCTGCCACGGGTCTATCACCCTCTGAGTGTTCCCTGTGGTATCAGTCCCCGCTCTTTCCTGAGCAGGAGGAAGAGGTCGGGCATACCTTCGGCCCAGATGTTTGTCCACCACTGTCGTCGTACCTGGAAGAGATCCTGGTCGGCCCTTCTCAAGACTACCTCCAGGTATCGACGACAAGCGCATCGCCACTGTACCCGGCTCCCCGGTATAGTCTCGGGCAGAAGGTATGGCTGTCCACCCATGATCTTCCCCTCCGGGTGGAATCCTGCAAAGTCTCCCCCTGGTTTATATGCCCTTTCCCCATCTACAAGGTCATTAGTCCCTCTGCTGTTCATCTTCTGTTGCCCCATACCCTCCGTATACATCCCACTTTTCATGTTTCCAGAATTAAACTCATGTTTTACAGCCCTTTGTCTCCTGTTTCCATTCTGGACCTTTTGCAACCTATCTGGATCACTGACCTCTGCCTGCCCTTGACCTGTTGTTTTTCCTGCCCCTGCACTAGTCATAGACTTTTGTTACTTTGACATTGTCTGCATCTGGGTCTTACCTGAAATGTGATAGCCACAGGAAAGGAAGACCCAGAGTTACCTCATCTGCAGAGGATAAGTTCATTAGAGTTACCAGCCTCAGAAATTGCAGCCCAAATAAATGCTTCAAAGAGTTCAAGTAACAGACACATCCCAACATCAACTATTCAGAGGAGACTGCGTGAATCAGGCCTTCAAAAGGACAATGACCCAACACACCTCCAGGCTGTGTAGGTGCTATTTGACCAAGAAGGAGAGTGATGGAGTGCTGCATCAGATGACCTGGCCTCCACAATCCTCCGACCTCAAACAAATTAAGATGGTTTGGGATGAGTTGGACCGCAGAGTGAAGGAAAAGCAGTCAACAAATTCTCAGCATGTTGTGGGAACTCCTTCAAGACTGTTGGAAAAGCATTCCAGGTGAAGCTGTTTGAGAGAATGTGGAAAGTGTGGAAAGCTGTCAAGCTAGGCAAAGGGTGGCTACTTGAAGAATCTAAAATGTTAAATATATTTTGATTTGTTTAACACTTTTTTGGTTACTACAAGATTCCATGTGTTTTTTCATTGTTTTGATGTCTTCACTATTATTCTACAATGTAATCTACAATGTAGAAAATAGTAAAATAAATAAAAACCCTTGGATGGGTAGGTATGTCCAAACTTTGGTACTGTATGTCTCATATAATGTGTAGCTGTCTCCATTCCTCTAAGTAGGAGTGGTAATCTCTATGTGTGTGTGTGCATGCGTGGGTGCATGTCGGGAAGCACTCGTCACCTCTGGCCATGTGACAACACCAGATAGCCTCCCCCTTTCAGTCACAAACAAGCTCTCGCCACACAGCACACTGAGGACCCCATGAGCCTGACACAAGTGAGAGAGAAGAATTCACTGACAGATGAAACTGACACACGTCCAGCTGAGACGGAGGCTGGCCTTATGTTGACACCATACACCTACACAGATGTGTCCCTGACAAGTGAGTATCTCCTCAAACTCCTCACCTCCTGGACAGTGGTATCAGGAGAGAGCTGGACAGAAACAGGCCGAATAGAACACATATCCACCAACTGTTTCTTCAATACCTGATAAATAAAGTAATGGTATGTCATGTTTAAAAACAGAATGTGACATCTTGTCAATGTCAAAACACCTAATAAGAGTGATAGACTCACATAGTATTCCTTCGTTTCCTGGTTGAATCAATCCACTGACCTTATTGTGGTTGTGGCATAGAAATGTCTGCAGGTCCGATCTGTTAATTGATCCCAGCAGAATCCGTGAGTCTTCAAACCAAGAGCGAAGCATAGGATAGGGACGAACACAATCAGTTATACAATACTGCAGTGGTATTAACTGCAGTACTGTGTAGCTATGAGAAACACAATACTCTTTCAAATGAATAAATACAAATGCCTCCAACTTATTTAGTGCTGTCATACATCTCACCTGACCTGATGGACCTTTTCTCACTTATTTCTGAATTCCCCATCTCCTATCACAGCACTGTCATATCAAACTGAGACAGTAAAAGCTTTTACATAGTTCATAATTTCTATCTCATGCCCATAGCAACATGGCGACTGCCAGTTGACGTATAAGTGATAGTTGGGTTGCCATTAACTATTGTGGAATAATGTCACAGGGACCCCGGCCATATGTAGGACAAAAAACCTTCAAACTAGGTATAATTAAATGTTGTAAGTCTGTCCCAGTAAACAAGGCAAGAGAGGGCAGCTGTCGTTTTGCCATCAGAACCCCCCTTGCGGCAAACTGCTGTTCTATCACCATCAGGTGGACAGGGGCTTGCCGCTATGCTAATTATCTCTACTAGGTTTTGAAGTGGGTACACTCACCCAGTGTGTCAACCACAGGGATTTGTGTCTGGCTGCAGGTGTTGAGAACCTGCTGAACCTCCGTTGGCCCAGCTGTCCTCTCCAGCACTGGACCTCCAGGACCCAGGACCTTCCCTATTGGGACAGAGGAGAGCCTGGGGGAAACAGAAGATCTCTCATTTCAATAACTGGGGTATTTACTTTGATTCACTTATGAAATGCAGCTGTAGTCCAATCATTTAAGGAGGAGCCATTAATATGTGTGGGTGGCTGTAAAATGTTTGAGCGGTTTGATAAAATCTTTGGTTTTCGCATACACTTTCTTCAGTGCTTGCTGTTGCTACTGAGCTAAAACATTTTGTTGACAGAAAGTTGTGTTAAAAAAAGATGTCATCTTTGAATAACCAAAAGAAAATCTTTAGGGAATGTTATGATAATGTTCTGTGCTAGCTGGGTAATGTGTCCTGTGTGACTCACCTTGGGCAGACCTTGAGCAGGGAGGGTAAGTGCGGGAGCTTCTTGCTGATGGAGAGGGCATCGTAGAAGGATGGCCGCTGCCCAGAGCGTGCCAGGGCATTGGCCACCAGTGTGGCGAGGAGAATGGGTGCGGCGTGAGTGGACTGGCCGGTCAGCTCCAGAGCCAGGAGAGCAGGGGACAGCGTGTGTGTGACCGCTCCTGAGAATGCTGCTGCACCTTAGATGATACAGCATGGACAATACAGTATAGCTCATTGCCCATGCTTTAAAGGATGGAACCTTATGTCATCCATGTTCCTATCTCTATTTGATAGGTATGCTGAACACCCCAAATTCTTAATTTAGATCAAACAAATTAGAACTTAGCCCAGTCTGTTTGTCCTCTCTGGCCAAATCCTTATGGAATTGTCATGGCAAACATGTTTGGAGTTACAACAGATGCATGTAGGAGTTGGCAAAAGAGAACAAACAGAATTTCCCTTCTGAAATTATTAGTTCATCATTCTGTTTCCAGCTGCTAACCATGTAAATAAAGATACCATTGTTTATATTTATCAATTTCAAATGACATGTCTGTATACAATTAGTTTACCAGCCAGTGCATAGCCTCCAGGGTTGATTGGATTCCTGTCCTGGTCTAAATAGACACCATTTAGGGACACAAATGCCAATCCTTCCCCGAATAAACGTCCTATAGCAGCACCTGACCAACAGCAACAAATACAGGGACAATTGTTAACATCAAAAATGTTAATTAACACACATTACTTAGTATTGGGTGGCGATACTCATCAGCAGTTTGGTCACATGTTTGGCCACATGATTTGGTTATTCTCCCCTAGCCTAAGTGCCAGTCTGTTTGTGCTATCATAACATGGCTTTAACTATGGCTTGACAATGACATGGCTTGACAATGACAGCAATGGAGTTGTCATTAGCAAAAGAGCACAAACTTATCTGGGACCAGGCTGATTTAACCCCTCTCACTTACCATAGATAAAGACAGGCATAAAGTATCCGGCTGGCAGGGGTAAGGTGCAAGCCAACACCAACATCCACAGCTCCACAACAGAAACAGTGAAAGACAGTGGAAGTCAAACATTCTGCTCAAATATTCAAGAATTGCATTTAACTGTCAGAATGACTGTAATTATTGTGATATGAATAGGAATCTGTATGAATTGCCTTGAGAAATCAGCTGAAATGTAACTATTTAAATTAGCTTTCATCAATTTAACCATTTAAATTAGCTTTCCTCAATTTAACCATTTAAATTAGCTTTTCCACAATTTTTTCCCCCACATAAAATATTTTCACACAGATGTACTGATTCACAGTCCATGTACAAAGCCAGAGTAGTGCACAACGGTCAAATCAATGTATAGTGCCAACTCCAAGGTCCGCCAGAGGGCGCAATTATGTCTTGTGTCGTTTTCTCCTATGGCGTTCCAACTTGATCTGCCCAGACGTGATACACTCGCGACAAACAGCCACATAAAACATCCTCCATTCAGGCTGCAAAGGTGCCAGTTTCCTCCTAAACTATCTTTAATTCCGAACAGCCCTAAAAAACCTGTGAAAAATATGCAGACCCTTAAGATAATGTTTTATGTGGCTGCTTGTCGCGGGTTACACGAGTGTATAACCATCTGGGCAGATCAAGTTGGGACGCCAGAGGAGAAAATGACTAAAGGAATAATTGTGCCCCCTGGCGGAGCTTGGGGCTGATATATTTGCACTTCTGCTTTCGTTAACAGCATCTCTTGTGAATTCGAGATAAAGGTTTTACAAATGTTTTCACATTATTCATATATAGATTACTCTTTCAATTCTATCCATTATAATTTTCCTCCCATATACCTTCATGAATAGGAAGAATCCCAGAGTGAGGTATGGATTCCCTGAAGGAATCCACTCTGACCAGGGACACAAGTTTGGCTGCAAAACCACAGAGGCATTGTGGGATTGAGAGGTCCACTGCCTGCTGTCCAGGAGGGAAGAGAGGAGCTGCTTAATGGTGAGCTGTGGTAGAAAAACAAAGCACCTTCCTTCAGCAGGGTTCACCGAAGAAGAAGAAGAAGAAGAAGAAGAAGAAGAAGAAGCTGGAGCCTTCCAACTTATCCATTCAAAATAACAATCTTGCGACAATACTTTCAATGTCATGTCTTGTCAATGTTGTCTCATAAAAATCCTTCTCACCTTGGAAGCCATATATTGACCAGCAGAAAGAGGGAAAGTCACAGATGCCAGAAGGAACACCACCATAGCGGAGTATAGGGCCTTCCTAGAGAGAGAGAGACATCCAAACAGCATCTTATTATTTCATGGAATGGATCAACAGTTGGATCAACATCCAACTTATCATCATGCGGTTATATGTTTTTGTGTAATATAAAATGGCTGATTCACAGAAAAATATACAATGGAGTGTTTCTAAACACAGGTTGCTCACTCAGTCGACAAGACTTTGATTAGGATTTTGTTTGTCTTTATGAACAGCAGTATCCAACGGTGACAGAATAGGTAAACACAGCTACCTGCTCCGCACAAAAGCCTGATTGGGGAGATAAAGAAATACACAGTTAGAGCTGCAGGAGCATACAGTACCAGTCAAAGGTTTGGACACACCTACTCATTCAAGGGTTTGTCTTTATTTTTTACTATTTTCTACATTGTAGAATAATAGTGAAGACATCAAAACTATGAAATAACACATATGGAATTATGTAGTAACCAAAATAGTGTTTATATTTTAGATTCTTCAAAATAGCCACGCTTTGCCTTGATGACAGCTTTGCACAGTGTTGGCATTCTCTCAACCAACTGAGTTACACTAACAACAAATGAATATATATATAATATATAATATATCTCAATCAGGTAAATATAAATCATAAAGGTACGCACCTAATATTTCATCATATACATTAATATTTAATATATTTACACAAATGTACATGGAGCTCGGTATGTTCAGTCTTTTATACAAATATGTCCAAATCGGCTCTAACAGCACACTTAACCAGCATGGCTACCACAGCATTCTGCAGCAACACGCCATCCCATCTGGTTTGCACTTAGTGGGACTATCATTTGTTTTTCAACAGGACAATGACCCAACACACCTCCAGGCTGTGTAAGGGCTATTTGACCAAGAAGGAGAGTGATGGAGTGCCAGATGACCTGGCCTCCACAATCACCCGGGCCTCAACCAAATTGAGATGGTTTGGGATGAGTTGGACCGCAGAGTGAAGGAAAAGCAGCCAACAACAGCTCGTTACTGTACATCCCAAGTGTCATGTTTTGTAATTATGCAACTGTACCATTTCTGTTAATTTATTAATTTATTTATCAAGAACTGTTGGAAAAGCATTCCAGATTAAGCTGGTTGAGCGAATGCTAAGATTGGGCAAACCTGTCAGCAAGGCAAAGGGTGGCTACTTTGAAGAATCTAAAATCTAAAATATATTTGTTTAACACTTCTTTGTTTACTACATGATTCCATATGTGTTATTTCATAGTTTTGATATCTTCACTATTATTACACAATGTAGAAAATAGTAAAAAATAAAGAAAAACACCTGAATGAGTAGGTGTGTCCTTTGACTGGTACTGTATGCATTTATATAGCCATAGCACAGGCAGCAATGGGCAGTTGGAAGTCATTGAGAGAGGGGAAAGAGTGAAATGTAGGAGTCTACCCAGAGAAAAGGTATGGTGGAGAAAAGCTCATAGGTATGATGGTAACATATGGAAGCAAGACAAAGTTTAACATTTGCAATCTAATGAAAGCTGAACAACATCACTTACTCTGATGCAACGATTACATGAATAACAATTTTAACCATTTTGAACACTGTAGATGAACTATAAATATAGAACATGTAGGGCGGCACAGCCCCAAAGTGACTCATTAACTGTATGCGAGGCTTACTTTGTGTTGTCTTAGGAATGCTGCATTATCTCTCCAACCCCCATTTCCCCCCATTTCTGTGATGCAGAGGTTTTGTTGTCTTTCAATCATGTAGGACTGATGGAAGTTGACTCACTTAACAAGTCAGATGCTTATAAAACGTTCTAAGCTTTCATTGTCTCCCTCTCTTTCTTTGTTCTTGACCTGTGCTGGTGAGATACACTCTCTCTCTTTCTCTCTCCACCCCATGGACTCTGGTGGCATGGCCTTTCAGACTATGACTTCTCTCTCTCACTCTCTGGTCATGCCTAGTATAATGCTTTGTAATGCTTGTTAATGCTTTGTAACTTGAGCTTTATGGCTTGTATGTGATTTCATTAATTTTACAATGATATTTAACATCTGCCTTTGATATAGACAATTCATATTCCCTTCTTGATAGTCTATTCCTGTAGCTCTTTAAGAGTATTGGTTGCATATCGCTAAATCATTTTATGGAGTCAGATCATTTATTTAATATACTTTGTCATATTAACTTTATAGTCGTATTATGGGTCTCGTGTGAGGTATACAGGATATATACGCATATCAAATATTACCCCACTATAAAAGATTCACCAACATAGTGACAAAACAGACTTACCCCAATATTGCAAAGACCAGAATTTCCAGTGGGTAGAACGGCAGGTCTTCTGAGAAGCTGGTTTGAAACAAGGCCTGAAGAGTCTCTGGAGGAGGCATAGAACACAGTCTTCTACCCTATCACTCTATACTACTGCACACAACTCTCTCTTGGCCTTTCGTAATCAAATCACTATATAATGCATCTCGATTCAGTACTAAAACAATTACATTAGGCTTTGACCCTCATAGACGGGTTAGCTGAGAACGCCACGAAAATGATGAGCAAGCTTCAGTGGAGCAGAAGGCCGTGTGTTGTTGTGATTCTGGATGCCAGATATTGATGACAAGAAACTGCCATGTGGGGAATCGTAAGTAACTCGCTTCAGTTAGTTTTATCTTGGTCTTGATACCATGTCTTGGTTTGAGGTGTTTTGACTGATGTCACGTCTATGCTAATATGGAGAAAAAAATCTTTAGCTAGCTAACCAAAACCGTAACGATGTATTTGAGAAACAAAAAGTGCTCATTGTGCAATTTTATTTATGTTTTCAATAAATATTGGAGATGAATAAGCAACCAATCTGCCTAAAGCTCTAAGGTGTGGTGATAACGGAAGCCATCTTGGTCAGGGATACATACCAAACATGTATTATATTTAATTCTATTGGTCACCTCACCTTGCTCGCCGCTCCACATGGAGAGCAGATGGAAGGTGAGCGCTCCGCAGGCTGCCGCAAAGAAGCATGGGCAGTAATCTTTTAGGGCGAAGTGAGAGCTCATCACCTCCACACTAAACAACACACCTAGGAGAGAGGAGGGAGAGAGATACAGGGGAGAGGGTGTGGGGGAGGCGGGAAAGAAAAAGAAGGAGGACGAGAGAGAGGGGAAAGCGCGATGGGAAAGGATCGAGAGGAGAGATGTACATGTCAATTTCACACCTCAGAGAGAGACAGATGAAGTGAGGAGATACATTTAAATAAAATATACTGGAATTCTAATACTCTATTCTAGATACTGTATGGTGATGTGGCTTCTATACACACCACTGATAGGGGCCCCGAAGCAGCTGGCTACTCCAACAGCAGCAGCCACGACCAGCATCGCTCCTTCAGTTCTCTCCTATAGAAAAAACATGGAGAAGAGGACATGAGTACACAACATATTGCCCCTTTGTGGATTTTTTTCCCTTCTGTAACACAGTATTACCTCCTTCTCACCACGGAGAACAGTGCAGAGTTGGTTCAGATAGGCTCCCACCATGGTGGAGAGATGCACAAATGGACCCTTTAAGTTGGAAACGGGAAAAAAACATAGAAAACCCCAGGAAATTAATAGATCGGGAAAAAAACATAATTTGTGTCTGTGTGCATGAGAGGAGAGCGAGAGAGCGAGAGAGAGGGAGAGAGAGAGAGAAAGAGAAAGTAAAAAATAAGAGAAAAGAGGAGTATCATACCACTTTTCCCAGGAAGACAGTGCTGCCGGCTGCCAGTGTGCAGATGAGACCCACGTATTTGGCAAATAGGTTGGTGAGGGACAGGTAATGTGGCATGTCCACACCAGACAGTATGGTCCTCACCTCTGGAACCCCAGAACCTGAAGGTAGAAAGCCAAAGACAGGAGCCAACCAGGGGCTTAGACCTTTAACCTCAGTGGACCTGTGTGGTATCATTTTTTCCAACCAACTATTTTTTACTCTGCACATTACTGGGATTTTATACAAAAATGCAATATCATTATTCTTTTAAAGCCTGTTGCACAATGATATTTCAGTTTTCTACATGTGTTAGGACATGGTAGCAAAAAGTTATACCAAACAAATGATAACAGTCAAATTCTCAAGTGTTAGTTTGAATCTAAGCAGTCCTCATATAGCCTATAGGAGATGACCAATAGCTTGTCAATCCCTTGCACTGAATGTAGAAACAGAGAAATACTGACTAGGACAATGCCACTAATTATTTCAGGCCTGCCTGCCAGACGTATTGTTTCATAGGTTCACTAATTATTTCATAGTAGGTTAATTGATAAGATCATGTTAGACTTTTTCTGTTGGCTACATAGCTCTAAATGCCATTCTGTGGATTTGGAAAATACCCTAATTATTTTATTTCCTGTCAGTTAACGTTTATGTAACTTGGATAAAAACACCATGTTTGGACTTTGTTACATTGCCATTAACAGGGCAGGACAAATTACTAAACTCCTACCTGCTGAGAATGGACAGATGCTTTGAGAGAAAGATGTGGATAGAGCAGAGAGTGAGACTGGGTACAGGGTCCAGCACAGGAACTGCAGGAGACAGTGGCCCTCCAACTGACTATACAACCACTGGTGAGCTACAATATGAGAGAGAGAGAGAGAGAGAGAGAGAGAGAGAGAGAGAGAGAGAGAGAGAGAGAGAGAGAGAAAAGAGAGAGAGAGAGAGAGAGAGAGAGAGAGAGAGAGAGAGAGAGAGAGAGAGAGAGAAAAGAGAGAGAGAAAAGAGAGAGAGAAAAGAGAGAGAGAGAAGAGAGAGAAAAGAGAGAGAGAAAAGAGAGAGAGAGAGAGAGAAGAGAGAGAGAGAAGAGAGAGAAGAGAGAGAGAAAAGAGAGAGAAAAGAGAGAGAGAAAAGAGAGAGAGAAGAGAGAGAGAGAAGAGAGAGAGAGAAGAGAGAGAGAGATGTGGAGAGAGAGCGAGTGAGAGAGAGAGAGAGAGAGACATCACTCACCCAGCTACATACTCTATACTGAATGTTTGTGCATATGTGTGTGTGTGTTTCTAACCTCGAAGCAGCTTTGCCACACTCAGGTCCATGAGAAAACTAAGGAAGGCGGTCAGAATCCCGAGAGCAGCGAAACAGTACCACTCCATACCCATCAGGGAACCCATGACACATCTGACCCTCACAAGAAAGTCTAGACAAAGAGCAACATGTGTTAACTTAGCAGACTTACCACAGACTAAATGGTAATAGAACACACTAACAATACATGAAATAAGAGCAGATTACCCTTGAAGTAGGCACTTACAATATTTCTTAATCCCGTACAAGCATTTTTTGGAACAATATCGATTTTCAAAACTGAGCCCACAAAACATAGAACTCTTTTGCAAAACAGTAAATGTGTTTCAAAATATACTTGCCTCAACACATAAATACATAATAAATAATCAAAACTGTATTATACTGTCAAAACTGCAAATACATTCAACAAAAGAACACAATTGTCTGCAAAAAGATTAATGGAACCATACTTACAGCATCTCCAGAGTCCAAGCAGACAAACCAGAAAGTTAGTTTGTTTAAAAAAATCCCAGTAGATCAATAAAAACAGTTTGCAGTCAGTAAATCAACATGATCAAAATTGGAAGTACAACTATCCAAAGTTGCAGAATTATGGACAATTACTCTAATTTTATGTGTATTTCACCAAACAATTTCATTTACATCAAATCAAATATTATTACGTATAAAAAACATAGAAACAGAAGCACATTGTGTGCAGGATTTATTCATCGCTATCATAACATTACAATTTCATGTATTCAATACAAAGGCTGGTTTGCTAATAGTTTTGTAGACTTTCCATTGGCGCACAGAAACACAATCCACAAAAGAAATAAGGACAGGTGAATACAATGGAGGAACGCAACCGATATGAATTTATAGGCCTCAGCAAAGCAAATCTCTTTAATGGAAGGTGACAATGTTTGGAGATGATGACTTAGGAGTAGGTCAAGTTACTTAGGAGTAACCAACTTTCTCTGCATCTCTGCATGTCCACAATATTGTGAAGAATCATAAAAATAAGACAGTCCCTATTGCCTAGATCTTTCCCTATATTGTACATTGTATGACACTACTCAAATGGGGTGATTTAGAATTTAAAGTAGTATTTACTGATTGTCGGAAACAGTGAACACATTTACACACATTTCTCTTCTGATGAAAACAATGTGTTAATATTCTGTGAACTAAACACTTAACAGTGAATTTTGTATTCACTGATGACATTTGTATATTGCAAAAGGTGAGCTTTTGGGGCGGCAGGTAGCCCAGTGGTTAGAGCATTGGGCCAGTAACCAAAAGGTTGCTGGATCAAATCCCCTGGCTGTCCAGGTAAAAATCTGTCGTTCTGCCCCTGCCTAGTTAAATAAAGGTAAAACAAACGTGAGATATGCAAAGCAGATACAAAGACAAGAAAATGATTTGATCTTTGCTGTTCTGTTATAGATACGTTTCAATAGAGATCCAAAAATTGCTTGTACGCAATTGAGAAAAACTGTAACATTATATAGATGGGCTTAGCACTAGGCGGATCGGTGGTAAAAAAAAACATGTAATCCCTTTTGCCTTACCTTTTACCCAGGAGCGGGACCGTTTCCATGGTTTCCACGGCTGCTCATTGGTGAGGATTAGGAGTCTTTGTCCCTCTATGAATTTGTCCCTTTGATTTTGTAGCTCTACGTCCTTTTTGTCTCCTTCATTGACTTTTGCTGAGTCAATATGTTGGACGCAGTCCATTTGCTTGAAGCTGTTTGTGGAGTTGTTCCACAAAGGTGTTCTGAATTTTCTGTTTTATATAGTTGCTTGGGTATTTCAATGGTTAAACTGTGTAACTATCATTTTATCATGTCATTTAATTTTAAACACCTGAACATTTCTGTACTAATATATATTTGAAAGAAAATGCATTTACCTAATTCACAAGTGTTCTGTGAACTAAAAGAATAACCAAAATCAAGTATGTCACATCAATTGAATAAAAATACAGAGGACTTGCCTTCAAGATGCCTGTGTGGTATTGGTGTGTTCTATTCACAAATTAGACCACTTCTAATGAATTACCATACTGGTCATGGGTGGAAGGCCCCATTTGGAATATATTAACAATTTGAAAGAACTCAATGTTCTTGTCCCAAATGGCACCCTATTCCCTTTATAGTGCACTACTTTGAGCAGGGCCCATAGTGCTCTGATCAAAAGTCCTGCACTATATAGGGAATAGGGTGCCATTAGGTATGCCGCCAATGTGAGGAATGCCCTTCACCTGCCATTGCTGCAGGGTGTGTATTCCTGAGTTTTTATTTGCAACTTTTGTACTTGATTAACTTCAGTTTCATATGCTTTTATTATTTTAAAAGATTGTTGAAAACAGAACTAGCCTCACAGCGCTAACTAAATGTAAAAAATTGTTTATATGTTCTATCTCAATGTGTCTCAGTGTGTGAAAAAGACCAATATGGCCAATGGATATTATGTATTTGGAAAAAGTCTTATTTGCAACATCTAATATGGGTAACATTTCTTATGAAATATAATGCATTCTGTCATCTCACAGTATGACTTGCTATAAGCATTTGTAACAGCCCACAGTCCTTATCAAATCAAACTTTATTTGTCACATGCGCCGAACACAACAAGTGTAGACCTTACCGTGAAATGCTTACTTACAAGCCCTTAACCAGCAGTGCAGTTCAAGAAGAGTTAAGAAAATATTTACCAAATAAACTAAAGTTTAAAAAAAGTCGAGGTCGAGGTCATTTGTACATGTAGGTAGGGGTGAAGTGACTATGCATAGATAATAGACAGTGAGTAGCAGCAGTATGCAAATATAAATGGGGAGAGGGGGGGGGGGGGCAGATGTCTCATAGCATAGAAAGTGTTACATCCAATATGACTGGTGAGAATGTGAGTAGTAGAGCAAGGAAGTTATATGGGAGAAAGTTGGAGTCTGGAGAGAGGTGATAGAAACAGAACACCTTAGTTGACCTTCTGTATGTGTCTTGTTTGTGCATATAAAAGACTGCTGCTTTAAAGCTCCTCAGATGTCACAAGTCACCTTCAACATGAAAGAATGTGCATGGGAAATATAGGAGCCTTCGTGTAAAGGTTTGGTTTCTGGTCACCTGCTTTGAAATTGTTACTGGAATTTATTCAAGCAACCTGCCAATGTCTCTTTCTCTTTTCTCTCTCTCACCTCTGCTCAAGGTGACCCCCCCCCCCCCCCCCCCCCAAGGTGACACACACAATGTTTTCCTTCCTATTTCCCATAAGCCCCCTTTAGTCACCCCTTCCCCCTTCATTCAGTGTTTTCAATGAACACTCAGCAGTCAGTGTTATTTTACAGCTACCGGTACATATGTGAATGACACCCCATTCTGATTTCTCAACAACTCTATACTGGTCTCCATGGAAACACCACAATGAAGTGAACATGAAAAATGATATTACAAGTTAGTAATTTTCCTAAATTTTTGTTTTTAAATAATTAATGACGGTTTTTAAGGCTGATTCCCTAACCTGTCAATGTTTTTAATTAGCTGTTTTATGATTTTCTTATACTCTTGTGAATTCTATGTTTTTTTACTAGATTACCTGTAGTTTTTCATGTTGTCTGTCTGTAATTGTGTAATGACTTGTGTTAAATCCACTTCAATCAGTGTAGATGAAGGGGAGGAGACAGGTTAAAGAAGGATTTTTAAGCCTTGACACAATTGAGACATGGATGTGTATGTGTACCATTCAGAGGGTGAATGGGCAAGACAAAATATTTAAGTGCCTTTGAACGGGGTATGGTGGTAGGTGCCAGGCGCATCGGGTTGAGTGTGTCAAAAACTGCAATGCTGCTGGGTTTTTCACCCTCAACAGTTTCCTGTGTGTATCAAGAATGGTCCACCACCGAAAGGACGTCCAGCCAACTTGACACAACTGTGGGAAGCAGTGGAATCAACATGGGCCAGCATCCCTGTGGTGACTTGTGAGCCCCTCAGACCTCACAAGTCACTTTCAATATGAAATAATGTGCATGAGAAATAGGGGAGCCTTTGTGTAAAGGTTTGGTTTTTGGTAGTCCGCTTTGAAATTGTGACTGGGATTAATTCAGGCTCCCAGACAATTTTTTTCCCTAACCCACCTCCACTCAAGGTGAAGGTAATTATTGGTCTGATGCATATGCAACCACACACGAGTTAATTTGTATCTTCCTATTTCCCTTAAAGAGCAACTGCCCCTAAAAAACACCTTCTCATTCAGAAAACAGCCTACAACGTGTAAATAAGAAAAGTCAGTCTCATCCAAAACAGAGTTTTGAAGGTTTGTTTAAATGAAGGTTGGGTTTGTTTCAATCCTGCCCACAGCTGGCAGAACACAAGTAATCATCCATTTAAAGTGCAGCTGCATGTGATCCAATCGTAATGCCATGGTACATTTCTTAATTAACCAAATCTAAAATGAGGCCAAATCGGGAAGTGCAGTTGCACTTTAAGCCACCTTCAGTATTATTTTACAGCTACGTATGTGAATGACACCCTATTCTGATTTCTCAACTCCGTACTGGTTTCCATGGAAACAACACAATGAAGTGAAAGTGAAAATTGATATTAGAAGTTAGTAACTTCCATACAAAATCATCTTGGTTGGAACTCTAGTGCTCTAATCTGTTTCCGGGACCAGTGGCAGTCAGTCAGTCAGACACACAGTGGGAGAGTGAGAATGGGAGTGTTATGTAATACATGGCAGCTGAGACAAACACAACCACATGCCCAAAAATAGGAATGATATTAGTGTGTGTGTGTATATGTGTGTGTTAGAATGTCTATGGGACTATCTGCTGTGCACATTTCCCACTATCCAAAACACATGCCTTGTGCTGGTCATAGCTAATGGCGTCAGTGACCTCTCCAGAAGTGACTCAATGTCACTGATGAGACACATGAGTTACTGGGCTGTGTGTATAAGGTTCACTTTTAATGTGCGTTCCCTCTCTTAATGCCTCAGAACAGCACATGCTGAGAATGATAACACTCCCTCCCTCCCTTTCGCTCTCTCCCTCCCTGTCTCTCTCTCTCTCTCCCTGTCTCTCTCTCTCTCCCTTTCGCTCTCTCCCTCCCTGTCTCTCTCTCTCTCCCTGTCTCTCTCTCTCCCTGTCTCTCTCTCTCCCTGTCTCTCTCTCTCCCTGTCTCTCTCTCTCCCGGTCTCTCTCTCTCCCGGTCTCTCTCTCTCCCTGTCTCTCTCTCTCCCTGTCTATCTTCCTCCCTGTCTCTCTCTCTCCCTGTCTATCTTCCTCCCTGTCTCTCTCTCTCCCTGTCTATCTTCCTCCCTGTCTCTCTCTCTCCCTGTCTATCTTCCTCCCTGTCTCTCTCTCTCCCTGTCTATCTTCCTCCCTGTCTCTCTTTCTCCCTGTCTATCTTCCTCCCTGTCTCTCTCTCTCTCTCTCTTTTTCTTTCAATCACTCACTTCTCTGGCAAACTGCTCTTTCTGTCTCTCTTGTTAGTTTATCTTCCCAAATATCTCCCTCTCCAGCACCTTTCATCTTTTTCCCTGTTTCCCCCCACTCCCCTCTCCCTTTCTTATCTCTCTGTCTCTCCAAATCACTAATCTGTCTAGAATAGAAGCCCACTCAGACAGGTCTCTTGACTGGAGACATGGTCAGTCTCTGTGGGGAGGTGGTGAGTTACTGAGCCGGATTTAGACGATTAGTAGTGGACTTAGCATTTACACTGATAGGATGGAATATGATGTGTCACAGTGCAGTAAATTGTATAATTGGAATCACTTCTACGTGACCTTAAAGGACAGAGCAAGAGACCATACAGAGCTGAACTTTTATTGCCCTTGATTCATCCATTATTTTGGGCTTCCCCTCGTGGATTAAGGAGCAGTGAAGCTGAGAAAAGTAAGTCAATTAGTTAATTAATTGCAGACTGTTATTTACAACCATTTCAGTGGACAATGTTGATTTTTTCGGGCAAAGTATCATCAACATTGACGAGTGGCTCAAAGAGACTCAAAATGTTCCATTGATGTCCTGAATTCCCTACAGATATTAATAGCTACTGTGCCCTCCCAAACAATGTCACCTAATCCCTGGTGCAATCATCAGTCCTCCACCAAAGGCTTTGTTTTCAGGCGCATTCTTTCCACCTTGCCTCTTCTCTGAAGTAAAAAACAAACAAAAAAACAACCCATTGAAATGGGTAGATGAACAGTGTAGCCTACATACTAAGAACAAAGGACAGGAATACAAAGGTTAGCTGCACTTTATTAATTAATTAGAAACAGCATATTTAGAAACAGATACACAGTAGTTACTTCATTTATATATGAACCCCAAGGTCTAATTGGTTCTAGTTTTGTAATTGTAATTACTTGAAATAAGTATAATAACACCAATTGTAACCAATATGTGGGTGAATAGCAGGCAGCAGAAGTTTTATGGCCAAGAGTACATGTTATGTAACCACTGATCCACAATATGATCAAATGTCATGACAAGAAAGGGAAACTGATGCATACAGAGAAAAAAAACAGATAGAGAGTAGAGGAAAGAAGTAGATAACTATTTGGGGTATTGAGTGTCTGGAATGCCAACTGTTGACTCATCCCCTTCTCTTGCCTTCCTCTCACCGTCTCTCTCTCTCTCTCTTAACCTCAAGCCCTCATCGCCCATAACTTTTCCGACCCCAGACCCGCTCTCTCTCTCCCTCACATGATAAATATAGCTCACTGTTATCCTTCAGAAACGCACACGTGACCCCCACCACACACACACAAAAAAAAACATTGCTTGGATCCAAATATATAAGAGCCTGTATGTGTGACTGACTGGCTATGCTCGTGCACACACTTAACCGACACACTTATCCAAAAGATAGACACAGACACACATTTTTAAACGTTGGGAAAGTAAAGATAGCATTTTACAAACTACCCGAAGATCTGCCCACTTTCCCTCTGATGTAAACTGAGTGGACTGGGCCAAGACTGAACAACAAGGATATCTTCCCTTTCTCTCTTTAAAAAGCGGATCCTTTTCCCACCTCTCAGGCAGATAGCCATCAATGAGTGTGACAAACTCCTCTGCCTACAGATCGGAACGCAGCTTCCAGCAGACCTCTTCCTCCTCTTCATCCTCCAACAACCCATACATGGAGAAGAGCAGGGGGCTCTTTGCAGAGGACTTTGGCTCTTTCATGCATCCTGGAACGGATGCCTTGGGATTTGCCAGTGAGTTGATTTGACATGAATTCCCAATTTTGGACCAGCATAACATATATATATAGCTATACATGATATATTAGGTTGTAATATTCTACTTATTCCATACATATAGTATCAAATGCCATTGCTGAAAGAATTTGTCCGTGGTTAATTCATGATGTATTAGATGTGTCTCTGTGCTACACACATGTGTATTCATGTGTGTAGATTGCCTGCTGAACTCTCTTTAAGGCTCTGCGCACATGTGCTTCCATGTGTTTGACCCAACAGCTTCTCAACAGGACATCACAGGGCAAATGGGAGGGTTGTTTGGTGGGTATTAGCAGTAGGGCAAAGCAGGGTATTTTGGTGCTGTGACTGGTATGCCCGTGCCTCCGGAAAAAGGAGGAGGTGGCTGCCGATGGAGGGAAGACAGGGCTGGATGGGAGGGGGGATGTTGGACACACTGCCAGCGCCGTGACCTCACACACAGAGAATGACTGGGATGAGGCGTAGGAGAGGACGGGCCAGACTGTTGCATATCAACCAGCATACACACACACTGTCAAACTGGCCATCATGTAGCCAAAGCAGACAAGTAAGAGGCACCCAGGCAGCTCACACAGGGGAATGCTCATTTCCAATTTGGGGACACACGTTAACTAATTTACATTCTAACACAACACTTTTTTTAAATAATTCATGCATAGACAGTAAACAGGCCAAACCTTTGGACTGTGTGTGGATTTATTTTACATATGAATGTTTTTAAGGTGCATCTAAGGTTGATTAAGTAAGAATGATCATCTTAGTTATTATATAAGGATAAGAGTGATTGGGCTGCACTCAACCAGTCAAGAATGGATAGCTCTCAGTAAGCACATTACCATATGTCTTGGTTGTGTTTCCAGGTCGGACAGGGACAGCAGGGAAGATCAAGACAATGGGAGACAGCTACCAGTTCACAGTGGATGTCCAAGACTTCTCTCCAGAGGACGTCATTGTCACCACCTCCAACAACCAGATCGAAGTACATGCAGAAAAGGTGGGCATATCTCTTTTTAGTGACAATTAAATTCTCTGTGATTTTGAGAATTTTGTTTCTAAAATATTTGAGATATTAAAAATATCTTGGTCATTTTCTCATGTCTATCTTCACTTCAACAGTTGGCAGCGGATGGCACAGTGATGAACACTTTCACCCACAAGTGCCAGCTACCTGAGGATGTGGACCCCACCTCTGTGACATCATCATTGGGCACCGAGGGAACGCTAACAGTCAAGGCCCGTAGAAACCCATCCAAGCATGAGCTCACACAGACCTTCCGCACTGAGATCAAGATCTAAGAAGACAGACAGGACTCTCCCATGAGCCATGACCCCTGTTCCCTCACTGCCTGTATTTTGTAATGCTATATTCCCGTTTTTCTCATTTAATGTCTTTATCATTATATGTTCATTCTGCCCTTTAAGCTGGAACGTGTTTTTCTTCTTCCATACCACCTCCTCAAACTACCACATCCTCCAATAGCTGCCTTGGATTGACAACAGTTAGCCTAATTTGTTATTGTGTTTTCCCAGTTATCACACATACACACATCGCCTCCACACATACACACATCACCTCCACACACACACACACACACATCACCTTCACACATACACACATCACCTTCACACATACACACATCACCTCCACACACACACACATCACCTCCACACACACACACATCACCTCCAAACACACACACACACACATCACCTCTACACACACACATCACCTCCACACACACACATCCCCTCCACACACACACATCCCCTCCACACACACACACATCCCCTCCACACACACACACATCCCCTCCACACACGTCACCTCCACACATCACCTCCACACACACACACACAAAATTGAGAATGCTGGGGGGAGGATGGCTCATAATAATGGCTGGAGCTGCGTGAATGGAATGGCATCAAACCATGTGTTCTGCTATTCTGCTCCAGCCCTTTCCACGAGCCTGTGCACACACATCCATCCATCAACTAAGTATTGCTTCTTCTACTGAACTCTACAGATACTGCTACCATTGTGCATTGTAATAGTTGTGTGAATAAAGTAGTTGATTGATTTTTCATTTAGAGAATATAAACGTTTGTGTGCATCAATGTATGATGTTTCATGTTTGTCTATTCATGCATGGCTCAGAAGACCTAGGCCAGTGTCAGAAAAAAGAAAAAGTGCACACCACTAAATTTCTATTTTCTTACCCCTTTCAAACATTTACACCATTGTTTTTAGTATGTCATTATGAGGATTAAAATAACATATACAAGTTTAGGCACAACGTAGTAGTGAAAGAAATTCTTACTGTGAGAACCATCTTGAATACGACCAGGTTTAGTGCGCCATCACATGGCCATTTTTTAACACCATTCCACGCTCAGAAATAAAACTGCGCGTGCGCATTATGTAAACTATCCACCCGGCCACTATCAATCGATCAGAGAGTGGAAGATGGCGGTGAATCGAGTCTTTGGGGCTAGATCGATCACCGAAAAACTCGATTGAACGAATTCAACGGATTGTGAGAAAATATTACCAAACAACAACATAACAAGCGTTTGGAGTGGAGAAACCTGCGATTATTGTGAGGTAATTTTAATGCACTCCTTTTGAAAGATGGCGTATGCTTAAAGTACAGAACGAGGCTCTAAGGACTAGCAGAAAGAAAGGCCTCTCTATAGCCAAACGCCATCTTGTTTATCCAAAACATGCATGTCTAGACACGCTAAATTAATCCCGGATAGCGAGGGTAGAAGGATATAGGATTCGTAATCAATCTTCTGCATCGTCAAAAAATAAATTCATGAAATTCCTTAAATTACAAATTATTTGCGAACCATTGGTATACAGTCTGTCGCATCGATGGTTAATCTAGGACTTTTAAACAGTCAATTGTCGATATACGCCAACCCTGGCTTCTTTTGATAAGTTTAATATTGCATTGCTATATTTTTTTAAATTATAAAACAACACCATAGAGTACCACAGAATGAGTCATATTACCCATAAAACCTAGCAGTCAAACAGGGAAATGGTTCCAATCGTTTTCCCCATAATGGATTTTAGAAACATTTCAAATAAGAGCTGTGATTTGTGTAGGCTTACCCAAGCGTGACGTTTTGATCTCTCTAAGGTGCCTTTTATAAATATTGTAACGACCCTGGGTTTATAAGCGCGGAAATCGACTCTGCCGCACGAGCATGCTTTTGCGGCACAGTCGATAGCGCACCGGACCTCTGGCTAGAAGGTCGAGGGTTCGAGACCTGCTCCCTGCTGTTTCATTACAATATATTCACCACCCAAAAAATAAATGCTTATTATCTGCTAATAGGGCTATCATAAAAAAACTACAAATGCCATGATGATCTGGACGAGACTACCAAATCAAAGCAATGGTAAGAATCTCTGGATTAACTATCTGTTAGCAAAATTTAGTAATCAATAAATTGGCACCAAAAAAATATATTGACAATTCTGTGAATGGTCATGTGCAAGTTTTAAATTGACACAATACCTGTTAGAAAAGGCGTCAGCTAGAGATGTCTACTTTAATACTAATTAGCATTTTTGAATCTGAGAGTAAATAGAGACGAATATATTGATAAGAGTCACCTTGTCCGAGAGAGTTATCAAAACATCATGCCAGGGTAAGCCTACGCCCCTATTTTAAGTGTTTCTGAAGTCCCTTATGGGAAAAATTAATGGTGGAAATACAATTGGAACTGTTTCCCTGTTTGACCGCTGGGTATTATGAAACCTCCACTGTGGGGCTCTATATCTTGTGAGCCCCGATTATTTAGTTGTCAGGAAATGTCAAATTATTAAATTACATACGATAAATGCACTGAGGAATAAACCAACCGTGAGGGATTATATCATAATTATTAGTCACATTTTAAGTGAGAATCAAATTGTATTTGTCACATGCGCCGAATACAACAAGTGTAGACTTTACCGTGAAATACTAACTTACAAACCCTTTCCCAACTATACAGTTAAAGAGTAAGAAAATTAACAAATAGAAAAACAAAATAGTAACACACAATAAAATAGCAATGATGAATCCCCTCTCCAGACATGTTTTTGTTTAAAGTTCCAAACATGTAGGTTAGTTTGACAGTGGTAATGTGTTGCCTCACCTGCTTGACTAAGTCCAATACAACTGTAACCCTATCCACTCTCAATAGCTTCCCAAGGTGCCCACTCTCCAGGATGGACTTTCCCTGGCACAGTGGCAAGGTTTTGGAACAGCTCAATCACCAGCGTCAGCTGGGCCTGCTTTGTGACTGTACCTTTGTGGTGGATGGGGAGGACTTTAAGGCCCACAAGGCTGTGTTGGCTGCCTGCAGCGCCTACTTCCGCACCCTCTTCCTGGACCAGAAGGATGTGGTGCACCTGGATATTAGCAACGCAGCAGGTACATAAGCCTTTCCCTGGTTGATGAGTTAGGATTTCTGCAATAAGTGGATGTCTGCTGTTGCCCCTAAAAGCCTTGTTGGAAAATGATAACACTATTATGAATTATGGTATTCCCCACCTAAGACAAAAATATATGGAGGGAAAACACTGAATTATTTTCTTTACCTTAATATCCAAGACCATGTTCAACATCATGCTTAGGTTGCCTGCCTCAGTCACAGCAGGGCTCATGGATCCATCCCTGTGTATTCTGCAGGTCTGGGCCAAGTCCTTGAGTTCATGTACACGGCCAAGCTGAGTCTGAGTCCTCAGAATGTGGAGGATGTGGTGGCGGTAGCCACGTTCCTGCAGATGCAGGAGATAGTCAATGCCTGTTCTGCCTACCAGTCTCTGGCAGTCTCCACATCCCAGACAACACAATACTTAATTGACCGTGAGTACAGTACAGATCAGTTCACAAACAGCGGTTATTAGTACACAGTCATTAGCATGCTCACTTTAACAAGGCCACTAATGTTATCAGTACATTTTTTGGGACAGCTGAAGCAAGCACACTGATTTTCTTCAGGAAATTGACCATTTCTGGTTAATATTGTTCTCACCCATTATTTCTTCCAAACCATAAAGACAAGATTGAGGAAGGAGAGCAAAACACGGAGAAGGAGCCGTCAGAGACACGGTCACATGATGAGGAAATCCCAAACCCCTCAGCAGAGGATGAAGGGCCAAAGGGCTTTCAGGAGGACCCGAAGGAGACCACCCTGGACGATGGCCAGATTTCCAGAAAAGCCCCAGACAAACAGACCCCGGGGAGAGGAAGACCCCCCAAAACCTCCACCTACGCCACACAGAGAAAAGCTGCAGCTGAAAGTGAGGAGGTGGAGAGCACCGCCAAAGATGTGCCTGAGTTTCAGGATGACCCCTCGGATGCGGACTACACGCCCAGTATGTGAATAATTTGTCTTCATACTTTTCATTGATGATCTGTATGTTTGATATTGCTGTGCTGATGAAGATTTATTTTGTACTTAGAGTTGCCATTCAAGTCTGCAGCCTGTAGGTCTTACATGAGCACCAGGAGAAGAAGGACACGGAGAGCTCCTCGACGCAACCTCTCACAGGGTAAACAAACAGATTGACTGACCTTCCTAGGAGTAATTACAGATCTGCCATGACTGGATAGGTTAAAGCTACCTTGCTTTCTCCTATCCAATCATATCGGATCAGTGACTACTTCAAGGAAGGGAAGATGGAAGGCTATATTTTCTAAATATTTGACTGCAGTGGGCCACAGTGTCTGATGGTTATGCAATTCCTATTCATAGATAATGACTCCAATGAGGGGAGTAGCGCACCAAAGACAGTAAATGAAGAGAAAAAAGAGGTGGAGGAGGGCGAGCTGGAGGAGGACGAAGAGGAGGGAGGTGGTGAAGAAGAAGAAGAAGTAGAAGAGCAGGAGGATGAAGGAGATGAAGGAGATGACGGCCAGGGGACAGAGAGCGGAGAGGAGAGGAAGCAGCTACGGTTGGGTGCTGTCACCGACCGCACCGAGTCACGGTCCTACGGCTCTGTGACTCACAAGTGTGAGGTGAGAACCGCGTGCTTGTTTATGTGTGTGGTTACTTTGCACACTGTGATTAAACATGGAAATTATTGGCTTGAATGTTTTTTCATGATCCATTCCCTATTAGAGGACTTATTGTTTTAAACTGTTTGTATATTGTCCTATAAAATGGAGGATATTTATACTCATGTAATTGTGGGTTGCGCATTTCTAACTTACGTGCCATGTATTTTCTAGGACTGTGGAAAGAAGTTCACCCACACGGGGAACTTCAAGAGACACATTCGCATTCACACAGGAGAGAAACCTTTCAGCTGCCGTGACTGCCACAAGGCCTTCTCAGACCCGGCTGCCTGCAAGGCTCACGAGAAAACACACAGGTTCGTATCAAGCTCATCACCTGTCTTTCTCATGGGCATAATGACAAACCAATCCCTTTGTCCTATTTCTGGGGCCTTGTTGATGTTCTCTTTGCAGATCTGATTGGTTTACTTTCTCATTTTCGATTTGCTTGAAGAGATCTACCTTCTCTTAATGTTCAAAAACAAGACTTTGTATGAACGAGGCGATTTGTGCAACACATCCCCTTGTAACTTGTTGATAATAACGATGATCAAATTGATAGTGAATTAAAATCAAGACAGTCATAAAAATCTGAGTTTCATTACATCAACATCCTCTCGAACCTCTCAACACCTGAGTAAATATAAGTAGCTATATCTTACTTAAATATATCTAATGTCTGTCTCTCCGTAGCCCCCTGAAACCTTACTGCTGCTCCTCATGTGGGAAGAGCTACCGGCAGATCAGCCTGCTCAACTTGCACCGGAAGCGTCACACGGGCGAGGCCCGATACAGTTGCAGAGACTGTGGCAAGCTCTTCACCACGTCTGGCAACCTGAAGCGCCACATGCTGGTGCACAGCGGCGAGAAGCCGTACCACTGCGACTACTGCGACCGGGCCTTCTCCGACCCCACTGCCAAGATGCGCCACCTGGAGACCCATGATGCCGACAAGGGCCACAGGTGTCCGCACTGCGACAAGCGGTTTAACCAGGTTAGGACCACTACTAAAACACAACTACACTGATAATGTTGTAGTGTTTTTGTACAACCCTGTATATAGTTTCTCTCTATCCTTGCATTGAAATGTTTAACTGTACTCTAACCTGGCTATTCCTCTGTTTGGACAGACTGGGAATCTAAAGGCTCACCTGAAGATCCACATCACAGACGGCCCTCTGAAGTGTAAAGAGTGTGGCAAACAGTTCACCACCTCGGGTAACACCAGACTAGATGAGAGGTGGACTTCTGGGCTTGTAGTCATTAAGCGTCTCAGAGAGTAGGAGTTCTGATCTAGGATCAGGACCTCACTGTTCATGTAATCTTATTAATTATGATCTAAAAGGCAACACTGATTCTAATTAATAAGATTGCATGGGAGGACCTGATCCTAGATCAGCACTCTTACTTTTACACACTTTATGAACACAGGCCCTGGTCGCTCTCTGTGTTGAGATATATATATATATATATAACTAGTCTCTGGTCTTCGTATTGGTATATAACTGTAGTTTTGTTTCCCAGGGAATTTGAAGAGACACCTGCGTGTTCACAGTGGGGAGAAGCCCTATATCTGTATGCACTGCCAGAGAGCTTTCTCTGACCCCGGGGCGCTACAGAGACACGAGCGCATACACACAGGTAACAGTCCTAGAAATGGATTTATATGACGGTTCACATTTACCTCATGCTTTGTACTGTGTAGCCTTAACATGTGTGTAACATAAACATGTGCAAAAATAACAGGAAATGCCTGTGCAGTGCATCATTGGTTAGAGACTGTATTGTAACTGTAGTGTGTGTGTGTGTCTCCTGTAGGGGAGAAGCCGTGTCTGTGTCTGATCTGTGGGAAGGGGTTCACCCAGGCCAGTTCACTCATTGCTCATGTCCGCCAGCACACCGGAGAAAAGCCCTATGTCTGCGACCGCTGTGGCAAAAGGTAAACACACACACACACAGTATGATCCTATTGATATAACATAGAGCCGTTTATGTCCTCTCTCCGACTTCAGGTTTGTCCAGTCCAGTCAGCTGGCCAATCACATCCGTCACCATGATAACATCCGGCCACACAAGTGTCACATCTGCAACAAGGCGTTTGTCAACGTTGGGGATCTCTCCAAGCATATCATCATTCACACAGGTAGGAAGTACCATTGTGAGTGAGCAGAATGTGAGGTTCCCTGGAAGTAGTGGATATTAATGTATTCCACACCCTTGGCGACATTGACAGAAAGCAGATTTTTTTCTGGTTTTCAGGGAAACAGTATTTTCAACCTAACTTCTGTTTTCTCTGAAAAACGGAAGTTGGGGCTCTGCTCAGGCATCTTTCTATGTCTGCTACTGTACATTAGGTTAATGGATAGTCAAAAAATAGTACATAATATGTAAAAAAAATAATGGAATATAGGTATATTTCCAGTGAAGAAAACAAAGCATTTTCATCCCACCATCCCCTAGGAGAGAAGCCCTTCCTATGTGACAAGTGCGGCCGCGGGTTCAACCGCGTTGACAACCTGCGCTCCCACGTCAAGACCGTCCACCAGGGTAAGGCCGGGATGAAGCGCCTGGTGGTTGCCGGGGGCGACAGCGACGACGGGGGTGACGGGTTTCACGGTGGGTCGGCCTCAGAGATGGACGACAACGAGATCAACATCGTCACCGTCACCACTGAGGACATCGTCACCCTGGCGACAGGGGCCCTGGCTGGCAGCTCTGTGGCCCAGCTGACAGGTCAGACCGATAGCATGCTGGGTAATGAAGTTCAGATAGGGGGAGGAGAATGGTGGTATGCAGTGGATGTGACTGTAATAGGAATGAGTTGAAAGGAATGTGGCTGTGTGAGAGTAAGAAAGAAATGGACTCGGAATAATGAAGAAAATTCTCCTGTTGTGCGTTTCTATGGATTCTGTCTGTTTCCAGTGGTGCCTGTGGCTTCATCGGTCTCAGCAGACGAGACGGAGGCTCTAAAAGCAGAGATCACCAAGGCTGTGGAGAAGGTGCAGGAAGCAGGTGAGACTGGCCAACACAGCTTTGATCAGCTATTACTATTCATCACTTGGATAACACGGAATGTAATATCAGTATTTTTTTGTTTATTAATTAGACCATTTTTAAAAAACAGGCACACATAAAACTTAAAAAGCCATTCATGCACATGAATAAAGTCATTGAGGATAACACACAATAAAGTCTGGGGCTATAGATGATACTTCCTTATACACATACTGTACATCCTCACCATCAGTCTTCTCTGTTCTTCCCAGACCCCAACACTCAGATCCTGTATGCGTGCGACTCGTGCGGTGACAAGTTCCTGGATGCCAGTTCGCTGGCCCAACACGTGCGAATCCACACGGCCCAGGCCCTGGTCATGTTCCAGGCTGACTCGGACTTCTACCAGCAGTACGCCGCTGCTGCAGGAGCCACCGCCGTGGGGGAAGTTGTTACCACAACCTGGCAACCCACCTCCGAGCAGGTCATCCAGGGAGGGGAGCTCGTCTTCCACACCCGTGAGGCCGAGGAGGAGGAGGGGGGAGAGGTGGTGGCCCAAGCTGACTCCCAGCCGGAGGGGAAAGATGAGGCTGGAACAGAGGGAGAAGAGATGGAGTGTGAGGCTTAGGGAAGAAAAGTACATAGAAGAACTGATTATATCTGGTGTGCAATGACACCCCAAGTTACAGTGCGTTGAGTGAGTATTTAGTCATAATTTTTGACAATTTCCTGCCCTGTGTGGGAAAAGGAAAGTAAGATTTCTAATCACGAGTTTACATAATCGTCGCAATTGTAAATGAGAACTTGTTCTCAACTTGCCTACCTGGTTAAATAAAGGTAAAATAAATAAATAAAATAATCATTAATAGAGATTTATAGAGATTTAGCAAAGCATTGTCAGCCTCTTCTGACATAAGTTCCCCTAATTCTAGAATCTCTTTAGACGATAGCAGTAGTATGTAACATGCTATAGTCAATTTTGCACTGTATGTTTAAAATGTATATTATAAAATATAGAAATGGGCTATTCATTTAGAAAATCGTCATGCGGTATATCACAGGGCAGGAAGGTCAGTTGATACATCACACCACTTTTGTTTTTCTTCTCCCTGACAGTAAAAAACAGATAGGTAGTAAAATATTGCCTACAGATTCCTGCCTTGTTTTACTGAGATAGTGTAAATGTTCCTCTCTTAGTTTAGGTATTTTAGTATACTTCATTGAAGTATTTTCATTAAAAGCACAAGTGTACATAAACGATTGATAGACTACTTTGTGTAGTGCTACTAGCATTTTGAGTGAGAAGGACTTGCTAGAAATGTTGTTTCTCTTTCACATTGCACGTCCATGGTCAACAGGCAAACAATGTAAATGCTGTGCACGTTGACGTTTGTTCTATTTCCTACTAACCTATTATAATTACTCTTTATGGAGATAACTGAAATCACTTCCTATTGGTGGGATCCATATGAGAAATGACAAGTTGTGGATTAATTCCACAAGTTGACAAGATTATTTTCCAATTGATCCCTGTGTAAATCATGAAACAGCCCTTGACTGTCATTCCTCAATGATTTGTAGCACTGACTTGGCAGGTATTAAGAAGTCATTAACTGTATGTATGCTAGCCTATATTAGCATAAAAATATGTTTCCTTGAAAAAGCTTAGTTTAATGGCAGCAGGAACACCTAACATTGCATACCAATGTGTGTAGATTATGATTATATTCAGTCCTGGTTGATACTAGGTCGTGCAAATCTTTTTTTAGTTGAACAATACAGATTATGACATACACCTTCTGTTTTAAATTAAATCAATGGCTGATTAAATATGGGGGGAGGGGGAGAATGTATAAAAACTGATCAATAAAGACGGCTACATCAAAACAGAACTGAGCTGCTCGTTTTTCCCCCCTTCACTGTTAAATGTATGTGGTTGAACCTAACACCGCACGTGTTCCTTGGGTGAATAAAAAAAGTTCAGTAACACTTAAAACTGACCGGCATAATGCATTATATGTTGCATATTGGGACAAGAATGTATGACCCACTTGTGTCTTTAAATTATGATTATGCACAGTATTGTAGATCATTTATTGACAAAAAAATACAAACAATTAAGGATTCGCACAGATATTATAGAAAATCACACTCCTTCATAATAAAATAAAAGTGCCCTGATCGTGTTCATTGTCAAACTTGAATGCACGGTGGACGCGTTCTTGTGTGCGATTGGCTGAATTCTGAGGCTAAAGGTAGGTTTACTGCTAAAGCTGACGTCGGCTTATTTCCCAAAATGGCGCCGCGGACATCAGACATACAAACGAGCCGGGGTAGTACTACGTTATTATCCAATAAACGGACCGTAAGCATGGCTCAAACAAAATCCAGACTGTTGGGAAACAATTGTATTTTCTTCTTAACAATATCGTCTATGATGCACATGGCATTGGCTGATGGAAAGACACTCGTTTTGTTGGACAACCTCAACATAAGAGACACCCATTCAATCTTCTTCCGCAGTCTGGCAGGTGAGAAGGAATACTCATGCTTTTCTCAATCATTGATACTTAGGTAGCTAGTGGTTTCGCAATATTACATTAAATAACAACAACGTGTTTTCATTCATTGTTTTCGTTCAGATATTAATCTAAGTTAGCGCTCGTATCTGTCCACTACTAGCTAGCTAATCTTAACAAAACTAGCTAACGTTGCGTAGGAAAAGGTGTCACTGCTGGGGCGTGTGGCATTGATTTTGGTCAAATAGTACCTAGCTAGCTCCCATTGTCGATGTTGAAGACGAAGATGGCTCGTATCTGTCCACCTGACGATGTTAGCTTTTTGCACTAATTGTGATTGTATTGTACTGCTGAGCTACATCCTGCACATTTTACAGACCTCACTGCGCATGTGCGGTTACATGACGTTTCCAAAATGTATATCCAAGGCAATACACACTTTTAATGCAAGCATCCCTCAAAGTAGTGCATTCTTTATATGCACTAGAAATGACTGGTTAACAGCATATCCTAGGGGATCAAATGTGTAACGCAAATACATTTGCAGCGGGCTCATGTAGCTGTTTCTTTTTGCAGATCGTGGTTTTGACCTTACATTCAAGACTGCAGATGATCCTTCACTTTCCCTGATCAAATATGGCCAATTTCTCTATGACCACCTCATCATCTTCTCCCCATCTGTGGAAGGTTAGTTAATATTGCAGTTGAACATTTTTGTGGCATTTCATAACTTTACTCAGTGACTATTGTTACAAAGTTTAAACTATTCAATGCATATTTTTTTTCCTTTAAGACTTTGGTGGCAACATCAATGTTGAGACCATCACATCATTCATTGATGGTGGAGGCAATGTCCTGGTGGCTGCTGGCTCTGATATTGGTAAGTGCAAAGATGGATTATTCTTCCATGATGCATGTAAAAACCACACTTGGCTTCTTCTTTATTTACACTGGAACAAGTGCCATTGTCTTGTCATCTCTTTTGCCCTAGGTGACCCACTTAGAGAGCTGGGCAGTGAATGTGGGATTGAGTTTGATGAGGAGAAGACTGCTGTAATTGACCACCACCATTACGATGTGTCAGACCCTGGTGAGGTAAGTGGAAGACATGTAGATAACATTCTAATGTGAACCTTTAAGCTGTACTTTTTGCAATTGCTTATAGAGGCACTGTTTGCACATCTGTCTGGTAATGTAAACTTCTCAAGAAAATGTGGCTTGAGTGTCCATTTGAATTGCAGAGCACTTGAGGTGGGTTATGATCATAAGATGTAACTGTTTTTCTTTCCCCTAGCATACCCTGATTGTTGCTGATCCAGAGAATCTGCTGAAGGCTCCCACTATTGTTGGGAATCCCAGTGACAAACCCATCCTCTTCAAGGGTGTTGGGTGAGTCTATCATTACAGTGGAGAACAATTATTTGCTCTTAACAAGGGTTATTACTACACTGTTATTGGGTTGTTTCCCATGGTGAAGGATTGTCATCTTCTCCCCATCTCCCAGCATGGTGGCAGACCCAGATAACCCCCTGGTCCTGGACATCCTGACTGGCTCCTCCACATCCTACTCCTACTTCCCTGACCGGCCCATCTCTCAGGTAATACCAGCACTGTTTCCTTCCTTATCAAACATTCTCCTTTGAAAATGTAATAACTTATGTGCATGTATAAGGTGTTTATCCCTGGAATGTTATATTTTGGTCGACACTATGTTCTCCTTTCTGGACAGTACCCCCATGCTGTTGGAAAGAACACTCTTTTGATTGCTGGACTCCAGGCCAGGAACAACGCCCGTGTGGTATTCAGCGGCTCACTGTACTTTTTCAGCGACGCCTTCTTCAATTCAGCTGTGCAGAAGGCCACACCTGGCTCCCAGAGGTAACTCTCTCTCCTAGTGCTTTTCATCATCTGCTCTGCAATTGCCTGCCCTACTTTTTCACTTTAATTGTCCAATAATCACCCTTGTATTTCTAGAAATGGAACTGTTTTAATTCCTGTCTTTCACCTCCTTGAAGGTACGCTCAGACTGGGAACATGGAGTTGGCTGAGGCTCTGTCCCAATGGGTGTTCAAGGAGGCCGGCGTACTCCGGGTGGGAGCTGTTACCCATCATCCTGTGGGCGAGAGCACCCCTCCTGCAGCCTACACAATCACAGACCTTGTGGTGAGGCACTCAAAGCCATGATTTAATCTATGATGACAGTATTTAGCTATTTTTATGTTTATTTAACGGACATTCAAAGTTGAAAATATGCCCGTTGAGCTCATGAGTGAGCATGAAGATATTTGTTTTCATCAAGTGGCATGGCATTGTTTCTGTCCCTTACTTCCGACACAGGAGTACAGCGTTGTTATTGAGAAGCTGTCCAAGGGCAGTTGGGTTCCCTTTGACGGAAAAGACATCCAGCTGGAGTTTGTGAGAATTGACCCCTTCGTCAGGACCTACCTGAAGAAAAATGGTATGAATATTTCAGACATGACCAATGTTCACTTTAAGCAGTCTGTGAAAAAATACCTGCCCCTGCAGAGATGCACAAAATTCAACTTCTCTGAACTTGACTTGATTTTCACACTGTTAGTTTACAATATTTTTTTGCTCACCGTTTCCCTCTACTGTGGTAATTGTGTTCGACTCAATATCAGCCCCTTTCAATGCAACATACCGAAATAAAGCAAACTATGAAATATTGTTTTTGTTGTAGGCAGAGTGCATCGAAATGGGGATTCTACAGGCACGAGCGACTGCAACTTACGAGTAGCCTAGATGCGCTTGTTTTCAGATCAAGGTGCAGAGCCCGTGTGCATGTATGTTGATATTCTTTGCTAGTTAGTGAGTTATTATCCCAGTTATAGCTCGTTTTTGGTCCGCAATGGAGTGATTTCTGCCTACAAAATGTGTACATTTCCAGCCATCTTTGAAAAGTAAGTCAGGGGCAGTATTGTATTTTGAGATGGGCTTGAAGAATCTAATGGGCAGAGGGTAGCATACATTTTTTTCTGATTCTCTAATATAATGTTATGGGAATAATGAATATAGGTGGTTTCTTGCATCATACAATACATTTTCAGTCACATACTTGTCTGAAGGGCAAGTGGCTAAAAAGGTTCATGTCAAGCTCTGCATAAAGTTTTTAAAGTCTCATGGAATGTAGGCCTATATTGAACGCCACACATTGGCGGCTACTGTAGGCTGTGTCATAGAATAGCTGTTTTTCATGTGAAAATGTTATGGGATGCCTTTTCTCAACAAAAAAAATATTTTTATGGTAGGCCATTCTGATAGACTTACATTATGATCAAATAGCCACTGTAGCTTAATTTGCCACTGTTAAAATGGTAACTTAGTGGGTACAGGCTCAGTGTAAACGCATGTCGGACGTTGCACAAAATGTTCACAACATTCAAGTTTCTGCTCAGCAGACCTGAAATATGCTCATTGCTGGCAAAATAAATAGAGGGAACGTTGGACATTAAACTTTTTCCATTATTATTTTCTGTTGTAATTCTCACGAGGCAGAATAGTTTTCCAATAACCCAAATCAAAGAATTGTATTCAAAAGTGTGCATCTTTAAACTTTCAAAGTTCTACAGCTGCACCATTAAGAGCATCTTGACTGGCTGCATCATTGCTTGATATGGCAATTGCTTGGCATCCGACTGCAAGGCACTACAGAGGTTAGTGCGGCTCAGTACATCACTGAGGCCAAGCTCCCTGCCTTCCAGGACCTCTTAAGGCCTTCCTCTGATGGTGTTAGAGGAAAGCCCTAAAAATTCAGACTCCAGCCACCCTAGTCAGACTGTTCTCTCTGCTACCGATACATCAAGTCTGGAACCAACAGGACCCTGAACAGCTTCTACCCCCAAGTCATAAGACTGCTAAATAGTTAACCAATATCTGCATTGACACTTTTTGCGCTAACTCTTTTGACTCCTCACATATGCTGCTGTTACTGTTTTATCCATCCTGTTGCCTAGTAACTTTATCCCTAACTATGTGTACATAGCTACCTCATACCCCTGCACATTGACTCGGTACTGGTGCCAAGTTATCGTTACTCATTGTGTATTTATTAGTGTTATTTCTGCATTGATGGGAAGGGCACGTAAGTAAGCATTTCAACTGTTAGTCTGCCCCTGTTTACGAATCATGTAACTAATACAAATTAATTTGAAATGTTTTTTTTCCTTAACAGGAGATAAGTACAGCGTCCAGTTTAAGTTGCCTGACGTGTATGGAGTGTTCCAGTTCAAGGTGGACTATAACAGGCTAGGCTACACACACCTGTACTCCTCAACTCAGGTGAGGGAACTGTTACATTTAAACATGTTTTGTAATGGAAGGTACCTATCACACTATAAGATATAACATAATATAGTCCTGAACTGTAAGAGGCTCATTTGCTAATGTATACATCCTCTCCATAGGTGTCGGTGCGACCCCTGCAGCACACCCAGTATGACCGCTTCATCCCCTCTGCGTTTCCCTACTACGCCAGTGTCTTCTCTATGATGGGAGGACTCTTTGTCTTCAGCATAGTCTTCCTTCACATGAAAGAAAAGGAGAAGTCAGACTAGGGTGATAAATGTGTATTAGGGGAGGGCTGGTAGATGATGGGGGTGAAGGTTCTTGGTTGCTTAAATTGTCTGTCAGAGCCTGCAAAAAGAGTTGACAATTGTAATTGTTGCTTCTCTATTGGTTGTGGGGGCATTTAATTAGGGCTTTGCAGGCCAACTTACTCAGCTTTTGTACAAAAAAAATAAAACGTTCATGTATAAAATAATCACTTAAATTATCTGTGAGCATTCTAAAATTAAATTGGGAATTGGATGTTGTTGCGTCCAGATCTCAATATCAGGTGAAGCACTTGTTTGGAAATATTCCATGAATTAGTTTTTTCCCCCACCCACTTGTACGAGGATTAAAAACACATTGATATGGAAATGCACTGAATATTTTAGTTGTCTTATAAAATCTGTTTCTGTGGTAAGTCTAACATATTTTCAACTACTAGGAAGTTAAACAAGTCCTTGAAAGTTACATTAAAATGTTGACATGACATTATTAGTCAATAACATATCCTTTTTATTTTTTTATTTTACCTTTATTTAACTAGGCAAGTCAGTTAAGAACAAATTCTTATTTTCATTGACGGCCTAGGAACAGTGGGTTAACTGCCTGTTCAGGGGCAGAACGACAGATTTGTACCTTGTCAGCTCGGGGGTTTGAACTTGCAACCTTCCAGTTACTAGTCCAACGCTCTAACCACTAGGCTACCCTGCCGCCCCCAGGACAGGGCAGAACATATATTACAATTCATTTTTTTGCGAAAATATATCCGTTCCCACATCTGTCTACAATCATTTTGTTGGTGTGTCACGAGCTCATTGACAGGCGGTTAGTGACGTAGAACTTGGAATGGCTAGCTGCTGAGCTTATCATTGTCAAGAACTTATTCCTCCACTAGACTAAACATTGGGCCTGACCTTGCTCATGGTCTCGCAATTTCACAATGATAAGTTTATCTACAGTAAAAGTAAGTTTGAAGAAGTGTATATATTAAAGGACAATTCGGATATTAAAATACTGGGTAGCTAGCTACACCGAAACTACGCAACCTATGACAGCGGGAGATTCATTCTCTAGCGCTAAGGTAACGCGTTGGCTAGATAGCTAGCAAGCTAACGTGTTAGCTAGTTTAGTTGAATAGTCATTCGAAGCGTTTCCGAGGCTAGTATTGAGACCGTAGCTAGCTAACGTCAGCTAGGAAACTAGTCAACGTTAGTAGCTAGCACTGGCCACGGTCTTGTGTGCTAGTTTAACTACGGAAACGTTAATACAGTAACGTTATCGTTACCTAGCCAGCTGCTTGCTTGATGGTTTATGTTGTGTGCTAGCCAATTACTGTACCAGCATTAAATATATATGGCTAGTTAGCTTAGCTATTAGTTGTCTAGCTTTGAGAACATCAACAGACCACATCGAGACTTCTGGGAATCAGCTGACAGCTGCAGGCAGCCAAGGAGACCAGTGATGGATCAACTTAAAGTCAAGGACCGAATATTGGAAAACATTAATTTGTCTGTCAAGAAGGTAAGTTTGATATGTCTCGTAAGCACACATTCTTCATGCTAGCATGATTAGCTAGCTAATTTATTTGAAGACTAAACATGAGTATTACCCTAAGTTACGTAGCAGGCGTAAAAATAAACGCATGCTAGGATAAGTAGGCCTGGTTCATGAAAGAAAACAGTTGATGACTGTAAGGTCCTTGAACATTGTTTAGTTAGCTAACAAATATGGATTAAGTATATCAACATGGGTGTTTTGTTTACTAGCTAACGTCACTAGTATTGTATTGGTTAGTCGAGTCATACAATGGCTGGTGAAAACAAAGCACAACAGCACTAATCCTGCTGCTGCCTGACTGCCGCATATCGATACTGTCACGTAATAAACTTGCTTCTAAAATTATTTTTCATGGTCGATTCAGCAACCCTTGGGTAGCTAGCTAGGTCTATTTGAAGGACAACATATTGTTGCTAATTTTCCAAACACATTTCAATAAACTTGTTTCAGATAAACATGAGTACTGTGAAAACATTGACATTCAGTATTTGACTTCTAGGTGTCTTCATAAATTAGGCTGAACCCTGTTTGAATGTTGACATTCACCCTTTGCATAAACCTGTGCAGTGTGGTAACATTGAGTCCCATCCTTCCAAATTATTTGTGCTGTGCCAGACGACCACTGCTTTATAGACCTTGCCTGATATGATATTCAAATCATCTTCTGCCTATATTTGGTTAATTCCTGTCCCCAGTCTGTCTCGTGGTCACGTTACCATCAGGGGACTGGAATTTATTACATTTCCACATTCCAGTATATTCAGTCAGTGCTGTTTAACTGGTCTTTTCTGAGGTGACGCACAAAAGTCTGATTAATTTAAGTTAGTCATGGTAATACCATTTAGGGGATCAGATATACTGTAGCAATTTAACCAATTTCAGGCTCCATACTTCCATCAAAGCCTATACTGTATCCTCAGACAGACATTGCACAATCATGCTTGTCAGCTGTCAATATTTGATGCATGTGGTACTCCTCTGAGGGTCTCATGACTGGGGAAGAAATCACCATATTTCTAGTTTGGCTGTGGGCCTACTCACATCAGTTCCACCTGTTTTGTGCACTGACTGCAGTTGCAGAGTTACTTTGCTGCCTGTGAAGATGAAACCCCAGCCATTCGGAATCACGACCGGGTCCTACAGCGGCTGTGTGAGCACCTCGACCATGCACTGCTCTATGGGTAAGAAGACTGAGAGAGACCAATCTTCTCAGTACTTTGATACATCCTAACTCTGACATTGTCTGTGATTGTACGTTTTGAACTATGTTCTTCAACTCTCCTGTTTTGTGCATTGCAGGCTGCAGGATATCTCCTCAGGTTATTGGGTCCTGGTTCTACACTTCACCCGCAGGGAAGCGGTCCGGCAGATAGACGAGCTCCAGCACATAGCAACCAACCTTGGGCGAAGTAAGAACACAATTTTCACCACATCTTACGCACACATTCACATCAGTCTTGTGGGCAACTTAAGAGACAAACATTTCATAGTAGTAAACACGAATACATGCCATTTCTGTAAATAAATTCATACACTCCCATTTACTGTCATAATGTGAGTGACATTTGTTAGTGGTTTGGCAAATGTAAGTTCCTCTTGTGTCACATGCCAGAAATGTAGCACAAGACTGCTGTTATTTGAGGTCAGGATTACAGTAATTACCACTGTGGTTTGCACATGTTTGTTTCTCTTTTTACAGAGAGGTTTCTTTGTAGGTATACTTGTTTGACTTATTTGCAAGTTCAGACAGGAAAGAAAGAATAGAGGGTGCTTGTAAAAATTATCTACTTATGCCCATGTCCCTCGTACTGTCTGTTGTGTTTCTGTGCAGGTCGTGCCTGGTTATACCTAGCACTGAGTGAGAGCTCCTTAGAAAGCTACCTCCGTCTCTTCCAAGAGAACCAAGGATTGCTGCAGAAGTATTACTTCAAGTGAGTCTTCTGACCTAAAGAGCATCATATTATTCCTTTTGACTAATGCGTGTAGCTACTCTCCTTATTGTAAATACACCATTTGCTTTGAATCTCTCCCCCAGAAATGCATTGGTATGCAGCCATGATCACCTCACGCTCTTTCTCACTTTGGTGTCGGGACTGGAGTTCATTCGCTTTGATCTGGAGTTGGTCAGTATTAAACCGTTTTTTGAAACCATTAGAATTCACATCAATACCCCTAATTTACAAAAGTCCAACAGTTCAATGTTCAGGCTTTATTGTAACAAAAGAAGGTACAACTTGGCTTAACCAAAGAATGTAAACAGAGTACATGGTTGGTGTGTAAAACCCAATAAATAATTCAGTCAAAAAAGAGACATGTATAATGTAATATCAACAACACTCTCAAACCTCCATTGTTTTGTTTTCTGGGTGTTAGGATGTCCCCTACTTGGACGTGGCTCCCTACATGCCGGAGTACTACAAGCCCCATAACCTTCTGGACTTTGAGGAGCGTCTCCCAAGCTCGGACAGCCTGTCCCTGCACTCTTTCACCTCCACCAACCTGGAATGGGATGACAGCGCCATCGCCCCGTCCAGTGAAGGTCGGGGGCTCCACCTTTCTCTTTCTTGCTTTCTCTTTCTTGCTTTCTCTTTCTCTACCTTGGTTTCAGTCTCCACCCACTCCGTGTTATGCGGTCCATTAGCCTAATTCATAGGCCGGTGTGTCAAGTAATGGGGTGTTGAAGCTGATGTTGGATCGATCAGGTTAACCCGTTCATGGGTTATTACGTATAAATAATAGTCTAGTGCTCACATTGAAGTGATTTTTATTGAGCACCCAACACAGTATGGTGTGAATGTTCTCATACAGTATCTCTCATCACTTTTCACAAACCATCGAGTCTTGATTTTTTAAATTGTAGTTTTCTGTCTGCCTTCCCATACCTGTGTCTGTTATCATCATGTGTATCATATTTCTCTCATATGTCATGTTTTCAGTGTGTGCCATTGTCTCTTCTCTCTCGGGCCTTCCTGTTCTAATGTTGAGTCTTATCCCTCCTTTTTTAGATTATGATTTCGGTGACATCTTCCCCGTGTTGCAGCCAAGTGCAGACTGGGAAGGTGGGACATGGTTACCCCTCCCCTATCCTCCCTCCCTCTCTGTCTCCGTCCTCACCTCTCTTGCCACCCCCTTCCCCGTCTCACAGCATCATGCATGTCCTCCATCCCACTGTGTGTGCTGAATGCATGCTGGTCCTCTGTGTGTGTGTGTGTAGCCAGTGGTTTAATTGGAGTATCTTAATTACAATATCAATACTGATAAAGAACAAGCAGCTATCTAATGCTAAGAGGGAATGGTAGAGAAAGGAATCAAAGGGCTTTTGATTAATCTACTGCTAGTTTCTTGGGAAGTCGGCAAAATCGATTGGTAATCCTTTTACACTTCTCTTTGAAGACACTACTGAATCAAGCATCACTCCTTAATATCATTACATTTGTAGAGTACAACAGGAGGAATATCATAATGATGCCTAGATGTTAACATCTTTTATGTATATATAATTTTAGGGGCATTTTGTGCTCACCTTTATGCAATAAATTATGATGTGGCACTATTGCCAACATTTAATACGATTTATGGCCAGGTAAGTTATTTTCTAAGTAGAAATTTGTATGCACTGGTGAATTGTTAGATGTTGACGATCATGTTTTAATGAACCACGCAACATGTTTCTCTTTGAAGATGTGATCCTAAAGCTAATGCAGCATTGATGTGGAATATTACTAATGAGAGCTGCATTGCCTGATGAAATGGTACTCACTCTGTCTGGTATCTACTGGCGTATATGTGGAATATTCTCTCTTTCTCTTTGTGGAAACATTGGAATGCATGTATTTGGTCTAGGTTCAACCCAGCCTTTATAGCTTTTGTCACCAACTTTAGTGTGTAGCACTGCATTCATTCACTTGACATAGGCTAACTCGTTTAATTTAAGTATAATTTCTCCAAGCAAGTCCTGGTATGTTGCATTGATTGACTTCAACAATATCAATTAGGCACCTAATTTGAACAGATAATGAAACATCCTAAATCAATTTAATAAACACTTGTGCCCTTATGTATGCTTTATCAACTATATTGTACAGTAAGCTATGGTAGGATGGTTTAGCCAAGGCCTTTGTCGCTTATGTCTGTCTTCCTGCCTGTGTGACCTTCTCACCCCTGTCCCAGCCAAAGCACCAGTATCTATTCTCATTCATTTAAACCCAGAGTGTGTTCAGTAGCCTGTGGCATACTGTACGTGTGACTGTTCTGCTATTCATTTGACTGTGTGTGTGTCCCTCCATAGAGGGTGACCTCACCGACCCAGTCAGCTGTCCTCGCTCAAATGCCTCAGACCCTCAGACGGTCTTCAGTGATTCTGTGATTCTCCGGGCAGCCGCTGCCGTCATCACAGTGAGGGGAACGCCACCGCCCCGCAGCCCCACCTTCAGACACAACCCCTTCAACGAGTACTCGGACACCAACACCTCGGCTGACATTACACCCGTCCACACAGCCAGCTGCCACCACGACACCAGGGACGACATGGAGTGCATCAGCAACGAGCTAGAGGTTATCAGGTACAGCACACACCCCTAACATTAGCCTCTGTGGCTAAAACTACATGGGAATTAGCCTAGTTAGGTGGTTATCCTTTTATGTTACCCATACTTTTCTCAGCCTCAACACAGAGCTTGGAGTTGTTGAATCCAATTGGCACATTATCACTTAATCTCGATGTCTGTAAACTAAAGTTATCAGATCAACAAAGCCCTCGGACACCTGACAAGGCCCAAATCCCTGTCATTCGCATGAAGAAGAGACGGAAATATCGGGGACGTAGGTCGGGGTGCCTTGTCATTAGAGGCGGATTATCAACTAAACGTTGGATCCTTAAAAGGCACCCCTACCCACTATTAGCCAACGTGCAATCATTTTAAAATAAATTGGATGAGCTCCAATCAAGACTATCCTACCAACGGGACATTAAAAACTGTAATAACTTATGTTTCAGTCGTGGCTGAACGATGACATAGATAACATACATCTAGCTGGGTTTTCAGTACATCGGCAAGATAGAACAGCTGCCTCCGGTAAGACAAGGGGTGGTGGTCAGTGTCTATTTGTAAATAACAGCTGGTGCACGAAGTACCAAGTACTTAATATTAAAGAAGTCTCGAGGTTTTGCTCGCCTGAGGTAGAGTATGTCATGATAAGCTGTAGACCACACTATTTACTGTAGACCACACTATTTCATTTAACAGTTTTCATCTATATTTTTCGTAGCTGTCTATTTACCACCATAAACCGTTGCTGGCACTAAGACCACACTCAACAAGCTGTATAAGGCCATAAGCCAACAAGAAAATTCTAATCCAGGGGCGGTGCTCCTAGTGGCCAGGGACTTTAATGCAGGGAAACTAAAATCAGTTTTACCTAATTTCTACCAGCATGTTACATGTGCAACCAGAGAAAAATAAAAAAAACTCTAGACCACCTTTACTCCACACACAGAGACGTGTACAAAGCTCTCCCTCCCCTTCCATTTAGCAAATATGACCATAATTCTATCCTCCTGATACCTATTTACAAGCAATAACTAAAACAAGAAGTACCAGTGACTCACTCAATACAGAAGTGGTCAAATGATGCAGATGCTAAACTACAGGACTGGTTTGCTAGCACAGACTAGGAATATGTTCTGGGATTCTTCCGATGGCATTGAGGAGTACACCACATTAGTCACTGGCTTCATCAATAAGTGCATCGCACGTACATTCCCCAGCCAGAAGCCATGGATTACAGGCAACACATGCACTGAGCTAAAGGGTAGAGCTGCCGCTTTCAAGGAGCGGGACTCTAACCCGGACGCTTATAAGAAATCCTGCTATGCCCTCCGACATACCATCAAACAGGCAAAGTGTCAATACAGGACAAAGATTGAATCGTACTACACCGGCGCCGATTCTCGTCGAATGTGGCAGGGCTTGCAAGCTATCACGGACTACAAGGGAAGCACAGTGGCGAGCTGCCCAGTGACATGAGCCTACCATACGAGCTAAATGACTTCTATGCTAGCTTTGAGGCAAGCAAAACTGAAGCATGCATGAGAGCATCAGCTGTTCCGGACGACTGTGTGATCAAGCTCTCTGTAGCCAATGTGAGTAAGACCTTTAAACAGGTCAACATTCACAAGGCCGCAGGGCAAGACATATTACCAGGACGTGTTCTCCAAACATACACTGATCAACTGGCAACTGTCTTCACTGACATTTTCAACCTGTCCCTGACCGAGTCTGTATTACCAACATGTTTCAAGCAGACCACCATAGTCCCTGTGCCCAAGAACACCAAGGTAACCTGCCTAAATGACTACCGACCCGTAGCACTCACGTCTGACCGTAGCCATGAAGTGCTTTGAAAGGATGGTCATGGCTCACATCAACACCATTATCCAATAAACTCTAGACCCACTCCAATTTGCATACCTCCCCAACAGATCCACAGATGATGCCATCTCTATTGCACTCCACACTGCCCTTTAACACCTGGACAAAAGGAACACCTATGTGAGAATGCTATTCATTGACTGACTACAGCTCAGCATTCAACACCATAGTGCCCTCAAAGCTCATCCCTAATCAAAGGACCCTGGGACTAAACACCTCCCTCTGCAACTAGATCTTGGACTTCCAAACGGGCCACCCCCAGGTGGTAAGGGTAGGTAACAACACGCTGATCCTCAACACAGAGGCCCATCAAGGGTTGCGTTCTCACTGTCCCCCTGTACTCCGTGTTCACCCATAATTTCATGACCAAGCACGACTCCCAACACCAAGTTTGCAGCCGAGACAACAGTGGTAGGCCTGATCACCGACAACGATGAGACAGCCTATAGGGAGGAGGTCAGAGACCTGGCAGTGTGGTGCCAGGATAACACCCTCTCCCTCAACGTGATCAAGACAAAGGAGATTGTAGACTACAGGAAAAGGAGAACTGAGCACGTCCTCATTCTCATTGTCCACATCACCAATGAACTATCATGGTCCAAATATACCAAGACAGTCGAGAAGAGGGCACGACAACACCTATTCCTCCTCAGGAGACTGAAAAGATGTGGCATGGGTCCTCAAATCCTCAAAAAGTTCTACAGCTGCACCACCGAGAGCATCCTGACTGGTTGCATCACTGTCTGGTATGGCAACTGCTCGGCTTCCGACCGGAAGGCACTGCAGAGGGTAATGCGTACGCACAGTGCATCACTCGGGCCAAGCTTCCTGTCATCCAGGACCTTTATACCAGGCGGTGTCAGAGGAAGGCTCTAAAAATTGCCAAAGACTCCAGCCACCCTAGTCAGGTACCGCATGGCAAGCGGTACCAGAGCGCCAAGTCTAGGTCCAAAAAGCTTCTACCCCCAAGCCATAAGACTCCTAAACAGCTAATCAAATGGCAACCCAGACTATTTGCATTGTTCCCTCCCCATTTGTACGCTGCTACTACTCTCTGTTTATTAGCTATGCATTTTCACTTTACCTCTACCTACATATTACCTCAAACAACCTGTGCCCCCGCACATTGACTCTGTACCGGTACCCCCTGTATATAGCCTTGCTACTGTTGCTCTTTATTTATTTGTTATTTTTCCATTTTCTTTTTACTTCAGTTTATTTGAGTAAATACTTTCTTAACACTTATTTTTCTTAACTGCATTGTTGGTGAAGGGCTTGTAAGTAAGCATTTCACTCAGGGATGCACAATTTATCGGTGAGCATATCGGAATCGGAAGATATTAGCTAAAAATGGCAACATCGGCATCGACCCGATGTCAAAGCTGACGTGCATACCTATACAACATAGGTAGATGACGTAATGACGCCACGAAAAGTACAGGGCTACACAGAACAAAAGCAGAGAAATACTAAGCACACACTTCCAACAACTAAAGAAGTTCAAGTTGAGCAGTCATTTGAAAGAATAAGAACATTTCAGCGAGACAACTCAAAGTCAAAATCCATTAATGCCAAGATAATGGAATTCAATGCCCTTGACAATCAACCGTTCTCTGTCGTGGATGATGTTGGCTTTCGTCGACTGGTCGGGCACCGGTACAGACTATCAAGTAGGTACTATTTTTCAGA